>NW_018745286.1:508225-1902844 GCF_001683475.1 Chenopodium quinoa | reverse complement strand
CTTATTTGGAATGCAACACAACTGTTGATGTTAGACCCACAAACAAATATGTGTGAACAAGAAGTCAAGAAAATTGTTCATTTTTACAAAGTGTTGCAAATCAATTGCCTGATGCATTTGTAGACACAAAGAAGGTGACAAAATCACATATGCCAGCAGAAAATGCCCCTGCATGTATTGAAATCCCAACTGATAATAAGGCCATTGAGGATGAATCTCAAGCACGCAGAAAGTGTGGGAGACCACTTGGTTCAAAAGATTCTAAACCAAGAAAACTGAAACGATTGGATGGAATAGAAAATGAGACTAATGATGTTCCCCCGTCAGAAGGTCAAGAAAGACCGAATGTGGATGAAAGTAAACAAAATGATGATAATCCAAAAGGGGACGAACAAAAAGACAACCCTACGGGGAATGAACAAGATGTTCAAAACGTCGATAACAATGTTCAGTGAATTACGTCTTTACCAAGACTCACTGGAATAGGAAAGATGTTATCGTGGATGAAATATTTGCAAATTCCATCGCAATCGACATTGTGTCTGATGAAAATGATGTTGAACCAAGGACAGTGGAAGAATGTCCACATAGGAGTGATTGGCCAAAGTGGAAGGAGGCAATGTTGGTTGAGTTGAAGTCACTTGAAAAACGAGAAGTTTTCGGAAAAATAACTCTTACACCAGCAGGTGTAAAACCCGTTGGATACAAATGGGTATTTGTGAGAAAACGTAATGAGAAAAATGAGATAGTTAGATACAAGGCAAGACTTGTAGCCCAAAGATTTTCTCAAATTTCAGGGATTGATTATGAAGAAACATATTCTCCTGTAGTTGATGCAACTACATTAAGATTTCTAGTAAGTTTGACAGTCATAAAAGGACTGCAAATGCGATTAATGGATGTAGTGACTGCGTATTTGTATGGGTCACTCGATACAGACATTTACATGAAAGTCCCCGAAGGACTAAAGCTACCAGAAAACCACAAGCCTAGACAATTACTTTCCATAAAACTAAAAAGGTCACTTTATGGATTAAAACAATCTAGAAGGATGTGGTATAATTGTCTCAGTGAATACCTTGTGAGAGAAGGGTTCAAGAACAACCAAATTAGTCCCTGTGTTTTCATAAAGCGATCACAATCAGGATTTGATATTATTGCAGTTTATATTGATGATTTTAATATCATCGGAACCCCAAACGAAGTTGAGAAAACTGCAAAATACTTGATGAAAGAATTTGAGATGAAAGACCTTGGAAAAACTAAATTTTGCCTTGGATTGCAAATCGAGCACTTGAGTCATGGTATTTTTGTCCATCAATCAAACTATACAGAAAGAGTTTTGAAAATATTCTTCATGGACAAAGCAACTCCAATCAATTTCCCAATGGTTGTTCGTTCTTTGAATATGAAAAATGATCCATTCAGACCCCGAGAAGAAAATGAAGAAATTCTAGGTCCAGAAATACCATACTTAAGTGCAATTGGGGCCTTAATGTACTTAGCTAACAACACTAGACCCGACATAACTTTCTCTGTGAACTTGTTAGCCAGGTACAGCAATGCACCGACATACAGACATTGGAAGGGAGTCCGACACTTACTCCGATACCTACGAGGGACTCAAAACCTTGGTTTATATTATGAACTGAAACAAGATGCTGCTCTCATTGGGTATGAAGACGCTCGATACTTATCGGATCCTCAAAATGCCAAGTCACAAAATGGATATATGTTCACTTATGGCGGCACTGCAATATCATGGAAATCAACAAAGCAGACATTGGTTGCGACATCCTCAAATCATGCAGAGTTGATAGCCCTTTATGAAGTAGGACTAGAATGTGTATGTCTGAGGTTGATGATTAGTAATATCCAAGAAGAGTGTGGAATGAAAGCAATAACAGAAAATCCAACCACAATCTTTGAAGATAATACAACATGCATCTCTCAATTCAAGTAACTGAAGGATACATTAAGGGAGATAGAACCAAAACATACCCGGAACTATTCTTCACACATGATCTACAAAAAGATGAGGAAATAAATATCCAGCAAATTCAGTCTTGTGACAACCTTGCCGACCTATTCACCAAATCACTTCCTTCCAAGAAATTTGAGCAATTAGTTCACAAAATTAGAATGCGACATCTTCGTGAACTATGCTGAAATCAGGGGAAGCATCATATGCACTGCACTCTTTTTTCCTTTGATCAGGTTTTTATCCCACTGGGTTTTTCCTGACAAGGTTTTTAACGAGGCAGTATACTAAAGCATATAATACAATAATATCGTTGTACTCCTTTTCCCTAGCTATGGTTTTATCCCATAGGGTTTTTACCTAGCAAGGGTTTTGATAAGGCAACTCACGCCCCATTTCATGTGAACATTCAAGGGGGAGTGTTGAGAAAATGCCAAATGTGAAAGTTCACATGAGTATAATTCATGTACAATAATTTTTAGCAAAATCAGTACAATAATTTGTGTAGTAGTACATCATGTAAAATTTTTTAATAAGAAACTTTGTCTATAAAAGAGCAAGTTCACTATTATGAACGAGGTAAGCTAAAAAAAACTTTCACTGATTAAAACCTTCTATCGGTAAAATCTTTAACAATCGGATCATTATTATTATTATTATTATTTTAAAACCAAGCATGCTTGGGGGAAAGTATATGCCAATAATATATAATGTCAGTCAAATTTTTTTTTTGGGAGGATAATGTTTCAGTTAACTTAGTTCAGCTTCAAATAGAATAAAATGTTATTGGTTCTTGAAAGAATCTATAACTTCTTTTTCTAAAAATGAGCAACAACTACTACCTAAGTGGTGTATCTCTTGTTTGGATTTCTCCTTGGAATGATATCTATATTCTTGGAATTATTTGCATTAGCTTATAAATCATTTTTATAAATTCTTTTTTTCCTATATTTAGAGTTTAAACAACTAACACATGGACAAAAAAGGAGTTCCAAATTTCAATAGAGTGGAGTGTTCTGCTCTATACACTGCTTTCTATAGGCGATGGTTCATGAATTGATAGGCATCCAAGATAACAAGGTTGATTTGAGATTATTTGGAATGTTTCCTAAAGATCAACAGGTGAGTTTAGTGTTTAGATACTCCTTTTACTATTGTGAGTGCATTGAGTATGAACTCAAGTTCTTAATTTCCTTTTTCCACGAGGTTGTTTTGTCTTCAGAACAAGATTCAGTCTTCAAACCTAATATGTATGAGACCTTTGGAGACATTGGAATGAATATCAACAGGATGGTGGATGAGTTCCAATAGATTGCAAAGAGTAATCAGAAGATACAGACAATTGGTGGGTGCAAGAAATAAGAAATAAGTGCTGAAAATTTGATCTCATTCCTTTACGTTGTAATTCTAATTTATACTCCATTGCTTCCTGGACATACTCACTAATTACCTATGTCATGCATGTACTTCTGTGGTTTGTAGAGGACATGGGCAAATTTGTTGATAATTAGCCTGAATACAGAATAAAGCACAAAAATGTTTCTAACCAAGTAACACTGGTAATAGAAATGAGCAAGATATTTGAGGAGAGAAAGCTTATGTTATTGTCTCAAACAGAACAACAATTAGCTTGCAATGGTGGACAAGGGGCAGCATTTGAGGTTAGCCAGTTGTCCTCTATATTTCAATTTTTTCCTATTCTCACATTTTTAGGTTAATTGCTGATAATAAATTTATATCAGGAGATACTTAATTTGTAAGGTGAAAATTAAAGATGATGCTTTACACCAGTTGTTTCGGGGTTTTCAGATGTCCTGCGGGAGAGTTACAATTCCAAGACTAGATCCTTGCGCCTGTACCTGCAAAACAATGGAGACTCCGGGTGGTGGGAGCTTCGCCTCCAACAATCAAGTTAGTACTTGTATGTGGAGTAAATGGTGCGGAAAATAAAGAGGGGTGATCTGGTTCCTCTAGGGGAGGAGTGATCGGGAAGTGCAAATAATGCTAAGTCTGGTCTAGCGATTAGTATGCACGTGTGTTTAGGCTTCTCTAGGTGAGAGTAATTAATGTGGTCATCTGTTCATCCGTCATTAAAGGAGACTTATTGCTGTATTTATAGTCTCGGGATGCGTGCCCAATACCACGTTTTCTGGGAAAACCTAGGTCTGATTGGGCTCATCTCGGGATTCGGGCCTTTAGCGACCGTTTTCCAGGTTGGCAGATAGCAGGCCACGTGGCGTGGCGCGATTGGTCCATGCTGGACTGATTACTGCCTGACACATGGAAGGCCCTGGCTGGTCCATGTGACAGACACATGGCAGGACCTGATTGGTCCACGTGGTAGACTGCAATTGGGCGGGGAAAATCCCCTAATCATTTGCCCCTCACAGGTGGCACGTGACTGGTCACATGTCACCTGTGACAGGTGTTGGCCTGTAACTGGGCAACGGCCTGTGACAGGCGTCGGCTGGTGGTTGGCCGAACGTTTTTCTCGCCTATTTTTTGAATTTTGGAAGTGACCCTTCAACTTCCACAAATTTTCTATATAAGGGGCTTGACCGAAGTCTTATGTTCACACTTTTGCAAACTTCTGAAAGAGAACTCTCAGACCCCTGAACTTGAGCTCTAATTTTCTAGACGACTGATTTTACTAACCGCTGGCTTTTCTTAGACGCCTGTTCAACCAAGCTTATTTTCAGAACTTAAGTTTCAGGTAACCGTCTGTTCCTTTGTCCTTATATATATATATATATATAATTTTTATTTTTATTTTTTTTTTTTTTTTTTTTTTTTTTTTTTTTTTGCATTTTTCTTTCTTTTTTGAAAATGAGGCCCTAAAAGCATCCGGTACGACCTAGGTTAGCAATCAGCTGGTCACTGGGGACGGCTGAATCTAGGACTAGGGGTGCCGCCTGCCCTTTGGTACTTCAAACTTTGCATAAGTCCCAGAATCCGACTGTCTTTGTATCTATGTAGGACAGTATGGCAAGAACCAAAAGAACAACAAGGATTGAAACCTCGGGTGGCTCTTCATTCCTGATCCCAATTAGTGAGCTATCGGACCAAACGCCTGGGACCCCAAGCACCCCTAGTGACTCTATTCTTGAATCTACAGAGGGGTCCTCTGAAAAAGGGACGGCACTAGCCGGATCTTCTCAAGTTAGGTCTGGGGACGAGTCTCCCGAGAAGGAGGCGGTCCCTTCTGGTATCCCTCAACTAAACCTTGCATCTGACTCTAGTGACGAGTCGGAGTCCAGTGATTCCAGTCGGCACTCCCTTTCCTCAGAAGAAAAGTACTCTAGGATGGAGGTCGCAAGGGAGTCCCTATTCGTAGAGATGGCAGAAAATTGGGGGGAGCCGTCTATCTCCGTAGGGAGTCTCACTCCCCGTACTACCATCACGTTCCTAATGGTAGGAGAAAGGTGATGGAGGAGAAGTTGGGGAGCTTCGTCATTCAACATTTCATGGGAAATGATTATTCCATAGGCGTCCCAGATAAGGAAGATACAGTAGTATGGCCCGAGGCGGCCAGTTATGGAGATCAGTGCTTTGGGTGTTATGAGGCGACCATTAAGGCCAGCCTTAGGTTTCCTCTACACCCGGCCGTCGAGAGAATTTTAGACGGCTACCAGATTGGACTCTGGCAACTTGCCCCAAACTCCTGGTTTAACATACTGGGGTATGTTGCTGGGTGTGAGATGTATGAGTTGGACGCTAGTTTTGAGGCCTTTGCCCAGATGAATTAACTCAGCCGGACCCCTAAAGCAACCGGGACCGGTTGGTACCAAATTTCATTGATTGTGAGTAGTCTAATTTCTAGGGTTTGGGTAAAACTCTCAATGTATTCACTAATAACTAGTTGCATGTGCTAATTTGGCTATTGTGGGATGTTAATTAGTTGAGCTTAAGTGGTTTAATTGTTTAGTTCTTGTATATGGCCATTTCTAGAACTATTTATCTAAGCATTCTCAACGAAGGATCAAGAAATGAACTTGAATTAGTTCCCTTATGCTTAATTGACTTGAAATGCCATGAGAAGAGGAATTTCCAGTCAAGGGTATGTTTATGTCATCGTGATTATGCTTTAACACTTGTTTTATGATTTTTAACCATGAGAGTAGGTTGTATTCATGATTCAAGTAATCCCTCTAGCTTGAGAGAGTATTTGGATGCCTTAGATGACTTCCTCATTTGATCCCCTATTTTACCTTGATTGATGCATGGTAATTGTGATTTGTGATGAAGTTGAGTGGTGTAACCCGAGCCCTAGATTCCTCTTAATTAATATCCTCTTAGCTTTTAGTTGAATTGAACTTGTAGAAGTTACTTAAAACCAAACCAATTTCGACTTTATTTAGCTAATTTAAACGGTTGTATCTCGGTGGTTGATTCAACGCCTCTCTTGGGTTCGACCCTTTCTTACCCTTGCTATTAGTTAGTGAGCCCAAGATAGGATTTATCTTTGGTAGGCTTGACGAGGGCCTATCAAATTTTGGCGCCGTTGCTGGGGAGGCAAAGTCACATTGAATGTATTATTGTTGAATGAGACTAAATGTGTGTATATGTATAGTCGTTTTCTTATCTTAATTTTTATTTACGTGTGCTTAACTTGTGATAGTCATTGCTAACGTTTTTCTTAGCTTTGTTTGAATTTTCATGACACAAAAGAGTAAGCAATCACCGCTTATTCCCATTGATCTAGAGGTGAACAAGACCTTGAGGAACGTAAGGAGACTTTTGTAGGGCACACCTGAGTTCTCCATTGTATATTCGGATTCTGATCCGAAAGAGGTTTTTGGAACCAACGAAGACAACATGGGAGAGAATCCCCCTCCACCTTTGTTACGAGACTATGACCACCCCAACGCTTTCCAGCTTCGGAGTGGCATACGTCTCCCAACCACAAATGCAAACAACTTTGAGCTTTCACCTCAACTCATCCGCATGATTCAAAGCGATCAATTTGGGGGTAGTCCTTATGAGTGTCCTTTTGCTCATTTGGACAACTTTCTTGAATAGTGTACAACTATCAAGCAAAACAACATTTTGGAAGAGTTTATTCGAATGCACATGTTAATTCTCCTTCGTGATAAAGCAAAACATTGGTTGAACGGTTGAAGAGGGATCGTTGAGTACTTGGGATGAGGTGACTAGAGCCTTTCTTGGGAAGTATTTCCCTCTTGAGTAAACCGCCGAATTAAGACGGAAGGTCACCAACTTCAACCAAGAGGTTGATGAAACTTTGTGTGAAGCATGGGAGCGGTTCAAAGATTACACTAGAGCATGCCCTCACCATTGTTTAACCTCATGGATCATAGTGCAAAGCTTCTATGATGGTCTTACTTCAATCTCAAGGGCCAACCTTGATTCGGGAGCCGGAGGTAGCCTTAAAAAGCTATCGGTTGACGAGGCCTACAAAACGATTGAGGAAGTTACCAAGCATTATGCTTATGGGGGTGATAAAAGGCAAAGTCAACCCAAGAAGGGCGGCAAGCATGATCTTGAAGCAATAGATCTTATTGCTTCAAACGTTGATATGTTAGCACGAAAGCTAGATCAAGTGAACAATGTGCCCGGTAGCTCCTCCTCACAAGTTATGTCTTGTGAGACTTGTGGAGGAAACGATCTCTTGGCATCCTATTGCAACACTAGAACGGAACATGTGGCTTCACTTGGGAGGAATGGTCCTTACTCTCAAACCTATAACCAAGGTTGGAAACAACATCCAAATCTTGGGTGGAAACAACCCAATTAAGCTCCCTATCCTCAAAACAATTACAACCAAGCTCCTCTTTAAAATCAACCCCCTTCACAACAACAAGTTCTCTATCACCACCCCAACCAAAGAGACAATTCCCAACAAAGACCCCAATACAATAAATCCCCTTCTCCTCAAAAATCTAACATTGAATCCGTTTTGGAAACCTTCATGTCCCAAAAAACCAAGATCAATGGGTAAGTTAGTAGGTCAATTCAACAACTCCAAGCACACATCAAGATGATTGAAAGTCAATTATCTCAAATTGCGAACCAAGTTGGCTGCCCCTCTAACCCCAGTGGTCAATTTCCAAGCACAACAGTAATGAATCCAAAAGAGCATGCGAAATCAATCACCTTGATTTTGGAAGGAGGGTATGAAGCTCCAATTATGAGAGAAGAGGTTGTCAAAAAGGGAGATGAGGGAGATTGTTGGGTAGATAAAAGTGAGTTTGAAAATGAAGTGAGTGAGGAGGCAAGAGGAAGGTAAAAAATGAGTGATGAGGGTGCCTCAAAGAGCGACGAGGTAGAAGTGAAGAGCCAAGATCCATTGAGAACATATGAGCCTCGTATTCCATTCCCTCATCGAATGATAGAGAAGAATCTAAATGAGAAACTTTCCAATTTCCTTGATGAAATGAAAGGAATTCAATCAAACATTCCACTTCTTCATGCTTTGTCACAAATGCCTATATATGCAAAGTTTTTGAAAGATCGTCTTTCTAAAAAGAGTAGGCTTAAGGAGAGTGATTTTATCTCCCTTCCAACGAAGATAAGTGCTATTCTTCAAAATGAGCTTCCTGAGAAGTTTGGTGACCCCGATAGTTTTGCTATACCGGTGAAGGTTAGGGATCTTGAATCCACAAATGCTTTGTATGATCTTGGGGCTAGTGTTAGCCTTATGCCTCTCTATATGGCCACAAGGTTGAATCTTGGGGAGATAAGCCCCACCAAAATGTCAATCCAACTAGCCGACCGCTCGGTTAAAGTCCCATTGGGAGTCTTAAAGGACATCCCAATTCAAGTGGGAAAAGTTCTTGTGCCATGCGATTTTGTAATCATGGAGATGGATGAGGATCCCAAAATTCCTCTCATATTGGGTAGGCCTTTTTGAAAACTGCAGGTGTTAACATTGACATGAAACAAGGGAGGCTTACCTTACATGTTAGGGATGAAAAGGTTTCTTTCTCATTTTCGGAAACTTCAATTCAGCCCATGGTTAAACAAGTTTATCGGATTGATGTTTTGGTTAGTACATTGAAAGAAGAAATGGAGGATTCACAAAATGAATTGACTCATGCTCCGGAGGTGAAAAGGCAAAAGAGGGTCAAGAAAAAAAAGAGAAACAAGACCAAGCTGATGGAGAACTTGTTTGGTTGCATCTCTAGTGATGATGATAACAGTGAAGTTGTTTTGCCTAGAGAAAATGGCAAGTGTTTAGGAGCAATGAGATGGGTCAAAAAGGTGTGTTGTGACCCACCCTAATCATGGATAGTACAATGTCGTCAAGGTAGTGACGTTAAAGAAGCGCTTACGGGAGGCAACCTGAGTATTTTTGTAGTGGATTAAAAAAAAAAAAAAAAACTGAAGTCCATGTCTTTTAATAACAACCAACAAGAACAAAGGTACCAAGGAGGTTCAAGCTTCAAAGAAGACCCGATCCTTGAGTTAGTCTTCTTTCTCTCCCTTTTTATGTGCTTTTTTTGCTTAACATTGAGAACTCAAACGGTATCCGGATGCGTCTGAGAAAAGGTTGAAGTTGCACAAACAGCAGCCGGTATCAGAGCTTTTTGAGGATTTTTTTTGAAAAAGTTTGCAAAATTGAGGAGGAGAGAGGGGGTGTTCACTATTTATAGGCCAAAGCCAGGAGGTGAATCGTCACCTGGTGCCTTGAACCCCTCCAAACTTCAAAATTCAAAAGGGGGGGGGAAGACAACCAACCGTCACCTTCCCCTTTGCATGACACCTATCACAGGTGACACGTGGCAAAGCCACGTCACACCTGTGAGGGGCAAATGTTTTGGGTAAAAATACCCTAGGCCACGTGGCCCAATAGAATGTTGACACGTGGCAGCCCACCATAGGCCCATTGGGATCCAATTGGATGCTAACACGTGGCAATAAAACCCTAATCAGGGAGCATGTCTTCCCTACTATAAATAGAAGGAAGATGTGCATTTATTACACATTCACAAAAAACTCGAACACAAAACCCGAGCAATAATTAATTGTAGAATCTCTCTGAATCAGAGGGAATCATTTACTATTTCCGCACTATTTACTCCACCCGCAAGTACTAAATTGATCGTCGGAGGCGGAACTCCCACCAACCCGAGTCTCCGTGCTTTTGCAGGTACAGGCGGTCAGACGCGCATACTCAGAATTGTAACTCTCGCGCAGGATACATAAAAAAACCCCGAAACAACTACAATTTACTTTGTATGTTATTTTTATCCCTTCAAATTCCTACTCATGTGTTCCTTATTATTTTTATTCTCTCACAAATTTTAATTTCTCTTTTTTTTATTAATTATTAAACATAATATCACTTCCTCATGATATTTACTCTCCAATAAATGCCACTATCGTATTATTTATATCACCTATTAAAATAACCCTTTTTTATGGGTATAATAACCCTTTTTAAATTAAATTTCAAGTAAAAACTGACATGTTGCTTAGAAATAGACGAGTTTTTGGGACATTTTTATATACTTCCTTCATTCACTTTAGTTGCAATACGTTTAAATTTACACTATTTATATTTTCATAATTAACCTTCATTGATTTATATATATAGCAAAATAAAGTCATGTGAAATCTTGTTAAATATATACGGGTAAAGTGTTAAGTTATCCTAGGTGTATTTGTTATATTAAATTTAAAATTGTTTTGGTCCCTTTCTTTGATGTCAAACTATCTAGTGTTGCTTTATTTTGCAGTTTTAAGGGATAAGACTTCCTACCTTTTGCCATTACCCATTTTTCCTTTCATTAATAGTTTACTAGTACTTTTCAGTTTTCACCTTTTTGTTGTTGCTTTTAGGCTTGAAAAGTACACAGCTCCTCTCATTTCTAAGTGGCGCATTTTACTTTCCTTGTTGCACACTTTACTCTGAATTACTTGGAATGACAGATAAGAGAATGTGTCCCAACTATGGCTGGAATAAAGCTAAATGAAAGTTGAGAAAGCAAAACACATAAATCACAATCTCTTTAGGCAGAAACACACTAAACTATTTACTTTGAGTTGAATAATCAAAAATGTATTTCTATCCAATACATGATCAAATCTTGGTAAATAAACTTTGTTCAATTTTAAGCTTAGTACCAAATAAACTACAATAAAGAGTTGCTCATGATCAGAGAAACTCCAAAACTATTACATAAACGATTTCTACATGATATACTAAGTATTAGAAATACGGTACCACTGTCAGATACTGCAGCATTTAAGAGAGCGCTGAGCAGATGAAGTGAGACATTAAGATTGAGGTCGAAGAAAAGGAAAAGAACTAATTAACCTACGCTACAATTACCTGCTTCATTCACTTCTTGGTATCCTCAGCTGACACAGCCTGATTGCTACTACTCTCTGCCTTTGTTGAAATAGTTGGGCCACTATCTGATGTTGCAATGATCACTGCCATTGTAGGTTCAGTCGGTACACTAACTACAGGCTTTTCTAATCCAGGAATTGTAAATGCTGGATTATTACTCGTTTCTCCTAGAGAGATGCTGCATCTGCCTAGTAGAACTTCCCAGATTTTGGCCCTCTTCCTTCTTCGTGGATTCTTCTATAACTTCGCTTGCAGCACCAGGATTGATTATGTTCTCAGCAGAAAGCTACAGTAACTGATGTTCCTGAATTGCTACTCTTGGTCATTTCCAATTCTGGAGCCGCATCTGGAATAGATAATAAAACACAGCTGTAGTAGGAATTAGAGCTGGATCTGGAGGTGGAAACAGGATAAAATCTGGAACATAAATCAGAATAGCAGCGAGACTCGCAGATGAAGTTGGAGCGACGAAGTTGGAGCACAAGACCGACTCGGAGACGGAGTTGGAGCACAAGTCAGACTCAGAGCGGAGTTAAAGCACAAAGTCAGGGTCGGAGATGGAATTGGTGCAGAAATATGGAAGATGGAGCTAGAGCTGGATCCAGAAAGGGTCGAAGTCAAAGCCGTAGCCGGGGTCGGAGTTGGAGCCAGAGCTGAGCTGGAGCTGGAGCCGGAGCCAACGCTGGAGCTGAAGCCACAACCAAAGTTGCTATAGAAGAACTTATAGTAGGAGCACGCTCAGCCTCAAATTGCAACAGAAGTTGAAAGTAAAGCGAGAGCTGGAGTTGGAGCTGAAGTTGAAGCTAAAGCATTAGCCAGAGAGCTAGAACTGGAGTTAAAAATGAAGTTGAAGCAGGAGAAGGTGCAGCAGCTGGAGATAATACCAAAGCTAGAGCAGGAGCTGTATCTGGAGTTGGAGCAGGAGCTGTTGCTGGAGTTGGAGCAGGAGCTACAATCAGAAATGAAGTTGCAGCTGGAGCTGGATGTGGAGCACCAGCCCCTGCATTCATAATAGCTAAAGCAGAAACTGTGACAAAACCCCTGGATTAAGACTAGTCACCCCCAACGTGTTGCTTGAAGTAGGGTCACCTGTAGGCCTTTTGGAGTCTACAGAAACAGATGTAGATTCTGATTCATTTGAACATGAGCACTTGCAACCTGTAATCAGTTTCTGGCCAACGATATACTTTTCTTAAAAGTACAATTTCCTGGATGCAGAAACAAAAGAATGATTAGTGTTTGTTAACCTGCAGTAAACAGGAATCTATCAAGGACAAGTTCTATGAGTGTAAAACTTTCATTTTAAACCCTTTGAAAGGTAGGTGGGACTTCGCCTATTGCACTAGTTCAGTTTTTGAGGGAAACTATGGTAAAGGTTTGTCCTCATGACTTATAGGTCATGGAATCAAATCCCACTAGGGGCTCTTGGGGGTAAGGATTTCCTTATCCTTCCCTCTTACTCTCAATGAGTCTGACCTGCGAGACTGGATAGACCTGTGACAGCCTGACAGGTTCCAGTTCAGGAAAAAATCTATCTTCTTACCGTAAAATTAAATAAATAAAAATAAAAATCAGTAATGTACAGTTTTCCAACTTCCAAGTTTCTTAGTCACTTTGTCCACTTGTACATAGTGTGTGAAATGAAACATTTCTGCACCTATATATATTATCATGTGATATAATTTACAGCCATCAGAGGACTACAAATATGGATTAAAAATAAAACCTTTAATCCTCATAAAATCCTATAGGTTAATTTAAAGCTAAATGCATGGATGTCTAGAAATTGCATGCACTAGGCCAAGATACACCTTATGATTTAAATCCAACGAAATGTAATATTAAGCTCATATTGCACAAGATACAACATATGATTTTAGTGGGAATTACTCGATCCGACACAGAAGGATAAAAGAAGATCTACAATTTGATCCATTTCTTTGCACAAAAGTAAGGGCAAAGCAGCAGCATTCTACGGCTTCAAAGCAGAGGCAATATTTCATCTCCGATGGGAATCACTTACATTTAGAGATCTTGTAGAGTATCATGAGTAGCGGAAACATGGATGTGCGGAAGTACCTCAAGAATGATCATGATCGTAACGGATCAGAGACCTGTAGCATGTATTGCCTTTGAGCATCAAAGTAAAGAGCCTGCTCTTTACCTTCCTGAATAATATTTGAAGTACAAATTAAATGCACAATATCAGAATGTAAAGCCAGCTCTATGTCACAACTGTATGATCAAATACTACCTGAAAGCAGAGGATGAGATCCCAAAGAAGAACTGCAACACACTTGATGATTCACATGGAAGAGACCTATGTCTTACATGTTTGCGAACATTAACCCACTCATCCTCTTCTGGCCCAAATACAAAAAATCGAACTAGAACTTCCTGAAACCCATAAGTTTGGACAGTTGATATAGATCATACTGGAAAGACATTATTCGTCACAAAAGCTATGTAACTCAGACACGGGTACGAGTTTCGGGTATGAGTACATTCGAGTTTTAGACACGCAAAGATTCCGATTTAGGACATGGATGCACGGACAAAACATTAATGAAACACATTCCTGGATCTAAACGACTTTTCCATATCGATTCACATTACAGATACACACATGTATTAGACTATGTTTGCTTTCCTTCTATTTTATAGTCTTTTTCTAAGAGTGTCTTTGGATTGAAGGAAATGGAGGGAAAAGAAGGGAAGGGGAATGAAGGGATTGAATTTCTTTCATTTGGATAACAAATGAGGAATGAAGGGAATTGGAGGGGAGGGAAAAGAAGGGAATAGAAATGGAGGGATTAAGTTGTAAGAATTTGATCTCTCCAACAATGGACAGATTTGGAAGGAAAATTCATTATTCTTCCCTCCCCCTCCCCCTCCCCCTCCCTTTCCCTTCTCTCCTCAAGTCCTCCCCCCCCTCTCTCTCTCTTCTTTTCCTTCCCTTTTCTATATCCCAACAAACTGTAAAAGTATGTTAATCAAGATCCTTGAGGAGTCTGGATCAAAACAAAGTGATGGATAAGGATTTCATACCCTTGTTGCAGTGTCGAGTGTCGACATGAAAATGCAAGATAAATAGAAGAGTGATAAAATAGACAAGAAAACCATGATAATGCTACTTCTAGAATTATTCAGCACATATCTGATAAAGAGTTGCAAGTTTATCAACAGCAAGATTATCACACTTAGGATTTCACAAATGAGCCAAGATGTAGATAGGTCAACCCCCTAAACTAGTAATAACTTTGAATAGGAGCCAAGTTATATCAAGTTTATTATAAAGCACCATGACCAAAGACCAACAACAAATAAGGCAGAATGACCAAAGACCAACAACAAACTAGACATACCTCATCATGGATCCACCGGAGAACCAAGAAGGACTCAGTTAACTAATATCAGCAATATATATTGACTCATGTATCTGGAAAACCAATTCTATTATAATTGGCAAGTTATTAAGCTTTGATGAATATGATAATTTTATAAGGTAACTATCAGGATATTTTGAAGAATGTTGAGATAAATTAATTAAAGTGAGCTGCATATCTTACTTGATTCCAAATTGCTCCTGAAGTTTTCTCTATTGTTCAGAATAATAATTAAGGTAAGCTATTTCATGAATCATGATCAAAGATTATCATTAAGATTAGAAAACAAACTGAGATAAGAGGAAAAAGAAAGGCTAGCTAAAAGGTATTAAAAAATTTTAAAATTTGTTAGAAAAGGACTTAATAAAGTAGACCTTTTGTGAGAAAAATCCTTTTATAAAAAATAAAAATAAAAAAGTGGCAAATAAAGACCTTAAATGAATTGTTTGGTTTTCCCAATGTTGACCCTCACACGCCCTTTCTCCTCCTCAACCACCATGTCTACTAGCCCACCATCATCCCACCACTATCCACTCTCACCCGCCACCCCAAAACACTATATCACCTTAACCTTGACATCTTACTCTTCCCTCACTTTTAACCCTCTTGTCCTCTACCTTTTTTTTTCACCCAAACCAATGCCAACTATCCCTTCCCACTTATTACAAACCATCGCTACCCTTGAGTGCCACCCAAACACCACCCCGTAAACCCTTATATCTCCCTTTCTTTTTCCTCCCTTAATGCCCACCATTGTAGCCACATTGTGCCTTCACTACACCTCATAAATTTGCTACCTATTGGCGACCCATCGTACCCAGCAGCCTCCCACACAACTCTTTTATTCTATCTCCTCTTTATTATCCCCATTTGGTAGCAATCTTAGGATTATTCATGGAGCATCCTTCTAATTCATGATAGAAAATAAGGGGTTTTCATTTGATTCAATTGATTTTATATGGTTTAGTGTGAGTAGTAATGGTGGAAGAGAAGAAGTTGAAAGAGATAGTGTTGAGACGAACAACTAGATAAGGTGACGGTGGTGGGAAAGTGGCGAAATGGTGATGATTTGGTGGTGGGCATTGTGGTTACACTAGAAAAGGAAGGGCATAAACCGACTCTTATTAAAATTTTCAAGTTTAGCACATGACAGTCACCGTCGGAAAATAATAGTCAAAGGTTGGAATGTGGCTGAAGGTCCCTTTTCACAACAAAATTTTCATTTTAAGGTCGGAATCTGGTCATTTTCCAAAAATCGCCCAAAAACTTGTATCTTTCGATCTATTATAAAAATTAAAAATCTAAGGAAACAAAAGATTCAAACATGAAACCTCCTTTTTCATACTAGCCTCTAGAGTCCATACCCATCTTTTAGTGCTGTTATCACTCACCACAACAAGAAGTGATTTAAAACAAATGTGGGGGCAAAAGTTTGAAATTGCAAATGCCCCCACTCCCTAAGGGAGGAGGACTACAAAATATAATGGCAATGAGGAAAATGGGTAGAAAAGTGAATTAAAAGACATATTTTCATAGTCTCTTTGTAATTTTAGAAATTAATACCAAGTCTTTCTTGTAATTATTTCACAATGCAAATGACAGCAAGGCTAGGAAATTTACGTTTTTTCTCCAATTCTATAAGTGAATAATGAAAATCAGAGGAATAAGGGACTACCAAACACTACAGGATTACCAATCCTAAGATATCTATGAGAATGAAATGCTTGAACATTATACCTAATAGGCTAATAGATGAATAATATAAATATATTCAAATACCAAAAGATTAACTATGTAAAAAACTACCAATATTTAAATAGGAGATCTATTTACCATGCTCCATCCTAGCAGATTTGGCTTCAAATTCCATTAAAGGATTTCCAGATGTATTTTTTGTCACATTATGACCTAAAAAAAATACTAGGACTTGTTAGATAGTAAGGATGTAAAGAGCATTATAACATTGTACATACTTTTTGAAAGAGCACGTCGCTCCATAAAGACACTCAGATAAATCACTGCTTGACAAACAAAATGCAAAATGCAAAAAGAAAAAAAAAGGAAAGAAAAAAAAAGAAAAAGAAAAAAGCCAAGGACAATGAAATAAACATGGAAAATATATATCAATTATACAAGACATGAATACGCTATAAGTGATGCAGATCATATAGAATTAAACTAATAGTCCATAAATCCACAGAAATAATTTCCCAACTTTGATAAGCAAAGGGTCTCAACTTTGATCAATGCAGCTATCACAAAGGCCTCTAATTTTGTTTAAGAAAAAGTTTTAACTATGATTTGTAACAAATCAGCATAAGAGTAAAACCTTTAACCTTCAAATTACAGGCATTGCTTTCTAAAAAGATTTTGGCCTTATTCTTTTGAGCTTCTGGCCAGAGCAGAGTAGGGCAGATTTCAGCATTATTATTATTATTATTATTATTATTATTATTATTATTATTATTATTAGATTTTTTTACTCTTTTTATAACGTTATAAAATGTGTTAAATAATATAAAATATTAATTATTATCATTAAATATTAGTTATTATTATCATATAATATTATATATTAATTATTATTATTATTAAATATTAATTATTATTATTATCTATAAATAATAGTTATTATTAATAAATATTAATAATTATTATTTTTTTATTTTTATTAAATATTAATTATTATTTTTAAGCAGAGCAGAGCAGGGCACGGCAGGTGACAGGCTAAAGTCGTATCACCTAATCAAAAGAAATTCCTAAAATCACTAACTAATATAGATAGGGAAGTAGGGTCGAATCCACATGGAAACACTGTTCTTTTATTCCTAATAAATTATTATAATCTAAATTATCAAGAAACAAGGAAGAATTTTGAGAATTATATTATGACAATAAATAAAATAAGGGAATAAGTAATAACAAAAAGATGTAGGGTCATAGGTTCACCAATAATTAATACTCCACGATAAAACATAACAATCAATTATCAATGCATAAATTAACTAGATTATAAAGGGCTTTCGCTACGTATTATAATCACAAAATTAATCTATCGGTATTAAATCACATCTCTCGAATCTTGACTTAACCATTTATAAATTAACCTGCCTATTGAAACTAAGCCTAAACATCAATTCTCATATCTCGAATCTCGAATCTCGAATCAATATTGCATAACTCATACAATTAAACTAGACCTAATCTAATTGCATAACATTAAATCAATCAATAGGAAACCAATCAAGCATTGATAATCAACAATAATAAACTACCGCTTCATATTATTTATGGATCCCCACAACCCTAGAAATAAAACTACTCACACATATTTAAATCTAAACTAAGCAAAGCAAATAAACAAGACATAATTAATCAAAGCAATTATTACTAAAAATTAAAGGGGAAGAAATCGTCACCAAAATAAACGGAAATAATGAATTGCATAAACTCAAAGTGTAGAGAGAGAAACGAGAGTATTAGCCAAAAGCTTAAAACTAAAATCTGGAAATTAACTAATGAAAGAAGTCCTTGTCACTTGCTTAGAAAAGCGTATTTATACTTAAGCTCAAGAATCCTAATTAAAAACAAATTAAAATCGTCGAAAATCCTCTTAGAAACATGCGCCCGGTCTGGCGGAGCTTCGCCCGGCCGGGCCCGCCTTTTTGATTAGTGGATCTTCGCTCGCGCCTGGTCGGGCGCGAGACAGAGCGAAGGGCTGCTATCGTCTTCCTTCCTCACCTGGCCGGGCGCCCCTTAGGGCGAGCTCCCGGGCAAGGGATTCTCTTTGGTTTGGGCTACTTCTCTTGGCCCAATTCCGAGTTTCCACCTTGGGTCCTGAATACTTGGTCCATTGCCTCGGTCTCTTCTTTGCCGAGCCCTTAATCACCGATTTGATGACTCTAACCGGTCTTGGGCTACGAAATGTGGTCATATTTCTCCAATGCTCGAAGTCGCTTGTCATAAGTCCGGAAAAATGCTCCAAATCTGCAATATCCAATAAAACAAAACCAAATCTACGAAAACACTAGAAAACACATATTAGTAATAAATGTGGCTCTAAAGAGCCAAAAATACTCCTAAATATGACCAAGGGATGGGGGTAAATCACTATATAAAATGAACATATCAAACTCCCCCAAGTCAAACCTTTGCTTGTCCCAAAGCAAAGAGTTCATTAATGAACAAATAAAACATACTTCACCCCAAAAATCAGTTAAAACCAAGCATAACCAATTCAAGGCAAATCTAACAAATATGCATCAAAGTCAACCAATCAAATCCATCCAACTACTCATCCTCCCTAACAATTGTCAAGTAGAGCAAACCACAAGTGTATATGGAATTTAAGACTAGTGCTCACACACTCTTCACTCTTTATGTGGCGGATATAAGATGTATCCGATCGCTCTCCATCCAACCCCTTTAATGTGAACAATGCCTTCCCAAACTCACAACACTCATGTGTTTAAGAAAACAAGCACTCAACCTAGTAGTCGACTCGAAATATATCAAATTATACTTTGCATTGATAAACAACTACTTTCACATCCATACAACTCTATGCACAAAGGTCGGAAGGTCTTTTAAGCTTGTAACGTAAGGTTAGGGTAAAAGGTAGGATAAATTTGGGAAAATGTGAGAGTAAAGCCATGCTTTAGGGAGCCAATCCTAATAAACCATGGTCAGAAATAAATAATGACCAAATCATCTCCAACACAACTCAACTCTACAAAATTTCACCAAACAACCAATTCAAATATTAATAATATTTCCAACCTTTACAACTTCACTCGTATATACAAAATATAACATTATAGAACTTGAGTGAACAAACAAACTTTGAACTCTTTTTTTTTTTTTCTTTTGAATTTATTTTTTTTCTTTCTTTTGAGCAACCTTCACTTAAAACATTTTAACATTGAAACAATTTATCCTCTTTTTCTCTTTTTTTTCCTCTTTATCTCACATTGATTTTTTTTTTCCAACTTTGAACAACAATTTCTTAATTTTTCCAATCACAATATCAAAAGAACAAAATACTCCTCTTATTCACCCACATTGTGCAAATTATGTGCACACTACAACTCCTTCACCTCACTCACTATTAGCTCCCCCAAGCCAAGCTTGGGACTAGTAACCAATGGGGCTTAAATAGGCTTGTAATGTGGCTAAATAAATAATAAAAGGGCACAAGCAACAACATGGGTAGCAAGAAGGGAACAAATGTATCTAATATCGTCTGAAGGACCTAAAAGAACAAATGCCTTCGTCCTCCTCATTGTGCATAATAATGAGTTATACAAACATTACTCAAAGTTGCAAACCAGTACTCAACTTCATTGACATACCAGGAACTAACACACAATTCCTAACCAAATCAACTAGCCAAACACTAAATCCACAAATAGTTGGACAAAATTGACTCATGTTAGGGCATCCAAGCAATCAAACATCAAATCATGGCTAACCTATCCACAATACTCATCATCATATACCAAGAATCAAAACAATTTTCATGTATGGGGTACAGGGAAGCATGATTTATCATTCATTGGATCGTATTTTTGTATTTTAATAAAAATATTATAATGTAAACATAGAGATGATGATAAAACACCTTTACAAAAAAAAGTGGAAAAAATACAAAAAAAAGTGCGAACAAAAATCTCCTATTGTAGATGTAGCACTTTTAAAAGATATACAAGTGTCGAGTGCTGCAGTTGTAAAAGTAATATCTCAAATGCATAGGTAAAATGAACAATTACAAAAACACTATATGTTCATTTTCATATTATGAAATTATTTACATGTTTACCTATAACTACAGGTTAATATGTGTTCATTAACATATTATGATTTGATTATTTTTTAAATATGTACTAATGATTTGTATAAAATAATATGAACGCATACAAAACTTGAAATACCATACATTTAAATGTTTATTTAATAGTTTATATATGTGCATTTACATTTATTAATATTTGTTCATTATTTTTAAATATTATGAGCACTTCTACATACATATATGAACATTTATAAAATGCATAATAAACAAAGTTGGGTTGTAGTTATATACCAATTTAAGGTAACACTTGATGGAATTTATATATTACCACATATTCATTGTAATAATGTTCATTCTTTTTCATAGTTTGGAGTGGAAAATTATTTTGATGAATGGTCATTTTTATTTTGGTAGATGTTCAATCACATAAAAGTATATGGTTTCACATTTTCACCTATTAATATATGATTATTAGAATTTTGATAAATATTTATATTTTTGTCATCTTCTTCAAATATTTCTTGCTCAATTCAATTTTGAGTTTCAATATATGTCTTTTCTCATATAGATATATGGTAAATCACATATTGATAGTTTCAAGAGTTATTCGCGTATATATTTCATGTTCATTGATTGATATCTTTTATAGGCATTTTTAAACTAATGCATGTTCATTTATATATTAATGGATGTTAATTTCCATATACAATTACGTAAATATGTTCATTTATGTATTAATAGTTTTCCGTTTCCATATTAATGATGGTCATTTCCACACTAATATATGTTCATTTATATATATACTGATAGGTGTTCATTTCTATATCGATCATTTCAATTCTTATACTATTCATATTCATATGAAAATTGGTTCATTCAACACTTTTTCTTATTCAAGTCACTCGATCAAGTGGGACTCCTTTTTAGCCTTAATTTGCTTCGGTTTTTCACTTGATTGAGCAAATGTCACTCGATCAAGTGGAACTTTCATTACGGGCTCAATTTTCGCAACTTGCTCATTTTTCTTCACTTGTTCATCTTCAAACCCAAGCCCTACACAATTTAGAGCTCTTTCTATAGAATCCACTTCATCTTTTGTAACACCCCAATAATTCTCTCTTAAAAACCTGTAAATACCTTTATCAATTTGCAAGAGAATTACTGACGCGTTACCACCACGTGTTCAAACGTTAAGGCTAGTTTAGAGTTTAGCAGCGGGAAAAAACTAACTCAGTTATAAATAAGTTTCAAAACCAAAAATCAAAACTAAATTTAGTCTTACAAGTCGGAACCATTAAGACCCTTATTCAAAACCCAATAAAAGTAGTAAATAAATCAAACCAGAGTTAAAATAAATCGAAACTTAAGAGTTGTAATAAACCGTGAAAATATCCAACACTCCACTCAAAATCCCACCACCTTGATGCTTTTTGATTATGTAAAAACCTGTGATTAGTCTGCTCCCAAATTTTACAAGTGTAAAAATTGGATCATTACAGGGTCATTCAAAGGCGAAGGCCATGACCAAGAAAAGACACACAAAAGCACGCAATCAGCAACGCTGAGTACATACAAGCTACGTAATACAATAAAGAATTCCTAGCGTACTACTAATAAGCAAACCACACACACAATTTAATTATTTACTTAACATTAGTAAGACTTCTCTAATTAATAATAAATAATTCATTTCATTCATTGATTGGATTAAGCAATAGACCAGTTTGTCTCCCCATGCTCAAATTCGGAACATCAATAAAGAAAAACCCTATGCCTCCTTTCGGAAACATTAATAAACATCCAATGGAAGACGGGCGCGACTCCATGGCCATAGCTAGTATGAGATCTCATCTAACTCCTTATAGTTTTAAAAAGCATTTGTAAACAAGAGACTCGTAGATCAGATGGCCTCTAGAAAGTACACGGCTAATACCCCGTGAACCCCAACCCATGATTGTCAATACTCTAGATGTGCACAAATCCAGAGTTTTATTGCTCATCCATATTGCACTTTACGTGATTTACAAGTTTAAACTTGGTGATGAATCAATGCAAAACAATATAACCAATCATACATCAATCATTCAAACAATTCAAATTTCCAATTCAATTCTTGATTTATTAGTGACAAACAATATTTAGTATTGAATCCTTTAACTACCTCAGTGTATAAACACCTTAAGTGCATAAGACACCTCAATCCTCAACCTCGTCTTATAAGACTTTAATTCTCCCTTTACTCGTTCCACTTTAATAATCATGAACGAGTAATCATTCCACATATTCACGTACCTTTGCCTCTAAGCTCACTTGCAAGTTAATGCATAAATAATACTTACAAGAAAAATTAATACGCATTTCTCATACATGAAACAAAACCAATCATCACATTATTCACCAATCCAACTTACTACCATACAATTCCAACCAATCCACAAGTTTCCTAACATGATTCTAAGTCTTCCAAGTCCTTAAACATGCTTCTAGAGTCAAGGTTTTCGTATCCTTATACGTACCTTGAGTAAACGAGTTGGTTGGCCACTTTAGGAACTAAAAATCGCCTTCTACAAAGTCCTCTCCTAAACCAAACAATAATAATTCAATCAATACCCAAGCAATATAATTTACAGCAATACTAACTTACTTTAAAACCTCCAAAATTTAATTAAACAACACTTTAAAACCTTCCCTTTTACTAGAATTAAAAGCTTATGTATAGTTTTTTCCTTCATAAAAACTTAAAATACATCTTCAATATGAAATTAAAGCATGTTTTAGCTACTAACCAAATCTGAAAATTTAGTTTATACGCATCCTTTGCAAATTTAACAACCCATACTTTTAATAATGGAATAATAGCTTAAATATACATGTAGAAACATTAAAACCTATTATTTTTTATACCAAAACAATAAAATTCAGATTACAAAAATCGGGAAATTTAATTTAAACTTCAAACTTGATACTTTAAAAAAACTATTAACATACATTAATCATAATGGTCATGTAGTGTATTGAAAACTCTAAGAAACATGATTTAGAATGCTTTAAATCCCCAAATCTTTATTTTTTTTATAATCTGAAAATTTATTTATCACATTAAACCTTCATTAAAAATCTAAAACTGCCCGAAAACCATATTTAGAGGCTGAATTTGGCCACGAAAGGGTGGTGCGTTTTGATTAAAACGTTGTTTACACACGAAAAACACAATTTTTTTTTTGCAAAAATTGGACGAGTTAAAAAACTACACGTTATTAAAACGTGATTAAGAGAAATTAAGAATGGAAATCAGAAGTTGATTACGAAAAGCTGAAAACTTATTTTTGAATCAAACATCATCATGATCATAGTAGAATCACAATATAATCATGCTTTAATTGAATAACTTTAGCAACGCGTTTTTGAACCCTAAAACCATGTGAATCAAGCTTTAAACCCTAATTTTCTTAACTAAACAAATCTGAAATTTTAATGCATAATTTAAACATGATAAAACTTATAAAGTTATAATCTTTTGGGATAATTAAACATCATTAACCCATAAAAATAACAATTCAAAACAAAACTTAATCAAGATTATAACTTGAAATAATTTGATCAAAAAGGTAGGAAAGAAGGAAGAATAGAGAAGAGGGCGAACTGGTGGTCGTGGGGTGTTGCGGGTGACGCTGCGGTGGCGTGGCAGCGGCGGACAGGTGGTGGTTGTGCTCGGCAGCAGCGTGTTCAACAACTTTCTCTCTCTCTCTCTCTCTCTTTTTTTTTTAGGTTGAAGCGTGAATAAGGATAAGAAGAAGGAAAGGCGTTAGCAGCAATTAAACGTGGGATTTGGGAGTGAGAAAGTGGAAAATTTTAGATGGGTTTAACTAATAAGAAGTGGGGTTTTTGGGTTTCCCTAGTTCTAATAAAAATAGGATTAAAACTTGGGCTTAAAGTGAGTGGGTTTTAGGTAAAAGAATGGGCTCAGTAATTTATGGGTGGGACTTGCATATTAATGCATGATTAAAATATGGGTAGGGAAATAATTTAATAAAATAGTTTTATTAGCTTTATAAACATTAAATTTATTTGCTTAAATCATTGTAAAATAAATTATGTAAATAAATAATCATAATTATATATTCACAAAAATATGTTAAAATATAATTTTAAATTTCACAAAATTACGGGGGATTACATCTTTAATTTCCATGTAGTAGTTTTTCCTGCGGAGGATGCAACACAAAATACCGCCTCCAAGGGATCTCTAACAAGAGCTTGGGGCTTATTAGAAAAATTATTTACATCGACCACACCAATATTAAAGCACTTTTCCTCTAACATGGGACTTTTAGGGACATTATTTTGAAAGGAATGGTGTCCTTCCAACAAGTGTATTGTTCCGATAGAGGGTTCAGAATTATTACAGAGCTAATTCTTCAGTAAGATCAAGTGATCGGAATGCCTAGGTGGAGGCCGCTTCTGATCGGTAATATTAAGGTATAATTAATATTACAGCTTAATCTTAACTGAACCCTTCGGGTCGAACCCAATCGAACAACCGATCCGAGACGACGAATTAATCCGAAGGATTTAATGAGTCGACGGAGATTTACGAATACAGACGTCGGATATCGAGCCTAGGGCGTCGAGACCGAGCGTCGCAAAATCACAAGCAACAAGTATGAGCGTAGCCGTAGCATCGCACTGGCCTAGCCATGTGGACTGCTAGGCTAGACTAGCTCAACGCGGGCCTAGACGCACCATGTGCGTGCTAGGCACGCCATGCGTGCCCGAGGCACTAGGCAGCCCATCGCAGCACAACAACGTGCTTGCTTGGGTGCCTAGGCGCCATCGCAGGCCATGCACCATCGCACAACACCATCGCAATGCCAGGCGCTTGCGTGTGTGCGTGTGCATGTGCACCATCGCCCAGCACCAAGCCCCAACATGCGTGGCTTGCTAGCGACACGCATGCTAGGCCTTGCGTGCGTGAGGTCACTGGCTGGGCTATGCGTGCTAGTGCATGGTGGTCTGGCTGTGCGTAGGCATGCGAGAGTGTGTGCGTGTGCCTAGGCGTGCGAGTGCCTGGGAGTGCTAGGGGCCAGCGCCAGTGCAGCAGCTAGCTGCGCCTAGCACTAGCACGCAGCATCAGCGCCAACATCACCCAGCGCCAGCATGCATAGCCTGGCTGGGGATGCAAGGCTGCTGGCTGGTGCTAGCTGGCAGCGCTAGCTGACATGCTAGCTGGCTGCCAGCCCAGCAGCCTTGATGCCGGTTTGTGTGTGGTTGTGGGGACCAAGCAAAGTCTTGGGGAGCAAGGCTATGGTCCCCCCCACCTAACCTTGGGCATCACTCATTAGCCCTTAATTGTGCCACTTGTTGCGTTGTGATTGATTTAATTATTTATTTAATTTAGAATTAAATAAATTGTTGAATTTACCAACTCTCCCACATTGGTGGGAGATTGGAAATCAAGGATCCAATTCCCTATAAATACCTTGCTTGGGTATTGGGAATGGATACACTTGAGTGGAATTAAAAAGGCAACTCTTGATTTGCATGAGTAAACCTTAAATTCGTAAAACTCTTAGTTTTTATTTGTCCGGGCCTCGACTAACCTTTGAGGCTTAGGACGCTTGGGTCGGGTTCGAGGGTACGATCCCGTCGGAGGCCTCGTGTTTTCGGGGTTGAAGTAAGAGCTCCTCGGTGAGCGAAGCACGCGTAAAAGGTATAATCTTTTATACTTTCATATGTTTAATTATGTTTTGCTTGTTAATTGCATTTATTATGGGGGCGGGTCTTGGCGGGTTTCATTCCGCGTAGTGAGGGCCACTACGAAACCCTATTGCGGTATTGGAGCCATGCTCCTTTTAATTTTTGCAATTATTTATTAATTAAGGTGTTTTAAAGTAAGATTTAAATTCTGGTTTTGCTTTTCTAATTAGATTAGAAGCTCGTTTTAATTAATTTTAAAACTCGTTTTTTTTCTCGATTTGGCTGTCGAACCCAGAATTTTGCTCAAAAATAGTGTTTTTTGGGTGGAATCGACATTCTGAAACAGATTCAACCCTCTTTGACAACTGACCAGAAGCCAAATTCGAACCAAAAACCCAAGTATTTGGGGTTTTTTCGTTTTTTCAACGAAAATTTTAAATCTTTTTAAGCCTTGATTAATGCAGGCATTACAAGGTTAGATTACATGCATTATTGCATCCCTAATCTACTGCTATTTTAATTATCCTTAAGCATAATTATGGAGTTTTAATTAGTGCTTAAGTTGATATGCTATTTTTCACATAAACTTGTTTTTCACAATTTTGCAAATAAATTGCAATAATGTGTGAATACTTGTTGTGAATATGTAATTTTAAGTTCCTAATATGTTAAAGATCTAATCTTTAAAAGTTTAAATGATTGGAACTTTAACTCTAAATTCCATATTGAACAAAGTTTGGATTTTTTCATTTTGGTTGATTAAAATCCATGGAGTTCAAATACTTGTGAGTAAAAATTTGATTAATCTTCATATTGGAAGATGTAATCTTGGTATTTTACACAAGTATGAAAGTTGAAAATTTTAGATGGTTAATTTATTTTTCCAACTCCCATTTGTCAAATCCATTATTAATTTGCATATTGGCTAAATTAATTATGGACATAGCTCATCCAATTTTAAGCATAAAGAAAGACCTAAATTTGTTCAAAAATAAAATTTTGGATGATTTAGGCTAGTGCACCATTAAAATTGAATTTAATTAAGTTAGACTTATTTTATTTTATTTTTCCTCAAATTGATTCTTAAATATGATTTAGAATTAATTTTTTGTCACACACAAATCAGGATTAAAATTCCGAGTGAAATGCACGCAAATCGATGCAAAACCGCAAGTGTCACCAAGGCTAGCCGGGCTGCTCAGCAGCCCGCATGTAGGCTGCCTATGGTGCGCACAAGGGCCATGCATCGATGCTGCGTGGCTGTGTGGCGGGGGGGGGGGTGCTAGGAGCAGCATTGCGTGGGGCAGTGGCTGGGGCAGGGGCTGCGTGTGGATGCCGGCAGGCAGCATGCCATCAGGGGCCAGCCCAGCGCGCCACTTGCTGGCAGGCGCCAGCGCGCTAGCAAGCATGCGCAGCATGCTAGCAGGCGGTTGGTGCTAGCAGCGTGGATTGCTGGGCGCAGCAAGCCAGCACCACGCACCATGGGGTAAGGCCATGGGCTGCCTGACAGCCATGACGCGCACCCACTAAGCTATTTAGTGGACATTTTTGCTTAATCTTTGAGCTATGAATTTTGCAATTTTTACCGATTTTAAAATATTTTTGTAATTATTTTAAGGGGGTTAAAACCTCGATTCTTCGGTTTCGCAAAATTTTGACAAATTATGAGTTATGCCAACTTAATCAATCAGATTGATTAAGTATGGATGCGGAATTTAGTGGGAGCTTAGTTGATCGCGTGAGCAATTTGCATTTTAGAAATAATGGATTAAACAACTTTAACTAGTTTTAATTAGGCGCGTTAATCGGATTAACCGCCTAAGTTAGTTACTAGTTTTGCGTGTTTAATTATGTATTTCGTAATATGCATGGGCCATTCACAAATAGTGAATGGGTGAATGGAAGATTGTTTTCAAAATAGGTTATTGAAAAGGCAACTAGTAGGGCCCAACTAGGATAGAAAATACGGACTGCGTTCCGTTATGTATTTTTGTAAATCTAAATACGGTCTGTGAACCGTTAAGTATTTTTGTACTTTAGATTAATCTTAGTCGTAATAGCTAGTTATTTTATTTTGGCAAAGATGTCTCAAGACGGCGTTTCGATGAAGACGAGCCAAGATGAAGACCCTTGAAGATTTGAAGATTTCAAGGGGTCATGCTAGTTGCCAAATGCATCAAATTAAGCTTTATATATATTATTGTTATATATGAATGTTAGATGTATGTCTAGGATTTCATATGTTACGACGATTAGTTAAGTTCACTTAAATCAACCAACATAGAAACCCTAGGTCCTTTAAAATATTGAGCTAAAATTTGCCGTTCCAAGAACAACACTTACCGAACTAATGCGCGTATGTGATGGGCTACGCCAAAGCGAGGCATCACTACTTCCCTAGGAACGTAAGGTATACTAGGTATACAAGTTGTCTTGGTTTAGCTCAACGATATCAGTAAGGAGTCCTTAGATGTCGTGGCAAAAGAGATAAAATGTCAAGAATGCATTAGATGCGACATTTTATCAAACTGAGAGTAGCTTAGAGCTATTAGCAATTGGATTTCTTACCTTAAGATATTTAATGTTAAGACAAGCCAAAGCATGCTTAACCATTTCTTGATCTTTGGGATCTCGGAATCATTTTATTCTCGCCTAAAAGGGACATTTATTAATGCGTGGATAAAATGCTCAATAAGATTGAAAACATGCATGAACGCTTTTAAATTTCGAACTTATTGATTAAATGAATGGTTTTTCATTTCAAATTCTTTCAATTGTAGAACAGCGTCTGCAAGTAACTCAAACAACAACCATGTGTGCCCGAAACTCCCCGAAAAGTTGTCCTTTTCCCTAAACTTGGTCAATTTTAAGGAGTGGGAAGAGGAACTTAGGAAAACTCTCCGGAGTTGTTCCAAGGAGTATGTTCTAGACTCTTCCTTCTCATCCCACTTCAAAGAAGATGATGAAACCTTTGAAGAATGGTGCAATGATTGCAAGATAGTATCACAACTCATGGCTAACTCCATCCCGGAAGATTGGAAGGTTAACATCCCCTTCACTTTTCCGGACTTGTTCCTTGGAGGACTAAGGAGTGTTGTCGGTGTGAGACTCTCTAAGAGTCTTGATGACAACAATGATGGACTAGTGTTTGATGTGGCTAGATTACTCACAGACATGAATTTCAAGCCATCGGAACAAGGTTGTGTTGCAAAAGAAAGGTACCATGTTTGGTCTACGGTCTGCAACACCAAGTTGAGACCTGGTATGCCCCTCCGACCCCATGTGGCAAGAATGACTAGGCTCTTCAAACACATGGAACTCCTCGGAATGCCATTAGAGGATGGGATGGCTGCTCATATTATGCTTACTTCACTCCATTCAGGATATGATGCCTTGAGAGCATACATTTCTGAGGATAAGGAGACACACTCTTTGAAGAGTGTGGTGGAGCTACTACATCGAGTTAACTCAGTTGGGGCAACCAAGAGACCATCAAGGAAGAGGGATTTCAAGAACAAGGAAAGGATTCGTTGCTTCTATTGTGGAGGGCAAGGCCACTACAAAAGTGAATGCACGATCTTTCGCAGAGATAAGGAAGAGGGGAATATTCCGACTTCCTCAGGTATCTTCCTAAACACTTGTGAATTAAGCTTATCATAGGTATTAGATACCAAGTATGATTCACTTCATGTTGCCTTTTCAGGGACCAAGTGAGAAGCTTATCAAGTGTTGGTGCAAGGACAAGTAGACGACGAAGATGGTTTTTCGGTTGTGCTTGTATGCACTATTTTGTCTATGACATGTAATTAAACTAATCTTAGTTTTCATCATGCTTTTGAACATACTATGATCTATGGTGTTGGACACCTAGTTATTTTGAATGTAAGACTTTGACAATAGTTGTTTCAAAGTTGTCTTGCAAATATATGTTCAATGGAAATTGCATGTTTTTACATATAATTAGACAAGAGTTGGTACCGCTAACTAAGACATCTAAAAATTTCGACGATTTTAGTAGATATGGCTATGTCTACTTAATGTCGAATAAATCTGAATCTTTTGACAAATTCAAAGAATTTCAGAAAGAAGTTGAGAATCAACTTGGCAAGAAAATTAAAGCACTTCGATCGAATCGAGGTGGCGAATATTTGAACCATGAATTCGACGATCACTTGAAAGAAAATGGTATTCTTTTAGAGTTGACACCTCTTGGAACTCCCCAATGGAACGGAGTATCCGAACGGAGGAATCGAACCTTGTTAGACATGGTCGATCAATGATGGGTCTTAGTGAACTTCCTGTCTCCTTCTGGGGACATGCGCTATAAACTGCGGCACTAACACTGAACCGCGCTCCGTCAAAAGTTGTTGAAAAGACTCCATATGTATTATGGACTAAGAAACCTCCTAGGTTGTCTTTTCTTAAGATTTGGGGATGCGAAGCATATGTCAAACGATTAATTTCCGACAAACTTCACCCCAAATCGGATAAATGTTTCTTTGTGGGATATCCAAAAGAAACCAAAGGGTATTACTTCTACAATAAATCCGAGAATAAAGTATTTGTTGCTCGTGATGGTGTCTTTTTGGAGAAGGAACACCTTTCCAAAATGACAAGTAGGAGGAAAATTGAAGTCGACAAAGTTCGAGAGGACGAGCAACAATGTCAACCTAATAAAACTGACAATCTAAGTGCTTTGGAAGCAGCTGAGAAGATTGGTCAGAATCAAACAGACAATGTAAATGCTCAACCCATTACCGTACGTAGATGGCAACGACCAAGATCTCAACCAGACAGATACCTCGGTATTGTCTTAACTGATGATCAAGACATCCTAGTCATGGATGGCGATGAGCCAGCGACTTACAAACAAGCTATGACGAGCCCTGACTCTGCTAAATGGCAAGAAGCCATGAGATCCGAGATGGACTCCATGTCTGAAAATCAAGTCTGGGACTTGGTAAATTTGCCCGAGGGTTACACACCCATTGGTTGCAAATGGATCTTCAAACTGAAGACAGACAAGGATGGAAATGTATCGATATACAAGGCTAGACTGGTGGAAAAATGTTATAGACAAATCCACGAGATTAACTATGATGAAACTTTTTCACCAGTTGCAATGCTAAAATCTGTCCGGATTATCCTAGCGATTGCTGCATATTACGATTATGAAATATGGCAGATGGATGTCAAAACCGCCTTCCTAAATGGGATTTTGGAAGAAACTGTGTACATTACACGACCAGAAGGTTTTGTAGATCCAAGCAACACTGGAAAGGTTTGCAAGCTTAAGAAGTCCATTTATGGACTAAAGCAAGCCAGCAGGAGTTGGAATCTGCGATTTGATGAAGCTATCAGCAAGTTTGGTTTCATCAAGAAACCAGATGAATCTTGTGTATACAAGAAGGTCAGTGGGAGTGACATCGCATTCCTAGTCCTATATGTCGATGACATACTGCTCATTGGAAATAGCACAAAATTACTAGAGTCCGTAAAGGGCTGGTTGGGAAAGTGTTTTTCAATGAAGGACTTAGGAGAGGCACAATACATATTGGGCATCAAGATCTAAAAACATAGGTCTAAGAGGATCATTGGATTGAGCCAAAGTACTTACATTGATAAGGTACTGGCACGATTCAACATGGAGAATGCCAAGAGAGGGCATTTACCCATGTCCCATGGCATAATTCTCAGCAAGAAACAGTGTCCACAGACACCTGGTGAGCGAGAGAGAATGAATCAGATCCCATATGCTTCGCTGATTGGATCGATCATGTATGCCATGATATGTACAAGGCCAGATGTATCGTATGCCCTGAGTGCAACGAGCCGATACCAATCGGACCCAGGAGAGGCGCATTGGACTGCGGCCAAGAATATCCTAAAGTACCTGAAAAGGAACAAGGATAAATTCCTGGTGTATGGAGGCCACAAAGATCTGGTTGTTGAAGGTTACACCGACGCTAGCTTCCAAACTGACAGAGACGACTCGAAGTCACAGTCAGGATACATATTCTGTCTGAATGGAGGAGCGTTTAGCTGGAAGAGTGCCAAGCAGAGCACCACTGCAGATCCTACAACTGAAGCCGAATACTTGGCAGTTTCAGAAGCCGCTAAGGAGGCTGTTTGGATTCGTAAGTTCATCAGTGAACTTGGTGTTGTTCCCTCCATCAAGGGTCCGATAGACCTCTACTGTGACAACAATGGAGCTATCGCTCAGGCTAGAGAGCCAAGAGAGCACTAGAAGGTCAAACATGTCCAAAGGCGATTTCACATGATAAGGGAATGGAAATCCAAAGGTGAAATCAGAATTTGCAAGATCGGCACGGATGATAATGTGGCTGGTCCTTTGACTAAACCTCTGCCTCAAGTGAAACACAACAAGCACGTTGAGGCAATGGGAATTAAGCACGTTGGAGACTGGCTTTGAAATTCCCTGTACATGTGTTTTAATTAAACTGGTCGTTTTAATGTAAGACACTGTATTGAAACCATTCATTAATGGAGTAATTAATTTTTATGCAAAATTATCATTCACTCCATTGCTATTTAATTGTGGTTTAGAATTAAATAATGAGTCCATTCGATTTATGGAAATATTCAAAACAGGATATCAAGACCATGTCTTGGATAAAGAAACACCTATTAAGTGAACGTTGAATATTTAAATCGGAAATTGTCCCTAATCGAGGTCATCTAACTGATGGACGATTGATGACCACCAGATATTAGTGTGTAGTATGATTTACCGCACCGTTTCTTGTGCTGCAAGGACGTAATGGTCATAAATCATTTGCACAGGTGCCAGTTCGAAACTGCACTGGAAAGACCTATGAGAGTACTTTAAGAGATTCAAAATTGTCATAAGTACATTTCTCATTATAGCTATCGGAACCTGTTTACTCAACCATGAGTGCTGTGAAGTTTTCTTGTTTGAGTACTAGTCTCTTTGATGTTGCCTAACGTCTGCTGTAACTGGGGACGGAAACACTCGGGTGACTAGGTCCTCTTAGTAAGGAAGCTTACAGTACAAGACTGGGAATGTCCCCCTATTAACAATAGGGAATATGTCTTTGTTGTTTACAAGGCCGCTCGAAGAGCGAGACTGTGAAAATGTATGGCCGTGCTCAGATGAATTTTAGAAATCATCTGCTTATTGACAGTCGAGCTCGGAGATCGAGAAACACTTCTGAACGTAATAAGGATGACGATGAATCTTAACTTATAGTTCACGAAGAGACATTAAGCGACATAGGAAATGGGCTATACACTGCATGCACACTTGTCCGGAAGGACAAGTGGGAGATTGAAAAGAATGGTGTCCTTCTAACAAGTGTATTATTCCGATAGAGGGTTCAGAATTATTACAGAGCTAATTCTTCAGTAAGATCAAGTAATCGGAATGCCTAGGTGGAGGCCGCTTCCAATCGGTAATATTAAGGTATAATTAATATTACAGCTTAATCTTAACTGAACCCTTCGGGTCGAACCTAATCGAACAACCCATCCGAGACGACGAATTAATCCGAAGGATTTAATGAGTCGACGGAGTTTTACGAATACAGATGTCGGATATCGAGCCTAGGGCGTCGAGACCGAGCGTCGCAAAATCACAAGCAACAAGTACGAGCGTAGCCGTAGCATCGCACTGGCCTAGCCATGTGGACTGCCAGGCTAAACTAGCTCAACGCGGGCCTAGACGCACCATGTGCGTGCTAGGCGCACCATGGTGTGCTAGGCACGCCATGCGTGCCCGGGGCACTAGGCAGCCCATCAAAGCAAAGCAACGTGCTTGCTTGGGTGCCTAGGCACCATCGCAGGCCATGCACCATCGCACAGCACCATCGCAATGCCAGGCGCTTGCGTGTGTGCGTGTGCATGTGCACCATTGCCCTGCACCAAGCCCTAGCATGCGTGGCTCGCTAGCAGCACGCATGCTAGGCCTTGCGTGCGTGAGAGCACTGGCTGGGCTATGCGTGCTAGTGCATGGTGGCCTGGCTGTGCGTAGGCATGCGAGAGTGTGTGCGTGTGCCTGGGCGTGCGAGTGCCTGGGAGTGCTAGGGGCCAGCGCCAGTGCAGCAGCTAGCTGCGCCTAGCACTAGCACGCAGCATCAGCGCCAGCATCACCCAGCGCCAGCTGGGGATGCAAGGCTGCGGGCTGGTGCTAGCTGGCTGCCAGCCCAGCAGCCTTGATGCCGGTTTGTGTGTGGTTGTGGGGACCAAGCAAAGCATTGGGGAGCAAGGCTATGGTCCCCCCCACCTAACCTTGGGCATCACTCATTAGCCCTTTATTGTGCCACTTGTTCCGTTGTGATTGATTTAATTATTTATTTAATTTAGAATTAAATAAATTGTTGAATTTACCAACTCTCCCACATTGGTGGGAGATTGGAAATCAAGGATCCAATTCCCTATAAATACCTTGCTTGGGTATTGGGAATGGATACACTTGGGTGGAATTAAAAAGGCAACTCTTGATTTGAGTAATCCTTAAATTCGTAAAACTCTTAGTTTTTATTTGTCCGGGCCTCGACTAACCTTCGAGGCTTAGGACGCTCGGGTCGGGTTCGAGGGTACGATCCCGTCGGAGGCCTCGTGTTTTCGGGGTTGAAGTAAGAGCTCCTCGGTGAGCGAAGCACGCATCAAAGGTATAATCTTTTATCCTTTCATATGTTTAATTATGTTTTGCTTGTTAATTGCATTTATTATGGGGGCGGGTCTTGGCGGGTTTCATTTCGCATAGTGAGAGCCACTACGAAACCCTACATATTTAGATTAAAAGTAATATTATCATCTCCTTCACATAATGTAAGTTTACCACTTTGCACATCTATTATTGCCCCTGCAGGGTGATGGAACGGTCTACCCAAAATAATCAGAATTTGCAAACCTTCCTCCATATCAAGAACAACAAAATCAACAGGTATATAAAATTTACCTACTCTAACAGGAACATCGATCCTCTAAAACACCTAAAGGGTATTTAATAGAATGATCGGCTAATTGCAGACTAATATTGGTAGCTTTTAATTTACCCATATTTAATTTAGAGCTCACAGATAATGACATAACACTTACACTAGAACCCAAATCACATAAAGCTTTATCAATCATCAGATTACCAATATGACAAAAAACTACCCGGATCTTTTAGTTTAGGTGGAGATTTATTCTGTAATATAGCACTACATTCTGCAGTAAACCCAACCGTCTCTATCTCACTAATAGATCTTTTTCTAGTCAAAATTTCTTTCATAAATTTAGAATATGCAGGAACTTGAGTAATTAATTATGTGAAAGGAACCATTACCTGCAAATTTTTGACAACCTCCAAAGACTTACCAAACTGCTTATCTAACTTACTCTTAAGATGTCTATTTGGGAATGGAAGTTTAATAGCAGGATTCTGCACATCTTTGATCTTATCTTGGATTTTACCCTGCAATTCATTATTAGAAGAGTTAGTTTTACTCAGGCGCCCTGTAGGGCTAGTAACAACAATATTGGGTATAACAGAATAAGGATTAGCAGTATTTGTAATGATAGGTTCATCATCTTTGGGCATAGAAGGCCCATCGTATTTTGAACTACTTCTCAGGGTAATTGCATTCACGTGATCTGTAGGTTGTACTGGCTGCGATGGTAGGGCTCCCTGCTGGCGTTATTTGATTATCCATGATTTTATTGTGAGCTAAGATCGAATCAATTTGTGCATCCCTACTCTGCATCTGCTTTTACATATTGGCTAACATAGTTTTGATTTCTGATAGGCCAGAATCAGAAGGAGGAGTAACAACCTGTTGTGGTCTCTGATGTGGAGGTTGGTAGTACCTCTGATATGGTTGTTGTTCCTGTGGTGGGGGGTTAAGCACATTCGTACTATTGTACGACATATTTTGGTTATTTTCAACCCTGCATTGTAGGTGTTAGAGTATGGACTAATTTGTGGAACTGAGTTGTATATTTTAATGTCCAATATTTTAATTTTTGGTGATATACAATTTCTATTTGATTTTAATAAGAAAAAAAAAACCTATTTTTTATCCCTAAGTACTACTATAAATCACATCCTTCAAAAGCAAACATCTAGATAGTATTTATATAATGTTCATATCTTTTGACGACTTATACAATAATGTTCATATTAGGAAAACAACATGTTCATAAACAAAAAACTAAATATTCATAACAACTTGAATTTGTGGTTGAACATTTACAGTTGTCAACTTTGAACCTTCATTCACTAACTGTATTAGAATATTTGACACTACATGTTCATAAATACACCTGAACGATCAATAGAAAATTGTACAAAAGCTAAACATTCATTTTATGTATCAAGTCTCTCATAGGACCTAATATTTCTATGCTTATAATCTTTATAACCCTCATTAGAATAAAGAAATATCTTCATAGAAAATGAGTCATCCCTTCGCCTCTAACTCCTCCTAACTCTAATTCCAAAACCATTCATAAAAGCATATTCATTATACATTTCATAAGCATCATCTTCAGAAGTGTTGAATCCTAAAATGTCTCCCCAAAACCAAACCTAATGATGAACAACCTTTCACCGTAATTATTGGTCGGGTTGAGTATTTAATATTTGGAGTGCTTAAATCCATATTCAATCCAATAAATTTCATAAACCAACCCAATTCTTAGCCCATTTCCCCAAACCATAACTTATTTTCCTCTTTTCGTGTCCACGTCACAAAAACGAGCTAAACCAATTTTGTGCCCTATAATTTTGATCCAAATATTATTTGGTTTGATAGGCCTTGAAATAAGATTTCCAACGGTATATCATAAGCCCAATTTCGATTTAAAATGAAGAAGATATAAGCAAAACACTAAAACTCGGCCCAAAACTGACATCCTTGCACCAAAACGGCCATATCTCAAAAGATACAAAATATTTTGACCTGATTCTAATTGGGTTGGAAAGTAGACTTGAATATATTTCCAACGATACATTATATGCCTTATTCCGACTTACGGATCAAAAGTTATCAAAGTTTTAAAAACGCATAAAAACTGGAAATTACCACGCCACGGTAAATATACCGTGACACGGCATATATTGCCGTGCTACGGCAATTCCTTTAACCCGCGGCACGTTAATCCTTTGCGACGCTTCTTTTCTAGGGTTCCGTACCTCACCCTCACATTTTCTCTATATATACGAGGCGTATTTCTCAGTTTCGGGGCACCAACGAACACACATTCAATTCTAATTCCTCTTTCTCTCTCATTCTAAGCCTTAAACCTATTTTCCTAATTTCATTATACATCCCCTAAGCATTCCCCGGAGTCCGTACTTTACCCGAAGTTCTACACTTAGACCAAGGCGTGAAAGATAGAACTGTTTGAGGGTTTGGCCAAATTAACTCTACTTTTAATTTAATTTTCATTACTGTTTATTATTTTCTTTGAAGTTGCTAACGTGTTTATTGTTTTATAGTTGCAAGCAAAAACAATCAAAGTAAGGAATCATGTTCCTTTTGTTCCTGTTATTTTCTAACGATTTTTGTTATGTTTTTCATATACTAGTCGTTTTTTTTATGGTTTAATTGTTTCCAATGTTGATGTTGATTTTATTATATTTGTTGATCAGATCACCATATTGCATGTTTAAAGGGAATATGTAATTGAATATAACACTTATTACTCCCTCCGTGTTTTAATAAGTGTTACACTTACCAAATCTGGCCATATTTTAATAGCGTTACATTTCTTTTTTTGGCAAAAAACTACATTTAAATATTATATCTCTCTCCTCTCATGGTTCTCACTTAAACCCACTACTACTCTTTTTATTATATCTTTCCTCTCACATTCATTACCTTCAATAGACTATTAATCCCACTATTTTTCTTTTATAATTATTTAATACTCTAACTACCCTACCTCTTGTTTTATTTAAGTCAATTAAATTTCCTAAAACTATGTGCCGGTCAAAGTGCAACACTTATTAAAACACGGAGGGAGTAAGATAGTTTGGATGACCGGATTAGGATCCTTTTTAATCTTGTTGTTTAATTGAAGTGATCACAATATTTTAGAATTATATGTTGCATTAAAATTCGACCAATTTAGCTCAATAATATTTTGGAGCAAATTGAATCTTTGTTTGTATGCATATGAGATCGAAGGAATTATTTTTCACAAAAAGAATCGAGTAGAGGCCAATACGGGCGAATGTGACTCCATGACTCACTTCGTACCATCATCATCGATCCTCTTTTCGTGGTTCCGAACCATATGGAGTTAGTAATCTCATGGATTATGAATGGGGTGTAAGCTTCACGGGTCAATCGTTGTTGCCTTTCGTTGTCCCTTATCGTGGTTGCCTTATAATGATATGTGAACGGTTTACAAGTTCCATAAAAACTTATTGGCGGCTCCCTACTTTGCTTTGTCCCTAATCGTATGTCAATTCCCACTTCCTATGAGTGCCAAGAAAATTCACAACATGTTGAGGTAGGCGCGCTTCAAATGACGCCTACAAGAAGGAAATTGTTTCCCCCAAAAATCAGACCGACTTGCTTCTTCAAAAATAACAGCATCCTCTTTTCCTACTGCAATAATTAAACATGTAACAAATGAACACATATATTAGCAATAATGTTCAATTATAATAATGCATTTGATCAATTACAGTTAAATTACCATATTTAAAAATAATAATGATCATCTATAGTAACATAACTGAACATTATTTATGAAACTACAACACAGTGATAATCATTAAAAGTTGCATGTACAACATATAATTTCATAAACACAAGTATATACATAAATAAACATTTATAATAACATAAATGATTATTGTTACAACAAAACAGAATAACAAATATTAAGATATGTTCATTATTTAAAATATATATAAGCGTCTATAAAAGAATGAAAATCAGTGAAATTCACATGTACAACATATCTATTCAAATACAACTACAATAAACATATAGTTTGCTGCAGAAAACATACATTATTAAACATAAATGAACATTTACTATTACAGAAGTGAGCATTTTTTTAACTATGATTATTTTTGTACGACACACAAAACTGGTAAAAAAAATCGATTAGCAAAATTATAACAAATATAGTTGTCATATAAGACGCACAAAACTAGAAAAGGCAACAATAAAATAATAAGGTTACAATAAAATTTACAATATAAAAACAATAGCACAAATAAGAATCGAATTTGAAGAACAATACAGCCAAAACTATAAATCTACTATTAACAACAATAAAAATACCAAAACTAGAGCATTATCAAAATTAAAATCAATACAACAAAAACTATGAAATCAAAACATTATAATCGTACAATTACAATCGAAAAACATAGCATTATCAAAATCGATTGATTGATTATCATTTAAAATACAAATTACTCACATTGATGCTTAAACGAATCAAGTAATCCAACTTCAGTAGGGAAAATCAAATCGCAATCATGATCAAATGCAATTAAGCTTGATATCTCCGTGGAAGGAGAGAGAGAAAATTGAAATCAAATCAGAAAAAAGGAGAGAGAAAATTTAATTAATGAAAAATATGAGAAAGAAAATGAAGAATTAGATCTATAAAATGTATATATGCTTTCTTGAATGGAAAGTACAAAAAGAAAAGGAAAAAGAAAAAGAAAAAAAAACATGAAGAAGATACGTGTAGTATAAAACAACGTAATTAGAATGGGGTGTAGGGGAAGCTTCCTACCCTAGAGTGTAGTGAAAAATTTGTAATATCTCATCCGTTTTAAGTCGGATTTGGGCTTATGGTTGGAAAACTCTTTTCAAGTCCCATCCAACTAAATAATAATTGGACTGAGAACATGGACAAAAATAATTAGGTTTGGACGTTTTTATAAATTGGGCACGAAATGAATGATTTTGAAGGACACGAAATAAATGATTTTGGATTTTAGGACACGAAATGAATGTTTAGAGTTAAAAATACTTTGGGTAAGGTTAGGGAGTTAGTATTATATACTCCTGGATCATGTACTTCATACCAATTATGATTGAGTTATTTTGCCTAAACCTTGTGTTGTTTTGCTTAAATCTTGTGTTATTTTGCTAAAACAGTATGTTATTTACTTATTTACTTAATAACATGTATAAAAAAAACAGCATGCAAGAATGAAATAACATGTACTTCAATAACATGTATAAAAACAATAGCATGCAAGTATAAAATAACTTGTACTTATTTTAAAATAACAAATAATAAGAAGTTAACATCAAAATAACATTAATTTTATAACCCTGGAGTACCTTGTGCATGGTACTCCAGGAGTAACATAGAAATTTTGAAGGTTAGGAAGATGGTCTATCTTTAAGGAAACTTTGCGTGACTCTTCAACTCTTTACCGAACTCGTCAATCAAAGACGTGAAAGGTACTTGTTTTGGGGATTTTTACCCTCGCCATGTGGATCAACCAGAGTCTGACACGTATCAGCCAGGGGAGAACCTAAAGTGGACCTACCAGGGCTCGACACGTGGCAGATAGATATCCCACGTAGGATTGGCGGCCTTCAAGGCCCAAACTCCTAGGCAGCCCATCAGTCCTAGGTTTCCTTAACTTGGGAAGGGCACGAATCCCAAGACTCAAATAGAGGGACATTCCACCCTAGGGAGGGGGGATGGAATACATTGAATCCACACAAATTATGAGAGTAAATACTCAGATATTGAGGCTGTCTATGATGGCCGGTTGATCACTTCTCTCCTAAGAGGAGCCTGATCCCATTTACATTCCGCACCTTTTACATCCGAACACATTCTAACTTGATCGGTGGAGGCGGAACTCCCACCAACAGGAGTCTCCGTTGTTTTGCAGGTACAGGCCCCCGGGAACTAGTGTAACTCTCCCGAAGAACACAAAAAACCCTAAAACATTTGGCACCGTCTGTGGGGAGTGTAGTTCTAAGATGGCTTCACATGAGCCTATACCACCTCCTAATGAAAAGCGGCCCTCAGCGAAAGTCCAGGTCTACTCAGACCAAGACAGTGGTGACGACTTCGACGTCGACACCTATGTAGCTACTAATGGTTCACTTAGAACCAGGCGCACCCGTCCCTTGGAAATAAAGGAACGGGGCAATAATCAAGCTGGTCCAAGTGATCCAACTGAACAGCCAACTGGACAAAACCAGGCGGCAGAAGGCGCAGCCCTAGTTACCAGAAATGAGCTCATAGAGCTCATGACCAATTTCAAAGGGGAAATTAAAGACTTGATCAACAAGCGGACGGCTGTCTCCGGCAGGGAACATTCGGCCAAGAACCTTTCTTTCTCAAAGAAGAAGAAACCAGTCAAGGACAGAGTACCTACTCCCCATCCTAAATCAAAGGACGGGAACCAGCCCTTGATTGACTTTTCCAGGATCCACTTCCCTAAAACAGAGAAGAGGAAACTCATTTGGCATACTCAGCCGGGTGGTAAAAAAAAGATGTATTCTGATGCTCGGATGTTAATCCAGTAGAAGAAGAGTGAACAAATGTCTGAGTCGGCTTCAACGTCGAATTTCCAGACAACTTTCATATCTATGAGGTACTCGTCATCAAACCAAGGGGGGCAGGCAGGCGGCTTGTCCGTCCACTTTGGCCCTCAAATGATCCATTCGGCTCCGTATGTGCCTCACCAGCCATACATGCCATATGGGCAACCATACATGCAGCTGGCCCTCTTCGGAGGGCATGTAGCAGATGACACAAAATGTCCAACCTTTGGATTGACAGCTCTGTCTGGCTAAAACTTGGGGAGCAACCTTCTGTGTTCTCCAAGGAATTAACCTTCTACGGACAGTATTATCTTATCATCCTAGTGCGAAAGAGTTAGACAACCAAGTACGCCAGGCTTCCTGAGGCCAACTATCAAGCACATCAGGCGTCATAAAGCCAAATGTCAAGTACTACAGGTGTCATGAGGAAAAATGTCAAGAGCCAGACGGTCAAGAAAATTATCTGACCAGAGCTGCTTGGTACCCATTGTCGTCCAACAGCTCCATTGTAAGCATAAGACACAAGCGGCTCCTAAAAAGCCAAGAAGTCGAGATGTGACCAAGGCACCAGACCATGGTTTCGAGTGTGATGCCGAGAGCTTACTTACCATGTGAACATGGTTGGACAACTGTCTGGTCAAAAGGATGTCAAGAGGACAAATGTCAAGAGCCAGACGGTCAAGAAAATTATCTGACTAGGGCTACAGGTGTCATGACGACAAATGTCAAGAGCCAGACGGTCAAGAAAATTATCTGACCAGGGCTGCTTGGTACCCATTGTCGTCCAACAGCTCCATTGTAAGCATAAGACACAAGCGACTCCTAAAAAGCCAAGAAGTCGAGATGTGAGCAAAGCACCAGACCATGGTGCCGAGTGTGATGTCGAGAGCTTACTTACCGTGTGAGCATGGTTGGACAACTGCCAGGTCAAAAGGATGTATGTTTTTCAAGAGCAACCAGTATGCCCCCAACTCCGCAATCACAAGCGGCAACTATGTGGCGGGGTCGATATGAGGAATTGAAGCCCCAACTCCGCCAATGCAACGGCTTGAAAGGCCGACTCCTCATTGCCAAGCAACGGCAAGTTGAAGGCAGTAATTGAGACGGAGTGAATGCCGAGTGACATTGAAATGCTCACCCTCAAGAGAACTTGACTCCATCTATACAAGCGACAACTCTGAGCTAAGCCAACTCCAATATAGGCGGCATTGACTCTTAGCTTAAAAGTCGAGAGGTCGAGATGTTGAGCAAGGCATCCGACCAAGATGCTGAGCATTGTGCCGAGAGCTCACGTTTATACAGCAAAACCGAGCCACTCTTCGCTTGAGAATAGTGGAGCCGAATGATCATTATAGCTTGTTGAAAGCATACCCCCTCAAATTCTTGTTCGAAAGTGGTTGTTGAGTTATAAGCATCTGGCAAAGGTGATTTGGTGTGCCAACTTGAAAACCAACATCAAGAAAGCCGGCTGACCAAACTCATTCACCGTTCGAATACTGGTCTGACGGCCATTCATAGCCCAGTACCACTCGCTAAATGGGGCATGGACATTCTGGGTCGGTATACGCCTGCTTGATGGGCGACTGTCCGCCTGGTTTGGGGCAATCACCATAGTGATTGATTGACTTAGAAACCAATCATACTCTCTAAAGTATAAAAAATTTCCAAGTCAATCAATTTACCTTTGAAACCAGGCGCACAGCTACCCAAGATCAAAAACAAACAGTACAGTAAAAAAAAAAACAAAAAAAAAAAAAGCTAAGTTGGACCAATGGTCGGATGTTAAGGCCAATGGCTGGATGGTATTTAAAACCGTCTGCTCCAACATGAGCAGACATAAGCTAAGTCTAAAAACATAGCAGCTATGTGTTGTTCCTATTAGAACAACCTAATGAGGCCTATGACCGGATGATCTAAGTCAGGCCTATGGCCGGATGATCAAAGTGAGGCCTATGGCCGAATGATCCTAATGTATTAAAAAATACGCCTGTTCTAAAATGAGCAGGCGTCCGACGACATCCATCCGGGTGAATTCGTCGCAGATAACATCTCCTATTTGGATGGCACATTGCTTTATAAACTTAAAAACAAACGGCCCTACCGACTGTCTAGTTCAAAGCCATTTGAGTTGATCAAATGAGACTAGGATAACAAAGACTACTGACTATTCTAATACAAGAGGTAATCTGTAATATTCGGGTCAGATACCGACGACTGTTGCTGAGGGGCAATACAGACGGCTAAATTTGAGGATATAAGCTAAGTCCAAAAACTTAACAGTTAAGCATTGTTCCTTTTGGAACAACCTAATGAGGCTAATGGACGGATTCTAAGGCCAATGGCCGGATGCTGAGGCCACTGGCCGGATGGTATTTAAACCCGTCTGCTCCAACATGAGTAGACATAAGCTAAGTCCAAAAACTTAGCAGCTAAGCTTTGTTCCTTTTGGAACAACCTAAAAAGACCAATGGCCGAATGTTAAGGCCAATGGCCGAATGCTAAGGCCAATGACCAAATGCTAAGGCCAATGGCTGGATGCTGAGGCCACTGGCCGGATGGTATTTAAACCCGTCTGCTCCAACATGAGCAGACATAATCTAAGTCTAAAAACTTAGCAGCTAAGCGTTGTTCCTTTTGGAACAACCTAATAAGGCCAATGGGCGGATGCTGAGGCCACTAGCCAGATGGTATTTAAACCCGTCTGCTCCAACATGAGAAGACATAAGCTAAGTCCAAAAACTTAGCAGCTAAGCGTTTTTCCTTTTGGAACAACCTAATAAGGCCAATGGCCGGATGCTGAGGCAACTGTCCGAATGGTATTTAAACCCGCTGCTCCAACATGAGTAGACATAAGCTAAGTTCAAAAACTTAGCAGCTAAGCGTTGTTCCTTTTGGAACAACCTCATAAGGCCAATGGCCAGATGCTAAGGCCAATGGCCAAATGCTGAGGCCACTGGCCGGATGGTATTTAAACCCGTGTGCTCGAACATGAGCAGACATAAGCTAAGTCCAAAAACTTAGCAGCTAAGCGTTGTTCCTTTTAGGTCAATGGCTGAATGCTAAGGCCAATGGATGGATGCCGAGGCCACTGGCCGGATGCTGAGGCCACTAGCCGGATGGTATATAAACCCGTCTGCTCCAATATGAGCAGACATAAGCTAAGTCCAAAAACTTAGGAACTAAGTGTTGTTCCTTTTGGAACAACCTAATAAGGCCAATGGCCAGATGCTAAGGCCAATGGCCGATTGCTAAGGCCAATGGCCGGATGGTATTTAAACCCATCTGCTCCAACATGAGTAGATATAAGCTAAGTCCAAAAACCACCTAATGAGGCCAATAGCCGAATGATGAGGCCAATGGCAGGATGCTGAGGCCAATGGCCGGATGATGAGGCCAATAGCTAGATGAAATGGCCAGTGGCCAGATGAAGAGGGGTAGAGATTCAGGGGCACCCCTGAGCTTTACTCTAAAAGGCAAACAGTAACACTCCGTCCACCTGACCGCATGTGACACTTTTCATAGGCGCCACATGGCACGCCACGTGACTCTTTTGAGGAGCAAATGTTTTGGGGATTTTTACCCCCGCCACGAGGACCAACCAGAGTATGACACGTGTCTTCCAAAGGAGAGCCCAAAGTGTACTTACCAGGGCTCGACACGTGGCAGACAGATATCCCACGTAGGATTGGCGGCCTTCAAGGCCCAAACTCCTAGGCAGCCCATTTGTCCTAGGTTTCCTTAACCTGGGACGGGCACGAATCCCAAGACTCTAAAAAAAAAGGGACATTCCACCCTAGGGAGGGGGGATGGAATACATTGAATCCACACAAATTATGAGAGTAAATACTCAGATATTGAGACTGTCTATGATGGTCGGATGATCACTTCTCTCCTAAGAGGAGCCTGATCCCATTTACATTCCGCACCTTTTACATCCGAACTCGTTTTAACTTGATCGTCGGAGGCGAAACTCCAACCAACCGGAGTCTCCATTGTTTTGCAGGTACAGGCGCCCGGGAACCAGTCTTGGAATTGTAACTCTCCCGAAGGACACAGAAAACCCCAAAACAGTACTCATCACTGGGTTTAGTTTTTGGGGAGACACAATCAAGTGTTTGAAAGGAATGGTGTCCTTCGAACAAGTGTATTATTCCGATAGAGGGTTCGGAATTAATTAGGAAAGCTAATTATTCAGTGAAGTCAAGAGATCGGAATGCCTAGCTGGAGTCCGCTTCTGATCAGTAAGATTGATATATAATTAATCTTACAGCTTGCTCTTGTCTGAACCCTACAAGTCACACCCAATCGCGTAACTGAACAAATGCGATGAATTAATCTGAAGGATTAAATAAGTCGATAAGGATTTTACGAACTAAGACGTCGAATTCCGAGCTTATAGCATCGAAGCCGAGTGTCAAGCGTCGAGCCGATTCTAGGAATCGACGAAGACGAGAAAATAATTTAAACGACACGAAGGTCAAAACGTTGGTCATAGCCCCGCATCGGTCTAGCATGATGTTATCCATGTAGGGGTTAGGCCGAGGATAATTAGCCAATGCCGCAAGCATAGAAGCTAGGCCGGCTTGTCATGCGCGCAGTGTTTCGGGGTTTTTGGAGTCCCTCGGGAGAGTTACAATTCCAAGAATGTGCGTCGACCGTTTGTAACTGCAAAACCACGGAGAACTCCTGTTGGGTGGAGATCCGCCTCCGACGATCAAGTTAGAACGTGTTCGGATGTATAAAAGTGCGGAATGTAAAGGTTTTTCTCTCGGATTCCGAGAGAATCCTGCAATTAATATTGCTCGGGTTTTGTATGTATATCTTCAAAGGTGAAATAAATGAGGATTTTCCTCTATTTATAGACTTTGGGGATCAGATCCCCTTTCATGGATTGGAGTGCCACTTGTCACCAGAGGGTTGGTTCTCTCAAAACCTCTCTGATGCTGACACGTGTCAGCACGCGATTGGTCCATGTGGACAAGGGGGGGTATTTTTACCCTAAACAGTTGCCCCTCACAGGTGTGACGTGGCTTGCCACGTGGCACCTGTGACAGGTGTCACAATCTGAGAAGGTGACGCTTCGCCTTTATTTTTTATTTTTTTTGAAGGTGACGATTCGCTTTCTGAGGGGTTTCCTCTATAAGTAGAGGTCCCCCCCCCTTCATTTTCCTCACTTTGCCATTTTTGAGAAATTTTCTGAGAGAGGAGAGCTTTGATACCGACTGCTATTTCTTGCACAACCATCTTTCTTTTCTTCACTCAATCGGCTACCGTCTGAGTGCTCATCCCTCAAACCTATTAGAACTGCCTGGGGGTCCTTTAACTGATTCCCTTTGCTTTCAATACACCCACAGCCGGTCAACCGTCTGGGGTATCATCAAGTAAAACTCCAGAGGAACGTCTAGGTTTTTCAACAATTTTCAATTGCTCTACAAGTGGGTACATCTGGGCAACCGTCTGGGTATCGCAAGCAATAAAGAGATTTTCGGCTGCTGATCAAGATAGCCAACCTCCCCCATACTCAAAACATCTTCGAGGTACCGTCTCTACCCCTTGCAACTCTTTTGAGTTTTTCCAGTTGTATAGCTTGTAAAGAATAATGGACTCACCCAATACACACACGACACGGCCTAGGATAGTTGTCAGCCGGTCACCGGATACGGCTGATTCTAAGACTGGGGATGCCGTCTGGGGGTGTTTGGACCACCCTTAGTCTTCTACGAATCCGACCGTCTCTATTTTTAGTGCAGGACAGAACGGCTCGGACGAGACGAACGGCTGTAGACCCCGACAACCGATCAGACGGCTCAGCCGAAGCTCCGGCTGACCTTGTACATCATGAACATCCGGGTGTACCTAGCACACCCAGTGATGACATTTTGGAGGAGTCCAAGGATATAGGCGGTGAGGAGATCGTCCAACAGTCAGACTCTAAAGAGTCTTCCTTAGAACCGAATGCCCCCCAAGGGAATGAGGAGGCGTATAAATGGCCCTCAATCAATAATCCAACAGAGGCGCACATGTCCGTCACGGATGTTGTCACTCTGAATGCCACCTTCCCCGGATTTATAAAGAAGTACCCGGTTGGGGATGGATGGGAGGTTGTAATACCGCCTGTGGAGGCAACCGTCGTCTGGGATGACGACCTTGATCATGCCGACGACTATTTCGGCTGCTATGACGCGGCACTTAAAGCCGACCTCCGATTCCCCCTCCACAATGCAATAAAATCCATTCTAAGAGGCTACGACCTTGGCATTTGGCCGCTAACACCCAATTCCTGGGTGAATATATTAGGATACATAGCCGCCTGCGACATGCAGGACATCACGCCAAGCTAGGAGGCATTTGTGCATATGTACTACCTCAGCCGTGCCCCAAGCGGCTGGAATATGTGGTATACATTGACCAATCACCCGGAGTTCATGATGACGCTGGACAAGCCGTCAAAGTGGAGCAGTTGGAACAACAAGTTTTACTTGGTTTCTTCTCCATCTTTGTGTCTGAACCACCGACTGCGTCGATACAATAAGCACCCGGCTCTCCTTGGGAAGAAATGCGCCCTTCCCCGCGTCTCGAAAGAGTCCTGGATGTAAATAATGGAGACGGGGTTCTTCAAGAGAACCTCTATTCCTTTGGATGATGGGACTGAAATCATTGTCCGGCTGAGCTCTTTTTATCGTTTGTATAGTTTGATGTCAATTCTGATATTAACCGGTTGTTTTGTTTCTTTTTCAGACGGGGAGAAAGAATGTTCCTCGCTCCCTCGCTAAAATGCTAAAAAGGCTGGTTGAGGAGCCTTCTCAACCTCCTTCCAAGACAAGGAGGGTTCTAGCTGCACCTACCTTTTCTGGAAGGCCGCCTGTGTGATGCGGAAACTAAGGTTAGGTTGTGTGTTTCGGGTTATGGGTTAAGTGTTTAGGCTAAGTGTTTGGCGTGGGAACAAGGTAACTAACAGGAACTAGTTCCTGAGAGTGAGGAACTCAGGTTTGATTAGCAAGGAACACTCACAATACTAATCAAGGATATGTATGGTTAGAGTTGAACACTCACTCTACTAACCATAAGACAAGGTAATCCCGAACACTCCGAATTAAACTCACAAACTCGAATCCACGAGTTTCGGTAACTTGAATCCACAATTTAAAATTAGAAATAACACAAAGTATATTTCAAAGGTAAAAATTCATTCATAATAATCTGATTACAAAAATTAGACTAGACTTCCTTTTATAGACTAAGGAAGTAGTTACATTAATTAACTTACTTAGCTAATTTAATAAAAGGGAACTCAAAAGTCGCCAGCCAGACTCAACCCTCAGGTGTAACAGTTCCCATGAAAATCGTCACATATTGCAGAATAATAACTGTTGTTGTTCCTTAAGGAACTCGCTATAAATATGCCCAGTTCTCCCTATTTTCAACGGCTAACAATTACAACTTTATTACAACAATTTAAGCTAAGCTAATTACTACTATAAACTGAAAATAAAACACACAAATAAGTAGTAATAAAAGGCAATTAAACTAAGGAGGTTATACTCCATGAATGACGCCCAACAAGACAGTAAAACTCCTCTTGAATGCACACTAAAACCGTGTGTAACCCCCTTCTTTATTCCCTTGTCTTTGGCTGCCTTCAAAACTGATTAGAATAAAAGAATATTCCATCCCAATGCTCATGAATATGGTCAAGGCATCCAAGGCAAAAATCTACTAGCTTACTCATCCATCCAAGTCACGCATGACTTATACAAAGATGGAGCTATGTTGAAACCCATGCGTGGAACATTGCCTACTTTGGAGCCATGAATGAACAGTCCGTGGACAATAGGAACTTGATTCTTTTGGACCCTTGAACGTGTGTTTGGACCCTTTGAACTATTATGCTCATTAGGTTGCACAAGGTCTTGATCAAGGACCAATTCCGGATCATTCCCCCCTTCCTCAAAGAAGCTTGCCCTCAAGCTTTCACCATCCAAGTATGGATCAAACCTTCACCTTGGACCGTTGGACTTGTAGAACTTATGAACAACATAGACCATGCGATATGCCAATGTTTGAATCCATGCCATTGCATGATAAATATTACAACCTTAGAACTATTATATGACACGCATATTTGGGTACTTGAATAACACAGATTTGACCCTTCATGACTAAATATAGATGGAACCACACCTTGATATTACACCGTAATGTGACTTGGACTATAATCCTTAACATGATACATTTTAGGAATGATTTCCACATCACTGTGCCTGACAGGCCAACCTCAACAGGCAAGAGCCTAAAGGACCTCGGTCTAAACACCGGGTCTGCTGAGGTTGAGACGAGGGAGCCTGAGACGCCCTCGAGCCGACATCTTGCTGTAGCAACCGGCTCCAATGCGGCTGGGGATGAGGTGACCCCTTAGCCTGAAAATTAAGGTATGGCCTTCACCTGTGATCCCCCCTGGCCGCTTAGGCCTATGCGAGTCAAGTCCCAAGCTACCTAATCAAGGGATTCTTCAGGCAGCCGGCGAAATATAGGTGTCGCCTATGTTCAATACTTAACAAATGACTCTGTTGGTGCAGATGCTTCTTCCCGTTGGCCTAACCACTAACAATATGCAAAGATGATGTTGAGGACCCTCATCCAGTCCGAGAAGGAGGCGGTGCCGGGTGTGCACCCGATCAACATTGACCGCATCAACTCACTGCTTGCTGAGGTAATTTGCCGGTAGGGGTACTTTTGCATAATCTACTCTTTTTGCCGGATGTACCATTATTGAGAGACTAACCCTTTTTCCGGCAGATTTTGCAAGTAATGTTAAGGGTAGACGGTCTTAAGGTTCCCTTATGGAAGAAGCAAGAGAAGGTAAGAGACGCCAATAGGCAGGCGACTGATCTCATTGATGTTACTCAATACAACACCTTAATGTATGAAATTCAAACTAAAAGCCGGGAGATGAAACAGGAGGAGCTTATCAAGGAGCTCACTACGGCTGCAGACACGACCAACAAGAAGGCGGCTGACTTTGAGCTGCAAGTGAAAAACCTTTAGGCCGATGTCAAGGCGCTAGGGAACGCCGACAAGGAGAACACCCAACTAAGGGCAGACGTCTCCTAGCTGAAGAACCGAGCTGGCCCAGAGGCAGGCAGACCACAAGGCCGAGCAGGACCGGCTGATCAGCGAGAACGAGCGTGACTGTGAGGAACGCATGAAGATGGCCTGGTCCCTTGTCCACCCGGACACCGACTTGGCGTTCTTTGACCTACGATACAAGTACGCCACAGAGGTGTTTGATGCCCAGGTGCTCGGTACTGAAAAGCCGGCTCTCTTCGAGGAGTGGGCCAGGCTCCCAGGCTCGGAGGACGAGCTGGAGGAGCATGCAGAAGAAGAAGCGCCGATTGATGTCAATCAGGCTTAACCCCAGCAAATTCAAGACGCTTCCACATCCGGCCAGGGCCAAACGTCTCTGCCTCCCCAGCAGCAGTAGTTATCTTAGCATATTTATTTCCTGCCTGCATGCCGTGTACTTTTTAATGAATCTTTTTTCCTCGGACATAGGTCCGGCTGACAATCATTTGGCTATTAGCCACTTTTTATGAAATTTGTCGGCTGGGCCAGTTTTGCTTCTATTTGATATTTGTTTCAATTTTTGTAATTTTCTAGTATGCTCGTACAAATCTTTTTCTTTTTGCCAAGTGACTCAGTACTGGATGGTTATTTGCTTGATAGTTGCCCCACCCTAAGCGAGCAGTCGTCCAATCAAGCATCCGGAATGGTAATAGACGGTTATTGACCATATTTAAAGAAGTAAAACTATTCTCTAAGTTGGATTAGCTGATGGTGCCGGCTAGCGCCAACCTAGATTATTCGTTTAACCGGCTACGAGTTACCCTTTGGGTAATCTGTCGTCGCCATTTGTTAGGAAGCAGGCGACCATTGGTCGGACGTAGGCATCATAACCAGGTTATGAATTAGCTGCTAAGGTTTTGACCTTGCTTAATTTGGATTTGTAACCGGCTGTAATGCCTTTAGGCAAAGACCGGTTATATTTGACCAAGATATCAGTTACCGTTTGTGTTGCTTTGAAGCAACAACCGGTTGTATCTAGGTTTTGAATTTGTCAAACGACCGTGAGTTATCTTTAACCTAGATAGTCGGTTAAAGCCGCTTGAGTTGTGATTTATAAAACAATGTACCACCCGAATGGGAGATGCTCTCTTCGACGAATTCACTCAAATGGGCATCGCCGGTTGCCTGCTCATGTTGGAGCAGGCAGTTTGAAAGCTATCCGGCCATTGGCCTTATAAATAGCTGCTAAGTTTGGGATTTAGCTTAAATCTACTTAAGTTAGAGCAGACGTATGCCCGGTTGTGCATTTCACAAATGGGACTTTGTACAAGAAAACATAAATAAAGCATCTTTTCATTAACATACTCTATTTACAAAGATTTACAAGTCTTTAGAAGTAGTACTTTTTCAAGTTGTCTACATTCCAAGTTTTGGCTAGTAGTCTGCCGTCTGGAGTTTCCAGGCGGTAGGTGCCGCCTCTAACTTCTTCAAAAATCCGGTAGGGGTCTTCCCAATTAGGGGTCAGCTTTCATTGCTCATTGGTCCTACCTGTGGCCTCCATTTTCCGTAACACAAAGTCCCCCGCTTTTAAAGGCTGTTTGTGCACTCTTCTGTTGTAGGCTCTTTTCATTCTCAGACGGTATATCTCATGACGCAAGGCGGCATTGCCCCTGTGCTCCAGGAGTGAATCCAATGCTAGACGCATGGCCTCCCAATTAGCCTCTTCATCATAGAGCATGATTCGAAGTGTTGGCTCGTAATGTTCAATATGCAGGACGACTTCAGTGCCATATGTCATGAGAAACGGGGTTTCACTGGTTGCCCCCTTTTCAGTTGTTCTGATGACCCATAGGATATGAGGCAACTCATCTGCCCATAGACCGCAAGCCCTCACAATTTTCTTTTTGATGCCGTCTAAGATGAGCTTGTTGAAGGCTTCAACTTGGCCGTTTGCTTGGGGACGGTCGACTGATGCAAAACAATGTGAGATCCCTTGATCTCCAAACCAGCTCTCGAGGGTAGGCGTTTCAAACTGAGGGCCATTGTCAAAGACCATAGACATAGGTACCCCAAATCAGGTGATGATGTTCCTCCAAATGAAGGAGATGACATCCTTTGTCTTAATGCCCTTGACCGCCTCTGCCTCAACCCGTTTGGTGAAGTAATCTACAGCAACCAGGATGTACCTCCGTCCGCTTATAGCAGGCGTATATGGACCCAGGATGTCCATGCCCTATTTTGTAAATGGAACCGGGCTGTAAAATCAGTAACCGGACGGTGTATGAGTTTGGCAATTTTTTGACACTTATCACACTTCTTCACCATTTCCATGGCGTCTGCCTCAAGAGTGGGCCAAAAGTAGCCCTGCCGCCTGGCCCATTTTTCTCGAGTTTTGCCGCCTATATGTGATGCACAAAAGCCCGAGTGCAGATCCTTTAGAACTTCTTTCCCCCTTTTAGGGGTAACACATTTCAGCATCGACTGGAGGTAACCCTTCCTGAAGAGTTCTCCATTATGGATCTCAAAACTTGAGGCCCGCTTCTTTAGTGCAACCTCTTCTGAAGGGGCATCCGGTAGAGTGTCGTCTGCCAGATAAGCCCGGATGGCATCCATCCAGGTCGAGCTTCGGTCATGAACTCCAATGGGATCATGTTCAATACTTCTTTTTTCCATGACTTCCCAAAAGACTTAGATGAAATTCGTCAAGTGTCCCGGCCTCATCTTTGAGACTGCATCCGCCTGATAGTTTTCTGACCTGGGCACCTGACTTAGATGAAATTCGTCAAGTGTCCCGGCCTTATCTTTGACCGCCTAAAGGTATTTGATCATAGCCGGATGGGTGGCCTCGTAGTCACCATGGTATTCTCTAACGATCAACTGAGAGTTAGAACAGGCGTCAACCTTTCTTGCCCCTGCCGCTTTACACATGCGGATACCGACTAGCAGGGCCATACTGTGCCTCATTATTCGAGACCTGAAACTTGAACCGTAGTGCATATTCATATTTGTACCCTTCCGAGGATTGGCATATTACCCCTGCACCACAGTTGTTCATAGTAGAGCTCCCGTCTACATACACCTTCCAAACCTGATCAAGATTTTTCAGCTGAGCCGGGCTTGTTATTTCGACAATGAAGTCGGCAAACGCCTGACCCTTCACTGCCTTTCTAGGCTCAAAAGTTATTTCCAGGATTTGCATTTCAATAGCCCATTTGAGCATCCTACCGGATGACTCCAAAGTTTTCATTGGCCGCTTGAGGGGTTGATCTGTGTAGACCACCAACGGATGCGCCAAGAAGTAGGGTTTCAACTTCTTGACTACCATGAAAAGGGCAAGGCCAAATTTTCCAACCAAGGGGTACCGCAGTTCAGCATTTCGAAGAACATGGCTAATGAAATAGACCGGGAGCTGAATGTCGTCTCTCTCAGGTAGGAGAACAGTACTGAGGGCATGATTTGAGACGGCCAAGTACATATAAAGGACCTCCTTGGCTAGGGGGCTTACTAGCCTTGGCAACGAGTGCAAGTGCTCTTTCAATTTTTGAAATGCCGCCTCAGCATTTTTCCCCCTCATTCAAATCTAGTCTTCTTCTTGATTGCTTGGAAGAAGTAGAGGAACTTGTCTTCTGACCGACTGAGGAAATCTCCCCAATGCCACCAGACAACCGGTTAATTTTTGAACTTCTTTAACAGTGTGGGATGACTTCATATCAATTACCCGCCTGTATCTTTTTCGGATTGGCCTCTTTCCCCCTTTGATCAATCAAAAATCTGAGAAACTTTCCAGACTCAACACCAAAGACACACTTCTTAGGATTAAGCATGACCTTGTGCCGCCTGAGGGTGGTGAATATTTCTCGGAGGTCAGCAAGGTGATCCGTCTTTAGCTTAGATTTAACTATCATGTCATCAATGTACGCCTCTACATTCCTCCCAAATTGATTGATGAAGACTGTATTAATCATTCGCTGGAAAGTAGCAGGCGCATTCTTCAGCCCAAACGGCATCACCGTATAACAGAATAACCCTTGATCAGTGACGAATGACGTCTTCTCTTGATCTTTTTTCCACAAGGGTATCTGATGGAAGCGTGAGTAGGCGTCCATGAAGCTCATCAAGGCATGACCGGCTGTAGAGTCGACTAGACTGTCGATCTTTGGAAGTGGATAGCTATCCTTCGGACATGCCTTGTTCAGATCTGTATAATCAACACACATCCTCCAGGTACCATTCGGCTTTTTAACAAGGACAACGTTTGCTACCCAATCCCGGTAGTAACATTGCCGAATGAACCCGGCATCCATCAGCTTCTTGACCTCGGCGGCAGTCGCCTGTGATCTTTCCTCGCCATGATTTCTCTTATTTTGCCTAACCGGCTTCTTTTTTGGATCCACGGCGAGCTTATGGACAGCAAGATCCGGGCTGACGCCTGGCATCTCTTTCACTTCAAAGGTAAAAATGTCTTTGAATTCTTTCAGCAGTTAGTGTAAATCTGCACCCAACTTGGCAAAAGCAACCGCCCTTACCTTAACGGTTCGTTCCGGACGGCTGTCGTCCAGAACAGTGTCGATATTTTCACCAGCCGACTGGGGACGGAGATCATCTGACCGTTCCCCGATCAGTGATTGTTATTGTTTTTTTTTTTACGGCCACCAAGTGATCCACCTTTCTCTTTTTGCCGCTTGCTTTGGGAGCAGGCGCGGCTTCCTTGAAGCCATCAAGGTCAATGGGTACTTCGCCTTGGCCGGCTGCGGCCACAGTAGGCTTGACGTCTGAGAGATAGCACTCCCTTGCCGTCTTCTGATCCCCATTTAGGGAACCCATTGTCCCATCATCCCTTTCAAATTTCAGCAGCATGAGGGATGGGATGATGACTACCTTGGACTCGTTGAGGGTTGGACGGCCCTAAATCAGATTGTAGGCGGTTAATTCCTCAACCACCAAGAACTTGACGACCATGTGTCGTCCCTCCCCCTTTTTTCCCAGCCAGATGGGTAGGTCAATCCTCCCCAGCGGATGCACTACTCCTCCCCCAAAACCAACTAAAGGGTGAGAGACTTTGTGCATGCTGCTAGGCTTGTACTTGAGCTTCGCCAAGCACCGATGGCTGATAAGGTCAGACGAGCTCCCGGTATCAATAAGGATCCGACCCACTCGTTGGTTGGCAACCTTGCATTCGATGACTATGGGGTCATCATGAGGCCGCCTGACCTTGCCCTGGTCCTTCCACTAGTAGAAAATTAAATAAGGCAGCGCAGCTATCGCACCGGTTTTTGAAAATCGGTGCTAAAAAAATGGATGGGATAAGAAAACATGCTTTTCGCACCGGCTCCAAGCAAACCGGTGCCAAATGAGGTTTTTCGCACCGGTTCAAACCGGTTCCAATTAAGAAAAAAAAAAGAGGAAAAGAGATTTCCCACCAATGCAATATAAACCGGTGCGAAATCATATATTGCCACCGGTTGAAACCGGTGCGAAATGTTAAAAAAAAACCGATCTTCTTTCTTTCTTTCTTTCCCTTGCTATTTTTATTAATCTTCTTCACACTGTTTCATTCATTTCGTTCCCTCGTTTTCACGCTTCTCTTCCACCATCTCTGAACTTTCACCTTACTCCATTGAAACGTTTCTTAGCTTTCTCACCTCCATTGAAGCAGCTGCACCTCTTTCTCTCTCCATGTCTCTCCTCCATTGAGGGTCGTGGTCTTTATCCTCCATTGAAACGGATTCAGGCCTTTCTCACCTCCGTTGAAGCAGCTTTGAGGTAAGATATTATTGCCTTCCTTTTAAAACAATCGAATTCCTTCGCAATCTAGGTTTGTCGTTGATTTGCTTTTAAGTTTGGGGTTCTTGTAATCTAGGGTTTGTCATTGCAAATTTGTTATAGGTACTAGGAATTGTTTTAGTGGTTGGGCTGCGGTGGTATTGCGGGTTGTGAGGGAGCAAGGGAGTTTGGTGTGAGGGAGCAGGGGAGTTTGGTGTGAGTTGTGGCAGGTGTGGACGTGTGGTGTAGGTTGGATTGGCTGATTAGTTAATGGTGAAGCAGGGGATGCTGGTTTTTAGAGCCGGTGGGATTGGGTTATTGGTGAATGGTGAAGCAGGTGGGATTGGCTTATTGGTGAATGGTGAAGCAGGGGTTGCTGGTTTTATTCGGTGAGTGTGGCTACAATAGCTCCCCACCATTGCCGCACCGGAAACCACCTCACCACCCCTTCCATTTTCCCCACCTTTCTTTCCTAGTATACCTACCCACCTCCCCTTCCCATCCGCCGCCCCCTCAAACTAAAATCCCACCCCTCGTCCAAATCTACAACCACAATGTGGCCAGCCTCCTCACCCACCGAAACCCTCTTTTATTCGATTTGGGTTTTTCTGGGTTTGGGTTTCAATTTGGGGTTTTCTAGGTTTGAACTTCTTTTAGGTAGTATAAGACCATGTCTTAGAATCAAAGCATAGTTTTTTAATTAGTAGATAAGCTGACCATATAATTCATTTATTAGGATGCAAAGCCTATTATCTTTGGGTAAAGTTGAAACATAGAACCTTTCTTAAAAAAAATGTAATAGAATTTCTAAATGTTGTTTGCTCGTTTGTACTTCAAATTTGATAACTTTAAAAAGGTTTCTTTTTTTGCCTGTATGCATGTGCAAATCTCTGTGACAGATAGTGTGAAGTTGATGATGTTTAATTCTTCATTTTTATTGTCTGGACCTGCTGCAAATATTCTAGTTGCGTGCTATCAAATACCCATGAAATGAAAAGATTATAGCTGTATAGGTTCAATTAGTTAATTCTTGATGCATGTATTGTGGGATTCTTAACTCAAGCAATTTTCACAGGTCCAATTTATTCGAGGGTGCCCACTTAAGGTTGTGATTGACTTGCCCGGGTAAGATTTTGTACATTACTCTCAAATTGTGACAGAATTCTTGCATTTTCAAGATAATCTGCGTGCTTATTACAATATTTTTTTTGTGAAGGTTGGTCTGCCGTGATATTAGCTTGAAGACTACATATTTAGCTCAAGTGGGAAGTTAGAAGGAATACATCCATTGTACTCGTTATAGTGGTATGAATTATAAACTTAATCTATATTTCTTTTTTTTATTCATTTAATGAAAGTTTTTTCATGTTATTACAACTTGTGTATTGTTTAATGACAAATAAATACAACAATGTATAAATTCTTGCATCATCATATGCCTAGATACCCGTTCAAGGCTTTCTCATTAGGAGAAAGTCTTGAATAGTCCCCGGTTGGGACTGTTCTTGAACGTTTACTCTCACTTAGGTGGTGAATGTATGTCTTTTTTTTCCGATTTTAAGGAACATCTTGGCTTATCATTTCCTCACCATGTTCTCTGGGTACATATGTGGGTAGGTAATTATCTACATCGCGTACTTGGAGAACTGGGAGGAAATGCTGCCGGATTTTACTTAAAATTGGAATGTCGACATACATTCACTAGTGAGAATACACGTTCAAGGATGGGTTAAGTTGGAGCGATAAGGACCCTTTGGAAGCATATATGCATTTTTTTTACTATAAGAATATTATATGCATGGTGTGTGTTTGAATTTTATTTGCACATATAATATATGTAGCAATTATACATTATTCGTAATATGTTGCTATGTTTAGAGACAATTTACTCAATGGAGAAGAATCGTGGTTGGATGTATGGTAGACGTGATACATTGGAATTCTTTGATGGGGTTCAAGAGTTTTGCGAAAGGGCTTTATCTTATTAGCGCAGAATGGGTGTCGATTGCCTCTATTGTCCTTGTGTTACTTGTAATAATGTGAAGGTGGTCAATAGTGTTGATATCATTAGAGATCATGTAGTTTGTCGCGGGTTTAGGCTTAAATACCATGTGTGGATTTGGCACGGTGAAGAAGGAGAGTACAGTGGGGATGTTGATAGGAATGATGTGCATGATAAAAGCAATAAGATTCGTGTAGACGAGGAATACAGGAATGATGAATATATTATTGATAATGGTGATGAGGATGGATTTGAGGATGATCAGGTGGATGAGGTCGAGGATGAAGGGCTGGATGAAATGATGCGTGGTGTTGAAGGTGACGTGTTTGAGTCATTATCGGAGGCTTCTAAAAAGCCTTTGTATCCTTGGTGCAAAAAATACTCAAAACTATCATCCGTGCTAACACTTTTTAACATTAAGTCGAAGCATTGGTGGACGGACAATAGTTTTACTTCTTTGTTGACCGCGTTAAGTGAGATGTTGCCTGACGGGAATGAAATTCATAAGTCTTACTATTATGCAAAGAAGCTCATGTGTCCATTTGGTTTGGAGTATAAGAAGATACATGCATGTCCTAATGATTGTATTCTTTATCGAAATGAATATGAACAATTGGAGGAGTGTCCACGATGCAAGAAGTCGCGCTACAAGCGCATGAGTTGCAATGCTGGTACGAAGAGACCTCCTGCTAAGGTGTTGTGGTATCTTCCCATAATTCCAAGGTTTAAGCGTCTTTTCTCAACACCAAAAGACGCTAAAAACTTGATGTGGCATGTAGAGGGAAGAAAGAAAAACAGAATGCTGAAGCATCTAGCCGACTCCCCGTAATGGAAGAACATTGATATGAAGTTTGGGGAATTTGGTGATGAAGTCAGAAATTTAAGTCTTGGGTTGGGCACGGACGAGATGAATCCATTTGGCGCTCTTAGTACCCAACACAGCACATGGCCGATACTTTTAGTGATCTACAATTTGACCTCTTGCTAAGTATGTAATGCTTTCACTACTAATAACGGGGCCAAGGCAACCTGGAAACGACATAGATGTTTATCTTGCGCCACTTGTTGACGATTTGAGAAAGATGTGGGACGAAGGGGTTTCCGTTTTTGATGCTCATAAGAATGAGATGTTCACATTGCGTGCGGCTCTTATGTGGACCGTTAATGATTTTCCTACATATGGCAACTTGTCTGGTTACAAGAACAAAGGAAAAAAAGAATGCCCCATTTGTATTAATGACACCCCAAGCATACACCTTGATAATTGTCACAAAGAGGTGTACGTGCGTACTCGAAGGTTGCTCAGGCGCGATCACTCGTACTGTAGGCAGAAAAAGGCTTTCGATGGAAAAGCGGAAGAGGGGGCTGCGCCTAGGCCATTGACTGGTGAGGAGGTTTATGCTCGAGTTAAGGGTATACGAATAGTATCTAGGAAAACAGAAAAAGCTGCGGACTCAACTGCTCTCTTCAAAAAAGAATCAATCTTTTGGAAGCTTCCATACTGGAAAGAACATGACGTTAGGCACTGCCTTGATGTAATGCATATAGAGAAGAATGTGTGTGATGCTCTTGTGGGAACGCTGATGAATATTCAAGGCAAAACAAAGGATGGAAAGGGTGCACGGTAAGAATTGGAAAAGATGGGGGTTCGTAGTAGAATTGTGGGCTCAGAAAAAGGTTAGAAAGGGAAAGGAACTGGAAAAGGAAAATGAAATGAGTTCGAAAAAAGGAAAGGGGAAGAGCAAGGGAAAGGGAAAGGCCACGGATGCGTCAAAGAAGAAATATGCGGGAAAAGCCAAGGATGACAAGGCTTATTTACCTTCGGCTTGCTACACATTGTCAAGGGTAGAAAAACGGATGTTTTGTGCATGTTTGTACGGCATTAAGGTTCCATCAGGGTACGCATCTAACATGAAAAGATTTGTATCCTTGAATGGAGAATTGAAGCTGACAAGTATGAAATCCCACGATTGTCATGTTCTGATGCAAGTATTCCTACCAATTGCAATACGTGGTATTTTACCAAAGCACGTGAGGGAAGCTATTACAAGCCTCTGTTCGTTTTTCAATACAATATGCAGCAAAGTGCTTGATCCTTGTACACTTGATGCTTTGCAGGCGGATGTGGTTGTGACTTTGTGCAAATTTGAGATGTACTTCCCACCCTCATTTTTTGACATAATGGCGCATTTGATTCTTCATTTGGTGCGTGAGATTAAATTTTGCGGTCCAGTGTTCATGTGGTGGTGCTATCCTTTTGAAAGACACATGGGTACATTGCAAAATAAGGTAAGGAATCGGGCTCACCCGGAAGGAAGTATGGTTCAAGGGATCGTGGGTGAGGAGATTGGTAATGTCAAATTCATTTGTTTCCCCTAATTATATGTTGTACACGGCTAATTATTGTTTATTTTGTGTATTGTGAATTTATGTAGTTCACATTGGACCCTGCTGGTGATTTGTGTTTCGAGTAACACAATCTTCCTATTTGATTTAGCTCGATTACCTCATCCAAAAAAACACCTCGTGAAGTCTGTACAGCGAAAGTAAATAAAGCTACCTAGTGTTGATTATCATTATCCAACTCATTTATTAGTCATACTAATCAAGTTTGAACTTACTTTTCTATAGTGTTATGAAGAAGATAAATTGTCGAGCTCCTCAAGGTCTCACATGGAAATCACCGATAGTAATGCTACATGATATTGTGATTTTCGTAATAAACAATGCGTAAGATGTTGCTAATTTGATATGCATGTTTGATTCATGTACTTTGTTCCTATGCTAGTGCGCAGCACAACAAGATAACGGAGTTGATTGTGGACTATACGTGATGAGATTCATGTTCGACATACTGAGTCGTTGTACAGACACACTACAGCTTGATGAGGTATGCCATTGACTTAGTTAATTTTCTCTTTTCGTGTGATTTGACAAGAAATGTAGGAAATAGGCATCCTAGTAGTCATGTAGGCCTTATTTGATTCATTTTGAATGAAATTGCGTCCAAAAACCCTTGAATTGCTCTTTTAATGTGATTTCAAGCCTTAGCCACCTATAACTAGGTAATAATAACATGTTAAGAGCAAGAATAAGATGATTTGATAAGAAATGTAGAAAATAGGCATCCTAGTATCCATATAGGCCTTATTTGGGCCATTTTGGATGAAATTGCGTCCTAAAACACTTGAACTGCTCTTTTGATGTGATTTCAAGCCTTAGCCGCCTATACGTAGGTAATAATGACATTTTAAGGGCAAGAATGAGTTGATTTGATAAGAAATGTAGAAAATAGGCATCCTAGTAGTCATATAGGCCTTATTTGGGATTTTGAATGAAATTGCGTCTTAAAACCCTTGAATTGCTCTTTTAATGTGATTTCAAGCCTTAGTCGCCTATAACTAGGTAATAATGACATGTTAAGAGCAAGAATAAGTTGATTTGATAAGATATGTACAAAATAGGCATCCTAGTATCCATATAGGCCTTATTTGGGCCATTTTGGATGAAATTGCGTCCTAAAACACTTGAATTGCTCTTCTAATGTGATTTCAAGGCTTAACCGCCTATAACTAGGTAATAATGACATGTTAAGTGCAAGAATGAGTTGATTTGATAAGAAATGTAGAAAATAGGCATCCTAGTAGTCATATAGGCCTTATTTGGGATTTTGAATGAAATTGCGTCTTAAAGCCCTTGAATTGCTCTTTTAATGTGATTTCAAGCCTTAGCCGCCTATAACTACGTGATAATGACATGTTAAGAGCAAGAATGAGTTGATTGGATAAGAAATGTAGAAAATATGCAACCTAGTAGCCATATAGGCCTTATTTTGGCCATTTTGGATGAAATTGCGTCCTAAAACACTTGAATTGCTCTTTTAATGTGATTTCAAGCCTTAGACGCCTAAAACTAGGTAATAATGACATGTTAAGAGCAATAATGAGTTGATTTGATAAGAAATGTAGAAAATAGGCAAAGTCGTAGTCATATAGGCCTTATTTGTGCCATTTTAGATCAAATTGCGTCCTACAACCCTTCAATTGCTCTTTTCATGTGATTTCAAGTCTTAGCCGCATAAAACTAAGTAATATTGACATATTATGAGAAAGAATGAGTTGATTTGACAAGAAATGTAGAAAATAGGTGAAGTAGTAGTAGTCATATAGGCCTACGTAATAAATTTTTGCCTAATTTAAATTGTAAGTAATTAATTCTAACATAATTTTTGTTTATCCCAGTTTTGCAAGGTACAGAAAGGAGGTACATTGATGAGCAAGGAAATTAATGAAGTTCGAGACATGTTGGCGTCTTTCATCACATTTAATTTAATTTCAACTTGTTAACTACATTAATAATTAGTATTATTGTTTATAAATACCACAGTTTTTTTTTTATAAGGAATTGTAAATACATGACACTTCATTGTATTGGATTTGGGATTATTAGTTAATATTTATGTATTGTTGTTATTATTTCAAATTAGAAATTATTATTATTATTAGTATAATTAATAATATTATAATAATAATTATTATTACTATTATTATTATTGTTATTATAATATATATTGATGGTAGAATTAATGCAGGATGTGCAGGTTTATATTATTATTATTATTAGTATTAATATAATTAATTTATAGCAAAAAAAAAAGAGGGTTTTCCCACCGGTTCAAAGAAGGAACCGGTGCCTAAAGTATTTATTCTTTTAGGCGCGCAGGACTTTTGACACCGGTTCTAAGCCAAAACCGCTGCGAAAAGGTCAGTTTTTCAAACCGGTTCTCCCCTATAACCGGTGCAAAAAGTCTAATTTCGCACCGGTTTTGAACCGATGCGAAAAGTATGGGGTTTTAGCACCCCCCAAATACGGACCGGTTCAAAACCGATGCTAAATGGGGAGTTTGAACCGGTGCGGATTATGTGTTTTCGCCTAGTGTTCTCAGAGATGATGACCTCAGGGAAGGTGTCTTTCGACGCCTGGCCCCCATCCACTAAGTTGACCTCCAGATTTCGGATGTTATCCTTGGTGCCCCGGATGGTAAGACCCCCTCCTGCGAAACCGCCTGCTATAGTACATATTTTCTCTTCATCATTGTCAAAGCTTATAGCTAGGTTGTCAAGCTTCTTGGACGGTTGTCCACTGTTTTTTCTGTGGTTACCCTTGGACTTCAGAATGTAGGACTTCAAAGCTCCCTCGCCAGCCAGACGATCCAGTAACCACCTGAGGGTATAGTCGCCATTGGTGTCATGGCCTATATCCTCATGGATATGTCAGTACTTGCTCTTGTCCCGGCTTTTGATAGGACTTTTCATTGCAGCCGGTTTCTCAATGGTCAACCGACCTTTAATCTCAATTAGGATGGAGAAGCAGTCCTTGTTGAATTCGTACTTGGGGATGTACGACTTTAACTCTTTCTTTTTCTTTTGGGACGGCTGACCAGAATTGTCCGCCACCCTGACTTTTTTTCTTTTCTCTCTTTCCTCTTTTTTAACCAGCTGAGCTGACCAGTTTTCTTTTTTGTTGGACTTTTTAGGGTCCGACGGCTGCTTGATGGCACAGAGTTTCGTCACTTGTATATAGGCTTCGGCTTCCATCAAAGCTTCTTGGAGGGTTGCCACCCTCTTTCTAACCAAGTTGAATTTGAAAGTCGACCCGTCTTTCAGACCCTTGAAGAAGTCTGTGTAGGCGACTTCGTCAGACAGCCCTTGAATCTGAATTCTCATCAGATTGAACCGCCTGACATAGGACCTTAGCCCTTCTCTATCTCCCTGCTGAATAGCCCCCAAATCAAGACTTGTCTTTTTGGGTGGGATGTTCATAGAGAAGTTGGACGCGAACAAGTATGCGAGCGTCTTGAAGTTGTTGGGCTATACCCTTCAATGTCGCCTAGAAGCATCGGCACCAGGCGGCGCATCCAACCCCTGTAAGTACATGAGGTTGGTGTAAGCCATTAGGTGGTCTTCTAGGTTGGTGGTACCGTCATAGGTTCCAACCAACACATTCTTAACCTTGGTTGGTTGAGCCGCCTCGGTTATCTCCCTAGAGAACGCCGACGGCTGTTCCCCAAGGTTTAGCAGCGGAGCTTCCAGTCCATTGGCTGGACACTTTGTGCCGCCTCACCCCCCCAAATAGGGCCGGCTGCATGTAGGGTGATTCATATGGAATGTATGGCTATTGGGGCACATACGGAGCCGGTTGGATGATCTGAGGGCCAGTACGTGCGGACAAGCCGCGTCACTGACTCTCTCAATTTGTTTCTGAATACTTCATCGAAGTATACTGGAAACTGTCTGGGTAAGTCGACGTTAAAGTCGACTTAGACAACTGTTGGCATCTCTTCTGCTAGATTAACATCCGGGCATTTGAGTAAGTCTCTTTTTATCCATCCGGCTGAACTTGTCGGACGGCCTTCCTTTTCCCTGATTCAAGGAAACGGAGCTTTGATAGATCAATCATGGGCCCATCTGTCCCCTTTGGCTTAGGGTGGGGAGTTGGCACATGATCCTTCACGTGCTTCTTCCCCGAGGGAGAAGGCTTCCCAGCCGACTGACCCCTATTGGTGCCAGTCGACTTGTTTATCAGTGTCCTTGATTTCCCCTTTGAAACTCGTCATGAATTTCATGAGTTCGTCTCTAGTAATGGGGGCAGCACCCTCCGCCGCCTGGGGTTGCCCAGCCGGCTTGACGGTTGGGTTGCTTGGATTAGCTTTGTCTTTGCCCCGTTTCCTTGGAAGGGTGCGTCTTGTTGTGAGTGACCCGTTTGGGGCCACATAGGTGTCGACATCGAAGTCGTCACCACTCTCTTGGTCTGTATAGACCTCTACTCCGGCCAAAGGCCGGTTCTCATTAGCAGGCGGTACAGACTGCTGTGAAGCCAAATGTTTCGGGGTTTTCGGAGTCCCTCGGGAGAGTTACAATTCCAAGAATGTGTGTCGACCGTCTATACCTACAAAACCACGTAAAAAAACGGTTGAGTGGAGTTTCGCCTATGACGATCAAGTTAGAACGTGTCCGGATGTATAAAAGTGCGGAATGTAAAGGTTTTTCTCTCGGATTCCGAGAGAATGCTGCAATTAATATTCCTCGGGTTTTGTATGTATATCTTCGAATGTGCAATAAATGAGGATTTTCCTCTATTTAAAGACATTGGGGATCAGTTCCCCTTTTCATGGATTAGAGTGCCACGTGTCACCAAAGGGTTGGTTCTCTTAAAACCTCTCTAATGCTGACACGTATCAGCACGCGATTGGTCCACGTGGACAAGAGTATTTTTACCCTAAACACGTAGCATGGCAGCCAGCCTAGCACAACATGTGGGGCATGGCTAGCAGCGACAGGCTGCGTGTGCGTGCTAGCCCGCACGCTAGCAGCTAGCTAACAGGTCGGTACGCACACCATCCCACCAGCCAGCTAAGGGGCCAGGCCGCTAGCGTGGCGTGCCTTGGAGCCTAAGGCTGGGGGCTGCCAGCTGGCCATAGCTTGTTGGGGGCGGGTAGCCTTGTTGAGCAAGGGAAAGGAAGTGGTATCACGAGCCTCTCGCATTTAATTTTTACAACTAAAAATTAATTAAGGTGATTTAAAATGGATTTAAAAATCTGGATTAGCAACCTAATTAAATTAGGATTTTAGTTTTATTAGATAAAATCAATTTATTGTTGTTTTATGATCACGAACCCAGATTTCGACTCAAAAGTAGTGTTTTTTTTAGTGGAATCGATGTTCTAAATCTACATTTACCCACAAGTGATTAAAAATCGGCTTCCAGAGGCTAAAATCTGCCCAGAAATGTGTTTTCCAAGGGTTTTTCGTTTAGAACGAAAATTTTTAAATCTTTAAACCTTGATTAATTATAACATGTAATTATTGGATTATGTGATGGATTATGGCATTAATCTACTGAAATTATTTTCCTTATTAAGCATGTTTTTGATGTGATTTGGTTGCTTAATTTGGATTGGTCTAATATTCACATAAACTTGGAAATTATTCATTTTGACTTGCTAAAATCCAAAAGTGAACTAATTTTGAGTTTTAATTTTGGAAATTGATTAAAATCATGAATTTTCACATCTATGCTTGAATATTATTCTTCTTTGGATGGTTGAAATATTCAAACATGTATGAGTGTTGGTTGAATAAATTATTTTTCATTAGATGGTTAATTAATCCATTCAACTAGTTTTATCAAATACATAATTATTTTAATTTAATTATGTGGTATACCCTTTATTATGATTCCATCAGAATGACCTAAAAGTATTAAAGAATGGTTCTGGGAAATAATTTTGGTGATTGCACTAAATTTGGATTAATTAAGTTGGACATACATTTAATTCAAACTTGCTTAATTAAATGTTAATTCTAAATTTAATTTGTGATTAATTAAAGTCACACAAATATTAATTAGATTAAAATCCCAAGCCACAACAAAAATCGAGGCTTGGAGCCTCAAGCCCCATGCTCGGCTAGCAGGGGCTGCTCAGGCAGCCCACATCAATGCTGCTGCCAAGCCAGTTGTGCGTGTGTGTGTGGGAGTAAGTGTTTCAGGGTTTTTGGAGTCCCTCGGGAGAGTTACAATTCCGAGAATGCGCGCCAATCGTCTGTACCTGCAAAACCACGAAACTCCGGTTGGGTGGAGTTCCGCCTCCGACGATCAAGTTAGAACGTTTCCGGATGTATAAATGTGCGGAAACTAAAGGTTTTTTCTCTCTGATTCAGAGAGAATTCTGCAATTAATATTGCTCGGTTTTTGTGTTTATATTTATGAATGTTTAATAGATGAGGATTTTCCTCTATTTATAGTAGAAGGGGAGCAGTTCCCCTATTAGGGTTACGGTGCCACGTGTCAGCGGAGGATTGGATCCCATTGGGCCTCTTTAAGGCTGACACGTGTCAGCATGCCATTGGGCCACGTGGAATAGGGTAATTTTACCCCAAACATTTGCCCCTGTTATTTCATATTCTGGGAAGGTGACGCTCCGTCTCCTTCCCTCAATTTTTTTTTTTTTTTGAATTCGAATTTCGAATTTGAATTGGAGGGGGAGGTGACAGTTCGCCTTCTGCCCCTTCCTATAAATGGAAGGCTTCCTCCTCTCATTTCAACACTTTACAAATTTTTCGCAAAAACTTCTTGAGAGAAAAAGCTCTGACACCGGCTGCTTTTGCATTTAACCAGCTTCTTCTTTTCACACTCATCCGAACACCGTCTGAGTGCTCTTTGCTCAACTTCCTCAGGTATCGCCTGACTCTATTTAATTTTCTTCTCTTGCTTTCAATATACCCACAACTAGTCTTTACCGTCTGGGGCATCTTCAAGCCATTTTCTTCAAAAACGTCTGACCACCCGTTTATTTTCCTTAGCTTTCAAAACACCCACAGCCGGTCTCTACTGCCTATGGTATCTTCAAGTCACATTTTAGAGAAACGATTGGGTCTTCTGCAAATTTTAGTTGCTCTTCAAAGGGGTATGTTCGGGACACCGACTGGGGCATCTCCAAACAACAAAGAAGATTTCCGGCTGCTAACTTAAGCAAGTCTACCATCTTCAAAGTTTCTTACAACTTCAAGATACCGTCTCTTCCCCATGCAACTTTTTTGAGTTTTTCCCAGTTGTATAGGTTGTTAGAGAATAATGGACTCACCCAACACACACACGGCACAGCCTAGGGCAGTTGTCAACCGGTCACCAAACACGGCTGAATCTAGGACTGGGGATGCCATCTAGGGGTGTTTAGACCACCCTTAATCTTCAGCGAATCCGACCGTCTCTGTTCATGTGCAGAACATAATGGCTCGAACAAGGAAAACGGTTGTTGACCCTGAGTACCAGTTAGATGATTCAGCCGAAACTCCGGTTGAAGATGTTCCTTATGACCAACCGGGCGTACCTAGCACCCCCGGAGATGAGATCTTGGAGGAATCCGGGAGCTCAGACGGTGAAGAGACCGTCCAGCAATCCGACTCCATTGAGTCAACGATGGAGTCGGATGCCCCTCAAGAGGACGAGGAGGTATATAATTGGCCCTCAATAAACAATCCAACGGAGGCGCATATGAGCGCCTGGGACGTGATCACTTGAAACGCAACCCTTTCAGCATTTTTGGAAAAGCGCCTGGTAGGGGCCGGGTGGGAGATCGTTGTGCCGCCTGTGGAGGCCGCCGTCGTTTGGGATGACGACTTAGATCACGCCGATGATTACTTCGGCTGCTATGAGGCGGCATTCAAGGCCGATCTCCGATTCCCTCTCCACAACACCATAAAAGCCATTCTAAGGGGTTACGACCTTGGCGTCTGGAAGCTCACACCAAACTCATGGGTGAGCATTCTTAGATATATCGCCGCCTGTGAGATGCAAGACATAACGCCTAGCTGGGAGGCGTTTACACATATGCATTACCTCAGCCGTGCCCCAGGCTGCTGGAATGCGTGGTATACATTGACCACGCATCTGGAGTATATGATGACGCTGGAAAAGCCGTCTAAGTGGAGCAGCTGGAAGAGCAAATTTTACATGGTCTCTTCCCCTTCTCCACAACAGAACCACCGGCTGCGTCGCTACAACAAACACTCAGCTCTCCTGGGTAAAAAGTGTGCCCTCCTCAAAATACCGGAGAGGGCCTGGGATCAAATCATGGAGACGGGTCTTTTAAAGAAGGCCACCCTGCCTCTGGATGATGGGACAGAAGTCATTGTCCCTAAATATTGGGTCCCTCATTCGGATTGGCTCAAGGACGAGGCGTTTCTTTCCGCCTGTGGCCTTAGCACCTTTTGGAGTAAACGTATGTTGATTGTCAACCGGCACACTTTGCCGTCTATATGATGCTTGAATGGTTTCTGATTCTTATTTCTCTTCTTTGCAGAGAAAGGACTTGATATGGATCCTCCAGAAAAAACTCCGGCTAAGTCAGCCGCCGAAATCCGGAAGGAACAGCTGGAGAAGAAACAGGCCCAGCTAGCGACCAAAGATGATGGGGTAAGAACCGGCTGATCTCTCTACCGTCTGTTTTGATTGTAGCTCATGTTGATACTAACCGGTTGCGTTGTTTTCTTTTGCGGACGGGGAGCAAGAATGTTCCTCGCTCCATTAGACAAATGTTGAAGAGGCCGGGAGAGGAGCCCTCCATGCCTGCTTCACTGAGAAGGAGGGTTCTGGCTGCCCCTGCCTCCGCCGGAAGACCGCCGGCTCCTGAGAGGCCTACCTCAGCAGGCAAAACCCTGAGAGATCTAGGCTTGATCTCAGGTTCGGCTGAGGCTAGAACTGGGGAGCCTGAGGTTCCATCAAGCCGGGTGCTTGCTGTAGCATCCGGTTCCAATGCGGCTAGGGGTGGCGTGACCCCTCTCACTGAAAATCAAGGTACTGCTCTTACCTTTGATCCCCACTGGCCGCTTGGGCTTGTGCGAGTCAAGTCCCAAGCTACCCAGTCAGGGGATTCTTCAGGCAGCCGGCAGAATATAGACGCTGCGTATGCTCAGTACTTAACCAATAAATCTCATGATGCAGATGTCTCTTCTCGTTAGCCGGATCTGCTAAGCTATGCCAAGAGAATGCTGAGGACCCTTACCCGATCCGAAAAAGAGGAGGTACCGGGTATAAACCAGGTCAACATTGACCGCATCAACTCACTGTTGGCTGAGGTAATTCACCGGTTGGGGTGCTTTTGTGCAATTTTGTTCATTGCCGGTTGTACCGTAATTGAAAAAATAACTTCTTTTCCGGCTGACTTTGCAGGTGATGTTGAGAGTAGATGGGATGAAGATCCCCTTGCGGAAAAAGCAAGAGGAGGTAAGGGATGCCCAGAGACGGGCAGTCGAACTCATAGATGTTACCCAATATAACTCCCTTATGTATGAAATCCAAACTAAAAGCCGGGAGATGAAACAGGAGGAGCTGATCAAGGAGCTCACGGATGTTGCTGACGCAGCCAACAAAAAAGCAGCCAACTTCGATCTCTAAAGTCAAAAAACTCCAGGCTGACGTCAAAGCCTTGGGGGTGGCTGATAAGGAGAACACCAAGCTACGGGCTGAGGTCAACCGGCTGAAAAATGAGTTGGCCCAGACCCAGGCGGAGCACAAGGACAAGCTGGCGGCTGAACAAGACCGACTAGTCACCGAGAACGAGCGCGACTGCGAGGAGCGCATGAAGATGGCCTGGTCCATGATCCATCCGGACACCGACTATGCCTTCTTTGTCTTGAGGTACAAATACTCTACTGAAGTATTTGACGCCCAAGTTCTCGGGACTAAGAAGTCGGCGCCCTTTGAAGAGTGGGTCGGCATCCCAAAAAAGGAGGAGCATGCGAAAGAGCTGGTGCCGGGTGAGGCTGGCAAAGCCCAAACCCAGCAAACTCAAGAAGCCCCTCCTGCCGGCCAAGGTCAGCTGTCACAACAACAGCAACAACAACAGCAGCAGTAGCTTAATATATTTTATGCTTCCTGCCTTCATCCAGCCTGCGTGTCGTGTATTTTCTTTGTATCTTTTCCCCGGGCAAGGGTCCGGCTGACATTTATAACTTAATATATATATATATTTTTGCCGACTGAGTCGGTTTTTCCTTTTTGCAATTTTTGCTTCGCACAAAATTTCTTTTTTTTTTTTTTTGCGATTTGAATTGATACATGTGGTATGCCGGATGCATTGGCTCTATCTACCCCTGGACGGTTGTTTGCTTATAGTTAATCCAACTCTAAGCAGGCAGTCGTCCATACAAGCATCCGGACTAATAAATAGGCGGTCCTTGACCATTTTAAAATAGAATTACTCTTAAGTTGGATCTGCTGGCGGTGCCGGCTAAGCCCAACCTAGATTATTCTTTTAACCTGCTGCGGATTACCCTTTGGTTATCCGGCAGTGCCGTTGATTGGTATGCAGGCGGCCTGTGGCCGGACATATGCATCTTAACCAATTGCGGATTAAATAACAAGGTTTTGACCTTGCTTATGGGATTTGTAGCCGGTTATAGTGCTTTTTGGCAAAAGCCGGCTACAAACTAAGATGTAAATTACCGTCTGTGGTGCCTTGAGGCAATGACCGGTTGTATCTTGATTTCGATTGATCATTCAAACGGTCATGAGTTATCTTTAACCTAGATAGTTGGTTAAAGTCGTTTGAGTTATGATATGTAAAACAATATACCACCCGGAAGGGAGATGTTCTCTTCGACGAATTCACCCAAATGGGCGTTTCCAAGCAGTAGGTGCCACCTCTAACTTCTTCAAAAATTTGGTAGGGACCCTCCCAATTAGGGGTTAGCTTCCCTTGCTCATTTTCTCTACAGGTTGCCTCCATTTTTTGTAGCACAAAGTCCCCCAATTTGAGGGGTCGTTTGTGTACTCTTTTGTCGTAAGCCCTCGTCATTCTCAGACGGTAAATCTCATGACGCAAGGCGGCATTACCCCTGCGCTCCGAGTGTGAATCCAATGCTTGACGCATGGCCTCCCAATTTGCCTCTTCATCATAGAGCAAGATTCGCAGTGTTGGCTCATAAAGCTCGATTGGCAGGACAGCTTCAGCGCCGTACGTCATGAGAAACAGGGTTTCACCGGTTGCCCCTTTTTCAGTTGTTCCAATGGCCCATAGGACATGAGACAACTCATCCGCCCATAGACCGCCAGCCCTTTCGATTTTCTTCTTAATGCCGTCTGAGATGAGCTTGTTGAAGGCTTCAACTTGGTCGTTTGCTTGGGGGCGGCCGACTGATGCAAAACAATGTGAGATCCCTTGATCTCCCAACCAACTCTTGAGGTTAGGCGTTTCAAACTGAGGGCCATTGTCAAAGACCATAGACATAGGTACCCCACACCGGGTGATTATGTTTCACCAGATGAAAGAGATGACATCCTTTGTCTTAATGCCCTTGACCGCCTCTGCCTCAACCCATTTGGTGAAGTAATCTACAGCCACCAGGATGTACCTTCGCCCGCCTGTAGCAGGCGTATATGGACCTATGATGTCCATGCCCCATTTTGCAAATGGAACCGGGCTGTAGATAGTCGTCAAGTAAGTGGCCGGATGATGTATGAGCTGGCCAAACCTTTGGCATTTGTCACACTTCTTCACCATTTCCATGGCGTCTGCCTCAAGAGTGGGCCAAAAGTAGCCTTGCCGTCTAGCCCTTTTTGCTAGAGTTCTGTCGCCTATATGTGATGCACAAAATCCTGAGTGCAGATCCTCTAGAACCTCTTTTCCCCTTTCAGGGGTAACACACTTTAGCAATGGCTGGAGGTAACCCTTTCTAAAGAGCTCCCCCTTGTAAATTTCAAAACTTGAGGCTCGCTTTTTCAGCGTATCCGCTTCTGAAGGGGCGTCTGGTAAAGAGCCGTCTGCCAGATAGGCCCGGATGGCATCCATTCAGGTAGAGCTTCGGTCAAGAACTCCAATGGGATCATGTTCAATGCTTTTTTTTTCCATGACTTCCCAGTAGACGAAGACTGACCTAGGCGCATCACAAGTGGCAGATGATGCCAATTTGGACAATGCATCTGCCTAATTGTTTTCTGACCTGGGCACCTGACTTAGATGAAATTCGTCAAGTGTCCCGGCCTCTTCTTTGACAGCCTGCAGATACTTGATCATCGCCGGATGGGTGGCCTCATAGTCACCATGGTATTGACTAACGATCAACTGAGAATCTGAGCAGGCGTCAACTTTTCTTGCCCCTGCTGCCTTACACATGCGTATACCGGCTAGCAGGGCCTCATACTCCGCCTCATTATTTGAGGCTTGAAACTTGAACCGTAGTGCGTATTCATATTTGTCCCCTTCCGGAGACTTGCAAATTACGCCTGCACCACAACCGTTCATAGTAGAGCTCCCAAACCTGATCGACATTGTCCGGCTGAGCCGGCCTTGTCATTTCAACAATGAAGTCAGCGAACGCCTGACCCTTCACTGTCCTTCTAGGTTCGAAGGAGATTTCCAGACTTTACATTTCAATAGCCCACTTGAGCATTCTGTCGGATGACTCCAAGGTTGTCATTGGCCGCTTGAGGGGTTGATCTGTGTAGACCACCACCGGATGCGCCAAGAAGTATAGCTTCAACTTCTTGACTGCCATGAACAGGGCGAGGCCAAATTTTTCAACCAAGGGGTACCCAGCTCAGCGTTTCGAAGAACTTGTCTAATGAAATAGACCGGAAACTGAATGTCGTCTCTCTAAGCTAGGAGAACGGCACCGAGGGCATGATCTGAGACGGCCTAGTACATATAGAGAACCTTTTCTGCTAGAGGGCTAACCAGCCGTGGCAATGAGTGGAGGTGCTCCTTCAATTTCTGGAATGCCGCCTCAGCATTCTCCCCCCATTCAAATCTAGTCTTCTTCTTGATTGCCTGGAAGAAGTAGAGGCACTTGTCACCTGACCGACTGAGGAATCTCCCCAATGCCGCCAGACAACCGGTAAGCTTTTGGACTTCCTTGACAGTGCCGGGTGACTTCATGTCAAATACCGCTTGTACCTCTTCTGGATTGGCCTCTATTCCCCTTTGATCAATCAAGAATCCAAGAAACTTCCTAGACTCAACACCAAAGACACACTTTTTGGGATTAAGCATGACCTTATGCCGCCTGAGGGTGGTGAAGGGTTATCGGAGATCAGCAAGGTGATCCGTCTGGAGTTTAGATTTGACTATCATGTCATCAATGTACGCCTCTACATTCCTCCCAAGTTGATTAATGAAGACCGTATTAATCATCCGTTGGAAGGTAGCAGGCGCATTCGTCAGCCCAAACGGCATCACCGTATAACTGAACAACCCTTGATCAGTGACGAATGCCGTCTTTTCTTGATCTTTTTTCCACAAGGGTATCTGATGGAAGCCTGAGTAGGCGTCCATGAAGCTCATCAAGGCATGACCAGCTGTAGAGTCGACTAGATTGTCGATCTTTGGAAGTTGATAGCTATCCTTCGGACATGCCTTGTTCAGATCTGTGTAATCAACACACATCCGCCAGGTACCATTCGGCTTTTTGACAAGGACGACATTGGCTACCCAATCCGGGTAGTAGCATTGCCGAATGAACCCGGCATCCAATAGCTTCTTGACCTCGGCGGCTGCCGCCTGAGATCTTTCCTTGCCGTGGTTCCTTTTCTTCTGCCTAACCGGCTTCTTTTTTGGATCCACGGCAAGTTTGTGGACAGCAAGATCGGGGCGCCTGGCATATCTTCCACTTCAAAGGCAAAAATGTCTTGAAAATCCTTCAATAGTTGGTGCAAATCTGCACCCAACTTTGCAAAAGCAACCGTCCCACTTTTACGGTTCGCTCTGGACGGCTGTCATCTAAAATAATGTCAATATTTTCACCAGCCGGCTGGGGACAGAGATCCTCTGATCTTTCCCGATCAGTGATTGCTATTGCTTCTCTTTTTTGACGGCCACCAGGTGGTCCGCCTTTCTCTGCGGGCTTCTTTGGGAGCAGGCGCGACTTCCTTGAAGTCATCAAGGTCAATGGGTTCCTAGCCTTGGCCGGCTGCGGCCATAGTAGGCTTGACGTTTGAGAGGTAACACTCCCTAGCCGTCTTCTGATCCCCGTTTAGGGAACCCACTGATCCATCATCCCTTTCAAATTTGATCAGCATAAGGGATAGGATGATGACTGCCTTGGACTCGTTGAAGGTTGGACATCCCAGAATCAAATTACTTGTAGGCGGTCAATTCCTAGACCACCAAGAACTTGACGACCATGTGTCGTCCTTCCCCCTTCTCTCCTAGCCGGATGGGTAGGTCAATCCTTCCCACCGGATGCACTACCCCTCCCCCAAAGCCAACTAGGGGGTGGGAAGCCTTGTGCATGCTGCTAAGCTTGTACTTGAGCTTCGCCAAGCACTGATAGGTGATTAGGTCAGACGAGCTCCTGATATCGATAAGGATCCGGCCTACTCGTTAGTTGGCAACCTTGCATTCGATGACTATGGGGTCATCGTGAGGCCGCGTGACCTTAACCCGATCCTTCTCAGAGATAAGGACCTCAGGGAAGGTGTCTTTCGACGCCTGACCCTTATCCACTGAGTTGACCAGCTTCCGGATGTTGTCTTTGGTACCCGGGATGGTAGGACCCCCTCCCGCGAAGCCGCCTGCTATGGTAAAGATTTGCTCTTCATCACTGTTAGAGCTTACAGTCGGCTTCTTGGACGGTTGTCCACTGCTAGCTTTGGGATTACCCTTGGACTTCACCAGATAAGACTTTAAAGCCCCCTCATCAGCCAGACGGTCCCATAGTCGCCTGAGGCTATAGCAGCCATTGGTGTCATGGCCGACATCCTCATGGAACTCACAGTACTTGCTCTTGTCTCGACTGTTGATGGGACTCTTCATTGCTGCCGGTATTTCAAGGGCCAACCGGTCTTTGATCTCCATGAGGATGGAGGAGCAGTCCTTGTTGAACTCGTACTTGGGCAACTCTCTCTTTTTCATCTTGGACGGCTGACCAGAACGGTCCGCCGCCCAGACTTCTTTTCTTTTCTTGCTCTCTTCTTTTTTGGCCGGCTGAGCAGACCGGCTCTCTTTCTTGTCGGACCTTCTAAGTTCCGACGAGTGCTTGATGGCACAGAGCTCCGTCGCCTATATGTAGGCTTCGGCTTCCATCAATGCCTCTTGGAGGGTAGCCACCCTCTTTTGGACCAGGTCGAACTTAAAGGTCGACCCGTCCTTTAGACCCTTGAATAAGTTTGTATAGGCAACTTCATCAGAAAGCCCTTGGATCTAAATTCTCATCAGATTGAACCGCCTGACATAGGACCGTAGTCCCTCCTTGTCTCCCTGCTAAATAGCCCCTAAGTCGAGACCTGTCTTTTTGGTAGGGATGTTCATGGAGAAGTTGGATGCAAATAGGTATGCAAGCGTCTTGAAGTTGTTGATGCATCCGGCTGGCAGATTGCCAAACCATCGTTGGGCTATGCCCTTCAACGTTACCGGGAAGCATCGGCACCAGGCGGCGTCTTCCAACCCCTGCAAGTACATGAGGTTGGTGTAAGCCATTAGGTGGTCTTCCGGGTTGGTGATACCATCATAGGTACCAACCAACACATTTTTAACCTTTGTCGGCTGAGCCGCCTCGGTTATCTCCCTGGAGAACGCCGACGGCTGTTCCCCAAGGTTTAGCAGCCGGAGCTGCCAGTCCATAGGCTGGACCTGCTGTGCCGCCGGACCCCCAAACAGGGCCTGCTGCATATATGGTGATCCATACGGCATGTATGGCTGTTGGGGCACATACGGAGCCGGCAGGATAATTTGAGGGCCAGTACGTGTGGACATGCCGCGTGACTGACTCTCTCGGTTTGTCTCCGCATACTTCATTGAAGTATTGCGGAAACTGTCTGGGTAAGTCGACGTTGAGGCCGACTCAGACATCTGTTGACTTCTCTTCTCCTCGATGAACATCCGGGCGTCAGAGTAAGTTTTTTTTAACCCATCCAGCTGAACTTGCCGGATGGCCTTCCTTTTCCCTGATTCAGGGAAACGAAGTCTAGAAAGGTTGATTAGAGGCCCATCCGTCCCCTTTGGCTTAGGGTGACGAGTAGGCACCCGATCTTTAATGTGCTTCTTCCCGCAGGGAGAAGGCTTCTTGGCCGACTGACCCTTGTTGGAGCCACTTGACTTCTTTATTGTGTCCTTGATTTCCCCTTTGAAACTTGTCATGAATTTCATGAGCTCGTCTCTGGTGACGGGGAAAGTACCCTCTGCCGCCTGGGGTTGCCCACCAGGCTTGCCGGGTGGGTTGCTGGGACCAGCTTTGTCTTCGCCCCGTTCCCTTGTTTCTTTGGAACGGGTGCGGCTAGTTCAGAATGATCCGTCTGGGGCAACATAAGTGTCGACCTCAAAGTCGTCACCACTATCCTGGTCCGTATGGACCTCAGGTTCGGTCGTAGGCCGCTTGCCCTCACCAGGCGGTACAGAATCAGATGCCATCTCGGAAGTACTCTCCCCACAGACGACGCCAAATGTTTCGGGGTTTTTGGAGTCCCTCGGGAGAGTTACAATTCCGGGAATGCATGCCTACTGTCTGTACCTGCAAACCCACGAAACTCCGGTTGTGTGGAGTTCCGCCTCCGACGATCAAGTTAGAACGTTTCCGGATATATAAATGTGCGGAAACTAAAGGTTTTTCCCTTTGATTCAGAAAGAATTCTGCAATTAATATTGCTCGGTTTTGTGTTTTTATTTATGAATGTGTAACAAATGAGGATTTTCCTCTATTTATAGTATACGGGGAGCAGTTCCCCTATTACGGTTACGATGTCACGTGTTAGCGGAGGATTGGATCCCATTGGGCCTCTCTAAGGCTGACACGTGTCAGCATGCCATTGGGCCACGTGGCATAGGGTAATTTTACCCCAAACAATAAGTGTGCGAGCAAGTATGTGCGGAGGGATTGCTGTGCAAAAGGGGGCTAATGCATGCTGCATGGCTTAGGGCTGCTAGGCAGCACCTAGCGCCAGCAGCACATGCGCGCATCGCCTGTGCAAGTGCATGCTGGTGCGGGGCTGCTAGGCAGCACCCAGCCTACAAGAAAACGCTATTGGGCTAGTATTGATAGTACAAATATATATTTACAGTACTAATATTTTATTTGATTTGGGAGTTGGATTTTATTATGTTGAATTTAATTTTATATTGAATTATAGTGAATTCAATTTTCTGTTTCAATTTTTTGTCTCAATTTTTTGTCTATATTGTATTGAAATACTAATTTTATATAAAATTAGTACTAATATATTATTTGATTTGGGAGTTGGATTTTATTATATTGAATTTAATTTTATATTGAATTCAATTTTCGGTTTCAATTTATTGTCTCACTTTTCTGTCTATATTGTATTGAAATACTGATTTCAATTTTGTGTCTCAATATTCTGTTGATAGTTTCTATTTATATTGTATTTATCTATTGTATTTGTGTTATATTTTGGGAGTCTCAATTATTTTGAATTCAATTTTCAGTCTATATTGTATTTATATATTGTATTTAAACTGGTATGCAAATGTAGATGTTGTGGAAGAAAATGGAAGTGTTGATAAATGCATATTGTTGTTTTGCTGATCATGGATTAGTTTGTTTTGTTGATTTTTTGGGTTATGATCTTTGAGCTTTAGTTGTGTAATTTAATTTTATAGGGTTAATCTTTTGACTTTTGGGTTGTGTAATGTTTTTGAATGCTTTGATTAGCTTGGTTTTAAGTGTTATATGTGTTATCTCACTGTGGACTAAGGTGGATATTGTCAATCTTGGGTTTATGAAAGTTCAGATATAAAGTCCATCTGCCTTAGTTAGTGTGCATTATATCATGGATATACTTTGTCGTTCAAATTCTAGTTATGAATCATGTCATAAGTGGCTAGATATTTTGCTTTTTTTGGTGTTGAATATAACATGTTATTACGTTTTAGAAATGAATCATGAATGGATGTATGATGCACTCCGAACTTCACTTGCGTACTTGGAAGGAGTTAAGGAGTTTTGTAAAATTGTTGTGCAACATTAGTGGAGTGTTGTTGTTAATGAAGACTTACTAGGGCAAGACCTATCTTCTGTCCTTGTTATTATTGCAAGAACGTGAAAAGGTGGGATGACATTAAGAAAATAGAGGAACAATTAATTATTCATGGGTTCATGTCAGACTACACCGTTTGGTACTGGCATGGTGAAAAACTTATTACTATGGCCAGTACATCTTCTGTTAATAATGATACTAATAATGATACTGAACTTGAGAGGGAGTCGGGTGGTTGTGATAATAATAATGGGTTTAATCATGAAAACTGTGTTGATGAAGATAACATCAATGATATGATGGAAGGGTTGGAGGATCGTGTGAATAAAAATTCTCGTACAATTGAGGAGGTGTCAAAGGCTGTAGAGACACCACTATATCCTGGTTGTACAAAGTATTCCAAGCTTTCGGGGGTGTTAACATTATTCAACGTAAAAGCAAAGAGCAGTTGGACCGACACGAGTTTCACTTTGTTGTTAAAAACTGTTTCGGATATGTTTCCCGAGGGGAATGACATTCCTAAGTCCACCTATTATACGAAGAAATTGATGTGTCCCATGGGTTTGGAGTACACCAAGATCCACACATGTCCTAATGATTGTGTGCTTTTTCGAAAGGAGAATGAAAACTTAGATGCTTGCCCAAAGTGCGGTGAATCTTAATACAAGCGTGAGGGTTTGAACTTGAACTGGAAGAAGTGGCCACCAGCTAAGGTTGTATGTTATCTTCCAATAATGCCAAGGTTTAAGCGTCTGTTTCCAATTAAGCAAGATGCTAAAAACTTGGTGTGGCATGACAATGAGAGGAAGAAAGATGGGTTAATTAGACACCCGGTTGATTCGTTGCAATGGAACACATTGATGAGACATTTCCAAAGTTCAGTAATGAACCTAGGAACTTGAGGCTTGCGCTGAGTACAGACAGGATGAACCCTTATGGCACTTTAAGTAGCCAACATAGCACATGGTCGGTTCTTTTGTCGATATACAACTTACCTCCTTGGTTATGCAAGAAGCGAAAGTATATCATGTTGTCACTTTTAATATCAGGTCCTAAACAACCTGCTCATGACACAGATGTGTACTTAGAGCCGCTCATAGATGATTTAAAACTGTTGTGGGATGAAGGTGTTGTGACATTCGATGCTCATACTGGTACGAATTTCAGACTAAGAGCCATGATTTTCTGTACCATTAATGATATGCAAGTTACATAGCTGAAACATTGGGGTAGAATGTGTATATGCATACTAGAAGGTCACTTTGTCGAGACCTTCCATATCGAAAGATGAAGAAACAATTCAACGGGTTTACTGAGAAAGGAGTGAGTCGCAAGCCATTGAAAGGACCCAGATTTATGAAAGAATTAAACTTGTCAAGACATTCTATGGAAAACTTCACACACCGAAACCAAAGAAGGGTGTTCTATGGAAAAAAGTATCTAAGTTTTGGGAACTTCCTTATTGGAAGCACTTAAGAGTTAAACATTGTCTGATGTTTGTGATTCATTGATTGGGACATTGTTGAATATTAAGGGGAAGACCAAGGATGGTGCTACTGTGCGTAGAGACATGAAGGAAGCCCATATTCAACCAAAGTTATGGCCCAAGGATAACGATATCAAGAAGAAATCATTCTTGCCTCATGCGTGCTACACATTGTCTAGAGAAGAGAAAAGGATTTTCAGTGAATGCTTGAAAGGAATCAAGGTGCCTACGGGGTATTCGTCGAATATAAGCCGTTTAGTTTCGGTGACCGATAAGAAAGTAGTTGGTATGAAATCCCATGATTGTCATGTCATGATGCAAGTATTCTTACTGATTACTATTCGAGGCCTTTGGCCGAAACATGTTGTAACACCCCAATAATTCTCTCTTTAAACCTGTAAATACCTTTAATAAAATCCAAGAGAATTACTGACGTGCTACCGCCACGTGTTCAAACTTTAAGGCTAATTCAGAATTTAGCAGCGGAAAAACCAACTCAGTTATAAATAAGTTTCAAAACCAATGAACAAAACCAAATTAAGTCATACAAGTTGGAACCATTAAGGCCCTTATTCAAAACCAAATAAAAGTAGCAAATAAATCAAACCAGAGTTTAAATAAATTCAAACTTATGAAATGAAATAAACTGTGAGCAATAACCAATACTCCACTCAAAATCCCACCACCTTGATGCAAGTTTAGTCTATGTAAACACCTGTGATTAATCTGCTCCCCAATATTACAAGTGTAAAAATTGGATCATTACAGGGTCATTGAAAGGTGAAGGCCATGGTCAAGAAAAGACACACAAAAGCACGCAATCAGCAACGCTGAGTACATACAAGCTAAGAAGTATAAAAAAGAATTCCTAACATCCTACTAATTAAAAATCAACACAAAACAATTTAATTATTGACTCAAACACATGACTCAACTGTTAACATTACTAAAACTTCTCTAATTAATACTGATTATTTCATTTCATTTTTATTCATTGGATTAAGCAATAGACAAGGTTGTCTCCCCATGTTCCAATTTGGAACATCAATAAAAGAAAAACTCCATACCTCCTTTCGAAAACATCAATAAACATCCAGTGGCAGACGGGCACGACTCCGTGGCCATAGCTAGTATGAGATCTCATCTAACTCTTTATAGTTTTAAAACGTATTAGAAAACAATAGACTCGTAGATCAGACGGCCTCTAGAAAAGTGCACGACTAATACCTCGTGTACCCCAATCCCTGTTTGTCATTACTCTAGATGTGCACAAATCCAGAGTTTTATTGCTCATCCATCTTGCACTTTACGTGATTTACAAGTTTAAACTTGGTGATGACTCAAATGCAAAACAATACAACCAATCAAACATCAATTATTCAAGCAATTCAAATTTCTAATTCAATTCTTGATTTATTTGTGACAAACAATATTTGTTATTGATTCCTTTAACTACCTCGGTGTATAAACACCTTAAGTGCATAAGGCACCTCAAATCCTCAACCTCGTCTTATAAGACTTTAATTCTCCATTTACTCATTCCATTTCAACGAACATTATGAACGAGTAATATAATAATTTATTCCACATATTTACGTACCTTTGCCTCTTAGCTCATCTCACAAGTTAATGCACAAATAATACTTACAAGATAAATCAATACGCATTTCTCATACAATGAATCAAAACCAATCATCACATTAATCACCAATTAATTTACTACCATACAATTTCAACCAATCCACAAATTTCCTAACATGATTCTAAATTTTCCAAGTCCTTAAACACATGCTCCTAAAGTCAAGGCTTTTCTTATCCTTGTACGTACCTTGAGTAAACGAGTTGGTTGGCCACTTTAGGAACTAGAAATCGCCTTCTACGAAGTCCTCTCCTAAACCAAATAACAATAATACAATCAACACCCAAGCAATTAAATTTACAGCAATACTAGCTTACTTAAAAACCTTCAAAATCCAATTAAACAACACTTTAAAACCTTCCCTTTTACTAAAAGTAAAAACTTACATATAGTTCTTTAAGTTTCCTACATAAAAACCTTAAAATACATGCTTATTCATGAAATTACAGCAAGTTTAGAGCTTTATAAAAAATCTGAAAATTTACTTCATGCATAAAATCTTAGAATTATAGTAATATTTGAAACTATCTACATTATATATTAAGTTAGTAAGCTTTAAACCCAAAATACACTAATTCAATGTAATTAGAGCCTTCAACAACATGAAACAAAAATCTAAAAATTGATTCTTAAGATTAGACTTTAAAGTATAGGGTTTTATAATCATAGAATACTCACAATCATTGTTTTATGAGATGAGGAGCATAAAAATATGAAACTAATATAATTTAGTCATGAAATTGAGACTTTAATAAATCTGAAATTTTATATATAACCAAAATAATTATGCTTTAACATAATTTAGACATTTTATAATTAGATAACTTAATTAACAAGTTTTAAACCCTAAAACCATGAAAAATCAACATTTAAACCCTTAATTCTCAATTAAACTAAATCTGAAATATTTGTCAGCAAATTAAACATGGTAAAATTCAAAAATTTATAATCTTTTGCAAAGCATATGCATAATCAAATCATAATAATAACAATTTAAGAACAAAATTTAATAAAGATAAAAACTTGAATTAATTTAACAAAAGAGAGAAAAAGTAGAAAGAAAGGAGAGTGAAGGGGGGTGAACTATGCTGCACGATGGTGTGCGGGTAGAGCTGTGGTGGTCGGATAGCACCGTGGGCGGCGGTGGTTGAGCAGCGGCAGCAGCGATTTTTTTTCGGTTTTGCTTGATCGTGAAAAGAAAGAAGGGGAGGAAAGCAGTGAGATGAAATTGACGTGAATGAGGGGGAAGAATTTAAGGGTTTTTGGGGTTATTAAATGTGCATGTGGGCTTGGTTTTCAAACTTAAGTGGGAGTATAAATTTGTAGATTAGGCTTAAATGGGAGTTTAAGCTTTCTTTATTCAAAAGTGGGCTACCAACATTATAGACAGAGTAATTTGGTGCATAGGAAGAGAAATTTAAATTAAATTAGTGCCTATTAATTTAATAGAGTTTAGTTAAGTTTTACATAAACTAATTTATTTAATGAAAACGAAATAAAATATTTATTTAAATAATAAAGAAATATATTATACTTTACTTTAAAAATATGGGGGATTACACATGTTAGGTATGCCGTTGTGAAGCTTTGTAACTTTTTCAGTGACATATGTAGTAAGGCAATCGATCCCTAAAGGCTTGATGAAATGGAAGTTGATGTTAATGAAACATTATGCAAGTTCGAGATGTATTTTCCACCCTCCTCTTTTGATATAATGGTACACGTAGTTACCCACTTAACTTGAGAGATTAAAGAATGTGGTCTTGTGTTCATGCATTATATGTACCCTTATGAGAGGCACATGGGGAGTTTGCAAGATAAAGTCAAAAATAGAGCAAATCCTGAGGGTAGTAATATTCAAGGTACCATGGCAGAGGAAGCTGGGATCTTTTGTGTTGTGTTCTTGGCTAGGGCTAAAGAAATTGGTGTTCTCGTATCTCGTCATGAGGGAAGGCTGCAAGGGAAGGGTACACTTGGTCGAAAATTGGTCAGGCCTCTGATTGACAGATTTCAAAAGGCCCATCGATATGTTTTGCAACAGCTCTCTGAAGTTCATCCATACATAGAAAAGCATCTCCATGAATTGCAATGTCGAAATCTAAGAATAACTGCTTATTCATTGATGCAAGAGCATAATCGTCGGTTTGTTGAATGGTTTGAAGTCCAAGTTAAGCTTCAATTGTGTCAAAATGAAAATGTTCCAAAAATAATCAAGTGGCTAGCACGAGGTCCCCAACCACTTGTTTATACTTATGAGGGCTACAACATCAACGAATATTCTTTCTCTACTTATTGTAAGGATGAAAAGAGTGTTCAGCAGAATAGTGGTGTTGTTGTAGTTGCATCTTCAACAGAATACTCAAGTGCCAAAGATACAAGGCTAATCGATGCGACACAAGCATATTATGGGGTCATTCAAGAGACTTGGGAGCTAGACTATGTTGATTTCACAATTCCACTTTTTCGATGCAAGTGGGATGATAATTGTCGTGGACAAAAAAGGGATGATCTACTTGGTTATACTTTGGTAGATTCAAGTCGTTATACAGATGGTGAGGAGCCTTTTATCCTAGAAAAACAAGCTAAACAGATTTTTTACATCAAAGATAATATGGATTCAATGTGGCGTGTTGTGGTTCAAGGAAAAAGAAGAATTGTTGGTGTTGAAGATGTCATAGATGAAGAAGAGTATGATGATTGGATGACACCCCACCTATATCCATGGGTGTCCAACCTCTTCAAGATGGAGAAGATATAAATGATGATGAGGACTATGATCGTGATGAAGGGGTGGAGGTTGATTTATGACACCACTATAGGGTTTATGTTAGTATTCTTTTGCTATGTTAGCAATTTTGTAATGTTAGGAATGAACTTTGTTTCTCCTTTTTTTTCTAGAGATTTAAAAAATTTGCTTAGTAATTTGTGATCAATTTATTGCAGTTAGTTTCTTTTCTAATTTGCATCACTTGCCTATTTTTTAGACTTGTTTGGTTCACATGCATGTTATTTTGGTTTATCTGTATGTAGTCGTATTACACGATTCTTATAAATTTAATTTTGGGAAAAAGTGTTGGTGTAGTCAGATTTACCTTTTAGTGCAAAATATATGTTGAGAATGCAGTGCATTGAGCTCTTACCTTCTGCGAGGTCATAGATTTCATCATACCCTTTTGTTACTGTATGTAGTGTGTAAGACAACTATTCCGCCCTGAGAAATCTATTAGGGGGTGTTTGGTTCATTATATTGGAATGGATTGGAATGGAATCGCATACTAGAGAGGTATGGATTCTAAAACTCATACTAGCCTAAAGTTGTTTGGTTTAATGTTGGAATGGATTGTATTCTTCATTAATAGAATGGATTGTGAATCTTAAGGGGGGAGGTAGGTATGGGATTCCATAGGTATGGGGTGGAATTAGAATCCCTTGGGTATGAGATTCCATTACTAAAAAACTTAGGCTATTCTATATTTCTAGAGCGCTGTATAAAGTCAGATCAGTGTTCTGTTAGTGTTACTTGATGTGCGAATTATATTATGATTCTTGCGTTGCTTTATTAGATTGCTTATTGTGATGTTATCTTGTCTCAACTTAGGCTATTCTATATTTCCAATGTATGCTATGGCTTAAATTTACACAGCAACATTTATTTGGTTTTTTATTATTGTGTTCATTACTATGGAGCTACTCAACTTTATTTATACCTTTTCTTCTGGATTAATATGGGATGGGATACCTTGAAAATATGGAACTCCAAACTTTAAGAGTCCTGGATAAAGGACGTGAAAGTATGCACCTAAAGGACCCTCCTCTGGATAAACAATTCGCTGATTCTAAATGTAGAATCTACTAGTCACCAATATCTCCTCAAGATGACCCTCTAGCTATAGCTATAGCTATAACCGTTTTCTCAATATCAACCAATAGCTCAGCTTTCTCATAAAACACAAACAATTATCTGGCTTTTTTAGAACATATTGTTTGCTTTCATCCTCGTACATATTTTTATAGGTGCTTGCGTACTTGGTAATCATGTCTGATTAGCCACTCTCCGTGCCCAGGTACCATGACTGATTAGCCACTCTCCGTGCTCTGTTTGATCTATTGCTAATATAATTGCCTCTTCTTGTGTTGCTGTGGTGAAAGAGTGCACAGACAGGTGGTACAGAACTGTTGCACCTGTTATAAGTGCACAGAATAAGTGGTATAGAATTGATGCACCTGCTGTAAGTGCCCACTACTACTGCGCCCGCTGTAAGTGTACAAAACTGCTCCTAGTAAGCGCATTGTTGTTGCAATAACTGCTATTATCCTAATTCTATACCTCACAAATAAACCTGACATAAGTGTTATTAATCCATAATATGTCAGAAACTTTAGGAATATAAAAAACATGACGCCATTTTTACTGAAATAAGTGCTAGTGTACAGAACTAAAATAAGTGCATGACCAATCCGTAATGGTTATGTAGGGTTTTCCATGGAGGAAAGTGGAGATGACTACAGCCAAGAACGTCAAGATATGGAAGAATTTCAACAGGATGATGATACATCACAACCTAAGCCTAAGAAAAAAGGAAGAGGTCCATTAAAAGGGGTCCAAACAACAACTCCTATCTTCCTTGAATTTGATGAATTTGGTTTACCTACGGGGCAATGGAAATCTAATTATGGAAAACAAATTGGGACTTGTTCCAAAAAAGTTGACATCAATGTTAAGGAATATTCAAAGATGGATAAGGTGGAGAAGAAAAACCTATGGGAGGAGACAAAGGTATAAATGATTTAAATATGCTGAATTTATTGAATCTATGTTAACCTTACCTTGTCGAATAATTTTTTTTTTTTTTTTTTTGGAGCAGCGAAAGTTCCACATTGATGATCCCGATGGTGTTAAGGAAAAGAACTTTCATGTAGTTATTGGGAACAGATTTAGGCGGCACAAGTCATGGTTAAATGCCCGCTTTATCACAAAGAGCGAAGCTCCTGCCAAAGATTCACCTAATGCAAAAATGAATCCATGGGAACTTTATGAAGGTTTTATCACAGAGGAGCAGTGGAAAGATTTTGAGGCATATTACACATCAGAAGAATTCATGGGTATGTAAATATTAGTGTGAAATATCATAAGAATGAGATGACTATGAATATATTACTAATATGGTAATTACTTAACAGCTTGAAAGTGAAAGGGGGAAGGAAAATGCAAAAAAAAAAAAAAAAAAAAAAAAAAAAAATCCAAATATCGACATCACTTAGGGCAAAGAAGCTATAGGAGGGCTCGAGTACACTGGAAAAAGTCAAATAGACTTCCCCTGGTCTCTGAATCATCAACCACGAGCAACACCACTAGCAACACCACTGAATTGAGTACTACATCATTAAGTGAAAGGCTCACGCATCGTTCTCTTGAATGGGTCTTAGCACGTCAAATTGTGTTACCCGATGGATCATGGGGTGTAGACCCAAAAGATGTAGAAACTTGCAATTACAAAATCAGTAGTAAATTCTATTCTCATATAGTATATTTATATTATACAACCTCTTCATTCACATGTTATTAATAGTTAACCTTGCATTAACCTTACTATAACTAATCATCATTTTTATCATGTAGTTAGAGAACATGAAAAGGAAGTCCTTAGAGAGACAAGAAGGAACAAGTTCATGTGAAGAGCGAGGCATTGATGCCCTAATTAACCTTAGCATTAGGGAAAAAGGATAATCGGGGCCATAAGGACTTGGCAGGTGTGGGGTGGCCTTACTCAAGCATTTGGGAAGCAAGATCGAAAGGGGAAAATATCAAGCCACAATAGTTGTTCTAATAATGAATTGGAAGCAATTCATTAACTAAGGAATTTGAAGCAAGATTTGAAGAAAGGTTGAGTCAACGGGGAGCCGAGAAGATTCAGACTTATCTAGCTCTAATTTGATTCCTCGCTTAAACTCAACATTGCCACTAATGCCAGCAATTACTGAACTTCAATCGCCCCTTGCAAACGATCTTAATTAAATAAAAGCACCACTTGTAATACAGGTAAATGTGAAAAATTGTTAACAATATATCAAGTGCACACTTTATTAGTTTCTACATTTAAGTTTTGCAAGAAGTTATTTGTATCTCATAATTTAAATTTCAAATATTAAGTTAATATGTCTGTAATATTCACCAATGTAGGTCCCGACTCCATGTTTTCTTGTCTTGAATGATGAGTACAATGAGAACAAAGTGGTCGTGGCAGATGGAACAACACAACCATGTTTGAACAGGGTTATTACTCATAACCTTACCATGAATTCCAAGCACTATAGAGTTAGTGTGCTTCCTTACCGACTATGCCTCTCTTGATCTATCGGTGAAGGCTCCAGATGGTGAAACTAAGTTGAGTAAAGCAACAAGGAGACTTTATTGAATGGCCCATCCATTTAGTGATTTTCAAAGATGAGGTATAATGTTTTCTACATTCAAAAGTTCAATTATGAGTATGTTAAATGTTTTTTGTTAAAAATGTTTTTTGTTTTACTTAATAATGATTTAACAAATATTAAATTTAAAAGGACATGGGACCACCAATAAAGAAGGCTAAATCAGTAGAAGCCAATGAGAAATTTGATAGTTGTAGCGTTAAATCAGGGCAGTCAACTACTAAAGGCTTTCACCTACTTGACGATAGCATTGTTGACAATTTGAGTTAGTGTTGTGAAATGTTGTATTGGTGCATGAGCTCTGATATTAACAAGTATGATACTATAACGGTATCATTGAAGGCTCCCTAATTCTATCAAGATGAGGACAAAGAAATTTTTGTTACAGGCTATTGATGTATCAGAACTTCTTAGAGGAGCGTGGGCTAATGTTTCATTGTTCCATGTCTACATTTTGTAAGCTTTTTACACTCTAATCTTAATGTTTAATTGAAAGGTATTTACATATCCCATTCTATATGTAAGTAAGCTAATTTTGTTTTGTAGGTACCTAATTCATATGTACATTTCCATTTTAAATATAACTGAGACACATTCCTTTATCCTCAAAGGATTTCCGTAGCTGAAATCGAGCATGATTATCTCCAAGTTCATGGGTATGTTAAAAAGACTTTATGTCCGAACTTGAAAAGGAGGATAAGCATTGCAAATTCATGTTGGCACCATATCTTCAAAGATATGTCCTACGACACATGCTTAATTATTTACTAATGTATATGTTTGTGAATTACAAGTTAACTAAAGTCTTATGGAATGTAATTTTTTGTAGTAATCATTGGGTGCTTTTGGTAATAAATTTACAATTGGTCCTTGTGTTAGAGTTTGATCCTCACTTGTCCTAAAAAGAACCCAAGAAAATTGAGTTTGGCTGATGTACTAATGAAGTAAGTGGAGAAAGAACATCATTTTCACATAATATATTCAAAGGGTATGTAGTAGGTAGCTAGTTTTTTTTTTTTTTTTTTTTTTTTTACAGGGCATACAAGGTTTATTTGTCTAAGTTGAAGGGTAATGTTTTGAAAAGTAGAAGGAAAAATTTTCTATTTAAGCAAATGGAGGTATATAAGTGATATCCTTTACATTACAAAGGTTTATATATGCATGTATTAGTATTTTAATGGATATGTAATTGTGGGCTATGATGTTTAAATTAGCGTGCTCAACAAAAATGGAGGTACTGAGTGTGGATATCACGTCGTGAGATACATGTATGAGGTTGTTGTTGGTTCCAGTGAGTGCGAGGGTAATTTAGAGGAGGTAAGTGTTTGATTGTTTATTTGAAATAATTAACATTTCCCTATTGAATGTATTTGAATTTGTATTATTTGATTGTATTTTCCAAGTATATTCTGCAAGGAAAACGGCTTACGATGAAAAGGAATTGAATGAAACTCGAGAACAGTGGGCAAATTTCTTTAGAAGAAAATATTTGTTAAATGAACCTATTTAGTTATATTTTCATTGAATGCATAACTAATTTGATTGCATATGTAGTTATGGTGAACTGGTTTGTTGATTAGTGAATGGATTTATTGTGTGTGAGATTTAATTTGTTATGTTGATGACTTCATTTATTGGTGAATGATAAAGATGTTAGAGTAGTGTTGTGAGTACATGTTTATATACAGGTTATTGTTTAATATCAACTTGAAGTTCAGATGTTCGTAAAACAGGGGAGATGTTGTCCGTTTTCCGGCAGGAAAATGAGAATGTATATGTGTCTATGTACTCAAAGATGCAGGAAATATGACATCTTCTCCGTATATATAATATTTGGACAAAAAAATAAATATTCATAACCAATATATTAATTGTTAGTTACAAATAGCCTGCAGTATAATTATAAAATGAAGATCTAATTGTAACTGAGAATAAATATGTTAAATACGAATAAACATACAATCATAACGAACAATTGAAATGATAATTATAAATAAAAGCTTAATTATAACTAACATTTAAAATGTTAGTTACAATAAATTGTCAAATTAGACAATAAAATGGGGTATTTGTAACTAACATTTACAAAGTCCGTTACAATTACCCGACCATTTGTAACTAACAATGTTGGTTACAAAAGCCTAATAGTATTTGTAACCCCTGTATACGTAACGAACGATGTTGGTTACAAAAAGCCCGTTTTTGTCAGTTACAAATGACGTTTTTTCTACTAGTGTAACGACCTAAGTTAGTAACTAGTGCGTGCTTGTTTAAATACAAGTATTACTTATTGCTCATGTTGTTAAGTATTTTTGTACTTAGTTAATTTAGATTACTCCTAGTCTTTGGTTCTCTCATTCTTGATGGTGAAGTCAAGAAGACGGCGTTTCTTTGAAGATGGAGCCTTAAGGTGCCAAGACAACCTTGAAGATTGAAGATTGGATGCTTCAAGATTATGTCAAGGGGTCATGATAGTTCACTATGCATTTATATATCGTTTATATTGCTTATATATCTTGATATGTAGATGCATGTATTAGGATTTCTTGTGTTGAAAGGTTAGTTAAGTTCACTTAAATCAAATCAACATAGAAACCCTAAGTCCCAAAAAAATTGAGTTAAAATTTTCCATTCCAAATAACACTTACTAAAACTTCGAAAGTAGGTAATGGGCTATGCCAAAGCAAGACATTACCACTTTCTTAGGGACGTAAGGTATATTAGGTATACGCGTTAGTTTTGGTTAAACTCAACAATATCGGTAAGGAGTCCTTAGATATTGTGGCAAACAAGATAAGTGTCAAGAATGCATTAGATGCGACAACATATCAATCCAAGAATAGTTTAGAACTATTAGCAATTGGATTGCTTACCTTAAAATAATAAGTGTTAAGACAAGCCAAAGCATGCTTAATCACTTATTGATTTTTGGGATTTTGAAATCGTTTTATTCTCCCTAAACGGGACAAACTTATAAGTGTGAATAAAACGTTAATAAGCTTGAATATTGCAAGTATGCTTTAAATTTCAAACTTATTGGTTTATGAATGGTTATTCATTGCAATTCTTTTCATTTGTAGTACAATGTCTGCAACTAACACTAACAACAACCAGTTTTCTCTCCTCTCGACAAGGAGAAATTGAGTGGTACCAACTTCCTTGCTTGGCAAAGGAATTTGAGGATTGTTCTTATGTCCTTGATGAGGAAATTCCTAACACTCCAAATGAGGAGGTGACACAAGTTACCCTAAACCGGTGGATTGTTGCCAACCAGGATGTCAAATGCATCATGTAGCCACAATGTCCCCAGATCTTCAAAAAACATTTTTTAAGAGGGAGACCGGTTTTGAGATCATATCTGAGCTTTAGAATATCTTTCAAGAGCAGGCTAGAACTGAAAGGTTCGAGACCCATCAGCAAATCCTTAATAGCAAGCTCAAGAAAGGAGAGCTCGTCAGCCCTCATGTGCTCAAAATGATTGGATTATTCAAGAACATGGAGAGGTTTGATGCGGCATACTCGAACGAGATGGCAATTGACATTATTATCCACTCGCTGCACAAAGGTTATGATCAGTTCAAGATGAACTATAAATGCACGGCATGGAGAAAACCCTCACGGAGCTTCACGGAATGTTGAAGCAGGCCGAGTAAACGCTCAAAGATGAGGGGAAGCATGATATGATTTTGGTCAAAAAGGGAAAAGCATTCAAGAGATTAGGCAAGAAGAAGGGCTATAAGGGGAAAGGCAAGAAGGCCTCTTTGCCTAAGCCAAAAGCTGCCACAGGTGACAAGCAAAAGAAGGAAACTTCTTCTCTGTCCGACTCCGAATGCTTTTACTACGAGAAGAAGGGGCATTGGAAGCGGGACTGCCTAAAGCTTAAGGAGGATAGGAAGAACGACATCGTTGCTTCTGGATCAGGTATATATGTTATAGACCTTAACTTTGCCAGCAATGCTTCATGGGTATTGGAAACCAGACGTGGCTCACACCTTTGTTCCAATTCTCAGGGGCTAAGGAAAAGTATAAAGCTAGCGAAGGGAGAAGTTCAGCTTCGGGTAGGTAATGAGCAAGGATTGTTGCCGTATCCATAGGAACTCTCAGTTTGTCTTTGCCTTCGGGCCTTGTTTTAGAACTAGATGAATGTTATCATGTTCCATACATCACCAGAAACATTATTTCAATTTCGACGTTGGACGCCAATCAAGGTTTGAATTTCGGATAAGTGACAATAGTTGTTCATTTTATATTGATACTATTTTATATGGTACTTTTTAGACAATAGTTTATAATGTTGAAAACACCGCCAAAAGGGTTAAGACCGATGGGTCGAATTCAACCTACTTGTGGCATTGTCGTTTAGGCCATATAAACGTCAAACGCATCAAGAAACTTCTTGACGAAGGCATTCTTGATTCATTTGACTTACAGTCATTTGAAAACTACGAAGGATGTTTACTTGGTAAGATGATAAAACAACCCTTCTCCAAGTTGGGAGAAAGGGCAAGTGACTTATTTGGTCTCTTACACACGGATGTATATGGACCAATGAGCACGATCGCAAGGAATGGTTGTCGCTATTTCATCACTTTCACGAACGACTATAATAGATATGGATATGTCTATCTAATGTCGCACATAACTGAATCATTTGAAAAGTTCAAAGAATTTCAGAGTGAAGTGGAAAATCAGCTTGGCAAGAAAATCAAAGCCCTTTGATCGGGTCAAGGAGGACAAATTTGACGATCATCTGAAATAACATGGTATTCTCTCATAATTAACACCTCCCGGAACTCCACAATGGAATGGAGTGTCCGAGAGGAGGAACCTAACTCTGTTAGACATGGTTCGATCCATGACGGGTTTTACCGATCTTCCTATTTCTTTTTGGGGACATGCACTTCAAACTGCGGCAATAACACTGAACCGCGCTCCGTCAAAAGCTGTCGAAAAGACTCTTTATGAATTATGAATGAAGAAACCTCTGCGGTTGTCATTTCTTAAGATTTAGGGTTGCGAAGCATATGTCAAGAGACTCATGTCTGACAAGCTCACTACAACAAAATAAAGCAAATGTAACAATGAAAATCCATTGCCTAATATGAAAAAAGTGTTGCCTTGTAGCTAAGGTAACGCTTATAAGGTGTAGTTTATGCCTTCGTTGTCTATTCATAAGGCAACACATTTTTATTCAAGGCAAAAAATTTTAAAGACAAGGTGAAATGATACCTAAGGCAATAATTTTCCAAAGACAACAAGTAAAAATTGTTGCAACCTAAGGAAACAATTCAAAACTGTCTCTTCATGTGATAATATGTAACAATCTTTTCACTTGTTGTATTTGTCAGTAATAATACAAAAGTTTTGCCAAATATCTTAAAGACTAATTTAAAAATTATTATTTATAATTCAAAAGAACTAAAATGAATCAATGTGTAAACACAACAGTAGACAACAATTAGTCTAATGGGAAGATGAACGTCGATATAAGGGTAAGTTGATTGCATGTGAACTTTCAAAATCAAAAAAACAATATCCAATGAAATATCACTGCACAATAATGTATCTGCCCTTAAATATCCTAAATAGATTCACAATCTAGTATTCGTCTGTATCTAATTCAATATAAGTCAATTGACTATAGACAATCTAATTAAAGGCTAAAAGATTAACTCTTTGTCTCTGTCTTCAATATGTATATTTCTTCCGTGTACTTTTACATCCTGTAATACCAATCAAATAGCAAAGTTAAGAATAAATAGTTTTTCAAAAGTTATGTAAAATAATAGAAATTCTAAACAAAGATAAAGAATTAAAACCTTTGGCTAGTATGGCAATCAAAACATACAAATATCAAGAGTCATAGAGCATCTTTTGACATTCATCCAAGATCAAGGGAAGAAAATAGACAGACACCCCTCATAGTAATGTAATACCTTATTCACCAAGCATAGATTAGGAAAATAAAGAGCACTTGACAATTTGGAGGTATCGAAGAGCACAAAACTAAGATATCTAGCCATTTTCATAACCAAAACTTTTTTTTAGAGAAAAGGTTGAGTATTCAATTCAAAAAATACGGAGTTCCGCCTAAGAAATTTGAATCTAACAACTCATATCACGATTACAACAACTATAGTTAGAGAGAGAAAAGGGACTTTGCAAACAAACTTCAACAAGAGCTGCCAAACCCAATTACTATCCATTGTTACCTTTTGTAGTAAAAATATTGTTGCCTTTTACTACAAAAGGTAACAGTGGGTCAGCTATATAATCAATGGGTTTACTCTGTACATCACTAACCCTGTTTCAGATGAACCTTGTTGGGGTCTATATATCTAAAGATGGTCAGTTCACGGTGAAATCTGCTACTTGGTTAGCCCATTCTCATGTTCACCATTCTTCTAAATGGGAGTTTCGCTGGATTTGGAATTTGGATATTCCACCTAAGATTCAGATTTTTCTTTGGCAAATCCTCCACAACAGAACTTTTTGAATAGGTACTCTAAGTTTCGAGGCCGAAACTTTTAGAGGGGGGTAGAATGCAATACTAACTTAGCTTTGTCATCGTGTGAGCCTAATTTTGATAGCTAACTTTAAAGTTCGAGGACGAACTTTCGTTTTAGGGGGAGTAGATGTAATACCCCTTGAGTATATTTAATCAGCGATTTTTCTAGTATAGAGTTTTAAATTTATAATTATTTTTCAAATTTATATATTATAGAAAGAAAAAAAAAGTTTTAATAATTATTATTATTTTCGGATTTTAAAAAAAATGGCATAAATGGTTTTCAGATAAAGGCTAGTAACAAAATCAGTTTTAATTTCAAATTTGATCCTATCCTACAAACCTTCTAGACTGATACCTACCATCAAGATTGATTTATAAATATATTCATCATATCCCTCTCCACCGTCATTTTCAATCCCTTAAAAAAATACCAAATCCTTCTACATCTTCATTCTTGGTAAGCCATGATCACTCCTTCAACTTTTACCTTCTTCTCAGAACTCAGTACTTCATAAACTCATCACCTCTGTTTTTCTAGTTTTGGTTTCTTAATTAATCACGTTATTCGTTATCCTTAATTAAGAGTTCAATTTTCCCAACTAATGGGATTGCATATCTGAATTTGTGGTTGGTATCTTCGATTGCAATTCGTGGTTATTGACTAGAAAATTTTTGCAACATTTGGAAACATGGATTATTAAACAGTAACTCGTCACTTTCCATCTTGTTTTGGAGTCTCAGTAAATCATTAGTTGTTTTATTTTTATTTTATTTTATTTTACAACAAAAAAAAAAAAAAAAAAGGAAAAGCTTTAGTGGTATAGGTTTTGTCAGTAGGTAATGATGGAATAGTTTTGGTGGAGTAGCCTTAAACTGTTTTTCTCGTAATATACTCATGATATTGTTTTAAGAAATTTTGTTTTTATAAAATCAAACTTTAGAATGTAACTATTATACATTGAGTATATGGGTTTTTACAGATTGCTAATTTAATAGCGAGTGGTGTATGATATTGCTAATTTATCTGTTTATTTGTAGACAAAGGCTACTAGGTGAATGTTTCGGAGGTTACTTACCTTGAGATTTACGCGCAACTCAAGGTAATTTTCAATGTCCATCATCTTTAGAATCCCATTAGGAAATTGTTTAAAATATTATGTGCCAATTATATGCTTGTGTAATTATGGGTGATGAGTGTGTTACTGTATGATATTATGGAATCAAATTATATACTAGTTTTCTATAATTGTGTAATAGTATAACTATTGTCGAAAATTTGATTAATTGGTATCGTATAAGTATTTCTTTTATAATTAAAATCTTGGGAATTGGTCGATTGATTATATGTGATTGATAGTCTCCAAGGCCTATTGGGAAACGAATTGTCACTAGTATGTCATGTAAAATGACTATGTTCTAATAGTACTAAATTAAAACATTGTTACTCGGGATTAAATTGATTTTTGTGCAATACTCGTGTGCAATGTGATCGGACAATTTAATCTATTAAAGTGTACATTAAATTAAGAAGGGAAATGAAACCCGAAAGGGTGAAGAAAAAGTTGCCCACTAGTAGTTATGGTTGCTACTAGTTGGTTTAAATTAACGTGTATTAATGTTTAGTCTTCCTCCTAATCAATGGGTATTAGTGAGGGGTGTGCACACTAGGGAAATTCTGTTTAATTTATGGCCATTTGGGGTTACGCGCGACCCTCTGTAAAGTAGGTGGTGACATGAACTAGTCTCGACTTACTAGCGTTCTCTTTCCCTTTCTTAACTAAAGTAATAAATTTTATGTGACAACTTGATTTTGACTTATTATTATAATGCCGATGAAATTGCGTTGTGTAAAATGTTTTTCAAACTAAAATTATTTATTTTACGGGATGGAGTTGGAATTACTCAGTTTATCTGATTTTGGGAGTTTTCTCTCTTTTCTTGTTCTGATTTATTTTGCAGGTTGGTAAGAGGGTACTCGGTTACGTGTGAGGAGACGTTAGAATAATCACGTAGCTAAGACAATTAGTTTAATTCTGAACTTATTTATTTTCCTTTTTAATTAATGTTTTTAAAATATTTTACAGTTTGGATGTAACGACTATTTTATTCTTGTCGCCACTCAGATCATTTAGTTTATAAAATGTTTTTTTTTTGTTTTGCTTTGCACTTGTTTTCTATGGAAAATAAGTGTAGCAGTAACACTCCCAAGATTCGATGGTTGGTTTTTGAAAGGTAAAAAGGTTACTCTTACCGTTTTACAAAGACCCGAATTTTGGGGGTGTTACAGCCTCCCTACTCGTCATACGTTATCTTTGCGTAATATTGTTGTACCTAGCTTTTGTGTTCTTTGTACTATTCATTTTGAATCCCAAGATCATCTTTTCCTTTCTTGTCCTTTTTCTATGAGCCTTTGGTCTTCTTTTGTCCTTTAGTGGCTTGGTCGCATCCCATCGATTAATCAGATCCATGCTGTATTTCGCTCCCTTAAGACCAATTCACCTAGGCTCCTCCCTAAGATTGCTATTTTATTTTGGAGTATTTGGAAACATCGTAATGTAGTTATTTTTAAAAACTACCCCGCTAATATTAATAGTATATTCATCCGAGTTTTCTCTATGATTAAGGAATGGAAGTCTCGATCCCTTCTTGATGCCATACACTTGCTTGTTATGCCACCTCCTCAGCCTCCCCCGCCTACCCCTTCCCCTTTTGTCTCATGGTCTCCGCCCCGCTTAGTTTTTGTAAACTTAATTTTGATGGTTTTGCTACTCAAAATTCTGCTACTGCAGGTGTTTTAATTCGGGATCACCTGGGTAATCATGTGGCCAGCCGAACTTATAATTTAGGCTTCTGCCCGACCTTCCTTGCTGAAACTATTGCCCTTCGAAATGGCCTCCTTCTTGCTAGGGATTTTAATATTTCTGATATTTTCATTGAAGGCGATAACCTAACTGTTATTAATATTTTGCTGGGTCATTTTAGTTGTCCATGGAAACTTCAGCTTCTTATGGCGGATGTCAAGGCTATCTTGGATTCTTTTTCGAGATTTCAGGCAAGGCACATCTATCGGGAAGGAAACCGGGCAGCAGACTATGTTGCCTCTCTCGACCATTCGACTCCAACTCATCAAGATATAGACCCTGTTTTTGACAAGCTAAAGTCGTATCACCTAATCAAAAGTAATTCCTAAAACCACTAACTAAAATAGATAGGGAAGTAGGGTCGAATCCACAGGGAAACAATGTTCTTGTATTCCTAATAAATTATTATAATCTAGATTATCAAGTAACAAGTATGATTTTATGTAAATTAATCTAAGGGGACTAATTGAACTAAGCAAATAAGATTAAGAGATTATCAAATAAATAAAAGTCTAAGGCATAGGTTCACCAATAAATAATATTCCGGGATGAAAGACAACAATCAATTATCAATGCATAAATTAACCATATTATAAAGGGTTTTCGCTACATATTACAATCACAGAATTAACTTAGCGGTATTAAATCGCATCTCTCGAATCTTGACTTAACCATTTATAAATTAACCTGTCTATTGGAACTAAGCCTAAACATCAATTATCATCTCTCGAATCAATATTGCGTGACTCATACAATTAAATCAGCGCTAATCTAATTGCATAGCATTATAACAATCAATAGGAAATTAACCCAAAACAATAATAATTCATCCCTTCATATTATTCATGGATCCCCAAGAATCCTAGTATTAAACTACTCGTGCATAATTAAATCTAAACTAAGGAAAACAAATAAACAAGTCATAATATAAACAAGAATTAAATTAGAGTGAAATAATAATATTAAAACTATAAAGAAAACAAAACAATATAAACATTAAACATGAAAAGTCGAATAAAACAAAAAGAAAATTAATCTAATCTCAACATAAGAAAACTAAAAAGCATAAAAGATTCCCACTAATATCCTAAATGAAACAAAGTTACGGAAATCTAAACTAAGAATAAAGAAAAGTGATAAGCTAGCCTCCCCCACTACGTACTACTCCATCCTTTTTATAAGGATTATGAATCTTTTAAAAGTCAACTAACAAGAATCCTAGTTGAACTCAAATTAGTGAAAAAGCTGCCAATAGAAATCTAGTAAACAAAATCCCACAATCAGCCCAACAATGACGCATATCCCACGGCCCAGATGATGCTCACCCAATTGGGCCCGGCAAAATCACGCCCAACATAACTCGTGGCTTGCTTGGGCGGCTCTCTTGGGATTGGACTTCTCAAGCTTGGACCCAAAATATTTCCTTGGTTGTTCCGTAATAATAACTTGTAAAATCTTGGACCTCTTCATATATCGAACCCTTAATCACCGAACTAAATTTCTTTAAATCGGTCTTGGGCTTTAAATATACGGTCATAAAATACGATTTGACTCCAATGTCTTCATAGTGGCTCAATAAGCTCGGAATTATCATAAATCTGCAAATTCCTACAAAATAATACCAACTCTACAAAAACACTAGAAAACGTATATTAGTAATATAAAAAGCTCCACATAGCTCAAATAAGCACAAATATGATCGTGGGACGGGGAATAAAAATATATATAAAATAGACTTATTAGTTTTAGATAGCAAATTTTCTTATTTTTTACTCCTTGATAGTTTAGGTCGCGGTCTTGCGAGAAGACGTACCTAAACTCCTCCTTGTATCTTACTTAAAAAAAAAAAAAAAAAAAAAAAAAAAAAAAAAAACCTAGTACTTAAAAGCCTAAATAATACTCCTAGAGGTGGGCATGGGCCGTGCCGTGCCTACTTCTTAACGGGCCGTGCCGTTTCGAGCCACCATTTGGCACACCCCGGCCCACGGCATGGCGCGATCCACGTGCCTGGCGTGCCGGGCCGGGCAGGCAGCAGGTCGCTCACTTTTCTTTTTTTTAAATCGATAAATTTGAATATTTTATTAATTTATGTTTTTTATTATTATATTATTATTGTTCTTTATATTTTTCTTATTTTTATTATTTTAGTTCTTTTACTTATTTATTATATTTATGTTGTGTTTATTATTAATATATTATAATTAATTTTATTTTTTATTATTATACATCTTTATTATTATTTAGCAAAAAACAACAATGCATATAATTAAAAAAATTGACAAGTGCGATAACACAAGAATTGATGAATAACTTATTTTATTATACGCCAGTATGATAACTCGATAATACAATGATTGATAATGATAAAAAATCGTACAATAATTGATGAATAACTTAACTTTATTGCTTATTTTATTATACGGGGTTCGATAATACAAATAATAGCTATAATTAATAGAATGTAATCTAATTATTCTTCTTGTTCGTCTTCTTCTTCTTGTTCAAGTTCATCGACCAATTGAATTGATTGGGAACTGGTAGAACCCGACGTTCCTTCATCGTCGTCGTTTTGTGCATAAGTACGATCTTGGGAGCGAGTTTCGACATCCAACCAATCCTTGAAACAAACACACATTTCAAGTGTTTCAGGTTTTAGACTTGTTCTTCTATCGTCTAAAACCCTTCCTGACGCACTAAAAGCTCTTTTGGAGGCAACAGAGGAGACTTGGATAGCAAAAATATCACGAGCCATTGCCGCCAAAATTGGATGTTTCGTGCTTTGTGATTTCCACCAATCAAGGATGTCGAGGCCGTACTTCTCTTCGTCGTCCATGCCTTTCATGAAGTCGTAACTTAAGTACATTTGCAACTCCGAAACATCGCTTAGTGTTATCCTAGATGACGATTCCCTACCTGAAAACTTAGACATCATGTTAGCAGCTTGTGCAAATAAACCTTTGGCCCTTTTACTTACATTTTTGGATGATTGAGAAGGAGCAAATCGAGGCACAGTTCCATATTTAGATTCATAAACTCTATATAAGGCAAAAAACTGATTGGTCACATTAGTTTTATAAGATTCAACATCATCTTCAAATTTCATGTATTGAAAATAATTATCAATTAATAAAAATGTGCCATCATACTTTTGCCTTGGATCTAATATAGAAGTAAAAATATAAATCATAGGAAGAGTAGTGTAATATTTACGCCATTTTTCCTCCATTGATGGAAGATATCCATCATAATTGTGTTGTGATCGGTGTTCATCAAAAAGTTGTGCAAGTAAACATGCATTGGTAAGAAAAGAATGAGCACAAGGATTATAAACAGAAGAAAAACAATGTGTCATACTATATAATAATTGTAAAAACTGCATATATTTTTCACAGTTAGACACTTAGACCAATCATCATCTAATAAAGCAAATTGTGGAAATTTTTTATTATAAAAAATTGTTAATGGACCCTTGTACTCGATTACCATACTCAACATTTCATAGGTGGAGTTCCACCTAGTTGCACAATCTGTTTTGATTTTAATACCCTTTATCCTTTGTTGCCTGCAAAAAGCTTTCTATTCCTGAAATCTCATGTTAGAGTTGTTAATAGACATAATAGCATTTCTAATTTTGTGATAAAATGGACCAATTGCTTGGGTTCCATCCTTCACACACAAGTTTAGAACATGACAAATGCATCTATATGAAGTGCATCTCCATCTAATATTACATCGGTCAATTGTGCTTTAACTAAATAGACATGATTTTGGACTTAAGATTATATGCATCAATAGCTTGCATTAAATGATGAGAAATATTAAGACCAGTGTGGGGGTATTCAAGCATTTTAAAATGGATAATGCGTTTTTGTAATAAACCAATCGGTATTCAACCAGTGACAAGTCACACACAAATAGTAATATCCGTAACCACTATCCCATGCATCAGCGGTCAAAGAAACTTTGCAAGTAAGATTACTCAATTCATCATATAACTTCAATTTATACTCTTAGAAAAGATTTCATGGCAGCCGAACAGACAATTTTTCTAGAGATTTTTTTGTGTTGGGGTTGTAGTGATCGATTAATGTAATTGTTAAAGGGATCATTTTCGGCAAAAAGAAAGGGTTGTTCGGCATGTACTAACATTCTCCCAAGTTCATCCCTATCTCTCTCATAATTGTAAGTGAAGCCATGTGGATGGAATTGAGAAATTTTGGGTTAGGTTGGATCACTAGATGGTTCACCACATTTTTGTACATGTCTAGTAAGGTGTCCCGTCCCTCCCTTGGTTTCGGTCGAGTAAATTTTCTTACATGTCTTACACTTGGCTTTGGTTCCATCTCTACTTAATTGAAAATGTGCCCAAACATAACTCTTTCGGTTGATAGCGGCTTGTTCCTCTTCAGTACACCATTCTAATGTGTTTGGAATTTGGGTGTTTGGCATTTGGGTAGATTGTTCACTCGACCCGGCGGCATGTGTTTGGCTACCTTGACTAGTAGGATAAGAAAATTCATGTAATGAGCCGTGTAAATGAGGTGAGAATTGGTTTTGTTGAAATCCCGAACTAGACATAGTCCAAGGAGACATATTGTCAAATTGTTCGAATCCTCCCATGATTTGGGAATGAAAGAAGGGGGTGGAAGTGCTCGGAATAGGCATGTTAGGGGAGGGCATTGAAGTGTTTGAATTTGGTAATTCCCTACTAGTACTAGTACGTTTTGACTTGGCATTCCTAGAGGAGGAGGAAGGGTTCAGGTTTGATGCCATGATTAATAATAATAACAATAATAATAACAACAACAACAATAATAATACAAATAATAATAACAATAACAATAATAATAACAACAATAATAATAATAATAACAATAACAATAATAATAGTGACAAGAACAATAATTATAACAATAATAATAAATTAATATATAACAATAACAACAACAACAACAACAATAACAACAACAACAACAACAACAACAACAACAACAACAACAACAACAACAACAATAATAATAATAATAACACTAACAAATTAAAATAACGTTGAGTTAGATCTTACAACGACGCTTCGATTGCTTTCCGCTAATTAATTTCCTGAACTTATAATTCTTTTTTATTAATTTTTATAATTGAGAGAATTAGAGAATTAAAGGTTATATGAGATTTTTTTTTTTTTTTTTTTTGAGAAGTAGAGATTATAAGATAGTAGGAATTAGAGAATTAGAGAATAAGAGATTTGAGAATAGATAAGGTGATAAATTGTGGAAAAAATGGAGGAAGAAGTGAAGTATATATAGGAAAAATGATGAATTAGCTGTTAGAGTGGTTGTTGGAATATAGCCGTTAATATGGATGTTACAATATAGCTGTTTATGGCTGTTGGAAGCTGCGGAAAGTAGCCGTTATGCACGGGTCGTGTCGTGCCGGGCCGTGCCTGGTAGGGGTGTTCAGATCCGGGTACCCAGATGTTCGGGTAGTTGATAAGTCGGCCCGTGTCCCGTCCCGAATAATTCGGGTACCCACTGGGTACCCGAATTATCCGAGACGGGACACGGGTACTCGGATTTTATTTATCCAAGAAAGGAGTGAATCGAGAAACCCAAAACGTACCTCCTCTCCTCCTAAGCCACCATCCAAATCACCCCACCACCACCGCAATTCACCACCCACCACCACCGCAATTCACCGCGCACCACCACCTAAATTCACTCCACCACCACCAAAACCTCCCACCAACCCAGATCCACCACCGAAACCCCAAACCCACAACGAACCGATAACCCAACACCACCAATAGCCACAACCCACAATCGAAACCAACCCAACCAAACCCCAGCCACACCAAACCAAAACCACCACAACCAAAATTTAACCAAAAATAATGAAATTTACCAAAAAAAAAAACACGATAATTACCAGAAATCATATCATATAAATAGATTTATTAAAAATTCAAAAAAAAGAAAGAAAATTGAAAACAAGAAAGCATACCTTTTAAATCGAAAATTGCCTTGAATTTCACCTCGGATTTGGTTTAAAACGGTCAAATTCGACCATGAAAACTCTAGATCTAGAGTTTTCATCATTAAAACCTTCGTTTTGGCCAAATTTTGCGAATTTTGTGACGAAAACCATCGTTTTGACCATGAAAACCGAAAGAAAGAGAAAAAAAGAGGAGAAAGAGAGAGGCGTGAGAAAGAACAGAGGAAAGAGAAAGAAGGGAGGAGAGGTGAAAAGGAGAGCAACGTGATTTCACTGAAAAGGAGGAAAGAGAAAGCAAAGAGGAGAGGAGAGAGAAAGAGAGTAACAGGGGGAGGAGGAGAGAGAAAGAGGAGGATGGGGCTGAAAAAGAAAGAGAAGAAGATAGGGTGTGGGTTGGTAATGGGTATCCGGGTTTTTGAATTTTTGAGTTTATTTATTTATTTTGTTAAACGGGTATCCAGGTACTTGATAATTGCAATGCTTGTCCCATGTCCCAGCCCATGAAAGTGCTATTTTACTAGGACGGGTACCAGACCCGAAAAAAATAGAAAATTTTGAAAATTTCCTGTCGGGTTTTTTGCGGATCGTCGGGAAATCGGGACGGGACAACCGGGTCGGGTTTTATTTAACACCCCTAGTGCCTGGCAGGCCGCGTGTCGTGCTGAGCCGTGTCTGGTGGGCCGCGTGCTGTACTGGGCCGTGACGCATGCCGTGCTCGCGGGCCGGCCTGCGGACTAAACGACCTGCCGCCCACCGTGCCCGTGCCGATTTATCAAAATTTTGTTCACGACCCACGGCCCACTGCTGGGCCACCGTGCCGTGTCGGGCCGTGCCACCACCGTGCCGTGCTCGTGCCGCCCGCAGGCACGACCCATGCCCACCTCTAAATACTCCCATACTGCCAGCCCACCTCCATTTCAATTGATTTTCCTTTGCCAAATTTTTTTTAACCATTCACCTTTCCGCTGCCGGCTGGTTGCATGACCTCCTCTCTCTCCTCCAGTGAAGCGTACTCTGAATTCTCCATTGAAGCGGCTTGCGTGCTCTCTCTCCTCCATTAAGCAATTTTAAAGGTCATATTTTATTTTTTTAAAACGAATGTCAATTTCCCATTAGTGTTAATCGTTAATTATAATCAGTGCACTCAATTTAGGGTTCATCTCAGGTGGATTATTAAACTACTAATTATAATTACCGATAAACCATAATCCGAAATTCAACGTAATTTCGCTGTTAGAAATATTATTCATATTGTCCTAACTTGTAATGGAGTTGTAGAAATGAATGTGTTTAAGAGGCATTCGTAATTCAGGAAAGGCAAAGCCGCGGACGTTTTACCAAATTGAGCTTTAAACGGAAACTATTTACGAAAATGGTTGCGTGGCAAAACTATTTACCAAACTAAGCTTCCAGCATAAAACGCTGTCCGAGACAGCGTTTTATGCTCTGGTATAACGCTGTCTCTGACAGCGTTTTTACCTTTTGTATTTTTTTAAAAAAAATTATTAACAATTGTATGTTGAACATAAAACGCTGTCCCAGACAACGTTTTACCTTCTGTATTTTTTTAAATTCAGTAGGGCATAAAACGCTGTCTCGGACAGCGTTTTATCCTTGGGTTTTTTTTTTAAAAAAATTCAATGGGTAAAACGCTGTCCGGGACAGCGTTTCATGGCCATATATCAGTATGTTCACTTCAGCAGAATGCGCAAGAACTCAACCTCAACCTCAACGCTTTCCCTCCTCCCTCTCACACTAAACCACGACCGTACTCAAACACCCGCATTGCCGCCGCCGCCCACCCTTGCGCCACCGCTGCTGCCGCCACCTTGCTGCTGCCCTCCTCCCTCTCACACTCACTCACTCAATTTCGTGGTTAGCCCTAAACTGAATTTAGTGTAATTGCATAGTTATTGTGGTTAATTATTGTGAATTGTATGTAATTGCTCTTACTTGTTGTTAATTCATGTCAATTGCATGTAATTGTTGCTAATTATTAATGAAAATGTGGTACATTGTTGATAATTATTGATGGTGATGTGGTACATTGTTATTGAAATTGTTCATGACATTGGTGAAGTTGATGATGGTGAAAATGTTGAAATTATTGAAATAGTTTAGGTTGAAATTGTTGAAATAATTCAAATTGTTCATGAAATTGTTGAAATTGGTGAAGTTGTTGAAAGTGAAGTTGTTATAGGTGAGAAGAGTCTTATTTCAGTGTTGATAATTTACCTCGCTCTAGATTTCGATAATCCTAAAATGTGTTTTGGTTATGTAGAATATGGCGTCACAAAATGTAGTTTTGTTATGCCGGTGGGGAGGAGAAATGCTGTTTGATGGACCCCGGGTCGAGTATAGTGGGGGAAATATGGAACCACTAACACTAGAACCGAACATGACTATGAATGATTTGATGAATGAGGTTCATAGTAGTATTGGTTCAGACCCGATGACCGTTGACGTACACATTAAAATGAGGTTTGAGACCGGCAATGGGGTTCAAGTGTTACCGGTTTCTACGAATAAGCATGTGACAGCTCTAAGGAACGTTGTTGCAATGAAGGGTGTTCCCACTGAAATATATGTGGAAACGGTGCCTATATGTACCCAACAAAGTACTCGGCCAGAACAACAATCTACACGTATTTCTGGGTACAACACAGAGCCCTTTCAAGTGCCGTCACACGACATTCCATCAACTGAATATGGGATGGGATCTTTCAGTCGAATGCTGCACGACGATCAATTTGACATGCCATTTAGTTCTCATATTGCTTCACCTGTACATGGGGGGGCATATTTGGCATTGACTGGCGAAGCTTCACCGTCTCAGCATGCGCCGAATCATCTTGAAGATATTGTGAATAACGAACTTTCTGTGTATGATGTGTACACAAATGATGAGGCCGATAGCGGAGAGCCCCTGGTTAGAACTCCCATTCCTTGGTTCAGTCAGGTGAACGAGAACTACGAAGTTGATCAGGATTGGGCCGAATCGGGTAGTCATACGTCGTTTGTTCCGGGGGGGAATTTGAGAAGGGGATGTGGTTCGAAAGTAAGAAAGTGCTCCAAGAAATGGTGAAGATGTATTCCATACAGAGGAATCAGTTCTACACCACAATTACATCGAATGAGAGTGTGCTTCATTTGCGGTGCAAGAAAAAATGTGGTTGGATGCTACGGGGTACCAAATCTAGTAAGCACTCGCGTGGCTTCGCCCTAGTCACATACAAAGGCCCGCACCGGGAGAACTGTGTCACGGAAGTATTGTCCACTGATCACCCGCATTTTGTAATAGAAAATTTTGATTTAATAACATTTGGAACATTTTGATTTAATAACATTTGGAACATTTGATCGTTAACATTTTGGTTAATTGCTAATGCGTTAACTCTGTTGGGATTTGTTAAATTGCATGTGAACAGATACGATGGACGGTAGGGCTGTGGAGCTGGCTGTTGTGGTGGCTGTTGGAGGACTGCAGCATGCAAGCTGTTTGCTGAAGCTTGTTTTCTGCCTGGATGCTGGTTGCTGTTTCCAGCAGAAAAGCGCTGTCTGAGACAGCGCTTTATGTTCAAGCATAAAGCGCTGTCTGAGACAGCGTTTTATGTTCAAGCATAAAGCGCTGTCTGAGATAGCGCTTTATGTTGAACATATAAAATAGTTGTAGTTGAATTTTTTTTAAAAAAAAAACCCAAGGATAAAACGCTGTCCGAGACAGCGTTTTATGCCCTACTGAATTTAAAAAAATACAGAAGGTAAAACGCTGTCCGAGACAGCGATTTACCCTGGAAGCTTAGTTTGGTAAATAGTTTTGCCACGCTACCATTTTTGTCAATAGTTTCCGTTTAAAGCTCAATTTGGTAAAACGTCCCAAAGCCGCATTATGAATATGCTAGTATGCTACAGTATCTTGAAAATTACAAAATTGCCCTATACGACCTCTTTCCTCGTGTCCTTCTACATAACTGCCGATTATTTGAAAATATAATACTCAGTTGATATTATTGAATTTCTTCAGCATTCGAATTTCTGAAAGATTGCAGTTTATTTTGTGCTGTTGAATGTTGCAGAGGCTAGTTCTTCCATCTCTTTCCTCAACTTCCAGAACCTTCTTCTTCTTCCTTCCTTATTCTCCTCGTTTTCTCTCTCCTCTAAACAATCATCATCTTCTTCATCTTTCTGCCTGTAATTCAACTATGCCGCGGAAAAAGGTAACTTCATTTTTTTTTTCTTTTTCTTACGAATTTTTATGATTTTTTTTTGCAATTAGGTTTTTGATTTTATTCATGATGAACTTCTTATAATGTTTATTTAGATGTATTTTATAATTTATCTCCATTTTGTTGAAGAGTTTAGCATAATTAAATGTGGCAGTATAGTTTCTCAAAAAAAAATGTGGCAGTATAAAATTCAAATAATTTTGGTTTTTTTCGTATAATTTAGTGATTAAGACTTTATACATTTAAATTGTGTGTAAAATACTTGCGGCAAATGATATCATGAATTTGTATGCCGAATGTGGTTTTTGGGGACTGCACACCACCTGTTTGACAAAATGTTTCACAGACACTGTTTTGATTATCATCGTGATTGCTGAGTATGTAGACTTTGGATCATTTAATTCCTGTTGGGATGTTTGAACGATATTGGCATCGGTTCGTGGTTGGAGAGTACACCTTGGGTAATTGGTACTGTTCGTAGTAATCTTTTGACTTTGTATATTGGCAGCAATTGCAAAAATCATATTCGGGTTGAATCTATTTAATACTATTTGTTAATTTGGAGATATATTTGAATGGTAACTAAAGTAAAACATTCCGTTTGTTCTTAATTGTTATCATTTATGCCAACCAATTTTACTTTGCAAGATATGCGTTTTGCTAGTTTGATTAAGTTTTTTAGCAATAAACATAGAACTCAGACAATTCCATTGGTAAATTATAAATCGATTTCAGTTTTGTATAAACGCAATGTACTATAATCATAGATTCACGACTAATAAATATTTAATGGAAACCGCTAAATTATTTCGTTTAAGAAACAAAAATTATCTCAAGTTCTATATGCATTTTGTAGGGAGAGGAGATAGAAAGCTGCTTACATGAAACTCATCCTTCAAAGTGTTACTTAATTTCTCAAGCCACATTTTCACACTTTAAATTTTATATCTTTTAATTGATTGAATTTGGGGCTTTGTCCCATTTTTTGGATGTATGTGAATTTTGGAGTGATGTAGTTTGAAGTAGGGCATTTGGAACGGACATGTCAAAATATTTTTTGGAGCATGAATGCAATTTATTGGGTATAGTTATGTTGGGGTGGTTTTGATGAAAGATTGCGATTATAATTGGGGAAAGGCTATCAAGTTTGAGTAATGGCGGTAATGGTTGGGGTTTTGAGTGAGGGAATTGAAAAGTAGTGTGAAGAATAATATGAAAATGCTGATGAGTCTGCAGAGGAGCGATAATAGAGTTGAAAAGAGAAACCTGGAAATGAGGGATGAATGGTAGAAATTCAACGTCTGGATTGATGGTCTTCAACTTGGCAATATCACAAAAATTCCCCTGCTTTATTTGAATATATTGTGGCTAATGTTGTAAATCCTCAATATTTGTGTTAGAATAGCGTGATTTTTGCTCTTCATAGGTCTTCTTTTTCCCACCTATTTCCATTGGTGCATGCTGGATTGAGCTGGAGATGGTAGGAAGATGAAATGGATTAGTCCAAATAGGTTTGAATCCGAAAAAGAAATGCTTAATTATTTTTGAGAAGTGAGAGCAACTTTGTCTTTCTATATCTTGTTATTATAATTGCTGGCTGCTATGGATGTAATTACTGAAAATATTTCTTTAAATAAAGAGAAGTTTTGTGTGAATTTTTTAGGGTTCCTTTTTTCAGATAAAATGAAGGATCTTTATGTTATGTTTTCATACTTGGATGATTGGTGTTGTTCTTTGTTTTTGAATTTTTGTAGGGAAGAGGTGTAAATCATAATAAGGAGGAAAAGTGGAAAGTAAAGTCAGCTCCTGGTGGATCATCATCATCAACCTTAGAGACAGAAGCTGTTATTGATGACTTCAGTGGGCTTAACATACCAGAACAAAGTGGGAAGACAAATGCTCCTATAAGTCCTATTGCATCGGTCCGACATCAGAGTGCAATGCCTGGACAGAAGGTGCTTTGGAAACCCAAATCTTATGGAACTTTGAGTGGTGTTACAACTGCCCCTGAAAATGAATTTGCAAATGAATTCAAGGCAAAGGAAGTAGAATCAGCTTTAAGTGAGAAGAATAACACTTCTATGAACACATTGTTCAGTGGGAAACTATTGGAGAATTTTACTGTTGACAGCTCCACTTGTTCACATGCCCAAATTAGAGCTACCTTCTATCCGAAATTTGAAAATGAGAAGTCTGATCAGGAGGTAGAGTTTCTTAAGTCTTTCTTGTGAATTCTGTTTGAGTGGATTGTTCCTTACCCAATATTATGTTACGAAATATCTAATTATTGCTACTTCTTATTACTGGTGTACTTTAAAGTTGGGATTTCCCATGCTTCTACAATGCTAGTTTTATGCCAAATGTAAGAATAGTGAGGGGCTTTCATTCCTTTAGGTACTGTAACAGCCACAACTTTTACTAAATTTAGACTTGGTGCAGAAATCTGCCTTTCATATGGATTATGGACACTATTTTGTGTGTCTTGTGTGCTAATCCACTTTTAAATTAGTAGTGGTAGATCTAGGTATATATATCTTGGATGCCAGTTCTCTGCAATAAAGAGGAAGGCTCACATTTACTAAATAATGCTTTTGGAATTCTGCCTAACAGTTGAACTTTGATGATTAAACTAGCATTTCAATTGGTTTGGTAGAAGACAATTAATAGGAGGTAGCCTTATCTTGCTCTGCTTAAACCATAAGCTAGAATTAGCCATTGAAGGTTACTTTCTCTTAAAATATCTCTCGGATCATGTTGTGCCTTGAAGGCTTGAGTTATAGGCAACTAGGATTAATTTCTTATCACCAAATTTCACGGCTTTAAAAAGTTTGGTTATCTCCTATTATGTTGAGATAATCATGGTTTGTCTTATTATCAATATGCTGTGTAAGTTCATCAGCTTCTATTTTCCTAGAGTTTCCTTCTTTTAGGCTTTTTGTAATATCCTTTTGAGTTTAATGTCAGCTTGCACTTATGCTACTTTGTGTTTCAAAAAATTGATAATCAATTGATATCGGGAAAAGGCTATGGGAACATAATTTATATCATTGCTTTGATTAGAAATATTATATCCATATATTTGTGTAGCTATTTCTCTGTATTTCTTCATGTATTTCCCTCGTAAAGAGTTTGACCAATATATGGCCCAATTAGGGGTGTTAACGAGCTGAGCCGAGATCGAGCCTCTCTAGGCTCGGCTCGAGCTCGACTTCGGTGAGCTTAGGCTCGGCTCAAGCTCAACGCTCGTCGAGCCTAAGAAATCAAGCTCGGCTCGAGCTCGAAACCACCAGATGTAAGCTCGAGCTCGAAACCACCAGATGTAAGCTCGAGCTCGGCTCGAGGCTCGTTCATTAGATATTGAGTCAAGTATCAAACTTGCTCATTTTCATTAAGTCTTCCCTTTTTTTGCTTGCGTACACCCAAATATTATCAAATTTTGCATGTTACAGGTTGCAGATTTATTAATCATATCGATTCCTTATCTTTTGCAAAAAAAATAAATTAAGAAAAAAGAAGTACAAGTAATTTAAATTGAAAACCTGTAATTTCTTAGAATTCATGTGGTGATTGGTTCTAGTACGAGATTCAAAGTGGTACAAGTCGGCAATCCGTCGCCTCCGATCAATGTCTTTTTCATAGTAGGAGAGTAAAGGCGATTGAGAAGGGATACGAAGGAGGAAAGGAGTTAGGGTTTTGGAGTTTTGTGTTTTGTTCTAAACATTTGATGTTACCAGTAAGCTTGAATTATTAGGCCCAATACAGGAAATGTCCAATAAGACAATAACCCCCCAAAGCTTAGTTTTTTTTTTTTTTTTTTTTTTTTTTTTTTCTTTTTAATAATTTATTTTAGGTATTAATTAGCTTATAATAAAATATTAATATATATAAAAAATTTCGAGCTTGTTCACGAGCTTTCAAGCCGAGCCAAGGAAAGCTTGGGCTTGGCTCATTAAAATCTCGAGCGGAACTCGAACTCGAGTTGAGCCCACTCGAGCCGAGGATTGAGTAGTTCACGAGCAGGCTCGGCTCATTAACACCCCTAGGCCCAATCAGAGTATCAGACCTGTCACTTGTGGTATCCATATTGGTTTGTTGTGTGTATACTTGTAGGTCAGTTGTTTTACTTCATTTTAAGTTATTTGTTATAGCAAGCTTTGCATAAAATAATGTGTAATAATGTATTTGTGTTATGTTATGTTACAATGTTACAGGCACAATTTGCATACCTACTGCTAACTATTTGTTTGTTTTTTGCTTTACTTGTATACAGATTAGAACTAGGATGATTGAAATGGTTTCCAATGGCCTTGCCACCATGGAAGTAAGGGATACATTTTTACTTTATCAACTAATTATTATAAATGCTTTTGATTTTCTTACAGTACAAAATTTAGTCATTGAGTAATTTAGTGTTTGACCACTATAAGTTGATTTTTTCAATCAAATGCAGGTATCCCTTAAACACTCCGGGTCCCTTTTTATGTACGCTGGGCATGAAGGTGGAGCATATGCAAAGAATAGCTTTGGAAATATGTATGGTTTCATGTTTCCTTGTGTTATCAATATGTCTCCTTTTTTCCTATTTAATATCTGATATTTTCCTCCATGCTTTTATTCTATAGTTTTATTTTATATTTTACTATCAGTTCCTGTCTTTGAGATTATCTGTTTCAGAGTATATAAATATCCGATCTTGACTTAAATTGAAGTCTGACAATTGTAAGCCTTGAATAGTATTATCAATTTCTTATACTTTGGATGGTACCTACATTGTTAGTGCATACCCTACTTTACAGTAATCATATCCCCTAGTTGGTTGTTTTAATTCCTTATACAAAGGTCTTTCCATGGTGCAGATACACTGCAGTTGGTGTTTTTGTTCTAGGTAGGATGTTTCGTGAGGCCTGGGGCAGTCAAGCAAGTAAAAAGCAAGCAGAATTTAATGATTTTCTTGAGGTGAGCCTGTTATCTATAATTGGTTTGTGAAAACTTGTAAATTGAATTACCTTGATGTCATCCGGTTAAATGACAGGCAGACAGTTTACTTTTTATATAGTATACAGTATCAGTGGTTTCCATCTTATCTTTTGAAGCTAGATTATGTGACATTTTGTTTTCATTTTGTGGTTTGTCAGAGGAATCACATGTGCATATCAATGGAATTGGTAACAGCGGTCTTGGGTGATCATGGTCAGCGTCCTCGAGAAGATTATGGTGAGATACATTGCTTTACACTCATATGTAATTGTCTCCATTTTCTGTACTTTGTGAGTGCGTGCATAGAAAAGGGTGCTTTCTTAATTTATATAGTAATTGTTCATCTATCTGGTGTGGTCATAGGAAATTGGAAGATAAGTGAAAGTTCTGATCCAAAAGGGTTGTTTCTTAAACTAGATAGTAAAAGTGCTTTAGTATTTCGTATTGATCAATCCTTAATGATCAAAACATTTAATCAGTCCTTGCTTAAGGAAAAAAAAGAAATATTTAGTAAGTTAGTCCACTCCATTACGACACCTTGATGCCAACTCACTGTAATGCAGCCCTGACACTTCACTTTTTGTTGCTTTGCAGTTGTTGTGACAGCTGTTACAGAATTGGGACTTGGTAAACCCAAATTTTATTCTACCCCTGAAATAATTGCTTTTTGTCGGAAATGGCGGCTTCCAACAAACCATGTTTGGCTGCTCTCTACAAGGTATTTAATAAAGTTGTTTCCAGTCGTCTGATCTTTTTTATTGATAGCTTGTTGTTACAGTCTTCAGATGAAAGTTTCTGCCTGTATCTTTTTGTAAAACAGATGAAAGTTTTTGCCTGTATTTCTTTGTTTTTGTAACATTTGCACTATTTATGAAATAGGAAATTTTGAGGGGAGGATAGGTGTGTGGAGGGAGAAGGAGGGATCCATTTTCTTTGAATGGATGATAGTTATTTTGGTCAGGGTAAGTGATTTAGTTTTACTCTCATTCTAATAAACCAAATCCTTTTAACTGATAGATGTGGTCACGAATCCATGATCTCGGTTGTGTAACCACTTTTGCGGGCTATGCGGATGGTTCTCATGGTTGCAGTAAGTTCAAAAGCCTAGTGATGCTCTACTAAGAGTTACTACTTTTTTCTGCTGTTAGGTTTGAAATGACAAAGCACCTTGGTTTTTTAAAATTTGTTCAGACATCATTGTACGTTATGTGTCACTACAAGTCAGTTGCTTCTTGCTTGTCTATAATATGAACCTGTTATATTTCAGGATTTTATGTCATAATTATAGAAGTGTGGGGAAGCTTCAAGAGTGGCAAAGTGATGTGATCATGAAAGAGGCAGGGGAGGACCTACAAATACTTGGAGGAGGGTAATTGAGAGTAATATGTGCCTTTTGGGATTGAGGAAAATATGGTGTTGGATAGAGTGAAATGGAGGAAGAAAATCTGCGCTTAGGACATGTCATGACTCTTGATTTATATACTTTTTTTTTTCCCCCCTTTTTACCTAATGTGTGTTGCAAACTCTATTTATTCTCCTATCTTTTACTTGCTTGTTTTTCCTCTCTTTTATCTTCCCTTAACCCTTATTTATAAAACTTTCTCATTATTTTTTACTTATGATCTCTTTTGATTTTCAGTTCACATTGCACTCGTACATTTTTTTTTAGTTTTTTTTTCTGTTTTTTCGTCAACTTTTTAATATTATCACTTTATCTTCTCTATTCCATATTTTGTGGACGGTTCTTTATGATGATTCACGTTAGGTGACTTCTAATCATTTTGCCAAGGCTTGTAGTTTGTTGTTGTTGTTGTTGTGGTTGTTGTTGTATAGACATGTATCCTTGTGCCTAGGCACTGAAGCTAAGGCTTTAGAGGTTGAGCACCATTATTGGTCTAGACGAGGCCGGTTAAAATCGGGGCGCAACACCCTATATACACCCAGTAATGTTTCATAATTGTACCTCACATTAATGAAGTGTGCGCCTTCCGCCGTTTATGCTCTTTGCGCTTAGGCTCTTGGATCCCTGTAGCTTCACTACACAGTGATCTATTTCATACAATTGGTGTATAGGCCTCTTTGGTTTGAAGTTAGTAGTTATCTCCGCCTTCAAATTTCCTCCGTTTTCTCTGTACCTACAATGCAGAATGTTTGAAAAAGTCGTTTCCACAAGAAGATAGTATATTATTATCCTGAACTTTGTAATAGGTAGCTTTATTCTTATTTTATTTTTCATGATGAAAATGTATCTGCAGGAAGTCAGTGACGTCGTTTTTTGCAGCATTTGATGCTTTATGTGAAGAAGGAACCGCAACATCTGTGTGCAAGGCCTTGGACGAAGTAGCAGATATCTCTATACCAGGTTTGGCTCATAAAAGAATAAAATAAAGAAATACCGCCTATCTTATCTTAGTCAATATTAAGTTGGGTGGGTGTAAGAACATGGTGTAAAAAGTAAGAGTGGGTGGAAAGGTATAATAAATATTGTGGGGTAAGGATGGTAAGGCAGTTAATGAGGTTTGCCAAAAATAGAATAAAACAAAAGTGTGTGTACTTTCAAGAATCAGACTAAAACAAAAAGTGTAAAGAAAGGAGGTGGTACATTATTTGATAATTTTTTTCTTAAATTTTTTGTAACTAGAAAGCTTAAAACTGCACGCGATAAACACTTATGTAGAAGGCTTTAGATTAATAGTTGCGCGTAGGTGGGGTGGGGTGGGGTGGGGGGGGGGCTGTAAACAGTTATGATAGTGATCTTATTTGTGGATACATTGTTTGTAAAAAAAAAAAGGTAGGATTACTTTGATTGGATTTTTTGTAACTAGAAAGCTTAAAACTACATGCGATAAACACTTATGTAGAAGGCTTTAGATTAATAGTTGCGCGTGGGTGGGGGGGGGGGGGGGGGGAGGGGGGGGGGCTGTAAACAGTTATGATAGTGATCTTATTTGTGGATACATTGTTTGTAATTAAAAAGGTATGATTAGTTTGATTGGAGTCATAAACTTGAGTAGTGGTTGCTGGTATCATGTGGGGGATGGACTTGTGCATTTGCTTCATTGCTCATTCTTCTGTGATGGAGAATGAGTAATAGAATGGTAGTTGATTTTATTTCTTTTTTCAGGAACAAAGGATCATACAGAGGTGCAAGGTGAAATTCTTGAAGGCCTAGTTGCTCGTATTGTTAGCCCGGATAGCTCAAAACATTTGCATGAGGTTTTGAGTGACTGTTCTCCTCCACCAGTAGAAGGGGGTATGATCTATGCTGCACTAAACTTTGTATTTGTGAGTTGAAGTTATAGTTCTGTTACTGACTTACTGTTCCTTTGCACATGGAAGCTTTCTTCTTATTATTCTTCTTCTTTTTTAATTTTTTTTTTTTTTTATTTTTTAATTTTTTTTTTTTTAGAATTTCTGTTTAATGAATACCACAGATATGTAAACAATGAAGCTGGTATTGTAATGAATTTGGTTTGTGGCACATAGCTTCTTGTGGCATTTGCAAAGCTGGGATTTTTCTTGTTATGCAGTTAAACAGAGTTAAAACTATGCTTCACGTGTTGCTTTCTGTTTGCTAGATGTTGCAGTTTTGGATATCAATTTTGTTAGGATTACTAGGCAAGCCCTGTGCGATTCATGGTTTTACCCAATTACTTCATTGCCTGTTTGAGGTTGTGTAATTCTTGTCAAATGCCGAATTTGGCTCAATTAAGCTGTGTGTCAATCTACTGCTGGATTTGGCTCAAATTGAATTATAGAGAAGAGCGAAGGGAATATCTAGTGATTTGAGGGAAACTAGAGTGTACCCTTGCTAATGCACGTGATATAAGAAAAAGTTATGTTGTTTTCCTCTATTGGATATGTAGATGCCCTAGACGGATTTTATGAGAAGTAATTTTAGTTTTTTTTAAAAAGGGAGCCAATAGATTTGCAAGGATTGGGTTTTGAAAGCATGTGGTTTAAAGTTGGAAATGTGACTCCTAATAAGCTGAATTCATAGGAGACATTTGAAATTAAGGGGTCTTAATAAGCTGAATTCAGAAGAGACATGGGGTAATATTTTTTTGAATTGCTGATCTACCTATTTTTCATCTTGAGATGTTTTTGTATGATGTACCCACTTCTACTTTATATTAGTTTTGGCACACACATTTTACCCTCTTAATTGCATACCTCACCGTTTTTACACCTTTCCACTCATGTGAATGTAGGAGTTCTCTCTCACTCTCTCTCTCTCTCCCTTTTTTTATTTGGGTGGCTGAATCATCATACTTGTGCTATATTGTTGAATTAGATCTATTGATCGTTGAAAGAGAAAGTGTAGTGCCCACACAAAATAGAAACAAAATTTAAAAGGCCAGATACTTGACTTTTCCTCTGAAAAAGACAGACTTATATTGTGTTGTTTGATAGGAAAAAAAAAAAAAATGTAATTTGATCCCAATTTTTAATCATGCATGTAAAATATTTTTTCATAAGCTATGGTTGAAATTCGAGTACTATCCTGTTTACCCATTTGCTTGATGTTTTCTTTTTCATATATTTTCTTTCTGATGGAATTCCAAGTGTATTAGGTGAAGTTTTAGTTTAAGTCTTAATGAGTTATTTTCCCCTATTCGCAGCTAAGCTGGATTTAGGACCAACATTAAGGGAAATTTGTGCTAAGAATAGATCTGATGAGAAGCAGGTGATGTGACTTATTCGTTGTGCTGCTTGTTGCAATTGGTCTTTTTCTTTATTCGCTGATTCATTGGTCTTGGAAACTGTTGTGCAGCAAATCAGAGCTCTTCTGGATGAAGTAGGTTCCTCCTTTTGCCCCAGTTTTGTTGATTGGCTGGGAAAAGAGGAAGGTGGTGATCATTCCAGGAATGCTGATAGATCTGTTCTCACAAAGTTTTTGCAAGCTCATCCAGCAGATTATTCAACTAGAAAGCTGCAGGTTTGACATGATAATTTGCAATGTATTCTTTTGATAGATTTGTTTATCGTCGTTTGTATTAGTCTCACCTGCAATACCCAAACTGTGGATTTAGTTTTGTGGCACTTAATCAATTAATTGAGTGCTGTCTGCCGGTCTTATATCAAGTTGTTGATTGCTTCTTCTTCATTTCCCTTGGTTGTCTGTTACTCTGTCTGTCTTGGTTCTTCTATGGTGTTGGTTCTATCTTCCAGTTTCCTTTTCCCCCATATTATAGTGCTTGAATAGCCTGAGTAATTTATCACTTATTGTGCTTGTCTGCCATTCTATTTACTGCTTACAGGAAATGATCCGTCTTATGAGAGAAAAAAGATTCCCTGCAGCCTTCAAATGTTACTATAACTTTCACAAAGCTGATACCATATCAAGTGACAATATACATTTCAAGATGGTCATTCATGTTTACAGTGATTCTGTGTTTAAGCGATACCAGAAAGAAATGAGGTATCTATCCTTAACTTTTATGTATGTTATCTTATGGCTCTGCGATGCATTGTATGTCCTAACATAAAGGATGTTTGTGTCTTCAGGCGCAATCCTGGCTTATGGCCATTATATAGAGGTAAGTTTTATCTGTTTTGAATTTGATGTATTATTGATTTGATAAGTTTTTTAGTTGTTTGGTTTTGCATTTTGGGTAGAGGTATAAAGAAACACATACTCGTGAATACAAAACAGTCAGTAACTAATGCAGTTAAAATGGTTTTGAAACAGACTCCGTAACTAATTACTCCCTTTGTTCCTATTTTTTTGCCCAATTTGACTTTTTACAGTCTCCAAAACGCGTCTTAAAACGTTATAACTCCATTTCTGTATGCATAAAAATTATAAAAACTTGATATTAATAAAATATATAGTTAGACGAATTCAACAAGACCCCACTTGACTATATTATCTCTTGTATATTAACGAGAATTCACGGTAATAATTTTTAAAATTTGACCCAATTATTTGCAATAGAGCAAACTAGACTAGTATCTTTTAATATTTGTAGAATTTAAATAATTTTTTTTTTCTTTTGTGGGACACTAACAATTCAATAGAAATTTCGTGTATGATCGATTGACATATATATTTTCTAATATCATGTTTGATCTAATGCTTAGGCTACGCTGAAGTCGATTTACGCACGGAGGACACTACAACTACAGTAACACATATATATAGAACAAGGTGTATTAAAGTATACTAGGGGTAAAGATCCACTTGATAATGAGACTCCATTTGATAACCAATCATCCAAAGAAAGAATTAAAATGGGAATTAATTACACTAAAGAACAATCTCTCAAATTCCTAGCTTAGATCCCTGGGTGCATAAGAGAAATTAAACCAAAATGCAATCAAATATATCTATCTTAATTCACAATCTCTTGCCCAACTATAACCAATATGCAATTAAGTTTGCTATCATGCGAGATCAATCCAATCTAAAACAAACAATATGCCACAATCAATTTAATCACACAATCATCATTAAATTCACTCAAGTAACTCAATTAATTATTACAAAGCTTCATTCACACCTGCAGAAGGAAAACTACTAAAACATTATGAATAAAGCAATTGAAGAAAGCATAACGAGAAGGAAGAGTAAGAAATGCTCATTCATATAAAATAGAGATCTTCAAATCATCAAATTCCTCATTTGATTATCCAAAATCCATGAAACCATTGTGTTTCTTACTTTCCTTCTCTGAACGTTAAGTGTTTCTCTCTAAAAAAACCTATTTATACCCCCACTAATTTGCCTAAAAAGCTTTGTAAAAAATCGAGCAGCGGGGATAGGAGCAAGTGCTCCTCTAGCATGCGCGGGCGCTCCTTAGACTCAGAATGTTTTTGAAAATATGAGCGGGTGCTCCTCTTTGCATGCGCCTGCTCTTATTGCGCTGGACAAAACTACTCGGCTTCAAACGAACATATCTCCCTCGTTTTACATCGGCATTAGGCATATGACCCGTCGTTGGAAAGCTCTCAAGATAAGCTTTCATGTCCAATTGGAATTACTTTAAAATGTTTTGTGGAAAAAAGATATAGGCTTTTGAAGTTTGATCTTTGCAAATTAAGTGCACATTTCTTCATTACTTGTTCAATTATGCTTTATTTTTCTTCAATCTTAAGCAATGAACTTATCCAAATGTTCATAAACACAAGAATAAACCAAGTTTAATCTAATGCAAGAAAGAATCTAAATATGAAAGAAAAGCCAAAATCGAGCAACATCAACATTTCGCACAGAAACACAACAAATGTAATAAAAAATTAAATTTAAAAAACATATCAAAATTATGAAAAACTTACTAGAAACTCCTAACTAGGAAAACAGAGTTATGTAAATGACACTTATCATATGCATTACTATCATTTGATAGTTTTTGGCCATATATTATTATAAAATTGATATTTTGATACTACCTCTGTTTTCCTAAGTGTTACTCGATTATTGTAGGTACGCAAACTAAGAAATAGTGAAAAAAGGACCTTGCATATGGATACTTTTGTTTTAATGAGGAGAGAGATAGAGAATATGGGTTTTATTAAATAAAATTGGGTAAGTGGGGTTGTATATTATTAATAAAAATAAATAAAAGGTTGGCATAATAACGGTGATTAAACTTAAAAATACATATGAAAATAGAAAGTGAGTAATACTTGGAAAAACGGAGTTAGTATTTTCGTTTGTATAATTATAATATTTTGTAAAACCATTTATTATTTAGTTTAACTTTTAATCAATTTTCTTTGTAATTATATTTCAAATTTATGTACAATTACATGGAGGATATGAAGATACTACACATTTCATCTCTTAATTTATCTACGGAGTACATTTTTCTTAAACTTATTCACTTTTTCCAATTAACCTAGAAATAAGAATTCCATAATTTAGTTGTACTTTTTTTTTTTTTTTGAGAAAAATTTAGTTGTACTTTTGGGAATGAAAGGTAAGTGAAAAGGAGATAAAAATTAATATAAGAAAATAAACATTGAATTAAATCAAACATTACCTTATATACTAAAATTTGTTTTCATATATTTGTAAATAAGATGGTCAAAGTGAAATACATGAATTAATGAATAGTAATAAAAGAGTCAAAACAACTTATTTGGAACCGGTGAAGTAAAAAAATTTATTTATTTAAGATTATTCATCAATTTAATAATATAATTTTGTTAAAAAAAAAAAAATTCTCCATAAATTTGTGAACTCTGCATCACACGGTCACTATACTAGTATATCACTAGATTGTACTAAGTTTTGGTCACCCTACTTGTATCATTTATATTCATATCTTAATTTATCAAGAATAAAATGTTCACCATTTAAGATTTGTATTATTGAATTGAGCATCTCTATTGGAAGGTCTGAAAATAATTTGGTTTTCAGGTTTTTTTGTTGACATACACTTATTTAAAGGAAGCAAGCATAGAGCTTCTGACAATGGGGAAGAAATGAGTGACGACAACAATGTGAATATTAGTAGTGATGCATCTGAAGCAGATTCACTAGCTGACGAGGATGCTAACTTAATGGTTAAATTGAAATTTCTCACATACAAGGTAGGTGAACATGTCTTGATTGGTTGTTAGGCTTCTTTCGCATGCATGTACACCTGGAAGTTTGATGTTGTGGATGTTGTTTATTCACCTCGTACTTTGCAAGTTTGCATCAACATATAATTGTTATGAAGATGCTCGGTTTTATTTATGGTATATTGATGTCCTTTGATTATCTAATGATTGGTCTCTGGTTTTTGTGTGACCTTTCTTTGTTTATTGTCTGTTGCAGTTGCGAACTTTCTTGATCCGAAATGGTTTATCAATCCTTTTCAAAGATGGTTCTGCTGCTTACAAGGCATATTATTTGAGGTTAGCTACTTTTCAATATTGTTTCTACAAGACTTGAGGACAAAAAGAGAAATGATAAGATATTATGGCTTAGAATCCTCAAGACATTAATTTTAGCTATGACAGTATGACACCTTACCTCTAGTCTTGGTTGAATCGTCAAGGCTACCTTTAGTTGAAATTTAGTTTTTGAAAAGACCAAGGGTGACTTGAGCATATATTTAGAAGACTTTTTTTCATTGTGGTCATTTTCTGTCTTTGTGTTACCATATCTTTTCTCTATGCTCTTTCCTTTAAAGCTCCTCCATCTAAAACAAAACTATTAGGGTAATAGCTGAACCATTCTCTCTAAGGTGGTGAGACATATTATTTCTTTGTTTAAACCTTTATTAACTTGCATAAATTAGTGCCATCAAGATGTATGCATGTCAATTGACCTAGTTTTGTACTTGTTAGTTGAGTAATGTAGAGAATTTTTGAGAGCCTCATGGATAAGGTATTTCCAATTCCAATATATTCTAAAATAGCTCATTTGTTGTTTTTTGGGGGATGGGGTTGGTCAGACTGTCGAAGAACTAGTATACCAATTAAACAACCACCAAAACCATCATTTGCATAATGTATCTTGTCACTGGAAGAGTGTAGGTGGCTGAAATGTACCACTTCTCCCCGAAGTCATGAATGGTCACAATTCTTGGAGCATCAAATATTTTTTTTACCGATGATAATGTTGCCATTAAACGTTGATCTGCCATGTCCTACCATGTGTGAGTGATCACTGTGTGCCACCTACTTGCTGGCTCTCTTTGGCCTTATCCATTTGATTGGAATATGTTTTGGTCTCTCTGCATGGCCTTTGGATGGGTATTTTCTTAGTTTTCCTTTTGAAGTTCACATTAGATGGCTGTAGAAATTGCTTTATAAGACATGTTTTAATAGTTGTTTGGTAATTATGTCTTGAGGAGAAGGCTAGTGTTCTGAATGATGGATATTTGCCTGGTCTTAATGGGTAATGGTGGTGTCTTGCCTGCCTTATGATCTAGGAGTTTAATGTCTAATACATGGAATGGAAAAGCAGTAGAACTGTGAGTTTGTGACCTTTTTTATATATCAAAGGTATGATATAATGACTAGCTTTTATGGTGAACTATTGCCTTTGTTGATTAGAAATATTTGTATGGCAGACAAATGAAAATCTGGGGCACCTCTGCAGCAAAGCAAAAGGAATTAAGCAAGATGCTGGATGAATGGTAGTGCTGCCATTACTGGAAATTTTATTTTTGTTTCTGTTTTTGTGGCTGTATTTGATATGTAATGCGGTGCTATCTTGAAAGGGCTGTCTATATAAGGCGGAAGTGTGGTCACAAGCAGCTGAAGTCTAATGTTTACCTCAGTGAGGCTGAATCTTTTCTTGAACAATATGCGAAAAGGAGCCCTGCAAATCAAACGCTCATAGGTGCGGCTGGAAATTTGGTGAGATCTGAAGATTTCTTGGCCATTGCTGGTGACATGGATGACGAGGGTGACCTTGAAAGAGAACGTGAGATAGAACCTATATCACCATCTCCTACTAAAGAAGCTGTAAGAAAAGAAGGCCTTATAGTGTTCTTTCCAGGTTTCTACCTCTTCTCTACACAAAGTAATTAGTGGCTTGCCCCACAATATATTTACCATTTATTACGATATAGAAAAGTGATTAAGATTTAGAGTGAAAGAAAAGTATTGTATGATTGTAGTACAATGTTCTTTCATAAATTTATGTGGAAGAGCATCAATTCCTTCTTTACATCTCTCTTACTGTATTAACAATTAGTAGAATTAAGATTTACTATCACATGATTCACATCCCACAATTCATGTAAAGTTCCAACCAGTATTTATTCTTTTAATAAAACATATCATTCTCTGTAGCCACAAAACTCTATGGATAACCAAACATGCTACCCTTCTAATTGTTATCCTTTCTAGTCTGCTGGAAAGAGAACTTATCTAACCAATTACCCAATTAATCCCGTAATATCAAGCAATTGTTTGACATTTTTTTACCGGTTTAAGATATGCTGGGATTCATATATTTATTCTTATTAGGTGAATTATAGTTTTTCAGTAATGTGAATATTGTCAAATTTATATGCTACATTGCTTTCTAATAGGTGTTAATTTCTTCCATGATCTTTTCAGTGATGACTAATGTTGCTTTTCTCATTTTTGTTTTTACTTAATTTTTTTCTTGCAGGAATACCAGGCTGTGCTAAGTCTGCACTTTGCAGGGAGCTGCTGAAAGATCCAAGCGCTTTTGGAGAGGGTCGTCATGTCCAAAGTTTGATGGGTGATCTTACGAAAGGCATAATATCCTAACTACCTGTTGCATCCAATAGCGTAAAGATGTTATGCCATCGAGTTCAATATTGATATGTCAATTTCATTGCCCTCTTAAGTCTATGATTTTGGTTGTATTAGTATAGTTGGTGAATGTATAGTGTATTTGCAGGACGATACTGGCAGAAAGTTGCTGAAGAGTGCAAAAGGAAGTCTGATTGCATTATGCTTGCAGACAAAAATGCACCAAATGAGGAAGTATGGAAGCAGGTAAGCACAAGTTTTATGGATAGTGTCCATTCCCTGTGAGTGTTTTTTTTCATAATTTTTTTGTTAAATATTTGTAATTTACTACTCTCTCCGTTCCCTAAAGTTCAACTTTTCTTTCTGTTTTGGGGCGCTTTGAATGTTCAATTCACTTTTACTTTATTCCATTATAGGAATAACCCTTTTGCTACCTTACCTCTCTTACTGAACGCTGTTTACACCTTTCCACCCACTCTCGAAGTTTCTGTTACTTTATCCATCGTTTTCTTACACCCACTTACTTTTAACAAACCTTTTTAAAAACAGGAGTGTACAATGAGTTGAACTTTCAAAAATTAAGGGTTTAATTGACTTTTGATATTTAAACACTATCATATAACTTGTATTATCTTGTTATGAGATAACGTTTGAGCTTTCTCACAAGTTACCTTTGAGCTGTTCATACTTCCTTAGAATCTAAAGTAATTCATAAGCGGACTTGTGACTTGTTGTAGAAACATAAATATGAAATATTATACCTATGTGTTTGTGTGTTTGTGGATTACTTGTATTTTACCACCGAATATGTGTGTGTGTGCATTGCTTGGATGTTGCTGGTCTTTTTGGTCCTTTCCTATTGTTGTTAATCTCTTGTTTTAGTAATTTTGTTTGTCATCCAGAATGTTTTTTCAAGTGGGCATGTTTGCATCTGCTTGTCTGTCATATGTATTACCTGTGTTGCCAATGTACTGAATTCAAATGCTGTCCATTGTACTAGATCAATGGATTTTTGATGATTAGAATTGCTTGAGTGGATTTGAATGTTGCTCCTATATTGCAGATTGAGGAAATGTGCCGAAAAAGCAGGGCATCTGCCATTCCAGTTGTACCTGATTCTGAAGGTATCTTTGACTTCATCTCTTTCTAATTTGCCTACTGTAACCTTAAAGAATTATAATGAGAGCACGATGTAATAGAAGTAGAAAACAAGATTTTGGAATATAAAGGTGGATTAATGATGCTAGGTCTCTGCCAAATAATATGTATGGCTGTATTGGGCTTTAGTCAATCCTGCAGAATCCTTATCCAACCTTGTTAATTAGTTTTGATCCCCAGTACAATTCAAGTCCAACATAGGCTTCATATCCATTGCTTGTGATCTGAGTGAACCTCCACTACATCTATATTTCACCCTATCTGATACAATTGTTGCATGTTGTATCGACACGACTATTTATAAACCTATTTTGATCTGAGAATTTGAAATTAGCCACTTCCGTGAAAATTCGAAACAATAGATACAAAACACCAAGTCATGATTCCTGAAACACAATACTTAAGTAGAATATGGCTGTTATCTATTCAACATAAACTTTGTGATTCGTAACGCTGAAAAGGAAATGTCCATTACACTCCACAATTGTCTTCTAAATTTTTTATGTGAATGCATAGTCTCTGGTACGTGCTCTCACAAAGTCTCAAGTGGGAGAGCTATATTGCTTACACCACTTTCTCTTTGACATTTAAACCGACTCTGCTCTAAGCGTTCATTATGAGTTGTCTCAAGTTGTGAGAACCATGGCTTGGTACGCTGAGTGGATATATCATTCCTTCAGAAGCTCTTTTATAAGTGTATATTTATGAAGTGTGAGTTAGAACTCTTTTTGTGCCCTCATGTTTGCTGTTGGTCCTGTACTTTCATAAGTCTTCTTCCTTGACTTTATTATATGTTTCATACTTTTATTTATAGCATTAGTTTATGACATACTACAGTAAAGTTTCTCTGTTTACCATTTTCCTGGATTGATGTAACGTAATGGTGGGTTTCCTGTTGTGCAGGCACTGATTCATATCCTTTTTGTTTGGATGCATTATCTGTTTTTATGCTACGCGTGCTTCAACGAGTAAATCATCCGGTATTGCTTTTTTTTCAATCTTATTTGGATGAGGTTTTTTATTAAATTAACTCATACTTAAGATAATTTCTTGTTTTCTATGTGGGGCAGGGAAACCTTGACAAGGCATCTCCAAATGTGGGTTATGTATTGCTTATGTTTTACCACCTATATGAGGGCAAGGTATGATAGTGTCACTTGTCTTGAAATGATCTTCAAGTTCATGCATTTACATGTGTCAATTTGAGTATCCAAAATTCACATTACCTATTTTTGTTTAAACATTTGTCACTGTAACTATGATCTCCTTCCATCCACCTTCCCCCAAATACCAATACGCAGCAAAGTAGGAGAATCTGATTGGCATGGAGTTACTAAATTATTTGATTCCAGTGTAGCTACTTTGAGAATGTCCTAATTATTTTACTATTTTGATCTTTTCTCCCTAGAGCCGTAAAGAGTTTGAAGCTGAATTAATTGAACGCTTTGGTTCAGTTGTGAAGATGCCTTTGCTCAAAGCTGAAAGGTTTGTGTCATCCTAAAATGGAAAATCTTTGTTTATTATTATTTTTTCTTTCCTAACTCAGAAATCTCTATGTTTGCAAAAAGAGAGTTCTAGATGTTCTTTTGTGCTCTGGTTCTTCTTTAACATATGCAGATGCCTTTTTAAGTCTGACTTGTAACTGGGCATATGCCACTGTCTTCTTCTCTACCTCACCATATAAGCCACTAGCGAATGATGCTGTCTATTTAGGATAAGACCAACAATGACATCTGGGTTTTCGCCTTCAATGGGCTTAGGGAGCTCAGGGAATTTTTAGTCATAGTACATCTCTGGACTCCTGCAATTAAGAATAGATTGTCCTTGATAGCCTAACTTAAAGCTCATTTTACTTGGATATTCTCTGTGTATGTGTTTAAAGATGAGAGGAAAATGTTCCTATTAATTGTACTACCTCTGTTACACAATAGTTTCAATGTTTTTATATGCTCATAAACCAATGAATTGGGTAAATAGTTGAGATTGGACAAGTATTAAAGTTCCCCATGTGCATCATTCTAATTTTACTGCTGCTTCACGGTACACTTTAACTGCGTAAATTAAATGGGAGTAATTAACTGTTAGTAAGACTTAATGAGGGGTTGTTTGAAGTATTAAAAATTGTTTTATAAATTTAAGTGGGATAAGGGTACTTGTGTCATTTGATCTAAAACGTTACTAAAGAAGCAAACAGTGCATCTATTGTGAAATGATGAAGGTAGTATAAACTAGAGATCAGAGAGCCAGGAATCTCCCAAGATATACAATTGGAATAAGTGATGCCCCTGTGCTTCCTGTCAAGATGGCTGCAGCAATGATGAAGGGACAGGAAGGGTCTACAACATTCTATTGCTGGAAAATCCAAGGAGATGATGCCAGCATGTATCTCAGTTTAAAAAAACTTTTTAAATGATGTGATGTTGGTGAGGCTAAATTTACAACTTCATTTGGTGGTGAACACAACCATATTTCCCATTTTAGAAGATTTGGTATACTATCACTTCAAACCCTCTCTACTTCCCTCTCTTGTTTCTTACTTTTGTGGATGAGTATTCTAACCTAATACTCTGCAAAAGAATGAGAAGGGGTAAAAATAGATCTATAGAAGAGTGAGAATAGAGAGAAATAAAGAGACTGAATAATTTGAAAATAGGATTGAAGAGAGAGAATAGATAAGATAGATAGGAGAATAGGAGAGAGAGTGTGAGATACAGTAGGAGTGAAGGGCGCGAATGTGCGATATCTGTTAAAGGAGTAATTGAGTGATATTTGTTTGGGTTTTTCAATTTTGTATGACTACTCTTCACGTTTTGGAACAGATATCCGATATCTGATTCCTGGTTTCTTCGAATATCGGATTATCCGATTTTAAAAATTTCAATATCCGATCCTAAATTGATTTTGAATTGGATATTCATAATTTTCGGATCGGATGCGGATATATGGATAGCTTTGCTAAGCCCTAATTATGATTTTGGCTATTTTTTTTAAAAAAAATAAATTAATTTTCATGAAAAACTAAATAAATACCCCTCCCCCACCGATCCCTTTCTCTCTCTCTCCTCCTATTGCTGCCCCTTCTCCTTTTTCCTTTTTGTCACGAGTTTCAAGGTGAGGGGCTTTCTCGGGTGTGTGTTGGGTTGATTCAGGGTGGGTTTCGGTGGTTAAGGATGGATTTCAGTGGTTAGGGTTATGTTTTGGAGTGGATGAGCTGAGTTGTGGTGTTTAGGGTTAGATGTGTAGTGTTCAAGTGGGTTTCGGGGTGACTGGGATGGATTTTAGGGGGGGGGGGGGTCCGTGGGCTTGGGTTGGTCTCGGCCAGCAGGCAGGGGGGTGGTCTATAATGGTCGGCCATTAGGGGGGGGTAGTCGTGGTCTGGCAGTGTGGGAGCTGTGTGTGGTGGGGAGGGTATTTCTTAAAAAATTATATAATTAAAATAATAATTTTCAATTAAACTTTAAAAATGATCTTTAAAAAAATGCTAGGACAAGGATTTCTGTAATGACAGCAATTAGAGTAAGGTTGAGGATAATTTGTATTGAATTGATCAAGGTAATCACTCAATACACCTTTATTTGGAGAGGAAAGGAGCTCTCCCACTAAGCAAATGCTTAATAATATTCTTTTTGATGATTATTACAGCAGAGGCTACTCACTTAAATACAATTAGTTCTCCCTCATATCCCACTAACAGAAAAGATTCCCCATAACAAACTTTTCTAACAGAACTTGACACCTCAGCCCCTGACCTATCAATTGAATTTGCTGCCCTTGCCCTGCTTCCTCCTTGCATAAGTGAACACTACTGCAGGCCTCGGTGCATTCCTTGCAAATGAAAAATAACCAATGTTATTATGACATGTGTTTATTAACCTATACAACAAGTTACCCCCTCACATCAACAGGTCACAGCCTAATTTGAAAACATAAACTTACTCTTTAACTCTTAGTTAATCAAAAGGGTTGACTTATTTTCCATTTTAACATTCAAGAACCAAAAGCTTCTATAAACGAGAATTTACAAATTAAAAAACTTTAGAAAAGAAACACGCTGACTAAAAAGTATGAAGAAAGTTCAAGCTAAGATTTTTTGTGCAAAGCATGTTCTAAAAGATTTACTGGTCTCCCAGTGCTGCATACCCATGTCACGGCATTTTCAGGCATGAAGCAACCTTCCTTGAGGCCTAATCAAATTCCTATGCAAATCCCCATATCAAAGGTGAACTTAGTTGGAATCTTGTTGGCTTCCTAACCTCTTCACAACTCAAAATAAATAAGGCTATCAACAAATGCTCCATTCAACACAAATCAATATGAATTTTGAATGGTGTAACATTCATGAAGCTGGTGTTATCTGTTGATTTGTTTTATGGAATGAATTTTTTTAGGGGCACAGTATATGATTATTTGTGAATTTTTTATTACTTAGGGCTTCTCTACCTGATCCTGTGAAATCCGTGCTGGAGGAAGGGATCAACCTATACAAGCTACATACAAAGCGGCATGGAAGGTTTGTGTTTGATGTGATATGTTATACTGTTTTGTGCTCGCAATATTCAAATCAGACCATGGCTTGCCATGTGATGTCTTATTAGAATTATGATTTTTCAAGTACGAAATCTTATCGGTTAATAGGATTTTTGTGATCATATCTAAATGAAATTTCAGTTCTTTGACGGCTTCTTTACACTTTAGTAAGGAATTAAATTCTCTATGTCATTGAATAATGGAAATTGAACATTTTGCTACAGACTTCGTTTATGAAAAAATAAATGCAAGAAAAGCGATGAATTGATCTCTTGAACTCATAAAGCTCTATTTAGTTTTTCCCTTTTTAGTTGAGATGTCTTAGATTTTGAGCTTTATTAAAATGCAGAATGGACTCGAGTAAAGGCTCCTATGCAAAAGATTGGGCAAATTGGGAAAGGCATATGCGAGAGACTTTATTGTGCAATTCTGAATACCTTAACTCTATTCAGGTAAACTTTTTCTTTTATTTTTGGTTGCTATTTGTTTTAAAAAATTAGAATTAGTAGTAACATCATCTTGAGTTTTCATCATTCCAGGCTTCTCTCTGGGTTTACATTGCCTTTTACTGAAGTATTGATTGATAAATTAGGCCATTGAATTTTGATATCACCTGTTGAAGGACATAGATTAGTGCATAACATGCTGTTTAAACAACTATTCTAAAGAGTTGTAAGTGGGAGGAACTGAGGGAATCGTTATAATATGTTATCAATACCTGTAAGATGCTGTTAGAGAATTTTTGAGTCAAAATATAGTGGTTTCTGAAATTTTTAACAAACAATATTATTCATTGTGTGTGTGGGGGGTGGGGGTAGAGGGTGGGATGAGGGGGTACGGTGAGGTTTCATGGTGGGAAGTGGGGATGAAGGGGTGGGGTTTTGCCGTTTCGAAGATGGGGTGCGGTGGGGTTCGGTTCAGGGTTTGGACCGTGCAGTGGGTGCGTGGAGGGGTTTGAGTCAGTGTGTTTTGATGATTACAAAGGTTACTAACTGTAAGATTAACAATTCACTATATAGTATCTTCCAGTAGTCCCTCACTCTCTAGTATGGCTAACTTTGCTTCTTTTTTCGCAAATCCTATGAATGGAAACATTCATGATATATAGACTTTAGGTCTGGAATAAATTATTATGTCATTTGATTAAGATTTTTTTTTTCAAATAACAGCAGAATATTCTGAAATAATAGGTGCTGAATTGCAGTTGACGATTAATATTTAAGGTCGCTATTATTTGCATGTACTAATTCCAAAATTGGCTGAGGACTGTATTTGTATTTTACAGGTTCCATTCGAGAGTGCTGTGAACAGTGTGTTGGAGCAATTAAAAGCAATTGCAAAAGGTGATTATATAACTCCTAGTTCTGAAAAGAGACGGCTTGGAGCAATTGTCTATGCTGGTGTCAGTTTGCCTGTTACTGAAATACGTCATCTTCTCAGTTATGTAAGTGTTTTCAAATCATTCAATATTTATTATGGATCTGATGCTTGCATTGCATATTAATGTCTCAACTTCAATTATTACATTTGCTATCTATTGACTAGTTAGGCTTCTTACAGCCGTTTCAAACATATTTGCCTTTTCTTTGAAGTCCTTGAATCAGTATTGAGGAACTTAAATCCAATGAGAAAAATGTCATGGGACTACGCTTTTTTGTTTTCTCCCTTTATTCCTTTTTAAGCTTTATGGGTAGTTATTTGATGTGGAGTTTATTTCAGAACCCACGCTGGAATTTACTCTTGTATTTACTACGACAACATTTCTAAGATTTGATTCTTGGTGCTCATACTGTTAGTCCTGTCTCACGAATCTGTCAACCTCCTTTCTTCGGTATAGTTGATCCTGTTTTCTGCATTTAATTTTGGGAATCTAATGTTTTTTGAAGATGCCAGTGACATGTTCCCATCTTACAATGGATACAGTTCAATGATTGAAAAAAATTTATGATAATACTTCCATGTCCTTGACCATTGAACCAGTGACTTTATAACCCAAACCAGTGGATCCTCCATAATTTTGGTACCAAAAGCGGTTAGCGGTAATTGTAGGGAGTGTCCTTATTTACCTATCTACCTAAATTGGCGGGGCTTGTATTTTTCTGAATTTGTAGTCATCATGTATGACCCTAATATTTACTCAATATTTGGATGCTCATTTCTGGCTTTATCTTGTATATTGATTTTTGCAATTTGTTTTTGCCTGATCTGCAGATTGCTGATTACAACTCCAAGGTTGAACCTTTTTTTAGTGACAAGAATTTGGAAGACACGCTCAGGAAAGCTCATGTCACCCTTGCTCATAAGAGAAGTCATGGTGTCATAGCAGTGGCTAACTTTGGTCAATTTCTTAATCAAAAAGTAGATGTCGAGTTGACTGCTTTACTGATATCTGATAATATGGCTGCCTTGGAGGCACGCATTGGCTCAGTGGATGGTGAAAAGATTGAATCCAAGAACGAATGGCCTCATGTTACCTTGTGGACAGCATCAGGAATTGCAGCCAAAGAAGCAAGTACTTTACCTCAGTTGGTGGCACAGGGGAAGGCATCTCGTATTGAAATTGATCCCCCTGTTGTTATAGTAGGCGAAGTGGATTTTTTTTAGTGTAGTTCTTTCTGATGCCCCTTGAGCCTTTGTAATTGATTTGTGCATTTGCGGCTAATAGATGTAGTATTGTTAGATTTTCGCAGTACTCTTAGTTAAATAATGGAAAATTATTATTGAAGAATATCTGTTCTTGCTTCCATATGTCCATGTTCTAATTGATACTGAAGTTCGTAAATTCTGGTGACTTTCTTGTACTCTTATGGACTTATGGTAGGTTGTAAATGTTGGCATACAAAGTAGCAAACCAAAAAAAAAGGCCTCTTTACTTTCAGATGAACCGATTGAGCCCTAATAGTTGTCAATTGTGCAATTAAATCCTAATCTAATTTTTGGACCAAATTATTGCAGAAAGATGACGAGGTACCAGCAAAGTTATACTGGTAATTGGGATTTCTGAATTTGCGCGAATGTTTATACAAATTATCGTTGTGGGTTTCAATTTTTTTTTTTTTTTTTTTTTTTAATAAGATAGTGTCTAAAACATCCGTAAAGGAAATTCTCAAATGAGAGTTGTTCAATAATGAATTAAAGACTAGGCTAAACATTAGAAATAAAGAGTTAGGGTTCTTACTTTAGCTTATCACCTTACTCAAAACTGGTTTTTTTTTTTCCACAACCATGCCACTGCAAGGGAAGCATTGTATTGGTAATTCTTTGTCAAAAAGCAAAAACTAGAACACATAATGGTTTGGTGACTAAAAGACAAAATTAATGTTTGTAAACATAGACTCTAATTGCGGCCAAAATATAATGTTTTTACAAGGTAATTAAGAAAATTTCTAATGAGTTTATTTTAGTTGTGTGAGTTAATATTACATGGCAAAATTTTGTATAGCTAGAATGAAAATTTTGACAAGTAATATAGAACGAAGGTGAGTACAAAAATTAGTTTAAGCTGAAAAATTATGGAATAGAAGGAATTAGTTAAGGGGACAATTGATAAAATGGAAGGTTAACATACTAATCAATTATAACCCCAAAAACTTCCCCAAGTATCCAGTATATGCTCTTTGACACCCCAACGCTCCTGCATTACAAGTTTTACAACATAGTAACATACAAGACCTTACATAGTGATCAAACATTCAAACCCTTGTATCCCTCTTCTTCTCTCCTCTCCAATCCACCACATATACCCCACCAAACCAATACCCCACCTCAACGATTCAACCCCATCACAATTGACACCGCTGACCTTACATGTCCTACACCCCTATGCAACCAAAAAAAAATACCAAATGGCAGAGATGTGGATTTGGTGATTAGACAGTGAAAAACATGCTTGTGGCAGAGGATGGTGGTGGTAAATAGGTAGAGGGGAGAGGTTTTGGCGGGGCCGTGTAGGTGGCTTGGGTGGCAACTATAAGGTTTGTGGTTTTGGAGGCTGTGTAGAAGAGACATGAGAGCTCGATCTGATGGGGGTGATGGGTGGAAAGGAGGTGGAAGTGGCGGGCTGTCGACTGGTTATCCTTGGAAGGATCTTACACAACCATGCCATGTGCTCCATCGAATAGCAATTCAGAAGTGATATGCTGAAATAAAAACCTGCAACCAGTTATGTTGAAAAAAAACTATGATGCAATGTGCTCCATGAAATTTACAGCCACTAAACTTTCTAGCAATCATTTGTTAATTTTGCTAAATGAGTAGACTTCTAGCCTCTTAGCCAATGTAGCAGCAGACAAAGAAGCCAAGGCAACAAATCCAGTATCAAGTAAAGTTCAGCTAGAATTTCTGGATGACAACAGAGTTGGCAAGACCAGCCTGCTCTATAGTCTGCTCAAGATCAGTTAATTGCCTGGGAGGAAACCCCATCATCTGAAGTGTATAAACTCCTGTTCTAGCTGGCCTTGATGCATCAATGAAGGCATGGATATCTCTTATAGTATGATGATAATTGAAACGTGAGACCATACGAGTCCCATCAGCTAACCTAAGCTGGATAGAGGTTGATGGTAGTTTATCATCCACGACTAGGCCCATCACAGGGGGTGGAGCAGAGCTGCGAGCAGTTACAGAAGCAGAGTCAGAAGGGGTCGAGTGGCTAGCACCCAACGTTCTTCCAACACCCTGAAATGGAACTTTTCGTTTTTGTGGTTCCTGCATGAAGTATAAGTTATTGAACTTTACAACACAAAATCAACATGACCAAAAGAAAAATGCAAGTGAATGAAAAAACATACAGGGCAGTTCTCATTCCTCCTCACAAGATTACAATGGACTGCAGTCTTCCTGTCTGCTGGCTCTAGTTCTTTTGGGCACTCAGAATTTGTGATGCTCTGCACAAGATTCTTTTTTACATAAGCAAGCATACACAATGCCAATTATCACCTTCAAGATAGATACTACCAACAAATCACTCACAAAAAACTATCAATTGAATTAAAAAATTAAACAATCATCTATTACTCTATACTAAAGTAGAATATTTTCTGGAGCGAATTTTCCCTGCCAAACTCTGTTTTATTTATTTATTTATTTTTAGATTATTACATAATTATAAATTATCCTAGGAGCATTATAATCTAACTACTTATTGCTATGCACATTTTTCTACGCACTTCACATTAATTAATCTACAAACTTCATCATTTATTTATTTATGGGTTGACTAATGAATTTTATTTAGAGACTTCTATATTTTGAATACTACTCCGTATTAATTTAATAATCCGAGCATGGTACTATAATACTGGAAACATCATCTTCCCATAACAAGCTGTCAGCATGTGAAGGAGATAAGTGTATAAAACTTTTGTAAGTTAATAATGGTTATACAGGTTCTAAAGACAAACTAGTGTGTCCCTCGGGCGATGCCCCGGGTTGCTAGTTTGTGTACTTCTATAATTTGATGATTTATGTTCGACTGTTTGTATAGTTAGTGTGTGGTTTGAGTGTTGCCTCGGGTGTCACTTTTTTTTTACCTAGTATGTATTTATATTCTAATCTTGTGAAAAATAAATGAATTGAATTACCTCTAATTTACTTAATGAATGAAAGGAATATATAATATTATTTGAAACTTGAAACATTAATAAAAGTTAGTTGAGATGGTAAATGTATTACCTGAATGTATAGGAGGTTATGGGTTTAAATCTAGCTCAAAGCATAATTTATTTATTTTGTTAAATGAAGTGGCAAGCTTACGTAGCGCATATACTTTGCATAGTGACATGGCATTATAACATGGCACATATACTTTGAAGAGTGTCACGTGGCACCGTTCCTTTAAATGGGACGCTTTTTAATATATAGCATAGATTTTAGTCCCAACCAACAAGTCGACAACTTATAAGAAGAAATTGTGGCATTAAATCTGTTGTGGGTGTAACAATTGAGTGTGTTTTGTCCTTTTCCTCTTATAATTACATCGCACTTGTTAAAATTTAAAATGTATAAAAAGAAAAGAAAAAAACCCTGACGGGATATCCATTGTCTTAATGATTGAAGCACAATCTATGCAACGATGCAAAATGAGGGTCTTATATTCCATAATTGTTAAGTTCGCTTTCACATATAATTATGAGAAGCATATATCACAAATCATGCTAGTCGGATGACAAATCATCACCAACTGTCGACTGTCGAGTATCATGCAGTGAAATCTAGTGAAAGACTAATAACGCCTTCTATATACATGCTTCCTCCATTCCATTTAACTCACAACAATTAACATTTGCCATTATTCGCATACTCCGTATTAGTGTTTGACCATCTTTAGTGATTGAAATGTAAGTTAAAATGTAGTTGGAAATTCGGAATCTTGTTATATTCATCTCAATATATGTTATCATAATATCAAGAATACCTAAGTTTTACTTAATCATAATTAAAGATATTGATGATTGAAGTTAAGCATCAGCAAACTTGACAGTCAAATTATTGCAAGTTATATAGAGATAAGACATGACAACTAAACTCAGACAAGGTAGTACAAGGTTATAAATTCAGATACTGTAATATTTAACTTTCTATTAATAACACAATATATTTAGCACCTTCCCCTAAATGGTGTTTTCAAAGGTTTCAGCATAAACATACATATTTTCCACTAACCTATTGTAGTCTGCTAGTCTCTTACATATTATTTGCTGGGACCAAATTTGTTATTTTGTTTTTTTTAATGACACTGGAACCCTATTGACCTATAGAAACTGCCTCACACCCATCAAACAGAATAAACAAATTGATGATGGATGCCAAGAAAAAATAACACAGCTCTTCATCCGTCAAATAAATAGTAAAAAAAAAGTAGAAAACAAAAAAGGAATCAAATCATCCGATGACCATCAAAATTTGGAGGATTACCTGCAAAAATGGAGCATTTTCTACATCATCAAATCTCCTCAAAGGCCCATCATCCACTGTGAAACCATTACGCCATAAGGTGATAGTATGAGTGATAGTTTCAGGAGCCTGCTCGGGAGGAGAAGATGACACCGTCTCTCCTGAGAGTAACCTAGCTGTTCCAGTAAAGCTTCTTGAGCTTGAAGATGGTTGTTGAACATCAACTGGTGCCTCAATACTTCCCACACGTCTAGCTTGCTCAAAAATCGCTTCAGCATTAATATCCTTGGAAGGATCTTGCACAACCATGCCACTGCAGGGGATGCATACAGATTAGATCTTAACCAAGAATTTGAAATTTACATGAGCTAGTAACTTCATTCCAATACAACATAGACCTGTATGGCTGTATGCTTATATTTGATCTTACACTAGAAAACTGAACAATATAATTTCAAACAAAGATTGTTCACTAATAAGTGAAAGAATCCGAAACCATTATATTCCAACAAGGAATCAAAACCTCTTTCCAGCATTGATACAACAGTATAACACACATCAAACAGGACAAGCCCATGACAATCTGAATTTGCCAAAGCATAAAAAAGGTCATTGAGTCAAACAATTCACTGTTCATTGACTTTTGGGAAAACAAAGGGGTTCATTAAACTACCTGCTTTTAGACATATGAAAATAACATATTAGGATGGTCAGCCACTTTGTTATCCTAGGGGTAAATTTTCATACATCATCTCCCTTGCCCATCTAGAATGAGACCTTCTTTAGAAGAATTAGTGTACTAGATGTAATCGTTGTCTAAACATTATCAATTTATGTTCTAAACTTGCATCATGCATAAAGCACCATCCTACAAGTGAGTAAATGAGAGGGGAAGAGAGGCAATAGCACAAGTGCACAACCCCATGAAAGAGATCTGAAATTCAAATAAAAACAGCATATGTTGTTCCATATGGTATACTTGCGTCAGACAGGAAAATACTTAGTTTCATGACCTTTTCATCAAACATGAACTAGTCTTATTATGAATATAATCCACTAAAAAACTTGTAAATTCTAATTAAAAAAGTAACAGTTTTGATCATCTATGCCCCAATAGAGAGTAGAGGCAGAAACCTCATGCAAAAAAGATTCAACTGGCTATCTATGATTAACCCTATATCCAAATGTATATTGTATATCTAAACACAACTAGTTAGCAAGCTACATTCAGTCGTTCAATCACGAACCAAAAACTCAAGCTTGGCATTAGGTAAGCCAAATTTAACTTACAACAAAATCAGGGCTCCAATTGAAGACTATACTCACACAGAAATCTCATCAACAAGAGGCAAATCAGAATAGAATTATCGGTCTTCCAAACCCTTTGAGAATCTCCAAAACATTTCTCAATGTATCCTAAAATCGCATCGACACAACCCACATTACCATCAAAATGTGTACATCAATTCTATATCAAAATGTGCAAAGCAGTAGTAAATTGACAAAAATACCATCAAAATGTGCAAAGCAGTAGTAAATTGACAAAAATACCATCAAAATGTGCAAAGCAGTAGTAAATTGACAAAAATATATCAGCAATTCAAGGGTAGCAGTACTGTTCATCCAATTCATTCAAGATTCATCAAAAATATAATAATAGACCTTCAATTTTCATAATTCTCCCTCGTAAATCAAATACTCCCTCCATCCCGAATTAATCACATCACTTTCCTTATAAACTCGTCCCAAATTACGAATTCAAAACAGAGAGAGTAACAAAATTAAAACCCTAAAAATCAAATCAATCAATTTAAAATCAATTAGGGCGTACCTTTTCTGACCACCAGTGAAGAACTGAGCAGGACGATCACCATCAGAATCACTATCAGAACCATCAGCACCCGAATTCCGGTTCAGATCAGCAAAAGTACGAACACCTCCAACACGACGACGAGTCCTGGAATCAGAACTTCTAGCATTGTTACCATCGTTGTTATCGGCAGTTCTCCGAGAACGGAGACTGTACTGCGATCGAGCTCCGGCGGGAGGAGAATGCGAGCGAGAGCGAGAAGGAGAAGGAGAGAGAGAAGCGGAGGGGGAAGAAGGAGGGATGAAATCAGCATCAGCAGCACCATCGTCGTCGTCGGCAGCGGCGGCGGCGGTGTTGACAGCGGGAGGAGGGGCGGAGGAGGACTCGAAGAAGGTGGAGACGGCGGCGTCGACGTCGAAGTTGTGGCTTTCGAGGAAGAATTGGGCTTCTTCGAGAGTGGAGGAGGTGATCTCCAAGAAAGTGTTGATGATGGAGGAGTTGGAGTTTTGGTGGGACGCCATTGATGAGATTGTTGCAGCAGCTTCTTGTTCTGGGTTTGGTATGGGTTCCATACTTGTTTATGATGTGTTTGAGGTTTTTAGGTTTCTCACTTTTGTTTTAGCTTTTGCTTTCGAATTGGGATGGATTCAAGAGATTGTTTCATTTGCTTGTGTTTTTCTTAGGACTAGAGTGCTCCAACGTAAATTCTTTGCGATGAAAAACAATTTTAATTAAGATTTTTTTGACTTTTACAATCCACGAAGAACATATTTTTTGCACAAAAATCGAATAATTTTCTTTTAAACCGTTAGATTTAACGGTTTTTTTGACGCTAGGTGGTAAAAAATTATTTTTAGAAATTTTGTTTTTGTAGTAAAATAAAACTTTTAAAAGTTTTGATGGTAAAAAACAATTTGTTGATTTTTTATTTGTGGTAAAAGTCAAAAAATCCTTTTAATTATGACGTGGGTTTTGTGTAGCTGGCCACATAAAATAGTCCTATAGCCATGCGCTATGTTAGCAACTTAGTATGCTCTTACGCCATCAAAATGAAGAAAAAGTTGCGCAAATCCCTAAAACTTGCGTATAATAAACATTGCCGCTTTAAGTAATTAATTTTCCTTATAAAACACACGGCACAAGTTTGCACAAATAAAATTCGAATCAAACACAATTTACAACGTAACATGCATGACTAAACAATCTGAATTTTGTCATGAACCTATGAAAATTAAACAGATTGGAGACTCACTAACGAATCTGAAATTAAGAGTAAGAAGCTAAGAACAACCAAATCAAATCAAGAAAAACGTAACTGCCAACAATAAATTAGGTAACCTGATGAATGTCAGTTATGTCACTCTTTGTGAAGAGTTTTAATTAGTTTCATAGTTTTGGTAGGTTTTTGTTCAATTTTAACACTTTTTTTTATCCCATTTGTCATGTTTGTGTGCGGAGTATCATTGTTGCTCAACTTTATCTTTCCTTGCATTATATTAAACTATACTGGTTTATTCTTGTGTTTAGAAACATTTCGAAAAGTCCATTGCTCATTGATGGAAAAATAAAAGATAATTGAACAACTAATGAAGAAAAGTGCACTTGATTTGTAAAATTTGAACTTAAAATGGCCATTTACCCGCAAAACTTTCTAGAGTGATTCCACTTAGAAATGAAACCTTATCTTAAGAGCTTTCCAAAGATAGGTCATATGCCCAACATCGATATAAAATGAGAGAAATATGATCATTTGAAATTTAGCAGTTTTGTGTTGATGCGCAAGCTACAAGGAGCGCGTACAACAAATTTTCTGAAGCAATCTACTACACCTTCGCTAGTGTGAAGAGCACCCTTGCCAAGCCATGGAGTGCAAACTTATGTACCATTGTTAGATTTTTTTATGGAGGTTCCTAGGCAAATTAGTGGAATATAAATAGGTTATTTTGTTCATATTAGAACAAATCTTCATCCTTTCTATAGTTTTTGAACTAGTTTTAGGTTTGTAGAGCGAGAAAGTCTAAATGTTTACAGAGAAAAAGTGAGACAAAAAATGGAATAATTCATGGATTTTGGATAATCAAAGGGTAAGGCATACCGATTTTGGGCAGTCGTCTCTGTCATTTCAGAAATATTTATCGACTTTTAATTGTAATATGTTAGAAATGACCTTGCACCACACGAAGCATCATCACCAACTTCCCTCATTCTATCAAAGTCCCATCACATGTTTAAATGTAAGTTGGTAAACCTTATTTGCATTGTCCACACTCATTGTAATAGCTTAAAGGTAAATGTCGTTAATGGCCTAAGTTTGTGTTGTGTAAGGGCTTATTATGCCTATAGTAACTAGGGGTGTCCATTCGATTTTCAGTTTGGATTTTAGCCAAATCCAATCCGATCCGAAATAAAATTTGGTTTTCAATTTTCAAATCCAATCCGATCTGAATTTCTCGCCAAATCCGATCCGACCCAATTCGAATTTGAATTCGATTGTTTGGATCCGATCCGAAAATCCAAAATCAAGATACATATATTATAAATTTTTAGGGCCTAATACGATTATAAAAATAAAAATACCATTAATAAAATCTAATTCTTGATAGCATAGTTGTACATGATTAATACAGAATTGCAAAAATAGTTTTACATGGTTACTATTAAAGTAATTAAAAACTTTTAACATGATTAAAATAATATTAACAATCATTATTTGTAAAATCATGGTTTCATATATTCTTTTATTTCAGTTTTTTGGATCCAAACAAAGTCAATTCGATTCGATTCAAAATTCCGAATTATCAAAAAAATTTCAATATGATCCAATTTAAAGTTTGGATCTGATCCAAATTATTATTTCGGTTTAAATTGGATTGGATTTCGGTTTTAATCCGAATAATGGATACCCCTAATAGTAACCCATGCTACTTTATTTTCCGTTCGTTTGTTGTAAACCTAGTTTAATTAATGTAATTTCATCCACTTTCAAAAAAGAAAAAAAAAAGCCAAAAAAAACTTAAAACAATTGATACAAGCTTTGGTGTCTAAAAAAAGTACGAAGTACTTGATTAGCTCCCATGCGATGCACGAATATAATGAAAAAAAAAGAGAGGTATATATATAAAACAATACTCGTAAAAAAGCTATAATAATGTTTCATTGGGTAAGGGTTGTCAAAAGTTTTTAAAAAAAAATTTGTGAAAAGCTTAATGTACTGTATTATGTATTAAAGTATTTTGTAGTTAATATTTAGTTTTTTCCATAAAAAAAATAAGAAATAGAAAAAAAAAAGTTTAGGCGGGAAAAAATTAAAGGAGAAGTTGACACTTGTACAATTTGTGAAAAGGAATGATATCAGCGGTTATTATTTTAGTACTCCGTATTAGTTATAGACTAATATAGTACGCGTGCAATTACACGGTTTTGACAGTTCAAATATTAAATCTCACAAAATCGAAACCAAGTTAGTTTAATGCATATATAATAGTGATATTTTTTACATTATTTTATCATTCATTCACAAAAATGTGTATCATGGTATTGCGTATCATAATTTTAATTCAATGTTGAATACAATACATTTAAATTTAGAGATATAAAAGGGTTCATGCATAATTGACCTTTTAGATTAGAATAACTCATGCGAGTTATGCCAATTAATATATCTCATATATTATCTAGAGATGGCAATGGGTCCAGGACCTAACCTAGACCCGGTTAGACCCAACCCATATTTTAGGATTTAGATTGTAAATGGATATAGGTCAGATCTAGGTCAAAGTGCAATGGGTCCCAGTCTGAAAAGTTCAAACTCATACCCATCACAGATCCGACCCATAGACCCGTGATTCTTTTTTATAAAAAAATTACATCTAAAGAATTAGATGAAAGAAAAACCTAAAGAACCTAACTCCAAACTACAACTGCCACTCCTCTAAGGGCTCTAAGTCAAACGGCTCATAGCTCCTACTCTTGTCAAGTCGATTGACATATTATATACTCCCTCCGTTAATTTTTATTTGCAACTTTTGCCATTTTAGTTCACTAACCACTATGTGCAACTTTCTATTTTATTTCTATTTTTAGTACACAAAAACCCTAAAATTACAAATTTACCCTTAATTAAAAATTCTGATTTTAATAATTTTACTAGTGGGTGGGCCAACTTTCTCTCTCCAAACACTTTAATCACTTTCATTTGCTAGTGGGTGGGCCAACTTTCTCTCTTCAAACACTTTAAATACTTTCATTTACTCCCACTAATGTTTGCCCTTTAAATTTTGCCTCGTGAACCGCAAAACCCCCCAAAGTTGCAAATAAAAATTAATCTCATACGTTCAAATAAGATGATCTAATGACTCTCATTATAAGCTTCATTAATGGCAAATTTGTAAATAATACTTTTCTCCATTTCTCTTTCTCCTCCTCATATTCCTCTAGTCCTCATCCTCTCTTTCCTCCCTGTTCATCACTCATTTTCATTATTTTTTTTTCTTAAAGTTCAAAAAAAGATTCAATAACTTATGAAATTTTCCCCATTTCTCTCTCCTCCCTGTTCCTCTCCCTTTCTCTCCTCCCTAATTATCTCTTTTCCCACCCTTTTTTCCTCTCAGATTTCAAAAAAAATTTCATGTTATGATCAATATATTGTTGACAATATATAGTAACAGGGGAATATATCAAGAGTGAAGATTAAATATGCATAACTTTTATGCTATATTTGCATTGTTAATGTAAAAAATGTGCATATATAATTTACAAATTATGTGCATATCTATTAGCAGAAATTTACAAATCCTCTACACTAAATATGCATATTTTTATTAATAACACATATTATTGAATATTCAATCTCTGAATGATTAAGGTATGTCTATTTATGATTTAAAGTCCGGCCAATTGCTTGATGATTTCCATAATTCATCGTATAATAAGGATACGAGTTCGGGAGTGCAATTGACATAAGAACTCACCTAAGTAGCAAAGCTTAGAAATTCGGTCCTTATTACTAGGTTTGCAATTTGCTCATAACCATATTTACTTTATTATCTCTAAAATTAGAAGTTAGAACTTTGAATAAGCTTTAATGGAGGAGGGAGAAAGAATATGTTTCAGTGAAGAAGAAAAAGAAAGTAAAAAAACGAATGTGAAAATTTTTGAATTAAATGTGCATAAATTATATACTAAATGTGCATAAATTTTGTGATGAATGTGCATTTTACAAAATTCCTTCTCATTCTCCTCATTTTAAGATCCTTCTCACTGGATCCCAACCCTATATATATATATGTGTGTGTGTGTGTGTGTGTGTGTATATATATATGTGTGTGTGTGTGTGTATATATATATGTGTGTGTGTGTATATATATATATATGTGTGTGTGTGTGTGTGTATATATATGTGTGTGTGTGTATATACATATATATATATGTGTGTGTGTGTGTGTGTATATACACACACACACAATTAGTCACACAAGTAATAGGATAGTTATAATATATAAAAAATATAAGTGATTAAAAAAATCATAATTAGACCCATTTTAATTTGAACCCGTTTTAGACCCGAGACCCGTTAGACCCAGTGTAGGTTTAATTTACTTAGACCCCCATAAACTATCTTTATAAAATTAAATTTCATTCCTTTATAGAGTTGTCCTCTTTTTCTTGTTTTACCACTATCTATCTTTTATTGGTAGAGTGTTGTGCACAACTTGATTTACCTTCGATCTTAAATCTCAAATGCTATACTCATATTTTCAATTACGTACCTTTGATGGCTTATCCTTCAAAGTTCAAATCCATAGCTAATATTTGCAGAATTTGAAAGATTACACGATCAAAGATGAAATTGGGGAAATGGTCGGGTGGGAAAAAAAATCTATCTATTAACTTATACTAAAAACAAATAACCAATGACACTTGTCATAACCTTTTAAAAAAAATTCTCGCCTTTTTCGCTTCTCTTTTTAATTTTTTTTTTCAAAATCTTTAAGTAAACTATTTGTTTTTGAAAGAATCTTTAAGAAAACTATTTATACCTTATGATATTTTCTTTCCAGTTTGACAATCATATTCCATATATACCCAAATGAAATATTTTTGCATATCTTTTATACTTTATATAGAGTATTTTGTAATATTATTGTCATAAATATTTAACAACGGGATTTTAACCTAGTTAATAATAGTGGAGTGACACTTGAAAATATTACATATTGTAGACACCAAATTTTGATCCCACTATTGTGATTATTTATTATTAATATCATTAGTATTATTATTTATTATTATAATTGTTATTTTTGCAATAATTATATTTATTTTGCTATCATTTTTTAATTATGTGGTAATAACATAAGCATATGCTAAAATATTTTTATAAACTTAATGACAATTTTTAATCTAATTAATACAAAAAAAAATAAAAAATAAACGAGTAATAATAATAATTTTTATTCACAATTTCCGAAATACATGTTACAATTTGTACTTCTAAACTACTAAATTACAAAACTTTGAAGTACAGCTAACATCACATGCATTTTTACCCTGTCCCACTGAAGTAATTTCGGGCTTCACTTGCTAATTACCAAGTAAATTAATGCAACCATTAGGAAGACCACTAACCCTACAATGTACATGACGTAAACCCGTATCATCCTCATGTCTTTTTCGAAGGTGAAGATAGGTTGATCTTCTTGGTTATTTTGGAACATAATGGCCGAATTAATGGTGGTTTTGCTTGGTTTTTTTTCGGGTAAGAAGGAAGATAGAAGAAGATAAGAAATAAGTGGTGAGTGGAGATTTGAATAAGGGTAATCTTCTTTTTTATAGTAAAAAAAAGTGTGTATATTATACCGTTTTTTTACACGTATACGTATAACAATCATATAGTATAAAAGTACGACATTTTATCTCGCCAAGAAAGTGTCTTTTTTTATTGAAGTATAAACAAGCATTGTTTAACCGTTTAAAGTATAATAAGTGTATTAGTATTTTCAATTTAGAGTGTTAGAGTACTTTTTTATTTTATCTAATAATTTTTACGACCCGAGCACAATACTCTAATTTGGACAGCTTACTATAAAGTCCACTACACCAAAGACTAATGCCTAACAAAGGTAGGGAAATGACAAACATTCTTTTTTTCCTACAATAAAGTTTGCCACAGACTAAAATAATCCTACCCTTTCTTTTTTTTTTTTATTTACCTTCCCTCAATTTATATTAGATCCGATGAATTTCAATTCGGTCCAATTGTACCAATATTTATCTAACATGATAGATATGTGGACGTGAGCGATTTACGGCAGTGGGAGCCTAAAAATTAGAATGTTCCGCGTATACTCCAAGTACAATGGAGTAATGATATCCGTATTGTAGTGGTTTTTAGAATTGTAGTGGAGCACTTATTTTCTTTTTGTTATAGATTACTGTACGTTCAGCGTACATTTAGGATCTGGTGGCTTTTGTTTTTTTTCTTTTCTTTTCCAATTATTTTTTATCTTACTTTTTTTTTTTTTAAATGTCTTGCTTATTTCAGTCTAGTTTTTGTATTCTTTTGTCAATTTTGGATGTATAATCATCAATCGTGAAATAATGTCGCCTTTTTTTTATCCCACGGTTAATATTGTACCCGATAAATATCAATTCGGACCAATTGTATCAATAATTATCTAACGATAATTGTAACAGCTGGATGTCATACGTTATTCACACATCACCTATTGCGTGCTACTATTCCCTATACTATTCAAACACTATTTACCACTATTCAAACACTATTTGACACTATTTACAACACTATGCACTCTTGCCAGTTTTTACGCACTCTGCATCGTCGGCATAAATTTAGATATTTATTTTATGATATAATTCGCATTTCTGTTATTTTGATCTAGTTTTATCTTTTATCAATTTTTTTATCGATAGTGAATAATACGATCGTGATAAATATAAATTTGTGCTTTAATAGAGTAAGACATGATAAAAGTTTATACTTTTTAAGGTTGTTTGGTTAAGGGAATATATCTTACCCTTGACCACGTCAACCTTGTATTGTATGACTTTACATAATACATTTTACCCTTGATTGCGTCAACTTTATATTGTATGACTTTGCATAGCATATATATAAGGTAATTCACATTACTTTATACCTCACCTTTGTTAGTAAGGGTCATTTTTTTTTTATTGTTTGTAATACTTGTGCTTATAAGATTTTGTCGCATGATTAGATGTCCTTTTGTAAATTTATATATACTGTCTAATAGGGGCAAAAGTTAATTTCTTATGAATACATAAGCTCTGAAAATATTTTGTCTAACCCTACTAGTATTGTAACCTTATGCCCTTGAGTAAATTTCAGAGCTGATATCTTAGGAGATGTTTATTTTATAAGTATTGTTTCAGTACCTTGGTGAGTGTAATGAATTATGAGGTTCATGAATAATCACTTAAGTGGTTTAGGTACTCTGTCATACGTATACCACATGAGTATTTTTGAGTTTTGACGTGACTTTGTTATATATTTTTCTTTTTGTAATACCAAGGCATTTTAGAACCTTTTTATATGATTATTAGAGTCTGATTTAGTTACGATTTCTTTATTTTATCAATTTAAGTGTTGTAAAACAGATTAATTAGTTTGTCACATATAAAACAAAGGAATTTAATAAAAAGATTTTCATTATTACCGAAATCTAGATATTTACAATTTAAATCCTTTAGTTATCTTTTATTTATTTTTTTATTTACAAATTAACCATTTTATTTTCCTATTAATACCCCCCTAATTTTCTTATTTCAACACACCAAAAAATCCTACTAAATCTCTCTCTAAAAATTTTCTCTAAAAAATCCTTTGCTAATCTCTTGCTTTAGTTAAAATCTCTCTAATTTAGCTTTATTAGCTTATAAAAAAGCATCATCTAGATAAACTAATATATCTATTTTTATTTAAGTATTGTTATTATCTCTAATTCTTATAAAAAACCACAAAAAATATTTTTATTTTAAGTTCAAGTATTATTGTTATTTCTTATCTTTGTTTAAACTAAATTTTTTTAGTCTATATTAAAAACAAAAAGAAAAAGTTTATTGCTCAAGATCTAACTTTATTTTTCAAGAATTAATTCAAGTTTATTTTCTTTGATCAAAAATCCAAAAAAACGGTTCATTAGCTTTATTTTCACTAGTTTCACTTAATATCTCAAAAATTCCCAAAAAATATCACTTAGCCTTCTCTTGATTCACTTTAATTAAGGAAATCTCATCCTTTAAAGGTAAGCCTAAGGTGTTATCTAAAAATAGCTACATCTAGCTCAAGGTATTATTCTTCTTCCTTTCTTAATTTCCTTAATTATTATTATTATATTAACTAATGTGTTTGTTTTCATGTGATGTTACCAATAGGAGTGATGATGATATTAGGTGCTAAATTAGTCCTAAATCTTTCATTACTCCATATTAGAAAACCAAGCCTACTGGTGAGGTGATAGGATATGGAAAAAAAGGGGGCTTTAGTTGCATTTGCATTTCATCTTTGTTTAATGTATTAAAATATAAAGTGTTAATGCAATCATGTGTTTGTCTAAAATATATAGTAAAAATAATTTCTTTCTTAAGGCGAGTTTAAAGATCTAAGGAAGTAAGAATTTATTTAAAGAATGTTCAAGGATAAAGAGTAACCTACCACGTCCTAAAGATCTCCAATGTAACACCTCTTACATCCTGAATCAGTTCCCTTTCTTTAGCTCAAGTGATAGGATTTTTCAAGAGCTTTCCAACCGTATCTCACAATAATTTTTTCGATTTTTCTATGATTTTTAATGATTTTTTTTTCGTTCAAGCTATCTAAAATGTAAAAAGGCACGTTTTTCTCTTAATTACTTTTTTTTAAAATTGTATTAAATTATTACACTGTATTATGTAATTTTAATTTGTAAGATTTATTAATTAAATGCTCTTTTTAAGAAGACTTAATCTTACCTAAAGATGACTTTTGAAATAAAAGAGTTTTTAAGAGAACTTAATTTCATCCAAAGATGATTTTATAAATAAAAGAGTTTTTAGAACTTAACCTTATCTAAAGATGATTTTAGAAATAAAAAAAAATTAGGAATTTGATTTCATCTTAAGATGATTTAGAAATAAAAGACGTTTTAAGAAACTTTAATTTCATTTTAAGACGATTTTAGAAATAAAATCTTTTATAATTTTGTGAACACTTTATTTCAAACCCTTTTGTAATACAAGAATAAATCATAACTTTGCATACTTGTTTTAATAATTAATGATATGGCCTCATTTCCAAACATGAGGTTAGGACTTATTATATAGTTGTATAAGGTTGTAACAATTATCCATCTCCATGAAAATACGCTTATATCCCATTATAATTCCCTGATGGATTAATTAACAATCGAATATAATTAAATAATTTATTGTTCCCTTTTATTTGGAAGTAAGGCCTTGACAGGTGTCATATTTTATTTGGCCAATTCCATTTAGTCTAAACACATAAACCTTAAAACATTACAAAAATTACCTTCCAGTGATTTTCAACCTAAAGTGAGATTGTATAGTGAACCCTTATCGATTCACTCCAAAAAATACCTTGACCCACTAAAAAAAGTCGTCAATTGGGACGCATTTGTTGAATTGTCTTGTTCAAAGGACATTTTTTTGGTAATCACTAATCGGAGTGATTTTCCTCAACCAAGGTGGTTCATTTTACTTTTATGAGTGAATCCGTCAAAGATCACTAAAATCCCACTTACAAAAAAGACGCTTATGTCAACTACCCAAATTAAAAACCCCATGAAATTGGCTATTTAAAACATGGCATCTGCCCGAACTACGAAGGTTTTGATCCGTGAGTGGATTCAAATCCCACTATGATTGGTGCGTAGTGCAACTTTGATGCTCAAACCTACCTTATACTAATTATTATATCATTTTATGTGACTAACATGCCTTAAAACTTGACTTTAAACAACGCAATAGTAAGAGCTCGTTCTTTAAAACGGAAGGGAAGACGAGTTCCAGACGTTCGATTCTCTTAACCTAAATCCCTAACCCAAGACCGTGCCTTAAATTTTTATTATTATTTTTTTATTTTTTATTTTTTATTTTTTAATTTTTTAATTTTTTTTTAATGGAGTTAGCAGTTGATTTTTAGTTTAATATCTTAAAATTGACTGTTTTTAAAATTCGTCCTTATTCGGGTAAAAATAAGGTGGCGACTCTAAGTTTAATTAAAAGTCTTATCAAACATCTAAGTGGAACCTCTATAGACTAATTTGTCCACTAAAAACCAGGTACTACACATATATCATCCTCTATTTTAATATAAACATTGATTGCAATATCACAATAAAATATATAAATTCACAGGTATAACGAATTGGAATATCTCACAATAATACTTGTATACATTTAGTTATATATGATAGCATATACATTATTTACTATTAATTTAATAAGATCACTATTCAGTATATTTATAATTACAGCTTAAATGCCTTATTTTGTTAATAACTAAAATCTGCAATATCATTCTATATGATATAAAATATTTGTATTGTTTAAAATATGATGTAAAATATAAGATAGCCTTTTTTATATAATTTGGTATCAATTTATTTACCTGAATTGACACCTCTAATACTTCATTTCTATAAATAAAAGTTAAAATATGCAATTAGTAATTATTTTGGAATTAAATTTAATAAAAAAAATTTTACCTTTTGTTTCTTTATTTATTTATGGTTTATTTACATTTCTTTATGCTCTCTATCACCTTTTTCAACAGTTTTTCATCAATTTTTAAAAATAATCATCGGTAAATATTATAGGCTAAATTTCTCCTTTTTCTTTGTAGGAAGTGATATGACAGATGGTAATGATCGTAGTTTAGCTGAAATAATATTTTTATTTGTTTCAATTCTCATGTAATTATTAGATTTAAATCTCTTTGAAATGTCGACATGTCGTGTGACTCGACTTTTTATTAATTTATGAATCAATCTTTGTATTTGAATTAAAAAAAAAAAAAAAAAAGCTTTGATCTAGTAGTAATCTAATTTAGTTTTCTTTGCATTTCAATAATTTTACCCACCTTTTTTAACGAATCTTCATATATATTAAGTAGATACTATGATTCAATATATATGAAATTAATTTGCCATCTATTATTCTATAATTTAAGTATAAAAATATTATGCAACAAAATTAAAAATATTCTTTAATGTAGGCAATAATTTAAGATAAAAAAATAATATGCAATTTTGTCACATAAGATAAAATATATTCGTATGTTTTATTGTAGGAAATAATTTATGATAGTAATATAATAATATGCAATTTTGTCATATTAGATAAAAAATATTCTTAAGATTTTTTGTAGACAATTATTTAAGATAAAAAATATAATGAACTTTTGTCATATAAGAAAAAAAAAATATTTTTAAGGTTTTTGATAGGCATTTTTTTTAACAATATATATAGAGTATATATTTTGACAATTACTTTATATACTACGTAGAACTAGTTTAATCTCGTGCGTTGTCCGGATTAAGTAGCTATTATTTGTTTAAATAGTTGTCAATTTTATATTTGAAAAAAGTGTAATCATAATCATTAATTAATTTTGAAAGAAGTATTGTATATTTGTATTTATTTAGTTTTGGAATATAGAAGGGAAAAAAAGGAGAAAACAAAAGGATGATGTCGAAAATAGTTTAGGCGGAAATTTTTTTAATAAGAAATTGACATGTGTCCCTTAATGATGTCAGCATGTTTTGTTTTAATAATAGTCAACTAGGTTAGAACCTGTGCGATGAACGATTTATATAAAATCTATTTTTATAATTTGTACTTAAAAAAATGGATAATTATAAATAAGAATTATTCACCTTGTACAAAAATATTTGTAATTTTAAAATTTTAGATTTTCATCAAAATTATGATATAATACATGTTCAACGTCGCCTAATACATATTTCAATGTAGGAGTCCATTTATTAGTGTGCTATTTACAATTGTTTCATTTTTTTAGGATAAATTGATAGATTGTAGTTGTATTGTAGAAGCTTCTAATATGTTAAATATGGTAGCTCTGTAAAATAAAAAAAAATAAAAAAAAAACATCATCCTTGCATTTATGCGGGAAATTTTTTATTATGAGAGTGACATATGGACAGTGATGACATCAACAATGTTTTGTTTTAGTAATAGTTAATAGATTGAATAGATTGGGAAAAAGGGCGGGAAATTTGTTAATAGTGGAGTGACATGTGGAGCTTTTGCATATAGCGTCCTCTGTTTTAATATATACTATATTATTAGTACCCGTGTGTTGCACGATAGTGATAAATAATTAATCCATATTTTTTTTTATATCTTTTGTTGTTGGTAACTTTTCAGGTTTTTTTAAAAAACAATTTTATTAAATGTTCGCTATATGAAGATATATCAAAAGGATATTTTGTAATACCCGTAATTTTTTATTTTAAGTTTTGGGGACGAAACTTGTTTTAAGGAGAGTAGATTGTAATATCCGAATATTTTATGATTTTATCAGATATATTTTATGACTAAAATAAGATATTTTAAATTATTTTATAAATTCGATCTTGTACTCTATTTTTGTTATCCTATAAAAATTATTTTAAACCCAATTTTATATCTAGTAGGACTCTTGTTTACCAAACTATAAATACTTGTTAACCTAGCTTAATTATTAATCTTTCTTATGTATAATAGCCGTGATTTCCATCTTTATTCCTAGCAAGCAAAGAAGGTCTTGTCTTTTAGCCAAGATTAATTTCCCATCACTATACACCATCGCATCATCACCAAACCCAATTTCCTAATGTAATTCTTTGATGATCAATCTCATAATTATATATATTATCATTACTTTAGAAACCCATTATGGTTTCTCATGTTTTGCGTGGATCGAAGATGGAGTTGCTCTGATTTTGCTTAGAGTAATAATATTTGGGTGTTAATTCTTGAAAGGTAATCACACTCGTCGTTTTAGAGTTGCTTGCTTACTCTTATTATTATATGTAATCACACTATCAATCTTTCGGAATTGTTTGATTATAATTTGATTGTATTCTTTATTTTATGTAATCACACAATTTTAATTCTTGGAGTTGTTTGATTATAGATTGTTAGTATTGATTGTATTTCGTATTATTGTGTGTAAGATTTTATAATTTGTTATTTATAGGATCGATTTACATATATGTGATTAGTGTGTTGTATTATATGATATAATTGTTGTATTGATTGATCGTGTTATTATTATATTTAGGGTTTTTCATGTTGTTGCTATAGGGAGTATTGTTATATTGAGGTTTTAGGGTTATTAATGCAGAGTTTATTTTTAAGTTGTGAGTTAATTATATTTGGGAATTAATATGTTTGCCCTATAAGTGTTGAGATATTTTATGAATCAAGTACGTCATGTTACATAATTTGGGAACCTGTGCCATTATTGAGATACTATTTATTTGCCAGTGAATGGTTATTTGATCAGACTATGAGATCAAAGGTTGAGAATTATTATTTTGTTCTTGGTTTGAGGCTCGATGTTAATTACCTTAGTCCTTGGCATGTTGGTAAGGAGATAATGATAATGAGTTAAGAATGAGGTACAATCTTTATTTATATTTTTCTATGGTCCCCTACAGTGGGATTTGACCCATATTGGTCATGGTTAGAGGTGTTTTCTGGTTATTGAAAGTATTCAAGTTTTTATACTTGTTGGTTTATTTATTCGAATTACCCATGTCCAAGGCTAGGTATTGAACAAAGAGCATGACACACTTATTGGTTAGATGAGTTTATTGAGTAAAGGATTGTATTATTATTTGAGGTTGAGTTTGACAAAGGTTATTTTCAGAGTACGGAGTTATTTTACCCTTGAGGTGTATATGTGTAATGTAGTTTCGAACTACATTGTTTTAAGTGAGTCAATTATATTAATTATTCTATTGTTCTTTGTATTTTGATCAGTGGTGATTACTCAGCTTTTTGCTGACGTGAGTGTTGTTTTGTTATGCTACTTGTGTTTGCGGCCATGTCTTTCTCTTATGGTGGCCCTGCGACGATCTATTTTGGAATTTGTCCTTAATGGTGAGCAGTCAAGTTTATCTAAACAGGTTGATTGAGTGATCGTAGCTAAAGGAGCTCAATTGTTTCGATTAGTATTTTATAACAAGTTTGTAAAGTTGTATAAATAGCTCACCTATTTTATTGGGTTGTAATTATTGAGATTTTGTAAGCCTTAGCACTTGACAAGTTGTTGAGTGTGCCGGTAATACCTCCGATTTAGGTGTATGCTTCCGCAGTTTTTATTCAAAGGTTGTTTATTTTTCCTTTATTTATTATTTATTATTAGCTAGTAAAAATTGGGGGTGTTACATATTTAGAATAAAAAATAAAACATATATTTAATGTTGCATTATATACTGAGCTTATATGTTTAGAGTGGAAGTTAGAGAAATAATATCTATATCTATTAAATACCGTTGAATTGAGAATATCTAAAAGTAGTACATAGTATACAACAATATTGATGCAAAATTCAAGTTTCGAATTTTTAGTTTCACCAACTTAGTCCTAATATATATATATATATATATATATATATATATATATATATATATATATATATATATATATATATATATATATATACACGTATATGTATATGTAAATATACATGTATATATATGTATATATATATATATATTCATATATATATGTATATATATATATATATATATATGCATATATACATATGCATATATACATATATATATTAGATTAGAACCCGTGCGATGCACGATTTATATAAAACTTATTTTTGTAATTTGTAAATTACTAACAAAATTAAGTTATAACATAAAAATATTTGTAAAAATTTTAGATTTTCATCAAAATTATGATTTTGACCAACGTCGCCTAATACATATTTCAATGTAGGAGGGATAGGAGGTCAATTATTAGGGGTCGTTTGGTTGGATCATTTCGAATGGATTGAAATAGAGTTAGAATCCATTCCATCCTTGATGAACCAAATGTGCTATATAAAATTATTTCAATTTTCTAGGATAAATTGATAGTAATAGATTGCAATTGTAACGCGGAAACTTCTAATATTAAAATTTCAAAAAAGTTAAATAGGATAGTAAAAAAATAAAATAAAATAATGACATCATCTTTGCATTTAGGCGGAAAAAAAAATCATTAATATAGTGACATGTGAATAGTGACGATGTCAACATAGTCTGTTTCAGTAATAGTTAATAATGACTATAAATAGATAGGTTTTAAAAATGAAAGGATAAAGGAAAACTAATACGCACTGCCTCGTAATTGAATGATAATATAAAAAACCGCCCTATTAATTTATTAACGGATCTAACCCATTTATAAAGTATAACTGTGGCGGGTCATACGCCCCCTACGTCTCTCTCAACGTTGTCTTCCATTGAAGCGCAGTCGACGTTCTCTGTTGTACTTGTATCCCCATTGAAGCAGCTTCTGAGGTAAGTTGTTTGTTTTAGTTATCATCATATCAATTTCACAATCTAGGGTTTAATCTAATTTTATTAAGTGTAGGGTTCGAAAATCTCAACTAATGGTTCTAAATTCTAAGATTACCAAAAGAAAAGAAAATCATGAGCCTAATTTGATTATTGAATCCTAAACTTATGTGATTTTTCGAATCAAATTTGGTTGCTAATGTATTGCACAACCCTTTAATGTTAGGATTCAACTATGAAATTACTAGAATTGTGACATTCATATTCTTAAGCGAGAAGAATTTAGAGAGATTTTTCAAGCCTAATTCGAAAATTGAGTCAAATTTGGTTAAAAATGTTTTGCAGGATTTTATTTATAATAATGGAAGACAAACCAGAAGTGAAGGAAAAGGGTTATGTTCCTGGGCCTGATTATAAGGAAGATAACAAGGAATCTCTAATTGATATTGAGATGAATGAAGATACTGAACTTTGGCTTATTCAGTTGCCTGATGATCAAGTAATTTTCTTCCCCTCTCAATTAAACTAATTTGATTTTTTCTCATGTGAATTTTTTTTCTTTGTTGTTTAATTTTGATTATTATTTTTCAAAACTTAGAGGTGCCATGTTAATATTGTCTTAATTTTAATGTGTAGGAAAGTAAGCCCTCTGTCCGTATTTGTTTGCCTTGTTGCACTTTTGTGGGTCAAAAGTACTTTCTATAAGAAGTAATCTCTTGTTGGATTTATTTCAACGTCTACTTTTAGAATATCACGTTTTTATAAATTTTGCATAAGTGGGGTTGAAGATATGTACGTTTTAAAATGGTGCGAACAAATAGGGACATAAGGAGCAGTTTTAGAGTAAATGATTTGTTATGTTTGGTGTGAGACTTGATTGATTTATCTCATGGGTTTATGTACTTTTACTCTTCCTGTTAGTATCTCGTTGTGGCGCCCTTGGCCACCTTTTGAGCTTGAAGCCATTTATGTCATTATCTACGTCATTCGGAGTATATATGGTTTGAAATAGTGAAGGCTGGATTTCTGGAGCTTGACCACTTCTTAGAAATCTGACTGTAAGGTTTATTCACTTTTATCATTGAGTAATCTTTGTAATGAGTATTTATTTGATTCTCTCAATCTCAGCTTCTATAGAATATGCATTTTCGACTGAAACTTGATTCCACTTTGATTCCGAGATGGAAACTCGGCATAAGTGCATTACCTGCATGACTAGAATGTATCAGGCTATACCTTACTGTCAAATTTGAGCAACCCCTGTGGTGAAGGTTATTTATTGGAACTTTTTAAGACTTTTCTGGTCGGCTTAATACATATATTACACTCTTAAGCCATTTTTGTTTGCAGGATTTCAGTTGTGAATGTCTTCTTTTTACTCATGCAATGTGGTTGTAGATCAATCTCTTCTAATTATTGTCATAGATTCAATTTTATTGTCTCTTAGGCTCATCTTCTTCAAATCTTCTAATATTTTAAACTGAGAATTTCTCTAAACTGAGAAGTATAGTGAAGGTAAAGAGAGGGAGGATGGGAAAGCATTTACCCACCTTATCACATATTAAATGCTGCCATGATATGATCCTTCATCTTTATCAGCCTCATTGAGTATTCACTGTTATTTCCTGCGTTCTTTGACACCTGATTGGGAATCAGGCATGTAACCAAGGTACAATATACCCAAGATCTGTACAATAATAAATCAGTATGCTAGTGCCCTTTTTTTTTTTTTTTTTCCCCTTCTTCCCTTCTCCTCATTGAAAAAATATTAGATCATAGTGGTGCATGAATGGGTTTGGTCATTGAAAATGACCTGTTGACAAATTTCGTGAGTCTATTCCTAGTTAGCCATATAAAGTGGTTCATTGGTAATCAGAATCCTTAATAAGGCACCTGTTTGCTTTTTGTACCTGGCACTCTGGCAGTGTAGGATGGTCAAATGAATTCAAGTATAACTGTATAATTTTGGTGTTCAAGCTTCCTTTTTCTGGTAGATTAAGTTTTTATTTTTTCATTTATTTTCTGGAGTCAGCCTGGTGGCTATGTAACCTCAGCTAGATGTGGCACTTAGAGTGATTAAGTAGGGGATCAACTTTTATTTTATTTTTGTATACTTTTTCAGATGAAATTATGCAACTGGTACAGTACTATAACGGTTTTATAGTACAAAGAAGTTCAACACATGGATTTTGCAGGAAGCAAATAATGGAGAGAAATAAGTGGGCTTGTCAATATAAAACTCTGTGTGTATCTCCAACTTAGAATTTAACTTACAAAGAACTTGTAATGGCAACATGGAATAAAAGAGAAGGAAAATGCTTAGGATTTGTTGAAGGGCTGCTAAGCTATGTGTGCTTTGCATATTAACACTTGGGAAGGCGTGGTTGGATTAATTGGATCATGTCTGGATTTAGCAATTAGCTTTGACATTGTGCATTTTACACCCTCTAAATAGCGGAAGGTGGATTGGCCCCTTTCTCATTTGTTATATAGATATTCTATATGGCTACTACTGATTAGGCCTAGATTCAAACCTTGAAAGTGATACCTAATTATTATCCACTAAAATGGCCTGTCTTGTGATTCTGGCCAGAATCATAACATTCTTGCTTACACTTGTTCCTTTGTCCTTGAAGTAAATTAGCATTTGCCTTTTTGGATGTCCCATTTCTAAATTAACGTTCTTTTAGTAAAGCTTATCTATTAGCTTTTACTTTATAATTGGCAGCCTTGGGTCCCACTATCACGGACTTTTATTCATTTATACTTCCTATCCTCCTCAAATAACCTAGGTCTAAGACAGAGTGTAATTTTTATTATAATCTTCCTGAAGATAAGTGTCTTTCACCAAGATGAATAATTTTTTTTTGAAGAAACCAAGATGAAAATAGTTTTTGCACTTCACTTGTGCAATGTAGAATGGGATTTCAAACAGGAAGGCCGTTAATGATGAGTGTAGTCTTTTTAAGCTATTTGAAACAAAGCTGTACAATCTGTTATAGATTGGGGTTTTCATTCTTTTAAGTCAGTCGTTTCTCTAAACAAGTGATCGTATTCTGTTTCCACATTTGCTGGTTGCCTATACACTATAACTTCGAGTAAACCAATTGTTGCTTACTGTTCTATCCACTTGGCTTGCACTATCTTTAATGCCTATCTTTGACCATTGATATCTATAATAATGTGTTTGGTAGAAATGAAAAGCTGACATTTCAGAAATTTACATTGAGACGAATCTAACAAAATCCCACATGCTAGTGTTTCTTCTTTTATATACTTGGTATATTATCATAACATATGATGGAATGGAGGGAGTACTAAGTAAATGTTAGTAAAAGTAATATGTGTGAGGCAAATAGTGCTATGAATCTATGATTGTTGTTTCTACTTCTTCTTGTTATTTCTACTTTATTATTATTTATTTTATTTGTTTTTGGGTCGAATTGAATATGGGTTGCGCAATGGATTGTCTTTTTCTTACAGGCTGTTTGTTGTTTGTATAGTTTCCTGATTTTGATGGGCAAACTGTGTCACTGAATCTTGATGGAGATGGACATTTGGGTAGTCTTGAAGGAAAATCTGGTATTTTTCGCCAACCCTGTCAAAGCTAAAACAGAATAAATTTCATATGCTACCCTAGCTACCTCTTGATGGTTGTTTGTTTGTTCCAGGTAAAGTTTATAATTTGGTCAACTATCCCTCTGAGACGGATGATGTCACAGTCTTCCTATCCTCTCCATCTGGGCCAAAAGTTGGTATGTCTGAATTTTTCGTTTCGAGTTTCAATTATTGAAAATTTTGGAAAAAGAGAACAAGAAATAACACCTCTAAATGATAAGATCAGTTAAACTTGTATTGTAGAAGCTCATAAACAGAGGAAAACTTTGCTTATTAGCTCATTACTTTTGTTGGAAAGTACTTCTATTTCAGCTCATATGTAAAGAGCTAAATATTGATGCTATAACTATAAATAAACCTTTTAGCTTATCAGCTGAAAGTTAAGAACATTGCTATACAACAATTTTATTCTCAAACATCAATCTAGTTGGGGTGAGGAGCCACACCCCATATGTTTTCTCTGCCTAATCTGTATCTGTTTTCCTGTCAGCTGGGAAGATTTCACGGCATGTCTCGCTGGTTCATTTTCCAGATCCAAATGAACTAATAGCCCTTGAAAATGATACAAAAAACCAAGGACCGATGAGCTCCAGGACTTCAATGACAACCTCTTCTCATCACTTTTCGACTCCTCCTAGGAGTCAGAGAACTCCACATTCACAAAGTAGGAGCCGATCTACTAGCAAAAGAAGTTCTCGGTCTGAAGTCACTGATGCATCGGAATTTTCAAAAAGAACCCATGCTGAGCCATCGAGGTACAGCAATCAATCTGCTCAAGACTCGGGGCGAGGTCGAAGTGATGTCACCGTTTCAGGCACCTCAGAGCTGTCACATCGAAAGAAATCAAAGAGGAAGACTGATAGTGAAGCTTGATACTGTTTGTAATTTGTTGAAAAATGCATGAAGTTCATTTTCACAATGAGATTGCAAGATTTCAATAGATTAGATCCTGAATTTTGTGTGTTTTCGCACCTATGACATATCATTAGATACAAAGTATTTTGTAAGAATTGCTTTTTAGTATGCAGTTTGAGTTTCTGGCTTCTGATTAAGCCTCTGGTTTAAAGTTTGGTGAATAACCTGATGTGAATTACCAAATCTAAGTTAATGGCTAATAATGATTAATTTCTAGAAAAAAATGTTTAAGAAGATGATTATTCTAGGATAATTTTTTAAAATAAGCTAGAAAATAACTCTTAAGTTCAGTAAATTTACTTACATACGTAAATCACCATTTTATTTCCCAAAATAACAAAAACAATAGTCTTATAGTTGGGAAAAAATTATTTGAAGAAACAAATTAGATAATTATAAATCCTATGAGAAATATTTAAATAGAAAATACTAGTTTATAAACAAAATACTTGTATATTTATCAAATGACAAAACTGTAAATGATTCAACAACTTTTTATTAAAAATGTACCTACATCAGTTGATTAATTTACAAACATATCATGATGACTAAAGATGAACAAATATGCCGTGATGACTAGCAAAATTGTTAATTTATTTACCGTTTGCCATTTGATAAACATTTTCACAAAGAAATGAAGCAAGTAATAAGCGTACGGAGTACTTGATTTGCAAATCAAATTCAAGGTGAAAAACTTTCATTTTCTCCTACTCAAAATTAGCGAAAACTCAAATCTGGCATATAGCACTGCTCATTTTCTATTTTCCATTTTCCATTGACGTGTACTCTGAATCCTCCATTGATACGGCTTCTGCGCTTTCTCTCCATTGAAGCAGCTTCTGAGTAAGTTTTTTTTATTCTTTTTTTCAATAATCGAATATCAATTTCATAATCTAAAATTTAGTTTCATAGTCAATTTAGGGTTCTTCTAAGGTAGACTAATGAACTTTTGCTTAGGATTACTGAAGTTTGGAAGATTATAACTAGCGATTTTGTTGCTAGAATTTTCCTATGTGCAAATTACGTTTATATTCTTAATCGAGAAGAATTTATGCGTTTTTTCAACCCTAATTTTGGTAATTGATTTGAGTTTTGTTGCTAAAAGGCTTTTGTTTTGTATATTTTCAGCCAATATTCATTACATTATCCTGTATTTTCAGCCAAAACATAAAAAAGATCCATTTTCAAAGTTCCATATTTGAATTTTTGATAATAAAAATAAATAAGCAATTTAGAGGTCAAACATCTAACAAATTATGCATGATTGCCTTTTGGAATTATTGGTACTTATAAGTCCGAACCCCCCCCCCCCCCCCCTTTTTTTTTTTTTTTTTTTTTTTTTTTTTTTTTTGTGTGGCAGATGAAGTTCCTGGATTGGTATGTGAAGATTGCAGTGGGCTCTGCCATGATTGGAGCTTCCATGGAGTTTTTCATGATTAAAACTGGATTCTGTGTGAGAAATCTCCATTTCTCCTTTCTTTCTGTTTTTTCCCGAAAATATTTCATTTTTTCTTAGTTCTATTCATGTACATTTTGCATTCAGAATATGATAAAGTGCCCACTTAGCAATGTACAATTTAACTGATGAATTGCCTCCATTTATCATGCTTTGTGAAGTGATATACACAAAGATCGATGATCTATATGAACTATGAATATTCCTGCCGCTCTTATGGCTAGTATATATATTGCCAAAATTGGTGAGAATTTCAAGATGATGATTTACCGCTCATGCCGTTGAGAAGTTTAGTTTGTTTGCTTTATCAATCCGGACTTAATAACTGCCATCTTCTCTAGTATCCAACACCCAGGGACCGTGAAAGCTAAGGTGTCGTAGTTGCCAATTGACAAGACCCAATGTTCTATGGGGGCTTGCTTATTTACCTAATTTATTCATTAATAAACTTGAGTTCCTTTTGTGGGTAGTTTTGGATCATACTATTATCAAACATCTGATTTTAGTTATAAATTATAACTGACCAGAATGAGAGCCCTTTATTCAATAGCAAGTTATTCCAGCTATTATAATGTTACTACAATTAAAGTTGATTTAGGATTTGTCTTTACTATTAAGAAGGGTTTGACCTCATGACCCTTCGAGAATAAGTCTGATATGTGGTTCTAATTTTAGTATCTTTTAACTTGGAGCCATTAGCAGGATTTTAAATTGGTATTGATGAGAATGTTGTACATTTGGTGCTCTGAATATTGTTAGGACTTTGCAGTTTTTATAATTTGCTAGAGCTGTGTGGGCTATAGGATGATTACTATCTTATCTTATTGGGGAAGTAGCCGCTGAAAGAAAACTGAGATATTATAGGTGTTGTGTCTCATGTTCACTTTACCTGACCTGCCTATTATGTGATATTAGATACGTAACATATATTTGTGCAAGGTTGGGTATTGATAAAAAGGGATGCCTCACATTTTGATGCCATGCTCATAATTGAATGGCTATTGTTTCAAAGTACCATGATGGATAATGTAGTAAATTCCTTGGTATCTAACGAGCTTGTTGGTGGAAGTGTAGGGAGAGGACGAGTCATTACTCATTACTACTGATATTCTAGTTCTCTGTTTTGACAAACAATGAATCTCCTTTTGGTTTCCACCTTCCATCTTCACCATCCAATATTTTTATGTGCTCTTATGTGTAAGAGTTAGTCTCTTTTTTGGTGCCTAATAAAAAACTAATAGTCCTGGTATAGGTCAGAAGCATTGTTAATTTGCTAGTGCAAGATTGGTTACTGGAATGTGATTCACTTAGGTTTGTAAATTAGGCCAAAATTTATTACTCTTATATTAAGTTGCCTTTTTCAGTTAACAGTTCATGGGGGAAGGGGGGATTATAATCAAAAAACACTGGTCATTAGGTCATTGCCAAGGTCAATTGCTGCTTAATTTTCCAAAGAATCCTGAGTCTACCTCTTAATTTATCCTTTTCATTGATATTTTACACCTCCCTTCTTGTTAGTGACATAGCCCTTGGTTACTTCAGGATAGCTGCTTTATTCATGTTGGCATGTGCCAATTCAACCTCCTCAGGTCTGGTAGTCTGGGTGTAATATCTATTATGCATCTGGGTGTACCTAGAGCTATATCTTGCTCAATTGGATGGGTACAATTAAAAACCTTTGGTTGTTTAAATTGTATTAAGTACATTTGCTTCACAATTGAATGCAGACTTGATAAGGTGAGCTCTTGAGGATGCTATTATCCATGTTCAGATCCTGATAGTCATCTGAATTAAAGTTTTATGTTGGACATCAGGACATGTCTTGGTAGCCTGAGTGCTCGAGGATATATTGCTGATGTCCTGTGCTTTAGATGAAGGGTTTCATACCTGGAATATAGTACATAGCTGTGGTTTGGGGGGGGTTTACTTGTTTTAGTTGTTTTCTAGATTTGTGTTGATGGATAAAGACATAGGGTAAATAGTCCTTCCGGCCTGTTTGCTAGGGATTTAAAGGGTGATTATATTAATAAGCCTAAAAAACTTGTGAGACATTAAGCACATTCATATGTCAATTGTAAAACAAGTTTCAAGTATTCTGAAGTGTATGTGCATTGTGCAATGTGAATTTAGGTAGCTTTCAAGTTTCCTAATGCTTTTTATTTATTTATTTTTTTCAATGCAGATGACAAGGTAACAGTTCTGGAATCGGAAAAGCGGGCTTGGGAGAATTCGCCTGAAGCTCAGGCTGCTAGAGAGGCTCTAAATCCTTGGAGACATATTGATGCCAAAGAAAATAAAAATCAATAACTTGTTTGTAGGTTACTGTTTGATTTACACAATATGGTGTTATGTATTTTGAGGGATTATTCTTGTCAAACAAATTTATTAAGAAAGTAATGATTCTATTTGACGTCTCTGGTTTGAGCTATTATGTTCAAGTTATTATTTTTTCGTAAATCTGAATTAATAATGTTTACTTAAAAAAAAATAAAATCAGATGTTATGATGGACGATTTATCTAATTTTCAGGTGAATCAAGCATGAACCTTTTGTAACAATATAGTGCCACATTGAATAGAGTGTCAAAAGTTGGCCCAACCCGAAAAATTTACTTAAATCCGATTATTAATCGACCTGTTTGAACCCGGAAAAATGGTGACCCGAACTCGATATGACCCAACCTGAAACCAATCCTAGACTCGAGTTAACCCGAGTATTTGAGACCCGAACCCGAACATGAATCGACCAGAAGATGACCTGACCTGAATATAACCCGTAAATTATCGACCTGAACTGAACCCGACCTGAACCAAGATTGACCCTAACCCGTTTTAATCCGTCAAAACCCGAATTTAACCCGACCTGTTGATGTGGATTTAAACCCCTTAACTTAATAAAGAATCTAAAATCACACAAGTAACAAAAGCCTTCCGAATTTCCTAAGAAAATCGAACAATTTAAGAACAACGAACCAGATATGACTTTCAAAACGACCACTCCTGGAACGAATTCAATGCCTATTCAAACTACCTAAACCACTCCTGGAACTAAGTATTTTGATGAACAAAACTTAAACTACTCCTAGAACTAAGAATTGAACGTTCTTATTATCAAAACAACTCCTTGAATTGAAAACTAGCAAAGAAAAGTTTAAACAAAGTTAAACAATTTGTATTGAAATTAATCTGATTTTTTTTCTCTATCTAAAAGCCACGAAAATACCTCCTATTTTTGGGCATAAGAGGCAACTAATTCTACTCCTACAAGGATTAGGACAAACCCCTAACCTTGTTCCCCAAGTATCCTAACTAGAATAGAATTACTACTTCTAACTAGAATAGGAAAACTAATCCTAAACAAACTCTAATTAACTAAAAATCTTCCTAACAACCTTAGGAAGTTTATAGAACTAAATAACAGAAAATAAAACTTATCCTAAGTGCTCAAACCAAGAAAAACCCTTTCAAGTGAAAAGTAAAAACTTGCAAGCAAAACTTTAGAAATAAACTAAGTAAGAAAATCATTCTTTTCATATCGCCGCCACCACACCACCACACGCGCCATCCAAGGTGACACGCGCCACACCAGCGTGTAGCTGGGCTTAGTCCGGTGGTGGGAAGCCAGCGCGTGGCCACCGTGCTCCTCGCCGGAAGTGAATTGCTCCATTTCTTCTTCTTTGCAAATCATGCTTCCTTTTTTCCCTATTGAACTAGTAGACCTTTCCTTATTTATTTCCTTGTTTGGGCAGCTCATAATGAAGCTATTTGGACCTTCTAAAAGTGTCTTGGACCTTTCAAAAGAATTAGCCTCTTGATTCACATCACCTGTTCCAACCCAACGAATTCAAACCGACCTGTTACTAACCCGACCCAAATTTAACCCGACCTTTTACTAACCCGACCCGAAATTTAACCCGATCTGTTACCAACTTGACCCTAAATCAACACGACTTGTTATTGACCTGACTCAAATTCAACCCAAATTGTTCCTGACCCATTATAAACTCAACCTAACCTGTTATTGATCTGACTCGATTTCAAATCACCTTAAATTCAATTTAGACCACCTTATTAACATATAGTTACATAGTTACGTTGTCACTTGTGTAGTTGTGTGCTTCTGCAAACGAGTTAATATGATAAGCTCAATAGTTAATAGTTCAATACATACGACTCTTTACATATATAGACTTATCTGAAATTGTTTCCTAAAATGAGTGGAATCAATGAAAAATAGATCAGAATAGGGTCTTCCAAATCTTAACTAAACCTATCTTATTGGAATTAATATGAACTTATTATATCTTATCTTAAGTTTACATGATCTCATTAGTTCGAATTTAAACTTATATAAAATTATTTATCCTAAAATAAGTGAAAAATGTAATAAATGAAGAAATTGATAATGATAAAACGTAAACGTCAATGCATGAATTGTTAACAAACCGACCCGAAAAATGTACCTGAACTCGATGTGACCCGACCTGAAATCAAACCAAGACCCAAATTAACCCAATATTTAAAACCCGAACCCGAACATGGCCTGACTTGGAAATGACCCGACCTGATTATAACCCGCAAATAATTGACTTGAACCAAACCCGACTCAAACCCGAGAATGACCCTAACTCATTTTAACCCGTTAAAAACCGAATTAAACCCGACCTATTATTCACTCGACACAAATATAACCCGACCTGTTATTGACCCGACTTAAACCCGACCAAAAACCTGATAAGATGTATGACCCGACGTGACCCGACTCAAACATGACCCAACCCAAACCCGACCTGCATAGATTACGATATTTACCCGAATTGATCCGACTCGAGTTGACCCGACCCAGACTAACCCGACTCAAACCCGACTCGTTGACCCGAATTGACACCTATGGTAAACATGCAACGTTTTGATCTTTTCCATTATTCATTTATCATCTTTGATTACATTTTATACATGTATATATAATGTATAGTTTCTAAATATGCTTTTTTAATAGTAATTTGTTTAAATGTTTATTCCCTATGCAAAAATTAAAGGTCAAGATGGTGTTGGAAAGTAAGAAAATTAAACCGTTTCATTTATTGTGAAACATATTAGTATTTCCGTGAGCATCTATATTATAATTAACAATTAGTGTGTGGCTTGGGTTGCTACTTTAATCAAATCTTGTGATTATATGTATTTAGGACTTGTTTTCTTCAACTTGCTTCAGATACTTTTTACTTATTCTTAATAAATTCATATCAGATCAGACCACACCAAAAACATTTCAGATCAAATTATATCAAAACTTTGAATTATCATACTTATTGCTAAATATCGTTAATTGCGTATTAAAAAAATTATGATAATTACATATTTAAAAAGTACATGATGAGATGAATATAACAAAAGCCAATTTGATGATGTTTTTCTTTAGTATTAAAATGCGGTCAAAGTTTAGTCAAATTACTAAATCAGATTAGATCGGATAATTCATATTAGACTAGATTAGAGCTTATTAAGATCAGATCAGATCACATCTTTTTATTTCAGATGAAGAGAACAAGTCCTTAATATTTTTGGTATTTTTTTCCTTTTTTAATTAGTGCCCGTGATTTGCAATTATATACCTTTATTTTCATATTTATAACATTGGCATAAATGGATAAATAATTATTTTTAATTAGTGCCCGTGATTTGCAATTATATACCTTTATTTTCATATTTATAACATTGGCATAATGGTTAAATAATCATTTTTCTTATAAGAGGTTGGGTGTCGAATCTACTTATCCTTATGTTTTTATATGGAGTGATAGTGACGTGGCAGTAAGGTTGAGTGATGATGTGGCACAATGAGAGGTTTAGTAGGTGATGTGGTGTAAGTGAAAAGGTCTATGTGACACATAGATTTTCTTTTAGTATAGGTCATTTTTACAACGCTTCACCTCAATCCTCCAAAACCCCAATACGCAATTCTTTTGTTTTGTTTGTTTGTTTATTTATTTATTTATTTTTTAATACTAGAGTGTAACTATGCTTATGCACGGGATATATCATATATGTAGTATGTATGTTTAAGGGGAAAAAAAAAGTAGAAGTGTAAGTTATTAAAGGGCGGTTATTGGTTATTTTTTTTTTTAAATGAGTGATATGGGTAGTTATGAGTAAAAAGGGTGGTTTTTGGTTATTTTTTATTAATTAAAAATAATAACATAAAAGGGTTAGATTTTAATTGAGTGATATGGGTAGTTATGAGTAAAAAGGGTGGTTATTGGTTATTTTTTTAAAGAAAAAAAAAGGGGCTAGAATTGCAAAGATCGGAATTTGGAGTGCTGTGAATGAAAGTTGGAAAAACAACTCTTAAATTATATATAAGATTCATTACTCTCTTTGTTTTGTAATAATCGCAAAAACTTCATTTTACATATGTTTCATAACAATTGCAACACTTTAGCCCTGTTTTTTAGGCTTTTGAGCAGAGTAGGTGTCAGCAGAGCAAGACTCAACAGAGCAGACCTCAACAACTTAAAAGAAGAGGACCTTCCTCATTTGGTAACCATTGCAATTTTATTACTCCCACTAACCCTACTTTTTACAATTATTCTATTATTTCCTTGTCCTATCAAGTCCACTTACGTTACTTTTTATTATTACTCTCTCACACTAACTGCATTTTATAAAAATCCTCTTTTAACCCCCACCTTCTAATTTTCCTAAACTTTGTGCATAGCCTAATGTTGTGATAATTACAAAACAGATGGAGTTTTGAATGTTGTAAATGAATCTCTAGGTTTTAAAATGTTACAATTTTACAAGCTTGTCATTTAAATAAACCAAGAACTATCTATTCCACTAATTTCCTAATTTTTTTCAAGAGAGTCCAATACCAATTATATCATTTTCTTTCATAAATAACATATCCCGTGTATTAACACGGGTACACTTTATACGAAATCCGACAGGCAAGTGAGTTAGAACCGTAAAGACCACTCCCTAGTCTCCCTCCATCTTTGTGCAACAATTTGGTACAATCGTGCAAAAGCGGTTAACGTGCAATTTCAAATCTCCTACTTCTTCGGATCAACCAACCATTTTAAATTCAAATTCTTCTGATCAAAACAAAAACCCAGATGACAGATTCACCCACTAATCCCACATTTGATTTCCACGATCACCAAAACAAAATCCATGAAATAAACGACCTTGAAATCAAAATCCCAGTTGAAATTGTAAGTGATGAAGAAATGGCTTTCATTGAAGCTGCCTTTTCCTTAGCTTCTCGCCGTTCTTCACTCTCTCTTTTCTGTTCCACCTCTTTTCAATCTATTTCCATTGCTTCTAATAAAAGATTCTCCACTTCAATTGTATGTAATGATTTCGAAGATTTGGGTAAAACTCAAAGTCCCAAGAAAAAGAAGAACAAAGTTTTTGAATCCCTTTTGAGTAAATATAGAAGTAATAGGGGATTGTCTGTCACTGATTTGACATCTACGGTAATTGGTTTTTTTTTTTTTTTTTTTTTTTTTTTTTTTTTTTTTTGTTGATTTGATTTTAGTTTTGTGTTTATCAAAATGGGTTTGATTTGTTTTTGTATTATTTGATGATTTACTTTGTTAATTTTGATTTTGTTTTTAGTAATGTAGTATCGGTTTATGTCAAGAAATGATATTGTAATGTTGTTATTGAATTTGGAAACTTTTGCTTGCTTTAGAATTTTTCAGTGTAATAATGTAGTTATGTTTTTGATTGAGCAATGAATTGATCAGTTTTTTATGCTTCTTTGTATGAATGGACTGTTTTATTAACCGAATTCGTGCCAATAGCATTTATAAATGTTTTAATTCAATAATACTAGTGATGTAGCATTGATTGACTGATTAGCTTGCTGTAGAAGTTTTGAGTATAGTGTAGGAAAGGTTTTGAATTGGCTGCTGGAATGATCATTGCTTCTTTGTGTGTGAGTGGCATGGGTTCGTAGCCGAAGCCAATATTGATTTTATTGCCATGATGTTATTGAAGTTGGAAGCTTTAAGAAGTGATTTAATTCAAGAATTTAAGGCATTTGCGGGATTTGGTGAATGGATATAAAGTCAAAATCTTTTGTTTTGTCTGGAATTTTCATTCCTACTTAATTTTAGTCTTCTAGATGTATGTATGTCTAACTATTGTAGTCCTCAGTAATACTAAGTCAGTTGCTAAGAGAGTGTCTATCTTCATTTTTGGTGAAATTAATATGTTTGCAACTATTAATCATGTGAAACATACATATGTTCAAATGACTTGTTTTGCATTGAAGTTGAAGCTTGTAGGATGACTTGTATTTTTGATCAAAAGATATTGAATAAAATGAATTTTATTTTGGATTAGTTAGAAAAATCCTTACTAATATACTTTGAGTAAAATCAATGGTCCAATTTTGTCCTTTAAAAAAAGGATGTCAACTCTTTGAGGGGTGGAGGAATTGGGTTTTGAAAATTAAGCTAATGGGATACATAAATGAACGTATCCATACAATTAACCTTTGCACATCGAGATTCGGGAATTGATTGGTCGATAGGCTGATAATTTTAGTTTGTGCTTTAAGCAATTGTAAATTGCTTTGTCGAGTGACTGATTGATGAAATTGAGTGAAAGCAATGCACATACTTAGTGACAGAAGTTGAATAGAAAGGTCTTAGATAGCTTGCCTCACCTAAGAACATGTATAGGCTACCTTTGGCATTATAGCTTTTTTGCTGCTTAAATCAGAGAAGCTTTCTTAGTCTTTGTGCTGCTTTTGTTCAATTGATTTTTTTATTTTTTATTTTTATAAAAAACTATATAGACAATGTCTCCTTGCCCCTCCCACCTCCCCTCTTCCGCCGCTGTATTAACAAATAAGGGAACAAAGATAAAGAAAGAAACCATTCATATCCAATAATTTTAATGAATTGTTGTTTTCTTATGTATTTGTGAAGTAATAAGTTCAGTCAGCTACCTTTTTAATTAATGGCCTAAGTTTTTTGCAATGGTGGGGAATTAGGCTAGAACCATGTTGCAAGAAAGACTTTGTAAATATGAGACCCCTCTTTACGAAAGGATCTCAGAAGTATTTGGTGGTTCTGGCTTTTGAACCTGTTAACTTATTGGTCTACATACATTATTCAAGTTTCTACTCCTTTTTTTTTATATAATAATTAGAAAACTAGTGTTATTGCTACCTGAGCAAGTTATTCGCTCCTTATTATGATTCTTTATCATATCTGTATGAGTTTTATGTAATATATGCAATCTAATTAATTGTAGTAAACATCATCTTCTAACTTGGATGTGTTTTATTTTTGTTTGTTGATTGTTACCAGTGGTTTGGATTGGCCTCCATTTGGTTTTAACTGTCAATGACCATGAACTTAATCAGATAGTACTTATTTTGTTTAAAACTTGTAGGAATGGTGTGAAAAACAAATGGAGTTCCTTCTCACTTATGGTAGGCCAGAAAAGACAAAAGCTATGAAAGCTGGGATTGCTCGGCATGCAAAGTTAGAAGAAGAGGTAATGTTTGTTTCAAACTGGTTGCTAAACATGATCTTCCCGGTAATTATCAAGCAACTCATGGTTTATATCATGATCTTTCTTAGCCTATTCTTGCTTCTTACATAGCTGCACTAGTTGAGGTCCTGTTAAACTATGGGGTACTTTACTCTGGTCAAGGTGTATGATTTGTTGTGCTTTCGCATCGCGGATATGGGCTCAGTGGCTGCATAAGCTATCTCCAACTAACATCACTAGTCTTAGGACTGAGGAGTGACTTGTAGCAAATGAAAATAAAATTAGACTTAATTATTGAGTTTTGATTTCCTAGTTGCCTGATTGTATTGAGCACCTGAATACTAGATGCAGACAGAATTAGCATGACCAACCACTGGAAAGAATCAGACCGATAGGTTATATGCTCTTGAAGCTACATTCCATTAGAATATTTCACAGTTACCTCATGTGTCTATCAATTATATTTTTGGGAAAATTTTTGTTTTTGAGAACACTCAATAAAGGGATAATGATAGGAAATACACTGTATTAAGGTAAGAAAGACATTGCCTTTATCAGATTGGCAAGATTTGTAGAATTAATCTAAAGGCATCGATTGTTTAAGCTTTAAGTGGCTTTCCTCTTCATGGATCTACTTTTGTATAAGCATATTGCATATAATTATCCTAAATTCTGTGGTTACTGAGGCAAGGCTATATACATCTTTTTTTATACCCTTGGCAGTTTTCACTGTGTCGTTCTGTGTAATTTGTTACTTACTCGAAACTCTGTAAATCTAGAAAAGGGCATGTTTTAGCAATGTTAATTGTGTTTAATTTCAAATGTTCAATCGGATTCTTATTTCCTTGTTATTTGATGTTTGAAGTCTTTTTCCATTTCTACGTAAGAAAAAGGTGTGATATCTTTGCATACTGGTGGTTAAGATACTTACCTTTCTTATCATTTTATGACAGTTGCACTATGTGATGTATGGCAGGTATCAAAAAAAGTAGAAGTACGTGTTGAGACACTTGAAGATATATGGGCTTTGAAGTTTATAAATTTTATCATCTGTGCAAACCAACTATTGTTTGACGGTTTAACACGAGAAATCCCTGTGTAAGTGGCTATATTATGTATCTTATTCTGACTTTTGCAATGACGCTTGTCATTTGTGAGTTTGTGACTATTGAATACCTACAGACACACATAAATCTGTCAATCACAGATTAAGAACAATTAGAGTTTTGTTTTGATGTGAGAATCTATTATGTAGTAATTGGTTATACTTGTGTCTTGGTTTTGATGAGAATCTATGATGTAGTGATTGGTTATACTTGTGCCTTGGTTTTGATGCTTTTACATTGATACCTCTAGCAAAACACTAATTTGTAGTCTTTTTTGTGAGTTTTTGTCAGAAATTTGATTTATGTTAGGTTTGTCATGTTTTTGGATATAAACAATAAACCTCCAATGTTCCAAAGCTCAAGAGAATGATACTTACTCTGAACTTTGAGAAGTAAATCAAATTAAAATGGAACACGACAAAGCATACAATCTGGCTATGGACTTAATCTTCCTAGGTCAAATAGATTTTACCTAGGGTGGTTAAGAAATAGGATTGTGCACTAATTAGATACGCCAGCACCGTTTAGCTGCTTTCAACTATGTTTGTAATATCCTGATCTCCCTCTTAGATCTATGTTACACCACTTAGAAGATTAAAGCCTGATTCCACAACAAGAGTAATGTAGCACTTGACATGTACAAATCATTTGATAAGAATTAGTTGTGTTTTCTTTTATATCACTCAATTTTGATAAATTTTACCTTAACAGTTGGCTTGGAACTTGCCCATTTTGTACCTGCACTAATATTAATCCGGGTATGAGCAAGGGATATGGGTTTGAGTCAGGCAAAAAAGTAGAGAAATGGGATGTACTTAGCTGTTGAAATGAAACTGATGGAAGAGAAGCACAATCCTAGCAGGCATTCCATGTGGAGAAACCAAATCTAAGATAAAGTTTTGTGGTTAAGACTATAGAATCAAATCCCAATAAGAAAACAGAAGACCTATAAATTAAAGGATCGTATTATCAACAGAAAGGACACAAGCTATGGGTTTCTGGCTTTGGGAAGAGGCAACTTCATTGGAGAATTTTTACTTGCCTGTCTCTGGTTGTCGTTTGTTTTGGGGGAGGATACGATGCAGTGAGAATTACAGATAGATTTACTAATTGTGCTTCTTGTCCCTCTTAAGCCATAACCATAACTTGCTTCTAGATGACTTGATCTGGTCCTCTTTTAGCAGAACAACTTCATTTTTCTCCAGCCTCCTCAGCTTGACTTATGGGCTACGACAAACAAGTTAATTCTAGCTCATCATGTTTTAGCAACCGCCACACCCCCCCCCCCCAATCATGGTCTTTGGCAAATAAGGTATCTAAGTGCAACTGTGCAAGCAACATAGTAGAGTATCTGATTCTACAGTCTGCAAAAGTTTTGTAAGCTATTACTCGTAGAGTATCTGATAAAAGGTCTTTAAAACAGATTGGCAGTCCTCATTTGGTGCAATTCATTAACGACTTGCATAATAAACCTTAGTTTATACTTTTATCACTGTATGTAGCTTGGAAAGTGGCTCAGTTGTTTAGGCACCTCTGTGGTAACTGGTAAGTGTACTAAACATGTTCATGGAAGTAGATTTGCAAGTCAAAGTAGATTTTGGCTATATTTTTTATATAATATCTTGGTCTTATATTTTGTTGTTTTTGGCAAACTGGAATAGCTTATGGTATTGGCTGTTCACAATCCCTTTTGTTTCCTTTATTTTATTTTAGCTTCCAATTGTTATGAGGTACTCTTTTGAAACGTCTGTTAAGCAATACTCCGTTTTTTAATATTTCTTATTCGGTTATACATACAGATGTTACGTTGATATATCATGTCAGTTGTGTATATAATGCAAGAATCAAATTAATACATGTATGTGTTAACATTACAAGGCATTTATCAAAGAACAAGAGAGTATATTTCCGTTTAGATTAAATTCTCTTTAACTGTCCTTTACTTCAATGGATCTTTATAAACCAGCCCCCGGCCTTGGCTTTTTTCTAGCATGGGCTTGTTTGGGAACAATAAGAAAAAGAAAGTTTCTGATTTTGATCACATTTGTTATACCATCAGAGTTGGCCTTGTTCAAGGTGTATGGATGGTGGGAGTGATTGATGAACTCCGGATGCCTGATAATAGGGAAGGAAGAAAGTTAACATTAGTTGATACAAAGACACGTGGTCAACCAAGGCTTCCTGCTGAACCACAATGCAGAAATGGAAGGTATTTTCTAAGATATGATCATATGACACAAGGCCATACTTATATTAGCTTGTTAGTTTGACAATACCCTTCTTTTATTTACTTTTTTTTTTTTTTTTTTTAATTCTTTCAGGCTACAATTGAAGTTCTATAAGCATTTGTGGGACAATATAGTCTCTAATATCTTCCCTTCTAAACAATTTTATGAACATTTTTCCATGGATCCTCAACACAAATTATCTGATGAAGTGAAGATGAATGCCGCTGATTCAGGTTTCCCTGCTGAGGTATGATTGGGATTTTCCTGTTTAAATCACTAATTGATCATTGTCAGAATATAATTATCTTGGGGGGGGGGGGGGGAGTGTTCTTGATTGGAGTAAATGAGTAATCCTTCCCTAAAGGAGATCAGGGCCACTGTTGGGGGTCAGGAGACATTTCAGGTGGATGGTGTATTGGCGTGTACGCTCCCTTTACTATGACATATCTAACTATTCATAGCTACTTTGTTATTACAGTCATATTGGAGTTGTTTTCTGTTTAGATGTACACTACATTGATAATCTTAATTCTTCTGCTGGTGTTTTGTTAATCAAAATGCTCTATTAGATTGCAATACTCTCTTCAGAACCACTCTTTTCTTACCAAGATATAGGGATTTAAGGGGTTCGTTTAGAATATATGGAAACATGCTTCATACATCATAGCTGAAATTTCTTAACTGGGTATGTTTTATATAGGATTCTCTCTTTTGTACTGATAGCTAAAGTTGTTGGCTTATAAAGTTATAATGTTCTCATACGTATGTGCAGACACTTGGAGAAGTTGTAGGATATCTCAATAATGTTTGTTCTGCGCTACCGCCTGCTCAAGATGAACTTCTCTTGAGGTATTGATTGTTATGATCATACCATTATCAAAAACTTTCTTATTGAATTATAAAATATCCTCTTTTCTGATCCCAGGCTCTCATAACCGTAAATACTCTGTTGCTTGATGTTGAGATAATCAATGTATATCAATCTTCTTCAATTCATACATTTTCGACAATATTGTATCCGTGTGATCTAGTAAAAATACATTACCTAAGGTAATGTTTTGTTGGAAGGAAAACGTTTTGAACTGAATTTTGTTTTCAATAGATGGGGAAGTATTAGGGAGAAAAATGTGGCAATTCTTTCTTACAAAAGAAATGTGGGATTACTAATTTCCATTCTTGACAAACAAAATGAAAGAAATTAGGAGAACCCATTTTTTTGGAAAATGATTTTTCCCAACCAAACACAACATTAAAACATAAAGTTGTTAATCATATTCCAATGGCTTGTTTGTCTGGTGGCTTTGCAGATATGAACTTCAAGAGGATAACTCATTGATCGGCGAGGTTAAGTTCAGTTACGATGAGGACTGGCTTAAGGCTCAATTGCACAGCAGCCTTGAGTTTTGGCGGGGTGAGCGAGAAGCCAAATATGTTCCAGAGATGGAAAAGTGGAAGTGTCGATTTTGCCAATACGCAACTGTCTGTCCACAAACTCAAACAAGTTGAAACTAAATCAAATTCTCAATCTAGCACACAGAACAGCTAAAGGTGGTGATCTTTAGTTTATTTTTCGCGTTCTTATTTGCTCGTAGTTGAAATTCATATTAATATCATGAATGCAACGAAAAAATTTCAGCTCAAAGTTATTTCTTGGGGTGCAAATATAGGCAAAAATACATGTGCTAAGGAAGTAGCACTTTGAAATCTGCTTGGATATCAAGCAAATGTTGTACTTCATCATAATTATTTTTATTAGCTAGGTGATTCATTCTTTGTAAAGCACAATTATGTAATTTAATTTTGTATCTGTAAAATTGGTGCTCTTGCGCTCACATTGATTATAGCTAATCAAATACTACAAACAGGCCAAGAGAAATGATCGAAATTTGATAGATTTTAAAATTTTCATTCTCTATACTCCCTTTGTCTGAAATTAGGTTGTTCCAATCAGTCATGTTTAAGATAAGACACCATTTTGCTTAAAATCTCTTTACACTAGTCAAAATTAAAAAGGGAGATTATAATTGTGTATATGGAGAGTATATGATAAATTGTGATTTTGGAGATCGGATTCATTATGTTTTTAATATAGAAATTGAGCAATGTCAAACATTCGCTTACTCCCTAGATAATCAAAAACTATAAAAACTTAATTATAATGGGTTGGAACAATATGACAATAATTAAAAAAATGCAGATATAATCACAACCGTCTGGACCTCATTTACAATTATTCCATCGTCTATTAAAAAACATAACCCCGATAACTGCCACAAGAAGAATTAGAGTCCAAATCTTCTACCCCACAATTTATATTCTCATAAAAAACTGACTACGTACGGAATAGTATTTTCATACAAATTAGAGTGTATCCGTGCTAATATACAGGATATACTATATGTTTGTATATTAAGAAAGAGAGAGCCCCGTTTTCTCGTCATGAGGAACATTTTTGTTCCACATAATGACATTTTGGAAAATAATGTAATGTTTTCACTAGTGGGAACCGTCTATGTGTCATAAGTGGAACTCTGTGAGCTTGACACATACCCCAGGAGGAACAAACTTGTTCCTCGCAACGAGGAATAGGAAATTACCCATTAAGAAAGGAAAAAAAAAAAAGAAAAAAAAAAAGACAAAGTGAGAGATATGGAAGTTTTAATTGTCATCGTTTATTTTTTACACAAAATTCAATTTCCAAACAATCTAAATAACGAAGCTGAGAATTGAAGCAGATGTTTTAAATTATATTCGAGTTTGATTCTCTACTCAACCAGTGTCCTTCATAAAACCTTGACACCAAACTCTGTAAAATCCTGCATGAAAAACACGTGTCACCTCAATTCACCCCCATATTTTGCTACTTATACCACAACTATGACTCTCCAATTTCCCTTAAACTAATTAACTCAATAACAAATCATCATAAACAAAAAAAAAATCATGGGAAGTTTAAAGGGTATATTGTTGGTGGCACTTATAGTGTGCTACTCCATGCAAGTTGTGGTAAGTCAATATGATCATGAAGAAGAGAGGAGGGCTAAGGAGGAAGATTGGAAAAGGAGGGAGAAGACGGCGGAGGAAGAGCGGCGACACCGGCATCGGAGTTGGGATGAGGATGAGGATGAGGATGAGGAAGGGGGGAGGGAGCCGAGGCCGAAGCCGAGGCCGGAGCCGTATGGACCGGGAGGGGGAGGGAAGGGAGAGATGTTTTTGTTAAAGGATTCAAAGAAGGTGGTGAGTACACAAGCAGGGGAAATGAGGGTGGTTAAAGGGTATGGAGGGAAAATTGTGGAGAGTCCACTTCATATTGGTTTTATTACTATGGAACCCCGTTCACTTTTTGTTCCTCAGTACTTGGATTCTTCCTTGATTCTTTACATACGTAGAGGTATTATTCTCTCTTTTCCTATCTTTTTTGTTGCATGATGTACGTATATTCTTATTAATTGTCATGTTGATAGTGTAATTTTTACATTATAATTGTTCTGTCCATTAAAATGGAACATGATGATGTAGGTCCAATTATCCGTATGGTGCATTTGTTAATTCTATATATGTATTTAAATTTTTACATATGATTATATATTTATATGACCGCTAGATATCATTACATTATTCATGTATTTTAACAATAAGAAATTTCTTAGTATTCTAGCTGATATTCATTAATATGAATTCTTGATGTGCATGTGTCTCATGAATTATTGTTTTCATAAATATGTAATCTCTTCATTAGTAGTCTTATAGTGATGGTTTTATAAGTTCGGATAAGTTCAATTTTAAGCTAATAAGCTCGGATTAGTATAATTGAGGACAAATAAGTTTAGATTAGTTTTAATTTATCCCGATCGAGCTATTGAAACTACCCTAAAAAGAGTGATTGTCACCCATAGAATAAAGAAGAGCTACCCTAAAAGAGTGATTGTCACCCCTAGAATAAAGAAGATCTATTGAAACTACCCTAAAAAGAGTTTTATCTCTTTGATTTCATGGCTCATTTAAATGGTAGTTTTCATAGCTTGGATTATTGCTACATATATACTAAGAGAATTTCTATGTTGGTTGAGCTTATGGCTATTACTAAACTCGTTATCAAGGGTGTTTGGATTTAGTTTACATTATTATCTGCTTACTTCCTCAATCATGAAGAGTAATGATAAGGATTGGGCCAACTTCCTGCGATTTTAGATATATTATGTATGTTTCCGAGCTTAGATCACCCCTTAGTCTAAATTGTTTTGTATTGATAGCTACTGAGAAAATTTTGCTTACCAATTCATAGCTAGTAAGAACTTATGTTATAGCTAGAGATAATTTATTGATTTTTGCCTTTTGTGTTCCATTCATCTTGATCCGATAGTACGTACTATGCAGCAATTAAAATTAGTAGCACACACATGGTACACAAAAAGTGCGACGGATGATTTGGTCCTCTAAAGTTCCTTAGAGATCGTGTGCTAATATCATTGAAATGGCCTGGACTTGCATGAAATTTTGAATTCGAACGTAGTGCTATACTTGAAAGACTGTACGTGTGAAAGAAATTTATATTATTAGACGATTACAATTCTGATAATGTAGATGGTATATAATATTTTTATATTTCGTTGTTTAAATTCTTTAGGTGAAGCAAAACTTGGATTCATCTATGATGATAAGCTATCGGAAAGGAAACTAAAGAATGGAGATGTCTACAGAATACCAGCTGGTTCGACTTTCTATATTGTTAACACTGGAGAGACTGAAAGGCTTACTATCATTTGTAGCATTGATCCCTCGGAAGGCTTGGGCTTCGGTACCTTCCAGGTTCGTAAATACTACTTTCGAATGGAGAGTTTTATGTGTTGATCATCCATTTGGTACATCGGTTTATTTTACTAAATTTCTTGTTTAATTTATATTCTCATTAACTAGTTGGATTTAATTTCTTTTTCTGTTCGGCAGTCTTTCTTCATCGGAGGAGGAAGAGATCCTGTTTCGGTGTTGGCTGGATTTGATCCTCGAACTCTTTCCACTGCGTTCAATGTGAGCAAATTAAATCTTCTTTTACTCTTGCTCGGTTTCTTCTTTAGTTTATTTTTGGTCTTCTAAGTGAAATTCAAAGGTTTTACCTTACTTTGCGATTTTATGCACAATTGTCACACAAATTCCTAACTAATTGATTTGTATATGGAAGATTAAATTACAATGTACGCGTCCTAGTGTCGAAGTAAGCTTTCCTATGAATTATCTCCATGATTTTGGTCCATAATCAAGCATCAGGGTTCCTTAGTGATGTTGGAGTAGTGTCGAAGTAGTGTCGAGGATTTAACACGGGTATTTTAAGTGATATGTAGATTGAGTCCAAACAACATAACATGCTGCGCTTTGAGATCGTGAATTAGACTTTGCGATACACCCTATTTAATGACAATATAGCAGTAGGTTGGCAATGCAATGGAAGTAAGGACTCTAAGGAGGTTCTTGCCATGGAAGTAGGTTTGGGTTTATCCAGTTTTAACTTAATGTTAATAGAAGGCTTGATTAAGATGCCGTAAATATTAGTCTTAGAACATATTTGTTTTCACAAATAACTGAAAGTTCTTTGGCATAATATTTGACAAATCATTATTGTGCTGCACTATATATGAAATGAATATAAAGATGTAAAGATTATGAATTACTCCCTCCGTCCCATAACATAGTTCTTGTTTGTGTTTTTTCCGGTATTTAAGAAATAGGAGGAAAAAGTGGATGAAGTACATTAATAAAAGTGAAAAGTACAATTATAGACAAAACTTGAGAGAGAAAGTGGAAAAAGTACAATACATGTGCAAAATTCAAGGGTAATATAGAAAGTACAATGAATAGAGTTAAAAAAAGTGAAAGTATAATGGTCTTTATATACTATCCAAAAATAGGAACATGAACAACATTTTTGATCTCCAAAATAGGAACCAGGAACTATATTATGGGACGGAGGGAGTATTTCTTATCAAGTGGTGATTATTGTTTAATACAAAGTAAATGATTTGGTTAATCTAGTTAGAGACTTGCTTAAATGTTAATTATTATCGTCCAAATTATAAAGGAAGTGTGTGTAACATCTAACTATTAATTCTAAAAATGAAAATTGTGATTTTGTAGGTCTCCATAGGACAGTTAAGGGAATTCATGACAGGTCAAGATGCAGGACCAATCGTATATGCCGATACAACCCATGCTCCTAGTTTGTGGGCGAATTTCCTCAAACTAAAGGGAGAAGAGAGACTAGAACGTCTAAAGATGGTGGCACCGAATACAGGTTCTGATGAGCCTAAAATAGAACAACCCAAGAGTTCTTGGTGGAACATTTTTGATTCTCTACTAGGGACCGAAAACAAGAAAGGGGAAAAGAAGGATGATTCGCGAACAGGTTCTAGTCCAGACTCTTACAATCTTCGTGATCAAAAACCTAGTTTCAAAAACGACTATGGCTGGAGTATTGCTGTTGATAAGCACGAGTATAAGCCACTTAAGAAATCCGGCATTGGACTCTACTTGGTTAATTTGGCCGCGGTAAGTTTTGTTTTGACCTGCCGTAACTTGATCATCCTGTTAGTCTTGATTTTTCTATGTCCTATAGTCACAAGTCATCCAGCTGAGTAATTATCTTTGAGATTTTATTGTCATTTTTTCATGCTGCAATGTTATGATCTACCTATATGGTTTGCCTGTATGCCTGCATATATACATCGTCTCTGTATGATCATTACTGTCAAATGCGCATGCATGATCATTACTGTCAAATGCGCATGCCAGTTAATATTCGCCCTGGTTTCTTTAAGTTGTATTAAAATTTTGCTTATATTAGGTTACTTCCATTCTTTTCGATTAAGATCTTTGCTTGATGTCCCTTTGTTTATATATCTTGCAAGGGCTCCATGATGGCACCTCATGTAAACCCCATGGCAACAGAATATGGCGTCGTCCTATCTGGGGTTGGCACCATCCAAGTCGTCTTCCCTAATGGCACATCAGCAATGAACGCGGAGGTGAAAGAAGGTGACGTGTTTTGGATACCAAGGTACTTCCCATTCTGCCAGATTGCTTCTCGGTCTGGCTCATTTGAATTCTTCGGGTTCACCACCTCTGCCCATGAAAACCGGCCTCAGTTCTTAGTTGGCGCTTCTTCAATCTTAAGAAGCATGCGCGGCCCAGAATTTGCTACTGCTTTTGGTTTGACAGAAGACAGGTTCTATGATATAATAGATGCTCAGAGGGAGGCTGTCATCCTCCCTTCACCATCTGCTGCTGCACCCGGTGACAGGCCAGATTCGAAGGGAAAGGAAACAAAACCCGATGAGAGGTCAGAGTCCGAGGGAGAGGAGAAGAAGGCGGACGAGTCCAAGGGAGAGGAGAAGAAAGTGGGGATTGAGAAGGTGCCAAAGTACATGAGAAGCCTAGGCACTGAAATGATCATGGGTTTTGAGTAATTTGTAGTAATGCTTCTTGTATCAGAGTAAATTTATAATTTGTGTCTAATTTGTAGTTTTTGGCATGTCAGTAAATTTTGTGTTTCTTCACAGATTTACCTTTTGTTTATGAGTTGTAAAATAAAAATGCAGATGATTTTACTTTTGGTTTTTCTGTAATTGATTGGGATCATCTGCCCCCCCCCCCCCCATTTTTTTTGTTTTTTTTTGGTAAATATGTATTTATAATAATGCTGTCATTTTTCCATATGATCTTGATTTCTAAAATAATCACAAAGTTAGAAATTAAAAATAATAATATTCTCAATAACAAAATTGCCAGTATAAATTTAAAGTTAATTTAAATTTACTTTATTATTATTTTGTTTTTTAAAATAACTTTATTATTTTTCTTAAAAAAATAACTTTATTATTCATTGTTTTTTAACTATAATCAATTAAAACATATTTCTAAAACAGACATTAGGATTGACACGTGTCACTTCTTAGTGCTGTTTTTTCTTGTAATTTTTACCAATTTATTTATTTATTAATTTTTTTTTAAAAAATATCCATTGATTGATTAGATACAAGATTTTAATATTTATCAAATTAGAAAATCATTAACTAACACTATACAAATATATTTAGGTCACTAGATAGTGTAATTTTTTTTTTATTATTATTTTTATTATTATTATTTTTTTATTATACCAACCGATGCACGGAGCTCACTAAAGGGAGAATGGCTAACATAGCTCTTAACAGAGGTCAGGTCCCAAAGACTGCTACTAGGTGATCCCCAGTGTCACAATAGCATATTTAATAATAATGGGCTCTTCTTGCATTATTTTTGATGTTGCATGTGTGTTAGGTGGTTTGGTTAATAGTCCTCCATATTCTACTTCAAAAGAAGCAGCTTGTCTGTCAAGTTAACAACCTGAAATGAATGACACCAAAGACAAAGATAAACTTAATATAACTCATAGTGCTAACTGCTAACTATCATATAACTAATGTCAAGATAAATTAGGGATAGCCGTTTATGATTTTGTTCTAGGATATCATAAGACCAAGACCTATAAGAGCGTATAGGAGGACAATATTGCAAACCTAATGTATACCATTCGAGCCAAGAATACATAGCAATAATTTTACTTTTAAAAAAGGAATGTGAATTTTTTGAAGACTTTCCATCTCAAACTAATTTATATAGCTTTTGTGATTTTTTTTAACATTCCCCTGATTCCCCTTTCTCACTCTCCATTTACGGGTTTCTCGGTATTTTGACAATTCTACTCTCATAATCTGTAATTAAGTCTAACAACAGAAACAATTAAGGTTTCTGGCAATTCATGATCCATCAACACTTCCATATGCACACAACCTGGGGTTGAGTGAGCATTTCTGAATATCAGAGGGTCATGCTTGAATATTATTAGATGTGAGATGAAGTGTGTTTCTAAATGAGGTTGTTATGTCTTGAATTACCTGTGGGGTGTGGCATATTTTCGTTATAATACTCAACTCATAAACAGATGGATGCCTGAGAATCTGAGATGCTAGTCTTTGAATCAGCTTCCTCGATAATTTGTTAGCATATTCAACAACATTGTCTTTTCAGCAGCATGTTTTACATTCTTCTTGCAGCCTATATCCTTAGAAACTTATCCTACAGACCTACAAATAAATGAAGAATGTCAGTCTCACAGCTCATATACCTACAAAGCAATGTACTGAAGACCAAATGAACATTTGAACACTTGAATTTAAGAGAGACTCATAAGCTACTGAAATCACTCATTTGGTGAGATGAGATTCTTATATTGCATTTATCAAACAACACATTATCTTTGTTGAATTATGAATATACATAGTGAGCTGAAAGGGGGCTATTGACAAGTACAAAAATCTTGTTAGAACTTACAAGTTTTGACAGGGATGAGAGTTTTCTTTGAGTTGTATTCTTACTATAGATGATTCTGTAAATGATGATCATTCTCTCTCTAATAATCTCTTGTGGTTGTTTCTCAGTACATTGTTTTCTTTGAGTTTTCTTTGAGTTGTATTCTTACAAGTATTTCTTCACCGACTAATTTCTCAGTACATTGTATGACAACCATGATCGTCATTTTTAAAAAAAAAATCTTTCTAATACAATTAATACACGACTCATAATTTATATAACAGAGTTCACATATTAAATGAGAAACAACAAATAAGTACCCGAGGACACGACGGAGGTCAAGTCTCTATTACATCCTATATTGTTTAGTGACTCCAGGCATTCCATTTAGTAACAATCATCAACTACCAGCAAATGACACATAGGATGGCATCACTTACTATCTGAGTATCAAAACTTCAGTTATTATACAAAATAATATAATTCCAGTTTTGTGATCCTTCAAAGTTGTCCTACTAACCTCAAAATCTTCATGATCAGGTTAAATGGCATACTGTAGACACCTGATTATGTCTCCCCAAAAACCAAACCCAGTGATGAGTACCTTTCACATCTTTTATTATCGAGTTAGGTGAAGAGTTGAAGATTATCATGAATTTCCCTTAAGCCTTAACCATTTCTAACCTTTCCTAAAATGATTTAAACCAAAATCATTCATTTCGTGTCTTTGAAAATAATTCATTTCGTGTCCTCTTTATAAAGACGTCCAAACTAGTCTATTTTGGTCCATATTCCTGGTCCAATTATTATTTATTTAGATGGGATTTGAAAGGATCTTTCCAACGATATATTATAAGCCCAAATCCGACTTATAACGAGGAAATTAACTGAACCGAGCCCAAACAGAGCCTTACCTGCAACCCAATGATTATGTGGAGGGTCCATTAACCTTAACCTCATTTCTAAACCAATTAGGATTTATTATAAGGTTCTAGAATCCTCTAGAAGATTGTTTTCGATCCTAAATCTATTACGATTTATTACAAGCTTCTAGAATCCTCTAGAAGGTTGTTTCGATCTTAAATCCATTAGAATTTATTAGTAGCTTCTAGAATCCTCTAGAAGGTTCTAATTTATCCTGTTTTTGAAAAGATAAAGATTTAAGAATTTTACACCGAATAAAACACTTGTTTTTCAATGATTTTAATTCTGATAAAATTAGAATACGTACGGAAATTCGATTAACCCAATTTGATTGGAAGTCGGATTCCATACGGATTCTATCTTCCAAAACCATCATTGAGCGATAAGCCTATCGCGTCGCGATGGATCCTGTTTTACTTCGAGTCAAATACTTACTCTTTTTCTAAACTTCAACCCTCTTTTTTCCCTTATAAATAGAGGTCATTTTACCCCGTTTTCAATCATCAACAAGCTTGATCACCAACAATCATCATCTCTTTCCCTCTCTAAGCTAAAGCTTTTCTCCTTCTTAGCCTAGGCTAAACACATCCCAATACCTTCTTAATATCACACATCATACCTCCTTCACGAGCTTCGAATACTACAAGCCATACTTGAAGTTGTCTTCGACCTCAACGTGAGAGGTTGATAATTCTGAGGGTTTGGTCCCTAATCTATATTTCAATTCTTATTTGATTTATTTGGTTTATTTGATTCAATCTTTCTTGAAGTTACTAACGTGTGTATTGTTTTGATAGAAAAAGATACAAGACATCAAAGTAAGTAATTCGATTACTTATTATTCTTTTGATTCCTAGAAATCATGTTAGGATGTTGATTTTGATTCCTATTATCATGTTTAGGATGTTTCTAATATCATGTTTCCGGTATCATGTTTAGGTTAATGCTTTGATTATGATTTATTAATGACATGCTAAGGTTTGTTATTAATCCGTTTAGTATCATGCCTAGGATCTTGCTAATCATATTTTGATGTTTTGATTATGATGATGATTTGTTGTGTCAATTGTACATTGCTTGATTATTCATGAATAATTGTTATTGTTTGATCACGCCCTTTCTGCAGGCTCAAAGGGAATTTGTACTTGAAATCGCGCCTAATAAGATAATTCATAATTTGATTTAGGTTAATATGATTTTAATTCAAGTGATTGCTTATTTGTGCATTAATAATCAACCAACGTAGACTAAACAGGTTTACGGCTAACTTGATGTATGTATGTTTCTCGGAAAGCGCACATGAATATCATAAAAATTAAGTAGAAGCCGTTTTAGGGCGGGTTCAATCTCTTTTAGGTTAGATTCGTACCATCATCCCCGAATATCCAGTCATGGTTCCGGACCACTATGGAGTTAGCGATCTCCGTGATCGTGAATGGGGTGTAACCTTTACACCCATGAACGGTTTACAAGTTCCTAAAACTTGTTGGCGACTCTTTTATCTCTAGCTTCCTTCCCTTTTGACGCCACCATGCTTAAATAAATGATCATAGTGGTGCTCAAAGTTGATGTTTGAAAAACTTTCTACACATACTAAGAAGTAAAAAAACACTAGAAACATATATATATATATAAGAAAAAAAAATTATTTGCTGCTATTAATTTGCTGCGTTTTAGGCAAAGCGCAGCAAATTAAACTAAGTTTACTTTTACATGATATTTATTTGCAGCGGCTTTAAGCAATAACCCCTCCTTTTAAATCGAAAATATTGATTAGTATGGGTTATCTATTTTAACCGCTGAAAATCAATAATCTGTTCTTACCCTAAACCCTCATTTTCCTACCCACGAATTCAGTTCGTTCTTCCGCTTGAACCCTCTTCCACCCTTTTCCCTCTTCTTCTCTCACCCACCCTAACTTTCGCCGAGTCACCGGCCACAGTCGAATTCCCCTCACTGGTTACCGTCGAATCCTCTCACTCGCCCTAAGCCTCAACGGCCATCGTCCTTCCTCATTAGCACTGGTTTTGCTTATTCTCAGGTGAATCGCCGACTCCTTTGTGTCCGGCCTTCCCAATTGGCGTCCCCGACGCAGCTACCTCGAATCTCCAATGCTGTTTATGTAAGAAATATACTGACATAAAAAGCAACTATTGAACAATCATTTCTGCTTAGGCTAACTTATATGAAGGTATGATTTATGTCCTTTGTTTATATTCTTCAATAATGTATTTACCATTTGCCGTGAGAATGCCATATCTCAAACATACTACATTATAATATCTTCTGCTTCTTGAGACTGCCCTGCTTGCACCGATCGAGTTTCATGGTGTTTGTTTCAGATTAAGGTTTAGTTTAAAAAGTAGGTGTGTAATTAGATCTGCTTTATATATAGAAGGCCCATGATTTGCAGTAATCCTTAAACTTGCCTTTAACATGGATATAATAATGTGAAAGTACAGCTCATAGAACATGTATGACATTCTCTCTAAACATAGTAATGCAAAAGACATTGATGAGGTATGGTCTTCTATTCTTATCATTACTAGTGCAACTATTTTTTAGTCTTATTATCTTAAAAATGACTCTTTTTAATTCAAATATAACTTACTCACACCAATTAAAGGTATAAAATTAAAGTTAGAATCAAAACATGACCATTCTACCACTTATGAACCTGTTTGAGTCAATTGTTTTCCAAATGGCTATACTTTTGAGAAATCAGATTGTTTTATGTCCTAAAGTCATATATATAAGTTTATTATTCATATACAACCTTAATTAGAGCAATTATTAGTATGAAATCAAAGATAGAACAAAAGAGGTCCATTATGTATTACAATATTATTTTTTTATATTAGTTTAATGTCTTACAATAATTTGTTGTGAATCATGTTCATAGGTTTGCACGCATGTAAATGAAGATCCTTACACCGATGGTGATGTAGATGAAGTACGGCTCAAATGGCCTCGTATTTCACTAATTGTAGTGGGTGATCTTAGTTGTTAGACAATGTTTGTGGTTTGTTTTGGATTGATATATCATATATGTACAAAAGTGAATTGTACCTTTTGTTGATTTTGAAGCTAATTTAGAATGTGATACTCTAATTTTGTTGAATAAAAAGTATTTTGTCATAAAGTTCAGGATTACAAGTTCTTATAGTGTATATTAATCATAATAACAGAGATGATGTTACCAAAATTTTATTTAATTAATTATTTATTACAAAATATTATTTAGAAAAAAAAAAGATTAATTAGAAGCGGTTGTACTGTTACTCTGAAAACGCAGCAATTAATCGATTATTAAATAATTAAATTATATTTATTTGCGGGGGTCAATGAAATAACCGCTGTAAATAAATGCATTGATTTGCAGCAGTTGTAACCGTAGCAAATCAAATGATTGAATTGTTGCCCTGGCGTTTGCTGCCCCTTTGAAAGCAGCAAATCAATTATTTTTAACCGCTGCAAATTACTGTTTTTCTACTAGTATACCTTTATTTTAGCCTCTCTTGGTTCATAAAGAGTTGGATCACGATGGATGATCTTCATTCCCTTACTGAAAAGTCATGTTTGTGCATTGAGACTTTGTATTCAGTCGACTAAAAGACTAGGATTACAATAATAAAACAATTTACAAGAAAATCTAAAAAGCTTCATGCTCTACATGTGATAGGATCTAGTCGTATCACCAAATCAAAACTAATTCCTAAGTCCTCTAACCAAAGTAGATAGGGAAGTAGGGTCAAATCCATAGGGAAACAATGTCTTTAATTTATTCCTAATTAATTAATATAATCCAAACTATTAAGTAACCAGATTGTTTTTGTGAGAATTAAACTAAGAAGAATAAAATAACTAACACGAATAAAAATAAGGGGAATAACAATAAATCAAAGCCTAGGGTGGTATAGGTTCACCAATAAATAATATTCCGGGGTAAAAAACAACAATCAATTATCAATGCATCAATTAATCAAATCATAAAGGGCTTTCGCTACATATTACAATCACAAAATTAATGTAGCGGTATTAAATCGCATCTCTCGAATCTTGACTTAACCATTTATAAATTAACCTGCCTGTTGAAACTAAGCCTAAACATCAATTCTCATCTGTCGAAACTCGAATCAATATTGTATAACTCATACAATTAAACTAGGCCTAATCTAATTACATAGCATTAAATCAATCAATAGGAAATTAATCAAGCATTGACAATCAACAATAATAAATCACCCCTTCATATTATTTATGGATCCCCACGAACCCTAGAAATAAACTACTCACACATAATGGAATCTAAACTAAGCAAAGCAATAAAACAAGACATGATTAATCAAAACAATTAAATTACTGAAAATAAAAGGGAAGGAAATCGTTACCAAATTAAACAGAAATAATGAATTGCATAAACCAAAAGTGTTGAGAGAACAAAAATACTAATCAAAGCTTAAAACTAAAATCAGGAATTTTAACTAATGAATGACGTAAGTATCTCGCTTAACAAAAGCGTATTTATACTAAACAAAGAAATCCTAAATTAAAACAAAGTAAAAAAAACGCTACTTAACTCTCTCAAATACATGCGCCTGGCAGGGCGTCTGACTGCCCGACCGGGTGTGCCTTCGGGTGGTAACTCTTTCTCACTCGCCCGGCAAGGCGCGCCTTTGGGTGGGAGTGAGCTACTTCCTTCCTTCCTCACCCGGCCGGACACGCCTTAAGGCAAGGTCTTCCAGGTCGGGCAAGCTTCCGAGCAACATGGACTTCTCGATTGGGCTAATTCTTGCCCCAAATCCAAATTTTTCCTCGGGTCTTAATAACTCGGTTCATTGCCTCGGTTTCTTCTTCTACGCCGAGCCCTTAATCAGCGGTTTGATTACTCTAACGCGGTCTTGGGCTACGGAAAACGGTCATATCAATGCGATCCAAATCCAATGCTCGTAGTGGCTGAAATAAGTCCGAGAAATGCTCCAAATCAGCAATTTCCTACAAAAAATACCAAAGCTATGAAACACTAAAAAACACATATTAGTAATAAAAATAGCTCCGTAGAGCCAAAAATACTCCTAAATATGACCAAGGGACGGGTGTAAATCATTATATAAAATGGACAAAAGAGTGAGCATCTTTAAACGTGGTAGGTCAAAAGAAACCCGGCTTATTGATCTTTGCTACCGTCTTTGTGGGTCCATGATATCCACCATAGGGTGAGTTGTGGCATCTAGTAAGAACACCGTGAACTTCCCATTCAAAAAACACTTGCGAAGAAGTCCATCTGCACACTCACGAAACAAAAAGGGGTCATCCCAAAAATAATGTTTAACATCATAAAGGAACCTCTTTTTCTGTCGGTAGGACATATCAGCAGGTAGGGTACCGCCCACCAAATAATTGGCATAATCGGCATACCAAGGGTGTTGCTCTACAATTGCAAACAAGTGGTCATCAGGGAAAGAATCATCTATAGGAAGAAAATCCTTACCCTCATCATACCTGATCCTCGACAAGTGATCTGCAACTACATTCTCTGCCCCCTTTTTATCCTTAATTTAAACATCAAAATCTTGGAGCAAGAGAACCCAACGGAGAAGCCTAGGCTTTGTTTCTGCCTTTTTGGTTGTAAGATATTTCAAAGCTACATGGTCAGTAAAAATAATAATTTTAGAACCAACTAGATATGATCTAAATTTTTCTAAAGCATAAATCCCAACAAGAAACTCCTTCTCTGTAGTGGCATAGTTGACTTGAGCTTCATCCAAAGTTTAACTTGCATAATAAATAGCATGCAAAACTTTCTCCTTTCTTTGTCTTAGCGCGACTCCAAGTGCAAAATCACTGGCATCACACATAATCTTGAAGGGGAGATCCCAATCGAGAGCACATATGATAGGTGCCGATATCAAAACCTGCTTAATCCTGTTAAAAGCCTCAAGACACTCGTCAGTAAAATCAAATAGGGTATCCTTGAATTGAGTAAAAGCTGAGTCAGTGGTTTAGCAATTTTAGAAAAATCCTTGATAAAGCGACGATAAAACCTCGCATGACCTTAGAAACTCCCAACCCCCTTAACATTAACTAGTGGAGGTAATTGGTTAATCACAGAAACTTTTGCTTTATCTACCTGTATACCCTTATCAGATACAATATGACCTAAAACCACATCTTTAGTCACCATAAAGTGACACTTTTCCCAATTTAAGACCAAATTGCATTCTTCACATCTTTTCAAAATTTTAGTGAGATTAGCTAAACATGCATCAAATGAAGACCCATACACACTAAAATCATCCATAAAGACTTCCATGATAGACTCGATGAATTCAGAAAAAATGCTCATTATACAACGTTGAAAAGTAGCAGGGGCATTACATAATCTAAAAGGCATTCTATGATATGCAAAAGTACCATAAGGGCATGTACGTAAATGCCGTTTTCTGTTTATCATCTGGGTGAATTGGAATTTGGAAAAATCCCGAGTACCAATCGAAATAACAGAAAAACTTGTGATTAGCCAATCTTTCTAACATTTGATCAATAAAAGAAAGAGGGAAGTGATCCTTTTTAGTGGTAATATTTAATCTACGATAATCAATGCACATGCGCCATCCTGTCACAGTTCTAGTGGAAATAAATTCATTTTTATCATTTTTAATCACTATCATCCCACCCTTCTTAGAACTACCTGTACGGGACTTACCCACTTCGAGTCAGAAGTTAGGTAGATAATACCTGCATCAAGTAATTTCATTACCTCCTTCTTGACTACTTCCTGCATGTATCATGTGATTATCCAAATTGTTTTTGTGAAAATTAAACTAAGAAGAATAATACAACTAACACGAATAAAAATAAGGGGAGTAACAATAAATCAAAGTCTAGAGTGGTGTAGGTTCACCAATAAATAATATTCCGGGGTAAAACACAACAATCAATTATCAATGCATTAATTAATCAAATCATAAAGGGATTTCGCTACGTATTATAATCACAGAATTAATGTAGCGGTATTAAATCGCATCTCTTGAATCTTGACTTAACCATTTATAAATTAACCTGTCTGTTGAAACTAAGCCTAAACATCAAATCTCGAATCAATATTGCATAAATCATACAATTAAACTAGGTCTAATCTAATTACATAGCATTAAATCAATCAATAGGAAATTAATCAAGCATTGACAATCAACAATAATAAATCACCCCTTCATATTATTTATGGATCCCCACGAACCCTAGAAATAAACTACTCACACTAGAACAAGATAGGGTATTGGACTTGTTGGCAAATAACAATTTTTGCCTCAACAAGTTTTTTCGCGACCATTTTAGCCTGTGGGAGAACACTAAACTAAATCCATCTAACTCTGACTATTTGGAAGTTTCCCCATGGTCCTAAGCGTTCATCACGTAAAGGAACTACTTAGGAAGATGATAATTCATCTAAACTCAATCATGATATAAGACCATTTTAGAGGATTAACAATATCTAGAAAATCAACTGCCAACTGAATACGTACACATTCTTCTGTACAACTTGAGCCTCAAACAAAAAGGCAAGATGAGTTGATTCTAGACAAAGGAGAAAGTCATTCTCCCATTAGAAACTTACTCAATACAACATACACAAAATTTGTAGATATTGTAAAGAATCTGATGGAAGATCTAAAAGAAAACAATATAGAGCATTTGATAACTACTATTGTGTCATGGCAGACGAAACCACCAGAGTGTTAACTACCGAGTTGAGGAATTTTGGCTCCAATTCTCAACAAGGAGTTACCAGACAAGTGGATAGGATTATTCTAGATATAAATGAGACTCTGAATGCTACTAATGTCGCTTTATAAAAAATTATAACAACCGAAATAATTACAAGGCTTGAACCATTAGTGGATAAACACAACCAACTCAATGAGAAGTTGATGAGTGTTCTAACTGCTTTAGGTAGTAGGATTACTGAAGTAAATCAAAGGGAGATATCCTCCTGGGATACCCTAAAATAGAAAATATGACTAGCAGTGCCAAGAAGTATCCCTCCTATTGGTACTGATGAGGGGTATAGCGGTTAAGGGAGAGTTAGTGGCTCAGGACTAGGTTATGAGTCAGGCTATAACCATAATGGTCAGGGTCCATCTTCCTCGTCTTTTCCCCCACATGTTACTATACACCCATTAACCTCTTCAATGGGAAATATACCTCCTATGAGAGCAGAGATTGGGGTCAGTTACGCCAACTATGGTATTGAAAACCTACCAGGTACAACATGCCATACACAAGCTACTGCATCTGCACAAGGGTGCTGTAGGGATTTTCACTCGCCCTATTGTGGGTCATGTTTTTAAGTATGGCGACAATGCAAGGAAAAGAAGCCGCAACAAGTTTTAGGAACTTGTAAACCGTTCATGATTGTGAAGGTTACACCCCATTCACAATCACAGAGATTGCTAACTTTATAGTGGTCCGAAACCATGACTAGATTTTCAGGGATGATGGTACGAATTCAACCTCAAAGAGATCAAACCCGCCCTGAAATAAGCCTCTACTTAATTCTTATTGATCTTCATGCGCGCTTTTTGATCAACATACATACATCAAATTCATCTTAAATCTGTTTAATATATGTTGGTTGATTATTAATGCACAATTAAATCTAATATTGGTGATCACTTGAATTAAAATCATGTTAAACCTAAATCCGATTATTTAATTATCTTATTAGGCGTGATTTCAAATACAAATTCCCTTTAAACCTGCTAAAAGGGGGGTGATCAAGAAATAACAATAAAACATTGATAATCAAGTAACAGATAACCAACATATCAATCATTATAAAAACATCGTTAGTAGTAAGATCCTAGGCATGATACTAAACAGATTAATAACAATCCTAGCATGTTACTAATAACAAAATCAAAGCGTTATCTTAAACATGATTTCTAGTAACAAAATCAACACATTATCCTAAACATGATTTCTATTCAAATGCAATTAAATTACTTACTTTGATAACTCGACCTTCTTGATATTAAAACAATATACACGTTAGTAAACTTCAAGAAAGTAGAAACAATAAAGTAAATAAACCAAATTAATTAAGAATAGAAATATAGATTTGGAACCAAACACTCAGAAATACCAACCTTTCACGTCGAGGTCTAACACAACGTCAAGTATGGTTTGGAGAATTCGAATCACGCAAAGGAATTATGGTGAATGATTGGGATGTATCGAAGATATGTTTAGGCTAAGGCTAAGAACATGGGAATTAGAAATTCCGGATTATGATGATTATTATGATGGTTGTTGATGATTGGAAACGGGGAAAACGACCTCTATTTATAAGGAAATAAGTGAGTCAAACGATCGGAAAAAAATCAGAAGTCCGAACTGCTATAAAACACTTTTGTCGCGACGCGTTGGACCTTGTTGGTCGCGACAGGGCTATCGCAGCGCGATGGTCCTGTCGTTGTGCGATGGTTTCAAAAGATAAGAAGTTCGTGAGGTATTTTTTTCTGATGGAATTATCTTGGAAAAATATATCTGAACGTCTTTTGATAAATCAAGGATTACCATAAGAGTTCTATTCGATTTCAAACTTTCGATCTTTATCTTTTCGGGAAGGATAATTAGAATCTTCTAGAAGATCCTAACTGATTTAGGATTAGAAATATGATCATATAAGGCCTAAATAAAATATTTGGACTTCATAATCATTGGGTCGTACTAAAGGTGGACCTAGGCTAGGTTTGGGCTCGGTCTAGTATTTTGGCCATATCTCATTCGTTTTGAGTCAGATTTGGGCTTATAATGTATCGTTGGAAAGCTCTTTTCAAGCCCCATCCATCCAAACAATAATTGGACTAGGAAAAATGGACCAAAGTAATCATATTAGACATTTTTAAGGTTATGGGCACGAAATGAATGTTGTAAGGGACACAAAATGAATAATTTTGGGTTTAAGGACACGAAATGAATGATTTTGGATTAAAACATTTTGGGTAAGGTTAGAAATATGGTCTAAGCTTAGAAAACTTTACGCGACCCTTCAACTCTTTGCTGAACTCATCAATCAAAACGCGAAAGGTACTCATCACTGGGTTTGGTGTTCGGGAAGACACAATTAGGTGTCTACAGGTGCCCTATCATTCTATTGGTGTAAATGGTCCACAATCTTCCACACAACCTGGAAATTATAATTAGCACCAATATGGATATCCAAACACTAGTTTTCCTACACAAAGTTCCTCATGGAACTAAGGTTAGGCTGGTATTCCATATAGTGAGAGATATCTAGCAATGTCTTAACCAAATTCTAATGGCTTGGGGGGAATGAATGTTGGATATAGGGGTTTCCATAATCCTCAAGGGAATCAACAAAACCCTTTTACATGCATGATCCACCGTTTCAGCCTAATGGCTCAATGCATGGTCAACCTCCACAAATGGGAAAGCAATGTCTACTCAAACAAATGGATGAGATGATTCAACGAGCAATGGGTCCGAATGGTGGGTAAGCTAGGAGAGGAACCTGTATTCCATATCCTGAATGGATTGATAGGATGTATCCATTCCCAAGAGGGTTTAAAGTTCTTGAATTCTCTCCTCTCTTCTCTGGTAACAACACCATGTCTGCTGAGGAACAATTAGTTAGATTCAACTGCCCGTGTAGAGAGGCGGTTGATAATGTATTTGGTTGACTCGCTTACCACCTAATTCGATCCTAAATTGGCAAGATATGCAAACATAATTCCTTCACCATTTTACCAGGGTTGAGGCAAGGGTTACTATAGGTGATTTGGCTAAGATTATGCAAGAAAAGGGAGAGTCGGTAGGAGATACATTCTTAGATTAAAAAATTCTAAAATTAGATGTCACTTAAACATACCTGAATAAAAGTATGTATCTATCATTTAAAAGGGTTTGTCCTTTCCTTTTAGAAAGAATTTTAAAGGCCATTATTTCCTGGTTTTTTTGCATTGTCTATTGTTGTGATGGCTTATGAGTGGTGTTTAGAAGAACATCTAGGCCTAAGCATAAATATTACACTAGCATGGCAGAAGAATGTGACCAGGAAGATGATGTGTATGAAGCAGCAATAGTTGAATTTGTATATGGTCCTTCATTTAAATGTCCACCTTTAACTAACAAAAAGTTTTCTTATAAGAAAGACTTGAACTCTGATAAAAAAATAAAAATAAAAAGGAGAATATTCCTTTGATATTAGGAGGTGTGATGAGATTTTTGAGTTGTTGTTGGGTCATAAGAAAATTAAGTTAGCAAGGAAACATAAAACTAAGAGTCCTAAAGAGATTGAAGGAAAAAACTACTGTTAATGGATGGTATGGCATGATGCTCTTACTCATAAGACTTCCCTGAAGAGACATATAAAAAACATATAAACTTCCCTGATGAGAAAGTCAGCTCTTGTGATTTAGAGTTAGAGTCTCCTTTTGAGTATGAAGTTTACGAAATGAATTGTTTCAAGTAGGGGTGCTCATCGAGTTGAGCAGCTCACGAACAACTCGAGATTGACTCGGTCAAAACTCGACTCGAGTTGGCTCGACTCAACTCAAAACCTTAACAACCACGAGTCGAGCAAGATATAACTCGACTCGATAAGCTCGCGAGCTGCTCGTTAATATTTTATTATTAAAATATAATATAAACAATTATAATAAAATAGGAAATTTTAAAGAAAAAAAAACACACACACACACAAAATTTGAAAAATTCACTAAAGCCACTGCCACTAATCATACATTCTAGAAGAGCAGCATTTAGCCCATTACAATTCCTCAAAAAACTAGCCCATTATAATAAACTACTCACCCAGGCCATTTCCGACGGAAAAATTCCGTCGGAATCACCCTGAATTCCGTCGGAAAACCGTTTCGACAAAATTTCCGTCGGAATCGGTTGTCGGAAAACCTTTTGCAGGAAAAACGACCTTTTCCGACGGAAATTCCGTCGGAACCACTTTTTCGACGGAAATTCCGTCGGAACCACTTTTCCGGCGGAAATTCCGTCAGAACTGTTTCGTCGAAAGAGGATTTCCGGCACCGGAAAAATCCGTCGGAAATTTCAGACGAATATTGTTCCGCCGGAAAATTGCGACGAAATTTCCGTCGGAACATGCTTTAAAAAAAAAAAAAAACCGCCTCCCACCACCACCAGCTACCAACCCACACCACCAGCTACCAGCCCACACCAGCCACCTTAACCCACCAGTCACACCACCTTAACCAGAACCCACCCACCAGGCCCACCTAACCTGAACCCACCACCTTAACCCACCTAGAAACCACCCGAAACCACCCAAAAATACCCAAAACCACCGAAAAATACCCAAAACCACCCAAAAATACCCGAAACCACCCAGCTCTAGAACAAACGGCCACCCATAACCACCACCCAGACCCACGCCAACAAACCCACGAAACCACTAAAACCCTAACTAACCCTAACCCATGCCACCAAACCCAACGAGACCACCCAGAAACCACAAAACCACCCAAAAATTCACACATCGCCACCCACCACCAGCCCACACATCACACACGCACACACAACAACTCAGAAACCCAAAAATTTTAAAAAAACAAAGAAAAAAAACACAGAAAAGCGAAATTAAAACATAAAACATACCTTGAATTGAAATGGGCTTCGAATTTCACCACGAAAACAGTTTAACAAGGCCAAATTTGGCCATGAAAAGTCTAGATCTAGGCTTTTAATGATCGAATTTGGCCTAAAAAACCTTTAAAATAATCAAAACAAAACTCATGGTGGTGGTGTTGATTGTGCAGCGGTGGTGGTGGTGTTGGCTGCGCAGCGGCGGAGTTGGTGTGAGAAGAAGAAGGAGAAGAGAGGAAAACTGATAAGGAGAAGAGAAATGAAGGAAGGAGAATAGAGAGAAAGAGAGGGCGAAGGAGAGAGAAAGAGGGAGGAGAGAGAAGAGGAAAGGAGTTTAGAGAGAGAAGAGGAGAGGAGAGAGAAATGAGAATGAAAGGGGAGGGGGATCTGTTTTTAGGGTTTATGTATTTTTTAATTTTGTTTTTAAGAAAAACCATAATTCCGTCGGAAAGCGTTGGAAATTTCCGACGGAATTTAAATCCGTCGGAAATTAATTATTTTCCGACGAAAAATCCGTCGGAAACTAGGTATTTTCCGATGGACTTAAATTCCGTCGGAAATTTTCGACGGAATATCTAGATTCTTCAGAAATTTCCGACGGAATTTAAATCCATCGGAAATTTCATTTTTTCCGTGTCCGTCTAAACACATCCGTCAGAAATTGACCTTTTTCTAGTAGTGAAAAAACCCTAGCTCTCAAGCTCCCACACAGGTGCAGTCACGCCTCTCAGCCACTTTGGATTCCTTTTTGTTCTTTTTCTCTCTTTACTTCTCAAATCTCAAGTAAGAAGCTCATAGGAATATGAATTGAAAGAGGAACCAAGAATCAAGATAAACTTAAAGCCAATTTTAACAAGGAATAAGCTTCAATCTTAATATGACAGGTGTGTTAGACAATAGATGCACTAAGCGGAATTGCATGAATCATATTCATAAGCATCTAACAACCAAGATTAGTGCATAACACATAAAGAATATAGAATTATACCTTTGAAGCGTGAATCCACGTGTGATTGAGCAAGAATAATAGGAGATCAAGAACCCCAAGTGTAATTATTCTACTTAGTCCACAAGCACAGATTGAACCTCCACTAATGCTAGTTAGTTGTGATTGAACCCTTCAATCAACATTCTACGGAGAAGAGAGACACGAACTAACCATGAACCACCACGACAAACACCACACGCCACCAAGGAGGGGTGGCCGTGCGGTTTGGTGAAGGGGAGGGGAGGACGTGCGTGAGGAGAGAGAGAGTTTAGGGTTTTAGGAATTGGTTGCCTTGTTTCATAATGCACTGACAATTTAATGTCTTATGTCTTGTCTACTTTCAACCCTAGGCATGGACTTTATTTGTAGATCATATCTAGAAATAATAGTCCATGTCAAGCCCTATTCCTAACTCTATTCTAACTACTCTAGCCCAAACCCTTTTATGGTTTGTCATAGCCTCATGAGGCCCATTAATGGGTCTCACACTTGTTCAATCCAATACTCTTGTGTGTGACCTCATAGGATCCATTCTATTGGGCTTTGGACTATTTGATTAGCCCAAAGATCATTTATCATATCTAGTAACAGACAATGATGACCCAAAAGAATGAACTAATTATCTCCATAACAACGATCCTTGATATATCTAGTAATTGCACTTGACGAAGACATAATTCCTTCAATCTCCCACTTGTCTGAGATAAGTGCACAATGTTCAAATTCCTTAAGTCAATGTGTGTCGATTTGATGATATGATTGCATCTCATGTCGTGATCATATTAATATACAAATCTTTTCTTGAAAACTGAGTTAGAATTACAAAACAAATGATTACTATGTAATCCATTTGAGCACGCCCATGCATTTTCTGAATTTTCCCTCTTTAGGGGGCCATGACACAATCCTAATTAAATAGGTAGACTCAATCCAATCTTGTGACAGCCAAAGCACCCACTCAATTCTTGAAGTAACCGGAAAACACCCTTTATAGCCTCCTTTTACGGCACGACATTTGAATGTACCATAGTTAAATCAATCATTGAATGAAATCAATGTTCCACTCATGTCAAAGGAATCCACTAATATATCCGGAAGCTCTATACTTGAACTTCAAAGTAGGTCTATAGTTCAATCATGCATCATTCATGCATATCCAAGTGATTGACCGAGCATCTCTATGCCCCTATAGCCCATGAAACTGCACTATCCAATCAACCTTACATGCTAGTCCATTTATTGAAATCATTTATGTCCAATTTAATGATTTCGAACTAGGAACTTAATAATATATGAATTTAGTTCACCTGTGGGGTTTCATTCACCAAGTCATCAACTTGATGAGCCCATCAATTCATAATTATTTTGGACATTTTATTTAACATCAAAAACCATAATTAAATAAGAGAAATAGTGAATTTGTGATTAAACATAATTCTGCAAATGAATGTATGTAATAAGTTTTCTCAAAACAAATACAACTTAACTTACATCACTTGCTTCAATCCAGTTGCCCTATTATGATCTTCATGCTTGGGCTGTGGAAGGGGTTTAGTAAGCGGATCAGCGATATTCTCATCCGTATGAACTTTTCACATCTTGACATCTCGTTTGCCAACGATCTCTCTAATGAGGTGATATTTCCTCTCAACATGTTTGGATTTGAAATGTGACCTTGGCTCCTTTGATTGAGCAATGGCGCCATTGTTGTCACAATACAATTCAATTCCTTCTTAAGCACTTGGCACGATATCCAGCTCAGTAAGGAACTTCTTAATCCAAACTACTTCCTTAGCTGCTTCAACGGCATCCAAATACTTTGATTATGTCGTAGAGTCTGCGACAGTGCTTTGCTTTGAACTCTTCCAGCTCACTGGGATTTGAAGTCATCTTTGTCTGTTTGGAAACTCGCATCCGTATAACCCTTGACAACCAACTCATTTTCGCTACCATATACTAGAAACATTCCTTTAGTCCTTCTCAAGTACTTAAGGATGTTCTTGGCAGCTGTCCAGTGTGCTTCTCCTGGATTTGCCTAAAATCTACTACACATGCTAAGAGCATATGCAACATCCGGCCTCGTACATATCATGGCATACATAATAGACCTTATTGCAGAAGCATAAGGTATATCAGTCATTCGTCTCAACTCTTGTAGCTTTTGAGGGCATTGAGCTTTACTAAGCGTAATACCATAAGACATGGGAAGAATTCCTCTCCTGGAGTCTTTCACCAAAAACCTGTCAAGAACCTTATCAATATAAGTCTCTTGACTTAGTCCAATCATCCTTTGATACCTGTCTTGATGGATCTTGATTCCCAAAATGTACTCGGCGTCACCCAAGTCTTTCATGGAGAAACAACTCTTCAACCATTCCTTGACTAACTCAAGCATTGGTATGTCATTCCCCATGAGCAGTACGTCATCTACATACAAGACTAAGAAAACTAGGCTGCTCCCACTAGACTTCTTGTATACAGAAGGTTCTTCTTCGCTTTTGAGAAAACCAAACTGTTTGATCACCTCATCAAAACGAAGGTTCAAACTCCCTGATGCTTGCTTCAATCCATAAATGGATTTTTGAAGTTTACATACCCTTCCAGGATTTTCTGGATCTTCAAAACCTTTAGGTTGTGTCATATACACATCCTCCGTCAAGAACCCATTCAAGAAGGCGATTTTGACATCCATCTGCCAAATTTCGTAATTGAAAAATGCAGCAATCGCTAAAAGAATCCGAATGGACTTAAGCATTGCTACTGGAGAAAAAGTTTCATCATACTCAATACCATGAATTTGTCTGAACCCTTTTGCAACCATTCTTGCTTTATAAATGTAGGCATTTCCATCTTTGTTTGTCTTGATCTTGAAGACCCATTTACAACCAATACATTTGATCCCATTAGGCAAGTCTACCAGGGCCCACACACCATTTTCAGACATGGATTCCATTTCGGGTTTCATGGCCTTAAGCCATTTCTCTGAGTCGGGGCTCGCCAAAGCTTGCTTGTAGGTTGTAGGTTCTTCATTCTCCAATAAGAAGATTTTAGAATTTTCAGTTAACAAAACATCAACAAACTGCTTGTCTCTAATTCTGCTAGACCTACGTAAGGTAGGAGCAACAGTAGAAATATTCTCTTCAACTCTTTGAAGATTTTCGCAAGAATTAGATTCAAGTGGGACGATAGGAGTCTCACTAGTTGAATAAGCTTGCTCTGACGCATGATTTATCAAACTAGTTGACTCATGTGCCCTCGCCTCTGACGTGGTGTTATCCACATCCATTTGTTGCTCGTCTTGAATTTTTTCAAGAACCACTTTACTCCCACTTGGATTTTTAGAAAGAAATTAATTTTCTAGAAAGACACCATCGCGAGCAACAAACACTTTGTTATCTTCGCGATTGTAGAAGTAATACCCTCTTGTCTCCTTGGGATAACCCACGAAGAAACATTTGTCTGATTTAGGGCCTAGTTTGTCACCTTGTAAACGTTTTACATAGGCTTCACAACCCCAAATCTTGAGAAAAGACATCTTTGGAACTTTTCCATTCCACATCTCATATGGAGTCTTTTCAACTGCTTTGGACGGGCTTCTGTTTAATTAGTAGTTTTGCAGCTGTTTCTAATGTATATCCCCAGAATGATATGTGAAGATCAGTCAAGCTCATCATGGATCGAAGCATGTCTAGCAAGGTTCGATTCCTCCTTTCTGACACACCATTTAACTGTGGTGTCCCTGGAGGAGTTAATTGTGAAAGTATTCCACAATCCCTCAGATGATCATCAAACTCTTGGGTCAAATATTCACCACCACGATCAGATCGTTGTGCTTTAATTGTCTTCCCAAGTTGATTTTGTACTTCATTCTGGAATTCTTTAAACTTTTCAAAGGCTTCCGACTTGTGCTTCATTAAGTAGATATAACCAAATCTACTTAAATCATCATTAAAGGTAGTGAAGTAACTAAACCCACCTCTAGCTTTTAAACTCATTGGTCCACACACATCTGTATGTATGAGTCCCAAAAGGTCACTAACTCTTTCACCTATTCCTGTAAAAGGTGACTTGGTTATTTTACCTAGCAAGCATGACTCACAATTCTCAAATGATTCATAATCAAATAATGAAAGGAGTTCATCCTTTTGTAATTTTTGGATGCGCGATTGGTTAATATGACCTAACCTACAATGCCATAGGTAAGTTGGGTTTGGACCATCTGTTCGTTGCTTTTTATGATCTATGTTATAGACATGGGTCGTATAATCTAATACATATAAATCATTAACCAATTTTGCACTAGCATATAACATGTTATTCTTTGAAATAAAACAACACTTGTTTTAATTTCAAAAGAAAAACCTTCAGTATCTAAAACAGGAACTGAAACAATGTTTTTAGTAATCGCAAGGACATAATAACAGTTATTAAGAACCAAAATGAGTCCAAATGGGAGCTTGAGTTCATAGCTTCCAATAGCAAGTGCAACAACATTTGCTCCATTTCCTACTTGAAGCATCATCTCTCCTTTTGCTAGCCTTTTACTCACTCTTAAGCCCGTATTTCATTAACAATGTGAGCTCCACAACCAGTATCAAATACCCATGTGGAAGAGGAAGTAAGGTTAATTTCTACAACATAAACATTAGGTAACTCCTTACCTTCCGTTTTCAACGGCATGTTGTGGGGACATTCTGGTAAGTGGTAAGACCACCTACCGCAATAGAAGCACTAGCTACCTTCTTTCTTCAAGTACTCCTCGGTGTGGTTGATCAATAAGTTGACAAGCGTGGCTGTAGAGCCTTCATCATTATGAATTAGCTTCACGAGATCAAATCCAGCATGGAGTGAAAACAGAATAGTATCATGAGCAGAGTCATCATCAAACGGTCTCCCTAGGATATCCATCCAATTGAGTAACTCAATTAGTTCCTTAACATGGGTCCTAACTGACTGACCAGGTATGAGTTTCTTAGCCATTATCTTGCAATGAATTTTGTAAGTCTCAAACCTTACACTGCCAGTCCAGGCTGGAGAAATATACCGTGGGAATCGAATCAACAATTTCCTTGACATTCTTGTCAATGACGCCTCCACTGCCCAATGCCCCTATGCCACCTTTACAGATAGCATGTAGGCACTCTCACAGTAAGGTTGGCTCATAATCCTTAAATCTTCTCTTCCAACAGGTTGGAATAGAAGCTAACATGAGATTCCTGATTTTCTCTGCATTCGAAACATCTTTCGCATGCCTTTCAGGAGTTAACCCCACTATGAGTCTGCTTTCAATGGGAATGTATAACCGAGCTTCGAGCTTGTGGCTCTTAAGAACACTTCTTAGCTCATTTTCCCATTCCTTGAAATTTCTGAGATTTAGCCTTGTTTTCAATTTGGTTGGCAAGTTAGTGTTGTCGTTAAAGCTATTCATCTACAAACAAAATCAAAACGAGGAAAAGTTCAATAATTATGTTTAATAAAATTAAAGTACCATAAGCGAATTAAATAGGTTACTTTAAAACACTTTATTCAATATTAATTGATCACAATTGAATTAAGTGATGCCAAGATCCTTTATTTGTGTAATAGTTGATCGGACTGAGGCCCTACCATCAGGCATTACATTTTCAAGGTGAGTAAACTCTTTACTGATTACAACTCTTGTAACTCTTGGTTGAATAATTACCCACCACATGTTTAATTATTACCCTTTGCTTCAAGGTTCTAAACGCTTTAAGTAACCTTGTTGAGCGTAACCAACTAAATATGTAGAACGTAATCTACCCCAAATTACCTAAGATAACAAATGACACCCTGCGGAGGTAGACCCACCACTCACGATCGAAGGGTTGTTACGTATCTAATTGGAAAAACAATCTCAATATTACCGGGACCTAGATTTATTATGTTGAGATTATTTAGTGAACTCTAGCGCATCATCACAAGCATCAATAAAATCTAACATGCATAATATACTAATGCATAAATAAAACAATGGCATAGTATGGCCCCTTAATCCTAAGAAAACTAATAAAGCAAAAACTCCCACTTGAACCTTCATGGATCTCATCCATCTTGCTCCTTTGGGCCTTTACTCCATTGGCTTCTTGGATCAACTGCAACCTATAATACTATTCTATTCTACCTACTACTTAAATAAAATAAAATAAATTACAAAAATACTTTATCGGTACGCAGACCGTACTTAGATTACAAAAATACATCACGATGTGCAGATCGTATTTAGAATCTATGGGCCATCCTAGTCTATATATAGCAAAAAATAACATCATATATTATAAAATTCCATATAATAAATCACTCATCATACTTTCCTAAACTACAACATCGAATGTTCACAATTAAGGAAGCATGGCACCTAAATATCTCATATTTTAATTACTGCAATTAGATAATATCATATATTAGTCATGAAAATATCATATATTTTAATTTAAGTATGAGACAAAATCAAATCATATTTTAATCAGGAAAGATAAATCATATTTACTCTCCTTGATTATCCTAACTAATTTAGGAGATTCTATCCTAATTACTTAGCCAATCACAAAATTTTAAATCAATTATTTCCTAAAATAATTATTGAATAATCTCATTACTTAAATCAATTATTATCCATATAGAATCTTTTGCTCAAAATATCTTTAAAGCTTATCAAAAATAACAACTTTAATTTTAACAATTATCCTTTCAAAATAAAAATCTAATTTTTAAATTTGACTTTTAAAATAAACTAAATTTTTTTTTTTGAAATTGCGTCAGCCACCGTGATGTGGCCAGCCACAGTGGTCGTACACCATGAGGTGTACGTTGCAAGGCAGCGATGCGCAACAACAACAGCAGTGGCACGCAACTATTGTGGTGCTGTTGTTGCTGCCTTGCCTGACCAGAGCTGCTGCCCGCCCCCACCCCTCCCTCTTGGACCACCACTGGCGGCAGCCACGGCTACCGACCAAAAATAGCCTCAAAAATTCCCTTTTTTTTAAAAAAATTTAATTTAATTAAAAACAACCCTTTGTAAAAATAAATTAAAGTGGTCCAATTAATTTTAAAATCAAATCACATTCAATCTTAAAATTAGGGTTCTTCATGAAATTAATTCCCAATTCAATTTAACATTTAAATTAAATATTTTGATCATGAAAAATTCATAATTTATACATGAAAACAAGTAAATTAAATTCATGAAACACATAACAATCGAAATTATTCAAAAACCAAAACACAAAAATCAAAATCTAAGGTTAGGGTTTTCGGATTTTCGAAAATAGGGTAGGGGGGTCGAAATTTTCGAACCTTTTAGGGGAAAATTTTGGTCCAAATCTAGGCTAATTTCGAGCAAATTAAACAACTTTTAATGATTCCATATGTTAAATCTCTTTTAAAATAATAATTGACCCATAATTAAATTATTTTCCCTCTTAATTGAATTAAAATTGTGGACTACAAAGAAATAAATTCAATATGTGTACAAGCATAGGCTAACTAATACCACTATAGGACTATGAATGCACTAAGCGGAATTACATGAATCATATTCATAAGCATCTAACAACCAAGATTAATGCATAACACATAAAGAATATAGAATTATACTTTAAAGCGTGAATCCACGTGTGATCGAGCAAGAACAATAGGAGATCAAGAACCCCAAGTGTGATTCCTCTACTTAGTCCACGAGCACAAATTGAACCTCCACTAATGCTAGTTAGTTGTGATTGAACCCTTCAATCAACCTTCTACGGAGAAGAGAGACACGAACTAACCACGAACCACCACGACAAACACCACATGCCACCAAGGAGGGGTGGCCGTGCGGTTTGGTGAAGGGGAGGAGAGGGCGTGCATGAGGAGAGAGAGAGAGTTTAGGGTTTTGGGAATTGGTTGCCTTGTTGCACAATTCACTGACAATTAAATGTCTTGTGTCTTGTCTACTTTCAACCCTAGGCATGGACTTTATTTATAGATCATATCTAGAAATAAGAGTCCATGTCAAGCCCAATTCCTAACTCTATTCTAACTACTCTAGCCCAAACCCTTTTATGGTTTGTCATAGCCTCATGAGGCCCATTAATGGGCCTCACACTTGTTCAATCCAATACTCTTGTGTGTGACCTCATAGGATCCATTCTATTGGGCTTTGGACTATTTGACTAGCACAAAGATCATTTACCATATCTAGCAACAGACAATGACGACCCAAAAGAATGAACTAATTATCTCCATAACAGCGATCCTTGATATATCTAGTAATTGCACTTGACGGAGACATAACTCCTTCAAGGTGCGTTTTTAGTTTTTACTCTCTTTTGTTGTTGATCTGTGGTTATTCTAGTATATTCATTCAAAAAATTGGTTAATTTTACATCTACTTGAACAGTAGAGGAATAATGTGGGCGCTTTTGGTTTAATTAACTTTGATTTAGATCTGAAGTTATTCATCTTTTTACGAGCCGAGCAATCGAGCTAGCAGAATTGAGCTACACGAGTTACGAGCCGAGTCGAGCACGAGTCGAGCTACATTGAAACTAAACGATCACGAGTCGAGCAACAAGTTAACGAGCTTAGCGAGTAACGAGTTGAGTTCGAGCACGAGGCATGGTTTTCAATCACGAATCGAGCACCCTTAGCTCGCGATCGACTCGCTCGATTAGCACCCCTAGTTTCAAGGTGAGTGCTAAGATGGATATTGTGCGGGATAACATACGGGGACTGAAAGAAGTTACTAATGCAGTCAAATTAAATTATATGAAAAACTAGTGAATGAAGGAGTAATTGTGTCACCACAATGCCAGGAGATGACTATGAAGACATGATGATGTGTAGATGGCGCTTTAGCTCTTTTCATGCCACTAATGAGTGTTTTTCTTTCAAGGGATTCCCGAATAAGAAAATCAGAACAAATGCGATAAGGATTTTAGAGCAGGAGTATTAAGCGATGAACCTTGCTGAATATAACCCCGAAGGAAAGAAAGATAAGGCCAAGACATCATAAACTGACCATAAAATTCGGAAATCAAGCGATGAAACTTGCTAAATATAACCCTAAAATTTTAAAATTTGACTTTTCTTGACTTTGACCCATTAACTAAGTAAAATAAACCTTATAAATACGTTAAAGGCTTTGGGTCAGGCGATTGTACCAACTAAAGGTGGGTGGGTTACTTTAAATAAATAAATAAATGATAAAAAAAAATTAAAAAAAAAAAAAAAAAAAAAAGCCAAATGAAGAAGAAGCTGCATAAATTAGAACAAATGAGAGTGCTTCGTTTATATAATGACAGAGGTGGGTGGGTTACTTTAAATATAAGAGGGAAATTAGGAGGAAAGAAATGAGGGAGTTAAAATTGGTTAAAATAACAGTCATTAACCTATTACTCTGTACTAACGTTTAATTAACGGAATGCTTATTGTAGTTAATTAGTTGAAAGTATAGGTGTATCGCTAATGATTAAAACTTAAGCAATGATAATTTCCCAAAAAATAAAGGAAAATTTGATAATTACCATCTACTATAGTTCACATATTAGTAATTACCACCAACAATTTTTTTATTTTTTTTTATTTTTTTTCTTTTTATTTTACCACCAACAGTTTTCTAAAAATCAAAATTTACCACCTCTTTGGCCAATTATCTTGCATGATGTCACTTTGGGCCCCACCCCTTTTCCCTATTTTTTCTCCTCCTCCTTACAATATTCCCTTCTTTATTCATTACTCCATCTCAAATTTGGGTAAAAACTAAAGTTGAAATGAGAAAACAAAAATTAGGGTTTTAAAAATCATTCTCCTGACTTCAGTACTTGAATGCAATTGAGGAAAAAAGGTATGTATTGTTGTTTCATACTTTCGGAAACTTAAATTGGGGGTTTTGAATCAAATTGGGGATTAATTTATAGTGAGGCATTCGGGATAATTAACTCAAAATCTTGAAATTCACGTTATAATTAACAATATTATGGTTGTTATTAAAGAGGGATCCATAGAAAAGGAAAAAGGGAGGGAAATTGAATGAAATGACGTCATGCAAGGATGTTTGGACAAATAAGTGGTAAAACTTAAGGTTTTGAAAAATTGTTGGTAGAAAAAATAAATAAAAAATTATTGCCGGTAATTATTAAAACATGAAGTACGGTGGGTGGTAATTATCAAATTTTTTTTAACAAAAAAAAACGGAGTAAATTAAAAGCGGAGTAAAGCAAAGCAAATCCGTGCTTGGAGAGTATTAACGAACACGACCACGAACACGAAGAGAGACGCATGAGAACAACAATGGCGGACAGCAGGAGGTTTCAATTCAAACTATCAACATGTCTTCTCCTCCTCCTCCCCCTTCTCCTTCTCACCATTCATACACGATGCAGAGCTGATGTTATTACCCTAACTGAAGATATTTTCTCCGACAAGGTACCAATTTTTATTCCTAATTTTCTCGATCGATTCTTCTATTTAAATTGAATTTTCTTTTTTTTTTTTAATACAATTTTTTCCCAATAATTATCGTATTTTTGTCAATTATTAGCTTATTAGAATGATTAATGTTTTTTTTAGTATAGTTGAGATCCAGGTTATTGTGATTTATTCATTATAAGGCAGTTGCTATTGATTTTTTTCTTAATTCTGATTAGGAATTGTGTTTTTTGGCGAAATTATCGGCAATGGTAGAAATTGGTGAATGTTAAACTAGATTTGTGATCCACATACTTTGATCAATGGTTAATCTTTTAGTAAAATTATATATTGTGTTGTTGACTTCAAGTATCAGGAGTAATAGGTTAAAGGTGTGTGCATTCATCCTTAATAAATCATTAGACGTAGTCGATCGATGGACTGCCTGAAACTATTGATTTTATTGGAATTAGAGATTAGTATCGAACATTCGTGGTTAGTGTGATGAAGCAAACATATAGCCATGAGATAAGCAACCTATATTTTGCTTATTTAGGGTTTAACATTTTTATTAATCCTGCTTACAGGCGGTATTATTGAAATCTACATTCAGAGGAATCTTAGTTTACAAATAATTTGGCAATAAAATGAGGGTAGCAATTATTGCGGTACCTGGTTTAACAATGAAGGAAAGTTTTGCCAGGTGAGAATCCCGAAGGATTACTTATCCACTCATTGGGATGACTAGCCTTACAATCTTCCGTAAGTAAACGCCTAGAATCGCTATCATCATAAGCTCCTTGATTATCATTCATCATGGGCTGCCATCATTAAATGCAGATGCCAAGAAGTACCAACACAAGCACAGCCACGATAGCATCATGAAAATTAGAATGGAAAAAAGTAGAGACAGTTTGAGAAATAAATTACTAAAGGCATGCAAGCATTGTGGCTGTAGGCCTGTAGTTTGATGGGCATGTCAACTGTTATGGCACAGTCCTTATTATGATGCTGCACCGCCAAAGGGGCACCAGTTGTTCCAACATTTTTCCTACATAAGCTACATTCTAGGACACCAGCTTTTCTATCCCTTGGTGTTCCTTTACTTTTGGCCTGGTACACTAGAGTTCTTTTTGCCGAAAGATCCCTTCTAGCATTATATACCACTGACCACAAGAATTCAATCATCAATTTCTACCTTAAGCTATGTTTTTTTCCAAGTTTAAAGTAATTTTTCGGGTTTGATAAGTTCAAATTAGTTTAAATAATTTATGAAAGGCTCTAGTAAGTAGTAAACTTATACTAGGGATATTATGTTCTTTTTGCAACCATATATATGCTCAGGTTAGGGCTAATAGGATTAGTTTAGATAACACAAAGTTTTGACATTTGAAGTGAAACGAGCACTCCCTTAAATGTAACAATTACAGGTTTTGTAAAATAGAGGGCACAGAGATGATTGCTAGACAAATTAGACTATAACAATTTAATCTTGCCATCTGGGGAGTAGTCTCTTCTTTCTTCAATACCCATGCAATTATCAAATCCCAAAAAGTCTTGATCCTGAATTGCTTCTCTATGGCCGCCCTAAATAAGCTACTAGATTCTAGATACCATTGAATTTGACACCTTAGCCATGATTAGGATTAATTCATCCTAAACTACACTCGGAAAAATTAGCCTCATACCAAACACTTAAGTTTGAATTCGCTAATCTGTAAGAACCTAATTGATTAGTTGAGTGTATTTGAGGGCAGCTAGCGAGCCATTAACAGAAACCACAAATTTTCTAATCCCTAATTTGGAAGAATTAGCTTGAGTAGTAGAGTTCATTTCATCGGCAATTAGAGAGCCATTAATAGAATCCATAGCTTCTTCCCTCTCTGCCTTAAGCCTCTCAACCACCCCCCCCCTCCCCCGCACAATTATCTCAAGCAATTTATAAAGAACATTAACCAATAAAGTAAAGAGAAAAGATGATGAAATTTTTTTTTTTTTTAAATTCTCATGATGAAAACAGATACTCCTAGTGAAGCCCATAATTTAATAGTAGAAATTAAAGCATTAGAAACTACACCTTATCCAGCATTTCAGCATCTCCATTTCCCACCAAACCCTTTCTTTCAAGCAACACCATTAGAAAAGATAAACTCTTCTTACTCCTTTATCTTCCTTAAATTCTGACTTTAACTTCTTTTGGATATAAGGAAACTATCACTTTCATCTCATAAGGCCCCTATGTTTTTAACTTATAATTATGACCACCAATTCTGTGAAATTGAAAGAATAATATACATAATAACATGGAATTAACAATATGAAAATAATTATAAACATGTTTTTTTTATGGCATTCTTTATCAGTATATTTTAAGTGAAATTTGACAGTGGAAATTGTTTCTTTATCTTTGAATTATGTAAATTCCATGTCCAATTCTGAGATCCATGCCTATGTGACCTTCTTTTTCAAGTCATAGCATCGCAGATAAACAAAAATGAATATGAATTGATATACTTAGGGAATTGAAACAATTTGGTGTGCTAGGGGCCTACTGCTGGATTATAATCTTACTCTTGAAACGGAAATTATCTATCTAGAAGTCAAGAGTATGCAAGTTTGGACGCTCTTACCTCTTGCTGATGGAGAAAAGAAGTCCTCAAACCCATCCTTCCACTTAACAGTGAAAACGGATCCCAAGGGAGACCTATTAATCACCCTGTAAACAACATAGGCAGCATTGCAGCAAATTAACTCTGATACTTGATTAATTGCAGCTGTGCAGTGCAGTTATTCAATGCTGAAGCTGTAAATTTGCCTATGTTGTGTCTGCAATGTACTAAATGATATATTTTGAATTCTTAATTGATACTTCCAAAGAAACGAATCATAAATTATTGCCTTTCTACCTCTGAACTTATATGTATAAGTCGTGTTCTGCTCCCCTTCCCTCTAAAATGATGTTCTAAACCCTTACATTCAGCATATGTCCAATTTAGGAGAGCTGATTGATTTACTATCGTCTAACTTTTATTTACAATAGACTAAAGTTCTTTATAAGCTGACAACTATGTCTCTGGTGTATTCATTGCACAATTGAATTTTGTATAGATAAAGGAGAAGGATACTGCTTGGTTCGTGAAATTCTGTGTTCCATGGTGTAAGCACTGGTAAGAAATTATCACTACTTTAGAATTTATAGCTGGGGTAGTAGTGAATAATGAACTATAAATTATAAAATTTTATTTATTTTTATTTATTTTGTATTGGCTTCTATTAATTCTAATACTGGGTAACTTCAGTAAGAATTTGGGATCATTGTGGGAAGACTTGGGGAAGGCCATGGAAGGGGAAGATGAGATTGAAGTTGGACAAGTTGACTGCAGTACTAGTAAACCCGTTTGTTCCGAAGTTGATATTCATTCATATCCAACATTCAAGCTCTTCTACAATGGTGAAGAAGTTGCAAAATATCAGGGTAATTATTCCGGTCATCTGAATGATATATCTGTTTTTATATGGAACTGTATATGCTTCATTGATATGGCTTGGCTAATCCTTTTACGTCGGATCAACATTCATATTTCCTGCTTGTTTTTATATGGAACTGTATATGCTTCATTGCTATGGCTTGGCTAATCCTTTTACGTCGGATCAACATTCATATTTCCTGCTTAATGGAAAACCAAATACAATGTTGTTAGATGATTAACTCTTATTATGCCTGATTTTCTTAGTTGACTTTTTACTAATTTTTTAGATATAAACCAGTTAAAAAGGACTCCCAGTGAATAATATCTCCCTTTGTGGCCTGAAATGAAATTTAAGTACCAATTACTAAGAAAGTGCAGCCTTAGGCCTTGGATTATATGACAAGCTCAAACTTTCTTACCTTCATACACCATATATTTAGATTACTCATAACAGCCACTAGTCTTGGAGACCCTTTTTGTTATTTTGAGTCTCGAATGCCAAGACCCAACTGATCTAACTTTAGCCCACCAGAAAAGCTATTTAATCCAAACTGAGGCTGCTAATTAACATTTGAAGAGTAGGTGATTAAATCCTCATGAACTCGTGTTCTACCCGGAAAATGCCCAGGATGGACTTGCATCCCCACTTAATAAGCTCATCTTAGTGCACTGCCCTTTAGCCAGTCAGAGCGTAATTCTTTGCTTGCAAATTTCTGCACACTAGTGTTTTATTTTAACCTTTTTGTTTACCAAAGAATCTTATAGCAAGTTCTTATGGAGGACTCATTTTTTGTAAGGATGGAAACCAATCTCCTTGAAAACCCTAACAGCGTTAAGTATTTACTGGAGCCAAAAATCTCTGTCCATCCAACTACGTTTTCGAAGATGCTTACTGGATTAATTTCTGTGAAAATTATGCTTATAGCCTCTTTGCCATATTTGTCCTTTTTGCATCATAGCCTGAAGAAGTGTAAGGATAGCAGCCTGTTTATAAGAAGTTTAAAGTCTGAACCCCTATAGAGTCTACTCTGTGCCACAACATTCTTTCATCGTTGACAATCAAACACTCCAAGAACAGAAGGGTCCTATTAGTAGCTTCAATCAACTTGAGGATTTCTAAAGTAAAGGAAGAAAGATTTATGGACTTTGGACACCTGCGATGCAAGACAGAACATGTTTAATAAATGAGATTCACCTAGCATTGGATAGCATCCTTGCAGAGGTAGGATGGCATTCTACGGGACTGCCATAAGACTATTGTTGCTCTATGCTACATAATGTTGGGCTTCCAAGAAGGAGCACATTAAAAAGATGGAGGTTACGGAAATGCGTATGTGAAGATGGATGTGCAGGAACATTCTAAGAGATAGAATCATAAATGAGGTTATTCGCAAGAAAGTGGGGGTGGCAGGCAGGCATAATAGACAAACTAAGGGAAAATTGCCTACGTTGGTTTGGGCATGTTAGACGGAGACCCAAGGGTACACCAGTATAAAGAGTGGGACTATGGAAGGGTTAAACGAGGGAGAAGGAGACCGAAAATGACTTGGTTGGAAGGAGTTAGGAAGGATATGAAGTATATGGATTTGCATGAGCATGAGGCATTTGATTGTAAGCCCTCATTTGATTGTGGATGACTATATGGAATAATCATTTTTGTTCATGTAACCGACCCCACTTATGGGATTAAGGCTTTGATTGATTGATTGAATCTGATCAAAGTTGGTATTGAAGTGATAACTCAGGTGGGCAATCGGATTATCTGAGAGTGTGTACTTAGGTTCAGGTATAAGTTTTCTACCCAAACCTAAATTATGATGTAGAGAGGCCAAACTCAAGTTGTTCATGACACATAGCTCTTCTCTATAAACAATTTTTTACCCCAAGGCCTAGTGATAGAACAAGGTTTTTTTTTCTTTTATTTTTTTGTGGGGGGGAGGAGGGGGGGGGGAGGGATAAATTTATTCTATTAACACTGCTTGCTTGTGTGTGCTGTGTGCGGACAGGTTTTGTTTACTAAAGTAAAGATCAAGAATCTAAGAAAACAGCATGTCAGACAAGCTTTATACTACCCAAGTACCAGGAGAGGAATGAAAGTGAGGTCGAGGATTCTACTGTATTGCACGACCCTCAATCCCAATACTCCTATTTAGAAATTTCTATCATACAAGCAGAGAACTAAATATATGAACCTCATAAAGCCTACCTTCCCTTATCTCTCCCATATGTAACTTTATTGATCTGCAAGTACACCAAAACACAATTTGGACGGACTCACTGAACATATATGATTGGTAGCAAACTAATTCCAAACATCCCGGCCAATAACTGTGCAAAAAGAGTTGATATTTTTGGTTATTTGCTCATCCATGAGAGATAGGGAAAGGAATATAGAAATAAAAATGAAAGGAAAGAACTAAAACATACTTTCCAAACTTAAGCATCTCTTAATATATTGAAAATTTAGTTGCACATTACGGCATTCATCAATGAGTTTGGTTTCTCATAAAGGACTACAATATTGGTATCTAAAAAAAAAAACTCAATGCGAGCTTTTACACTGGGATGGTGGAAGATACGTAGGGAATCGTCTAGCATGTGTAGAAGCTTGAATTTCCTTGTTAATGACCAGAAGTTACTGTTTGACTATATTAACTAAATTCTTGTACATCTGTCAAACAAAGGTATGTGTCCAGTTGTCATGCTTGATAGTGTTAATTTTCTACATAAGGATCTTCTCTAGTTATTATTCCAAATCCCATCATCATATTAAAAGTTGAGAACACCTAAACTAGCAATCAAGTGGAAGGCCAAACCCACCCTCCACCCCTACCCCTTATTTTTTCCCCATCATCCAGGTACTATGACCTTTCTATTCCTAGGGTTGGGTTTATTTATAACCATGTCAATGAGTTGAGGAATCTACCATAGTGGAGGTGAAGAATTTGTGTTGTGCTCATCATTCTCGTATCTCGTTAAAATATGGTTTTGTACTTCTGCTGTACTGAATTCAATATTCTTGATTTTGTTTTTCTGTTTGCATTGTGGCCTTATAAATTAGTGGCCACTAGTAATGTGTTCATGAAAAACATTTCTCTAAAAAGACATTCAAAACATGAAATTTGGAAAATCTTGCTATTTTAGAATATGTATTTTTAAATAGTGCTTTCCAAGTATTTTTGTGTAGTAATTACTTAATTAAAAGGTTTGTAATAATTGTAGTTGATAAGATTTTGATTTTCTGATGCTTTATTTCTCCCTTTGGTCTTGTCATTATTTTAGGGAAACGAGATGTAGAATCACTCAAAGCATTTGTTTTGGAAGAAACAGAGAAAGCAGCAGCAAAAGCAGAAGATGACATTGACAGAGAATTATAACATATATAGGTATGCAGAAGACTAATTAACTTATTTTATTTACTATACGAACTTCGTAGTCCCTATATTTCCTTTTTATTATAAACTTGTCCAAATCTTATTTTTTACTAAACTTATACATGAGCTTATTAACTCTTTAACTGAACTTCTTTATCTTAAAATGTGGAAGTAGGGTGAACAAAAAAGGGCCCTTAGCACATGTAGTATCCAGTTATATTTGTATAGTTTATGAAATCATTTACGTGTTTATGTATCTCATTGCAGGATTTCACAGAAGCTCGCATAGCATGTTAGCATCAGAATCAATGTGCAAAATGTGGTAAGCAAAGAATTTGGAAACCGGTCATATGATTGATCCCAGGGCTGTATGGCTGCTGCCCCCGTAGTGATCATGAGTAATTTTTTGATATTGAATTTACATTGGCGTTCATCAGCCCATGTACTCTATTAACTTTGAGATTTCTGCTAGCGATGCAGTCTTTATTTCACCATAACACAGTGGATGGGTCGATATGAAAAGAAGATGCATGTAACATTAGATAAACGAACCTTGTACTGACTATTGCAGCGTCTGGTGTGCTGGAAACTTACTATTTATGAGCTGAATTTTCTTTTTCCATTGTTATCACTGTTATGGATGCAAATTTTTCAATGTAATTGATGAAAGTTTTCTATAGGCATTGTTCTCTGTAAGCAAGTCGCCTGAAAGGTAACTGCAATATTATACTTCGTATTAGTTATATAGATGTATCATTGAAACACTAGTACAATTGTTACCCGTAAATTAAATCATGAAGTCCCCACTGCTTTTTCGGAGAAATTAATTATAATTTTAGTGGGTACAAATTAATTATAATTTTAGTGGGTACATTGAGCTATTCTTTTAGCTCATCTCCATCATTTTCTATAAAAACAATTGATATCAAGCAAGGAATGGATGTGCCTAAAGATAGGTACACTCAAGTGCATAATTTAACCGGTGTTTATATGTCGGCAATATACTCCAGATAAATAACCATCAAACCTATCATGTTCATCGACTTCTTCCTGCTGACGTCAAATGCCTGACGTAAAAAACTGTGAAGATAAAAACAATGTAGTTCACGTTTCTTTAATAAATAACCCAAGCCATAAAAAAAAAGGAGATAAAAGTCTAAGGTGGCGTAGAAGGTAATAATGCAACTCCCGCAATTATTGATTGTTATCCCACTTGGCTAGCTGCATAAAAACAAACCTTGAAGAATCATTGTGCACAATAAGAAAGTCATGAAAACATAGACTAAAAATGTACCAAAAATCATTTTGTTTAGTATTTTAAACATCAGTGAAGAAGAAATGAAAGGTTTACTTCGCAGGAGAGATGATGCCTAATTTGAAGCCATAGTAAGTTCAACTTTGGTATCATTTCTCTTGCATAGTGAACCTTTCATCTTCTTCTACGAAAATGGTGCTTCGATAATGATCGATCGTGGAAGCTTAATTTGAAACCCGAAACAGGTAAACTCAAAGCTTATGCTTGAAACTAGATATGCATTAAAAATTTCATTTTCATTACTTGTGTTTATGAGCTATATCTGAAGCACCTAGTTACTAGTTAATGTTGGAGTTTTTGGTTCTAACTCTCAATTGTATACTTAAAATTAAGATTAATCTCTTATAGCTACTATGTCATAACTTTGGGGTGTAAACTGTGGGATAAATTTTGTGATGGTTAAATCTGTAAATTTGACAGTTTGATTTAATTACCATGTTTTACTTCCCAATTTAAGCCTACTTGACTTCTTCAGTTCTTCTTATTGATTGTCACTTAATAGTAATTGACTAATTGTCACATTTTATACTCCATTCTCATCATCTTATTTTAGTTTAATGAAATTATTTTTGCTGAATTGTAATTTTTTTTACTAGACTTGAATTATCTTTAATAAACTGAAAGTATTGTTACTAATTAAAAATTATTTTTACTAATTTTTCATTATATATATTTTTTTAAAAGACTAATTTTTCATTATATTTTTTCTTTAAAGTTACATATTTTTACTGAACTGAAATTGTTTTTATTAAATATTATTATTGTATTCTTCAACAAAAAAAATTTAAAAAAAAAAAAAGAATATTATTGTTGTAAAATGAATAGAATATGGCCTAAATGCCATGCCATCTTTTGTTGTAGGCCCTATTCTCTTAACCTTATACTAGCTCTCTATGCAAGTGTGGATTTTATTTATTTGTAAAATTGTATGATCTATATTGTAGATTGTCAAATGGACTTTTTTTTCTTTGTGAAAATACGCTAACCATGGGTTAAAAGTAATTGATAAATATAAATCATGTAAATGTTTAAATGATCAAGAGTAATTTTTTTGTGCGATTTTCCATCAAAACAACATTTAACAATTAAGACTTAATGACATTTTTTTATTATTAACTACTTTAAAAGAGTGCTTTCCCACAATAATGTTCCAACTATTAGCAATTCCATAAATATAGCTACACTTTTACAATTTTCCAATCTACTGTTCACATCATTATGTAGTATAATTTTTAAATTTTTTTTAATAATTTGACACAAAACCGCTACTTGAATTGGCGGTTTTCAATTATGCAAAAACCGCCAGCTCAAGTGGCGGTTTTCAATTTATATGAAAAAAAATAAAATTAATTACAAAGTAATTTTTAGGAAATGAGTACAGGAAGACTAAAACTGTAATCCATCTTCATTCCCATATAAAAATTCTAAGGTAATGAACCAGATGAAAAAATGAAATTGAGGCAAAATTACTTATACTCCTCCAAATCAAACACAAAAAATGAAAAACAAAATCAAATCTTAATATGATTAGTGAAAAAAAATCAAAGTAATCTGATTTTAGAGAGAGAAGGGGATGAACATGAGAGAGAACAGAGAAGTTGTTCGACCAGTCGGTGTTAGATCTTAGCTTCTCAGTGCTAAAATCCGACAACCTCGCCTCACCAAGGTGTTAGACCACCTCCATCCACCGCCTTACTCGCTGGAACTTCGTCCCACCACCAATTTCAGTGTTTCGTACCTCCACATTTTCAATGGGATGTTTTTACTCCATGAAGCTTTAATTATCCATGCCCAAAAAATCCACCCATAAACTTGATTTAATTTGAAGATGATGTGGAAATTGAAAATAAAATTTGAAGATTGAATGAGAGTAGTTTGAGTAGGGATAATGGCAATGGTTCTCCTTAGTTCTAACGACATAATTAGAGAAAGAAAAAGAAGGAAGTCAGAGAGTATGAAAAGCTTTAAAAAAAAAAAAAATTTAAATACTAGGTGGGAAACCGCTATTTCAAGTGAAAACCGCTATTCCCCTAAAAACCGCTACTTGAGATAGCGGTTTCATAAAAAATAATTAAATTAAATTGTTGATGTGGACAATAAATTGGGAATATTTTAAAAAGTAGCTGTATTTTTGGAATTGTAAATTTTCCCAACAATATTAAGGGAAAGTACTCGTTTTAAAAAGGCCAAAAAAATTACTTGTATGAGATATGCATGACGAAATTTCATCCTTAATTAGCGCCCTATTATATTATAAGTTACAAATTAGTTTTTTCTTATATGTAAGTTTTTTTTTTAATAGTACATAATTCGATTTTTCACTGTGAACATATATGATTTGAAATTAATATGCTCCTTATCAGTTTGTTGCACATTTTTCTTTCGTGAATTCGACATGCTCTTTAGCACTCGTATCAAATTTTAAGATCTTAACTAGTATTTGGGTCCAAGTGATGCTCCGGGTCATTACATAGGCTTGATCATTAATATACGTTTAATTTATGATTCAATTTTCTTGTAATTAAATTTGTTATTCATATTGTTGTTCTCTAGATATTAATATTTTGTGTTAAAAAGATAACATAAAATATCACATAACTTGGTGGTAAGATACTTAATTTTAGAATTAGAGGTTGCATGTTCAAATCTTGTGGAGAACTTTTTATTACAAGTGTATGACATGCAATGAGAAGCAAATGGATGGGAGAGCCCGACGTTTTTCGAAACGCCTTTTAATATATTAGTATAGATTTGTTAAAAATAAAATTAAGATATCAATTATTTGATTTTACTCTATCTGTTTTCCAAAATAAAACTCCACTTTGTGTCACCGAATTTCATTTAATAAATCTCTTATTCTCTATCTCTCTCCTCCTAATACCCATATGCATGGTCCTTATTTTTACATTTCCTTGATTTACGTAACTACAATAGATAACTGAACACTCAGCAAAATGGAGGGAGTATATGAATTGTAATTTTAAAGATTTTTTACTTTTACCACCAAAAAAAAAACACAAAATTGTTTTTTACCACCAAAACTTTTAAAAGTTTTATTTTACCACCAAAAATATTCTAAAAATTATTTTTTACCACCTAGCGTCAAGAAAACCATTAAATCTAACGGTTTAAAAAAAATTCTTCGATTTTCGTGTGCAAAACATATTCTTCACAGATTTCGGGGGGCATTTTGGCCCTATGGATCCAATTTGAGGTCAGAATCAACAAACATGATTGAAATGCCTCGTTTTGCATGTTTCATGCAAATCTAGGTATTTTTTAGTAGGAAAAACAAACCATTTACGATCAAATACGAAAATTTTCACCCTGCTCATGGGTTAGATAATCAAACCCACCGGCGGAATATACACAATTTTTTTATACTTTCGCAAACACTTAAATATAGATTTATTTTCCTTTGTCAAAGTTTTTTTAGAACTGTATGTGGATCACATTATCCACTTAGGGTTGTACCATAATTTCCACAATCTCCCAACGTGGCCTTGCGTGCTTCCGTCTTTTCGTTTATATAATTCTCTTCTTTATGTTGTTGAGTTCCTTTGTTATTGTGGATTCGCGTGAAATTCTTAGTTGTTCTCTTGAATTTAATCTTGTTCTTTGATTTAGCAATACAAAACTACAATCAATTTCAAGTGATGAACCTTCTTCTAACCGTGTGCAGCAGCCCTTTGGCTTGCCACAAATGTCCAGTAACAATAGTCATCCTAAGAGCTCATAAACGCATCAGTACAACACCCTTTGTTTTCTTTTCTTTAATGATGATTTTTCTACAACAGTGTCTTCTCCTCAGTGATGGTGTATATATACCTTCTTCTTCTCTAGATCTATAACTGCCTGCGCGCGACTCTTCTCCCTCTCCTCAAGCCTAGTATCGCTCTTTTCTCCTCTACATAGATTGTGGTTGTTGCTTCTTCTTATCATCACCGTATCAACACATTATTGCTGCTTTTCCTTTTGATCATGGGTTATACCATTATATCCTTCTCTGTTTGATGCAAGATTTAGATCTAGACTGATGATCCGATTTTCTCCCGCTCCGACTACGGGGTGTGATATAGAATATCCGTAGAATATTCTCCTTCTAGGTTTAGGATATTTTTTGTATGAGAATATATTTTAAGATATCTTTACATATCTTGTAAGTTACCTAATATGATTAAGACTCTCAATGTAACCTATTGTAGAAATCACTTTGATTAACAGTTTTATATTTTTTGACAGAATCCAAAGGAAACATCTATAATATTATTAAAACACAATGGGACAACATGCTAACGACATGTGTCATTGTTCCCTCAATAATATTTGGCGCCAAATCACCGTTACGCGTCACCCTTACGTGTCACCCTTACGTGTCACCCTGTGTATCATCACTCAAAACTCTTCATATGTGTAACCTTCATATTTAATTTTCATGTAGAATGTAATTTCTAAATAATTGCACTTAAACTACAATTTAATTTGTAAGAAATCAATCACATACTAATGGTTGTTTCCTTGGATACATTTTTTTTTTTTTTTTTTTTGAAGAGACCTTGGATGCTATTTTTCTATATTCAATACAATTAAGCAATTATACATAGTAATATCTACAAGTATTTAAACTTAAGGTAATTTCAATACCCGGGGCATCACCTGAGCCATAATGTAGTTTGATTTACAAGAACAATGTAAGCTTTGAGAGAATTTGAGCTTTCCAATATCCAAATGAAGAGAGGGAAATGGAAGTATTTGAGATTGGAGGGAAAGGGTGATAAATAGAAGAAAGGAGGGTCATGTGACCGACACATGCAAGTCATTGTCAGAAATATGTTAGTTAAGTTTGGAATATAGGTTAAATTTTAACCTGACAATATAAAAAATAAAAAATAAATAAAAAAGTTGGTTTAAGGTTTGAAGTTACCAGATATTTATTTAAAACTCACAAAAAGGTGTTTTATAAAAGATTTTTTTCTTACCAAATTTCATTATTACTTTTAATCAATTAAAGTATATCATAAGTAAAACTTGTTTGTGTTTCAAAAAATAAGTAAAACTTGTTTATAATTTATTTTACATATGTGAAATATTGTAAGTATTTTTTTAAAAAAAACGCTTATAATATCATTACTCTTACAAATTCTATCAAAATTTCGTATACTTGTCATCATGTGTGGGCTTACATTATTGTCGTCGTATAAGACACGACACTTGGCAAAAATTAAAAATCCCACATGTTGTTGTCTCGTGGCCTTACCTAGCTACACTTCTAACTTCATATGTTAGTTATATGCTATACATTTCAGATTAAGATAGAGAATCACTTAGACATCAAAATAAACGCAATTCCTACAAATTAGTGAAAATTTTCGAGTCTGTCTAGAGTTACATCAAAATGTGAGAGAAAAATAATACTTACCGGATTTTTTTCAAAATACCAAAAAAGAAAATTTTATGTGTATTTTGAACTAAGTTAAATTGTGTGTTACTCAACTAACTTTATAGATCTGAGATAGAAAAAGGAAACTACGTTATGAAATAAAATTTGGAGGAATTGTTGTATTATTAATATTCAAAATTATTTTGAAAGATAATTTTTTTTAGTGGAAAGGCAAGAAGGTTGTGGTTAATGAGTTCACTAAAATTTTCGTGATTACAAATTTTTAATTGTAGATCATGAAATTAGTTTATCATATTTTATTTTATGTTTTATTTGCAATTTTTATCCTTATTTTTTTTATGGTGGTTCATATGACAATATAGTCGTGAAAGTGATTCTTTTAATGTGTATTAGTTACAAAATGAGTTAAATGAGTACCAAAGTAGTAGCATGAAAAGTTTAATTAGGTTAGTTTGTGATAAGAGTGATTTTCTTATATGGAATTTGAAGTAGAAAATTACAAAGTTTTTAGGAAGAAGAAAGTTGTTATAGAGAGAAAAAAAAGGGAGGAAAAAGAAGCGCAAGATGAATTAGGTGTAATTATCATATAACTAATACATAAAGCTAAACTTTTAGCTAGTTAGCTACAAGACAACGATACTTGGCGTTTTAACTTTTTGCCAAGTGTTACGCCACGTAGGCAACAATTAACTCATTCGGTTTTGGTTTGGATTTAGGCCAGGCCAAATTTGATCTGATCTGAAATAAAATCGATCAATTTTCAATTTTTAAATCTAATCCGATCCGAATTTCTCACCAAATCCAATACAAGTTAAAATTCAGTTATATGGATCCGATGCGATAACCCGAGTTAAAATACGATACAAATTGTTAACGTCTAATGCGATTTTAAAGATAAAAATAAAATTATTTGTAAAGATTTGTTGTACATGATTAATACAAGTGTTGAAAACATAACTTTACATGATTAATACTAATGTAATAATTAATATAAACAATCCTTATTTGTAAATTCACTGTTTCATATTTCAGTTATTTCGGTTCTTTTGATTCAAATAAGGTCAATCCGATCCGAAAATCCGAATTGTCAAAAAATTCAATCTGATCCGATTTAAAGTTGGGCTTCGATCTGAATTAACAATTTGTTTGGATTGGACTAGACTTCGTTTTGTAATCTGAATAATGGACACCCCTAAACAAAACACAAAATTAGATACATAATTTATGATATTAGGGCTAGTTATAAGACAGAGTTCATCATTTAGGGTTTTAAATTGAAATTGGGGATTTGCTACGTAGTAATTAATTTACGAAATTAGGATTAATTTGCATTAATTTCGTGTATTATGTCATCGGATCGGTTAGTACCACATTAAATTGATACTTTCTCTGTTTTTTTAGATGCATCACTTTCCAAATAAAGAAGTTTCAATTTAGATGTATCACTTTCTTTTTTTAACTAACTAATTCTCTCTATCTCTCCTATTACATGGACCCCATTTTATTTATTCACTCTGCTTCTTTTTACACCAAAAATTACCTAAGAGCCCGTGAAAACTAAATTGATGCAACTAAAAAAAAAATAGAGGAAGTATTATTGTTAAGAAATCATTACTATTGATTGTTATGAAGAATTAGGGTTCATATGTCATTTGGATTTTTTCTTAATTTTGAGATAAAATCATAAATTGAGCATATAAAGTTGATTTAATGTAAATTATGATTAATTTAGAAAATTTTCTCAAGAAAATCCCCTAAATTTAAGATAAACCCTAAAGGAAGAACAACAAATTATAATTAAATCAAATTATACACTTTAGTTTGATTAAATTAGATCCCTAAATTGTGGCCTAGATCGATTTCGATTACAAAGTTGGAGAAGATCAGAAGATTCTTGGTGACGACGTTCACTCATCAGTGGCATATCCAGGAAGTTTGAAGTGTGGGTTTGAAATCATTAAATAATAAGATATAGTTCCTTTGTTTTAACGAAAAATTAGTGGGTTCAATACACCCACTTAACCCACCATGAATCCGCCATTGCGTTCACTAGTCGAGTCGGGGTGAGGATCGAACCCTGGTCACACAGGGGCAAATGGAGGACTAACCATCTCTCCACTCCTTGATCCTCATGACCTAACTCTTTAGTACAATAGGATATACGAAGTAATCTATCTATTTATACTAATCTATTAAAACGTTTCTAAGAACGTATATGCGCCACGTAGACCCCTCATTATGTCACATCACCCACGTAAATCCTCGTTATGCCACGTCACCCCCACTCAATTCCTCAATATGCCACATCACCCACACAACCAACAATGCTCCATATTGTCTCAATTATATTATAAAAAAATATGGATGATGAGATTTGAACACTGAACCTTTTAGAGCAAACCCAACAGTTAACCAATTGCCTTGGTTAGTGAGAGAGAGAAAGTGAAAAATTAATAAAATAATAAAGAGAGAGAAAATTGCATGGAATAAAACAAGTAACCAGGTTATGAAAATAACCGGCTACAAGTTTTGGTTATTAGTTAAAATAATATTCACTTTTTGCTTTTGATGGGTGTCCTTGGTGACGTGGCAAATGGGGGGTGTGACACCCATTTGTTTGATCAATGATTAATTACTTACTAATTAAATCTCAAATTGCATTATGTTAAACATAAGTCATTTTCTTCAAAAAAAAAAAACATAAGTCATTTTATCTATTAATGTATGTTAATGTATAATTATTATTATTGATTGATTATTACCAAGTGCATTAGTTATATATGATAGGATTTAATAGAGAGATTGTATGGTGGGATTGGGTAAAAGTAGAAGAGAAAAAATGTAATTCGTATAACCAAAAAGTTGTGATTAACTATTGGAATATATTGGTTATTAAATGGGTTTAAGAGTGGTTATATGTGAGGTGGAAGATGGAGAAATTAATAAAATAAGTATTAACCACAATGGTTGTAGCCACAACCATTGTGTTTGCTCTTAGAAGAAACATTTTTGTTTAACCATATATGCTAATTGTCAATTATGCCCTAACCTTATACACAAATTAACATTATATTATAAAAGTATTGAAAACACATACTACGGCCTCATTTGGTTGAATGTGGGGAATGCAAATTCCTTGAAAATGTGCATTCCCATGTAATTGGAATTCCTAGGAAATGCTAAATTGTGTTTAGTTAACCATGGAAAGTGGAAATTCCCATGGGGAAGTTCCACTTATCTAAGTCTCCCTAGATAATTAAATACCCCCATTTTGTGGGAAGTGAAAATTTATGGGAATTTCTACTTCCCATGATTTTGTCAACCAAATAACTCTAAAGAGTTTCAATTCCTAGAAATTTCAACTTCCCATGTTTTTATTTGTCAACCAAACGAGGCCTACATATAAACGATTAAATGTCCTTAAAAATTAGTTATTACACAACTATAAAAATAGTAATATGAGGTAACGCCCGGGCTATCTACTATATAAGTATAAAATTTTTACCCCGTATACCAAACAAGTTAAAAAATGTAACTTTGTAAGAAAAGTTGGCATTTTCCCAAAAAAGAAAAAGAATTGATTGAAAATTGAGGGACCACCCTCCACAAAACGCAAACGAAAGACGCAACTGCTTGCTTACCAAAGCCAGGATAATAGTACACTGTACGAGTACTCTAAATTTCACATAACCCGGATTTGAACACCCATTTCCTTAACTCTATTTAACAATGGACCCTCACGTCCGAACCTTGTGCTGCAATTGGGTGGAAAAACACAACCCAATATTCAATTAAAATTAATTAAAAAAAACAAAAAAGAAAAGTTAAGAAAATAAAAAAGAAAAGAAAAGGCGTTTTGTTTGGATTTCTCTTCTTCCTTCCTTCCTTCGTCAAAAAAGAGCGAATTCCTTCAATCGTGATTACACTGACATACACACCATAGAAGGTTAGACCAACAAAACAGGAGAGAGAAAATCCTTTACAACTTCCGCGTTTTCTCTCTAACTCATCTTCACTTTCTCTCTCCTCTCCGACTACGACGACGACTTTCCTCAATCTTCTGGTGATTTCCCCCCTTTTTTTTGTATTTATTTGTCAATTTCTAGGTTTTTTTTTTTTTGAGGATTTTATTTTTTGTGATTTTTTCGGTTTATTTTGGTTGAATTTGTGAAATTTATTGTGATTTTTTTTTTTGTTTTTGATGAGGTTATTGATTGATTGTTTTGTTTGATTTTCGAATTTTGGTTTTGTTAATGGTGTGTGTGATGAACAAAAATTTATGAATTTTTGATTGTTTGTTGTGATTTAGGTGAAAATTTAGGTTACTTGAGTATGAGCTGCAGTCGTTAGTGTGCTTATCGGCTTTCTGTGTAGCAGTTAAGGTAGATACGTCGTGGTGGATCTTGCAGCTGAGTAATGGATTTGGTGGCTAGCTGTAAGGTATACATTTTTCGCCGTCTTCGTGTATATGTCACTATATATTGTTTTATGTGATTGAAATTGATTGATTTTTGTAAGATTGCAATATTCAGTGGCTAAATGACAGTAAGGAGGAGTTTAGTAGTTTGGCGATGTTTGTTTATGGCTGTGTAGCATTCCTCGGCCGTCTGGTTAGAAATGGCACACTATATTGTTGATAATTAAAGATGACTGGTGCACTGAAGTAAATTAGCTTATTCGTTTGGTGTCAAGGGTTGGTGCATTGAAATGTATTTATTTTTCGTATATGGCGGCATGAGGGATTATGAGAGGTGGGGAGCATAGCAAGCTGCCTTATGTAGTATATTAATTTTTAGTTCCTTTAATGGTCGTATTCCTTTATTGTTATGTTGCCAGAATTCGTACAGGGAGCTAATGTAGAGAATGTGATTTGGCCTCTTGGTGAAGGGCTTAATGTTTGGGTATTACAGGGAGCTAATTTTCATTCCTAAAGGCAGGGAAACTGCATAAAATGTACGCTTGTATTAAAATTCAGTTTGGAGGGTTTTAAATTATCATGTTTCACGTGAGTTGTGAGGTTGTTTGAGTAGTAAAGTAGTAGTGTGCCAGTGTCTTGTAATTTTGGTCTTTTAGACAGGGAACACCGTAGATTTCACACTTATTGGTGGTTATAAGGGAATAAATTTAGAAACATAATGATATAAACAGTTTACATGGCCTTCCCAAGGGAATTGTGATCTTGATTGAATTGGAAGATTAGACTTTTTAAAGAAGAGACCAAGAGAAATTTATAGTATCATGCTGCATGATGTATAGATAGAACTTAAACATGTAGGTTAAGAGAGGAGAAGAAACTAGATAATTGCCTCTTTAATGGACGCTCTTTGGTACACTCCTTTTTTTTGTTTTTTGACAATTACATCGGAATAATGCCTATTTTTTTCTTGTAAAAATTTATTGCTCTTTTAGTTGGTTGGGAAATTGGCTTCCGGAGAATATCACGTGACACTTTAGCATCTCCTACGAGTCCTTCAATTTTTAGCTGTACATATCTTCTCTATTTTCTCTCTTTCTTGTGGACATTCTAGTATGCCAATTTGATATATTTTTTATTTCTTAAATTTTTATCATCGAAAAGTCTAGACTAAGAAAACTGTGGAGATAGTGGGAAACTCAACAAGGTCACAATTTCAAGCCTCACCATGGCATTCCAGCTGTGTAGTTGTGCTAAGTCTGCTGGCTAAGCCATGCCAATCCTCTAGGGTCGTCTCCTTATTAAAAAATTAGTAACTGTCAAAAAAATCCATGTTAGAGACTTTAAATAGGTCTTTTGTCTCAGTCCACAGAAAGCGTGAGAAAAACTCTTCAGTAATCTTGGAAGACTTGTTGTTGTATGATGTCTTTCCCACTCTATATGGCGATTTTAGTGAAACAAGCCAATAAATTCATGTTCAGTGAAATGCAGTAAATATAGGCTAGGTGGAGGCTGTTGTTTTAGATTTCACTTGATGACTTGAGGCTCTATTATCTATGTGATACTTATTTTAATGTACATGAAGGAAAGTATGAAGAATTTCTGTAGTATATCCCTCATATGTGTAGTTTATGATGGAAACATGATGCAAAGTTCATCGCCTTGTGTTTTGTTTAGAGATAAGTTGTACTTGCTTTCTCTTAAGAACCTTATTGTCATTTTATTAGTATATGTTATTATCAATGGTTTATATCTTTGACATGCGATAATCTTTTGTAGGACAAATTGCAATATTTTAGAATCAAGGAGCTGAAGGATGTGTTGACTCAACTAGGTTTCTCTAAACAGGGAAAGAAGCAGGTGTGCTATGATTTATAGTTGTTTGCATTGCTAAATGTGGAGGACTCAAATGTTAAGAGTTTTGAATGCTTTGTGAGCTGTTTGTAAAATGACATTTAGAATATCAATATATTTTTTATACCTTTTGTTTTGATCTGTTACACTTCTTTTCTTGCTTTAAAAAATGATTCATTTATTGTAGAGGCTTATGCATTAAAATATGTAATTACATGAATGATTTCGAAATTGACTTCTGACCTCAAAACAATTCATTTTAATTTATTTTAAGGGTTTGTAGGATGATTGTTACTTTGTTAGGGTGAATCATGTTTGCTTGGGTCCGCCATCTATTTTTTGCCTGTTGTCTGGCCATTCTGCTTTGTGAGAAGAGTTTCTTGTGTGTATCTGTTGTTTAGAGTTAGCAAATATCGCCTGTCTTGGACTTGCGCATGGACATAATATTGGGCTTCAGTGATATATAATGATACATATTGATTACATTTGGGATTTACACAAACTCAAACCTAACTAAATGGAGCACAATTTTGTATCCATATTCTATGTAGAGTCTTATTATCAGTACTATGTGTTTTGGAAGTGAAGGATCAAAGATCTTAGAGCGAAGCTGCTATAGGTGTGAGGCTAGAATAAACTTTGTTCCTTTAATAAACTTTTCCTGTTTTTGAAATCTAAATCATATACCTCCTCCATTCTTTTTTTATCGCAACGTTGGGGATTTCACGCTTGCAAGTGCACATTTTATAACTTAAAATATCTTAAGTTGTATTTTAGTAAAAATTATAAAAAGTTACTATTATGAAAGTAAATTTCAAGACGAATCTAATAAAATCTCACGTGACTATTTTTTTCCATTGTATAAGTCCCAAAAGACAATGGAATGTGTATGAATAGTGTAATTTTCCAAACGTTGCGATTAAAAAAGGACGGAGGAGATTAAAAAAGGACGGAGGAATATTATCGATATTTGTCATATTTCGAAATTACTTATTAGAAAAGGGAACGTATGAGAAGAGGGGGAAAAACTTTGATGGATCTCTACAATATTTGGCTGAAGTTGCAATGGTGGAAGGCTCAAATACAAACAGATGAGATAAGAAGGGAATATAAAACTGAAACAAGCACCTATGAAATGGGTAAAATATAAGATTGATTTAGAAGGAATAACTCAAGCCATTAAGGGAGGACAGAAACATATAAAAGAAGAGGCGACAGTTGGCTGATAATAGTAAACATTGGGATTCGGTAGTGTGGTAGTTAAATTGAAGACAAGAGTCGGAGTTGAAGATTGTGAGAATTTCTGGCTTGAAAGAATGCATGGGGAAAACTATTTGCAAAAACTGTGTTTCATTACTGGGTGTTGGATTTTGTTTCGAGATCTGGGTTGAAGAAATTTCATGTTCTATATTGTGGGTTGAGCTAAACATAAGATGTATGATTTGAAAAAAACCTAATAACCTATTTAGGCAAGTTTTGAAGTATTTAAATCAAACTTTGCCTTGATAAGTGGATGCAAAAGAGCTGCATTTTTGGCTGTCCAGTGGCTGGTACAATATGCTGATGTGCTATCAGCTTGTCAGTGGTTGACGTGCATGAAGTTGCTGCCAAACCAGAGAATTTGAAGGGCAAATAGGGAAGGAGGGTAAGTATGCTTGGCAATTTTGCCTTGTATCATTGGAAGGGATAGTCCACTGAAGTTGCTAATGTATTCTTCATTTATCTATTAGCGTTTATGCATCCTGTTTTATTTAAATGTATGGGCCTGTGTATGACCGTTAAAATGGACTGTGAGAATCATAATATAATTTAGTAAAGATTTTATGTAGAAAAGTAATGACTTAGAAAGATGTAGAGAATTTAGTCCTGCAGCAGCTTGTCCATTTGTCGAATTTTTGAGTCAACTTGCGAGTTGTAACTAAGGGTGCTGAACTGCAGATGATATAACCTTCTCACGTGTTACTCAAGCTCAGATTGGTCAATGCTCAGTTAGATTCTGGACTTGGTTTGATTTTTTTACGAGCCGAGCTTAGCACAAAGCTCACCTCTGATAGTTCGTGAGCAGGCTTAGATATGTATAAAGTAAGCATAATATGAAAGTTATAGTTTCATGTGTAATAATCAAATTCAGAAGAATACTTTCTTGGTCTGTTTGGGAACTTTGGTTCCATTAGAAAGTCTAGGATTGGACCAAATTGAGTGTTAGACAAATCAAAGATTTTGGAATTGGATTTGATCCAAATAAGCTCTCCTTTGATAGAAGAATGTCAAATTACTGATATAATCTGTCATTTTTTATTCCTTAGCTGTTCATGCAAAAAATCAGACCTCATCACGTCCCCCTTTTGTCTCTCTCTCTTCTTTTAGTGGTCAGACGTCTGATCATCTACGTCAACCCTTGTATTTTTCTCTCTTTATTTGAGGCCAGAGTTACAACATCCATAGCTGCTGCCACCCATCTAATTGATATTTGAAGTGCCAATTTCACTTTTGCTTTGTTCAAGTTTTTGATGTTATTTTGAAACAAATATTTCTATTGTTATCACTCTAGATCACAAGTAATTTTATTGACCATTTGTAAAAAAATTATGCTATATAAACATTATAGTGGAATTGAAATTCAAGATATTGAAATACTAATAATTCCCAAACATGATATTTAAAATTATTAGTACAGTTTTTAGATTCCGAAATAGAATTCCATCATTTCAATCAATTCATGATTTCCGGTTTCTAAATACCACCTTTGAGATATTGAAAGTATTAGCAATAAGTTAAAATAAAGAATATCATGATGGGAAAACATATAATTTTAGTTGAAGCTCAATACTTGAGCTACTCAAGCTTGGCGTTGGAGTCTGAGCTTGATTCTGAATCTTGTTATGAGTAGTTTTACTGCAAGATTGAGCTCTGCTTGGCTTCTGCTTTTAATTGTATGTCCTGCAGTTAGTAACCGCCTCGTGCAATTTTCTGTAATTATACAACTATAACCATCCTGTAATCTGTAACATGAAGTTGGAGTTCATCACGGGTCAATGTTCATCAAAGAGTGGCCCTTTTATCTGTGTGAGGGGTGGCCCATCTTGTGGAAGTCAATAAATGTTTTTTTAATGCATCTTGGCTACATTTGCATGCTTTCCAAGAAAGTTATGTTTTACACGGAGACAGACTCAGTCATGGACATGTGTCTCTAGAGTTGTACTGCATAGAAGATGCTATGTGCTGAGATGCATATTGATTCATATTTAATGTCTTTACTATGTGCTGAGATGCATATTGATTCACATTTAATTTGTCTTTACCAACAGCCATGACTAATTGTTGCTATAAGCAGCCATTGATGGTCACTGTCACCTGGCCAACTCTGTGTCATTGTCTATCTAGATGTAAGATTATTTGGTTGCGTGTGTTGAATGTAACCCAAGGAGGTGAGATGGAGTTGGCAGTTATGGTGAGTGAAATTGTTGAGTTGGGAGATGTAAATGAGATGGCGGAGATGTTGCTTCTAAGTTGAGACAGGGTAGAGGGGTGGGGGGGGGGGGGGGGGGGTGGGGGGAGAGTTGGAGGAGAGAGGGTTGGAGGAGAGAGGATAGGAATTGGGGTGAATGGAGGATCATGTGTATACAAAAATGTGGTATACTTGGGATGTAAAGTGATTTACAATTGATTTTTGACTAGAAATTTATTTCAAAAGTCTTTTTTCAATTTTGTTTCATGTCATGGGTGTAGAAAGGTGAGGCCATTTGCTTTAGCAAAACCTTGTTATAATGATAACATACTTGTTTCAAACATGTGGCAATTGGATTAAGGATTTGATATTTGTTCTATATTTCAGTTGGATGTTGCTATGCGTTGGAGGTAGTGTTGTTTGATGTGTTTTCTTATGCTATATTACTCTTGAATATATTAAAACACTCAATATTTGGTAATTACCTTTATGTATCCTAAGTAAACTTTTCAGTGACCTATATATGCTGTATTAGCGTGCATTACCTTTTTTCTGGAGCACTTGTCATACTGTTACCCTCGCAAATTGGTTTGGCATCTCAGTTTCAACCACCACATATTGTTGTGTAGATAGTGAATTGTGTTATTTTATCAAAAGAAAATGCTTGTAAGGACTTGTCTTTCAGAAGGGTATAGGGTATTTTGGATTGATCCTTATCATTTTGTTGCATGGCTTACATGTTTATCTTTTAATTTTGTTTGCAGGAACTTGTTGATCGAATTTTGGCTTTTCTTGTTGATGATCAAGGTAGGTGGTCTAGTTACTACCCGTGATTTATTTTATGAATCTCTGAAGTTTGAGATAAACAAGGGCTAAGTGTCTTTTGTGGTTGGAACTTGGATGACTTTGTCTTTATTGGTTATTGATGTTTTATGCTTCCTAGTTGATGGGGTTTGTTTTTTTTTTATAAAGTTTTTATCTGTTCTTGAGTGTTCTAGCCTTAGTATGTGAAGTGGTAACAGCAATGTAGTATTGACATGTGTTTTTGGGTCCCGTTGTCCGCTGAGCATGTGTTGCAGCTTTCTATTGATTTGCTCAGACTTTTAATTTCATATACGAAATACATGTTTTTGGATAAGTTTTTCTTGAATAAGTTCAGTTCTTCCTTCTCCCTTGCTTTTTATTTCGTCTTGATGCCTAATCTCTCCCCTTTTATCCCTTGGATGTGGGAGTCACAATGTTGCTCTACTCAATCGAGAAATTCACAAAAAATTTCAAGGATATACTGGTTGTTTCAGGATTTCATGTGTAGCATTGTAGATTGAAGCTTTAAACCTTTACAACCCTTCTCTTTACTGGAGTCATTACTCATTAGTGGTCTAGTTATGCAAGCATAGAGCAGATTTATCGTCTTGATACAATTCAATTCAATATTCCAGTTTATATGATTTTATGAAAAGAATAACTCCCGGGCTTGGTGCATGAAGGCTATCTAATTAATTTCTTGTGAAGCTTGATAATGTATATTAGGGAGAGATTTTGGTTTCCTTGAGCTCTTTTTCCTTGTTTACTAGCTGACAATAAGGCACCTTATTTCAATTGTTTATCCACATTCATTTCTGATTTGACCTGTGATTTACTTTCTAATGGGCTTTTGTAAATTATTCCAGAGCCTTTTTTCTGCCACATTTTCACTTTTTGTGCAGTCCTGAACTTCTGGAAAGGCCTGCATGTCTATTAATATTTGCGTGATGTTTTTTCATGCAAATTGCTTGACTTTGCATTTTCTATAGTTTTTCTGCCATGTTGAAAGTTTTTCTTTTACTTGTGTATTGTGGCTTGACTAGTGGTATTTTATTTTTGTATTGCAGCTTCCAAGATGTGGGTAAAAAGACCTGCACTTTCAAAGGAAGAACTAGCAAGATTAGTGGATGATATTTACAGGTTTTATAACAAGACTTTTGTTTTTCTCATGGTGAAATGTTTTATATCCATATATATACATCCTTTCTGATTTGCTGTTATTTGGTAAATTTTCTAATCTAATTTACTAAGTCTAGACTCTTGAGGTATCTGTTGTTGTTATCTATGGTAAATGTTACCCGAATTTTGTTGAAGATTGGTTTATCTGCATTCTGTATTTTTAAATGCTGTCTTCTTGTTACAAGGAAGCCTTAGTTTAGGTCAAGAGGAACAAAATTCACAAGCACAAACATAGTTTTCTTAATCGGCACTCTGGGTGTTTTCTTGGCTGTAACTACTAGATTTGGTACATCTTTGAAGCTTTCACCTTTTACTTTGTTACCAGGAAAATGCAAGGGTCTGGTGCTACTGATTTGGCTTCAAAAGCACAAAGCACGTCGGATACTGCTACGGCTACCATTACCTTGAAACCCAAAGAGGAAGTTGATGACTCTTTGCATGTGGATATGAAAATTCGGTGCCCTTGTGGTAGCTCACTGCTTACAGAGTCAATGATCAAGGTTTGTGCTTGTTTTCCTTATATAATCTGCTGGCTTTTCAATTATGTCAATCGAGATTTTTATAGTTGAGTAAAGACTCTTGTTTTCTCCCTCCATATTCATACATAACACCTTAGCCAAAGTATATATAACGTACAGGGTAAATAATGAGTTTTGGAGAATTGAAAATTATTGAAAATGTGTTTAGTTTCAACTTTCAAGATGCATCTTTATCATTTATCGATTTTGTGTCAGATAAATCAGATCTTGAATCTTTAATCCATTAATTTATTATTAAGAATTTTTATCGATTTGTAGGGAAGTCTATGAATTAAAAAATGTGGTTGTGGAATGGCTGTAATATTTATCAGAAGCTTATGCCTGTGGGGGTGTAATTAGCATTGTCATATACTCATATTTTTATGGCCGGCACTTGAAAGTAATTTTTTTGGTGAATTTAAGCTTAGTTACAAGTAATAATTGATAGCAGAACAGTATTTTTAGCAATACATTGCCTTTATTTATTCATTTTTTTTTTATATTATAAAAATATTCTATGTACTGAAGAGTAAAAAAGAACAGACTCTTTATATGGAGATCTGTTGTAAATGTTATGTCAACTTATTGCACTCATTCATATTTATTTTTTGTTGTTTACCTGACCTTCTGTCGTCTCTAAAGATTTTTTTAATTAGGGGAGAAGGGGGAGGGGGGGTGTTGTATGCAAGTTAGTGTGTATATCTTTAACCTGTGACTAGCAATAGATCTTTGGAGTGGTATCAACATGAGTTTCTGGGGCATCCTGAAATTTATTCACACTTATTTATGGCCGTGGTCATGTTTTTGTCCCTGTCAACTTATTTGTTGTTACTTTCTTGTTTCTGAAATTTCTGGAATTTGGTTTTCAGTGTGAGGATCCAAGGTGTCAAGTATGGCAGCATATTAGCTGTGTAATTATACCAGAAAAGCCTATGGATGGGATTCCACCTGTTCCTTCCCAGTTCTATTGTGAAGTTTGCCGCCTCAATCGAGCTGATCCGTATGTACCGTTGACATCCTGCAGAATATACTATGTTCTCACTTTTCATGTTTGTTCATTGGATCTGGTGTTGATTATTTGATAGGCTCTACTTCCAAAGAAGACAACCTCCAAGTCTTATATTGTGCATGATAAGTAACAAGGGTCTTTACACACTTAGTTGATTGGAATGTTTTGGTTTCTTTGTATAATGTTAACTTATACCAAGGCTATTCACAGTGCCTGATGAAAGTGATTCGAAGGGTTTTTGTTTTTTTTTTTTTTTTTTTTTTTTTTTTTTTTTTGGTTTAGTTACCTGTTAATGTTCCTAGTAAAATCCATGTGTCACTGTTCATATTTTTCTGTGTTTCAAGTGGTCAGATGTATGTTAAGTAATGAGGGTCTTGTTGCTTTCAAACATGCCTTGGCCCTTTTGAAATGGAAGCAGCCTTCGTCTAATCTTTTCCTAGCCTATATTGATTGTCTTATGTCCATCTATTTATCATTTGCTTATTTGACGGGAAATTAAATCATAATTACACTGTTGGGAAATTCGACCAGGGATCCTTGAGTGAGAATTAGATGACATGAATTTGCTAATTTGTTGAGTTCAGTAGTGTTTCTAAATCCCTGGATAGGTGAGTGTGGCTGCCAATTTCACTGGCATGTTATTGCTTATCTTTCATTAACAATGCACAAAGGCTATCAAATGTAGTCTTCCCTTCAGTGATGAGATCTTGAAGCAAGTCAAAGCTTTTGTAACGGCAATTGTGTCGGAGATACTAAATACTAACAGATTAGGATGGTTTGGATGAATCCTTTTGAGAAGATGTCTTGTCAGGCTTTCATAGCAGGACATCGTTAGGAAAAGAACTTCACTTGTTTTTTTTTTTGAAGGTACACTATAAGGCATTGTTGCTTTATGTGTGTGTTTAGTTTTGATTATGATTGTTATGGCAATTTTCTTTGGAGTCACTCTTAAAGTCCTGTCCCAGTCCATAGAATATGTATTGGGGATTCGGAGTCTAATCTCTTTTGTTTCCCATATAGGATTCAGATGGGAACCAAGATTATGTTTTGGAATCCTCGCCTTTATTCTATTGACCTTTTGTACCATTAATACCTTGGACTCCACATCTAGAGAATTAGATGCTTTTCTTTTTAGTGTCTCAGAATTCGATTGGTGGGAATAGGATGAGTTAGTTGTTTGTTTGGTTGGCTGAATTTTTACCCTTTTTTAGTGTCTCAGAATCAGTTAGTTACTGTAAATCATAAAATGATCATTTTATCTTAAATATTTTATGACTTAATGTTCTCTCTTTTTTTTTTTTTTTTTTTTTATTTTTTTTTTTTTTTTTTTTTGAGGCTATGATTCTCTTTTCATCTGTATTCTCAACTATCCGTATTCTTATATTGTGCAGCTTTTGGTCTACACTGGGACACCCATTGTCATCTGTAAAGCTGATGGCTAGTACTTTGCCAACTGATGGGTAAGTAGTCCAATCTTCTCGTTATGCAAGTTGTGCATTATGAAGTGAACCTTGAAGTGGATTTCTGTTTTGTATCATACTTTTTGGTTTGATAAAAATTGCATTTTATTGTCCTGAATGGGATGATATTGCATATTCACTTAATTGTTTTGCCTTGGTGTTTTCCTTGGTAATGCTTAATTTTTCTTTATGTTGCATATATCTTTCATTTAATTTGTAGTGCTATGTGATCTCGCTGATTTGTGGTTTCCTACCCATTTACAGTACAAACCCTGTGCAGTGTGCGGAGAAAACGTTTCATCTTACAAGGTCTGACAAAGAGTTGTTAGCTAAGCCGGATTATGCTGTCCAGGTTTGTGAATTGCTTAAGTAATAATAGGGATTTGCCAGATGTGCTATGTCTTCTTGTCGTCATGTTAATTAGCTCGTTATTTTTCTCTTTCGTTTGTCTGCCTGTCTCTTTGTGTTTCAAAATTATATTCCCTCCATTGTTTTGAATGTTTCTTGTTGACATTTTGACCATATATATCTAGGGATATATGGATTACTATATGAATTATTGAAAAGTAAAAATTATCAAAGTATATGAAAACATACATTGAGAAAAATCTAACATTTTTTTTGACAACAATCCAACATTATTTTACATATAAAATCTGTTTTTATATATTCCGTTTTTTGGTCGAAGTAGTTCATTGGAAAATGTGAAAGTCAATATGGAAAGGTAATACAAATACAACGGAGGGGTTAGACCTATTGTAACTTTGTAAAGAATGAAATAAACACATGCCATGCACTTCAACTTTGCATACTGCTTTTTTTAAGCTGGCATCCTTGATTGGCATTGTTCAAGATTTGCTGGAGAAGAAAACTAATGATCTAATCACTTGTATCTCATTCAGGCTTGGTGCATGCTTCTCAATGATAAGGTTTCTTGTAGGATGCAGTGGCCGCAATATGTAGATTTGCAGGTCAATGGTAAGAATTTTGATTTACTTCATCCTGTTCACAGTGAGGTTGTGATCATCTTTATAGAATTTCTTGGTAATGTTGGCTTTAAGTCCTTGATATCTGGTAACAATTGAATTTCTTAGTTTGATTTGATTTGGTTGGTATTGAATTTCTTAGTTTGATTTGATTTGGTTGGTTTGTTTGTTTGTTTGTTCTTTTTTTTTTTTTTTTTTTTTTTTAACCCCAGTTCTGATTAAGTTGTGTTTGCTCATCTGGATGTTTTCTCATTGTACTTGTTGATTTTTCGCAAAAAGACCTATAGAATTGATTTTCATGCATCTGTCTGATTTTTGTAGAAATATATGTTTGGTCTGCTTGGCCTTTTATGATATGGCTTACCTGGAAATGATCTGATGTGTACATCATAGTCGATTCTGGTATGAAGGTTAATGAGGGAAGATTGAAATAAACTTAAGGAGGAAAAGGAGCCAGTGCCAATTTTTATTACTTGTCTTTATAAATATGGTTTTTTTTTTTTTTTTTTTTTTTTTTTTTTTTTTTTTTTTTTTTTTTTTTTTTTTTTTGTCCCCTGTTGTGCTACTTATATTGGGCCCTCCAAGTTGTATGGTATTTATTTAGTTGTTAATGCTATCCTTTTTCACCTTTTTATCACCTTTTTAAAAGGGAAAGAAAGAATAAGAGGTGTTGTTTGCTGGCTGACAATTTTAGCTGACGAGTTCAACAATACTGTTGGGCATAAATTAGTTTTTTTTTTTTTTTTCTTTTTTTTTTTTTTTTGGTAAAGTAAAATATGATGTATGAAAATATTGAACATATCTTTGCACACTGTTGATGTAGCATGTGTATTAATTTGTCTTAGGCATGCCTGTCAGAGCTATCAGTAGACCTGGTTCACAATTGCTTGGGGCTAATGGTCGTGATGATGGTCCAAATGTGAGTTTTTCATTTATTTTTTTCCCCATTTTCAAAAACTTTGTTGGGTAAATTACCTTTAGTTTGTCATGTTGTGATTGAACCTTATCAACTTGTTTACTTGTTCCTCTTTCAGATATCACAATGCACCCGAGATGGAATTAATAAGATCTTTATATCAGGACGTGATTCTCGTATATTCTGTTTCGGTGTTAGATTAGTGAAGCGGCGTAGTCTTCATCAGGTATAATTATACTTTTTATTTCATTTTTTCTTTGTTGTGATGTAGCTGGCATATGTGAATTTGGTGAAATGAATGAAGCTAGAATTTTAGATGCCTACTTCGATTAATATTTAAATGTTGCAAGTTTTATGAACATGTGTGGGGGGTCTTACTAAAGTATCTGGAGCATAGATAGAAGAAGAATTACACTTGCTCCAATTGTTAGGTGACTTAGTTTTCTTTTCACAAAATTTGAAAGGGAACCCTAACCAATATTAGTGGTACTTAATGGAGCGCTGCCTTTGTTTCACAAGGTAAATGGTGGACATTTAGGGCAATCTATTTGAAATGTACTAATATGGAGACCGGCACAACTCATCTAATGGGAGTGGGTCCCAGTTGCACTTATTTTCAAATATAAAACTCAACCCCCCCCCCCCCCCCCCCCCCCCGCCCTCTTCTTTTTCCCTCATCTCGATGACTGTATGACCAAGTCTCTTCTTCAACCTCCTTTAATATACTTTCCATGTATCCTCTCTCTCTCTCCCCTTCATGTCCAGATCCCTCAATTAATGGTTTTAACTGTATACTCCACCTTTTAGAGAGAGGGAGACTCCTTTTTCACCTTATTTGAGCTTAAATATTCTATACTTGTAGAAGTGAATTTTAATTACAAATTAAAAATGAATTTTACCTATGTACTCTGCTGTTATATGAAGTTATAGATTTTTAGTGGACGTAAAATATTAAACTGGTTTTTACTGATTGAACTTATCATAATAATCTAAACTTATCTACAATGATTACAACTTTTTATTTACTGAATATCTTAACTTTTTAAGTTGAAATAAACAGGGCCGAAGTGTCTGTAGCCTCGTATCATGCATATAATATTATAATCTGGATCAATCTTATTGTCATAAGGTGCTAGCCACACCGACTTGCAAAGGGTTCTCGTAGCCACAACTTAATTTTTTTAAAATTTTGATTAAAATAATTTCTATTCTGGTTTTCATAAAAATATAAAAATAAAAAATAAAAAAAACTTTTTGAATAGTGTTGGGGGTAAAAAAGAGGGGGGGGGGGTCACGTGAACAGCTAAATCAGAGTCGTGGTTCCTGTCAATTCTGTCAACATTTACCAGCTGAAAAGGAAAAAGTATACTTTCTCCGTTTTTATATAGATGCAACACACCCTTTAGCACACATTTAAAGAAAACTACTGTTCACTGGTCCCCACATGACTTTAACTCTTCAATTAACACTTTTAATTACCCACCCACTGCTTTAAACTCATCCCTGCAAAATAAACAAACCCACTAATCAACACCCATTATAATCGGCCATCTCCACTGCCGAAGCTGCCGCTATCGTCACTCCTACAGCCACCAGCTCCACTATCGCCAAAAAAATTAATAGGAAAAAAAAAACAACAATAATATCAAAGAAAAAAATCTAGATCTAAGAAAACTAATTAAAAAAATTTAGCAAAAAAATGAATTACTAATAACCACCACCACAAAAACATCCCATCCACCTTTCTTCCTTAAATCTATCACCATCACACGACCACCGGTACAATTATTGAGAAGAGAGAAAAATCAATTATCCACCATTAACACTCAAGGGAGAGAACGTGGTGAACTTACTGTTTTTTAGCAAAAGTGGTGGAGAAGGGTGGTCGTTTTGGCGAGATTTGTAGAGGTGGGTGGTGGTTTTGGTGGCTCGGTGGGATTGGATGGTGGTTTTGAACAAAGTGGTGGTGATTTGGGTGAGGTGGGCGGTGGTTATGGTGGGAATAGTGGTGGTGATTTTGGTTGTTACGGTGGGAGTAATGGAGGAGTGGGTATGTAAGGGTTGAGAGGAGAGAGAAAATTACTTTAAAGAGGGTGGGTAAGTGGGTTAATTTAAGAAACTTAAATTGGTTCCTTCCAAAAAAAAAAAACAGAAACTTAAATTGGTTAAGTAAAGGCAAGTTTGTAACTTTGGCTAAGAAAAGTTTCCATATATGTTGTGTGGCAAGTATTGTCACATTTCCATTTTAGAGAAGTGTTGCAAGTAAAAAAAAAAAAAAAACAGAGGAAGTATCTATAGATCAAGATTGAGAAGACCAAATAAAAAATAAAAATCAAACATCTTACTAGTAACAAAGAAGAAAGAATACTCAGAAGAAGCTCTTCCAGATCGATAAGGAAAAGTGAAGAATGAATATAGAAGAGGACAATGAAGACAAAGAACGAGAGGAGAAAAGAAGATCAAAGAGAGAGATTGATGAAAAAAGAGGAGATTTAGGAAGAGAGAGCAGTCCTGGAATTCCTTGACCAGCGATGACGGCAGATATGGTGCCAGAAAGCACCAGAGAAGCCTCACCGCCTTCATTTGTTATACCAGCAACCACCAATTTGCCAATCACTTCCCAGTTATGCATTAGGGTTTCCAACAATTAGGCTTACAATAGAAGGTGTTTGCTCAAATTTTCTATTGAAGGCTGGGCAAGAGTTAAGTTTTTGACGCCAATCCCTTCCCTTCCTCACTCTCGCTTTTGAACTAAAAGTGCACAAAGCACAGCTCCTCACGCCTTGCTTGAGGTGAGAGCCTCTCAGTCCCTTCTGGAATGCACTGTGCCTAGGTAGGGGGAGGCCCGCTTTTGAAAACTAAGCTCTATCCCCAATCAATAGAATCCTTGACTGACTCCTGTTATAAGCTGCTTCTTTTTTCTTGTGTTATTATCCCTTTGTCTCCACTCTCATATGTCATGGTGCTATCGTCATTATGTATTGCATGTATAATAATAATAATCAATAATATAGTCATTATAAATTGCATGGTGCTATACATTATGCATTGCAATGAAACTTAAATAGTTCCATGTTTGCATGTGAAGTGAGTTTTACTGATTAGTTATAAACACAAATGCATTTAATGCTTGGGCTGTCTTTCCTGTTTACTGCTTATGATTTGGCGAGTTCAATTGAATGCCATTTTGGTTTACGAAGGTGGGGCTTTTAGGTATATGTTTCTTCTGTGATTACCTATGCTAATTCACAAATCACTTTCTCGATTGCGGATCCTTTTCCCTTAGGTTGGAACAATATTCACGTTTGTTGACTCCCATTCTTGTCTAATAGAGGTACTGTTTATTGTTGTCCAGGTCTCCCAAATAGGGGGTTAATTCCTTATAATATTATATCCCTTTGGTCTACGCTTTTTCTGTAGAATTGTTAGTTTCTTATAACATTGCATCTATTTGGTCTTTACCCATTCTGCCCATATAACATTACATCCATTTGGTCTTTACTTGCTCCATTGAATTGCTTGTTTGTCCGACAGTTACAAATTGGGATTAAGTTACTGTTACTGTTATAATATTCCGTTGGTTTCAGCCTTCTTTATTTCTTATTTTAGTAATTAATTAATTTTAATCATTTTTTTTCTATGTTTTTGTAGATATTAAGTTTGATTCCAAAGGAATCAGATGGTGAGCTCCTTGAAGATGCTCTTGTTCGTGTGCGTCGCTGCATTGGAGGTGGTGAAGCTGAGAATGCTGATATTGACAGTGATTTGGAAGTTGTTGCGGAATCCATAACTGTTAACTTGCGTTGTCCTGTAAGTTTTTTCTTTTAATTTGAGTGAAGACATAATTCTATTAGTTGTGTATCATCAATGGTGTAATACATCTACGTAGCCAAAAATTTTACTCCTTTCAGAATGGAGCTCCTTTCCCTTAATAAATTATGCAGCAGACAAACCATAGGCAAAGTTTCTTGAAATTTGGCTTAGATCTTTGGAAAATTCTAATTTTACAGTTTCCATTACAGAATAACCTTTTTATAAGGTTAGATACTGATAAAGGAGTTCAAGGGTGTGTTAGTATTCAAGTGACTATTAATCTTGATTTAGAAAATTAGTATGACAGACAGATAATATGGTACATTGATTATGTTTATGATTTGAGGAATTTGGTTTTTTTCAAATCAGATGAGTGGTTCTAGAATGAAGATTGCTGGAAGATTCAGGCTATGTCTGCATATGGGTTGTTTTGACCTTGAAACTTTTGTTGAGATGCAGCAGCGTTCGAGGAAGGCAAGTAATTGATTTTTAATTATTTTTCTCTGGTTCCCTGGGAACTTTTCTAACTGAAGCTTTTTTTTTTTTTTTTTTTTTTTTTTTTGCAGTGGCAATGTCCAATATGTCTGAAGAATTACTCCCTTGAGAGTATAATTATTGACCCTTACTTTAATCGCATTGCAAACATGGTAGTTTCCACAATTGATCTTTCACTTTATCTTATGTTGGGTTTATACTTATGGGTAATTTATGGTTTCTTACAGATGCAGTCTTGTGGTGAGGACACAACCGAGATTGAAGTGAAACCTGATGGCTCTTGGCGTGTTAAGAGTGATACTGAACGCAGGGATCTTAGGCATTGGCATTTGCCTGATGGAAGCCTCTGTCTTCCTGATGAAGTAGAAAGTAAGCAGAAGCCTGAAGCTTCAAAGCCAATTAAGCAAGAAGGTACCGGTTTGAAACTAGGAATCAGGAAGAACAGCAATGGAGTATGGGAAGTTAGTAAACATGGGGATACTAACACTCTTTCATCCGGTGATAGAGTGCTAGAAAATTTACCAAATGGTGGTCCAAAGATTATTCCAATGAGCAGTAGTGCCACTGTTAGTGGTAGAGATGGTGAAGATACAAGTGTTAATCAAGATGCAAATGGTACTTTTGATTTTTCTGTTAACAATGGACTGGAACTTGATTCTATTTCTTTGAATCTTGATCCTACTTATGGGTTGGCTACTCAAAATGCTGCGGCAGCTGCAAAGGACTCGGAAGTTATTGTGCTTAGTGATTCTGATGAAGAAAATGGTATGATGGTACATAGGGTTATTCACAACAATGGTCTGATGGATAATGGAGTCAATTATGGTGATCCACATACAGGATCATATCCAGAGGCCCCTGGTCTTGGGGTCGGTGGAAGTTCATGTCTTGATCTTTTCAACCCAGCAGATGATGAATTTGGGCTTCCTCTGTGGCCTTTGCCTGCCACTACTCAAGGAGCCTCCAGTTTCCAGCTATTTGGTTCAGATGGTGATGGACCAGATACATTATCTAATCCACATCTTACTTCTGTGAATTGCCCAACATCAATGAATGGCTATATGTTGCCTCCGGAGACTGCTATGAACCATGTGTCTTTCATGCCAGATTCTTCAGTCGGTCAAACATATAATGACCTAAATGATGGTTTAGTTGATAATCCCTTGGCATTTGGTGGAGAAGATCCAGCTCTTCAAATATTTCTTCCTACAAGGCCTTCTGATGCATGTGGGCCTACTGATGCAAGAAATCAACAAGATATGTCTAATGGTTTACGTGGTGAGGATTGGATCTCTCTTCGGCTTGGGGATGGTGGTGACAGATCTCATGATGAGTCAGGTGCTATGAATGGTTTACATACTGGACCGCAGCCTCATTCAAGAGAAGGAGCAACGGATTCACTGGCTGAAACTGGTTTGTTACTGTTTAACTCTCATCTGATGTTTTTGCTTCTGTTAGTTTGAAAAACTAAATTAAGTTCTGGTAAATTCTGGCCAGATGGATATTAGGAAGCTCTCATTCACACGTCCGCAAGGAATGCATATCGCATCCACTGTGACAGGTGTTTTGCATTTTAGTTTAGGAATGCACTTACATAACTCGTGTGCTTCCTTTATGGTACACCCCTAGTTAATGATGTTAAGTCAAAGAAGGAACTACACATGAAGTACGTTACCTCTGGACATGCCTGCCAGGCTAGAACTTTTAAATTTACAAAATTGCTACTCAGACTATGTTACTTGGACTCTTCCTTTTACCTCAAGTACCGTGTTGGACCCTTGACACTTAGATGTGACTTTGACCCATAATTTCGGTTCAACATAATTGCACGTTTTCACAAAATAACCAAGTCTGACATTTGTACACGTACCAGCGTGGGACATTGAGTACCAGAGTGTGAACAACAATAAACTGGGACATGGATCTTTTAGCAATAGTTATTTTCAAACTACACTTGGCCTATAGTATGCTCAATCATAAAATACAGGTGTGCCTTCATATACTATCGCAATTAGACTCACTAACCTGACTAGAATGACCCAGTCCATACCTGCAGTATACTCGAAACTTGATGAGCCAATATTGACCCTTTATATGTACATTAGATCCAAATTGATTCAAGCCTAACCCAAGTTGAAGAACTTGATTGCTGCCTCCGATTTTCACAATGAACTTTTATAAATTAATAGTTTTATGTGATTATCTTTAGGTCGTTGAACAACTAGCACATGATAACTTTGTCTTGTCCAGTGACATTTGTGAGTGTGGGGCAGTGGGTAGGCTGCGAAGATATGTCACATGCACTGGAAGTACTTTAGCTGAGTAGCATTAGCAGTTCGTCATTTTGTATTGTGTTTGAGCACTTACATGGGATGCTAGGTGGTTCAACCAGGTTTTTGATAGGTTCTTCCTGGGTTTCAACCCTTTCCAGTCTAGTGATTCTCTTTACTATACATGCACGTCTCTTGGTAGAACTGGTTATTTCAGTTTATAATATAAGAATTAATATGCATTTGTTTCTGTATATGCAGCTTCTTTTCTTTTGGGCTCCAGTGGCAGTAAATCTGACAAAACTCGAGAACGACCAGGCAGTCCTTTTTCGTTTCAACAATCAGATAGCCCTTCCCCGTTTCCTCAACACAAACGTTCTGTTAGACAGCGGTTGTACCTTTCTATTGATTCTGATTCTGAGTAAGTGTTTTAGTGGTTTTGCTAACCATAATGCTCCAGACTCAAGGTGGCTTGTGGGTCAATTATATAATATTATTGCCCTTCATGAAGCTAGCCTGTACATAAGAACTTGAAGTTGGCTTGCACTGACCCTTTTGGATGACAACTCAGAACGGGATGCCGAGTAGGGCAGAATGAGAATATCTGCATTTTCCGGAAAGATCAGTGCCTCTTCATTCTCGGTATTGCTTAGCTGGAATACCTCTTTTCGGCTTCGCATGTGGCTGGACGGTACATATCATTGCTAATTTTATTGTGGCACAGGGTTTGGAAGATAGTAGCACATACATTTTTATGAAGAAGCAAGTCTAGTCTAGTACATTTGGTTAGTGGTGATATTTAGATGTGAATTATTGAGCTCCAAAGCTATGTCCTTTGATCAGTAACATAGGGGATTTCCTCTCGTATCTGCGATCTGCAAATATACCAGCCTCCTATTTTTTGGTGGCTTAATAGCCTGTAAATGTTTTATGGGGTTGAGTTATTTATAGAAAAGGGACTTCTCCTCCCTTGCCCTAATCCCTTTCCCCTCCCAAAATGGTGTTCTATTGCACCATGCAGGATATTATTTATGCGTGGCCTTTTTTGCCCATCATTCTGCACTCGTTGTATCTGTAAGAGGCAATACCTATATCGGCTGTGCGGTGGATATGATCTCTTGTGAGCTCTTCCAAGTTTTACTATTCTAAGAACTAAACTATTAAAGCATTACGTAACTGGTATTCTAGGTGTTTTTGGGCATTTACAGTATTGAATGTTGGTAATGGGCTTATATTTTTGGTACCTCGTCTTTCTCGAAATGTTACAAACTAGTTTTTTAACATTTATATTAAAATTCTACCATATCCTATCCTATCAGTACGTTATTTTTTCAGAAGGAAAGGTATACAACCTAACGGCCTCCCTATCACTACTCACTAGACCAAAAGAAGATAATGGTTTTCCTATCTCAATCTAAGGAAAGAACCAAAAGCCAGAAGTACAAGGTAAAAAAACAATCCGATATGTATTAAAAATAACATAAGCGAGATCGAAGGAGACCTACCGAAGACCCTGAAACTTCAAGCGCAGCGTTAACTATTTAATGGCGAGGATTACGGATATCAATGAGGGCTAGGAAATTGGATCGAGTGTTGCTGCAAATTGACTACAACAAAGAAACTAGGAGATGAAGAGACTCCGACCCCTGACTACAAAGAAACTAGGAGATGAAGAGTAGAACCTCGTATGTATTAGATGTGAGGGTCAAGGGTAATAGTCAGTCAAAAGTAAGAAATTCTTGCTTAAGTTCATTCATATAAAATGAACAAGTTATAAGTATGTCATTTGAGAAATTATAAGTACTTTGGATCTAAATTACGGAGTAAATTTCACGGGGGAACAAAATGAAGAACAAACCCGGCCAAACTTCGATAAAGAAGTTGTCATACTTGAGGAGATGAATGAACGGTGATGGATCTAACTGGTGGTGACAGAGCTAAAAACAGAAACTCGCAACAAATAATAGACTGATATTTATGGTCAGAGTAATGTGTTAATAAACGTGTACAATTAATGTGAGAAGATCATTTTGAAACGGATAGAATATAATTGAAGGAAAGAACAAAACTATTAAATGCATGGCAAATATTCATCTTTCATTAGGAAACATTAGCCAATGATGTGATATAGAAATAGTAGTTAAATCTTGTTTTCTCTTTGATTGGTCATATGTTCAATTCCTAGAAACAACTAGGTTTATTTATAAATTGAAGAGTTGCTCAATCAACAAAAATGGGCATACAATAATTACTAAAGAAATTCTTAATTGTTAAAGCAAATGAACATTTAAAAAAAACCAAAAAAAAAAAAAAAAATCTTATGAAATTTACTAAGAAATGTGAAACATCAAACCATTAAAATAACAGAGAACTTTATAATTATATGGTGAATTGTCAAATTAGTGCTCCCAAGTGTGGCAGAATAATAATTAACAGAGACCTAGGTCGAATAATATTTGTAATAATTTTTCCATGCAAAGTAGCATCATGTCCCATGTATTTGAAAATATTAATATAACCATGAACAAAGAGACATTTTAGAGAATCAACTTATCTTCCCACTCCTTTCAAAAATCTACTTGTATAGTTGGACTGTCGGATATGCGAGAGAGATGTTGGTTGGGTAAGGTACTTATCCTTACCAAAAGAAGAAGAAATCAAGACAGAAAGTTTATAATATGTATCCGAAAACTAAGCTTAAAACAACAATTATTAAAAATGAACAAATGTTATTTAGCAACTATTTTGGGTAAAAATACCCAGGCCACATGGCCCAATCAGAGGGTGACACGTGTCATCTTAGGAGAGGTTCAACATGAACCAATTCCCAGCTGACACGTGGCACTCCGAATCAGCAGGGAAAAAGACGGTCTTCAGGGTCCAATTCTCGAGGAAGCCGTAAAAACAGCGCAACCCACCAAACCTAGGTCATTCTGACCTAGTTAAGGGCACATTTACTAACGACCCTATAAATAGGGAGATTTCCCCCATTTTAGGGACACGTTCAATTTACTACACAATCAATTCTCTCGAAAACAGAGAAAATATTTGATCTCGAAATCCGAGAAGATCTACTTTTACTTTCCTCACTTTTACATCACTCCGAATACTTTCTAACTTGATCGTCGGAGACGGAACTCCGAACACCCGGAGCTTCCGTTGTTTTGCAGGTACATCCGACCGGAAATCAGTCTTGGTGATGTAACTCTCCCGAGGGACAAAAAAACCCCGAAACATTTGGCGCAAGCTGTGGGGAGAGTGTCTTTAAGATGGTTTCTCAAGAGATTGTACCGCCTTTTGAGAATAAGCAGCCTACGGCTGAGGTTTATTCAGACCATGATACGGAACCAGAGGTCGAAACATATACGGCTGCAGATGGATCCCTCATTACAAGGCGCATCCGTTCTAAAGACAACAAGGAACGGGGCGATAGTCAGGCAGGTCCGAGCAAGTCATCCGGCCAGCCCCAGGCGGCAGGACAACCTGCTCACATCACCCGAGATGAGTTCATGAAATTCATGACAAGTTTCAAGGGAGAGATGAAGGACTTGATCTCCAAGAGGACGACTGGTCCTAGCAAGGGTCAGTCGGCCAAGAAGCCCTATCGCTTTGAGAAGGCTAAATCGATCAAGGATAGGGAGCCCACTCCGCACCCAAAGACAAAGGAGGAGACCCGACCTTTGATTGATTGGACCAAGTTTTGCCTACCCGAGTCGGGGAAGAGGAAGGCCATCCGACAAACACAGCCGGATGGCAACAAGAAGACTTACTCTGATGCTCGATTCTTCATTGAGCAGAAGAAAAACCAGCAACTTTCTGACTCGGCTACAACGTCGACGTTCCCAGACAGCTTCAAGAATACCTCGATGAGGTATTCTCAATCTGTTCAGGAGAGCCTGTCAGGAGGCCCGTCCGTCCATACAGGTCCTCAGATTATCGGCTCGGCCCCGTATGTGCCCCAGCAGCCATGCATATCGTATGCCCAGCCTTACATGCAACCTGCTCTCTTCGGGAGTCAGGCGACATATAATGTCTAGCCACTGGATTGGCAGCTCCATCTGCTGAAACTTGGGGAACAACCTTCTGTGTTCTCCAAGTAGATAACCAAGGCGGCACAGCTGGCCAAGGTTAAGAATGTTATGGTGGGTACTTACGATGGTACCACCAACCCAGAAGACCAATTGTTGGCATACACCCACCTCATGTATTTGCAGGTGCTGGATGACACTGCATGGTGCAAGTGTTTTTCAGCTACACTAAAGGGCATTACCCAGAAGTGGTTCGGCAGTTTGCCGGCTAGGTGCATCAACAACTTTAGGACGCTTGCGTTATTGTTTGCCTCAAACTTCTCCATGAACATACCCGGCAAAAAGACAAGCCTTGACTTAGGCGCAGTACAACATGGAGACAGGGAGGGGCTCCGCTCATACGTCAGGCAGTTCAATCTGGTGAGAATCCATATCCGGACTGTTTGACGATGTTGCTTACACAAACTTCTTCAAGGGTCTGAAAGACGGGTCGGCCTTCAAGTTCGACCTCGTCCGGAAGAGAATCTCCACTCTTCATGAAGCGCTAATGGAGGCGTAAGCCTATATACAGGCGACCGAGCTATGCTCCACCAGCAAGTAGTCGGAGTCAAAAAAGTTCGACAAACAAAAAGGGAGTTGGCAAGAATAGTCGGCTCACAAGGCTGAAGAGAGCAAGAAGAGAAAAGAAATCTGGGCGGTTGACGATTCTGATCAGCTGTCTTAGAAGAAAAAGAAAGAGTTTAAACCGTACGTCCCAAAGTATGAGTTTAACAAAGACTGCTACTCCCTCCTCATGGAGATTAAAGATCGGGTGACTATTGAGAAGCCCGCAGCTATGAAAGGTCCGGCCAAAAACCGGAATAAAGACAAGTACTGCCACTTTCATGAGGGTATTGGCCATGACACCAACGACTGCTTTAGCCTTAAGCAGTTTTTGGGATAGATTGGCTGATAAGGGGGTGTTGAAATCTTACATCCTCAAATCTAAGATGACTCTAAAGACGGACCCTAAGCAGCCGTAAAAAAAGCAAGCAAAGCCTGCTAGTAGTTCGGACACCGATAAGGAGTCGATCTACACCATAGCAGGCGGCTTTGCCGGAGGGGGCCCGACAATCAGGGGCACCAAGGACCATGTTAGATGGTTAGATGTCAGCTGCGTCGATGAGGGCCAGGTGTTTAATGACACATTCCCTAAGGTCATCATCACTGAAAAAGACCGAGGCAAAGTCCGCCAGCCGCATGATGACCCCATTGTCATTGAATGAAAGGTGGCTAACTAGAAGGTCGGCCGGATCCTCATTGATACCGACAGCTCGTATGACATTATCAGCTACAAGTGCCTGTCCAAGCTGAAGTACAGGCCCGACAGCATGCATAAGGTCACTCACCCCTTAGTTGGTTTTGGGGGTGGAGTTGTGCACCCAGTCGGCTGCATTGATCTACCCATCCTGCTGGGAGAGAAAGGAGAGGGGCGCCACATGATTGTCCAGTTCTTGGTTGTGGAAGAGCTGACCGCCTATAATCTGATTTCAGGGCCGTTCGACTCTGAACGAATCTAAGACCGTCATCATCCCATCCCTCATGCTGTTGACATTTGAGAAAGATGACGGTTCTGTTGGCTCCCTAAGCGTGGACCAAAAGACGGCTACAGAGTGCTACCTCTCAGACGTAAAGCCCACAGTGTCCGCAGCCGGCCAGGGTGAGGAGCCAATAGATCTTAGCGATGTCAAGGAGCAAGAGCCTGCTCCACCAGCAGTCGGTAAGAAAAGAAAGGCCGACCAGCTAGGGGCTATCAAAAAAGAAAAGCAGTAGCAATCACTGACCGGGGAGCGATCAGATGTCCACCGTCCCCAACTGGCTGGAGAACATGTGGACATCGTTTTGGATGACACACGTCCAGAGCGTACCGTAAAGGTTGGGACGGTTGCTTTTGCAAAACTGGGTGCAGACTTATACCATGTAATGAAAGAATTCAAGGACATTTTTGCCTTTGAAGTGGAAGAGATGCCAGGCATCACCCCGGTTCTCGCTGTCCACAAACTCGTCGTGGATCCAAAAAAGAAGCGTGTTAGGAAAAAGAAAAGAAATCACGGCGAGGAGAGGTCTCAGGTGGCGGCCGGCGAGGTCAAGAAGTTGTTAGACGCCGAGTTCATTCGGCAATGTCACTTCCCAGAGTGGGTTGCGAATGTTGTCCTTGTAAAAAAGCTGAATGGTACCTGGCGCATGTGTGTTGATTACAGTGATCTGAACAAGGCATGTCCGAAGGACAGTTACCCGCTTCCAAAAATCGACAGTCTGGTCGATTGACAGCCGGACATGCTCTGATGAGTTTTATGGATGCCTATTCCGGAATCCATCAGATACCCCTGTGGGATAAAGATCAAGAGAAGACGACATTCGTCAATGATCAGGGGTTATTCTGCTATATTGTGATGCCGTTTGGCTTGAAGAATGCGCTTGCTACTTTCCAACGTATGACTAACTCGGTCTTCATTAATCAGATTGGAAGGAATGTAGAGGCGTACAATAATGACATGATAGTCAAATCCAAGCTACAGATGGACCATCTAGCTGACCTCCGAGAAACCTTCACCACACTCAGGCGGCACAAGGTCATGCTCAATCCCAAGAAATGTGTCTTTGGTGTTGAGTCTGGGAAGTTTCTCGGATTTTTGATTGATCAAAGGGGGATAGAGGCCAACCCAGAGAAGATACAAACGGTCATTGACATGAAGTCTCCCCTCATTGTAAAGGAAGTTCAGAAAATAATCGATTGCCTGGCGGCATTGGGGAGATTCCTTAGCCGGTCAGGTGATAAGTGCCTCTATTTTTTCCAAGCAACTAGAAAGAAGACCACGTTTGAATGGGGGGATGATGCTGAGGCAGCCTTTCAAAAATTAAAAGAGCATTTACGCTCTTTTCCAGGGCTTGTTAGCCCTCTGCCCAAGGAGACGCTTTACATGTACTTAGCCGTCTCAGATCATTCTCTCAGTGCTGTTCTCCTTGCTGAGAGAGACGACAATCAGCTCCCGGTTTATTTCATTAGCCATGTGCTTCAAAATGCAGAACTTCGGTACTCTATGTTTGAAAAATTCGGCCTCGCCTTGTTCATGGCAGTCAAGAAGTTGAAACCTTACTTCTTGACACATCCGCTGGTAGTCTACACAGACCAACCCCTTAAGCGGCCAATGACAACTTTAGAGTAATCCGACTGAATGCTCAAATGGGCTATTGAAATGCAAAGTCTTGAAATCACTTTCGAACCGAGGAAGGCAGTGAAGGGTCAGGCGTTTGCCGACTTCATTGTGGAAATGACAAGGTTGATTGAGCCGAAAAATCTTGATTAGGTTTGGAAAGTGTATGTAGACGAGAGCTTTACTATTAACGGCTGTGGTGCAGGGATTTTATGTCAATCTTCTGAGGTGGACAAGTATGAATATGCACTACAGTTCAAGTTTCAAGCCTCAAACAATGAGGCTGAGTATGAAGCCCTGCTAGCCGGTATACGCATTTGTAAGGCAACAGAGGCAAGAAAAATTGACGCCTGCTCTGATTCTCAGTTGGTTGTTAGCCAATACCATGGTGACTATGAGGCCACCCATCAGGCTATAGTCAAATACTTGCAGGCGGTCAGGACGGAAGCTGGAACACTTAACGAATTCCATTTAAGTCAAGTACCCAGGTCAGAGAACAATCAGGCGGATGCTCTGTCAAAGCTGGCATCATCCGCCTCCTGTGATACGCCTCGGTCCGTCTTCTGGGAAGAGATGGAAAAACGAAGTATTGAAGAAGATCCCATTGCAGTCTTGGACTGAAGCTCAACCAGGATGGATGGAATCCGGGCCTATCTGCTAGACGGCACTTTGCCGGATACATATCTAAAAATGGCTGCAATGAAGAAACGTGCAACCAACTTTGAGATCCACAATGGAGAACTTTTAAAAAAGGGTTTTTTGCAACCTCTTTTGAAATGCATCACCTCAGAAAGGGGGCAAGAGATTCTAGAAGATCTGCACTCGCGCTTTTGTGCCTCACACATAGGCGGGAGGTCTCTAGCAGAAAAGGTCAGGAGGTAAAGCTACTTCTGGCCCACTCTTGAGGTAAACGCCATGGAAATGGTGAAAAGGTGTGACAAGTGTCAAAGATTTGGCAGACTTATACACCGTCGGGCCACGGATCTGACGGCCATTCATAGACCAGTACCATTTTCCAAATGGGGCATGGACAATTAGGGTCTGTATACGCCTGTGCCAGGCGGACAACGGTATATTCTAGTCGCCGTTGATTACTTCACCAAGTGGGTAGAAGCAGAGGCGGTAAAAAACATTAAGACAAAGGATGTCATTTCCTTCATCAGGAAGAATATCATCACCCGGTTCGGGGTACCTATGTATATGGTTTTTCACAATGACCCTCAATTCGAGACGCCTACCCTCGCGAATTGGCTAGGAGACCAAGGGATCTCCCACTGTTTTGCATCAGTCGATCATCCCCAAGCAAACGGCCAGGTTGAAGCCTTCAACAAGCTAATCTTAGACAACATTAAGAAGAAAATTGAAAGGGCTGGCGGTCTATGGGCAGAAGAGTTAACTCACGTTCTATGGACCATCTGAACAACAGCAAAAGGGGCAACAGACGAAACCCCATTTCTCATGGTGTACGGTGCTAAAGCTGTTTTGCCTATTGAACATGATGAGCCGACTCTTCGAGCCATGTTGTATGATGAAGAGGCAAACTGGGAGGTCATGCGGCTGGCATTGGACTCACTTCCAGAACGCAGGGGAAATGCCAAGAGCCTATAAAAAAAGAGTGCACAAACGACCCTTGAAAGTAGGGGACTTTGTGTTACAGAAAATGGAGGCAACCGGTAGAGCCAATGAGCAAGGCAAGTTGACGCCCAATTGGGAAGGTCCCTACCGGATCTATGAGGAAGTAAGAGGCAGCACCTACCGCCTGGAAACTCCAGACGGCTGGAAACTAGCTAGAACTTGGATGTAGACAATCTAAAAATCTATTACTTCTAAGACTTGTAAATTTTTTGTAAATGAAAAGCCTATCAATGAAAAATTGCTTTTTGTTTTCATTTTGATTACTTATGCTTTATTAGATATGTCTCCCAATGGGAACACCGCCTGTGCAATGTGCAGGCGGCTAAATCTAAACCAACCATCTATTCCAACATGAGTACGACATCTGGCGACATCCATACGGGTGACTTCGTCGCAGAGAGCATCTCCCATTTGGGTGGCACATTGCTCTATAAACTCAAAAAACAAGCGGCCAAAATTGATGACCCAATAAGGGCTAACTCATAGCCGTTTGACTAGAACAATCTAAGGTGGAATCTAAACGGCATAATATAATCGCATGTCTTATTGACACCAGCCGGTAACCGATCGTCATTTCAACTTAGATTAAAACATAATGTTTTCATAACTCAAGAAATCCCCCCAATGGGGAAAAAGGATGTAAGAGTATTTTCATTACAGACAACCCAAACGGGGAAGATTGTTTTTCCTAGCTTAGCAAACTAGGTAATCTTTAGCACCGTCTGGGCGCTAAAATTTATACCGCCTGAATCTTGGACGGCTGTGTACTTGGTTTGGGGCAATCACAGTAGTGATTGATTGACTAAGGAAAAACAATATCGAAGCATGATTGACTAACGGCCTTTAGGAACTTGTCATACTCTTAAAAGTATCAAAAGTTCCAAAGCCATCAACATTTTGAAACCAACCACACAGCCGCCTAGGGGCAAAAGGCCAGTCGGTTTCTTAGTTGCCGCATGCAATTAATAAGTTAGGCAATATCGAAGCATGTATATAGAAAAATCAAAATAAAGAATTTTTGCAAGAGAAAAAATTGTCAAAACCGACTCAGTCGGCTACTTCATTAATAACACCCGATCCACATTCGGAGAAGATTGTCATACCGGATCCACATTTAAGAGAGAAAAAAATTGTTGAAAGTACATTCAAATACTTGGCTCACAGGCCGGAAGTACAGACGGCTCAAAGCCGAAAGAGAAATGCTTAACTCTGCTGATTATGTTGAGGTGGGGGCACCGACTGGTCTTGGCAGGGGGGAAGCTCATCTTCAGTTTATCTTGGATGACCTTTGTTAGGGTCAGTCGACACTTAGTCTTCCTGCTGTTCATTGACCTCGTCCTCCTCCCGCTCCTCATCAGACGACTCAATGCCAGCCTATTCATTAAATGGAGCCGACTTTGGCAGGCCTAGGGTCCGGGCATCATATACCTCAGTGGTACACTTATACCTCACACCGAAGTAGTCCTAGTTGGAGTCCGGATAGATGAGGTTCCACGCCATCTTCATGCGCTTGTCGCAATCTTTTTCATTCTCATCCACTAGCCGCTCTTGTTCCGCCTCGAGCTCAGCCTTGTATTCGCCCCGCATTCTGGTTATCTCGTCCTTGAGCCGGCCAACGTTTGCTCGGACCTCGGTATTTTCTTTGTCGGCATCCTCCAAAGCCTTGAGATCCGACTGAGCATTTTTAAGCTCGAGCTCGAGGTCAGAAGTCTTCTTGTTGGCCGTCTTCAGGGCAGCTGTCAGCTCCTTAATGATCTCCTCCTGTTTCATCTCCCTTGCTTTAGACTTAATATCATTCAAGGTAGATCGATATTGAGCAGAGTTAAGGGCTTCAGTCGCCCGTTTATTGGCGTCTCTTACCTCCTCCTGTTTTTTGTTAAATGGGGTTTTGAGCCTGTCTACTATAAGCATTGTCTGCAAAACACAGTCGGCAAAAAGATAACTTAGCTGGCATACTGATGAAAAACAGACATTTGAAAATAGCGAAGTTACCTCAGCTAGCAAGGCGGAGATGCGATCCAGGTTGACTTGATGCAACCCAGGAACAAAGTCCTTCTCTGATCGGGTGAGACACCTCAGCATCCGTTTAGAGTATTGCTGGAGGTCCGGCCATCTTGGAGAGGCATCTGCACCATAAGAAGGATGTGGTGAGATAGCTGCATAGGCGGCACCTATATTGTGTCGACTGCTGGACGAATCCCCTGACTGGGTAGCCTGAGATTTGACTCGCATATGCCCAAGCAGCCACGGGAGTTCAAAGCAGTTAGTCATACCTTGAGATTCTGGCTGAGGGGTCTCGCCACCCCCAGCCGCTGCAGAACCGGATGCAGCGTCGAGTGGCACGCCAATCTTCGGCGTCTTTAGGGACGCCCGACTCTTTGTCGACCAAGTCGGCGTCTAGGCCAAGACCTTTTAGGCTTTTGCCTCCAGAGGTTGGTCGGTCTTGTCCAGATGGCAAGGAAGATGCCGTTTGGGTTGGCTGAGCCTTCCTGACTTTGGAAGCAGTTTTAGCAGATTCCTCAGGCTTCCTCTTGAGCATCTTTGTGATGGACCTTGGAATGTTCTTGCTTCCACCCTGAAAGTGGAACACATGGGTTACAGCCAATGAAATGTCGTTTGAAGACTATGAATATGTTTACATAAGTTGAAGGATACAATCGGAGCTTACCCCATGATTTTTGGCCGCCAGCTGGGCCTTTTTCTTTTCAAGCTGATCTTTCCGAATCAGGGCTGCCGATCTAGCAGGCGTCTTTTCAGTGTCAACCATTTTTAAAGCTTTTTCTACAAAAAGGAACTGATTGGTTAGACACAATACAAATCACAAAACAATAGAGGCGGCATCAAAACGCCGGTTAAGTGGTCAACGTACGTCTCTCAAACATGGTACTAAGACCACATGCCGAGAGGAACGCCTCGTCTTTGAGCCAATCCGGATGAGGTACCCAATTTTTAGGTACAATTATTTCTGTGCCATCATCCAGAGGCATGGAGGTTGTTTTAAAGAACTCCGGCTTCATTATCTGTGACCAAGCCTCCTCAGGGATATGCGGAAGGGCGCACCTCTTCCTCAAGAGAGCCGGCTTCTTATTATACCGGCAGAGGAAATGATTTTGACGTCTGGATGGAGAAGAAACCAAGTAGAACTTTCTCTTCCAGTTGCTCCACTTAGACGGTTTATCCAGCGTCATCATATACTCCAGATGCGCGGTCAAAGTATACCACGCCCTCCAACCGCCTGGGGTACGACTTAAGTAATGCATGTGTGCAAACGCCTCCCAGTTAAAAGTTATGTTTTGCATCTCGTAGGCGGCGATATAGCAAAGAATGTTCACCCACGAATTGGGGGTGAGTTGCCATACTCCTATCTCACAGCCCCTTAAAATGGCTTAAATTCCTTCATGAAGGGGAAAGCGGAGGTCGGCTCTGAATAATGCCTCATAGCAGCCGAAATAATTATCAACATGTTCAATCTCATCCTCCCAACAACTGTTGCCTCTATAAGCGGCACAATTATTTCCCACCTATCCCCAATTGTGCATTTGTCTACAAAGGCGGGAAAGCTTGCTTCCAGGGTAATTCTATCCCTGGCGGACATATGCGCCTCAGTCGGGTTGTTCCTAGATGGCCATGAGGACGCCTTATCCTCTTGAATATCGGCATCTACTTGCAGTGAGATCGATTCCTCTGAGTCGGATCGTTGGACGACCTCTTCAACGTCTTCGTAATCAGATTCATCAAAAATGTCGTCACTCAGAGTGTTGGGTGCACCCGGAGGATGGTCATGTTCTCTATCAGCCGGTGCCTCAGCTGAGTCTTTTGACCTATACTCTAGGTCAGGTACCGTCCACATCGTCCAAGCCATATTGTCCTGCACATTCACAGAGACGGTCGAATTCAGGGAAGAGCAATGGTGGTCCATACAACCATAGACGACACCCACAGTCAGACTTAGCCGTACCAGGAGACTGGCTGAATACTGTTCTAGACTGTGCCGTGTGTGTTTTGGGTGAATCCATTATTAAATGCAATTTATACAAACGGTAAAAAGCTTTAAAGAGGTGAGAAGAGGAAAGATGGTTACCTTGTTGATTGCTGGAACAAAGAGGTCTCAAGCGGTGACCGGCTGTGTCAAACGGAAATAGCAGACGAAAATTTTGTGAAAGCAAAAACAGATGGTTATCAGAGTCTCTCTCTCTAAAAATTTCTCTCTTTCTCTCTCTAGACTTTTCAAAAGGATCAAAGATGAGGGGGAAGAGGGGTAAAACCCTATTTATAGAGGGGTAAAAATCAGGGGCATCTAATATGTTCATTTTATAAAGTGTTTTACCCCCGTTCCTTAGTTATATTTTGGAGTATTTTTGGCTCTACAGAGCCACTTTTATTACTAGTATGCGTTTTCTAGTGTTTTCGTAGTTTTGGTATTGTTTTATAGGAAATTCCGGATTTGGAGTATTTTCCTGGACTTATTTGAGCCACTACGAGCATTAGAGTAGGATTGCATTCATATGACCACATTTTGAAGCCCAAGGCCGCGTTGGAGCAATCAAACTGGTGATTAAGGGCTCGACGAAGAAGAAGAGTTCGAGGCATTGGACTGAGTATTAAATACCCAAAGAGGGAATCCGGATTTGGGCCAAGAAAATAGCCCAAATCGAAAGTCCATGTTGCCCGACCAGGGAGTGTCCTCGCCTTGAATTAAAGCGCGCCCGGCCGGACGAGGCAGATAGGATGTATTAGCACTTCGCCCTGAAGCGCGCCCGACCGGGTGCGAGAAGAGGAAGATGTCAGCTGGAGGCGGGCCCGACCGGACGAGCATTTGCCCGACCGGGCGCGTGTTTTTGAGGGTGTTTTGCGACTTTTAATCTTCGTTTAATTTAGGATTTCTAGCTTGAGTATAAATACGTTTTTCTAAGCAAGTGACAATTACGTCTTCCATTAGTTAATTTCTCAGATTTAGCTTTAAGCTTTAAGCTTTGGATTATTACTATTGTTCTCTCTCTCTACACTTTTAGTTTATGCAATTCATTATTTCCGTTTATTTTGGTAACGATTTCTTCCCCTTTTATTTTTAGTAATTAATTGCTTTGATTAATTATGTCTTGTTTATGTGCTTTGCTTAGTTTAGATTTAAATATGTGTGAGTAGTTTTATTTCTAGGGTTGTGGGGATCAATAAATAATATAAATGGGTAATTTATTATTGTTGATTGTCAATGCTTTGGTTGATTTCCTATTGATTGATTTAATGCTATGCAATTAATTAAACCTGGTTTAATTGTATGAGTTATGCAATATTGATTAGAGATTCGAGAGATGAGAATTGATGTTTAGGCTTAGTTTCAATAGGCAGGTTGATTTATAAATGGTTAAGTCAAGATTCGAGAGATGCGATTTAATCTCGATAGATTAATTCTGTGATTATAATACGTAGCGAAAGCCCTTTATAATCTGGTTAATGCATTGATAATTGATTGTTATGTTTTATCCCGGAGTATTAATTATTGGTGAACCTATGACCCTAGATCTTTTTGTTATTGCTTATTCCCTTATTTTATTTATTGTCATAGTATAATTCTCACAATTCTTCCTTGTTTCTTGATAATTTAGATTATAATAATTTATTAGTAATAAAAGAACATTGTTTCCCTGTGAATTCGACCCTACTTCCCTATCTATTTTAGTTAGTGGTTTTAGGAATTACTTTTGATTAGGTGATACAACTTTAGCCTGTCAAAATTTGGCGTCGTTGCCGGGGAAACAGTTTTATTATTTCTGATTATTTTTGTAGTCTAGATTATTTTCTTTCGTCTCAGAGAACGCAAGTTCTTTGAGACAATTTCTCATATTTGTTTGATTAGTTCAAATTAAGAATTAGAGATGATTGTTCCTCCACCTCGCAAGCTCAGCAATTATTCACAGCCATCCCAGACAGATTTTCCACACCTTGCTCCCACACCAAATCTCGATGAGGAAGTATAATTCGAGATTAAACCCCAGTTTATTACTATGATCGAAAGGAAGCAAGTCAGCGGAGCTAAGGGTGAAGATCCAAATCTTCATATTTTGGATTTTTGTCAATATTGCAATACTATTAGACAAGCTAGGGTCACGCAGGACCAAATCAGGGAGATTCTTTTTCCCTTTTCTTCATGTGGTAAAGCTAAATTGTGGTACAATGGATTGAATAGGACTGCCCTTGGTATTACTGACTGGAGTACTCTTACTAATTTCTATAATAAATATTACCCTACAGAGAGGACCGCTTTATTACGAAGCTCAATCCTTAATTTTTCCCAAGATGCAAACGAGTCTTTATATGAAGTTTGGGAAAGATTTAAGGATTTGCAGAGAGAATGCCCCCATCATGGGCTAGCAAAATGGCAAATAATCCAAGCCTTCTACAACAGGCTTGGATATAATTTAAGAATGATTTTGGACTCTGCAGCTAACGGAAGATTTATGAATTTTGATGAGAATATAGCGAGCAATGTTGTCGAAGAGATGGCTATTCATAATTCCCAATATGGGAATCTTAGAGGATTTGCAAATAAGGGAAAACACCAAGTCAATTCTATATCCTTTTTGCAAGCACAATTAACTTCTATTAGCCATAAACTAGACAATATTAATAATTCTAATTCATCTTCCGTTGCTAATATTTCTGCTATTGGGACTAACTCTGCAATAATTTGTGAAAATTGTGGTCTTATAGGTCATTGGGTGTAGGAATGTAGGATTTCACTTGAGAAGATTAATGCTTTTCAGACCTATAAGCAAATTATTCCATACTCTAACACCTACAATGCAGGGTTGAAAAATAACCAAAATATGTCGTACAATAGTACGAATGTTCTTAACCCTCCACCATAGGTACAACAACCACAACAAAGGTACTACCAACCTCCACATCAGAGACCACAACAGGTTGTTACTCCTCCTTCTGATTCTGGCCTATAAGAAATCAAAACTATGTTAGACAATATGCAGAAGCACATGCATAGTAGGAATGCGCAAATTGATTCGATGCTAGCTCATAATAAAATTATAGATAATCAAATCGCGCAGATATCCTCTACTCTACAAACTCTCCAGCAGGGAGCCCTGCCAGCACAGCCAGTACAACCTACAGATCACGTGAATGCAATTACCCTGAGAAGTGGTTCAATATACGATGGGCCTTCTATGCCCAAAGATGATGAACCTATCATTACAAATACTGCTAATCCTGATTCTGTTATACCAAATATCGTTGTTACTAGCCCTACAGGGCCCCAGAGTAAAACTTACTCTTCTAATAATAAATTGCAGGGTAAAAATCAAGATATGAGCAGAGATGTGCAGAATCCTGCTATCAAACTTCCATTCCAAATAGACATCTTAAGAGTAAGTTAGATAAGCAGTTTGGTAAGTTTTTGGAGGTTGTCAAAAATTTGCAGGTAACGGTTCTTTTCACAGAATTAATTACTCAAGTTCCTGCATATTCTAAATTTATGAAAGAAATTTTGACTAGAAAAAGATCTATTAGTGAGATAGAGACGGTTGCTTTTACTGCAGAATGTAGTTCTATATTACAGAATAAATCTCCACCTAAACTAAAAGATCCGGGTAGTTTTTCTATTCCTTGTCATATTGGTAATCTGATGATTGATAAATTTTATGTGATTTGGGTGCTAGTGTAAGTGTTATGCCATTATATGTAAGCTCTAAATTAAATATGGGTAAATTAAAAACTACCAATATTACTCTGCAAATAGCCGATCGTTCTGTTAAATACCCTTTAGGTATTTTAGAGGATGTTCCTGTTTGAGTAGGTAAATTTTATATACCTGTTGATTTTGTTGTTGCAATAATAGATGTGAAAATTGGTAAACTTACATTATGTGTAGGGGATGATAATATTACTTTTAATCTAAATAATGTCCCTAAAAGCCCCATGTTAGAAGAAAAGTGCTTTAGTATTGGTGTGATCGATGTAAATAATTTTTCTAATAAGCCCCAAGCTCTTGTTAGAGATCCCTTGGAGCCGGTATTTCGTGTTGCATCTTCCGCAGGAAAAAATACTACATGGAAAGATGAAGTGGATGCTATAGAAAGAGCTCTAAACTGTGTAGGCCTTGGGTTTGAAGATGAACAAGTGGAGAAAAATGAGCAAGTTACGAAAATCGAGCCCGTAATGAAAGTCCCACTTGATCAAGTGACATTTGCTCAATCAAGTGAAAAACCGAAGCAAATTAAGGCCAAAAAGGAGTCTCGTGCAAGCAGCAGCGAAGAACCGCCAGTTCGGACCTTGAAGGCGGGCCCGGTCGGGCTAAGCTCGCCCGGTCGGGCGCGGAGCGCGATAGCAAAACTGGTCAACTTCAAAACGCCATAACTTTTGCGTTCCTTAACGAAATTTTGCGTGTGACCTATAGTTGGAAAGATTTTCAAGTCTACTTTCCAATGCAATTAGAATCACTGTATTATCATTTATATAAAAAAAATTATGATCAAAATAGTGAACCTGACTCGTTTTTGCTTCTTTTCCTACTAACATTTTGTTTCTTTCTTGCTCAAAATTGTACCAAAGTGATGAATTGTGATGCTTGGGATGGTGGTGGCTACGAGTTTGATGATGAGGGGTAGTCACTTGGATTACTACCTTCCCTTTAAGCCAATGAGGACATTGTCTGATTTAGCTTGGGGGGGATTTCTTGTATATATAGGTACTCTTTCTTTCGCTTTTATTTTTATTTCTTTTGTGTGCTTAATTTAGTTTGTTTTGCTTTCTTAGTATAGTTTTTATTGCTTTCTTATATTAGATCTAATGCTTTTTTTAAAAAAAAAATTAAAAAAATACAAAAATACGATCCAATGAATGATAAATCATGCTTCCCTATGCTCTATACTTGAAAATTGTTTTGATTCTTGGTATATGATGATGAGTATTGTGGATTGGTCAGCCACGATTTGATGTTTGATTGCTTGGATGCCCTAACATGAGTCAATTTTGTCTAACTATTTGTGGATTTGGTGCTTGACTAGATTTGGTGAGGAATGTGTGTTAATTCCTGGTATGTCATTGAAGTTGAGTTTTGGTTTTTAACTTTGAGTAATGTTTGTATGATTCATTATTATCCACATTGAGGAGGACGAAGGCATTTGTTCTCTTAGGTAGCCTTCAGACGATATTAGATACATTTGTTCCCTTCTTGCTACCCATGTTGTTGCCTTGACTTTTTATTTATTAGCCACATTACAAGCCGATTTTGCCCCATTGGTTACTAGTCTCAAGCTTGGCTTGGGGGAGCTATTAGTGAGTGAGAGGTGAGGGAGTTTGTAGTATGCTTATCATTTATACAATTTGGGTAGTTGAGAAGTTGTGTTGTTCTTTATTGTAGTTTATTTTTGATGATTTTGAAAGTTGAATTTTCTTGAGAAAAAATAAAGCATGATGATATGAAAAAAAAAAAATCAAGAAAAAAAAGAGCAAAATAAAAAAAATTGTTTAGTGTTCAAGTGCTCTAATTGAACGTTGCTCAAGAAAAATTCAAGTTGAAAAGAAAGACTTCAAGGTTTGTTCGATTCACTCAAATTCTACATTATTATATTTATATGAGTAAAATTGTAAGTGTTGAAAAATTTGTGAAATATTGGATTGGTTGTTTGGTGAATTTTTGTAGTGTTGAGTTATGTTGGAGATTTATGGTCATTATTTATTTTTGACCGTGGTTTATTAGGATTGGCTCCCTAAAGCATGGCTTTACTTCACATTTTCCCAAATTTATCCTACCTTTTACCCTAACCTTACGTTATAAGCTTTAAAGACCTTCCGACCTTTGTGCATAGATTGTATGGATGTGAAATGAGTTGTTTATCAATGCAAAGAATGATTGATATATTCCGAGTCGACTACTAGGTTGAGTGCTTGTTCTCTTAAACACACAAGTGTTGTGAGTTTGGGAGAGCATTGTTCACATTAAAGGGGTTGGATGGAGAGCGATCAGATACATCGTATATCCGCCACATAAAGAGTGAAGAGTGCGTGAGCACTAGTTTTGAAATCCATATACACTTGTGGTTGGCTCTACTTGACAACTATTAGGGAGGATGAGTAGTTGGATGGATTTGATTGGTTGATTTTGATGCATATTTGTTGGATTTGCCTTGAATTGATTATGCTTGGTTTTAATTGATTTTTGGGGTGAAGTATGTTTTATTTGTTCATTGATGAGCTCTTTGCTTTGGAACAAACAACATCCCTGTAATTTCCCCAGAAGGTAAACAGTTATAACTATTCACCAATGCCTGAGCGCCAAGTGTCACAGGCGCCAAGTGGCACGCCAAGTCACCCCTGTGAGGGGCAAATGTTTTAGGTCAAAATACCCAGGCCACATGGCCCAATCAGGGGGTGACACGTGTCACCTTAGGAGAGGTTCAACAAGAATCAATCCCCAACTGACATGTGGCACTCCCAATCAGCAGGGAAAAAGACGGCCTTCAGGGCCTAATTCCCGAGGAAGCCGCAAAAACAGCGCAGCCCACCAAACGTCATTCTGACCTAGCTAAGGGCACATTTACTAACGACCCTATAAATAGGGAGATTTCCCCATTTTGGGGACACATTCATTTTATTACACAATCAATTCTCTCGAAAACAGAGAAAACACCTGATCTCGAAATCCGAGAAGATCTACTTTTATTTCCGCACTTTTTCATCACTCAGAACACTTTCTACTTGATCGTCAGAGGTGGAACTCCAAACACCCGGAGCTTCCGTTGTTTTGCAAGTACAGCCGGCGAAAAATCAGTCTTGGTGACATAACTTTCCCGAGGGACAAAAAACCCCGAAACAACAGCCATTAAAAATCAAGATCAAGCTGATGTGAACAAAACCTTGAGGAACTAATGGTATTATGGTAGGGCTTCTTGACAACAATCGAAATCAAAGGTGAATACTAAAACTCTTAACAGATTGACCACTTTCTTAATTATCTTCGATTCACCATTAAAAAAATTACTCCGTAGTCCGCAGCATAGTTGGACCAAAATGAATAGAACTTAGATTATATTAATGCAGCTAAACTGAAATGAAATCCTTAAAAAAATTCGAATGACAAGGCTTAAATGAGCACCATATAAACATTCTAGAGCCACATAAGTAAATAAAATTAGCACCATATAAACATCTATTCAAAACTAACAAATGAGATGATTGAGTAACTGATTAAGGAAATAGTTAAAAATGATAGAGCAACACAAGTTAACAATAATAGAGATTTATCCTTTTAGGAGAATAAAACCCATTCTATAAGAGTACAAATTGTCGGATTGTCAGATTAAAAACCGCACATTGCACGAGCTAACTCTGAAAATATATACAGAGAAGAAGACCAGATTCTGTCAAACAAAAAAAAAAAGAAGACCAGATTCAATTAATCCTTTGTTATTCAAACACATATCTAGAAAGGCAAAATTACGTCCATCACAGCAACAATCTGCTCCTAAGAGAGGAGGGGCAAAGAAGGTAGTCAAAACAGACCTAGATTAGCATAATCATATGATCACACCAATATTTGCAATTATCTTACTAACAAGAAGACCCAACGTACGGTCCCCTAAAGAAATAGGTCAGATGTAAACCCCATAATCATCTTATCACAATAATTAGCAATTATCATACTAACTAGAAGGCCCAAAGTACGATCCCCTAATGAACTAGGTCAGATGTAAACCAGTCGTTTTACAATAATGTGGCCTAGGGCAAAGAATAGCCCCAAAAGCAACAATCATGCAGTCTAGTGCCTGCTCAAAACAACTCTCACTACAATGCCTAAACTACTCCATCAGTTAGATGTAAAACAATGTAAACATTAGGGAGAGGGGCTTCATAATGTATTGAACAAAGGCCGTAACAAAATTCAATCATCGTCTTCTGATTCCAGAAGTGGCAGGATGTTTAGTGCAGTAGAGCCAAGATGTACACCACGAACAAGCCCACCATACGCAACCTTTATCCTGTGACAAAGAAGCAAGATAGAATCCCATAGTGCGGTTCTCCCCTGAAAGTAATAAAAAACTAAAGCTGAGACTTATAAAAGAATTTTAAGACGTGCAATATTCAATGTCCAAAAAAGTAGACTTAGCAGAAGACAAACACAAATGGAACATGCATTACAAGAAGTGTTATAAATAAAGTGTAAGGATTAGGGAATATACCCTACACACACTAAATTTGAATTAACAATATAAATTATGTTGTAGTATTTGTATATGGTGGAGACAAAGGGAGGAGAAAGAAAGGGGAGGGAAGAAAGAGGAGGGAGAAGTGAGCTTGTTTTCCCTCCGAATTCTTCAAACCATTTAGAAGTATTTGAATTCTTTAAAAAAAAAAAAAGACCCTTTCATGTCTCTCCCTTCTCTTCCCACGATTTACATTGAAATCAGGGAAATTAGATCCATTAACCTCCCTGTTGTTTTTCTTCAAGTATTCTCATCTAACACATTGTTAAGGAAGTTTAAAATTTTAACTAATGAAGGCCTTAATTACTACTTCCTCTATTTTTTTTACAGACAACACAACCTTATGGCACACACTTTGAGGTCGAGATTATATACTGTAAACGAACAAATTAATCAACATAATTTTAACACATGGTACCTAACTCTTCCCTGGTGCTAAAATTTTTTGACAAAATCATTCGTTTACCTCCAATAATCACCTCCTAAAAATTACGAGCCTAAAAGTTGTGTTGCAAGTAAAAGAAAACAGAGAAAGTACATTTTTTATTCTATTCACCCTAAAAAGGCCCAATATAAAAAAAAAAACGGCAACTATTTCTCTCCTCCATGAACTTGCTCTTGCTAGTTGCTAAAGTAGTCCACATCTTACATTGTTACAGTATACTCCTTCCGTATTTTATTACTTGCTCCACTTTCCTTTTGTGGCCGTATTTTATTACTTGGTTCGTTTCCTTTTTTGGAAACTTTTAACAATATTTTACTATTTTCCTCCCCGCTAGTGGTCCCTTCATATCATATTCTAATATTTTTCATATTCTCTCTCCTCCCCACTTATACTCAATTTTGCTTTTTCACATTTTTTTTATTATTCAACCAACCCCACTTCCATCATTAATAATACTTTCTACTATTCCTCCTTAAACTCCGTGTCCGGAGAAATGGAGCAAGTAATAAAATACGGAGGGAGTAACTAATTAGCTTATGCAATTGGAGATAAGCATCAACTTGAAATTCGTTGCTGAACAAATCTCTGTCGACCTATCAGTTTGACCAACATCCCCACACCAAAAAGAATTAAGAACCCTAAGTCTGCCAAAAAAATCACGAGGACAATCAAAGAAAAGAATCAATTACACAAGGAACACATCCTTCCCACACACACATATGCAGCCTTAAGCAGAATGAGCACATAAAGCAATTAGGAAATTCTACCAGCCAAGCAAGCTGACTCTGATCCATACGAATCAGCATTGCTTTGATAGGAGAAAACAACCAAGTAAACACGGTACATATAATGGCTTATCTCTTACAAATCCCATAGAGGTTCCTTGACTCAGGATCTCAGAATACCATAAAAGCAAAAGAGAAGAACCAATCAGATCATCTATCAGCCAGCAGATCCATATAGACTGAACTGACATATATAAAGTGCAAACATTACCTGAAGACAGAACTGCAACTTCTTATCCCAATACATCACAAATACTGGAGGGCATTGTCTTCCAATAACTAGGACACAGGATCCAGGATGGAGTATTGAGGGGACAACTGATAATACAGCTACATACTTCTCTGGAAACCTTTCTTTAGGAGGCAGAACTCCCAGGAATAAAGGATTTTTGCTAGACAGAGCTCCAGAATAGGATGATGGATCAACATGTAACATCCATTTTGGATACTCCAGGAAAGCACAAAATAGATATAACAGCAAATGTGAGTCAGATGGAAGCTCAATAGTCCATTTCTTTGCTTTATCAGATGCCTCTTCTTTTCGCATGTACTCGTAATTCCTCAAGCAAGTTCCTTCAGCTAGTTCTGTAAAAATGCCAACAAGTTAAAACTGTTGCCAACAAGTAAAAACTGACAATTAAGGTTTGGATTCCTTCAACATATGATTTAAGATGATCTGTGCAAGGGCATCCATACAAATATTAGATGATAAATATACAAGTACCCTTAATTCTTCGCACTGTATATTCAGCTGGAACACTACTTTGCGGTAGCAAACCTTTGATTAACTCTCCCTTTGTCAAAGCAAGCAGCCTTTGGTGCTCGGTGATGGCATCCACACACTCCTGTATGGTAGGAAGAAATGCATTCTGCTGTGGGATTTGTAGCTGATTGGCAGTACCCACATTCTCTGAAGAAAGTTAGAATAAAACAAAAACAAAAATTGTAATCACCAGCATCAACTTATACGAAGAAATATAAAGATCGATATAGGGTAAATCTGGGGAAGGGGTGCTCACGAGTAGATGAATCTAAAGCTTGCACAAGGTAAGCTCGTAGCTGGTGAAGAAGCCCATCTTCATCTGTAGAAAATGCAGGCTGCCATTCCTTAGCACGATCTAACGGAGACATCCTAGGAGCTTCAGCACCAGAAGAATCACTACCTACTGAAGTCACTGTGATTGATATTCCTAATTTAGCAGCTGCTTGCATTACCTAAAAACAACAGATGCTGTATTAGAAGCCAAATCAGAGACACCAACATCAAGTTCATTTCAAGTCCATGTTTACAAACACAGCACATTCCATTCTTGTTAGACCAAATTGAACAATAAATCAGAATTAAACATATGAATAATACTGGTGAAGTTAGAATTAAGACCATAGACAACTCCAAATGAATCAACTATTACAATCCGTTAGAAAGGAAATATTTATCCATAACTATTAACTTGGATTTTCCATAAAATTCAATGACCACCCACAGTACATTGCTTTCAAACCCACAAGCCTCACATATAGACAACATAGCCCTTTTGAATGTCATCATTATACATATTCGCAAAAACTCATAATTAAATCAGTACGGTATTTCTTATGTGAAGATATTGCCAATATCAGGAAATGTCAAGTTAATTGGAGCAGTACACTTAATGTAGCTTTGTTAACACTGAATGGCATAGACGTACCCCCAAGAAAGACAATTGAAAGCAAGACCGCATGAACACCGGGCATGATGCATACAATCTCTGCAGGAGGGAAATCTCATAAAAGCAGCAATATATGTACATTGAGGAGTGAGCAAGTGAGCACAAACCTTGTTGTGACTATTTTCAATTTTACTCAGTAGAGGGGTTAGTAAAACAGAAGAAAACCATTGCCGCAGATGGTCTCTCCACCCCTCAATCTGCGGATAGATGCCTAGATGCTCAAAAGCTTCAGTCATCTCTTCCATTGATAAAGGAGTAGGTATATCAGCCTCTCCTTTTTTCGGAGGAGTATTAAACTTCTGTGAACTGGGTGACATCCGAACAGGTCTCAAGGGTGTTGTTCTCGTTGTTCCAGATGTATTAGCTGAACCAGAAATTGTACTAGGACTGCTTATACTGAAACCACTCCTAGTAGGAGGAGGAGTTGCCAGTTTTTCGGCTGATTCAGTGATTTTCTTGTCCACGTCTGCTAGAAAGTGTTCAAGTTCGTCTTCAGTTAAAATTTCTCTAGCGGGAGAAGCTCGCTTGTTTGACCAAGGTGTTGAAACCAACTGATCCAAACCAGTTGAAGTCTTAGCTGATGACAGCTGGGGTGAGGAAGGAGAAACAGCATGAGTAGGAGAATTGGATTGCTTTGAAGGGACAACAAAAATTTTACTTTTAAGAGCAGTACTGCTAGACTTTTCAGAACCAACTCGAGATAAACGACTAGAGCTAAACGATGACTGGTGAAGAGGGATGAGTGGATCTAAAGCAGCTCGTGGTTTGGACACAGGTGGTTTTTTGGACTGCTCTGGTACAGCCGTATCCAATTTTTTTACTCCTAAAAGCCGCAATTGATGACCTGAAAGGCAAGTTTCAACCTTGGTCCCATTAGAGGAAGATGTGACTACAACACCAGCTCCAACTTTAGCTGTTGAAAAGGCAATAGCTTTGGCAAGGGCAGCAGAAGCTCCTATGAAAGTTAAACCCATCACAATCTTCGCTAACTTGATTAATAGATCTGAGGCATAAATATATAAAGTTAACACTGTAAGTCTGTAACACAATACAGGATGCCTTATATCAGCCACAATTTGAAAGAAAACATGCAATTCTTATATGACTTACAAGCTATCTCTTCAGAAACATTGCTGACTTTAAATTTGTCAATGACCCTATGTTCCCTTCAGTGGCCACCAAAAGAGAAAAAAGGAAGTGTCAGCTAAACAAGTTAAACACTTATGATAAGGCGATATATATTAATGCATGGCAAGATTTTGTAAGTGCCCTGTGAGTACTTTGCACCTGACAAACAGTGTCTGTGTGTACACGCCCACCCAAAGGGGTGGTGTACAAGTGTGCTGTGTCCTTTTTCTAGGGGAGTGGGATACTTCCATTAAAACAGAAAAACAATGTCACAGCTTCAGAGGATAAGGCATCTTGAATCAACCAACTGCTTAATCAATCAAATAATGTGCCAAACCTCTACCAACAAGACCATTCCTATTTTTATGCCCGGCAAAAAATGTTTACTCATTCTTTACAGCCATAGATAAATATGAATATAACATGTGATAGCAATTGATATATTGGTAACAGTCACAGAAACAGCATCTCAGAGTCATTTAATGTCACTGCTGTCATGGGGGAATTGACAAGTAAAGAAATCAAACAAATTTTTTTATCTATCTAGAACTGATTTTTTTTTTTCTGAAAAACAACTAAAAGAAAAAGGCCTTCTTTTTCTTCTTCTTCTTCTTCTTCTTTTTGAACGCCTTAATCCCATAAGTGGGGTTGGCTATATGAACCAACATGAGGACATCCCAGGAGGTCACCCTTCCTAGTACTACTCTCAATCATTGAGGCTCATGTCAAGCGATGTGACAAATTTTACACTAACTGTCATTGGCCAACTGTAACCGTCCTCCTTTATCCAGGCTTGGGTATGGCAGCGAGAAACCCATTGGCGGAGTTTAATAGAACAAGGCCTAAAGCTCTATTTTTTTTTTTTTTCCTGAAAACAACTAATAGAACAAGGCCTAAAGCTTAGTTTCACGCCGGAAAACAACTGATACATCCAAAGAAGCTTCAAATGATGATAACTTCACTACATAAATTTGTCTACCACCAACTTACCCCATTCCTTTACTTCAGGTTCCACCAAAAGAAAAAAAACTTAATGCTCCATCTTAATTATAAGATGGAATTTTACATTAAGTCGTGTTTCATGCATTCCATAGTTCCATACTTAAAGAAACTTCACATAAATTCTTTAATACATATTTAGTTCTCTCTATCCTTATTTTTTAGGATCCCATAAATTGTTTTGACATGATTGTGGAAAAAGGATTCCAGCCAAAACAGTGTAACCATGATATCGGATAAACTGAAACAGATAGTTTTCTCTTGGATAGCTTGGTTGCTACATTCCAGAAGTGCATTGAAAAACAGCCACAAAATTCATCCTAATTACTCAAACATATCAACAATCAACAATTAAACATTTAAAATAGTGGTACAAATAAAATCAATCAAAAACTTAAATGATGCCAAAGTAACCCTGAAATTTTAGCTTCAATAAACTCTACTCTAGAACAACCATCAAAATTGTTCGAAAATTCACGTTCAACAAAGACATTCAAATTCCTGAACTAAAATCAAATGGAACCCATCCAAATTGAGAAACCAAGCACAGGCAATAGTACAACACAAATAAAAAATCCCTAAAGGCAATTATCCTTAAAAAAAAAAAAAAAAAAAAAAAAAAAAAAAAAAAAAAGCAATAAATTCCCAATTAGAATTGTGAAAATTCAAACAAAACCCTAATTAAACCTCACAAAAGCATTAGAAATCCATAATTAGGGAAGAACAACAACAATCTATCAAATTTGACAAGCAAAAGAGAGAGAAGAAGAGGAGAATACCTAGAAGAGAAGGCGAAGAAAGCAAAGGCGGAAGCAGAGGAGATGAAGAAGAGAGTAAAGAAATAGGAGGAGGAAGGGCGGAGACTGGTGGAAGTAAGGGCGGCGGAAAGAGCTGGATTTTGATATACGGCGAACTTTGCAGGCTTTTGGAGCGGCGGTGATGGCGAAGAGGCGACAGCTCCGCCATTGTTGTTGTCTCTTCTGCTGGTTTCCATGGTGAGGATGATGGTGTTGAGTTTGAAGAGCTCAAATGGCGATTTCCATGGATTCCGACGCCATTGATAGGGGAGTTAAAGAGTTGGAGGTCTCTCGAGTGAGGAAGTAGTAGTATGAGCTATGAAATGTAAACAAGCAAATTATTCCCCTCAGGCCCCAACCGGCAAAATCTCAAAGTGTCTTGGTTTTCAAAATCGACCGGGTTGATACGTAGGAGGTTCCGGTTTCATAGTACTCTGTATTATACTCCCTCTATCCCTTTATTATAAACTAATATAGTATTTTGGGTGTCTCAAAATGTTCCTCTTATTACTAAAAATAACACACAATTATTACTTAATTTTAGCTTTTCCATACAAAATACACACATAACTTACAAATCATTACTTACTTTTTCTCTTTTTCATACAAAATACACACATACTAAAAAAAAAAAGCATTACTTACTTTTTAACTTTCCCATACAATATTCTCTACTTGTACTCTATCCATACTACATTCTTCACTTTTTTATCTTTTCCATACAATATTCCTTTACTTTTTCCATTCTCCTTAAAAACCGTACTTTTTAGGGAAATAGTCCTGTAATAAAGGGACAGAAGGAGTACTTTATTATTTTTTTTTTTGAATAGATACTTTATATTATACTTAAATACACTTTTTATTTTTTTGATACACCACATTTACTATGAATTTTTATATTAATTAATTGATAATACAAAAATTATGAAAATTACATTTTGAAACTTTACATTGACACCAATCCAAAAAATAATAACATAAATATCTAATTCTTACAAAACTTATATGTGCTTGAACATGGCTATTGGCTGGCCATAGTGTGGTCACTTCACTTATAAGATAATTAATTAAGTGATAGAGTCATACAGTCATACTGATGATAAGATGGGTTACCATGAAAGATATGGGGTTGCTCCAATGAAAATGCGGGGTTGCTTATCATATAAATCAATAAAATTATTCTTTTAGTAAACAAATCATAATAATAAGGGTTTACTCGAATGAACAAATGGAGTTTATTTTTAACTATGGCAGCTAATGCGCGTGCCGTAGCTAGTCCCGGGGAGCATTTTTAACTTGGTCTTATGACATAACTTTGATTGTTGCCAGCACTAATAAGGAAAATACATAAATAAATATTTTTAGCATGTGTAAATATGGAGTAAACATATTAGAGTTGATCAAAGGTGGCCTGGCCCCCGCCCAATAATGGGCAGATTTTATCTGCCTAAAATCAGGTCGGGCCTCGATTTTTCAAAAAAATTGGGTGGGCTTGAGAAGACGTTTTAATATTAATTTAGTTGATTTTTTTTTTTTGCCAGACCGGCCCGACCATTTTGGGCATGTTCGGGCACGAACTTTTTGACCTGAAGTTTGGCCCGACCCAAGGCATAGGCTGATTTTTTTGGCCTTGGCCCGCCCCGCCCAATGATCACCTCTACAACATATTAATTTAAGGGGCATAATTGTGTCAACAATATTCATAAAAATTTAACAAATATATTTAATAGTATTGTAGACAGTACACTTGATTGTGTCTCCCCAAAAACGAAACCCAGTGATGAATACCTTTGACGTTTTGATTGATGAGTTTGGTAAAGAGTTGAAGAGTCTCGCAAAGTTTCCTTAAGCCTTGACCATATTCCTAACCTTACCTAAAATGTTTTAACCCAAAATCATTCATTTCGTGTCCTTAGACCCAAAATCATTCATTTCGTGTCCTTAAAACTAAAATCATTCATTTTGTGTCCAAATTATAAAAATGCCCAAACCAGATTATTTTGGTCCTTGTTTTCAGTCCAATTATTGTTTGGATGGATGGGGCTTGAAAAGAGCTTTCCAACGATATATTATATGCCCAAATCCGACTTAAAAAGAATAAGTTATGGCCAAATACTAAACCGAGCCTAGGTCCATCCTTAGCTACGAGCCAATGATTATACAGAGTCCAAATATTTTATTTAGGCCCTATATGATCATATTCCTAATCGTAAATCAGTTAGGAACTTCTAGAATCCTTTAGAAGGTTCTAATCTATCATTTCCGAAAAGATAAAGATCGAAGAAGTTAGAGATTGAATAAAACTTCTCAAACGATAATCCTTGTTCTATTCGAATACAAAGACGTTCAGATATCTTTTACAAACATAATTCCATTAGAAATCAAACTCCGTACAACTTTGTTACCTTCAGAAACTGTCGCATAACGACAGGAATGTCGTTCCACGTCAGCCTTGTTGCGCCGCGACAGAGGCTTACGTGCCGCGATAATCCTATCGTCTCGCGACAGTGAAGTTCTATTTCGTCCAGAACTTCTGATCTTTTTTTTATCGTCTCGACTCACTTTTTCCTTATAAATATAGATCGTTTCCCCATTTTCAAATCAGCTTGAATTAGCCAAAATCAGTCACCACCATCAAGAATTAGCTACAATTAGCATCATCAATTCCCTAGAATTCGAGAGAATTCTTAAACCAACGCTTTAACCTAAACACCCCAAATCATCCACAATACTTCCTTTGCGTGATTCGAATACTCCAAACCATACTCGACGTTTCTTTCGACCTCAACGTGAAAGGTTGATAGTTCTGAGGGTTTGGTCCCAAATCTATATTTCAATTCTTATTTGATTTATTTACTGTATTGATTTAACTTTCTTGAAGTTTACTAACGTGTGTATTGTTTTAATAGCAAGAAGGTTGAGGCATCAAAGTGAGTAATTTAATCACCCTTCTTATTATTGTTTTGATTTTGGAGTAGAAATCATATTTAGGATGTTATTATGATTTCTAGCATCATGTTTAGGATAACGCTTTGATTTTGTTATTAGTGACATGCTAGGATCGTTATTTATCCGTTTAGTATCATGGCTACGATCTTACTACTAACGATGTTTTGATGATGATTGTTTCGGGGTTTTCTGATGTCCTGCGGGAGAGTTACAATTCCGAGACTGGAACCGGACGCCTGTACCTGCAAAACAAACGGATGCTCCGGATGATTGGAGATCCGCCTCCGACGGTCAAGTTAGTACTTGATTAAGGAGTAATTAATGCGGAAACAATCCTGGGCACCGTGTCGTGCCGGGCCGCCGCGGGCCGTGCCTGGCGGGCCACGGGCTGGTTCGTGCCGTGCCGGTCGTGCCGGCGGGCCCAGGATTTCGTGCCGTGCCGTGCCGGTCATTTTCACAGGCCAGCCCACGGCACGGCACGGCCCTCGTGCCTGGCGGGCTCGTGCCGTGCCGGCCACGTGCCGGCCTGCGGGCTGGTGCAGTTTTCAAATAATTTTTATTTTTATTTTTTATGACAACATTATAAATTAATAAGTTTATAATGTATATAAGTTAAAAAATTATAATTATAAGTTTTATAAGGTTATAACTTATAAGTTTATAACTTATAAGTTATAAGTTATTAAGTTATGAATTTTATAATTATAAGTTGAATATTTATGTTTTATAATTTGTATATTCAATATTTATATTTATATATTTACTTTATACTATTACTTTAAAATTTAATGTTTATGATATTATTAGTAATTGGTAAAAATTTTTTTTTTTAATATGAATTTACAAATTGTAACAAAACGGGGAAAAAAGGCAAATTGGACTTTGGATGTGAATAATGCGTACTTTATATTATTATTACTTGAGTTGAGAAAATTGTACAATGATAACAATGATAAAAATCATACAATGATGGTATTAAACAAAAATTGGAAAATGATAAAATTGATATTTTTAAAATCGTACAATATACAATAATTGTCTATTCTTCTTCTCCTTCTTCTTGCTTGTCTTCGTCTTCGTCTTCGCCTTCGCCTTCGCCTTCGCCTTCAAGGTCATCGGCTAGTTGCATAGATTGGGAACTAGCCGAACCCGAACCGGAAGCGGAGGTTCCTTCTTCGTTGTCGTTGTGGTCGTAAGAACGGTCTTGTGAGCGATTTTCCGCATCCAACCAATCTTTGAAACACACGCACATTTCTAGTGTTTCGGGTTTTAGACTTGTTCTTCTATCGTCTAAAACCCTTCCGGATGCGCTGAAATCTCGTTCGGAGGCGACGGAGGAAACTTGGATAGCAAGAATGTCTCGTGCCATTGCCGCCAAAGTTGGATGCTTCGAGCTTTGTTGTTTCCACCATGCAAGGAGGTCGAGGCTGTTTATCTCATCGTCGTCCATGCCTTTGGTGAAGTCGTAACTCAGGTACATCTGCAACTCCGAGACGTCGCTTTGCGTTCTCCTGATTGATGAATCACCTGAAAACCTTGAAATCAAGTTAGTAGCTTGTGAAAATAAATGTTTGGCCTTCTTACTTACGTTTTTGGATGGTTGGGAAGGCCCTGAGCGAGGAACGGTGCCATATTTGGCTTCATAGACTCTATATAAAGCAAAAAACTGATCCTTCACATTAGTCTTATAGTTTTCTACATCATCGTCAAGAAACATGCATTGAAAGTAAATGTCAACTAACATAAATGTGTTTTCATACTTTTGCCTAGGATCTAATATGGAAGCAAAAATATAAATCAAAGGAATCTCACTATAATATTTACGCCACTTTTTTTCCATTGCTGGAAGATACTGATCATAATCACTTTGATGGCGATGATCAGCGAAAAGTTGGGCGAGTAAGCATGCATTAGAAAGAAATTTTTGAGCACAAGGATTGTAAACAGTAGAAAAACAATACGTCATGTTATATAATAACTGTAAAAATTGCATATATCTTTCACAGTTTTTCCAATCATCATCATACAAAGCATTTTGTGGAAATTTTTGGTTGTAAAATAATGTTAACGGGCCCTTGTACTCAATTGCCTTTGTTAACATGTCATAGGTGGAATTCCACCTAGTTGGGCAATCGGTTCTAATTTTTATTACCCTTATCTTTTGTTGTTTTAGAAAACTCTTCCATTCTTGGTATCTCATGTTAGAGCTATTAATAGACATAATAGCATCTCTGATTTTGCTGTAGTATGGGCCAATTGCCCGAACTCCATCCTGTACACATAAGTTAAGTACATGGCAAACACATCTAGTATGAAGAGCTTCACCGTCTAATAGTACATCGGTTAAGTTTTGTTTGATAAGATTAGCTGTGTATGTCATAGAGGTTGCATTATCAAAAGTCATAGACATCATTTTATCTCGAAGGTTGTATTCGTCTATTGCTTGCATTAAATGGTGAGCAATGTTAATGCCGGTGTGTGGGTATTCCAGCATTTTGAAATGTATTATTCTTTTTTGTAACATCCATTGATCATCTACCCAATGGCAAGTCACACATAAATAGTGATATTTATAACCACTATCCCAAGAATCGGCTGTTAAAGATACTCTACAGTTAAGGTTACTCAATTTGGCTTGTAACCGGACTTTGTACTCTAGGAAATTTTTCATTGCGGCGGAACGAACGGTTTTCCTAGAGATTCTTTTATGTTGGGGTTGTAGTGCTTTGTTAATGTAGGTGTTGAATGCGTCACTTTCCGAGAAAAGAAAAGGTTGTTCGGCGTGTACTATCATTTTTCCTAGTTCATCCCTATCCCTCTCATAGTTGTATGTAAAGCCGTATGGATGGAATTGGGAAATTTTGGGCTGGGTTGGATCACTAGCTGGTTTTGCACAAGCTTTCATGTGTCTAGATAAGTGTCCCGTCCCGTTTTTGGTAACTGCCGTGAATACACTATTACATGTTTTACATTTTGCCCATTGTTCACCATCTTTACTTAGGACAAAATAACGCCATACCTTACTCCTTCGGTTTTTCAAAAGTAGCATCTCAGTTTCGGTTAACCATTCATGATGTGTGTGATGGTTAGTAGTGAGACTAGTGGGAGTGGCAGTAGAAGGGGTAGAACCGGAGGGAATTCAGGTACTTTCTTGGCTACCTTGGCTAGAACAATAGTTTTATTGATCACCGATATAATTAGGTGGAAATTGGTATGGTGGTAGTGGAAATTGGTTTAGTGGTGGTGCTGGAAATCCCGACGTATTATATGACTCATAGCCCGGGGGGAAGTAAATGGGGTCATTGGTTTGACTCGTAATTTGGGGGCTCGTTGTATTTGGTGGTTCCCTAGAACTACTACTACGGATAAGTCGGCCTTTCCCCCTAGACCTAGATGATGGGTTGTTCAATGCCATAATTAACAATTAATTTTTTAATAAAAAGTGGTTAACTATAATAATAATAATTAATAACAACAATTTTAACAATAAAAATATCAATAATATTAATTAATAACAACAACTATAACAATAACAATAACAACAAAAATAAATAATAACAACAATTGTAACAATAATAATAATTAATAACAACAATTATAACAACAACAATAACAATTAACAACAATAATAATTAAACAAGATTATTCTAATAATAACAATAAAACAATAATAAATTTAAGATTAGTTTAGATCTTACAACCGTGCTTCAACGCTCCACTAATTACGATTACGAACTTTTTAATTTTTTCCGATATTAGGAAAATAATTAGAGAATTTAAGAGAATAATTAGAGAATTTAAGAAAATAAGGATTATTAGAGATTTAGAGAATATAAGAGATAAGAAGAAGAGATTGTGATTTTTTGATTTGGGAATGAAATGGAGGTGAGTATTTATAGAATTTTTGGGGAGCAAATTGGCAAAAAACTAGCCGTTTTATAGTCGTTTTTTTGGCTTATTAGAGCTAGATGAAACGGTAACATTACCGTTGGCCCGCGGGCCGTGCCTGCGGGCCAGCACGGCGGGCCATGCCCGTGCTCGTGCCGGGCCGTGCCTGGGAATTCTCAACCCTGTCCGTGGCACGGCCCGTGGCACGGGAGTTGAACTTCGTGTCGTGCGGTGCTTGACTTCGGGCCGTGCCGGGCTGCGCCGAACGGCGGGCCGTGCCGGGCGGCACGCGGGCCAACCCGGCCCGTGCCCAGGTTTATGCGGTAATTAAAGTGATTGGGTCTCTCTAGGTGAGAGTGTTTAATGTGTGTAATCTGCGTTTTTAGCGTTATCTCCCTTAATGAGGATTAAGGGAGGTATTTATAACCTCGGGAAACGTGTCAATCTAGGTTTAGGTTAACCTTGGGCTGATTGGGCTTCCCTCGGATGTTGGGCCTAGGTGACCGGTTATCCCAGGTGTCATGGGAAGGACACGTGTCGTGTCGTAATTGGTCCATAGTGGACGAATCATTGCTTGACACGTGGCAGGCTCCTATTGGCCCATGTGACGGACACATGGCGGAACCTGATTGGTCCACTTGTCAGATGGTGATTGGTGGGGAAAAATCCCCTAATCATTTTCCCCTCACAGGTGGCACGTGACTGGTCACGTGTTACCTATGACAGGTATCGTCCTGTAACAGGCGACGACCTGCTACAGGTGTCACTCGGCGAGAGGCCGAGAGATTCTCCCGCCAAAATTTTGAATTCTGGAAGTGACCCTTCGCCTTCTCACTTCGCCTATATAAAGGAGTGTTGACTTCGGTCATTTTCACACTTGAAAACTTTGTGAGAGAACATTCGGACCCCTAAACTTGCTCTGACATTTTGGACCGTTTCTGCCTACCGCCTGCTCTGACAAGCCGACTGCAAAGGATTTTCAGAACTTCATCAATCGTCACTCGTTCAGGTAACCGTCAGTTCTCTTACTCTTAATTTTCTCTTTACTTTATTCTTTTTTGAAATGGCACCACGGAAGCACACGACACGACCTAGGTTAGTGATCAGCCGGTCACCGGGGACGGCTGAATCTAGGACTAGGAGTGCCGCCTGCCCTTTTCTGGATCCATCTTTGCCCTTTATACAAAGTCCGACTGTATCTGTGTCTATGCAGAGCATGATGGCCAGAACAAAAAAGACTGTCAGGATCTCAAACTCAGACGGCTCCTCCTACAGGGTGCCGATTAGTGAAACATCTGACCAGGCGCCAGATGTGGAAGTGAAACAAAGCGGCTTGAAAGCCGGCAGTTCTGAGGGAGGAGTCAAAGTGACCCCTTCCCACTTTACAGTTGACAATTCTACATTCTCTCCTGCTCCTTTTAAAGGAGAGGAGGTGGGCCCCTCCGGGAGAGGGGAGGAGTCGTCCTCTTCGGACTCGTCAGAGGACGATTCCGAGTCTAGCTCTTCTGGCCATGCTTCCCTGGACACAGAAGAGAAAAACAGTCGTCTACAAGAGGCGAGGCTTTCTCACGCAGTTGAGAAGGGGGACGATTGGGCGGAGCCATCCGTCTCTCACCGAGAGCAAAATACCCCCTACTACTGCACGTTACCTCGGGGCCGGATCACGGCCATGCAAGAGAAAGGGGAGAGCTTTATCGCAAACCACACAATGGGCCCCGACTTTTTAGTGTTCGTGCCGGATCAAGAAGACACAGTCGTATGGCCGGCTGGTACCAGTTATGATGGCGCCTGCTTTGGCTGCTACGAGGCGGCCATCAAGGCTGGGCTGCGCTTCCCATTACATCCAGCTGTTCAGCGGATCTTGGATGGGTATGAGTTGGGGTTATGGCAGTTAGCCCCGAACTCCTGGGTCAACGTACTCGGCTATGTGGCCGGGTGCGAACTGCACGGGGTGGAGCCGAGCTTCGAGGCTTTCGCCCACATGAACTACCTCAGCCGGACCCCTAAGGCAGGCGGTACCGGCTGGTATCAATTGACGAGCCACAGGGGCTACCTCATGACGAGAGGTAAAGCAAACAAATGGAAGGACTGGCGGAGCACCTTCCTCATCATTGAGAGTTCAGACACAGAGCTGAACAAGCGCTTTAACAGGTGGAACAGGAATCCGCCCCTTTATGCAGGCGGCCGCAGCATGCCGCCTGTTCCCCCCAAGGCTAAGAAAGAGATCCTAGATAAAGGACTCTTCAAAGTAGAGTCGAAGGTGAACTCTACTTCAGGGGTACGAGAGCAAGTACCCCTGCACTGCGTCCCGAGCTTCAAATGGCTTTACGACGAGTACTTTTTGGCCGCCTGTGGCCTCAGCAGTCGGTGCTCAAGAGGTAGCCGGCCTGTCGAATACTCTGTTGTTCCGTGCATTTCTTGTTATGACTTTTATTAACTTTGCTATTTGTTTTTGCAGCGGACGCCATGAGCAAAATTACCGCCTCCAAGACTGCGCGCGGCCATGTTGCGGGCCTCCATCATGCAACAGTCTTCAACCGACTCCCCCAACAAGGGGGCACCCTTGGTGGGCTTCGAACCTTTCACCCTCTTTTTGGAGTTGTGTTTATGCATATACTGACTCTTTTCTTCTTTTTTAGACGGGCGCTCCAAGAGCTTCTTCTTCCCAACAGCCGGACCCCAAGGCCCGGAGGACGACTGTTGCGAGCTCTCCTGGTTCTGCCAGGAAACATGCGGCGGCTGAGAAACAGCCGGCCACTTCTTCTAAAACTCCAGCTGGGCCACCTAGAAGTATGAAATTGTCCTTGTAAATTTTAGACCTGCTCCCTTCTTTACTAGGTCTAATCCGTTTGTTTATGCTTGATGCAGCCGGCCCTCAGGAGCCTGACTTGGTCGAGGTGGCCAAGTCTATGATCAAGGTCGTTCCTCCAGCTGAAAGGGAGGCGGTCAGGGGTGTCGGCACCCTTGACCTAGACGGGATTGCAGGGGTCCTTGCTGAGGTATACTTAGCATATTTTTGAGTATTTGAATTCCAGGACGCCTGTTTTCTTTTTGTTTGGAAACTGACGCATGTTCCCCTTTTTACTTAGGCCCTGCTCCGAGTGAACAGCCTTCGCAAGCCGCTTGACCGGAAGAACAAAGAGGTAAAGGCTGCAAAAGCTATGGCCGCCTCTGACTGTGATAAGGCAATGTTTCAAATTTCCCAAAATGAAGTTCTGACCATTGATATTCTTTATTATTAGGCGCAGGCTACCGCCGCTATCCGGGCTCAGTTAGAGGCGGCCCAGAAAAGGAATAGCGAGCTGGAGGCGACCATCAACAACCTCAAGGCCGAGCTGAGACCTTTTTGCCAAAAGATGTCCTCATACGAAACCTTGGAGAAATCCTTGGCGAGCGTAAAGGAACGCCTGGTGACCCAGGAGAAGAGTCTTACTCAGGAGCTCTCGGAAAAGGCCGAGCAAGAAAAGAAAGAGCTGGTCCAGGAGATGATGGAAGACTCTGCTCAAATCCAGCGCATGACTTGGGGCCGCCTCTTCCCCAATGCCGACTTTGCCTCATGGGAAAAAACGTACCGCCAGTGTTCTGATAGATATAATCAAGAGATCCTGGCGGCTGCTGAGGAAGAGGCGTTGGAGGAGGAGGAGGAGCCGGTAGTGGCGCTTGTGCCGCTTGGGGGTAATGCATCAAAGAAGGATGCAGCTGAAGCCGAGTCCAGCAAGAAGAGTGCTGACCAGGCGGCAGCTGCTGATATTGAAGATCTGCCCCCTTCTTAAGCTTTATGTCTTCTTCCCACGGCCTGCGTGCCGTTTGTTTGTGTTTACCCGGCTAGGGGGCCGGGGCTCTGAATATTTTGCCGGTCTTTGATGACCGGCTTCTTTTTAATGAATTTTTTTTGTTTTGCTTCAAATTTGTTTAAGTATTGAATATTCTGATATCCAATTGTACACTATACCGACTGTTTTACATGGCCGATAGTTGCAAACAGGTACGGATAGTTAGTCACGCCGCCTATGCCCCTGGACGACTGGTTGTCTGTTTCCAGGCTAGACGATCAGTCGGCCATTTATCCAATCGGTATTCGAACCATTTTAAAGGCTGGATCCCCTTTAGGCAGGCGGTCCTGTCATTTGTAAAATTTAACCAAGCAGAAAAGTTGTTTCCTACTTGTCATGCTTTTAGGCTAGAGACTTTAGGCCGTCTAGGCCAACTGTATGAACACCTTTTTAGTTTCAAATTAAAATTTTTAGGGAGTGACCAAGTAAACATGATTGTTACCTAGTCGCCAAGTAACTGAGTAGTAGAGGTATCAAGCGGTGGATACCGGTTGCTCCCCTTTATTCGCCAATGTTTGTTGGCTTTTAACTCATAAGTTGTTAACCTAGCAAGAGTAGTGGTTGAGAGCCCCTGTTTGCTAAAAACAGGCGGACGACTCATACCTTTTAGGCTCCATACTAAGTTTGAGAGAGTGACTATGAGTTAACTTTGGAGTTACTCAGTCGCCGTCACTCCTGCTTGAGTAGTAAAGGTACCAGGCGGCGGAGGTCGGCTGAACCTTTTGATTCGCCAATGTTTGTTGGCTATGAACTCAAGAGGTACCACCTGCATTTATCCCAAGTAATACAGGCGGTCATCTGACTCAGATGTCAACTGCTACCACTGGTTTGGTTAGTGATAGAGTTATCCTTGTCTCAAAAACGGCTACGTGGTTGCCCTTGGGGACAATCGTATAGGTGCCGTGTAATTAGTTTATAGAGCAATGTTCCACCCAAAAGGGAGCTGCTCTCTGCGACGAATTTCATCCGGAGGGATGCCGCCGGACGCCTGCTATGATGTTGGGACAGGTCGTATTAGTTTTGAAGATTGGATCAGTTGGCTTGGCGCCTGGTCTGATCATTCGGCCTGTGGCCTTGGTTAGTTCTTGGTGAACGTAGGTGCTAAGTAAAAGGAGGGTAGCCGCCTGTTAGGCACAGGGTCGGCCAGGCCCTGATCATTTTTAGTTAAGTATAAGGGGGGTGGCTGTGTGTTTGGAACCAGTCGGCCCTCTTCTATGGAGAGTAGCCGACTATATGTCCAGACGACGTACCCCTATGGTGATAGAGTAAAATATTCAATGGAGAGTAGCCGACTGTAAAGGTACAGGCGGCATGCCCCTCTGAAGATAGAGTAAAATACTCAATGGAGAGTAGCCGACTGTAAAGGTACAGACGGCATGCCCCTCTGAAGATAGAGTAAAATACTCACTCGAGAGTAGCCGACTGTAAATGTATAGGCGGCCTGCCCCTCTTAAGTAAGAATAAAAACTGAGTATGGAGAGTAGCCGACTGTTTGTTAGTAGGCGTGCCCCTCTTAGTACAAAATTGAATATTAAGTATGCAAACTTTTATTAAGTAGCCCTTGACTATTTACATCATTCAAAAGAAATATTTCTTAAGATTATCTACATTCCAAGTTCGAGGCAACGGTTGTCCGTCTGGTGTTCCCAGACGGTAGGTACCGTCCCTGACCTCTTTACAGATTCGGTAGGGTCCTTCCCAGTTGGGAGTTAGTTTGCCAGACTCATTAGCCCTACCAACTGCTTCCATTTTTCTAAGTACAAAGTCCCCCACTTTGAGTGGACGCCTGTGTACTTTTTTGTTGTATGATCTAGTCATTCTCAGGCGGTAAATTTCATGGCGCAAGACAGCATTGCCCCTCCTTTCAGGAAGTGAGTCTAATGCCAGGCGCATGGCTTCCCAGTTTGCCTCTTCGTCATATAGCATTACTCGAAGAGTCGGCTCGTAGTGTTCTATTGGAAGAACAGCTTCCGCACCATAAGTTAGGAGGAATGGAGTTTCTCCAGTCGCCCCTTTTTCAGTCGTCCTAATGGCCCAGAGAACATGTGGTAATTCATCCGCCCATAGGCCGCCTGCTCTTTCAATCTTTTTCTTGAGACCGTCTGAGATGATTTTATTAAAGGCTTCTACCTGGCCGTTTGCTTGTGGACGACCGACAGATGCAAAGTAGTGTGCAATTCCTTGGTCACCCAACCAGCTTTTGAGAACAGACGTCTCAAATTGGGGACCATTATCAAAAACCATAGACATGGGAACCCCGAACCGAGTGATGACATTTTTCCAAATGAATGAAATTACATCCTTCGTCTTGATTCCCTTTACAGCTTCCGCCTCTACCCATTTAGTGAAGTAGTCGACGGCAACAAGTATGTACCTCCTTCCGCCTGTAGCAGGCGTATATGGATCCAGAATATCCATGCCCCACTTAGCAAACGGTAGTGGGCTATGAATGGTAGTGAGGTCAGTAGCCGGACGGTGAATTAGCTTGCCAAACCTTTGGCACTTGTCACATTTTTTCACCATCTCCATTGCATCTGCTTCTAAAGTAGGCCAAAAGTAGCCCTGCCGCCTTGCCCGTTGAGTAAGCGTCCTACCGCCTATATGGGAAGCACAGTAACCAGAGTGAAGATCGTCCAGTATCTCTCGCCCCTTTTCTGGAGTAACACACTTTAAGAAGGGTTGAAGGTACCCCCTTTTGTGAAGTTCTCCCTTTATTATTTCAAAACTGGTTGCTCGTTTTTTCAGTGCTGCCGCCTGTTGATGATCATCCGGCAGGGTGCCGTTTGTCAGATATGCCCTGATTGGATCCATCCAGGTTGAGCTTCTGTCTAAGATTCCAATAGGTTCTTCCTCAATGCTTCTCCTCTCCATTACTTCCCAAAAAACAGTTCGAGGAGTATCACAGGAGGCGGATGATGCTAATTTTGAAAGTGCATCCGCCTGGTTGTTTTCTGATCTCGGCACTTGGGTCAGATGGAAATCCTGAAGGGAGCCGACTGCTTGTCGAACCGCCTGTAAATACTTGATCATGGCCGGATGGGTTGCTTCGTATTCGCCATTGTACTGACTCACTATCAATTGTGAATCGGAACAGGCGTCTATTTTTCTTGCCCCTGCCGCCTTGCACATGCGGATTCCGGCTAGTAAAGCTTCATATTCTGCCTCATTGTTTGAGGCCTGAAAACTGAAGCTGAGAGCATACTCGCACCTGTCGCCCTCTGGCGATTGACATATGACGCCTGCTCCACAACCATTTGAAGTAGAGCTTCCATCCACATATACCTTCCAGACTTGGTCTGGAACTTGAGAGTCAGGAGGACGAGTCATCTCAACAATAAAGTCAGCAAAGGCTTGCCCCTTCACTGCTTTTCTAGGCTCGAAGGTAACTTCGAGGCTCTGTATTTCTGTGGCCCATTTGATCATTCGGCCTGACGACTCCATGATGGTCAGTGGCCGCTTGATAGGTTGGTTTGTATACAGGACGACTGCATGTGCCAAAAAGTAGGGCTTCAATTTTTTTACAGCCATGAAGAGTGCAAGACCAAATTTCTCCACTAAGGGATACCTCAACTCGGCATTTTCAGTACATGACTGACAAAGTAGACCGGGAGCTGACAGCCGTCTCTTTCAGCAAGGAGAACAGCGCTTAAAGCATTATCAGAGACGGCCAGGTACATGTAGAGTACTTCTTTGGGCAAAGGGCTGACCAGCCTCGGCAAGGAATGCAAGTGAACTTTCAATTTCTGGAAGGCCGCCTCAGCATCCGGCCCCCATTCAAACCTTGCCTTTTTCTTAATTGCCTGGAAAAAGTATAGGCATTTGTCGCCTGATCAGCTTAGAAATCTTCCCAAGGCCGCCAGACAACCTGTTAACTTCTGAACCTCTCGGATGGTACGAGGCGACTGCATGTCAATGACCGCCTGCACCTTCTCAGGGTTCGCCTCTATTCCTCTATGATTGATAAGGAATCCGAGAAATTTCCCAGACTCAACTCCAAAGACACATTTCTTGGGATTGAGCATGACATGGTGCCGTCTGAGTGTGGCGAAAGTTTCTCGGAGGTCCGACAGATGATCTTTCGGAAGTTTAGACTTGACAATCATATCATCAATATATACCTCGACATTTCTCCCAATTTGATCAAAGAACACAGTGTTTATCATTCGCTGGAAAGTGGCCGGGGCATTCTTAAGACCAAACGGCATGACTGTGTAACAGTATAACCCCTGATCAGTGACGAAGGCCGTCTTCTCCTGATCTTTCTTCCATAAAGGAATTTGATGGAAACCAGAGTAGGCGTCCATAAAGCTCATCAAAGCATGGCCGGCTGTTGAGTCGACCAGGTTATCAATTTTAGGCAGAGGGTAACTGTCTTTGGGGCACGCCTTGTTTAAGTCTGTGTAGTCTACACACATTCGCCAGGTGCCATTCGGCTTTTTAACAAGCACCACATTTGCAACCCAGTCTGGGAAGTAACATTGCCGAATGAACCCTGCATCAAGTAATTTTTTAACTTCGGCGGCTGCCGCCTGACTTCTTTCTTCGCCATGGTTCCGCTTCTTCTGCCGTACCGGCTTCTTTTTCGAATCCACGACCAGTTTATGTACCGCCAGATCAGGACTAATGCCTGACATTTCATGGACTTCGAATGCAAAGATGTCCTTGTATTCTTTCAATAGTTTGTGAAAGTCGTCACCTAGGTCCCTCAGAGCAGCCGTCCCAACTTTGACTATTCGGTCAGGACGCGAGTCGTCTAAGATCAGGTCCGTATGCTCACCAGCCGGCTGAGGGCGGAATTCATCCGACCGCTCCTCTGCCAATGATTGCTATTTTCTGTCTTTTCTTGCGGCCCCTGTCTGGGATGCCTTTCTCTTCTTGCCGCCTGCTTCTTGAACAGGCGCACTCTCCTTGACATTGTCAAGGTCTATTTTTCCACCACTCGACCCAGTGGCCATAACAGTGGGCTTGACATCCGAGAGATAGCACTCTCGGGCCATCCTCTGATCTCCCCTTAGGGACCCGACTGTTCCATTATCCCTCTCAAACTTGAGCAACATAAGAGATGGGATAATAACAGCCTTGGAATTATTCAGGGTTGGTCGTCCCAGAATCATGTTGTAGGCCGAGAGTTCTTCTACTACCAGGAACCGGACTACCATGTGTTGTCCTTCCCCTTTTTCGCCCAGGCGGATGGGTAAATCCACTCGTTCCACTGGGTGGACGACTCCTCCTCCAAACCCTACTAAAGGGTGGGATGCCGGATGTATGCAATTAGTCTGATATTTTAGTTTTGACAGACATTTGCTACTGATGAGATCTGAGGAGCTTCCGGGTGAGGATTCGGCCAACTCTCTGGTTGGCCACTTTACATTCAATAACGATAGGGTCGTCATGCGGCCCTCTTACCCCTCCTAGATCTTCTGCAGTGATGACAATCTCAGGAAATGAATATTTGGAGGGTCGTTCTTGGTGAACGGAATTTACATCTAACCGCCTGATATTGTCTTTGTTGCCCCTAATAGTGGGGCCGCCTCCTGAGAAGCCGCCTGCAATGGTGTAGACGACTGCATCATCTATATCGGAGTTGTCGGCCTTTTGATTCTTTTTGGTCAACTGCTTTTTTGAGGAAGTGTTCCCCGTAGATTTCTTGACATAAGTGTCAAGATCACCTTGCTCAGCCAGGCGGTCCAGATACCGCATGAGACTGATGCATTCATTGGTGTGATGACCAACATCTTCATGATAATCACAGAATTTTTCTTGGTTCCGATTGTTTGCAGAACCCTTCATGGGGACCGGCTTCTCAATTGAGATCCGTCCCTTGATTTCCTTTAGGATAAATTGGCTATCCTTGTTAAACACATACTTTGGGGAGTATGGTTTGAATTCTTTTTTCTTCTTCTGGGACGGCTGTTTAAAGGAATCAGTTGCCCAGACCTCTTTTCTCTTCTCATCTTTGTTTGACGACTACTTCTGTCGTCCTTCTCTTTTGTCGGACCTTTTCCCGTCTGACTGTTTTACCGTACTACAAAGATCAGTCGCCTGTATATAGGCTTCCGCTTCAATCAAGGCCTCTTGAAGAGTCGCCACCCTCTTTCGGACCAAATCAAATTTGAAGGTCGACCCGTCTTTGAGACCTCTGAAAAAGTCAGTATAGGCTACTTCATCCGGTAACCCTTGAATCTGTATTCTCATCAGGTTGAACCGCCTGATGTAAGAACGAAGCCCCTCCTTCTCGCCCTGCTGAATTGTTCCTAAATCAAGGGTCGTCTTCTTCGCAGGGATGTTCATGGCGAAGTTGGAGGTGAATAAGTAAGCAAGCGTCTTGAAGTTATTTACACAACCAGTCGGCAGGTTGCCGAACCATTGTTGTGCGATTCCTTTGAGAGTCGCTGGGAAAAACTTGCACCAAGTGGGATCATCCAACCCTTGAAGGTACATCAGGTTGTAAATGCCATCAGATGGTCTTCTGGGTTAGTGGTGCCGTCATAGGCACCCACTAATACATTTTTCACTTTGGCCGGCTGAGCGGCTTCAGTAATTTCCTTGGAGAAGGCCGACGGCTGTTCACCAAGTCTAAGCAGCCGTAGCTGCCAGTCCATAGGTTGGACATTTTTTGCTACATGTCCACCAAACGGAGGTGGCTGTAAAAAATACTGTTGTTGCGGTACAAACGGTAAGTTTGGTACCGCCTGGTCGCTATGAAAGCCGGACTGACGGGAGGTGCCGCCTGACTGACTCTCATGATACGACTGAGTATGCCTCATCGAGGTATTTCGCAGACTGTCTTGGAAGTTTGAAGTAGAGGCCGACTCTGACAATCGGTCACTCTTCTTCTGCTCTAGCAGTAGCCGAGCGTCTGTGTATGTTTTCCTCGACCCGTCCGCCTGAATATGACGAACAGGTTTCCTATTTCCTGGAGTAGGAAAACGGTATTTTGTGAAATCAAGGGTTGATCAACTCTTGAATTTCTCCCTTGAAGTCCCTCATGAAGGTCATGAGTTTGTTCCTTGTGATGGGAGCAGACCCATCAGTCGGCTGCTGCCGAACAGGCGGTGCGCCTGTTGGCTCACTTCCAGTTTGAAGATGTTCCCGTTCCCTCCTTTCGGTATGACGGGTACGTCGGGCCCTTAGGGTCCCGTCTGAAGCTGTGTGAGCTTCAACTTCAAATTCATTCTCAGTATCGTGGTCCGACTGAACTTGAGGGTCGTCTAGGGGACGTCTCTCTTCAGGAGCCGGTACAAACGTGGATGCCATCTCAGAAGTACTCTCCCCACAGACGGCGCCAAGATGTTTCGGGGTTTTCTGATGTCCTGCGGGAGAGTTACAATTCCGAGACTGGAACCGGACGTCTGTACCTGCAAAACAAACGGATGCTCCGGATGATTGGAGATCCGCCTCCGACGGTCAAGTTAGTACTTGATTAAGGAGTAATTAATGCGGAAATTAAAGTGATTGGGTCTCTCTAGGTGAGAGTGTTTAATGTGTGTAATCTGCGTTTTTAGCGTTATCTCCCTTAATGAGGATTAAGGGACGTATTTATAACCTCGGGAAACGTGTCAATCTAGGTTTAGGTTAACCTTGGGCTGATTGGGCTTCCCTCGGATGTTGGGCCTAGGTGACCGGTTATCCCAGGTGTCATGGGAAGGGCACGTGTCGTGTCGTAATTGGTCCATAGTGGACGGATCATTTCTTGACACGTGGCAGGCTCCTATTGGCCCATGTGACGGACACATGGCGGAACCTGATTGGTCCACTTGTCAGATGGTGATTGGTGGGGAAAAATCCCCTAATCAATGATTGTTATAATAATCATATATTGCTTGATTATTCATGATTATTGTTATTGCTTGATCACACCCCTTTTTGCAGGTTTAAAGGGAATTTGTACTTGAAATCACGCCTAATAAGATAACTAATAATTTGATTTAGGTTTAATATGATTTTAATTCAAGCGATCACCAATATTAGATTTGATTTTGCATTAATAATCAACCAACGTAGATTAAACTGGTTTAGAGTTAATTTAATGTATGTATGTTGATCGAAAAGCGCGCATGAATATCAATAAGAATCAATTAGAGGCCTATTTAGGGCGAGTTCGGCTTCTCTTAGGTCAAATTCGTACCATCACCCCTGAACATCCAGTTATGGTTGCGGACCACAATGGAGTTAGCAATTTCTGTGATTGTGAATGGGGTGTAACCTTCACAATCGTGAACAGTTTACAAGTTCCTAAAACTTGTTGGTGACTCTTTTTCTCTAGCTTCTTTTCCTTGGAGCGCCACCATGCTTAAAAACATGACCCATAGTAGGGCAGTGAAAAATTCCCTACAAGTATATATGTAAATAAATATTTTAAGGACATAATTGTCTCAACAATATTCATAAAAATTGAACATATATATTTAATTAATAGTAAATATGTAAATAAATATTTTAAGGGACATAATTGTCTCAACACTATTCATTGATGTAACAAATATAAAATAAGGGTAAATATGTAAATAAACATTTTAAGAGGCATAATTGTCTCACCACTATTCATAAGTGTTTAGTCATACTTTTAAAAAAAGTAGGTTTTAATTAATATTACTCGTATAATGAATCTAGGTTACACTTAAGGATTAAGAGTCTAAGAGCATTATTACCAGCATTCGGGAGATTTTATCCCATGGGAAAAAATTAGATAAAAAAAATATTTCAAGCTCCACACTAATGGTCAAAAGCCAAAATGCCCAATGAATAACAATAACAAAGAATGAAATGCAAGCAAACAACGAAATAAGAAAGAGTTTAACGCGGGAACCCGAGTGCCGGGAGAAAACCCACCAATCCACTATGAAGTATCTTGATGATGATGATGATTACAAGCTCTCAAACCACCATGATGTTGGGTTTTTTATGGTGAGCGAACATTGCGCGGAACCAAAACCCGCTCAAGGACCACATGCATAAATTAAAGCGACTAAACTAAAACATGCATATAATTAATAAAACAATAAACACATAATAGAGAGAGAGGAGGGAAAAGACGTTCATACCCTTGAAGCGTGTTTTCCACCTAGCACGAATACGAACCCACAAACGGAGCTAGAGCCTCAAATACAAATCCTCCAACACTACTAGAAATAGGCCGTTTTCCGACGGATTTGTTCCGACGGACTTAAATTCCGTTGGAAAATTCGAATATTCCGACGGAATTTTGGTCTGTCAAAAAATCCGTTAGAAAATATAAGTTGTGACGGACAATCCCTCGGAAATATTCCGACGGATTTTTAATCCCTCGGAATTTACTGCTTCTGACGGAATATTCCCTCGGAAAATTTCTCCCGATGGAAAATTCCGTCGGAAGCTTTAAATTCCGAGGGAAAAAAATCCGTCGGAACATATTAATTTCCTACGGTTTTAAATCCGTAGGAAAAATTCCAACGGATTTTAATTCCGTCGGAAATTTATTAAAAAAAAAAATCAAAAATAAAACCCTAAATGAAATCCGGACCCCCTACCCCCTTCCCTTTTCATTTCTCTTTCTTTCTCCCCGCCCCTTTTCCATCTCCTCCTATTCATTTCTCTTATCTCTCCTCTCCTCCTCTCCTCCTCTCCTCCTCCTCTTTCTCTCTCCTCTCCTCCTCTCCTCCTCTTTCACCACAACCCATACGCAACCCCTCACTCACCGAAGCTTTAACACCCATAAACGGCTCCAGATTTCCGATCCCAACGACTTTTCAGGGGACGATTGAGGTTCGACGTCGAAACGAGGCTTGGAATCGTTGAGCTGGACTCGGTTTCATCAACAACAACCTAAACATCAATTGTAAATCTTGTAATTAGGTTTGTGTTTAGATCTAGTTTTTTTTTTTGAAACATAGATCTAGTTAATTGTATATGTAATTGTAATGTTAATTTATAAAATTTATTAGACAATTCTATATTTATATATTTCTATTAATTTTCCTTGTTTAAGTTTGGTTTTTTGAATTTTTTGGGGTTTTTTTGGGGTTATTTCCGGTTTTTTGGGGTTAATGGTGATGGTGTGGTGGTGTCGGTGGTGGTGGGGTGGGTTGTTGTGGTGGTGTCGGTTTGGTTTGGTGTGGGTGGGCTGTTGTGGTGGTGTCGGTGGTTATGGGGTGGCGTTGTGGTGGTGTCGGTTTGGTTTGGTGTGGGTGGGCTGTTGTGGTGGTGTCAGTGGTTATAGGGTGGGGTTGTGGTGGTGTCGGTTTGGTTTGGTGTGGGTGGGCTGTTGTGGTGGTGTCGGTGGTTATGGGGTGGGGTTGTGGTGGTGTCGGTTTGGTTTGGTGTGGGTGGGCTGTTGTGGTGGTGTCGGTGGTTATGGGGTGGGGTTGTGGTGGTGTCGGTTTGGTTTGGTGTGGGTGGGCTGTTGTGGTGGTGTCGGTGGTGTTGGGATGGGGTTGTGGTGGTGTTGGTTTGGTTTGGTATTGGGGTGGGAATGTGGTGGTGTCGGTGGTGTTAAGGGTTTGGGTTAAGGGTGGGTCTAGGGTTTGGGTGGGTAGGGGGGCAGGGGGTAGGTTGGTGGTGGGGGTGGTGGGTGGGGTTTTTTTTTATTTTTTATTTTTTTCTATTAAATTTTCCGACGTAAATGTCCGTCAGAAGGTAGTATATTCCGACGGAATTTTCCGTCGGAAGAGGTATATTTAGACGGAAAATTCCGTCGGAAGCTTGGCTTGTTGCGACGGAATTTTCTGTCGGAAACTTGCGACGGACTTCCCAATTAAGTCAAACTTGACTCTGACAGAATAAAATCCGTCGGAAATTCCGTCGGAATGGACCTTTCCGACGGAATTTCCCTCGGAATATCGCTAAAATTCCTACAAAGTGTAATGCGACGGTGCTTTCCGACAGAATTCCGTCGAAAATCGGCATTTCCGACGGAATTTCAGGGTTTTTCGACGGATTTTTTCCGTCGTTGATTGGTTGTTTTCTAGTAATGCAACGACATCCACCGTCGCGCCCAAACTTTGGTCAATATTACCGGGTAATATTAACACTACTAACAAGAGGATCTCTTTTTAAGGTTTTCTCAATGGAGATGCCTTTTATAGGGTTCAACTCTTACAATTTATTCCCAAGGTAAGCCTTGGGTATTTATAGGAGAAGCATCTCCATCCCCTTAATATTTCATCAATGTGGGACTTTTGCAAAGTTGAGAAATAATTGCATTTAATTTAATTCTTAAGTAAATTAAAATGCACAAAACAAATAATCAAATAACAAGTGGCAATCACATGGGAGGGTTAGGTGAGGACTACAAGGGAGGACCACTTGCCTCCTTGCTCCCCAAGCCACCAAACCCGCCAATAAGGTGTGACCTAGCTTGCGGCTGCCTTGGGTAACAAGGCCTGCCTCGCTGGCAGCCTTGTGCTCTCGGTTGAGCCAGCTAGCAAGGCCCACGCTGCTGCTCGCCTTGCCAGCAAGCCTCGCACACTTGCGGGCTGCTGTGCGCAGGCTAGCAGGCCTTGCGTGCTAGCACTAACAGCAGCTAGCGTGGCTTAGAAATTTTGCTAGCTATTGGCCTTGCTAGCGCTGCTAGCTTGCTACCGTAGCCCACACTCGGCCAACACCCCAAGCCAGCCCGCGCAAGCGCTTTCTGAGCTTGCGGCATGCACTTGGCTAGCAGCCCTAACTAGTGCGTGCGCGCATCAAGCTAGGCTTGCGGCCAGTGCTTACCTTGCGGTAGTCTATGCTAGCCTAGCCTTCGCATGGTAGCCAATGCGAGGCTAGGGCTACGCACTTTGACTTATTTATTGTTTTTTGACTTATTCGTACGTCTCCTTAATTCCTAGAATTTAAGTTGACATTCGGCTTCGACGCTCTAAGCTCGGAATCCGAAGTCGGAGCACGTATCCTCTTGTTTGACGTATTAAGACCTTTGGCTTAATTTGTTGCCTTAGTTCGGTTGCACGCTTGGGTGTGATCCATTGGGTTCAATTAAAAGGAAAGCTGTGAGATTAATATAATTAATCTCACTAATCGGAGATGCGACTTTTTGATCACTTGACTTCACTGAATAATTAACTCCGTAATTGATTCTGAACCCTCTATAGAAATAATACACTTATTCGAAGGACACCATTCCTTTCAATCTCCCACTTGTCCTTCTGGACAAGTGTGCAATGTGTGTATTGCCCTTTTCCTATGTCACTTAACGTCTCTTCGTGAACTATAAGGTAAGATTTATCATCATCCTTATTACGTTCAGAAGTGTTTCTCGAAATTCTGAGTTCGACTGTCAAGTACAGATGATTTCTAAAATCCATCTGAGCACGGCTATGCATTTTCACACTCAAGCTCTTCGAGAGGCCTTGTAAACAACAAAGACATGTTTCCTATTGTTAATAGGAGGACATTCCCATTCTTGCATTGATAAGTTTCTCTTACTAAGAGATAGTTGCCCAAGTGTCGCCTTTATAATCCCCTTTTACGGCAGACGTTTGACAACATCAAAACAGACTAGTGCTCAAATAAGAGAACTTACAGTACTCATGGTTGAGGAAAGAGGTACTGATAGCAACAATGAGAAAGATACTTATGACGATTTCAAATCTCTTAAAGTATTCTCATAGGTCGATCCGATATAGTTCCAACTAATACCTGTGCAAATGATTTATGGCATTCTTGTCCTTGTAGCACAAGAAACAGTGCTATAAATCATACTACACACTAATCTCGCTCGGTCATTAGTCGTCCAACTTTTAAATGACCTTGATCAGAGATAGTTTTGATATGACATTCAATGTTCACTTAATAGGTGTTTCTTAATTTATCCAAGACATTTTCTTGATAACCTATTTTGAATGTCATCAAATCGAATGGACTCATTATTTAATTCTAAACCACAATAATTAAATAGATATGGAATAATAATTTTTGTATAAAATAAAATTACTCCATATATGAATGGTTAACTTAGTGTTTTACATCAAGATGTCCAAAACTTAATTAAAACACATAAAATAGGAACTTTGAGCCAGTCTCCAATGTGCCTAATTCCCATTGCCTCAATGTGCTTGTTGTGTTTCACTTGAGGCAAAGGTTTAGTAAGTGGATTGGCTATGTTATCGTCCATTCCAACTTTACAAACCTTGACTTCACCTTCGGAAATCTATTCCCTTATGAGGTGAACTCGCTGCTCGACATGTTTGACCTTTTGGTGTTGCCTCGGTTCCTTGGCCTGAGCAATAGCCCCATTATTGCCATAAACAGGTTAATCGGTCTCTTGATTGAAGGCACAACACCAAGTTGACCAATAAAATTTTGAATCCAAATTGCCTCCTTAGCTGCTTCTAAGGCTGCTAAGTACTCGGCTTCAGTTGTAGAATATACAACCGTGCTTTGCTTAGCACTCTTCCAACTAAACGCTCCGCCATTTAGACAGAATATGTATCTAGATTGCGATTTGAAGTTGTCTCTGTCATTCTAGAAGCTTGCATCGGTATAACCTTCAACAATCAAATCCATACTCCCACCATAGACCAGGTTTTTATCCTTGTTCCTTTTCAGTTATTTTAGGATATTCTTGGCCGCATTCCAATACGCCTCTCCCAAGTCTGATTGGTATCGGCTCGTAGCACTCAATGCATACGATACATCTGGCCTTGTACATATCATGGCGTACATGATCGATCCTATTAGCGAAGCATGTGGGATCTGACTCATTCTTTCTCACTCATCAGGTGCCTTTGGACACTGACTCTTGCTGAGAGTTACACCATGAGACGATATAGCATAAGAAACAACAAGCAGCAACACCAACGATAGGCACTAGCAAATCAACGACCAACAGAAAGAACTTGTGCACACAAGGCAAAGCATTGGAAAATTAAGGAACTTTGTTTCCTTTGTAGAGAGAACACAAGCAACATCAGCATCATCCAGACACTAAGAACAGTAGCAGCAATACCAAGAGCAGTAGCAGCAACACCTTCAACTTAAGACCAAAGTTTGAATTCATTGTCGATTTACCAATCTTTAGTAAACTTGAAGTTATGCTTGTTCACTACAGCACTGCCACGATTAAAACAACCCATACAGCCCAAGTAGGAGGTAGGAAGAACAACCCTGGATAAGAATAGGGGTAAATGAACTAATCAATACCCTTAAGGATATAGCAACGGAAATAAAAAAAAAAAAAACAAGCAGCATGTAACTGAATGTTATATAGTGATTTTTTCCATCAATAAACACATGTAATCAAGTGACAATGGCAATAATTTTTAATCAGCTAGCTACAGATGTAGAAAGCGACAATTAAATGTGTAATAGCTCATAGACTAATGATGTAAACGCAATTCCAAAATTCAACATTTTTTGGCAACCTTACATTAGTTTGTCCGTTGAAGCCAATGTAGTGAAATGCTGTTTCCGGGTGATATGGAGGGGCTAGGACTCAGTGTGAAGGAAGTCAATGTGCGGAGTCCTCATGGGCAGTGATTAAAGAAGTGGGTGAGGTGCAGCGAGTTGCTGCTGTTTGGTAGCAACCCAAATCTCGTTTTCTTAGTGTCTTATAGAGCATTAGAAAACTTAGGCCAACTATATTCATAATGATTATTATAAATAACACAATAGGTTAGCTAAATAGATAACTGAACTCACTAATGCAGTGGCAACCTAAAAAAGTCCAGTTGCTTGGTAATTGAGTCTAACTTTGCAGCATCTAAAGTTCATATGACAGCCTTTTTTTCTTTCTGCTACACAAAAATGACATAATAAATAAACAAGTGTAAAAGGTTGTCTTTAAGGCAAAGTAATTTCCCTAATCGATAAGATGCAATTTTACTCTATGCTAAAATTGGACAGGATTGCAGTAAAAACAACCATTATTGCACACCCATGAATCCTCACAAAGAAAGAAAATATTTAAGTTGTTACATTCAGTATTTGAAAGGCTATAAGCAACGTAAGCATTGCAGAGGAGTTGTAGTGGGCAGCTACAACAACAATAGTAAAATAGCAGCAGGCACCAATTGTTGTCGAGTGGAGTAGTGCAGGCAACATAAATTATGGGTGGTGCCTTGGGCAAGACAAAAGTGCAGGGGTAATTCTACCAATTTTGCAAATCTCATTCCCAAATCCCGAGCCACTTTTAATTGATCCTAACATTAATCCTTAAAAAAAATTGTTCAATGGTTGAATTATATGTGCAAAATTAGAATTGTAAGTAATGTTTAGAGCCTTTTCAACCCTTTAGGATGGGACTTAGTTATGCTCCATTCATTCTCTCAAGCAGGACTTGGATAATTTGCCCTGTCACTGTAGGTTAATTAATTAATGGAGCTCATGTAGTATGACATATGTACATAGTTCCTAAAGCTCCTCGTCTTTGTAAAACTATAGAATGGGACACATTATATTGATGAGAGAATGTTCAAGAACCGTAACTAAATATGACATCCTACAAAGTAACAATGAGCAATACATGTTCTGAAGTTTAAGTCATTTACGACTTCATGTATTCATGCCAAATGCTTATTTCATAGATTTCATTCAACAAATGCAATCAGTTGTGAGAACATTCAATATATATCACTCATTACAGAAGGGAACCGCCTCCCCCACCTTTTTCCACCCATCCCTCTAAATCTCGAATCTTGGGTGGTAGATTTCTATACTCCAAACATAAAGTTAAAAATTATCGTGCAATGATGAACACTATCTTAGCGCTTATGATGAAGAAGCTCCAAAAGGATAACAAACAGTATTTAGAAAGCAGTCCAAAACAATTAACTAGTAAAAGAAATTTGGGTTCTAAGAAAATTCAACTATAGTTTTTAATATTTGGTCAAATAATTTCAGCAGAAGAACCAAATTGGAAGTCAGAAATCATGTTTACAAACCTGAGGTAGATTTGAGATTCTTTAGCAACATTGTATACATTGCCTTTTGGACTTCTTGCAAAAGATTGATGAATAATGCATAGCTTCTTACAAATCAGCCAATATTTATTCTGCAACTACAATCATTGCAGGCAAATCCTGTACATAGAGGATAAATATAAGACCACAAAGGAGTTAAACACATGCAAATTAGCCAATATTTAATTGAACATAAATTAAAAAGGCTCTGCAAATTCTTGATATTGGCCAAAATGATGTTTAAACACAAGCATGGAACCTTAAATTGATAGTGGATGATTATCCAGGAATCTATATGCAACTAAGTTCGTTTATATCCACTTACATGTAATCTTGATATATATGAAACAAGAATAAGCATGAGAAATCAAAATAGATATAAAAGGAGTAGCCTATATCAACTCTGTGATAATCATAGTGTCATCATGATCTAGAATAAATCTAGATATATATTCAACGTTAATAGTAGTTTTTTAGAGTGAAAATAATTATTAGGCTATATTTCATATCACATGAATTTGGTGTGGGGATCACCACCTTCCTATCTCTATTTATTGATCTAAAGTTTAGCTAAAAAGAGTTTTTCTCTAAGAATCAAGTGCTAAAAAGTAAGATTGTATATCAATGTGCAATATCTGCTCTAGAAAGCTAGATCATATGGTTGCCTTCCACAAACACATGTAGACTAAGAAGTTTAATAAAGTACTATATAATAGAAATGTAAGTTATGCCGAGAATAATGACAGCATAAATCAACTATGTCAAGATTAATCATAAAAAATCTCTGAATTTGAATCTCACACATCAAATTTCATCCACAAAACATCTATTCTTTCCATATAAGATATAGCCAAAGAGAATATAACAAATAAGAATGTTCAATTTACATAATCACAAAATTGGGAGTAACCCCACAAAATAATTATTGAAATTATTGAAATTTACCTCAATAAGAGAAAAAAATAAGATGTCCAGATCGAATAAAGTGGAGTTTCAATAAACTAAGAACAAAACCAAAGGGGGTACTTGAAAAAAACCGTACCATTACATTATTTCTTCGAAGAAATACCTAATACTAATAAAAATAAATTAAAATCAGAGAATTAGAGAGAGAACCTGTAATTAGAGGAAGGGCGGAGATTAGCAGCAGCGAGAGCTCGTCTTCATATTCGCTCTTAAATCTTAATAGACCAAGAATCACCGTCAACAGAGCAATCGTCGTCGGAAATGAGATTTGCGGTGGCCGGAGTTGTTGGTTGTTGAGAAAGCTCCGCCATAACTTCCGCATGTGGAAGCTTGACTCCAGCAATTTATGGGAATTACTGTAAGATGAATTGGGTTCTCGGGAGGAAGTATTAAATTAATTTGGTAAAAATTGAGTGGAAAAGAAATTGTAATAGCTAATGGCCGTGACATCTAAGGTTGACATTGGGAATGTACTAGTGAGATGAAGAAATGAAATCTGGGGTTAATAATAACTGATTCTTTTAGTGGGAAAATATTGGAGCCAAAAAATTTCACCATTTTTGGTGGTTTAGGAGATGAAAGATAATGAGTTATTTTCACTTTTTTGTGTTTTTTTTATTGGAATTATCTTTTGGAGATAAGTACTACATTTATTTTATAGGTAAATATAAGTCTTCTAAAATTGTCAAGATGATAATTTGGTAAGTATTTTAATAAAAACACAATGTATTTTATATTTTATCAAAAATTTTATTTTTTATAAGGTGTACAATATTAGTAGATTAGTCTCGTGCGATGCATGATTTGAACAAATAAAACATTTTAAATTTGTTACATAACCATTAAATCCAAACTATTTACAACATGCAACGCGTTCAACCCAAACCATTTCAACTTGTGACTCGTAAGACCCAAAATCAAGTCCTTTTATTTACTTTATTTAAGCTCTTATATAATTATATTTACCAATTACTAACAAGTTTACTTCATAAGGTTGCACGGCTAGAGTGACGCCCTATTCACTTCACCTTATTTTTGCTGAACTCAAACTATTTTTATCGAATTAAAATTATTTATGCTGAGCTTAAATTAAATTTACTGAAATGAAATTATTCATTTTAATATATTTTATATTACTTTTTAAAATTACTGATTTTTACTGAAATGAGATTATTTTTACCGAACTAAAGTTATAATTACTGAAATGAAATTATTTCTACTAAACTAAAATCATTTTTACTGAATATTCATTTTTGAGGTGAAGTGAACAGAGCCTAACTGTATGTGGATATGAATCTATCATTAGTTACTATAAGTATTATATCACGTATATAGTTAGTTATAGATATTTTGATAATAATGTGGTTTAAAAATAAAGCTAATACAAAAATTATATGACGAGAAGATGAATAAAAGTTAGCAAAATGATATAAAGAATGGCATATGAATTACTCGATATAATAACTCAATAATGTTAACTCTTTTAGTAAAAATGAGTTTGATCAGCCTAACCCAAATTTAGCCAAACTAGATTGAAAAGATCCAAATAGTAAACACAACCAAATATTGAATCAAAATTAGTCGAATTGGACCTAACCCAACCCAAATTCATTTGATCCATTAATGAATCCAACCCAAACCGATGTGGGTCAAAGGGATATTCTTGACCCATTATAACTTGACTTGTCATTGGTTACACCAGACTCCTTTCGATAAACCGATTTGATATAGTTACTTACACATGGATCTACTTATACATCTTTTCATTTAACCATGTCACTATTATATTTTAATAAATAGCCATTTCAATGTTACTCCTAACTCAAATACATTATAATCTTTTAAACATAGATTATAGTCTTAATTGATAACCTTCTCAATGTCACTTCTTATAAAAATATATTATTTTTATTTAAGCTTGATATCCAAAATTTGTTGTATACATAAAATATGCATATAATATTTCAGCTTACAAACATGTTCATTCATTTTAAGACAACTTACCTATATGAACATCCAATATAAATTATATGCACATAATCATGCATTCTCCCACATATTGTGGATAACATCATAATTTTATGTTGCCTTGTTTTAGTAAATTGTTGTCATAGAGTGCAACATAAATGTTAGTGTTACTATATTAGACAACAATCTTGTTTTCGTTGTTTTTTTTTAAGCAACATTTTTCATAAATGTTGTCTTAGATAATAAAATGGCAACACTTTAAGCAATCATTGTTTTACAAAGTCTACGATAACACTTTTACAAATGTTGCCTTTTAATCTAGTATAAATTGTTTTATTTAAAGTAACAAATATGAATTGTTGCCATAGACTATCATGGATAACGATTTTTCAAGTGTTGCAATTTTATGTGTTGCCTATTCTTCATTTTTTTGTAGTATAGCTCCATTGCCTACCCGAAGTTCAACTTCTCCCTTCGCTAGCTTTCTACTTTTCCTTAGTCCCTGAGAATTGGAACAAAGGTGTGAGCTACATCCGGTATCTAATACCCATGAAGCATTGCTAGCAAAGTTAAGGTCTATAACGTACAAACCTGATTTAGAAGCAACGGTGTCGTTCTTCTTATCCTCCTTGAGCTTGAGGCAGTCCCATTTACAATGCCCTTTCTTCTTGCAATAGAAGCATTTGGAGTCGGACGGAGAATAGGTTACCTTCTTTTGCTTGTCGCCTTTGGTAGCTTTTGGCTTAGGTGGAAAGGTCTTCTTACCCTTCCCCTTATAGCCCTTCTTCTTGCCTAATCTCTTGAATGACTTGCCCTTTTTTACCATAAGCATGTCATGCTTCCCCTCATCTTTGAGCGTTTGCTCGGCCTGCTTCAACATTCCGTGAAGCTCCGTGAGGGTTTTCTCCATGTTGTGCATGTTATAGTTCATCTTGAACTGATCATAACTTTTATGCAGCGAGTGGAGAATAATGTCAATTGCCATCTCATTCGAGTATCCCGCATCAAGCCTCTCCATGTTCTCGAATAATCTAATCATTTTGAGCACATGAGGGTTGACGGGCTCTCCTTTCTTGAGCTTGCTCGTCTCGAACCTTTCAGTCCTAGCCTGCTCTTGAAACATATTCTAAAGTTCAGATATGATCTCAAACGCCATCTCCTTCTCAAACAATGTCTTTTGAAGATCTGGAGACATTGTGGCTAACATGATGCATTTGACATCCCGGTTGGAAACAATCCACCGGTTTAGGGCAGCCTGTGTGACCTCCTCATTTGGAGTGTCAGGCATTTCCTCATCAAAGACATACTCCTTTTGTTCTTGAATAAGAACAATCCTCAAATTCCTTTGCCAATCGAGAAAGTTGGTTCCACTCAATTTCTCCTTGTCGAGAATTGAGTGGAGAAAGAACTGGTTGTTGTTGGTGTTAGTTGCAAACATTGTACTACAAATGAAAAGAATTTGCAATGAATAACCATTCATAAACCAATAAGTTTGAAATTTAAAGCATACTTGCAGCATTCAATCTTATTTACGTTTTATTCACACATTTATGAGTTTGTCCCATTTAGGCGAGAATAAAACGATTCCAAGATCCCAAAAATCAATAAGTAATTAAGCATGCTTTGGCTTTTCTTAACACTTATTATTTTAAGATAAGCAATCCAATTGCTAATAGTTCTAAACTATTCTTGGTTTGATAAGTCATTGCATCCAATGCATTCTTGACACTTATCTAGTTTACCACAATATCTAAGGACTCCTTATCGATATTGTTGAGTTTATCCAAAACTAACGCGTATACCTAGTATACCTTAATTTTCTAGAAAAGTGGTATTGCGTTGCTTTGGCATAGCCCATTACCTACTCTCAAAGTTTCGGTAAGTGTCATTTTGGAATGACAATTTTTTAACTCAATTTTATAAGGACTTAGGGTTTCTATGTTGGTTTGATTAAGTGAAATTAACTAATCATTCAACATTAAAATCCTAAACATGCATCTAAATATCAAAATATATAAGCAATATAAATCGACATATATAAAATGCATAGTGAACTAGCATGACCCTTGAAAGATATCTTGAAGCATCCAATCTTCAATCTTCAAGGTCATCTTGGCACCTTTAGACTCCAACTTTAAAGAAAACACTGTCTTTCTTGACTTCACCATCAAGCATGCAAGAACCAGATAATAAGAGTAATCTAAATTAACTAAGTACAATAATACTTAACGGCACGCAGTCCGTATTTAGATTTACAAAAATACGCAACAGAACGCAATCCGTATTTGCTATCCTAGTTGGGTCATACTAGTCACTTTTGTAAAACCCTGTATAAGAACATTTATAATATTCCATTAACCCATTCACTTCTAAAGTGAATGGCCCATGCAATTTTACAAACAATACAAGCAATAATACAAAACTTGTATCAAAAGGCGCGCACTAGTTACTAACTTAGGTCGTTAATCCGATTTACGTTACTATTTAAAACTAGTCAAGTGTTTATCCAATTATCTGAACTAACGCAATAAGGATAAGCATAATTAAAGCTTAACGAGCTCCAAATCGATTAATGAAGCTCCCACTAAATTCCACATCCAACTTAATTAAATTAATCCAATTAATTTTTAATTAAGCAAAACAAGTCATTTTGTCAAAAATATGCATATACGTGAAAAACCGAGGCCTAGCCTCGTTTTAATCAAAATCGCAAAACCGCACAACCAAGTCAAGTGTCTAGCTCCTAAGCCAAGGGCTAGAGGCTCCTAGGCACCTCAGCAAGGCTTGCGTGCGGGTGATGGCATGCACAGCTAGCAGCGCACCGAGGCACCTTCTAGCACTAATAGCCTCGCAGCATGCTTCGCATGCTTGCACGCTATTGCGCTGGCAGTGTGCTTATGTGCTTGCTAGTGCTCGCATTGTGCGCTGCCTAGCAGCCCTATCCTTACGAGCTACTGCTTGCCGCATTGCATGCCCCTTTGCACCTGCTCGCACACATGCACTCCTCGGCAGCACCTTAATGCGGGCTACGCGAACAGCCCCTACTGGTCGAGTGAGTTTCTCAAGGCTTCAAGCTTCGATATTTTGTGTTCTTTGGGAATTTTAATCCCAAATATTTGTGTGACATTAATTAATTCGAAATTGAATTTTAGAATTAACAATTGAGCAATTTTGAATTAATACCAAGTTTAACTTAATTAATCAAAGTTTAGTGCATAAACCAAAATTATTTCCAAGAACCATTCTTTAATAATTTTAGGTCAATTTGATACAATCAAAATTTAAGGGCTTGCTACATAATTAATTCATCCAGTGATTAAAATTAATTATGAATTTGACAAAACAAGTTGAATAAAGTGAAGGATTTATGTCTTCGTTAAGTGCAATTACTAGATATATCAAGGATCATTATTACGGAGATAATTAGTTCATTCTTTTGGGTCGTCATTGTGTATTGCTAGATATGATAAATGATATTTGGGCTAGTCAAATAGTCCAAAGCCCAATAGAATGGATCCTATAAGGTCACACACAAGGGTGATGGATTGAACAAAAGAAAAAAGCCCATTATTGGGCCTCATGGAGTAGCTGGTCATATGGGATTAAAGAGGGAGTAGTTTGGGCTTGGTTTGGACTCTAATTATACATGTGATGTATAAATAGAGGCCTTGCCTAGGGTTTGCAGATAACACTTAAGCAGTCAATTGAGAATTGACTAGCAAGCAACCAAACCCTAAAGCCTCACGCTCTTACTCTCTCTTCTCCCTTCACGTCTGCACATGCCGGTGGTGCGTGTGGTGCACGGGGATGGTCATGGTTGTTCGTGGATTGGTTTTCTCCTCCCCTCTCCGTAGAAGATGGCTTGAGGTGTTCGTGCTCGACTAACTAGCATTAGTGGAGGTTCAATCCTAGCCAATGGACCAAGTAAAGGAGCAACACTTGGGGCTCTTATCCTCCTAATCGTTCTTAGTCGATCGCTCATGGAAATCACGTATCAAAGGTATGAATTATGTGATTCTTTATGTGTTATGCTTGTAGATCCTTTTTAGATGCGAATGAATATGATTCGTGAAATTCCGCTTATAGCACCTAAAACTCTATAGTGGTATCAGTTAGCCTCTTGCTTTTACGCATATTGATCATAATTCTTTGATGTCCACAATTTTAATTCAATTAAGAGGGAGAATTCTAATTATAGTTCAATCTTTATTTTAAATGGAGATTTAAGGTTTGGAATTTGTTTAAATGCGATTTAAATTGCTCAATTATCCCTAGTAAAATCTGAATCAAGACCTAGCATGATTGAAAATTTCAAAATCGTAAGCCCTAGTTTTTAAAATTTTTTATTAAAATAAACCCTAAATTTTTTATTTTTGTACTTAATTTTGATAATTTTCGAATGTTTCATGCTTCATAAATTTAATTAGATTGCTTTGATACATAAATATGATATAATCAATAATTTGATCTAAGTGTTAGATTAAATTTGAATTAATTTTATGAAGAACCCTAATTGAAATTGAACTATGAATTTGATTCAAAGTTGAATTAGGCATAAATGTTATGTTTTAATTCAAAGGACCTAATTTAATTTAATTTTACAAAAGTTGCTAAATTAGATTAAAACTCATAAAAAAATTAAAAAAAAATGGTTTGAGTGGGAGCAGGCACGGTTGGGTGGCAGAACCCGCCTAGGCGGTACCATGATGGCTACCCCCTGCAGGTCCGAGAGGGAGGGTGGAGGGGCTAGGTGGTTCGGTGGCTGGCAGGGTGCTGGCGGGTGGTGTTTGCAGGAGTAGCAGTAGTGAGCAAGCGTTGCACCACTACTGCCAGTGTTGTGCGTGGGTGCCACGAGGCGCCCAGCCACCATGGCTGGCTTTGACTGGCCACACCAAGATGGCTGGCTGCACAGCAGCCCCAATTTTTTCAAAATAAAAAAAATTATTTTATTATAATTATTTATTTTATTTTAATTTTAGATAAAATCAGATTTTATCTAAGATAATTTCAAATTTTAATATTTGTTTTAATCTTTGAAAAATTTAAGGATTTTGAGCAAGATTCCAAAAAGATAAAGATTGATTTAATAATGTGATTATCCCATAATTATTTTAGGAGATAATTGATTTAAAATTTTGTGATTGGCTAGTAATTATGATAGAATCTCCTAAACTTGTTAGGATGATCTTTAAATATAAATAAGATTTATATTTTAAGATTAAAATAAGATTTGATTCTATCTCATGCCTAAATATAATATATGATATTTTATAAATGGTCATGAATAATATATGATATTATCTAATTACAGATTAAAATATGAGATATTTTGGTACCATGTTTCCTTAATTATGAACATTCGATGTTGTAGTATAGGCAAGCATGTTTACATGATATTTATTATGTGGCAATTTTATAACATATATGATATTATGTTTCTATATAATGACTAATATGGCCCAGTAGATTACTAAATACGATCCGCGCATCGTGATGTATTTTTGTAATCTAAATACGGTCTGCGTACCGATTAAGTATTTTTGTAATTTTATCTATTTTATTTAAGTATTAAATAGATTAGAGTAAAATTACATGTTGCAGTTAATCCAAGAAGTCCATGAAGTGAAGGCCCAAGGTGAATCAGGGATGGTGATCTATGAAGATTCAAGTGGGAGCATTTACTTTATTAGTTTTCTTAGGATTAGGGGCCATACTATGTCTTGTTTATGCATTCAGTAGATTATGCATGCTAATTTTTATTGATGTTGATGATGATGCACTAGAGCTCACTAAATTAATCACAACATATAAATCTAGGTCCCAGAAATATTGAGATTGTTTTTCCAATTAGATACCCAACAACCCTTCGATCGTGAGTGATGGGTCTGCCTCCGCAAGGTGTCACTTGTTATCTTAGGTAATTTGGGGTAGATCACGTTCTACACATTTAATTAGTTGTGCTCAACAAGGTTATGTAAAGCGTTTAGAACTTTGAAGCAAAGGGCAATAAATAAACATGAGATGGTTAATTATTCAACCAAGAGTTGCAGAAGTCGCAATTAGTAAAGAGTTTACTTACCTTAAAAATGTAATGCTTGATGGTAGGGCCTCAGTCGGTCTAATATTACACAAATAAAGGATCTTGGAATCATTTATTCAAATGGGACAATTATTTTGAATAAAGTGTTAAAGTTACCTATGTTTTTAGATTTAGGCGTTTTAAAGATAAACATAGTTGAATTTTGCGTTTATTAAGTAAGTAATATATATATATATATATATATATATATTCTAGTTTTATGATTATATAATCTCCTCGATTAAAAATAAAGTTGAGAAATGTTCTCAAAAGTTTAAAAGATAATCCGTAAACCTATATTCCAATTTTGCTAGGATGGTTCTAAAAGGCAAGTTTTAGAAACCCATGTCACATGTCTAAGGTTGGTTTCCTTCAACTCAAAACTTTTGAGTGAATCGCTAACACCATCTTCATTTTGAAAAGTGTTTCAAGGGTTAATGAGATGTGAGGTACGAACCCTCTAAAAGACAAGTATGGAATTTCAATAAAATCTCTTATTTCAATGTAATTGAATATAAGAAATTGATTGGAAGTCTCTATGATCAAAAGTTGATCAAATGACATTATTCTTCATCCATTTCATATAGAGTTAAATAGTTGATTAAACTCTACTATGAATGATGATTGAATAGATTTAGCAAAATTATGAAAAATGCTTAAAGCAGTTAAGCAAAATATCATTTTGAACCTAAAAGAAATGTTCTAAGTGACTCAAAGGAAGAGGTTTAAGAATATATGGGGATAACATTGAGGAGTTTTACGCTAAGAAATGCAAGCAAGTTGCTACTTCTAGAACGTAAACTACTTATATGCTAAAAGTTGTCATGAACAACAAATGTTTTCAATTGATTAGAAACTATCTTATACAGTTGGAAGGTAAAAGAATGGAAATGTTCCAATTTAAGAAATATATTATAGAAATTAATTTATCATATTACTACTTCTTGGACATATGATGTCACATTTAGTTCACTCATTGAAGAATGTGGTTGAATTAAAAGAAGAAATTTGGCTAAGGGAGAAGTAAATCTACAAATTTAGAAGTAAATGTTGCTACTTCACAAGTAGAATCTACAAGTTTAGAAGCAAAAGTTGTAACTTTACAAGTAGAACTTACATTTCACCTTACCTAGTTATTGGCTAGAATTAAATAAATGTTAATTATTCTTGTTATTATCAAAACACCAATCAATGTTAATAATGACTAAGCATTAAAGATTCAAAACATGGAATAAATGTTATTTAATGCTTATTTGAATCAAAGTGTGCTTTGATAGCTAAATAGGTCAACAGTTCTATGGCAGATATAGATAAACCATTTCTTTATATATAAGTTGTCTCTAAAATGTCAAATGGTTCAAATAAAAATGAACATTGCACACGGAAGATCCAAAGGGATGGACTTTCAATATCATTAGATTGTGAATCTGTTGATACATGTAAATATCATTCTAATTTGAAACTGACAAGATATCGTTTAGAGAAATGATAACATGAACTCGAGGTCCAATACATATCAATGTAATAAAACTTAAGGTTCAAAGGCTAGAGACGGAGAATGAAACTTCATTTGTGATATGATCACTTGTGCTTAGTTGAAGCATAAGTTTGAAAGTTTTGAAAAGTTCAAAAGTCCAGTATGAAGTTCAGAATTAATTTGACAATATAATAAAATACATTACAATATGATTGTAATGGTGAAAGTTTGAGTCAAGAAATTTACTTGGCAAGATATTCAAAGTATTGCGATACGATCGTAATAATGAGAATTTAAGCCAAGACCTTGATAAACATCCAAGAGTTGTGAAATTATTTTACAACTCACTCCGAAAGGAAACCATGTGAAGTGTCTATGAAAGGAGCTATCAATCTATATGAGATATATTGATAATGGATGAAAGTACCCTATCTTCCAACATTATTCAAGGGATATACTTTTAAGATGAGCTACAATACTAGACAAAACTACATACGTCAAATCAAAATGTAGCAAAGGCTTCATACCTGATATGGATAAGAAAAGTTCTTATAAAGTCTTTGTACAAAGCAAGGAATAAAAGTTGTATTAAATCGTTTGATACATGTTCAATTCCTATATAGAGCACGGGGTACTACTACACAGGTTATACTTAGCACAAAATGTTTATTGCTCAAGTAGATGCCCTTGTGGAAAAAATGTCATTTCCAAAAGGTCAAGTGGGAGTAATGTAAATCTCGAAAGAGTTTTGAGAAAAGCAACAAATAAACATGGTTCAAACCATGGTTGATTCACCCCATGCTAATGTGCCTTTTCAAAAAGGCAAGTGGGAGTATATGAATCTTGAAAGAGTTCGAGAGCCTTGAAAGAGCTCAAGAAAAGTTAGTTCGAAAATCTTGAATGAATTCGAGAAGTAATCGAATAAAAGCAACAATATGAGCATGATTCACCTCATGTCACAAATTACAACACGTGGTCTCATTAAAGTGTAATGGGAATAATAAACATGTTTCGAAGGTAGCACATTCCAAGTGCACACCCTCTATTGTTGTTTCTCATTGAAAATTAAACAAAGTTGTTGTATAAGTTTCAATTGTTGCATAAAGACTCACAATGATGACTAGCATATCTAAAACTTAGCCAAAGAAATATAATTTCATATTGACTAAGAGTTCTAAAATATTTATTTTGGAACATAATGATTATGCAAGTAATAAAGATGATTTGACAAGTTATAACTCCAAGTGGTTTAAAACCATGGAAATCTGAAATAGATTCCAAGTCTAAAAGCAAGTGTGTGACACTTGATTAATTTTCCAAATTGGGTAAGACCCATTGTAAACAATAATGGACAAGGAAGAAAAGCATTTTCTAATTAAGCAAAGACTAGTTATTAAAGGAATCAACTAATTCATAGTATGACTATGACTACGATGAAACCTTTACATTAGTCATGTTGCCAAGATCTATTAAAGAGATTTTTAGTGATTTCTACCTTATGAGATTTGGTAGATGGATTTCAAAACGTTTTCTTGAAATGGTTCATGAAAGAAGATTTGTATATGATACAATCATAATGATTTTGAAAATCCAATAATCCGAGGGATGCATAAAAGATCCTTTAATAATGGATTGAAGTTAGCATCATGGAGTTAATGTTTTTAATTGTTGTGAGTTAATCAAATTGTTTGATGTTCTCATAAAATGAAGAAAAGTCTTGTGTATACAAGATGTTTATTGGGAGCTATATAGTTTTCTTGGTCTATTACAAAGAGAGATTATTCCATGCTTGAAGGGTCAAGTGATGGTTAATGCGTTTTGTATGAAAAACCATGAAGAGGAAGATGAGTACATTTGGGAGTCAAGATCCATAGAGATAGGTCTTGAAGGATGTTTTAGCTTAGGTAAGAAACTTATATTGATAAGATTCTTATGAGGTTCAACATCATATTGAAAGGAGTTTCAATCCCATATAACATGGCACATTGCTTAAATATTCAATGCTTTAAGAAAGGTTGATGAAATTAAGGTTTTGAGTGATGCTCCTTGTGCATTTTGCAAAGGATGCATCATGCATGTCATGAACTATACTCGTCTATTGGGTTCACATGTTTTGAGAATATATGGTGATAGGTTTCAATCGAAAAAACCAATGTAACATTGGAATACAATTTAGAAATTCCTAAACTCCTTGCGGAAGGATGAAGGAAGATTCTTGGCGTATGGAGATGAATATTATTATAAATTTTAGAAGTTGCAAAATTCATGTTTATGAGAATGTCTCACGAATTGTATCAACTAAACTATTTCAATAGCCTAAAGACACAAAGGGCTCATTTGAAATAACATGATGGTGGATGGTTTTGATTATATGTTAAGGAGTCACAATTGCAAAATCATCAGCCATGTTGCCTTATGTTTATCAATTGAAACAAAGTTTCAATCTTATTTAATCATGGTTTAGTATTAAATAAAATGTCCAAAATAATTATGAATTGATGGGTTCATCAAATCGATGATTTGATGAATGAAACCCCACAGGTGAACTAAATTCATAAATTATTTAAGTTCCTAGTTCGAAATCATTAAATTGGACATAAATGATTTCAATAAATGGACTAGCATGTAAGATGGATTGGGTAGCGCAGTTTCATGGGCTATAGGGGCATAGAGATGCTCGGTCAACCAACATAGACATGCATGAATGATGCATGATCGAACTATAGACCTACTTTGAAGTTCAAGTATAGAGCTTCCAGATATATTAGTGGATTCCTTTGACATGAGTGGAACATTGATTTCATTCAATGATTGATTTACTGTGGTACATCCAAAAGTCATTCCGTAAAAGAGGACAATAAAAGGTGTTTCCTGGTTACTTCAAAAGTTGAGTGAGAGCTTTGGTTGCCATAAGATTGGATTGAGTCCCTATTTAATTAGGAATGCGTCATGGCCCCTTGAAGAGGGAGAATTCTAAAAAATGCATGGCCGTGCTCAAATGGATTACATTGATTAGACAAACAAGTTAATAATGTTAACGATACCGCCAAAAGAGCTAAGACCATTGAGTTGAATCAAACCTACTTGTGGCGTTGTCGTCTTGGCCATATTAACATCAAAAACATCAAGAAACTTCTTCACGAAGGTATTCTTAACTCATTCGACTTAGAGTGGTTTGAAAATTGCGAAGGATGTCTATTAGGCAAGATGATAAAGCAACCATTCTCGAAGTTAGGAGAAAGAGCTAGTAACTTATTGGGTCTTATACATACGGATGTATGTGGACCAATGAGTACACTTGCAAGGAAAGTTTATCAATATTTCATCACCTTCACCGACGACTATAGTAGATATGGTTATGTCTACCTTATGTCGAACAAATCTGAATCTTTTGAGAAATTCAAAGAGTTTCAGAGTGAAGTGGAAAATCAGCTTGGCAAGAAAATCAAAGCACTTCAATCGGATCTAGGTGGCGAGTATTTGAGCCACGAATTCGACGATCCCTTAAAAGAAAATGGTATTCTTTCAGAGTTATCACCTCCCGGAACTCCACATTGGAACGGAGTGCCCGAAAGGAGGAATCGAACCTTGTTAGACATGGTCCGATCAATGATGGGTCTTAGTGAACTTCCTATCTCTTTCTAGGGACATGCACTTCTAACCGCGACACTAACACTGAACCGAGCTCCGTCAAAAGCTGTCGAAAAGACTCCATATGAATTATGGACAAAGAAAACTCCATGGTTGTCTTTTCTTAAGATTTGGGGTTGCAAAGCATACGTCAAGAGATTAATTTCTGACAAACTTCACCCAAAATCAGACAAGTGTTTCTTTGTGGGATACCCAAAAGAAACCAAAGGGTATTACTTCTACAACAAATCCGAGAACAAAGTGTTTGTTGCTCTTGATGGTATCTTTTTGGAGAAGGAACACCTTTCCAAAATGACAAGTGGGAGGAAAATCGAACTCGATGAAGTTCGAGAGGATGAGCAACAAAGTCAACCTGACAGTCAAAGTGCTTTAGAAGCAGCTGTTGACATTGGTCAGAGTCAAACCGACAATGCAAATCCTCAACCTATTACCCTACGTAGGTCGCAACGGCCAAGATCTCAACCAGACATATACCTCGGTATTGTCTTAACCGAAGATCAAGACATCCTAGTTATGGATGGAGATGAGCTAGCGAAGTACAAACAAGCTATGACGAGCTCCGACTCTGCAAAATGGCAAGAGGCCATGAAATCCGAGATGGACTCCATGTTTGAAAATCAAGTCTGGGACTTGGTTGATTTGCCCTAAGGTTACACACCTATCGGTTGAAAATAGATTTTCAAGTTGAAAACTGACAAAGATGGAAATATATCTATATACAAAGCTAGACTGGTGGCAAAAGGTTACAGACAAATTCACGACGTTGATTATGATGAAACCTTTTCGCCAGTCGCCATGCTTAAGTCCGTCCGGATTATCCTAGCAATTGCCGCATATTATTATTATGAAATATGGCAAATGGATGTCAAAACCGCCTTCCTTAATGGGATTTTGGAAGAAACTTTGTACATGACACAGTCGGAAGGTTTTGTTGATCCAAGCAATGCTGGGAAGGTATGCAAGCTTAAGAAGTCCATTTATGGACTAAAGCAGGCAAGCAGAAGTTGGAATCTGCGATTCGATGAAGTCATTAGTAAGTTTGGTTTTATCAAGAATCTAGATAAGTCTTCTGTTTACAAAAAGGTCAGTGGGAGCGACATCGCATTCCTCGTCTTATATGTTGATGACATATTACTCATTGGAAACAACACTAAACTGTTAGAGTCCGTGAAGGGCTGGCTTGGAAAGTTCTTTTCAATGAAGGACTTGGGAGAGGAACGTTACATATTAGGCATCAAGATCTATAGGGATAGATCTAAAAGGATTATTGAAATGAGCCAAAGTACTTATATTGATAAGGTACTGGCAGGATTCAACATGGAAGGGGCCAAGAGAGGGCACCTACCCATGTCACATGTCATAACTCTCAGCAAGAAGCAGTGTCCGCAGACACCTGATGAGCGAGAGAGGATGAGTCAGATTCCATATGCTTCGCTTATTGGATTGATCATGTATGTCATGATATGTACTAGGCCGGATGTATCGTATGCCTTGAGTGCTACGAGCCAATACCAATCAGACCCAGGAGAGGCGCATTAGACTTCGGCCAAGAATATCCTAAGGTACCTGAAAAGGAACAAGGATAAGTTTCTAGTCTACGGTGGTAGCAATGATTTGGTTGTTGAAGGTTATACCAACGCGAGCTTCCTGACTGATAGAGACGACTTCAAGTCGCAGTCAGGGTACATATTCTGCCTAAATGGAGGAGCGTTTAGTTGGAAGAGTGCTAAGCAAAGCACCACTGCAGATTCTACAACTGAAGCCGAGTACTTGACAGCTTCGGAAGCAGCTAAGGAGGCAGTTTGGATTCGTAAGTTCATTAGTGAACTTGATGTTGTACCCTCCATCAAGGGTCCAATAGACCTCTATTGTGATAACAATGGAGCTATTGCTCAGGCCAGGGAGCCAAGGGAACATCAGAAAGTCAAACATGTCAAGAGGCGATTTCACATGATAAGGGAATGGAAGTCCGAGGGTGAAATTAGAATTTGTAAGATTGGAACGAACGACAATGTAGCCGATCCATTGACTAAACCTTTGCCTCAAGTGAAGCACAACAAGCACGTTGAGGCAATGGGAATCAAGCATGTTGGAGATTGGCTTTGATTTCCATGTATATGTGTTTTAATTAAACTTGATGTCTTAATGTAAAACACTATGTTGAACCATTCGATTTTGGAGCAATTAAAATTTCTGCAAATTTATTATTACCCCATTTCTATTTAATTGTGGTTTAGAATTAAATAATGAGTCCATTCGATTTCTGAGAATATTCAAAACAGGGTATCAAGATCATGTCTTGGATAAAGAAACACCTGTTAAGTGAGCATTGAATATTTCAATCGAAAATTATCCCTAATCAAGGTCATTTAAATGATGGAAGATTAATGACTACTTGAGATTAGTGTGTAGTATGATTTATAGCATCGTTTCTTGTGCTACGAGGACATGATTGTCATAAATCATTTGCATAGGTATTGGTTTGGAATTGTACCAGATCGACCTATGAGAATACTTTAAGAGATTTAAAATCGTCATAAGTATATTTCTCATTATAGCTATCGGAACCTTTTTCCTCGACCATGAGTATTGTAGGTTCTCTTGTTTGAGTACTAGTCCGTTTTGATGTTGTCAAACGTCTGCCGTAAAAGGGGATTATAACGGCAACACTTGGGCGACTAGGTTCTCTTAGTAAGGAAAGCTAACAATACAAGACTGGGAATGTCCCCCTATTAACAATAGGGAACATGTCTTTGTTGTTTACAAGGCCTCTCGAAGAAAGAGACTGTGAAAATTCACGGTCGTGCTCATATGGATTTTAGAAATCATCTACTTATTGACAGTTGAACTCGGAAATTGAGAAACACTTCTGGACGTAATAAGGATGACGAAGAATCTTACCTTATAGTTCATGAAGAGACATTAAGCGACATAGGAAATGGGCTATACACTATTTGCACACTTGTCCGGAAGGACAAATGGGAGATTGAAAGGAACGGTGTCCTTCCAATAAGTGTATTATTCCGATAGAGGGTTCGAAATTATTAGAAAGCTAATTCTTCAGTGAGGTCAAGTGATCGAAATGCTTAGGTGGAGGTCGCTTTCGATCAGTAATATTAATGTATAATTAATATTACAGCTTAATCTTGACTGAACCCTTCGGGTCGCACCCCAATCAAGCAACCGATCCGAGACGATGAATCAATCTGAAGGATTAGATGAGTCATTAGAGTATTACGAACAAAGACGTCGGATATTGAGCTTAGAGCGTCAAAACCGAGCGTTATAAGTCGAGTCGAATTCAGAATTCGACAAGACATGGAATCAAGCAAGTGACAAGTACGAGCCAAGCCGTAGCATCGCATTGGCCTAGCCCTACGAGTGCTAGGCTAGGCGAGGTCCCAAACCGCATGCATGCTGGCGTGCCAAGCATTGCCCAACACTCGCACATCGCACAGCACGAGCATCGCAAGCTGCGTGCCATGCGTGTGTGTGCTGCGGCTATGCGTGCATGGTTGTGCGTGCTTGCTAGCATAGTAGCACCAGCCATCGCAGCATGCTGGGCATCGCAAGATATGTGTGCGTGTGCGTGGTTGTGCGTGCTTGCTAGCGTAGTAGCACCAAACAACAGCTGCTGGGCCTCGCACCTCGCTAACACACGCAACGCAGCAGCAGCAGCCCGCAATGCATGCGTGGCTTGTTTGCTGCGTTCATGCATTGTGCGAGCTGGCAGCCAGCCCAGCCTTGGTGCTAAGCGCCAGCTGGGTAGCCTTGGCAGCCAAGGTGGGTAGCTAGCCAGCTGTGCAAGGGAGGCCAGCTCACGGTTTGTGGAGGGGACCGGTTATAGGGGTTTGCTTGGGGAGCAAGTGTGGTATGGTCCCCCCCCCCTTCCTTCTTCCCCTAAATGGTCCTCACCTAACCTTGCTCACTATTGCCACTTGGCGCTTGTTGATTCATTTTGCATTTTAATTTGTTTTTAGATTAAAATAAATTGGGAAAAATGCAATTCTCCCACATTGAAGGGGAATGGGAAATCAAGGCTCCCTTCCCTATAAATACCCAAGTTTTGGGTTTGGGAAAAAGCACGGGGGGGTTGAACTCATTAAGGCATCTCCTTATAAGTGAGAAAACCTTTAAGTTCGTAATACTCTAGTTTTTCTTTGGTCAAGTCCCGACTAATATTCGGGATAAAGACTGCTCGGGTCGGGTTGAGGTTGCGAGCCGTCGGAGGCCTACGTACTTGCGAGGCTAGAGCTTTCAAGTAAGAGCTCGTAAGCGAGCGAAGCACGCGTCGAGGGTAAGATCATCTTTTCTCTTTCTCTCTCTTTTGTTGTTTAATTATGTGATTGCATGTTTAGTTACCTTAATTAGTGTGCGGGTCTTAGGCGGGTTTCATTCCGCATAGTGTCGGACACTACAAAACCCAACAGTGGGCTTACTCTACAATAGGAACTACTATTTTGGATGGAGGTAAAACTTTTAGGAGGGCTTTTTCGACTTTACATTTAGAATTTCTGCCTTGTGTTCATGCACTAAGATGGATGCTAACGAAGGATTATTGTTTACTCGGATTCGATAACCTTGGTTCAACTCCTTAAAAGAACTACAGGTGCGGAGATTTCCTTAAGATGGCAATACAGGAGATAAGAAGGTTGAGAGCAAATTTCCAGAGTTGCATTATTTGGAAAGTTGGGCGAGAACAAGTTGAAACTGCTCATCGTTTGGCTAATGTATCTAAGGTTAATGGTACAAGTTATAATAGTTTGTAGTCTTGTATTTTCCTCTTGTAAAAAAAAAATAATGATATGACTCAAATCTACATTGACCTGACTAATTTAGGCCTTGTCTTGTTCACCTTATCTTCTAATTTTATTAAAGTTCAAATAAGACAAGTTTAGAAAAGTCAAGTTATGATAAGGGTTAATGAGAGTTATTCAAGTTCAATTTACTCTAAAATTAGCTCTAATGTCTAATAAATTTTGATATATTCAGATAAGATAAAATAATCATTGACAATTAAAATCTGGTGAATAGATAGCGTCCTTAGAGTAGGGTGTAAATTTAGTAGTTTGATTTCAAATCGATTTATAGATAACTGTAAAAAATACTATGTGTATAAATACGATAAAAAAAACTTACTTCTCCGTGTATTAATAAGTGTTACACTTTGGCTGACACATATTTTTAGACAATTTAGTTTTAGACAATATAATTGACTTAGATAAAATAAAAAGTAAGTGGGTAGTTGGAGTATTAAAAAATTGTAAAAGAAAGATAGTATTTGAAAAGTAATGAATGTGAGAGGAAAAAAAATAATAAAAAAAAGTAGTAGCGGGTTTGGGTAGGGACTATAATAGAGAAAGATATAATATTAAAGTGTATCTTTTTGCCAAAAAAAAGTAGTGTAAAACTCATTAAAATACGAATGCATTTAATAAATGTATCACTTATTAAAACACGGAGGGGGTAATGCTACAAAACATTATGAACGAATCAAACACATAAAATTCGGCTTGTTAGGGGTTAATTTTAATACTAAAGTGGTTTTTTTTTTTTTTTTTTTTTTTTTTTTTTTTTTTTTTGGTGAGAAATTGGGCTAGCCCAAGGGTTTAATTCAAGTTTCCCAACTTCCCATCAAGTTCGTGTCAAATTATCGTACCATCCGCGACACCGGCTCTAATTGAGTAGGTCCACAGTCTTCCTACGAGTACTAAATTGGTTTTTTTTTCCCAAATTGAGCTTTATTGGGAAATTATTTACCAAATTGGTCTCGTGGAAAAAGTATTTCCCAAACTAAGCTTCTGGGGTGAAACGATGTCTCGGACAGCGTTTTACACCCAGTTTTTTTAAAAAAAAAATTTAAGAAGTAAAGCGCTGTCTCAGACAGCGTTTATGGTGTTGACCTGTTGGTATGTATTTTGGCAAAATATACTAGTATATTTTGCCAAATTATACTGAAATATGTATATGGGCTTTAAAACGCTGCCTGAGGCAGCGTTTTATGTTAAAGCATAAAACGCTGCCTGAGGCAGCGTTTTTCTGCTTGACTGCATCACCAGCAGCCAGTTGCTGTTTCTGTCCATCTGCTGCTGCCCCTACACATCATCCTCACCCAGCAGCCTCAGCCTCAGCCCCACCATCAACCACCACCCCCACCACCATCAACCACCTCCCCCACCACCACCGGCCGCCACTCTCGACCACCCCTATGCAATACAAAACACCCTAAACAACGCAAGAGCATTCCCACCACCCCCACCGTTAACCACCACCCCCACCACCATCAACCATCTCCCCCACCACTACCGGCCGCCACTCTCGACCACCCATAAACTATCATAAAACACCCTAAACAACGCAAGAGCATTCCCACCACCCCCACCATCAACCACCATCCCCACCACCATCGACCACCTCCCCCACCACCACCGGCCGCCACTCTCGACCACCCATAAACTACCATAAAACACCCTAAACAACGCAAGAGCATTCCCACCACCAGCCCCAACCTTTCCACCACCATCGACCACCACCGACAACCATCAAACACTGGAAACAACCCCAACAACATGATAACCATCGTGAAACAACACTTTAAGTGCAGGAGACCAAATATATGCTGCTTGATATATATAACGGCGATAAAAGATATAGTTTCACTAACAAAAGTCAAATTCGGACAAATAAGGGAAATAAACTTCAAGAACGTATCTCTCGTGATGGTGCTTCGCACGTGAGATTTCAAGTTTGAAGCCAAGTGACGAACACAAAACCTGTGATAGGCTCGGGGTTGAGTGAATCCAATGTTAGGATCATTCATTGCTACAATGATCCCTGCATGTCGATCAGATATAACACATAAGCCATCTCGTTGCGTAACTCTATCCCGTAGGCAGCTCATAAACCAAGACCAGCTGGAAATGTTTTCCCCCTCAACCGACGCAAATGCTAGTGGAAATACTTGGAAGTTTCCATCCACACCTGTAGCAACCAAAAGTGTTCCTTTATACTTCCCGTACAAGTGCGTCCCATCGATACAGATAACAGGCATACAATGTTTGAAACCATCGATACAAGGACCAAATGCCCAAAACACTCGTTCAAATACTTCCATGTTGCTGGTATACCTACCCTCCACTAGAGCTTTGTGTTTCCATATGACTACGGTTCCCTGGTTTGACTGTTGCAGTGCTTGCATGAACTGAGGAAGTCTGCTGTAAGAACTCTCCCAATCCCCAAAAATTTGAGTGATGGCTTTGTCCTTGGCATACCATGCTCTTTTATACGGAACTTCAAAATGGAATTGCTTGGAGATAAGTTCCTGAATGAATTCAACTTTTAGAGTCGGATCTTTCTGCACAAAGGACTTCACAAACTCAGATATTATGGACGAATCCAAGTGTGAGTGATCAGTAGATAGTACTTTGGTAACACAGTTCTCCCGGTGCGGGCCTTTGTATGTGACTATGGTGAAGCCACCCGAGTGCTCACTTGTCCTGGTACCCCTTAGAGACCATCCACATTTCTTCTTGCAACGCAGATGAAGGACACTCTCATTTGAGGTCACTATGGTGTATAATTGATTTCTCTGTATAGAATACATCTTCACCATTTCTTGAAGCGTTTTCTTACTGTCAAAGTACATCCCCTTCTCGAATTCTCCCCCTGGAACAAATGATGTATGACTCCCTGAATTGGCCTAATACTCATCAACTTCATAATTCTCATTTATCTGACTAAACCAGGTACTGCAGTTCTAACCAAGGGCTCATCAATTTCCATCTGCTCATCTTCAAGATCTATGTCATCAAGCCCATCATACTCTTCCCCATTATCGTCCTCATCATCTGTATCCGCATACACATCGTACACCGACAATTCGTTATTCACAATATTATCAAAATGACTTGGGTCTTCTTGAGACGGTGATTCTTGAACCTCATCTCGCATCGGTGACGGAGCCACGGTGTTTGATGTCGAAGGACCGGATTGGCCGAACATTGTCACACAGCCCCCCGCATATGCAGGTGATGCTATATGAGGACTAAACGGCATCTGAAATTGATCGTCATGAAGCAAGCGACTGAAAGTTCCCATCCCATATTCATTCGATGGAATGTGGTTTGAAGGGCCTTGGAAGGACGCGGTGTTGTAATCAGAGACATATGTAGGATGTTGTTCTGCCCAAGTACTTTGTTGGGTACATATAGGCACTGTTTCTACATATATCTCATTGGGAACACCCTTCATTGTAATAATGCTTCTCAAAGCTTTTAAATGTTTGTTTGTGGAGACAGGTAACACTTGAACCCCATGGCCAGTCTCACACCTCATTTTAAGGTTCAGTTCAACATTCATTGGGTTTGAGCCGATACTACTGTGAACCTCATTCATCAGATCATTCACAGTCATGTTCGGTTCAAGTGTTATAAGTTCCATATTCCCTCCACTGTACTCAACATTTGATCCATCGTACATAATTTCACCTCCCCACCGGCATAACAACACTACATTTTGTGAAGCCATATTCTACATAACAACCATAACACATTTAAGGATAATCGAATGCTAAAACAACGTAAAAAAAACCCCTAATTTAACAATGCACAACATACATAGCTTTGATAATGGAAAGTTATATCAAATTTGAAGAACCTACATGTTTAGCTCATATGACAACAACGAGACAAGCCCATTCTCACTATCAACATTTTCATCACCAATTTCATTAACTCTTCGTACTGCATACAACTGTCAACAAACTATTTTCATCACCAACTATCACATTGCAATCAAGAATTTCGTCTACATTGTTCTTCAATAATGTACTATACTATCATCAACAATTATCAACAATTTCTCACATTTTCATTACTAATTAGCAACAAATTAATACACTCTACATCACATTTTGCTACAACATACAAAAACTACCAAATATTCAATGTAAAATGACACTACGAATTTAGGGTTTACCTGGAATTAGAGAGTGAGTGAGTGAGTGAGAGAGTGAGAATAAGAGTTGTAGGGGCGGCGGCGGCGGAAGGGGCGGCGGCAGCGGAGGTGGTTTCGGTGTTTGTGAGAATGAGGGTTGCTTTAGTGAGAGAAAGAGTGTAAAATTCGGTTGTGAGAATGTGAAAAACGCCCAGAAACTGGGTTTATGCCCCGCAAGAAACGCTGTCTCAGGTAGGGCTGGCAAACCCTGACCCGACACGAAAACCCGACCCGAACCCGACCCGAAGTTACTGAGAGAGACCCGAACCCGACCTGAACCGAACCCGAATAACCCGAATTCGACCCGATTTGACCCAAATTTCATATTTCGTAATAATATTAAGTTTTACACTATTTTTAATAGTTTCTAAGTATAACCCGAAATCGACCCGAAATCTGACCCGAACCCGACCTGCTGACCCGATTGCCACCCCTAGTCTCAGGCAGCGTTTATTGTTCAGAAATAAAACGCTGCTTCAGGCTGCGTTTTATTCCTGTACATTAAACGCTGCCTGAGGCAGCGTTTCATTTAAACGTATAAACGCTGCCTGAGGCAGCGCTTTATAGTATTGGGGTATTTTTTTTTTAAATAAATTATGAAATACGAAGTTTGGCCAAAAAAAAAGTCAAACAAGGTAAAACGCTGTATGAGACAGCGTTTTACTTCTTGATTTTTTTTTTAAAAAAACTGGGTGTAAAACGCTGTCCGAGACAGTGTTTCACCCCAGAAACTTAGTTTGGGAAATACTTTTACCACGAGACCAATTTAGTAAATAATTTTCCAATACAACTCAATTTGGGAAAAAATCCTACTAATTCCTCACCCGATTTTGTTTGAACAGCCAACTACTCTTACTCAAATTTGGATTGTGTTGCCACATACACACTCCTTGACGACCCCACTACCGATCTCACTCGCTTTTTCATTGGCTGCCCCACGTAACACCACGTCTAGACTATTCTCTCTCCTCTTACATTACTTCTTACCTCTCTCAATCTCAATTATTCTTCCAATTTCCCCAATTTTTAGGTCAGAATTCCCTCAAATTAACCTAGATCTCCATGTTTTTTGATCTTGTTCTTTTGTAACTTTCGATTATTATCCAGATTTAGGTTTTGATTTTCGTTTTTGATTCTCAGGTTTTGTGTACAGGGAAGATCTCTTTCTTTGGAGGATTAGATCATGGTATTACTTTTAATCTTTTGAATTTAATCTGTTTGTATATTTTTACATGCATTGTTGTATTTCATATTCGCTTTGTTTTTGTTTGTTTTTGCTATGCCTTAAATTTCAAATTTTGATTAGATGCTGTGTTTATAATTGATAGTTTTTCTTCTGCTGGTTTGATTATTTAAACTTTTGTTAATTTAAATAAAATTGGATCCATATTATCTGAACAAAGTTGAATTTGAGTATTTGATCATTTGATGTGAATTGTATGCATTTGAATGTCAAATATCGGGTGTAATTTTCCAGTGTCGATTTGACTTCTTTGGTTGAATTTAGATAAAAACCAATATAATGTTGAGGAGTTTTTTTATGTATGTATTCGAGGATTTAGTGGTTTCGAGATCGTTTCGTTTGGAGATCATTGTTTGCAATTTGAATTCGCAAGTCGGAATTGTGGAAAAAAAATATTAAACAATTGATATGATTGAGTTTAAGTTGATTAAGTCATATGTTCAATTTTTCATGTTGCTAATTTGCTTGTTGTAGAATTTATTATAAACCGATTTGAAGCTCATTAATACCTTTATGGGACGATTACTTTAGGATTACATTATATCAGATTGAAGAAGACACAACTGGTAGTTATGAAATTAATGTAACTTGCAATATTTAACAATTAATCTGAAGTACGAACATAGGTTTTGGTAGTTGTATTAACTTTAATGTTATTCCCTTTTGCAATTGGACATATACTCTTAACAAGATATTACAAGTGATAGGGAGTGTTGAAAGGTTCACTTTACCCAATCCTAGGGGTGAAAGTTCGGTATTCGGTTTGGATTTTACTCCAAACCGAATCCAAACCGAATTATTTCGGTTTCAGATTTTTGAAACCGAATCCAAACCGAATTTGGATTCAATCCAATCCAATCCAAACCGAAATAATTCGGTTTTGAAAAATGAATCCAATCCAAACCGAATTTTTTTGGGCTGTCATTTTGGGCCTTAAATTTGGGCTTTTATTTGGGCCTATTGTTTTAGTCATTTTAAAGGCCTAAATTTTGTACGTTTCCTGAACAAATTTTTAAGAAAAAACTAAAGTCTTTAAGACTAATATTTGTCACATTAAGTAATAGCATAATTATTAAAAAAAAAAACATTCCAGCCATTAGAATAAAATTACAGACATAATAGAAATCTTAAAAATGAAATAACAGTCCAACAGCAGCAAACTTAATTCAATTGGCAGCAGCTTAATGAAACAATGGCAGTAGCTTAATTGGCTGGCAGCTTCAACTCTTCAACCGTTCAATCAAGCTCAACCAAGTCTTGGTTATTTTGACCACCACCAATTGTGTCAAATTTCTCAACTAACAACAGAAACAAAAAAAACAAGTTACATATGAAATATTGAAAAAAAATATCATATAATAATTGTTGTTATTAAAACATATCAAACAGAGGCTATGGGTGAACATCAATTATCACCAAACAATCAATCTATCACCAATTCGAACATCAAATATCACCAAACGATCAATCTATCACCAATTCGAAGTTTTCGAACAAAATAAAGGAAATCTAGGGACAATTGGACAAAGGAAAATTCACCAATTCGAACTATAAAACATCAAATTCACCAATTCACAAAGGAATATTACCATTTCGAACATAACAAAACATCAAATTCGCAAAATCGAAGAGAAGCAGGAAAAGAGAAGTGAAATCTGAAAAGAGAAGGTATTCTTACCTTTGACTGAGTCAGAACGTGGTGGTGACTGGTGAGCGTTGAGCGGCGGTGAGATACCGAAGTACCGGACTGGTGGTGGACGGACGGAGTGAGGTGGTGAGGGAGAGAAGAGAGAAAATCTAGGGTTTTGGTGAGGGAAAGTGAAACTGTGAAAGGGAAATGGGAAAAGAGGGGACGAAAAGATCTAGGGTTTTGGATATATATATGTCATAAAATGGGCTAGTTCGGTGTTCGGTTTTTTGTTTTTTCGAATTCCAAAACCGAATCCACACCGAAATATTTCGGTTTCTATTTTTTCAAACCGATCCAATCCGAAAACCGAAAAAAACCGAACCAAATTGCTTATTCGGTTTGGATTGGTTCGGTTTTCGGTTTTTATCCAAATTACTTTCACCCCTACCCAATCCTACTTTCTTTTTAAATTCTCTTTTATGGATGTTTAGCCAGTGTTATGGCTTTTCAACGAGTTTTGCATGCCAAACTTCTTCTTTTAAGATTAGAAAGTGGTGTGCGGATCAAAGATAGCGAGTTGTTTCGTAGACTATATCGTGGGACAGAACAACGAACAAAGATTTGTTGGTAATCGTAAGACCAAGATTGTATGTAATTCACTTTTGCTGGTTAGCAATTCATTATTAGGTCTGTGTTTATACGTTATTCATCGTTAGTAAGATATAAGATATTTGAGGTTAGCAGTAATGAATCAGATGTAGGCTAATTGTGTCAGCCCATTGTGTGTTGTGAGGGTGATATTCAGGCTATGTGTTGAGGGGCACTAAATATCATTTACGCGTCAAGGCATCAGGAACATGAAGGCATTGGCGATTTTTATAGTTAGTTCATTGTAGTACTAGCTATCTTTTGTTTTATGGTTTTTAAAATTTGCTCCTTCCTTATTCAGTCTGCAAATGCAGCAAGTATGAACTGATCTCTGTGTTTGTGGTTTATTTATTCATCTATGTTCATATTTCTTTTGTTAGCATAGCCTTCTTTCATGACTTCCTAGACTTGTGATGATTGGTGTGAGTTTTGAGATGGGTTTTGCTCATGAACAGGCTGTTAACGAAGTTGAAGCTAAAGGCTTCAATCCAGGCCTCATAGTTCTGTTGGTTATCGGAGGACTTCTACTAACCTTCCTGGTTGGGAATTACGTACTTTACACCTATGCTCAGAAGAACTTGCCACCAAAGAAGAAGAAGCCTGTTTCAAAGAAGAAGATGAAGAGGGAGAGGCTCAAGCAAGGTGTTGCACCTCCCGGAGAGTAAATATTTAGGGTTTGTGAGCAGATCTATCTTCTGTTTCTGTCCGCAGCACTGAATTGCTTCGGGACTTTTATTTTATATTCATGTAACTCTAAATTGAGTTTTGAATATTTTGGTAGTTAGCCACAGCTTAAATTATCATATGAGTGAGTAGTAAGTATTAAGGTCTTATCGAAATTCACATTTCTTCAATGAGCAGGGTCTTTAAAAGCCTACTTGGTTTTTACCAAAAGCAGGTGTAGTTAACCTGCAGGCACCACACCTACAGCGGTAGGCTGATGGCTTTTGTTTGTTGGTGTAAAAATGTGGCGAGTGTTTTATGGGTTTTTTTTTGTTAACTTTGTGCTTAGAATTCATAGTAGCTAATGTCGACCGAAGCTATGACATTTCTGTTAAGATCCATTTATCGATTTAAACAAATTACTATTTGCTAGTGTCATACTATCACTCTTATGTACATGCTGAATTCGGGATAACTGTCTTTTATAATCTTGATCAATGATATACTTGTTCATAAAATTGTAGAAAAGCTGGATGAATTTTGGGAGTCTTAATCAACAATTCTTGTAACTTCTCTAAGTAACCCGAATTGGAAGACAATTACTTGTTTATACTTACGTAAATCTGTTAAGAGTAGAACTTGTTCAATTTTTTTATTTTTTATTTTTTTTTTAAATCATGGTATTGTAGCCAGTATTGATAGGAATGTGGTACACTAATAAGGTTTCAACAAGTATGTTATTTTCTTGTTAAAGTTTTTGAAAACGCTCTTTCTACGTAATTTACTAAGGAGAAATTTGATACTCCTTTCATCCCATATGATATTGTAAAGCTACAATTTGAGATGAATCTAACTGTATTACCATATTTTTTGGGTGTGATTTTTCGAAGGCTTACCAAACATATTCATAATGATATTGATACCCAAAACATTCATGTTGTCACCATATCAATGCTATTTTAAAACCACAGCTCATAGTTTCAGCACAAAATCTAATGATACTCAATCTTTCTTCCACGAGATTGCTTGAATGAGCTGATTCTAAAGAGATTTATAGAAATAAAAGTACTTAATATGCATTAAAAAACCTTGGTGATAACACGATAATTTTATAATAAGAATCTATATAAAAATCTAGGTAGTAAACAATTCTAATCGGATTTAAATTCAGTTTTATAATACGGTCAAACCAACACCCCTTAAAATAAAATGGATAAAGCCTCCAACCCAACCCCACATATCAAATTATCAATTCACACGGGCAACATTGTTAATTGAATTTGAACTTGAATAAGAGCATGTTCATAATTCGGATAGGAACAAATTATTGAATATACATTATACATCGTGGTCATCGTCATATACTCATATGGAGTATTTTACAGGGCCACGCTTTCTCTTCTCAGCAGTGCCATAACAAAACTTTCTGCTCCTTGAATTATTTTATATTTAACGTACTCCATTTTTACACCTTCAACCAGTTGTTTCTCTCTCCTCTTTCAAGATGCAGAGATTCTTCGCAGTTAGAAGAGCTTTATCTTCGTTTTTCATTTCCAGGAATTCAACTCAATCTGCTGCTTTCTCTACCGCTCTTCTCTTTGATGATACTCAAATTCAGGTTCGTCCTCAATTAATTAATCGTCGTAATAGTAGTTCAAATTGCGCTATCAATAGAACTATTAATTTTGACGGGAAGGAGTAAAAATTATAAAATTTCTATTTTTTTAAATAGGTTTCAGTTCTAATTGGAATTTGATTTTAATTGAGGAGTGTTTTTTTAAACCATAAATTTAACATTTATAAGGTTATTGAATTATTTACAGTTCAAGGAAAGTGTTGCCCAATTTGCTCAAGAAAATATTGCTCCCCATGCAGAGAAAATCGATAAAACCAATTACTTTCCTAAGGTATGCCTCCATTTTTTCTGATTTTTCCATTTTTGTTTTGGGAAATTCTCAACGGTGACCCTGACTTCTGCTACGCACCGCACATATGGTCACCTCCTTTTTTTTTTTTGGCTTAATTAGAAAATAACACCTAAAAATGCTCCGATTTTGATAATAACACAACAAAAAAAAAGTTTTATTATAATACCACCAAAAATCCCAAAACTTTGGTTTCATCGCCCACTAACGAATTTTTAGATGGAAACCGTTAGTGGGACACGTGTCAATAAGGCATTGGCTTAAAAAAAAAGATAAATAAAAATAAAAAGTAAAATTAAAAAAAATAAAAGAAAAACCCCTAAACCCTAACCCAGCCACCAGCCCCACCACCGCCAGAGACCCCCATTGTTGCCGAAACCCCTTCCTTCACCGGCAAAATCACCGGCCATCACCCCCACCGACATCAGGCCCCCGCAGATCCCACCAATCACTGGAAACCACCACCACAAACCGGCGAAAACAACCAATTCCGTTCGCCTCCACCGCGAAATGAATAAATCTGGGGCTTCTAAGGTCGATTTTGGCCAGTTTAAAGGTGAGGGGTAATTCCAGGAGTGGTTTTCGGCGAGGGGGCGAAGGAGCTAGGTGGTTTTCGCGGGGGGGCTGTGGTGGGTGGGGGTGATTTTTCGGGGAAAGGGAAGGGGGAAGGGGATTTGCTGGGGGGGTGCTAATGTCGGTGGGGGTGATGGCCGGTGATTCCGCCGGTGAAGGAAGGGTTTTCGGCGGCAGTGGGGTTCTTCGGTGGTAGAGTCACGGCCGCCGGTGGTGGGGCTGGTGGCTGGGTTAGGGTTTAGGGGATGTTCTTTTTTTTTTTTAAATTTTCTTTTTTTTAAACCAATAAACAATTGACACGTGTCCCTAGTGGGTCCCACTAATGATTTCCATCCAAAAATCCATTAGTGGGTGGTGAAACCAAATTTTTGGGATTTTTGGTGGTGTTATAATAAATTTTTTTTTTTTTTTTTTTTTTTGTGTGGTGTTATTATCAAAATCAGGGTCTTTTTTAAGTGTTATTTTCTAATTAAGCCTTTTTTTTATTATACAAAATGATCTTAGTTAAAAATTTCATCTCACTCATAACCTTATTTCATTAAATATTAACTATGGTTAGATTTCTATTTTTTTAATAAAAAAAAAATTAAAAAAAATTAACCCCAACCACCAAGAACCAGTCACCACTTGCCCAGCCACCATCTCCCTTCCGGCGACACTACCCCAGGTTCAATCAATCGATGCCGACACTACCCAGATTCCCCCGACCGCCGGTGACATTGCGCCAACTCCACCTCGACCACCGCCAAGCCAGTTCCCAAATCCCCGCCCACAACCCTCCCTCCCTCTCGTCCTTCTCACCGTCACCACCACTAGGTTGCCGAACTCAGAACCCCCAGACTGCCAAACCCAAACACGATTTGGATTTTGTAGATCGAACTAGGAGTGACGGTCGGGTTTAGACCTGGGCGTAGGAGGTCAGAGGAAAGAGAAAAGGAGGTTCCTGGGTTGTGGTGGGAGGATGAGCAGTGGGTTTGGTCTGGTGGCGGTGCAGTTCTTGGTCCGGTGGGGAATGTCAGGTTGAGGTGAGGAAGAGGGTAGAGGTGGTGGTGGCGGTGAGGAGAGAGAAGGATGGTCTTTGGCGGGTTGGGTATTTGGCTGGGCGGTGGTCGAGGTTGAGCAGCGTCACCGGCGGGGTAAGCTTGGAGCAGTGTCGCCAGCGGGGGGCTCCCCCCGCTTGGCTGGCAAGTGGGGCTGGCTACATCTGGTGGGGATGAGGGTGAAGGTGGTGGTTGGGTTGGTGGTTTTTATTTTTAGTATTTTTTTTAAATAAATAACACTCATTAATGTCATATGTGAGATAAATTTGTTAATTAAGATCATTTTGTATAATAAAAAAAAAAGGGAGGTGACCATTGGTGCATTGCAGAAGTTGGGGGTGGGGGTCACTGTTGATAATTTCCCTTTTGTTTTTTTGTTTTTTGTTTTTTTAAAATTCCCTGTTTTATTTTAATTGCATCTATATGATTATTATGTTAACCGATACACAATTTTGCCCGTTAATATTGGAAAGTTATGGAGTACTTCATATTTGTATTAATTAATTTAAAAACAATTTATATTACAACATCTGTATAAAGTATACATATTTGGTCAGATTTTTACGTGAATGGTATACAAACTGTTGCAATATTAATGAAATAGAGGACGTACTAACAATACTCGGTATTACTGATTCTTTTCTGGTAGGATGTGAATCTATGGAAACTCATGGGGGAATTCAATCTTCACGGAATTACAGTACCAGGTTTATATTTTTATCTTTTTTGTATGTGATTTTATGTTGAGTTTAAAAGAGTTTGAAAATTTTCAATTGTGTTGAACGTTGATTCTAGATGAACTTGTTTACTAAAGTGTTTTGACAGTATAATTAGCAAAGCTAAAGAAAACTACGATGACATGTAAACTAAAAACAATTAGACCCTCTGTTTCGGTTCACATGATGAGATTACCGATGACTAGCTAATTTAGTCATATTCAATGAATTTCACTTAATGATGATTATATGATCTGAATTTTGACTTTCATGCTACATACATGATGACTCAAGATATTCTACCTCCGTTTAATATTATTTGCAACGATTAGACATTTTTTACCCACACTTTATGTTAATCGTTGCAAATAATATGAAACGGAGGTAGTACTATTATTTATAAACTATTGAGCCATCTATCAAAGGATTAGTAATAGTAACATGTATTGGTACTGTAAATAGTCACTCACATGAAATCTCTTGACTAGTTTAAAATCACAACAAATGCAAGAGCCATCCAAGGTGCTGATAACTTATTTTAAAAATACTAGAATCACAGCGCTGAAGTGGAAGTTTTTCTTTGTCAATACATGCCACGATTTAAGCACGGTAGTTTAAGGATAACTGTAGGTCGGTGGATGACATTTATATAAACTCTGTGAGGAGTGAGATGCCACAACCATAGTTGTAATCATAACCACCATTAATTTCTATGTCAGTTTAACATGGTCCATATGTTTTTGCTCATTACATGTTACACCGGAAGGCTTTCAATTGAACTGTACTGACACTAGTGCTTGACTGCTCGTGGGTCTCTTGCTCCAAGCACGAGCATTAATCTTTTTTCCTTGTCGCAATACTATGTTTTGAAGCCTAGAAGGCTTGTGTTGTGCTTCAAATTCTTATGTCTGGGGCTGTGTAATTTTTGCATTCATGTCATTCATACTTCACGTAATTTACCCAACCCTTTTCAATTCCTACATGGCTGCAATGTCCCTGTTCTCTGGCACTTTTTGTTGACTAGAGAGACTCTTATGTCTTATCTATCACTAACCATGGTTTGATTGTAGTTGTGAACTTTTGATCTGTCATATAATACTATTAATGCAGAGCATAGGATTTTGTAGAGCAGTATGGGAAGCAGTAGTAGCTGTACAAAGGGAAGTTAACTTGTAAAAATGCCAAACAAGAAACACAATCTTTATGAAAAGGTGCAATTATAATGAAATGATACGATCATCCAAAATAACTAATGAATACAATCATGCAAATAAATAACTACTACATATATAATATACGAAAAGTTGTACATATCTTAAAAAAGTTGTACATATATAATACTACATACATAAAAATAAGGAAATTTTGCATATAACCACCTTTTAAATCTTGTTTTTTTTTTTTTGCATATAACCACCTTTTAAAAAAAATGTTGCAAAAGGCCACCAATTTTAAAAATTTTGTTGCAACTTACCACATTTTTTAAAAAAAGGTGGTTATATGCAAAAAAAAAAAAAAAAAAAAAAAAAAAAAAAAAAACAAGATTTAAAAGGTGGTTTTATGTAAAATTTCCTAAAAATAAAAATACATTTTCATTAACACGGATATCATCTGTAATAACTATTACTTAAGTAATTACCGCTGACATCATCACGGCCATGTGTCGCTTTCTTATAAATTGACATCATTTTTTATTTTATTTTTAATTTTTGTTTTTCAAGGTAAAGATTATATTTGAAAATGATTGATTAATTATACATTTTTCTAATAGCTTTTATGACTAAATTGACTTTAACTACACAATTTCATATCGAGTGAAAATAATTGACGGTTGGTGTATTTCACATTCTTTTTTTCCTCTTACATAGATTTTCTTAAAAAACAATCTCCTATGTTTTATTAGAGATGTTAGAGTTTAGATTTTCCACTCTTTATTAATTATTCAAATTTTCTATAATGAATAAACGAATGCTAACATTTTAAATTTTTATTATAGCTATAAAGTTAGTTAGAATATTTAATATCATGTCCTTCATTTTAGCTCAATTAATTTTACGAGAAAGATCAAGATTTATTATGTTTTGCTAAAAAAATTTATATTACACACTTGCAAATAAATTTTTTATTATTAAAACCGTGCAGTCGGGACTAATCTAGTTTTTAATAAAATATCCAACAATCCCCCACATTGATGAGGAATTTCTTATTCACAAAAAGCTGAAATCTATCAAACATCTATCTCAACCCTTATTCTATCTTACCATAAATTATTAGCCCTTATCTTATGTTATGTGAACTTACCCGAACTTATAAACTTTATCTTATTTTATTAGAACTGAGCTGAACTTATTAGACATGAAATAAGTGAAATTTAAGTCATATAAGTAATAAGGTATGGTCCAAGGTAGTGGCGGATTCCGGATTTAGGGAGCGGGGGTACGAAATTAAGTTTGGTATAAAAAATTTACAAAATAATATGTGGAGTGCAATAATTTTTTTTCTAACTAAATTTTGAGTTAATAAACCATTTCATTATTATATTAGTATTTTCATGATGATACACTCATCCTCCGACAACAAGGCTTGTAATTGAGTAACTAAAATTGGGTAAAAAAAGAGATTATATAAGAGACTGTTATTTGTGAAAACTGGTCTCTTTGATCGGAAAGTACTAACCTGGCGAGGAAAAAATTAAAAAATTATCACCTAAGAGACCGGTTTTTAAAATAGGCAGTTTTTTTGAATTTGACGCAAAAGGCGGGCTGATTCGTTGCTTTGGCTAACCACATAGCAGCACCTAAGAGACCCGATATTAGATACAGGTAGTCTCTTTTGCTATCAGTTTTTGTTTTTTTTTTTTTTGGGAATGGGGATACAGCTGTGTACCCCCTAGATCCGCCAATGGTCCAAGGGAGCCAACCTCTTACTGGAGAGATAAAGTTTGGTAGCTTGTGTCAGGAACCAGAAATAAGATGGATGTCTATCTTATGTCTTTTTTTGTCAATACACCTTTGCATCAACCAGCTCAACCATCATGATTACTGTCAATATTGTTGCTGATTTCCTGACCTAATCTTTGCACTGTGCTGTACTATCCAAAGAGTTCTCCATGCTATTGCATATGATATGTAGGCTCAACCTTCGTACTCTTTCTGTCCTAAAATAGTAGTCAAGATGTCTTAAAATAATAATCAGGTTTCTGTTAATAATGAATTAAAGCATTTATACATGGTATGTAACTAAATTATCTATTGGTCTATAGTAACTACAATGGTAGGGCCATCACAGTAATGATGCTTTCATTCCCTAACTCTAACATCTATTATGAGACTAATTAGTAAAACTTATTAATTCATTGCATAAATAAAAGTTCTTGACCATTCTTGTAATTGGCTTGTTTGAAGCAAATCCAATTGTGAAGTAATGTCACTCTCATTTCTTTCATGATATTGATAGGGATGACCGTAAATTTTTATGTATTTTTGTTTTTTTAGAGGAATATGGTGGACTTGGCCTTGGATATCTCTACCACTGTATTGCAATGGAAGAAATCAGTCGTGCTTCCGGTTCAGTTGGCCTGTCATATGGAGCCCACTCTAATCTTTGTATAAATCAGCTGGTAAGACCAAGACCGGAGTTTAAATAGTATACTTTCTCTTTGCTATGTTGCTTTGTCAGGAAAGTGTTATGTTTTCAGGCAAGGAATGGGAATCCTGACCAGAAAAAGAAATACTTACCAAAGGTATGACACTTTAAATTGTGCCTTTTATCATCAATGTGCTTACACTTGCTGATTGCTATAATCTGAAATTCTGACTAATTCTTAACCATCAAAATTATGGTTCTGATTTTTTTTTCATTGATTAATATATATGCTTGCTCGCCACTTGAGAGTACAGAGTACATTAAGGAAATTCTAGGTTAATATGCACCCATGTGTTTCTGAGGTTTTGAAGTGTAACTGTGTAAGTGGCGTATGACTTTGTTTGTGCAAAGTCATATGAGCTGTGGCTTCTTCATGTTTTAATTAGCTTGTCATAGCCAAATGACAAGGTCAGGTGGAGACTCTGGGGGAGGAGGAGGAGGGGAAACAGTTCCTATGTCAAAGCAGTATGCAGTTGCATGTTAATGTCTTTGGGTGTGAGAGTGTCATTAACATGCACTTTGGCTTAATTTTCCCCGCTTGGATCACCCAAGCCGATGCCCCATTATTGGCGGTTTAGGGAAATATGGGGCCTCTCCTAACCTACAATCTAAACTGCAAATATTATTAATTAGAATTGCACCTAGTTCATGTTTATGTGAATGTCTTAGGGTCTTATTCTTGGATCTATGTTCTGATAAATTAAACATTTGCTGCACCTGAAGCTTATCAGTGGGGAGCATGTTGGAGCTTTGGCAATGAGTGAACCTAATGGTATAATCTATGCACTCTTTCCTTCCGTTCCTTAGTGATGGGAAAATTTTGCAGTTATCATCATGGTAGTCAGATGGCAGTTTTATCTCTCCTCCATGTTGTCTTTTGCAGCTGGTTCAGATGTTGTTGGTATGAAATGCAGAGCTGATCGTGTTGATGGTGGCTATGTGCTAAACGGGAACAAAATGTGGTGCACAAATGGCCCAACTGCTCAAACCCTGGTGAGCACATTTATTTCATCACCTCATGCAACAACATCAAGTGCAATTTTCCATTTACTCAATTATATTTGTTTTTGTGTGAGCGTGCACATGCCTGCACACATGCTCCTTTTTTTTTTTTGTATGTTTGTGTCAATTGTCACGCATTAGAACTGAATTTCTTTTTCAATTTCTTGAGCCATATACATGCTATGATAATCCATTTACCAATTTTCGGGAATGAAAATTTTGGGATTATAAGTTGAATGTAGAGTAATTCATTTTCATTGAAAAATTGTTCCCGAACGAAAAGTTCATATTTCCTCTGTTTTTGTATAATTGCACCATATGGACTTTTACAATGTTCACATAATCTCCTTTGATCATCTTTTGTGATTTATCCGTAAGGAAAAACATAGTCATGTGTGGGATCTGATTACATTCGTCTCAAAATCTACTTTTCAAACATCATTTTTTTATAATTTTTACAAAAGTATAATTAAACATATTAATAGCCAAAGTACTGCAATGGCGAGTTTGAAGTCACTCATGGTGCAATAAAATAAAAATGGAGGAAGTACAATTTTCCCACTTTCCAAGATGCAATTCCAGGTTTCTGAAGAAAGACAAGGAAATAAAATATAGTAGAGAGGATAAAACTCATCTCAACAATCACTAAATTTGAAGAGAACAAGGTTTCAATCTTTATCTCACAAATTTGATTAAAGTCTGATTAATCACGTAGATTAAGTTTTATTCAACAAAGAAATAATGCTCTTATAGAGTTATAGATGTAATAGGAGAGAGAATCTCATTATTTCACAAGTCATCAAAAGCTGTGCTTGCAATGTATTATTCCCCCTTTTATAGGTGGCTAAAGTTGACCTAATCAACTTCTATTAAGAGACCAACAATTACATTAAATGGTCAAGAATTTTTTATTAATTACAAACATAGAGACTAAAAAATGTACCACCGGGAAATGGTCCCCCAAAATTTGTGCTAACGGTTACTCTTGCATCAGCTCCATTAGAAGTCCATGATCTCCATCATAGATATTGATAAAGTAGCCTTTCATAGACGGTTTCACTTTGTGCAAATTTGGGTCCTTGTCACCATTTCACCACTACATGTTTATGTTAGTGTAAGCGTCGCTCTAAGTGCGCCTATGTAGAGCATGTTGTGAATATGTTTGGCAATCATAGGAAGATGGATTTGACATATAATGATAGGGACAAAAAAGTAGGTAGTCGCCAACAAGTTTTTATGGAACTTGTACACCGTTCATGGATCATTTAAGGGAACCACGAAAAGGGACAAACCGAAAAGCAACAACGATTTGATCCATAAAGGTTACACCTAATTCATAATCAATGAGATTACTAACTCTATAGTGGTCCTGAACCATGATTGCATATTCAGGGATGATGGTACAAAAATTGAGTCATGCCCGTATTGGCCTGTACTCGATTCTTATAGCAAAATGTATTATTGCAACCCAAAAAACTTACAAAAATGATTCAATTCACTAAAAACTAATTAATCTAAGTTGGTTGAATATTTAATCCGCACATAAATCTAATTATTGTGAATATTTTGATTAACAACAAGATTATTTTCCATTAATCTTAGCATGCCTAGACGTATAGACCGTGACTCTAGCTCGTGTGCTCAGGGGAGATCTCTCGACGGGAGGATACTCCTTCGATGCCCGAGGAGGAGGAGGAGGATGAGCTCGAGGCTCCTCGTCCTTGAAGTAAAGGATCGTGGACTTCGCCTCCTTGGGAGTCCAGCCAGGTGTTCTGCCGAGACCGTCGTGTTTCTCATCGGCCTGCCGTAGACCGGATTGATAGCATTTTGCGCCATCATGGTTCTGGTGCCCGGAGATTCTTCTTGGCTTGTATGACCGGGTGATGGCCGATGCGGAGACTCGTGTATTGTGGGAGTCTTGCGGTTTAGGAGAGCCGTCTCAAGTTTCTGCAGCCCTCGTGACACTGGGGCGATCGTAGTTCGAGCATTATAGTATTTTTGGGATACTACTAATACGTTCCACTTTCCTTGGGGTGGGACTAGACTTTTCAATGATCACCGAGCATCTTTTTACAGTGATCTAGAATCCGGGGATCTGAACATCATCGGAGGTTTTAGGGTTGCTTGGCTCGGTGGTGGTGTCTTTGCGGGACCATGTTGTTTTGCGGATCCTAACATTACACCCGAGGTGAGGGTTAGGATCTTCATTCTCATTTTTCTCCGCGGCACGCTTTCTTTTGACCGGGGAAGTCGCGTGTTACTACGGTACACTAACTCCTAAGGACCCCCGTCCGGCGGTAAGTACCGCAGTAACACGCGACTCCCCATGTCAAAAGAAAGCGTGCCACGGAGAAAAATGAGAACGAAGATCCTAACCCTCTCCTCGGGAATAGTGTTAGGATCTGCAAAACAACATGGTCCCCCAAAGACACCACACCTCTGGTGATGTCCAATCGCCGGATCCTGGATCACGGGCCCGTACAGTGAAAAGAAGCTTGGTGATCATCGAAAAGTCTAGGGGGTGATAGTCATCTCACCCCAAGGAAAGTGAAACATGTTAGTAGTATCCCAAAAATACTCTAACAACGCTTGAACTACGATCGCCCCACTGCCACGGGGGCTGTGGAAACCTGATACGGCTCTCCAAAAGTTCATTAAACCACATGACTCCCACAATACACGACTCTCGGCATCGGCCATCACCCGGTCGTACAAGCCAGAATCCCCGGGCGCCAAAACCGTGATGGCGCAAAATGTTATCAACCCACCCTACGGCAGGCCGATGAGAAACACTGCGGTCTCGGTAGAACACCAGCTGGCTGGACTCCTAAGGAGGCGGAGTCCACGATCCTCTACTTGAAGGATGAGGAAACTCGAGCTCATCCTCCTCCTCCTCTCGATGAGCTCCTCTGAGCCGAGCTAGCTTCACAATCTATACCTCTAGGCGTGCTAAGATTAATGGACAGTAATATTGTTGTTAATCGAAGTCATCACAATAATTAGATTTATGTGTGTATTAAATATTCAACCGACTTAAATTATTTAGTTTCGAGCAAATTGAATTGTCTTTTGGTTGCAATTAATACATGTTACTATAAGAATCGAGTAGAGGCCAATACGGGCGGCATTGACTTCATTACTCAATTTACGTACCATCATTCATGAATATCTAGTCATGTAGTTAGTCTTCTCATGGATTATGTATTGGGTGTAACTTTAATGGATCGTAACCCTCGAAAGGCTACGGTATTTATGGAAATGAAATCGGAAAAATATTTTAAATTTGGCTACGGTTTGTTTTAGCTGGTTTTGTACGCGTTTAGGAATCCTAGAAGTTCGTTTCAAACTCGGATTGCTTTGTAAATTGAATAATTATTCAATTGAGCTTAAAAATAAAAAGAAAGAATTAATATAAATGGTTTGGGATTAAGACAAATAAATGGTTTGGGCTTAAGATTGAAATTAATGTGGGCTAGAAAGGTGAAATGGACTGGATTTATGAACAAAATTAAGTACTCCTTTGTTTCAACACTCTACTCGAACTAAATTGCAATGAAAGGCTTTACTCATCATCGGGTTTCTGTTGGGGAGACATTTTTAGGTGTCTACAGTGGTAAGTGTGTATCCAGAATGTTGGTTAGCAAAACTTTTTGGGGCTGTCTCATATTTTTATGTAACAAAGAGACGATATAGTGTGGGATATTGTCTGTTTTTCCTCTTTATAACCAAATCTATTTTAAGTTATCTTATAAATGATCTGATAAAGCATTGTTAAACTGTAATATTATTGGCTACATGGTCTTTTAACTACTATGCCCTAAAGATTTTTGTCATATTTTGAAGCTGAAACTGAATTAGGGATACTGATATGGATATTATCTGAAATAGAAATGTTGTGTAATTGATATAATCAACACGTTTTTAAAATAAAAAAAAATGTGTTACTTTTACATGGCATATGAATTATATTTTGCTAATAGGTGTAGTTCATAAAATAAAAAAAAAAAGCTTCTGTAGCTTTGTTTTTTTCTTACTATGGGCAACATGTGTAACTAAGTCAACAAATCCCACCAAAACTATAATAGAAATGAGACGTGAAGGCAATTTGTGTGGAAACCTAGACTTATATGTTAGCCATTTTGTCCTAGAATTTGAAAATTCATGCCTCACCTTTTGATTTTTTTCCCCATAAATTTTTTTGATAATGAGATATCTTGTTGGAGCAGGTAGTCTATGCAAAAACAGACTTAGCCGCACACTCCAAAGGAATTACAGCATTCATCATCGAAAAAGGAATGCCTGGGTACTAAATTGCAATTAAAGATTTTTTAGTTGGCAATTGTTTCTGTTGCTTTCTTGATGTCATAAAAAAATCTGACTGTATTTAGCATTAATCCAGTCTTCCCAATCTCTTGCAATTACAGCTGATGCTATAAAGAGTGTTTTCTATTATTGTTATTATTATTGTTATTGTTATTGTTATTGTTATTGTTATTGTTATTGTTATTGTTATTGTTATTGTTATTGTTATTGTTATTGTTATTGTTATTGTTATTGTTATTGTTATTGTTATTGTTATTATTATTGTTATTGTTATTATTATTATTATTATTATTATTATTATTATTATTATTATAATTATATGATGCATCTATAATCTTATTGCTCATTAGGTAATTCTGCCTTATCACTTTAAATTTGAAACCGCTAGATTATCACCTGAAGTATCCTCATCTTATTTTATCTCCTTGTTGATCAAGTTGACATGCTTTGATGAGGTGACTATTGATAAAAAAAACATCTTGTCCATTCTCCATTTCTATTTCCTTATAAGTACTTCCTCCGTATTTTATTACTTGCTCAATTTCTCTGAACACGGAGTTTTAGGAGGAACAGTAGAAAATATTATTTTTAGGATGGAAGTGGGGTTGGTTGAAGAATAAAAAGATATGAAAAAACAAAAGTGAGTATAAGTGGGGACGAGAGAGAATATGAAAAATATTAATATATGATATGAGAGGACCACTAGCGGGGAGGAAAATAGTAAAATATTGTTAAAAAGTTTCCAAAAAAGAAAATGGAGCAAGTAATAAAATACGGCTGCAAAAGGAAAGTGGAGCAAGTAATAAAATACGGAGGGAGTACATCTACTTCTATATGCTATTTTGGTACACTCACCGTTCATTTTGACACTACACACTCACACACCCTTTGACCGTCTTTTGTGATTATATATAAGAAAGAAGAGTCATGTGGGATTATGTTATTCTTTTCGAGATGTACTTTCAAACTATCAACTTATTATTAATATTACTTATAGACAACTAAGATATTTATGACCTCAAAGTTGTGTGATGGCCAATGTGAAAGTAAATTGAGTAAACTTAAAAAGGGCGTTGGGGGGGGGGGGGGAGGGATTAGCTGCCAATATAGTCTTCGTAATTTAGCATGCATTAAAGAATGTCGCCAAACACCAAGATAATCAAGGTCATATATGTATTTGAGTTCCATCTTTACACCGCTGATATATAGATATGCCCTTGGGGATTAAACTAATAAATCTGTAGTCAATGTTACTGTATTAGGTATGCAGGTTTGAGTAGTGTGCTATGTTTTGTTACTTATTAAAATATTGAATGCGGTATTGAGGAGATCAGTGGATACTAATTTGATTACATCAAAGAAGGAAAGGGAATCAGGGAGGAAAATGAAGGGAGTTTAGGAGAGACAGAAGTACAGAAGAGCTTCCCTGTATCTACTGATTGACAACAACTTTACTGAGAAATAATAAAAGAATCAATTGGGAGAGGCTAAAAGTAAGCTGTAATTTCCAAAAAATACAATACATATCATAACAATTCTCTAGCCTTTATTACTAGAACAGATCTACAAAACCAGAATAAATCTCCCAAATCCTTAGTATTAGATGCATTTCCTAAATAATTTCTATGTTCTAGTAATTTCGGTATTCATATTCCTGTAAAGATACCCTGCTGAAATCTCATCAAGGTTTCAGAAACATCAAAGCCATGGAACATTTGAAAAAAAGGACTTGATCAACTAGTTTCACGAGTTTGTATTTTTTTGTTTCATTTGTGATGCACTCAATTTGTCTGTCGGTTTTAAGCAAGCTCTATTCTGATGTTTATGCTCTGTTGGGTTTAAAGATAAATACAAAGTCCCTGTAATAGGGAAGGATAATCTTTTCTCAATACCTAATAGGGTTCAGAAATACTTCGTGGATGATAAGCCCATCACATCAGTGAGATTTGTGGGTGAATAGTGTTTGCAAGTGATGTTTCACTAAGGTTTCTCAACCGCTGACACTCTTTTTCACTGGAGTGCATGTTTCCTTAATTCTAGCTCTGGGTAATAGAGTAGTATAATAATAAATAAAAAAACTTCTAAATTGTACAATTTTTGGTCTCATTTATTCCAGAGGTTTATTTATTTATTCTCCCTTTTACATGAACTGCAGATTTAGCACAGCCCAAAAACTGGACAAACTGGGAATGCGAGGAAGCGACACGTATGTGTTCTGTGAACTTTCTGAAAATTCATGATTCAATCTTGTGTATATTGAGGTGCTGATACTTTAGTGTTGGATTGCAAAATACCATGCAGATGTGAACTTGTTTTTGAGAACTGCTTTGTGCCTCAGGAAAATGTTCTCGGGGAGGAAGGAAAAGGTTAGTGTGATGCCCTTTACACCATGGTTCTGTAAAATAGGGTGTATGCAGTTTTCTTACTTTTCACATAGTTGTGAGCAGCTCAAGTCTTTTAAAAAAGCCTGTGAAAGTGTGTATAAACTCTATAAAGTTAAAAAGTACTCCTTCTGTTTCACTACAATGGTTACCCTTGATCATTTTACAACCACCAAGAAAATTTGGAAAGTAGGAGAGATGAATGGAAAAAATGGAATGTTCTCAGAAAAGAAGAATAATGGAATATTTTAAGAAAATTTCAATAACAAAATATAGGTAAAGTGTATTGTAAGAAATGAAGAATTAAAGTTAGGTAAAGTGAAATGTTGTAAGTGGGATAAATGTAGGGTGAGATTCTATTAAATAAGTTGGGTCATGTATCTTAAATTAGAATAAGCAAAGTGTAACCATTATTTTGAATTGGCCAAAATAGGAATGTTAGCCATAATAATGTCACGAAGAGATTAATTTAGTATATTGCATCAAAACAGAAATTGACTCCTCGGCCACTTTTATAATGTTCAAAATCAAACTTCTAGGCCACTTATGTGTTTTCTAATCATATACATTGCACCATTATAAAAGTTCATCATAAAGAAAAAAAATCCAAGTGGATTGTCATAGGGCCACTAAAAGAAGAAGACGTGCCAATAAACACACAACATACAACTCACATTGCATACAATAAATGCACACACGTCAACTTACCACAATATATGGTTCACAAAATAAAGTACTCTTCTGTTTTTTTTTTTTTTGGATGTGTGTGTGTGCGCGTTCTCACGTACACTTTTTGCAGTCTACAATGCACATGTTTGACTATTTATATCTTACATTATATATGATTGGACATTATGGAAAGTTGATATTTAGATACCACACATTAAAGCAAATCTAACAAGATCTTATGTAACAATTTTTGTTTTTATTTTAGTAACAAAATAAAGTCAAAGTTTTCTTAGTTTGACTCGATGCCCCTAGCTCTGCCCCCAGGTTTTCGTGCATGCTGGCTAACACAGCTCTCTGATCTTTTATCCAGGGGTATATGTTATGATGTCAGGGCTGGACTTGGAGAGGCTTGTTTTGTCAGCTGGACCTCTTGGTATCATGCAAGCTTGCCTTGATGTTGTTCTTCCTTATGTTCGGCAGAGGGAACAGTTTAGGCGTCCAATCGGTGAATTTCAGTTCATACAGGTATATATTTTGCATTCTTAAACCTTAAGACGATTTCTGATAGATCTAGGACTTCCAGCTCGAAAGCCTTGTGAATGAAATAATAAGTTAGTTTGCTGATGCAGGGGAAGGTTGCTGACATGTATACTTCCTTGCAATCATCAAGGTAAATTTGTAAGCAAATTGATGATTTTAACATCTGCATAAACAGTGGAAAGAGTCTTGAAGAAATTAATTTGATTGTTCTTGCACCTTGTACAGGTCATATGTGTACTCAGTTGCACGAGATTGTGACGGTGGAAATGTTGACCCAAAGGTGTGTTAATCTATTATGCATCTCGATTTGTTTTCTAATGTTAGTCCACCTGACAGCTCTCTCAAGTTGTTTCCGTTACTCAATTCAATGTCTCATTGAAAGATTTGAATCTATAATCATCAGTCTATGTTTGTCCTCTTGATTGGGAGCCTGATAACATCCCTTAATCAGGATTTGAAGAAGGATTTTATGTATGTCTAGTTGTCTACCACTGTGCTGATTCATGGACTCTTTGGTGAATAATGTAGAAAAGGTTGTAATTGTATAGGTATAGGTACAAAAAAAAAAACAAAAAAAAGGTAAATAGCGACATTTGATGAATCTTTGGATTTAGGGGTATTTTATACGGGAAAGGTATGTAGAGTAAATAATGGCGCAAAAACTTGCGAAATGTTGGGGTGTATGAAAAAGGTAAAGAAGTTGGTGTATATAATAAAACTATTTTAAATAAAAATAGAAATTTTAGAAACAGGCACAACAGTGTGGGACACCAAAAATGGAATACAGCACTATATTATGGGTGGGTTGGAGGGAGTAAATAATAGGAAAAAAATACAAAGAAATCATTGTGAAATGTGAATGAAAGAATTAAGGGCTCTTTTTGTTGATCGAAACTATTATGCTTTTATGGTTTAAAAAAGTAACAAATATTGGGGTCTTGACGGAAAAATATAATTTTGATAGGTTCCATGTTCAAAAATCCGGTAAATTTGACACCCCCAAGTTTCTTATACTGCCCCGCAAAGTAAATTTTTACAATTTGCATTAGAAGATGACAAAAATTATCGAAGGTATTTTAATGTGAAATGCTAGCGTGTTAATGCCTTTGAGAGGCTGAAATACTGAATTAGAAATTTTGTGATTACTTTGCTGTCCTTATTTTTTAGCTAATATGATTTGTAATGCTCTTTGGCTGTTTCCTTCGTGTTGGACTGTCTATGCGTAGATTGAGATTGAAAGGATTTTCCAGAGAACTATTTTTGCCGTCATTTTCCATGATAGTTTTCTGACAGTGATTTATGTTATCTTTTTTCAAATATGATACACATTAGTAATTAATTTGATTAAAAAATATTCACTGGCGCTGAGATTCGTACATCTTCTCTTCATTGTTCAATGTATCTGGGTGCTTCAAGAAAGGCAGTTGGACCTTTGATAATATGTGTGTATGACAGTGTCACGTGAATGCTTTGATGCCATAGGAGTTGAGGAGTGCATCTTCCTAGCCTCTAGATATGCCTATAAAGTTGCAGAGGCATCTTATGTATCTTTTTCTTTTACATGCAATGGCATACCAAGTCATTATTCTGCTACATGTCCAATCAATTGGTTTCTTCTACAAGCGATGACAACTTATAATGTCCGTTTCCTTTGTCATCCTGCATCTGCCACCACCTATTAATTCTTCTCGATTTCTTGCTTACCTATAAATATCTCAGTTTGCTTAATTAGTCAAGCACGTGACAAGCCTCCTCACCCCTCTTCTAAAATGCTTGCAGGACTGCGCTGGAGTTATTCTCTGTGCTGCTGAAAGGGGTACACAAGTTGCACTACAGGTATAAAGCTCTTTTGTGTATTTGTATTTTGAGCATCTAGGTGTCAATTTGATTGTTTGCACATTAACTTAATCTTCATTTTGTGGCCAATTAGGCAAATTGATATAAAAATTACCCTCTTGCCAATTGAAAGATTGGCCGGAGACATAATGGTTAAATTAAAATGTGCCTATATCTTTGGACACATAAATTAAAACTTGGCCCATGTAATAATTTATGTTGTACCTCTTTTGTTTATTATTAGTTGACACACTTCATTTAGGCACACATTTTAAGCCATTAAGGTGTGTCAAAAGATGTTAAAGACATAAGTACCCCTTACCCCCCAAACTACAAACCAATCTAAATTGGTTAAGTAAGGGTAAAATAGGAGTCATACATTAAGAAACTTATCAAAACGAGAAACATGTCAACTAAAAAGAACTTTCTTAAAAAAGTAAGGAAAAATTGTCAAAAATAATACAACCTTTGAGCAATCTGCTAAAGCAAGTCTACCTTTTTGATTATTTCTGAATAATACAACCTTTAGAGAGTATCCCCTTAAAACAAGTAATGACTGGTTAGCAACGTTGTTACATGCTTAATGGGACACGTGTAGTTGTTATTGGTTTGACAATTTAATTTGAATTTTTTTACTTATTTAATGTTTTTAATTTTTTTAGATTTAAAATATTATTATTACTATTACTATCCACAATCCCTACCAGCCAGCCACCCCGTCCTTCCCTGGCGCTCCTCTTCTTCTACAACCCCAGTGTCGGCATTCAACTCCCTTTCCCCGAGCCGGTGACCTCACCTCCTTTCCAGAGCCGGCGACTCCATCACCGGTATCTCATCGCTCGTCGCACCCCGACTCCAACCAACCACAAAACCCCGTAACCCCCTAAAAACCCATCTCCCAACCCGGAAATCCCCAACCGCCCTTCCCCCACCCTCGAAACCCTAGCGGCTAGGGTTTTCGAGGGTAGGGAGATATGTGATTAGGGAGAGTGGCGATTTGTGATTTTGAGGGTGGGGGATGGATTTCTAGGGAGTTTCGTGGGGAGGGAGGAGGGTTTCATGGATGGTTGTTTGGGGGAGAGGGTGGCAATGGCAGGGGTGTGGGAAAGGACGGCAGGCTGGCAGAGGAGGGGGATAGGGGGATTGGCTGGATGCCGGCGGGGCAAGGGGCTAGGCTGGACGCCAGTGGGGGTGGTTGGAGGGAGTCGGGGAAGGTGGGGGAAGGGGGATGGATCTTTTTTTTTCTTAATTATTTTTATTATGTAATAATCATTAATTAACCATAATTAAAGTTTAAATTATTTGTTAATTAAACTGTTATACGCATTTATAACAATAAATAAAATGTTGACCGGTTATCTAGGTTGCAGGCAAAATATCTTGTTTAAATCGGAAACCCCTCAAATGTTGTATTATTTAAAATAATCAAAAGGTTAACTTGTATTTGGCGGACCGCTTAAAGGTTGTAATATTTTTGACAATTTTCCCAAAAAATAATACTTGTCAACTAAAAAACAGAGGAAGTATTATTTATTCCATAAATAAAATGGTCGCTAAAAATTTAAGAAACATGGGGGCGGGGGATTTAGGTAAAAAAAAAAAAAAAAACTCGAAACTATATTGCTTACACTTGCTATGCTTATTTTCTTGATCCAAGACATGGGTTTAAATGACTTCCATCACATGACATTTTAATTTCCTGTAAGAGGGCCAAAGCTTTGTTTGGTAATTTGCCAAGAACTGGTTGCATTTGCTGATTTGACTACCCGGTTGTATTAGATGTTTTGACTAGCTAATTGTATTGGTTGTTTACCATAAATTGTTTGGTAAAATTAGCATTAACTTGTGGCTATTTTCTTACTAGAGCATATGAAATAACAAATAAAGATATTGGTATTTGGGTAGGTAGGGATGTAAATTATAACAAGTTAAGAAAAAAATTGTCGTTCTACAAGAATTTCTCAAAATTCTTAATCACCTAGTCTAAAAGGCTCTATATTCACTTTTTTTTTTTTTTTTTTTTTTTTTTTTTTTTTTTATAAAAGTGTGGATTTAGCTTAATTAGCTCGTCGAAAAAGCACTTTTACCTAAAATATTTTTATTTTATTTTAATTTTTTTTATGTTTGTTTTTAGTAATAAGTCTTCAAAAACAAACAGATTTTGCTTCCTTATCTCTAAGAACTTTGCCTCGTACCCTTTTAGTCCTAGCAAGTAGCAAGTATAGATTTTTTATCCTTTGTATCTGGAAAGATTATGAGTCTGTTTAATAAATGATAATGAATTGTGACAAGTAAGAACGGCTTCAAGCTAGTGAAATCACTTATGATTTTATCCATGATTCATGAACTAAGAAGTGAGTCTCTGAGTAAATTATTGGCTCTAACTATACTTTAGTCTCAAAGACTTCTTAACATGAACAAGATACGCCCTAGTATTTGCAAGTTCCTTTCTTTCTATGTGCTCTACAAAATAGCTGAAGGACATAGTTTTGCTTATTTCACTGATTTGTTTCCTTGGCCTTCTTTTCTATGTTCCTTTCTTTCTATGTGCATAACAAAATAGGTGAGGGTCATGCTCATTTATATCATATTGAGTCAATTAACTGACTAATCACGTTATGTTGGGTCAGTTTAATCATAACATCTATCACTAGGCCAAGTTGAACCCAATATTGATAGTACATATAGTCGATCTTGGGCTTTAACCATTAGTTTAAGCTTTTGGTTGAGTTGGTCTTTTAACATGGTATCAAGAGCTAACGTGACATAAAGGTCACGGGTTCAAATCTCATCCATCCCCATTTTCAAGTGCCCATGCCGCATCCACATTTCTAGTCCAAAGGGCTCTCATGTGAGGGGGCGTGATAGATTATATATAAGGATCATCCTGGCTTCAACCATTAACTAAAAGTTTTGGTTGAGTTGGTCCTTTAACGTGGAGAACAAGGACTTGTGTAATTGATTTTTGAAAAAAGGTGCGACTATTATCAAAACTTGGTATTAGTTTCCATAAGGGAAAATTGAGACGTGAATTTGATAAATGGAATGGAGGAGAGAAATATTTGCTAGTTAAAAATTCTTACCGGTGCTTATACATGGGACATTCCATTTATAACGTTTTACATTAATTTTAATCCCCTTTTTTTAAGGTTATTACTTCATGAGCCATATCAGATGAATTGACTGTAATTGAATGCCTTATTGCATTTTGCAGGCCATACAATGTCTTGGAGGTAATGGTTACGTGAATGAGTATCCAACGGGGCGTTTTCTTCGGGATGCAAAATTATATGAGATAGGGGCAGGAACCAGTGAGATAAGGAGAATGATCATCGGTCGTGAATTGTTCAAGGAGCAATGAGCACTCTGGAATAATTATTGGGTGATTCCTAATCAACTATCCGTGGTTCCTATGCGAGGCTTCATAACAGTGAAGATACTGGGCTCTGCTACACCATGCTTGCTGCTGTAGATTTTCATCCATTGCTCTCTTTCGAGGCATCAGCGCCACCCTGAAACTAATTACACTGTACAGAATCTGTAAAGCAAATAAGTGCAATTATATCGATTTAACATTTTTAGAGCTTTCAAAATGCTCAATTCCTTCGGACCTTCATTTTGAGGCACAATTTATATTGATTTAACTCTGTGAATGCTAAAAATATTCCATGCACCAATAGTTCATGGTTGTTGCCTTATTTGAGGTAGCTATTTACTATTTTGAATTAAATTTTTTTTTTTTGTGGATTTCTAAAATCCTTACCACCCCCCCCCCCCCCTCCCCACCACCAAAAAAAATTGATCATAGGATTTCTTAGGAGGGAAACTTTAATCACCTGAGCTATCCCTTACTCTCTATTAGATGTTATAATTAGGTGTGCTTTGCTGTTATAGTTTCAACAACTTTGCTATATGTTATTTAACCACCTAAGATATTCCTTACTCTATTATATCATGTTGTTTATTCTCATGAGTTAAGAAAATGAATCCTATACAATTTATAAAAGATTAAAATAAAGAGGGACCAACGAATTGGGTGGTAATTTTTATGATCTAACTATGTACAATATTAACTAGAAAATTGGTTCTAATAATCCCAACTTTGAGTAATTTGTTTTTAATAATCCTAATCTTGGATTATTTATTTAATAATTCGGACGTTATAGAGTATTTACTTTTATTGGTCCCAAGTGATCACAGACTAGTAAGGCAGTAACCTGTTAAAGAGGTAATTTTTTTTGTTTAATAAACACGTGCACCACGTGATTGGTAAAAAAAATTAGAAAAAAAAATAAAAATAAAAATAAAAAAACCCACCCACACCATCCTCCCCAGCCAAGCCCCGTTCTTTGGTAGCCCCTTCCCCACACTCTGATAGCCTCCTTCCCATCCCCCAACCGCCAGAAACCCCCCCTCCCACCCACCGAAACAACCCTTGCCCCTGAACCGCACCGATTCCCACCCCTTCCCCTTTCTCCCACCCCGAAAACCACCCCTCTCCCCTTCCCCACAACATTTTAGGGGCGGTTCGGCATTGGGGAAAGGGAGAGGGGTGGTTTTCGGGGTGGGGGAAAAGGGAGGGGATAGTTTTCGAGATGATTTTTGGGGGTGGGGGTGGGAATCAGGTCGGTTCAGGGCAAGGGGGTTGTTTCGGTGGGTTGGAGGGGTTTTCAGCGTTTGGGGGGTAGGGAAGGAGGCTACCGAAGTACCGAGTGTGTGGGTTGAGGAAGGAACTGCCGGAGGGTAGGGCTTGGCGTGGCGTGGGGTTGGGTTGGTTTTTTTTATTTATTTTTATTTAATATTCTAGTTTTCTTTCAACAATCACATAGTAACACGTGTTCAATAACCTATTATAACAGGTTGGTGACCGATTGAGACCAATAAAAGCAAAAAACTTCGGATTATCAAATGATAATCCAAAGATGGGATTATTAAAATCGAATAGCTCAAAGTTGGGATTATAAAAACCAACTATTTTTCCTATTAACTATTTTTGTTTATTAATTTGGACCAAATAAGCGTTGACATTAACTAATTTCTTTCATGTGCTTAATTCATTAATTGTTTATCTTCACTTTGGATATGATAAATTAAACTGTACTAGGTAGCCATTGCAATTTGCTAAATAACTTGTTAAGCAAATTTTTGGTTTGAACAATTACGTCTTTGTTTTCTATGTCATACAATAATGTTTCTTTTGCTTAATAGTCAATTGTTGTTGAACTACTTTCTATCATGCAATAAAATACTACCTCTGTTTCTTTTTAATTGCAATAAAGGGGTATTATTTGTCAGAAATAAAAAATTACTTTGTTGCAAGTAAAAGAAACAGACATAGTATATGATACGGAATATGTACTTGAATAACTGTATCACTTATTTAAATGATCACATTTGAATAATAAGAGCATCTTTAATGGCAAGCTACAATATATTGTAGCTTGTCTTGCTACATCAAACTTTTAAACTACAAAGGTTTCAAGCTACAAAGTTACACATTGAATGGCTACAACACCTTGTAGCTTGCCTCATCAAACATATGTTCAATTTTTCTTTTTTTATGTGTACTATTTTATTAAAATTATTGGATAGTATAATGGATTTTTATTTACTATTCGTAAATCATAGATGATTGTGGATATTTTTTATAATGATATGCTTACATTTTAGTCAACAAATAATACCAAAAAAAAAAAAAAATTATGATTAAGAAAAATTAAAATGTTTAAAAAGAGTGTGATTGAGATGGACCTCCCCAAAAAAACTGATGCAAATCATACATATTAGGATGATTTGTGTAAAAGGACCTTTTAAGTAGTCGATTTTGTTTAAAAGGACCTTTTTAAAAGTTGTGAAAAAGGACCTTTTAGGTTTTATTATATTGTGAGAGGGTACTAGGTTGGGTTTTCCGAATGGTCAATAGCGGAGCTCCGGCGTTGACTCTCACGTGGGGGTCACGTGACTTCTAAAAAAAAAGCCCACACGTTTTTTTTCGCCCCTTTCCCCCAAATTTCCCTCCTTTTCGAACTACCCCTTTCATTTTTCCCCCTTTCATACTTCCTAAAAAAACGTGTGGGCTTTTTTTTTTAAAAGTCACGTGACTCCCATGTGAGAGTCAACGCCGGAGCTTCGCCGTTGACCATCCGGAAAACTCAACCTATTACCCCCTCACTAATACAATTTAAAAGGTCATTTTTCACAAATTTTCACTTAAAAGGTCCTTTTAAACAAAATCGGTCACTTAAAAGGTTCTTTTACACAAATTTTCCTACATATTAAGTGTTGTATATTTTATCTATCTATTCCGTAGCATTTTGCAAGCCAAACTATTTTACACACAGTAGTATTCCAATTAATGAAAATTAATTTGCATTATTTTTTAAATTAAAAAAAATAAAATTGTATTTGCTGAATTTTCAAGCAATGTTGTTCAAGTGAGCAGTGTTGCTCATTGAAGCAGGTCTGCCAATGTTGTTCCAATGGCCAAGCTACTGTTTTGATACTTTTTAAATTTGCAAGCAAGTCCCGATAATAAACCATTGGAGATGCTCTAAGTGCTTCACTTTTTATATACAAGTAGATATATTATTATATATTTTATTAATGTTTTTCCTTTCAATAACTCCACTTACTCCCTCCGTGTTTTAAGAAGTGTTACACTTACCCAATGCGGCCGTGTTTTAATAAGTGTTAAATTTGTTCTTTTTTTTTAAATTTTTTTTTACAAAAAACTACATTTTAATATTTTATCTTTCTCCTCTCATGGTCTCCATCCAAATCCAATACTACTTTTTTTTTTAATTATTATTTTTTCAATAAACTATTAACCCCATTATCTTTCTTTTACAATTTATTTAATACTCTAATTACTCTAGTTACCTCTTATTTAATTTAATTCAATTAATTGCCTAAAACTATATGCCGGTCAAAGTATACCATTTACTAAAACACGGAGGGAATATTACTTTTCATTATTTCTCTCGCGTCTCATAATTCTCACACATACTTACATTATCAAATAGAGGGAGTAGGTTTTTTTTTTGGGTTTTTTTTTTTCTTTTTTTTTATTTTTTTTTATAATATTTTTAATGAGTCCAACACAATCAAACAAAGAGAGTAAAACATATTCATCCGTCCAAGAACAATTGACATGCTTGACTTTTTTTTCACTATTCATATACTAAGTTTGACCACAATTTTTTAATCACCAATAAACTTTACGAAGTATATACAAATATGCTCTTAAATAAAACTAGATATTAATATAAAAATTCATAATATCTAACCCCCCCCTTTTTTTTTTTAATATTTAATTATACATACATACTTACATATAACGTTAAATTAATATATAGCATATGTACCCATTGGTTGTTGGTGCAGTGATAATTGAGACTGCACTTGGTAGGGAGGACTGCATGTTCGATCTCCCGCAACAACAATTGGGGGGGGGGGGCTGGAACCTAAACACCCAAAACTGATCCCCTAATCAGGATTAACCCAAAGGGTGAACCGAGTTTCCATCGGTGTTTTAACTGGTGGTAAGCCCCAAAACTTTTTTAATTGCTTTCAATAAAGGGATCCTATCTTTAACACAGTGGTTATTTTATTAGGCTTAATTTCTTTTTTTGTTCGTATGCCGAATATTGAAAATTTAGGGTTTTATAATTTGCGGAAGTATCTAGAAGACCATAGTATTTTCACTCAAATAACTATTCATTACTGGATTTCAAGCCGAATTACTACCAACTCACATATTGTATTGCTTCATTTGAAGTTTTTATTAAGGCAATCGTTAATCGAATTTGCGATGTAACTAGTTATAAGGTGATTTGTACATGTATTGAAATTTTAGATTTCGTAAGTGCCGTTTGACAATCTATTATTAATGAAATCCTTTTTCTTCTAGTTAAAAAAATAAAAAAATAAATAAAAAATAAAAAAAATAAGAAGCAAACTATAGCAAAGAGCGTTCTTTCTCCTTCTTCTTTCCCCAAAATTGAAGATCAAAATTGAAAGGCAGGATCTAGGGCTTGATCAAACTTTTCCTGAAATTCAACTCTATCATTCTCTAGGTAACTTATCGTTCTCTGTAATTCTTTCATTGCTTAATTCTTGCATTTTAATTTTTTAATCTTTTCATTTTGCAAAAATTGTTGTTCACTATAAGATTCAGCTGAATTAGCATAATTTCAATGCTTACACTCAATCATGTTATTTTAATATTGGTGTATATTGGGTTGTTTTTGAATTAATTTATTTTTATATGGTTAATTTGTTAATTCTATGGAAAATGTGGGTAAATTATTTGCTGCCATTATTTTGTACTGATTGTCGAAGCCGTTTTTTTATCGTATGATTAATTTTTTAGTTATGAGGTCATATAATTTGGTGACAGTATCACAACTTCACAAGAGAGGAATTGATGGTGCATTTTTTTTGGGTATAATTTGTCTTTTTAATTGGATTAGAAAGAGGTTTTGTGTCTGATTTAGGCATAACATATGTGGTCTAATAATTGTGTGGTTAGCTTTGAGATTGGGGAACTTGTTTCCGTTGTATTTGTTTCGATTTTGCTGTGAACTGGTATTGCTATGTCATTATTGCATATGAGTAATCTCTATCTTTCGCCTTTGGCTGTGGCGTTTTTAATTATGTTCGTATTCCATGACCAAAGCTGGCTTGATCAGTGTTCTAACCCCAACCTAACTTCCAATATATCCACCACCATCATCACCAACGTTCCCCACCACCCTGCTGTGAAAATAAGTCGATGATGCAATGAGCATGGTGCTGGCAAAGGAGGTGATGGAGGTCAGCAATAGGTGGTGATTGCCTGATTGGTGAACATGGTCGGATATTGGCATGTTAAAAGTTACGATGCACAGAGATTACATATAGCGTGGAGGGGTGGTAGAGATAATAGATCAACAAGGGAAGGTCGGAGGGGTTTGTTTATACGTCTCCTTTATTCTAACCAAACACCATGGAGGCTTTTTTTTTTTTGGGTTGGGGGGGGGGGGGGAGGGAAGGGGCTGGTTTCCTGTTTGGGTTTTTTTTTTTTTTTTTTTTTTTTTTTTTTTTTTTTTTTTTTGTGGGAAAACATCCCTTAAGTGTATTTTTGTAACTTAATTGCATCCCGGATTCCTGGTTCCTTCAAGGTGTCTTCAGATTCTCGTATTTCTTCTTGTAACCGCATGCTGCACTTATGCTACGGATGTTTCTTTTGAGAATCAAGGGAGGAGTGGCAACGCCTTCCTACCTAACACCCTAGAGGCAAGAGATTAATCCTCACTGAGTAACGAGGCTCTTTTTTTTTTTTTTTTTTTTTTTTTTTTTTTTTTTTTTGGGGGGGGGGGGGGGGCGGGGGTGGTTTGGTGTGTGCTGTTCATGAGTTGATAGGCCCAGGCAAAGGCATGAATACTGTATGAAGGAATTCCACTTTTATGCCGTAATATGTCTTCTTCAATCTGAGGCATTGAGTATTGCACATATATTTGCTTTTTTATCTTATTTTTCCTTTTCTTTTCTCAGTTCGTTATGCGTGAGCTATCATTTCTTACTTGGGTTTCCATATATTTTGGAGCATGCTTGTTGATGTAAGCCTTTTGTTGTCATGAATGGAACACAGGGACTAAGTACTCCTTCAGAAAGCCTTTTACTGTTTAGGAAACTGTCAGTAGTTGTGTCTTGAAAATAAGTTGTGTACTGAAAGCATTCAACCATGGCGAGTTCAGATCCTGAAAAGCTGATGGCCAAAGCTGACAAGATTACTAAGCTAAGTTTTACTAGATGGAATGCTGATTGGAAGAATGCAGCGGTGCTATATGAACAAGCTGCTATTGCATACAGGCTTGCTAAACAAAACGAAAAAGCAAAGATAGCTTTTGAGAAAGCATCCAAGGGACAGGAGATGCTCTCTTCGCCTTGGGATGCAGCCAGATTTATGGAATCTGCTGCTGCGATGGCTAAGGAACTAGGAAGCTGGAATGAGGTTGCCGATTTCTACAGAAGGGCTTCAGAGTTGTATATTGAATGTGGAAGATCACAGCCTGCATCAGATGCTCTTGCTAAAGGTGCTCGTGCTTTGGAAGAGTCTATGCCCGAGGAAGCTGCTCGTTTATATGTAAGTGCTTGTGAAATTCTTGAAGAGGATGAAAAGGAGCAGATGGCCTTTGACTTGTATCGAGCTGCTGCTAGTGTTTATATAAAACTTGAGAAGTATGAAGATGCTGCGGCTACCTTACTTAGGTTGGGCTTGGCAGCTGATAAGAGCAATGCCAAAAACAGCCAATGCAAGGCTTACCTAAGTGCCATCATTGTTTACCTCTATACTCATGACTTCAAACAAGCAGAGAAGTGTTACAATGACTGTCTACAAACTGATGCTTTTATGGATAGTGATCAATTTCGTCTGGCTAGTAAACTTCTTTCTGCGTACAGAGAAGGGGACATTGAAGAAATTAAACGTGTGGCACAATCTAGCACCATATCAAACTTGGAACATGTGATAATCAGGCTTGCTAGAAAACTGCCAACTGGGGAACTGAATGCAATTCGGGCTGAAGTTGCTGGGGAAGATGGTGATGAACTCGATGAAGATAACCTTGTTTAGTTCCAGACTAAGTTATGACATGACTGATCCCAGAAAGAAATTTTATATCTTCTCTGAGGTTTTTGAGGTATTTTGAATGTGATGGAAGTTCTTACCATGTAAAAAGTTGTTTGAGGGAGACTTGTTTGTGTTTTGTACCTTGGTATTCCCTTGGATTTGTTGAAAGTTGTGTGGGATACGAATAGTAATATGAATTGGTTGTATCTTATAATGTACTCTCTTTGTCCCTGAATACTTTTTATACTCTTTTTTTTTTTTTTTTTCCGTCTACTCTTAAATATATCTTCATTCCCATTTCCTAATACTAAAACGTTAGGTTCTTTGCCCTTGTTCCATTCTGTGAAAGAAAATAATTACTTACCAAAAAAATCTGTTTTTTTTTTTCTCTTCTTTCTAAATCCTCCTAAGGCTGAAGCTCCAGCCATTTGCTCTGTCGTGACTGGCTGTATGGAACTCTATCGCGTGTGACGGTGTGAGTTTCCTCAAAGTGCTCATTTATATCAGAGCTCTATGTAAATGCTACTCTGTATGTTAGAGCTATACAGATTCCAACTTGTTTATGTTACACCCATTCATCCTGTGGACTTTGAAGCTTTCATGAGAATGTACCTAAGAACTACTCGTCCTTGGACCTTGGTATTTAATGATAATAGATACCCATACCACAGTTGTAGGGCTACATCGTAACCTAGGTCGTTCACCTTCATTGTCTTACTGCTAGGCTGGTCTCTAGCGGTGTCAATTCAGGCGTCCGTTTGAGTCATGATAATTTTTTGTGTCCTTGCAAGTCGAAATTAGAATCGGTTATTTTTCGGATCGATGTTGAATCGAGGCGGTTCGAGTGTGGTTTTGACACCTCTACTAGTGTTCTCACTCCACAATCCTTGTTATAAATGCTTAACAGCTTAATCGTCCTAGGTTGAGACTTGTTGATTACTATTACTCTATTGGACATTGCCATATAAACAGACCTAAATATAGTAACATGTGAGATCCTTCCTGTAACATCTTTTAACAATATGGTGTGGTGTTGATTAAAAAAGTTGCAAGTTGAGACCATCACAACATGAATTCAAAAAAGCTACTAAAATTGTAGTTTGTGATTTATATATAAGGTAAAATATATATAATTATGCACGATTTTGTTAGATTGTTGTTAATGTGTAACCTTTTTTTTTTTGTTATTATTTTTTATAAGTGTATAATTAAATACATTAATAATTAATGAAATGTATTGGCAAGAGTGTTTTAATGAAATTAGTCATCAATATAACTATATAAGACCATGTGAGTATATGACGTATGTGTTTAGTACTAAAATTGATATGTACGAACATATCCATCATTACATTAATGTTAAATGGTTTAAATATTTAACTTTTTATGATTATATATATATTCTTATAATATTTACTAATGTATAATTAATTATTCCTCCACCCACAACATATATGCATACTATAATAATAACAAAAAAGTATTTTACATTTTTTTTCAACAAGTTTTGCATGTCCCTGATTTACAATAAAATATTGTAAATCCGGCGGCATGACACGTGTGTGAGCATTTACTTTTTTTTTTTTAATTCCGCAAAAAAAAAAAAAAAACACGTAAAAATCGACCTCAAAATCGCAGAACAAAAATGGAGGAGAGAGAAAGTGAAAACATGCAGAGAGAAATCGCGAAAACGAGTACCTTAGGGCTTCGATCATCAATGGAGAATTCATCAGCGAATTTCAATACCTCAAATTGTAGTAATCTGATCCACGAATTTCTACAAAAATAGAGGCAAATTGAAACTCCATTGTTAGGTGATTTCGACCTAAATCGCACAATCATAGAAGATGAAACATAGAATTTTGAAGATGAAATTGCTCGAATTAATGATGATAACATGTTTGGGGAAAAACAAATTTAAGCGCCATTAATGAACGAGGAGAGAGAAAGTATAAGCATGAATCAAGTTGTTCCTCAAACATTAGAATGTGGCACCGCACAATCATGAAGGCAACCTTATACTTAATAGAAAATTTTGTAGAAGATGAAACAGAGAATTTTGTAGATGAAATTGCTCGAATTTTGTAGAAGGTAACCTTATCATTTGTTGGTGTGGTAATGTACCTTTTTCATGCAAAAAGGTTACCCTTTGTTAGTACAAATTAAAGGTGGGCAGCCTGCCGTGCCGGGCTGTCATGGGCCGTGCTTGGCGGGCCAGGGCCTCCGGCGTGCCATGCCGTGCCGTGCCACTAAATCACGCAGGTCAGCCCATGGCACAGCACGGCCCACGTGCATGGCAGGTTTGAGCTTTGACTTTGTTCTATTTTTTTTAAATTAAAAATGATTATATTATTTTTTTTAAATAAATTAAGTTTAATATTTATATAATTTTTTTTATATATAAATATATATATTTTTATATTTATATGTAAATATATATATTTATATATAAATATATAAGTGTGTGTGTGTATATATATATATATATATATAAACGGGGCGTGCTTGGCGGGCTGGCACGCGAGCCAAGAGCGGGCTGGCACGCGGGCCAAGGGGCAGGCTCGTGCCGTGGCGTGCTGGAAAATTGCAACTGCTGTCCGTGGCACGGCCCATGGCACGCCAGGCGACCACCGTGCCAGGCCGGGCCAGCTGACGAGCCGTGCCGTGCCGGGTCGCCTGCAGGCCAACCCGGCCAGTACCCACCTTTAATACAAATGTTACCCTTTTTATGCATAAAAGTGACCCATATAAAACATAGTATTACTATGATTGTGTTTTTCCCCAAACATGCTGTTATCCTTTGTTACCTTTTGTATGTAAAAACGTTACCCTTTATATGCACAAATGTTACCCTTTTTATGCATAAAAGTGACCTATATAAAACATAGTATTACTATGATTGTGTTTTTCCCCAAACATGCTGTTATCCTTTGGTATGAATGTTGTGTGAATATTATGCTAAAACATATACTTATTATATTTAATTACAAATGGTAGTCCAATTGATGCTTCTGGTTTAGATCTTAGAGGATCATTTGTTGGTGTGGTAAGAGAAACTTTTGAAGAAATTTTGGAATTGTATGAAAAACATGTTGCTATATTGGGGTTTTCAATAAGAAAGCATACAACAAGATACTTCACACACACAAAGATAGTCCTAAAGAAAAATCCACTAGTAGAAAAAGTCAAATGAGCACCGCAAAATGCACACTGGTTTTTAAAAATCGGTGCAAAAAAAAATAGGCGGGATTGAGGGAAAGAGTAATCGCACCGGTTCAAACCAAACCGGTGCGAAAATGAGTTAATCGCATCGGTTCGAACCGGTGCGAATGTTAATGTTAAAAAAAAAATCTTGCCCTGTTATCTTCTTTCTTTCTCTTTCCTTGATCTCTTTCCCTTTCCTTTTCTCTCTCCTTCTTCACCGCCGGCCACCTACTATGTCAATGTTAATTCAATTGACACCACCGCCGGCTAGATCTCGAAGCCACCGCAGGCCAGATCCCTCAGCCACCGCCGCTTTCCCTTTCCTTTTCTCTCTCCTTCGATCTCCTTCTCTATAACTGCACCGCAAGGAACGCCGCTCTCCTTCTCCTTCTCAGTTCGAAAGTCAGCCTGGTTTCTGCTCTTGATTATTGGTATGTATATACTTTCCTTTTTTTGATTGTTAATTTGATTTATTTTTCAATTTCTAGGGTTTTTGTTGTTTGTAAATGTTTGTTTAATTTGCTTAGGGGTGGAAATTTGGGTATCGTCAAGGTTTGTGGGTATCGTTCTTAAAAACTTGACCTTTCTCTCTCCTCTGCTCAAGTAGATTCATGAATTATTTGCTTTATTTTGATGAAATTTGCGATTTTTGTTGATGAATGTTGTTGAAATTTACGTTTTTTGTTGATGAATATTGATGAATGAAGTGAGGTTTTTGTTGATGAATTTCGGTTTTTGTTGAGGAATGATGACGAAAACCAAGATCTCAGTTCGCCAGGGTTCGTTTCCGAGGTTGTAACTGAACCACCAAAGAATTCCCAGAATGTAGCTCTGGTGCCTGTGGGTCAGTGAAACGCACCACAGGTTTTACTAACCCCAGTTCACGAAAGGTCCTGAAAAATGCTCCAACTGAGTCTCCCTATTCGAAATGAACTTGCTAAATTTATTTTAATTCTATACTTAGAAACATGTTTAAGTGGCGGATGAACGATTCATGTTGTATACCAGCATACATTGTTGGCGGGCTGGATTATTGTTGCTGGTTATTGTTGCTAGATTATTGTTGCTGGATTATTGTTGTTGGTTTTTGTTGATGAATTTTGGTTTTTGTTGAGGAATGATGATGAATTTTGCGAATTTTTGAATTAACTTTACTCATAACATATATGAATTAGTTTCGGGTTTGGCTTTTTTTGATGAATTCATTTCGATTTTGGCCTTAATTATGGATTATTCTTCTGATTTTGATCCAAGTGGTTGATGAATTGTCCCTTTAAATGCATACATTCTTTGAATTTCAAAGATGTGTGTCCCATCCTAATTGTAGATAACTCTAATTTGAATGCTTCATGGATAAAGCAGAAATTAGGGTGCTCCTTTGATTAGGTAACTTGATTTCCCTTTTATATGTCGTCCCTTGAATTTATTGGATTATGTCCCTTGATGTTGTTGATGAAATTTCTGATTTTATTGTTGACTAAGATGGAGGATTGTGTGTTGCTTGTTGATAAATGGTTGCTAGCAACTGTGATTTGTTGCTGGCCAGGGGATGTATGATTGTGATATGTTGTTGTTATTGATGTTGGTGTGTCTGTGATATGTGCCTGAGTTTCTTGGATTATGTCCCTTTTTAATGTCCCTTGATTAATGTTATTTGGAATATGTCCCTTAATTATATCCATTGTTTAATGTTGCTTGGAATATGTTCCTTGATTATGTCCCTTGATCAATGTTGCTTGGAATATACTCCTTGACTATGTCCCTTTTTAACTGACCCCAATATAACAAACCAATGCTTGTCCCTGTTTCACCCCAATGTCTGTCCATATGTCTGTCCCTGTTTTACCCCATTGACTATCGATATGTTTGTCCCTGTTGTCAATGATGAAACCTTTGCTTGAGAGAGCCCAAATTCTGGTGAAGTGATGAATAATATTTGCCATTGACCTTTCATGAACCATTTGTGTTCTGGGATTGTAGTCTTTAGGCATAATTGGTAGTCATGGAAGAAGGTGGGTTGTAATTTACCAAAAAAAAAGGTGGGTTGTTAGTGATAGTTATGGGGGAACTGAGACTCTTAAACGGCCTCCCCTTTTTTTTTTTCTCCTATCCATTTGTCTATGATGAAAGTCCAATATATGAGATAGTATACCCAAATGATAATCATCACCTATTTTCCATTAGATTCCAGTCAATACATTTTATGTTTGATTTGTTGAGACGTTTGGGCAGATTTGTGAACTGAATTATGGGTTTATTATTAATGATGCATAGGGAAATCTGAGACCTTTATATGTGCACATTGTTCTCATACATAATTTCTTACATTAGTTAGTAAATATCTGGGCTGTGAGCTAGTCACCCTGAATAAGGTTTTATTAGGCTGATTTGAATTTGAAGGATATTTATGCAAGAGTGAATTATTGTTATTGCTTATGAGGATATGTAAATTGAGGATTGGAAAGTAATAATCTAGCTGTTTGTAATAGATTATCTCCTTGGGAAGTAATATGAAAAGGAATTCTTCTTGGCGTTTCAGCACTTAGTTTGAGAGATAAGTGTGCTCTATTCTAAAGAAAATATCTTATTGAATTTTTTTAGTGTTTAATTGCTCTCAAGTGTTCAAATTTGAATTTCTGGAATGAATGTTGTACACTCTTTTTCATTTACTTGTATACTTCTGAATCATACAAGAGTACTATGTGAAGGTGTTTGAATATGTTGGTTTTGTACAGGAGAACCAGACCAAAAAAAAAAGCGTTGCAGTGTTTTTTAGCATCGGTTAACCGGTGCCAAAAGTATTAATTCGCACCGGTTAACCGGTTTAAAACTAAAAATTGCCACCAGTTATTTTCCATGCTTGTGTTCCATATTGGAATATTAAATTTTGTTTGCTTGTTTAGCATGTCAGCCATATATTTCTATTGCTTGGTCAATTAGGTCAAAGGCGTTGATGGAAAGGACAGGGTTGTGGTTACTTTTGATGGGAAGTATTTGCCATACACTGAGTAGGTCAGTTGGATTTATCATATTCACTTTGTTTATGATTATAAAAAGTTCCATTGAAAGTTTGAAACATTCAAATACCTTTCTTGTTGTAGCCTGATAAATTTAGTTCTTTTTTTTTTTTTTTTTGTTTGTTTGTTTGTTTAGATGGAAAGACTAATTATGTACAAATAGGGGTTTAAATGGTTATAAACTTGCAAATTTGGCCACTGTCATTAGTTTCATACTATTACACTAATTGTTTTTGTTGCCATTCCCTGATACAGAGCATATTATTACCTTACTCCAAACATACTATCTCTATTCCAGTTTGCTTGAATTATTTTCATTTATATGTTGTTTGACGTCTACTCGAAATTAACATGTTTGCATTTTCTCTCACTGCCAGAAGTCTGAGCACATGCTATCAAGACCAAGAAATTGAGGATAATGAAGAATCCTTGTACAAAATTGTTCTGCCCTGACATTTGATGTAAATGAAGTCATATCATCAAGAACGTTTCAAGTTCTGAGAGTACTCAATTGTTGTACCAAAATTGTAATATTACAGCCTTTTTTTTAATTAAAATATGTAACTTTATATATATGTTAGTGTTTATATATCAATTTAAGTGTAAAAATGCAAAAAAAAAAAAAATTAATTTTTTTGGGGCATTAAGGGCACCGGTTTTGGCACCGAACCGATGCCAATTGTTTTTTATTTTTTTATTTTTTTGGGGCATTAAGGGCACCGGTTTTGAACCGAACCGGTGCCCATTGTAATTAAATACCAAAAAAAAAACGTGGCAATGTTTTTTAGCACCGGTTAACCGGTGCCAAAAATATTAATTAGCACCGGTTAACCGGTGCTAAAACTAACAATTGCCACTGGTTTTGAATCGGTGCTAAAATTTTTTTGCATCCCTGAAATCTAAATCGGTTCAAAGCTGGTGCGAAAGGGGGGGTTTTGAACAGGTGTACATTTCATATTTTCTACTAGTGATTATGTGTGTTCTACAGAAGGAAAGAGAAATTCGGGTGACAAAGAAAACAAAATTAGTTGAAATGGTTGATGAAGAGAATGTAAATGTGAAAACAAGAAAGCCAAGACAAGTAGCCATTACACGATCTGATTGCAAGGCATGCATAAGAGCGAAGTAAATAAAGGACAGTTTGAGGAGGTGGCACATGTATTACAACATAACCACGAGCTAACAAAGTCACAATGGCATTATTTGCATCGTTCTGAAAGAAAAATGAAAGAAGAAAAAGCTAAAGCAATCAAAATAATGAAACCTTCAGGTCTAACTACAATGGACACTTACGATTACATGGCTACAGAAGCTAGAGGAGAATAGAGTGTAGGACACAATGTTGTAGATCACCTGAATTTCTGCTCAAGGTTAAGAATGGAGCAAATTAAGGCTGGAGATGCTCAAACTTTAGTGAACATTTTAAATCAGGAACAATAAGAGGATCCAAACTTCTTTTTTAGAGTGAAGTTAGACAATGAAGGAAGAATTTCCAATATTTTTTGGTGAGATTCAATGATGCTAGAAGACTATAGGATATATGGAGATGTGCTTGTCTTTGATACAACATATAGAACTAACCGATATAATCTTATATGTGCTCCATTTGTTGGCATAAACAATCACTGGCATAATTGTATGTTTGCATGTACTTTTATTAGGGATGAAAAAACAGAATCGTTTGTGTGGCTACTAGAAACTTTCAAGAAAGCTATGGAGGATAAAACACCAACTTCAATATTCACTAACCAGGACCAAGCAATGGCAAATGCAATTGAGCGGGTAAAAAGTTTATATTTACATGTTACCCTAACTAAAAAGTTTTGACAACATACAATATTTGACCATCAAAGCACACGTTACCCTTTCTAGTGCATAAAGTGACCATTTTAACTCCATAAAGTGACCCTTTTTAGTGTATGAAGTGACCCTTTTATTTTGAATGTAGGTGCTTCCTAATACAAGGCATAGACTTTGTATCTGGCATTTGGAACAAAATGCAATAACCAGATTTGGGGCTCTAAAAAAAGATAAAGAGTTTAAGTATGCATTCAACCAGTGCTTAAAGGGGTGTGTGACAGAACAAGAATTTGAAGAAAAGTGGCAGGCAATGATGCAGAAATATGACTTAACAACACACTCTTGGTACAAAAGAGTGTACGAATTGAAAGAGAAATGGTGTCCCGCCCTTAGTAGAGATTTCTTTTCAGCACGAATTTTGTCGTCACAAAGGAGTGAAAGCACTAATCATGCTATAGGGTTCAAAGCAAGTAAAGCAACTACCTTGATAGAATTTAATACCACATTTAAGAAGACAACCAATCGTTGGAGAAGCACAAAGAAATATGATGAGTTTACCTGTAGCAAGTTAATAGCATTCACTTCATTGCCACTGTCCGGAATGCTAAAGCATGCTGCACAGGTAAAAGGTTATACTCAAAAGTACATAAATAACACAAAATATATAGCAACTTAATTGTACCTACATGATTTTGGTGCACAAGTTTTCACTTTGTCACTCTTCAGAGATTTTGAAGAGGAGTTTGGATACTCTATGGCAACAACTATTCAAATGATAGGGAGAACTGAAGAATGTGTATTTTATCAAGTATCCCTAGAAGACAAGCCATGGTCTGCACATCAAGTAAACTATATACATGAGAGCCAATGTGTATGGTGTACTTGCAAACATTTTGAAGCATCTGGATGGCTACGTTATCATTGCATCAGAATTATACATCTACATTCAGTAACAAGAATACTAGACAAGTATGTTACAAAAAGATGGACTAAGTTTGCAAAAATAGAGGCATGGAATAGGTTGAAGAATCAAGATCCTACACAACCATATATGCCATGGAGTCAAACAATGATGAAGAATTACTACAATTTAATCTTAAAAAGTCAAGAAAATAAAGAGACAAGAGCATTTATGGAAGAAAGCTTCAGAAATAGTCCAAAACTGGTGGAAGACTTACTTGATACTGCTGCTCAAAGAGAAGAAGGTGCTGAAGTTGCTTCTGACATTCCCGATGTGGCAGACAACACTCAGAGCAATAATGATGTTTCTTCAGCATCCAGTACAAGCATAAATGTACCAACTATACTTGATCCTAAAAGAGCTGTAACTAAAGGAAGAAGCAAGAGAGCAAAAGGAGGGCTTTAAAAAGGCAAGAGAAAAAAGAAACCAGCACTGCCACCTCCACATTCAGAATTTGGATCAAAGACACCTAACATACGACTCTTTTAAGAATTTTTTACTACCAAAGTTAGAACATTTTTTTTATCATTATTATTATACTTTGTATGGTTATACTATTTTTTCTTTTTTTACTCTATGAATAGTTTGGTTAAAATTTAAATGATACTCTTATTAGCACATGTTGTTATAGTGGAAACATGAACAAAGTAAATGCATACCCTTTTGTGCACAAAGGTTACACTTTTGTGAACATAAGTTACTCTTTTTATGCACATAAGTTACTCTTTTTATGCATAAAAGTTACCCTTTCTACCCACAAAAGGTACCCTTTTTATGCACAAAAGTTACCCATTTTATGCACAAAAGTTATCCTTTTTATGCACAAAAGTGACTCCATAAGAAAACTGAAGTGACCCTTTTAACTGAATGAAGCGACCCTTTTACCTGCATGAAGTGACCCTTTTTAGTGCATGAAATGAAGCTATTTCGTGCACAATTATAAAGAAAGATATATACAAAATAAAATTTCAATACTTGATGTATGCACATACATTCAATTTAAAAAAAAAACCACCAAAAATTACATTCAGTTTTAAAAAAAAACCACCAAAAACTATACCATAGAAAATTTAATTACATCATTATACTTGATGTATGCACATACATCAAGTTTTCAAAATATACTACTACACCTAATCACTAACAAGTCAGTTCACTCTTTAGAAGGAGTGTACTTCTTTGTTTGCTTTATTGTCCTTTTTTCTTTGGGGTTTTCTTCTGCTGCATTTGCCTTTTCCTTTTCCTTTGCTTCTTTCTTTTTCTTCTCAGCAATTGCAGCCTTTCTTCTTTCTTCAATTGCCTTGACATAATCATCATTTTTCTTCCTCTCATTGAATTTGACTAATTCTGCCAAGACGTCAGCCCTGGATTCATTCATATCACACAATACAAGTGTGGTATAGATCTGTCCACGCAGAAATTTTCTTCCAACAACCTCACAACAGAAAAAAAAACTTATCAATATGAAAGAACTTAAACAACAGAAAGGGAAAACCAAAAGACAAATAGATGAATACTTACTGTTTTGAGTTCATTTAATATGAACGATTCACCAACAAAATGGAGCATGTGATACATGACAAACACTCCACAGTCCATGTTGTCAACCTTAGTCTTTCTCCATTCCAAATCAACAACTTCAAACTTATAGGAAGGTAGCTGAGTACTCTTTGGATGATTTCTTTTGCCAAGAAAAACACCCAACTGAACACATTGATAAAAAATATAAAAGTTTATAATCCATTGAATACAACAAAAAAATTAAGCTGAAACAATAAACTTCTGTATACACAAAGCATATCACTTTTCAATAACAGGAACATACCAGATGAGAAGACAACTCTCTAAAGTAGTTAAGAGTAGAATCACGCCAAATTGTATTGTCAAGTTAATAAATCAACTCTTTTGCTTGACCAACAACAAACAAAACGTAGTGATCCTCAACAAGAATAGGAACATAGATCTGAAATAGTAAAATTAAAAGTGGTTTAGACAGAGCATTTCACAAACATAACTCTTTTTAAGGGTATGATATTAGTTTAGCATGAAATATACTAGTTCAGAATCCATTATATCACATTCAGGATTCTCGTAGCAGACCCACACTTCCCATATACCGTGCAAATCGTTAACAACATTAGAATTGTCACCTTGCTCAAGCTCACAAACATGCAACAATGCAAACTATTAAAGTATATAAAAATATAAATATAAAGTCAATGTATTTAAATATAAAATATCAAGTTACTTACACTTTGCCTCACACCAAAAAAGAATCTTCGAGGACCAGAAGACTCAAAACATGCTACCTCATTCAAATACAGAGCATTGCAATCAACAATGCACCATCGAATCTTATGTGGAATAGTAATGGACACCATATCTTCTCTTGGAACTAGAAAATTCAACCCAAAATTCACAAGGTTATCACTGCAACGATAAAAAAATAAGATAAGCATTAAAAAAAATCTAGTAAAAAAAAAAATGGATAAAAGAATATTTATGACAGAAAATGACACTTAACTTTTTATGCATTGATTCATCCTTCAACAAAGAATGATCAAGAACTTCCAAATGTAACCGAGGCAAACTGTCGAAAATCTGAACATTACCCCTCATAAAAAGAGTAACAAAAGGCACCTTGTGACCTACTAGCCACAGTCTAGTGAACATAAAGATTTATTGGATCTGATAATACGTCCAGGAACATTTTCATTAGCTCTAGGAACATTTTCATTAGGTCCAGGAACATCTTCATTATAACCAGACTCAGAAACATCTTCATTATTACGACGTTCAAGACCATCTTCTTCACGAAACTGAAAAAGCTCATGTGCAGACTTCATCTTCAAACACTCCGCAATTATGCCATCTAAAAGCTTATGATAATGAGGATCAGAGAGTAACTGTTCAGTTTGAGAAACTGCTACAAGATCCTCATAAGACAATGAAATAGTTCTTTTAGAAAGAATATTGGTAACCAAATTACTCAAAGTTTTAAAACCCTTTGACTGAACGCTTGAAAAAACATCCATATTTCTTTTAAGCAAAAGAAATGATTCATGAACAACCTACAAACAGAGAAACAAACAAAAAACTAAACAAATGTAACAAAGAAAAATAATGAAAAAGTTACTTAGACTGAACATTTAGGGTAACTTTAGTTCACATAAAGGGTAACTTTAGTGAACATAAAGGGTAACTTTTGTGCACATAAAGGGTAAGTACTAAACATATAAAAAAACACTTACATCAGTTGAAATTTATTTGATTTCATCATCAGTCATGACACCATCTGGAAGCTCAAATTGAACAAAGTGGCCAATTGTACCACTTGAAGAAGCACCACCAACTAAACCACACTGATCAGATCCCAAAGTAAGAGGTTTCTTAATATCAGTTTGGCTAATTGCAGATTGTGACAAAGGATATGTAGATGTATCCAATGGTCCCTACCGAAAACCACCAACTTTAACCTCTAAATTAATCCGACTCTTAACCTTAGCATCTGTCCAATGTTGAATCAAAGGAAGGCTACAACTTTCCTTTTCTCCTTGAAAGTTTAAACGGTGAAAATACAGAATTTGCAAAACCAATAAACATCCACTAACACTTTGAACAGTTAGATCATTGTTATACTTATCAAAAGACTTTTTAAACTTCCTCAAAACATAAGAACACCAATCAAAAGTTTTTATTTCATCAACTTCTTCAGCAGCCTTTAGTTACTTCAAAGAAACTATCCTATTAGGAGTAGGAGCTAAAAAGCTACACATAGCATGAACCACAAAAAACCTCTTAAATTATACCCCTCCATCAACCAACTCCTGCATCCGAGACTCTAATTTTGACAAAGGAATAAATTGCTTATTAGAAACATCAAAATCAGATCTCCATACCTGAATAATACAGTTGTCTACACTTGCAACTTCAGCATTTTTCTTGAGTTCAGGAACAGGAATATCACCCATAGGCAAGCAAAACACATCACATACATCATTCCTAGTAACTACAAATTCTTTGCCACTAGAAACAGTAAACATGCAGCTACCAGCATCAAAGTTTTCAACAAGCCAAGGTAGCATTTTACGACAGAGAGTTTTTAGTTTTAAATGTATCAAACCGCCAAAACCAACTTCAACAACACCTTGTTTTTGTTTATCACTAAAGTTCCGCATCAAATTTTCGAAGGTATGTGGTCTATACCTTGTAATCAAACGTCTATAGTCCCTAAATAATTAAAAAAATAAAGTAACTAAAACAATATAGACCACAAACAAAATGTAATAAAAAAATGCAAATCAAGAATAATTGAAAACATGTTCTCTTATGCTGAAGTATCAGAATTAGAATTAGAAGCCAATTCCAATTGAGAACTCCTCTTTCTCTTCTTTACATTAGGTACTGGTTTGACATTCTTAGGTACTGTTTTGACCTTAGCAGACTTTCCAGGCACTGTCTTGGCCTTCCTAGGTACTATTTTACCCTTAGCAAACTCTTCAGGAACTGTTTTGGCCTTCTTAGGTACTATTTTGGCCTTCTTAGGTACTATTTTAGCCTTAGCAGACTCTTCAGGCACTATTTTGGCCTTCTTAGGTATTGTTTTGGCCTTATCAGACTCTTTAGGCATTGCTTTCCTCTTTGAGGGCAATTTATAATGATATCCACCTATAGAACCACCTAAGTTATGCATAATGATTAATACAGAGAAATTACCACAAATTACTCTTGGGAAAATTCAGGTTGTATGCAAAAAAGTTACCCTTTGTATGCACAAATGTTACCCTTTTTATGCATATAAGTGACCTATATACCACATAGTATTACTCCCCTTTACTTTGATTTCTAAACACAATGACATGCTGCCTATAAATTCTCATACACTACATAAAAAACACATTTATTTCAAAATTGAATTCCAATTATCATAATCTTCTAAAAAAAAGCAAAAAATCAAAGAGCAAATTCTGAAAAATAACATGCAAAAGTTGTTTGACATATAACAACACATGTATAAGCAATTTTTATGAAATTAACTACAATAAATGAAAATTTAAATCAAAATTTAACATATTAACTTCAAAATTCAATTCTAATTACCATAATTTGCATAAAAAATAAGCAAAAAATTCAAGTGCAAACTCTAAAAATAACATGCACTAGTAATTCGACATATAACAACACATTTATAAGTGAAAATTGAGTTGAAAATTCTGAAAAAATCATAAAAATTATGAAAACACACCTTCAACATCCGACGACTTCTTTGTACTCTTCTTCTTCACCATTGCAGAATCTAACAGTACAAAAACGAAACCAAAAACAAAAAAAATAAAAAAAACCTAAAAATCGAAGAATCAAAACAACTAAAACTAACAAAAATCTCAAAAAATTAAGTAAACAAACCTAAATTTAGCAAATAACAACTTCGCAAGTGAAAGAGAAAAGAGAAAAGGCTCGAAAATCGCCGATTGAGAAGAGAGAAAATCGACAGTTGAAGAGAGAGAAAATCGCAAGAGAAATGAGGAAGAAGAGAGAGAAAGTGGTTGTCTGAATAATAAGGAAGAGATAGAAGTTTTTGCCAAATCAGTTGGCACATGCGAATCAAATAAGGAGGAAAATTGTTTTCTTTTGCAGCACAGAATTTACAATAAATTAGTGTAAATCGGGTGTTTTTGAACATTTTTGTTTTTCTTTTTTACCTTACTCCTTACGATAATTTTAAAAAGTTTTCAAATATCATGCAATTACTTATCACATCATAAACTTTAAAATTTTCTCATATACAAAAAATCTTGGAAAATAACAGCCCAAGATATTGCCTGGGATACATAGTAGTTATGTAATATATCTTATATATGGGATATAATCGTCAACAATAATTTATTGGGATCCAAAGGTATGTAAGAGATACTTGATGCATTACTTTTCATAGGAAATGCTCTTTTTTTTTTAAATTTAATTTATTTTTTTGTAAAATTCAATTTGTGTATTAATCACTACCATAAATTAATTATAGTTTAAGTATAATTTATTAATTATAAATCTTAAGGCAAATTAAATACACTTAAATACCTCTGTGATATAATCAAAATTTATATCCAACGGGATAACATAAATCAATTCACTATTCATGTCAATCATCTTTCAATCAATAAGCTATAAATAAGTACTCCCTCCGTCCCCTAATACAAAGCCTCTTTTGGTTTTTGCACGGGAATCAAGAAATTTGTAAATTCTGTAAAACTAATGATTAAAAGTACATATGTGCATGTGGGGTTAGAGAGAGATAGAGAGAAAGAAAAAGTAGTTGAGAATAATTGAAGAGATAGAGAGAGAAAGTGTTGGAAATTGATGTTAAAAGTACAAAAAAGTAAAGGAAAAAAAGATGACAACTATCAAAAAGAGGGTAATACTACAGTTTTTAAATAGAAAGAGGCATTGTATTTTGATTTACCCAAAAAGAAAATAAGGCTTTGTATGGAGGGATCGCGAAGTAGCAATTTTCAATAGTTTAAATCCAATTTCCTCATCAATGATAATAATCACTCAAAAGACAATCTCGCATGTTCTTCTTATCCTTCTCTTATATACGATAATGTGCGATATGCTATTTAAGTTAAATAAATAGTAATATTTTACAATTGGTTGGTTTAATTTTATCTATTGTTTTAATTTAAACTTTTCAACATACTTGATCATCTTTATTCTTAATATATAAAATTTGATATTTAAATATATTTAAGACTAGTGATGTAAATTATGTGATTTAATGTGTAATACACGCATCGCGTGCATAGAGAGGCTAGTTATGTAATATTGTTGGAATTGAAGTGGAATATAGCAGATTAATATTTATCAACCATGACCTTAAATGAAATAAAATAAAGCAATATCTAGTTAATAATATATCCACAACATTTTAAGTGAAAAGAGTAACCATTTAAAGTCATTATATGGGCATGAAAATGAGGGATAATATAGCTCAAATGATTAGAGCTTCTCTCCCAATTTAAGGGGATCATGGGAACGTATCTTATCACCCATCCTTGTGGCTCTTTAAACATACACCTAAAAACGTTTATATGGGCGTTAATAAACTAATAATTAGTGCAGTACAAAATTTGTTTTTTTAGAGTTTGGATTTGACCAGACCGATTCTCTTTGATTATGTTTGACCTAGTTCTCTTTTTGAAAACCCCTAAATATATGATATTTTTATTAAATTTTGATGGGGTCTTATATCAACATATATATTAATCATTTTGAGATTGATTAAGCATCAATCTAAACTATATGTTTTTAATTTATTCATAATAATTAACATGTTCACTTTATCATGTACCCCATTTGTTCTTTCACTTCTTTGAAGTTCTCTTAGGGTACCCAAAAAAAAAAAAAAAAAAAAAAAATTAGGAGGTAGTTGGACAAGTAGTTCACTGGATAGATATAGAATTTGATTCAAAATCAAAAGTTTTATTTTTTATTTTTATTTTTATATTGAACTAGTCGTTGGAGCACGCGCGATGCGCGTGCCCCCTAACAGTAAGATAAATGAAATTCGTGGTTGTGTTCAGTTATTGTGATATTCGTGGTTGTGTTCGAGTTTTGTAATAACAATGATACATGAATTTGTAAGTACTAAGAAGGAGTAGTAATAAAGTTTCTATGGGGAAATATCTATGGAAAAACAATTGTTATAAGTGAAGTTATCTAGAATTTGTTCTAATTTAAAGATTTTTGAAAAAATTGTACTATTGTTTTGTATATTATTTTAGAACGCAATATGGTTTCTTATTGTGTACCTAAATAAGTTTCGAATAGCTTCGTTTTAAAATGATTGTGATAATAAGGAGTGGTAATAGGAAATGCAATACTAAAGGTTATAGTTATGTAAAATGGATTAAATGTAAAATATATGAAAGAATCGTATATTTTTTTGTTAGACTTTTTTAAGTAGAAAATTTCCGAGTGGTTCTTCTATTGAAAATTATAGTAGTTAGAGTTTGTAATCGATACAGAATGTATAAAATGAATGAGAAATTTCATATGTGTATGTATTAAAGTTTATTTGCTGGCTATTTATCTATAAATTATTCTATGTACGATTTTTGGATAATATGGTTGGAGGGAATATCTTTACACTTTTTATATTTATTAAGTTTATAGTCGTTGGAGCAAGCACTACGCGCGTCCCCCCCTCCCCCCCCCCCCCCGGTCAAGATATGTAAGATTCGTGGTTGTGATTGTGTTTCGTAGTTTGGGGAATTATTAACATGATGATTAGGGGATCTTATTTGTTTGGTAGTTACTAACTTGTTTTTAAGTTCTTCCTATCTCTTCTTCCTTCATAATATACCCTCTCTCTTATATTTCTCCTCGTCTTATCTCATTTCCCTTTTTCTATTCATCCTTGCTTTCTTTCACCTTCTTGTTCCTTTTTCTCCTTCCTATCCACTCTTCTTGTATAGTTTGAGCGGTTTAGTAAGCCTCCCTCCCTCTCTATTTCTCTCCTGACTTTTCTGTTTCCCGACTCATCTCTCTCTTTATCACTCTATCTCACCTCCCTGCCCCTCTTTCTCTTAATTATTTCTCTATTTCTTTCTCTTCTGACCCTTATCTCTCTCTTTTTCTCCCAGCCTCTCTTTCTCTCTCCCTCTCCTCCTAGCTCATCTCTCTCTCTCTCTCTCTATCCTGACCTTTCTCTCTCTCTTTCTCACCCCTCTCTCTAGATCCATCTCTCTCTCTTGTCCTACTCACTTCCTCTTTACCTCTCTCTATCTCTCTCTCCTCCTCCTACTCCCTCCCTCTTTTTCCTCTATCACTTTTTCCTCCTCCCACTCCTTCCCTTTTTTCCTCACTCTCTCCTCCTCCTCCTCCCACTCCCTTCTTCTCTTCCTTTCTTCTCTCCCTCCATCCTCCTTCCATTCTCTCTCTTAAAAGCTATCTATTACTATGTTTACATAAACATTTTAAAAAAAAACATTTACTTGTGAATCTAGCACGATTATACTATAAGGTTGAACATTTTATTCTAAAAGTGCTACAAACAGTTAAAATTTCCATAATTGTCTTCTCTATATACATTTTATTCTAAAAGTGCTACAAATTAGTGCTGCAAATAAGTTAACATTTCCTCTCAACATTGCCTTCTCTATTTATCTATATATCTCCTACTCCCTCCGATCCCTTTTCCTCTCTCGACCCTTCTCTCCTAGCCCTTTTCTTTCCTGGCACCCTCTTTTTCTCTCTCGACCCCTCTATTCCTTTCTTATCCCCCTCTTTTTTTTTCTCTCCCTCACCTCCTATTTCTCATTCTCTATCTATATCTCTTTCTCTCCTCTCTCAATCTCTCCCACTCCTCCTTCTCCCCCTCGACGTTACGATGATGTAGTTGTTTGATTAATTTGTTGCTTTTTTTAACTATGATGATTGTTTTGTGTTTTATAAGGTTACTTTTTTTTTTTGGTATGTACTATTAGGAGTTGTATAGGTTAAATGAAGTGTACGCATGAAATTTAAACATATAGTTTATGAAAGGTTGCCTTGTTTTCCCTAGAAAAAATGAGTGAAATGAATAGGTTCTTCTCTGTGGAAGTTGAAGGGTATTTGATAGTTTAAATAGGTTGCTAGTCAGTGTGTAAAATGGTACGTGGTTTTCGTTCTTTTATTGGCCAAAACTCTTTCTCTCATTTTCTTTCCTTCTTTCCTAATTTTTCTTGTCCGTATTCCTTATTTAAAAAGGCTTTGAAAATTATAGGTTGCAATTGCTCTCTCTTCTGTTCTAGCCCCTCATTCTCTCTCTCCCCCCGGCCTCTTTATCTTTCCTAACTTTTTTCTATATATCTTTTTCTTTTAGCCTCCTTCTCTCTTTTTCTCTGCCAGCCTTTCCCATTCTTTATCACACACACTCTCTCCCTTTACTGGCCCTCTTTCTTTTTATTCTTTCTCTCTCTTTTCTCTCTCGGGCCCTCTTTTCTATCTTCTCCTAACTCCTTTCTCCAGGCCCCAATTTCTTTCACTCTCTCATAGTATTCGTCTCTCTCGTCCTCCCTTTTGATCTTTCTCTCGGCTCGCTTTGTCTATTTTTCGGCCTACCTTCTCTCTCACGAGAGTCTCGACTCTTCTTTTTCCCGGTTCCTTACCCCTCTCTCTCTCTCTATAATCTTTTTCTCTCCCTTCCTCCTTCCCTCATATCTCATTTTCTCCCTCTCCTTTTTTTTTTCCTTCCTCTCACACTCTCTCCCTTTCTATCACTCCATCCTCCATATCTTTTTAAAGCTAGCTAATACTATGGTTGTACAAACAAAACAAAAATATATATATATATATATATATATATATATATATATATATATATATACATGTGTATATATATATATGTGTGTGTGTGTATATATATATGTATATATATATATATATATATGTATATATATATATATGTATATATATATATATATATATATATATATATATATATATATATATGTATATATATATATATATATATATATATATATATATATATATATATATATTTTGATGAATCTAGCACGATTTTTCCAGAATGATTTAATTTTTTTTAGCTCCTTGTAGCTCCTTTTGGTACTCTTTTTCTCAAAATTAGAGTTGAAATTATTCGATAATATTTACAAGATATTTCACCCCTATTATTGAACCTAAGAGTTTTCTATTTTCTTTTAAAAAGAGTTTTCTCTCTTTTTGTTTGATGTTGAAGCCCTTCACATTCCAGTAATCGATAGAAGAATTCGACGTATGAGGTATTTCTTAGCACACAAACTGAAGTTTTTTGTTAATTTTATGCCAATTTTGACTAAAATTAAACTCTTGACAGCTAATATGATTCTCAAACTCTTTACCATTATATATATATATATATATATATATATATATATATATATATATATATATATATATATATTTGACGTGTAATCAAAATAATTTTCAAACACGTAAACTGAGGGATAATTAATAAGCAAAGATTTTCATCTAAATCCACACCTTCTAGTTCCTTCTTTCTCCTTCCCATCAACTTTTCTTAAAATTAATTTAGTAAGCTTCCCTCTTACTCTTTCTCTTCTTTTTTCTCTCTCTCTCAACCCATCCCTCTATTTATAACTCTATCTATCTCTTTCTCACTTCCAACCCCTTTTTCCCTTACTTCTCGATTTCTTTCTCTTCCGACCCTTATCTCTTTCTTTTTCTCCCAACCCCCTTTCTCTCTTCTCATGGTTCTACTCTATGGGTCCTTTTTTCTCTCACTCTCTTTCTCTCTCTATTCTCCTGGCTCTTCTCTATGGGTCCCTTTTATCTCACTTTCTTTCTTTCTTCTCCAAGATCATCTCTGTGGGTCCCTTTTTCTCCTTGCTCTTCTCTATGGCTCCTGTTTTCTCCCACTCTCTCTCTTCTCCTAGCTCCTCTATATCTATCCTTTTTTCTCTATCTCTCTCACCCAACCCCTCTTTCTATTTCTTTCTCCTCTCCCGACATGCCCTCTCTTCTCCTAACCTACCCTCTCTCTTTTTGAGCTTTCCCTTCATCACTCACTCGACCCCACAACCTCCCCTAGCCCCTTTTTCTTTCTTGACTCCTTTTTCCTTCTTGCCCCCCTCTCTTTTTCATGACCTTTCTCTTATCCTCTCTCTCTTAATGCATCTCTATCTCCTAGCCCCTCTTTCTTTACCTAGACCCCCCTCTCTCTCTCTCACTCACTCTCACTCTCTTTTTCTCTCTATTTCCCTATCCCTTATGCCTTTATCATTCTCTCTCTCTCTCTCCCACTCCCCGACCTGTATCCCTCCCCCCTAGTTATTTCTAAATTTATCTATTACTATGGTTGTATAATCCAAAAAAAAAAAAACTCATGAATCTAGCACAATAATCCAACCATAATGTAGAAAATTTCATACTTAAGGTGCTACTAATAAGTTGACTTTCTCATGCATAAGTCTCATAAAACCACGTTGGTTAAGTAACAATAATTTATTGATTATTGCAAGAAGCTTGTCAAAATATACTCTCCCTTCTTGTTCACTTTGTTTTATCATCCCTTTAGCTTATTCTGTTTTTTACTCATCTATTATGATTTTGAGGTTTTATAAAGTTTTTTTTTAAAGTATAGTCATCTCCAACTCAATTACACTCTAAAAAGTATTCTCCTTCCTTCCATTATTTCCCAAAACTCTACTTCTCTTTGCTGTTTTTTAGTAAATTCATAGCTTTAAGCTCTCTCTCTCTCTTTCTCTCTCTATCATGGTCAAGAAACCCCAAAAAATTATTTAAGTTAATCAATTTCCTAGCTACAATAATTAGGAAAAATTGTCAAGAATATTATGACCTTTCAACCATCTTCCATAAATAAGATGACCTTTGGTTTATTTCGCAATAATATGACCTTTGACCCCCATCTTCCATGAATAGGACATTTTACTGGTAACCGGCTAAAACTTGATCTAGTGGTCAATGTTAAGGCTTGACCTTAGTTTTCCCTCCTAAAGTAGCCTACGTGGCATTTATTACCCAACTACCCAAAGACCCCCCTCTGCTACACTCAATTATTTTTCTCTCTCCTTATTTCTTCCTCTCTGCAAACTCCATTAAAGAAGCTCAACTGCATTTGCGAGCTTATTCAATTTCGCCTCCTACCTGAGTGAAAGTGAAAAGGACAGAAGTGGGTGCTTTAGAAAACAGTGCAAGCTGAAGTTTAAGCTAAATTGGGATTGTTAAGGTATGTAATTTAGCTTAATTTTTGCGGTAATGTGTCAAATTGTTGCATGTGTATTATTCCAATAGAGGGTTCGGAATTAATTAGAAAGCTAATTATTCAGTGAGGTCAAGTGATCGGAATGCCTAGCTAAAGGCCGCTTCCGATCAATAATATTAATGAATAATTAATATTACAGCTTAATCTTGACTGAACCCTTGGGGTCACATCGTGTAACCGAATCGAAGCAACGAATTAATCCGAAGGATTAAATGAGTCAATAGTGTTTTATAAATAAAGACGTCGGATTACGAACTTAGAGCGTCGAAACCGAGCATCGTGCGTCGAGTCGATTTTAGGAATCGACAAAGACGAGAAAATAATCAAATAATATATCGTGCTAAAAATTACGAGGATAGCACGAGCCCTAGCCACGCCTCAGATCGAAGGCAAGTGGCTAGGGGCCGCAAGCAACAAGACACCAAGCCATCGCAGCCCTCGCAAGGCCCAGCTAGGCTGGCGATGGCGTGCGGGGCTAGCTGGGGTTGTTTTGTGGGCCTGCGCGCCACAACACCCCAAGCCGGGATGCCCAGCAAGACCAGGAAGCAAGTAGAGCTTGCGAGGCTGCTGCTGCTCGCTTGCGCATGCCGTTGCTGGGCCTGCGTATGTGACTTGGCTTGCGGCCAAGGGCTAGCAGGCCAAGCCTTGTGGCGCAAGGCTGCCTTGCTGCCTAAGGCCGGGCAGTTGCGCGGGCTGACCGAGTAGGTGGGGGCAAGCCTTGCCTTGCTCTCTAAGGCCAAGGTGGTCCTCCCACCTACTCCCTCTTTGTGTGATAAACTCGTCATTTAATTATTGTTTCATAGCTATTTAATTTAATTTAGAATTAAATTAAATTCTATTTTGCCTTTTTACCAACTATCCCACATTGAAAGATGATGAGATTTCAAGGGCTCTATTCCCTATAAATGTTAATCATTTGGCATTGGGAAAGGGCACTTGAGTTGGTGAACTTTAAGGGATCTCCAAGAAGAGAACCTTTGTTCTAATAACTCTAAGTTATTTTTGGTCTAGCCCTGACTAAGCTTCGGGGTAGGGACCGGTGTGGTTTGGTAGCGAGGGTGTAAGCCGTCGGAGGTTCTCTCACTTGCGGAACTTGAAGCTTTCAAGTCCGAGCTCGAGGTTGAGCGAAGCACGCTACAAGGGTGAACATTCTCTCTCTTCTCTTATGTTTATGTCTATTTTGCATGCTTTTATTTATGTTGTAATTATTATGCATGCGATTCGGTTATCGGGTTTTTGTTTCCGCACGATGTTGGACACCGCAAAACCCAACAACGGTATAAGAGCCTCTTGCATTCAATTTTTACAACTAAAAATTAATTAAGGTGATTTAAAATGGATTTAAATTTCTTGTTTAGCGTCCTAGTTAGATTAGGAGCTCGTTTTCAATTGGACTAAAATTGTATTTATGCTGATTTTGGATTACGAACTCCGATTTTGACTTAAAAATAGTGAATTTTGGGTGCAATTGATGTTCTAAATCAAACTTTACCCACTTTGTGTTTAAAAACGGTATTCTAGAAGCCAAAATCCACCCAGAAAGTGGTTTTTCGAGGGGTTTTTCGTTTTTGATGAAAAATTTAAAATCTTTAATCCTTGAGTAATTATGACATGCAATTGTTGGATTATGTGTTTGATTATACCATTAATCTTCTGCAATTTTAACCCTTATTAGGCATGTTTATGAAATTATAATTGGTGCTCAATTTGGTTAGCTCTTATTTTCACATAAACTTGCAATTTCACATTTTTGCAAATTAATTGCTTGGAGTGTGGATGTTTACGGTGAAAATGTATTTTTGAAGCCCCAAAAATGTTAAAGATTCAATCTTTAGTTGTTTATTTGGTTGGATCTTAACTTTCTAAATTCCATAATGACTAATTTTTGGTTTCTATCATTTTTGAGTTGATTAAAGTCTTAAATGTTCAAACTTGTGATTGAAATTTGATTACTTTTCATGTTGGAAGAATGTAATTTTTCCAAATTTACACAAGTTAGTGTTGGAGAAATTTTTCATTGAATGATTGTGTTTATTTTTCCAACTCCTTTTGCCAAACCTCATTGTTAATTTATGTTGGTTAAATTAATTGTGAGAATAGCCCTCAAATTTGTAGCATCAAGTTGAGCAAAAAAATAATTTAAAGAATGGTTCTTGAATTAATTTTGGTTTGTGCACTAAAATTGAATATAATTAAGTTGGACTTGTTTTATTTTCACATTGCTCAATATTGGTTCTAAAAAAATAATTTACAATTAATTTTTATGTCACAAAAAAATCGGAATAAAATTCTGAGGCACAAGCATGAAAATCGAGGCACGAAGCCTCGAGCATAATTCTCGGCCAGCTAGGCTGCTTGCGCAGCCCGCATGTGATTGTCCAGAGTACGCGGCGTGCTAGTGCATTGGTGTGTGCGAGCAGCTCCTTTGGTGCAGCAGCTTGGTGTGAAGTAGGCTTGCGTGTGGTGAGGTATGCGGCTGCTAGGCAGCATGAGCCCGCATAGCAGTATGGCCTTTGAGGCCACCACTTGTGTGCGTTGCAAGCACGCTGCTAGGGCGAGCATAACGCGCGAGCGATGCTGTCAGCCGCTAGCACGTGGCTTGGCGCAACAATGGCTGTGCGGGGCAGCACCCACGCATCGCAGCCCAAGGCTTGATGCCTAGCAAGTCGAGCCTCGTGGCTTGGATGCTAGGCACTCAGCCGTAAGGGGCTATTAATTTTGAGATTTTGCGTTTTTTTCGTTTTAATTAAAACGAGGCTAGGTCTCGGTTTTTCCCGGCCCTTGCAAGATTTTGGCAAAATTTTGGGTTTACCGGCTTAATTAATTTTAATTGGATTAATTTTAATTAAGTTGGATGTGAAATTTAGTGGGAACTTCGTTAAACGTTTTGAGCTATTATTATTGCGTTAATTCATATAATCGGATAACAACTTTGACTAGTTTTAATTAGGTGCGTTAATTGGATTAACCATCTAAGTTAGTAACTAGTTTTGCGCTCGTTTGGAATTGTTGCTTGAATTATTCGAAATGCATGGGCCATTCACGTTAGTGAATGGAAGAATGAAATAGATATTCTAATGCAGGTTTTACAAAATGGCAACTAGTGGGGCCTGACTAGGATAGCAAATATGGACTGCGTTTCGTTTTGTATTTTTGTAAATCTAATTACGGACTGCGTGCTGTTGAGTATATTTGTACCTTAATATTTAGATTAGTCATAGTCTTATTAGTAGTTGCATAATTAGTGGTGATGTCTTGAAGACGGCGTTTCTAAGAAGACGAAGCCAAGAGTATGCAACGAAGGTCCTTGAAAATTTAATTTGAAGACTCAAGTTCAAGGGGTCATGCTAGTTGCCAAATGCATCTTTAATTATGCTTTAAATATTTTTCTTATATAATTGCGATATTAGATGCATGTTTAGGATTTCGAATGTTGAATGATTAGTTTAGTTCACTTAAATCAACCAACATAGAAACCCTAAGTCCCAAAGAAAATTGAGTTAAATCTGTCATTCCAAAATGACACTTATGGAACTAATGAGAATTGTAATGGGCTATGCTAAAGAAAGCATTACTACTTTCCTAGGGAAGTAAGGTATGTTGGCGCGCTTTCCAAAGCAAGGCATCACATACACGTTAGTTTTGGTTAGACTCAACGATATCAGTAAGGAGTCCTTAGATGTCGTGGCAATGGAGATAAAAGTCAAGAAAGCATTAGATGCGACGTTTTATCGAACCAAGAGTGGCTTAGAGCTATTAGCAATTGGATTGCTTACCTTAAAATATTAAGTGTTAAGACAAGCCAAAGCATGTGACAGGATAAAGTCGTATCTCCTAATCAAAAGAATTACCTAAGTCCTCTAACTAAAGTAGGTAGGGAAGTAGGGTCGAATCCACAGGGAAACAAGTCTTTCTATTCCTAAATAATTAATTTAATCTAAACTATTAAGTACCGAATTATTTATGTGAGAATTAAACTAAGGGGAATAAATAAACTAAAGTAAATTAAACTAGGGAGAAATCAATAAATCAAAGCCTAGGGTATAGGTTCACCAATAATAATATTCTAGGGTTAAACACAACAATCAATATCAATGCATCAAATAAATAGATCATAAAGGGCTTTCGCTACGTATTACAATCACAGAATTAATCTACCGGTATTAAATCGCATCTCTCGAATCTTGACTTAACCATTTATTAATTAACCTGCCTATTGAAACTAAGCCTAAACATCAATTCTCATTTATCGAATCTCAAATCAATATTGCATAACTCATACGATTAAAACAGGCCTAATCTAATTGCATAACATTAAATCAATCAATAGGAAATCAACCAAAGCATTGAAAATAAACAATAATAAATCACCCATTCATATTATTTATGGATCCCCACAACCCTAGAAACAAACTACTAGCACATATTTAAATTTAAACTAAGCAAAACAAATAAACAAAACATGATTAATCAAAGAAATTAAATTATTGAAAATAAAAGGGAAAGGAATCGTTACCAAAATAAACGGAAAAGCATAAACCAAAAGTGTTGAGAGACAAGAGTATCAACCAAAAGCTTAAAACTAAAACCTGGAAATTAACTAATGAAAGACGTCCTCGTCACTTTCTTAGAAAGCGTATTTATACTTGACCTAGATATCCTAAATTTAAACGAAGACTAAATACGCTAATCGCCCCTAAAAAACACGTACCCGGTCGGGCGCCATTTCGCCCGGCCAGGCCCGCCTTCGGCTGATGGCTTCCTCTTCTCGCGCCCGATAGGGCGCGCTTCAGGGCGAAGTGCTAATCTCCTATCTGCCCCGCCTAGCCGGGCGCGCCTCTTGGCGAGGGCACTCCCCGGTTGGGCAAGCAATTGGGCAACATGGACTTTCGATTGGGCTATTTTTCTAGGTCTAATCCGCATTTCCTCTTTGGGTCTTTATAACTCGGTCCAATGCCTCGAACTCTTCTTTTTCACCGAGCCCTTAATCACCCATTTGATTGCTCTAACGCGGCCTTGGGCTTCAGAATGTGGTCATATGAATGCGATCCTACTCTAGTGCTCGTAGTGGCTCGAATAAGTCCGGGAAAATGCTCCAAATCCGCAATTTCCTACAAAACAATACCAAAACTTTAAATACACTAGAAAACGCATAATAGTAATGAAGTGGCTCTGTAGAACCAAAAATACTCCAAAATATGACTAAGGGACGCTGGTAAATCACTATACAAAATAGGCATATCAGCATGCTTAATTACTTTTTTTTTATTTTTGGGGTCTTGGAATTGTTTTATTCTCGCCTAAAAGGGGCAATTTTAAATGTGTGGATAAAACGCTTAATAAGATTGAAAATTTGCATGTATGCTTTAAATTTCAAACTTATAGGTTTTATGAATGGTTTTCCATTACAAATTCTATCAATTGTAGAATCATGTCTGCAATTGATACCAACAACAACCAATTGTCACTCCGTTCTATTCTCGATAAAGAGAAGTTGAATGGGACAAACTTCCTTGATTGGCAAAGGAACTTGCGTATAGTACTCATGCAAGAGCAAAAGGAATACGTCCTTGATGAGGAAATGCCCGACACTATGAGGAGGTCACTCAGGCTTCCCTCAACCGATGGCACTATAATACCCCGTATTTTTAAAACGTATTTTCTAATTAATTAATTAATTTTACTATTTGAATTATTTTACTATTTGAATTTTGGAGCCAAAATGATATTTGAATTTTGGCGCCAAAAACATTTTAAAACTCAATTGTTATTTTGGATAAGATTTATTATCCATTTATTTTATTTAAAAAACCGGATTATTTATATATATTTCAGATATTTTAATTAAGCAAAATTATATATTTTTTTCATTAAATTTAAAAGGGCCAAATTTCCCTAATTAATTAGCTAGGATTTCGAATTTTCTAAGTGTAGAAAATCTGATTTCTTAGTTAAAGTAATTAGTGAATAATTGGTATTTTTCTAATTAATTATTTTAATAATACAAAATATATTATTTACACAATCATTTTTATTCCTTAAAATCTAGCAAAACAATTGCCTAAATATTTAAAGGGAGGTCCGAAATATGAGCTTAGGAAAGCTCAAATTTTCGGCCTCTACATTGTATTTTAAGCAAAATTATTTTGGTAATTTTTGTATTTTAATTATTTTCCTCAATTCTATTATTTTCCTTAATTCTTATTTTTCATCTCCTAAATACTTGATCATCTTATTTTCCTACCTTAAATCATTCTTGGTTATTCCCCAAGCAAAGTCATTTACCATTTAATATTTCATGACTACATACTTACCTTATTTTTTCATTACTTAATCACCATAACCTAGACTTTCCATAATTTTTAGCTCTCTTCTCCAAGTAATTTCCTTAAACCAATTTACCATAATTGTTCCTACATTCTCCTACCATAATTCTTGCATGAGCTACCCTATAAATACCCCCTCATACCTCTCATATTCTTCACACCAAAAACTCAATTCTCTTCTTCTCTCTTACTCTTCTTTTCCCTCAACCTTTTCCTACTTTTCTTCTCTTCTTTTCTAAAAGAAAGTCAGCCCGTTCTTTAGAGCCAATTTTCAGGCACTTTTGTTCATTTTTGGGGTTTTTCTATCAAAAACTCCTTGAGGTTAGGCTCAAGAATCACCCAATTCGGAGTTATATTAAAGTAGTTATGGCCTCTGCAAGTTCTTATTCTTATCCAATGCAAATCCAATTCTCTTTAATCCTATTCCTTTATTTTCTTAATGGTTAGTTTTCTAATATATAAATACCTATTTCAAAGCTATAATTATATTAAAGTATTATTTTTAAAAAAAGTTTTATAATCCATGCACATTAGATTTGGGTTTATGTCTAAAGATGTTGTGATAACCTTATGGTTATGTTAATTGCAAGGTGTATTCGTGATTAAACTTTAAAAGTGCGAAGTGTTGATTGATATTTGGAATCAAGGTACGTTAGGTGGCTAGATACCTTTGAAATTGATTGGATTGAATAAGCATGTTTTACATGATTTTTATGATGATTGAATTAAATTGAATTAAATTATGATTTATATGTAATAAAACATGTTTTAAAAATTAATTTTGATAAATGAATTGGAGGTTTGATTTTATATCATGTTTTGAACGATTTGAATTACTTATCATGTTTGAATAAAGAAGTTGATTTGAAAAGTTTGATGAATTAAATAAAAGGTTTTTCAAAGGAAGAGTTATTGATTTTGAAAAGTTATTTATATGACATTTAATTCTCAAGTATTTATTAAAAGGTTGATTTTGAAAGTATGTTGAATTAAATAAAAAGGAGTTTTGAGTTAACCTATTTTAAAGGTTGATTTTTATTCAAAGAGGAATTTTATGAGTATTTATTCAATTATTTATTAAAAAGCTTTACAAGCATGATTATTATATTAATCCCACTATGCGGATTCATTGAAGACTATGGACTTTGTATGACCTAGTCTTTCCTCAAGAATAGCCTTCAAATAGTAGGAGACTAGCTTGGGGGGTGTGCACACTTAAAGAGGAGATTGATGTAATACCCTGTATTTTTATACGTATTTTAACTTAAATAAGTATTTCTTAAATTATTTAAATAATTTGAAATGAATTATTTATGGTGTTTCATTAATTTAAAAAGAATTATTTTAATTAAAAGTTTATTTTTGATTATGTAACACTACACGAAAAGAGCAAATTGGCAACGGTTCAAACCCCCCCAAAGGCAACGGTTTTGAACCGTTGCGTATTTGAGGGTTGCCAAATCCCAAAATAATTGGCAACGGTTCAAAACCATTGCCAACTCAAGCAATTGGCAACGGTTAACCGTTGCCATTGACCATGTCGCCCTTTTTTTTTTTTGGTTTTTAAAAATAATTGGCAAGCCCTTTTTTTTTTTTAGATATTGGCAACGGTTAACCGTTGCCATTGACCTGTTTTTTTTTTTTTTTTTTTTTTTTTTTTTGGCTGCAATATTGACCTGTATTTTTTTTTGGCTGCAATATTATTAATATTATAATATTAATATTAATAATAATAATTAATATTATTATAATATTAATATTAATAATAATAATTATTATTATAGTATTAATATTAATAATAATAATTATTAATATTATAATAGTAATAATAATAATTATTATGATAATAGTAACAATAATTAGTATTATTAATAACAAAACATAAATAATAATAACAATCGCAAGAGATGATATAAATTAGAAAAATATTTCATGTTACCTACAAACAATTTTAATTAGTTATAATAATGTATAGTACATAATTAGTAAGCTAAGGCTAGGATTGATGAAGTAGCTAGCTAGTAAACGATATTTACAAATGAAATGTGATGTAGGTCGCCAACATCTCTCGAATTACATGGAGTTCCTCGCTCGTGTATGGCTGTCCCGTTTGCCCCTTGCAAAACTTAGAATACACAAAACTTGAGTTAGTAGAAGTGAATTAATAATAATTGGGGTTAGTTAAATGTGACTAAGGAATGAAATTACAAGAAAATAGCAATATGAGGGTTTAGGTCGCATTTTCGATCAAAATAGCCCAAGTAAGGCCATTTTGGCTTCTATGATGCTTATTTTCTATAATTCTTGTCTATTGAACTCATAACTAGTTAAAACATGACATTATTACTTATTTAAATGTGACTAAGGAATGAAATTACAAGAAAATAGCAATATGAGGGTTTAGGTCGCATTTTCGATCAAAATAGCCCAAGTAAGGCCATTTTGGCTTCTATGATGCCTATTTTCTATAATTCTTGTCTATTGAACTCATAACTAGTTAAAACATGACATTTTACTTAGTTATATGTGACTAAGGAATGAAATTACAAGAAAAGAGCAAGTAAGTGATTTTGGGACGCAATTTCAACCAAAATGGCTCAACTAAGGCCATTTTTGGCTACTAGGATGCCTATTTTCTATATTTCTTGTCTATTGAAATCATAACTAATTAAAATATGTCATTATCACTTAGTTATAGGTGACTAATGCTTGAGATTACAAGAAAAGAACAAGTAAGAGGTTTTGGGACGCAATTTCAACCAAAATGGCTCAAGTAAGGCCATTTTGGCTACTAGGATGCCTATTTTCTATATTTCTTGTCTATTGAACTCATAACTAGTTAAAACATGTCTCAATCACTTATTTATAGGTGACTAATGCTTGAGATTACAAGAAAAGAGCAAGTAAGTGGTTTTGGGACGCAATTTCAACCAAAATGGCTCAAGTAAGGCCATTTTGGCTACTAGGATGCCTATTTTCTATATTTCTTGTCTATTGAACTCATAATCTAGTTAAAACATGTCATAATAACTTAGTTATAGGTTTCTAATGCTTGAGATTACAAGAAAAGAGCAAGTAAGAGGTATTGGGACGCAATTTCAACCAAAATGGCTCAACTAAGGCCATTTTGGCTAGTAGGATGCCTTTTTTCTATATTTCTTGTCTATTGATATTATAACTAGTTAAAACATGTCATAATCACTTGTTTATAGGTGACTAATGCTTGATATTACAAGAAAAGAGCAAGTAAGTTGTTTTGGGACGCAATTTCAACCAAAATGGCTCAACTAAGGCCATTTTGGCTACTAGGATGCCTATTTTCTATATTTCTTGTCTATTGAACTCATAAATAGTTAAAACATGTCATAATCACTTAGTTATAGGTGCCTAATGCTTGAGATTACAAGAAAAGAGTAAGTAAGAGGTTTTGGGACGCAATTTCAACCAAAATGGCATACCTCTTCAAGCTGACGTGTGTCTGTACAATGAATCATCACTATGTCATACATGATTCTCATCATGTATACGCCACAGTCAACTCCGTTTTCCTGTTGTGCGCACTAGCATGAGGAACAAAGCACATGAATCAAAATGCATAGCAAATAAGAAACATATTAAGCATTGTAAAGTAAGAAAAACACAACATCATGGGTGAATTATCTTGGGTGCTTTCCATGTAGGACCTCGAGGAGATCGAGGATTTATCTTCTTCATGGTACTACAAAAAATCAAAGTAATAAGTTCAAATTTGACTACTATAATCAATAAATACGAGTTAAGATATGAAAATGAATAACAAGAAGTGAAACAAACTAGATGCTTATTACTTTTGCAGTATGGACCTCACGAGACGCTTTCTTACTTGAGGTAACCGAGCAGAATCAAAGTAGAATATTGTGTTACTGGAAACACAAATCACAAGTAGGGTCCAATGATAACTACACACGAGACAAACAAATCAATAGTTAGCCTATTACAACAAATAAACTGGGAAAACAAATGAACTTGACTAGCATAATCAGACGTACTCCTCATAGTATGGGACGAATATAAACTTGTCTCTCGCACTCACTGATTTCCTGATACTCTGTTCAGCATAGTACAACACGTCAGCGGAGTTGCCTAAGATTCTAGCAGTGGACATCTGCTCAGGGCACAACCACCCAACTTGACAAGGAGATTCAAGCTCCCATATTTGCTCCTGGAGTGCTCTGCATGCATGATAACAAAATATTAATCGAAAACCAAACGACAAACACCACTAAACTGAATAACATAAATTGAGTACCAGTTGAATTACCCCATGGATATTTGAATGAGGGAAATGTTAAGCATTGCACCACTTAGAAATTCCTTCACATCTTCTTTGAATAGCAATGCCGTTGCATCATCATCGTAGTGGAACATTTCCTTAGGAAGTTGAATTTGGATGGGGCTGTCATTAGGTAACACGCAAACACGGTTGTGCAAATAAGCTAACTCCTGAGATAGCGATTGAAGCACCGTGTCTTCAACTAATGGAGTAGCTTGCGTAGCTGAACCTCGTGAAGGGCTCTTCATCGACGCTTTTCCACTTACCGAGCCATGTTCACTCCTCTGCTTTGGCCCCTCCACCCTCTTATTTGGAGTTTGGCTTTTCCTCGATGGCTAATAAGACAAATCACACAAATGGTTAGAAAAGATTTCCATCCAACTCTTGGGAAGAAAATATTAAAGCGTGAAATCTAAATCTTAATTACCTGGTTCATCAACCGTATCCAAGCAGATGACCATTGCACAAAACTACCTTTTGCTGCCCAGAGTGTAGTGAACTCATCCTCCTCCACGGGCACAGGTATTAAGATGTCCTCGAACCCGGGAACCACAGAATGGATCCCGACAGAATAATGCTCAGGCTGAAGAGGTCGAAGATGGACCGTACCTTGTTCGGCCGGTTGTGCACTACCATAGGTAACAACATTCAAAGGTCCATCATATGATTCGCCCGGGTGAAGAAGTTCACAATGGGTCTCTTCCTGTACCAATTAGGAAGATACTTCATTTAAATATTCATAACTAAATATCTTATGTGTAATATAGGAGTTAATTCAAGCATTGAGCTAAAATCATGAAAAATGGGCAAGTTAGAAGTCATTTTGCCCATTTTGAACCATAAATACTCTAAATGAACCTAAAACTTGTAAATTTTCTTTTTTATGTTGTTTCAAGCCACAAATATTCATAACTAAGTATCTTAGGGGTAATATAGGAGTTAATTCAAGCATTTAGCTAAAATCATGAAAAATGGGCAAGTTAGAAGTCATTTTGCCCATTTTGAACCATAAATACTCTAAACGAACCTAAAACTTGTAAATTTTCTTTTTTTATGTTGTTTCAAGCCATAAATATTCATAACTAAGTATCTTAGGGGTAATATAGGAGTTAATTCAAGAATTGAGCTAAAATCATGAAAAATGGGTAAGTTAGAAGTCATTTTGCCCATTTTGAACCATAAATACTCTAAATGAACCTAAAACTTGTAAATTTGTTTTTTTTATGTTGTTTCAAGCCATAAATATTCATAACTAAGTATCTTAGGTTCAAAAAAAAAGAAAAAAACCAAAACGAGTGCAAAAAAAAAAAAAAAAAAAAACCGGGCGGGAAGGGCAGCAGCTGCACCGCTGTTGCAGTGCTGCACCGCTGCTGCAGTGCTGCACCGCTGCTGCAGTGCAGCTGCAGCCTACCTTCTCGGCTTCCCAATGAGAAAGATAAGGAGAAGGAGAAGGAGAAGGAGAAGGAGAAGGAGAAGAAGAAAGAAAAGGAGAAGGAGAAGAAAGAGGAGAAGGAGGAGAAGGAGAAAGAGAAGGAGAAGGAGAAAGAGAAGGAGAAGGAGAAGAAAGAGAAGGAGGAGGAGGAGGAAGAGGAGGAGGAGGAGGAGAAGGATAAGGAGAAGGAGAAGGAGGAGGAGAAGGAGAAGGAGGAGAAGGAGAAGGAGAAGGAGGAGGAGAATGAAGAGAAGGAGAAGGACAAGCAAACAACAACAACACATCACATCAACAAAGCAACACCAACAACACAACATAGCGAACTTGACCATTTCACAGCCAACTTAACCATTTCACAACACAATCCAAAAACCAATATCATTATCCAAACAAGTAAGTAAAAAATCACCTGTAGAATAGGAAAGTGATGAGGTGTCGGAGTATCAAGCCCCCTTGAGTTCGCATGTGAAGGAGTACCAATCTGCAATAGTGTATTGATAGTGAAACATTAATTAGAACCGTACCCACGTAACTCAACATATCAAAACTTATAGAGTTAAATTCTAATCACGTACCTCCTCGCATGCATTTATCTCCTGTTCTCCTTCTCTTCGTGGGTGGCTACTTGAGTCGAGGAAAAGGGCATGGTCGGCAAATTCATTTGCTTCGCCCATGCATTGAACTCTTCGCGCATCTCATTGCGCACTTGTTCTTTAATTGATGCCACTATGGCATCGAAGTTCTGTGGCGAGTTCAGACTTGCTCGGGATCTTCCAGATTTGGTATATTCGGGACCCATTACCTTCTCCCATCCTAGCAAGCTCCCCCCAACACCTAATACCCGTCCCGGATGGTAGGGCTTTCCCATAGCCAAGGTGAAGGGGTCCTTCTCTACCGTCGGGACGAGCTTGCCTTCAACAAGCTCTCCAGTGTACTCAAGCTGTAGCAAAAACAAAATGGCAACATGAAGTAAGTGTTAATATAAAGTGATATACATGCAAATGAATAATGTAGTTCACTAGTTCATAGTTGCTTACTAGCTTATCTGTCATTTCTTTGGTTTCCGGAGCCTTGATGGACCATTTTCCGGTTTTCTTGTCCCGCGAATGCATAGAGCAAAAGAAATCCCCAGCACGACTCACCAAAGTACTGGTCGTGGAGTCAGACGGCGCTGTGGAGGACCCTAGAAGCGCAGTGGGGTATACTCCTTCACTCACCCACGTATCCCTCCATTCATCATACGTCATTGCTCCCATATGATGGTGGTATTTCTTTTGCAATGCATTCTTGGAATTCTGCTCCCTCATTTCCTACATAAAAATACATGTTAGTTTCATTTCTAATAAAAAAGACGATAAATTACAACACAATTTTCATCAGAGTTCTTTAAACTTACAATTTCTTCTTTTTTACATTTTTGAAGAACGAAAGCTTCCCAATCATCCTTCGATATGCTAGGCCATATTTGCCATGGGAGTTTCTCTTCATCGATGACATCATTATCACTGCCACCTCCTTTCTTGTTCTTTGGTTTCCTCACAAGTTTCTTTGTGATAAACCGACGAACTAAGTTACACTTGAAGCTTTTGAATCTTGCCGCAAGTAAGGATTCAAACACCCTTCGCTTGGCGTACTCATTTGGAATGTTAAATAGACTCTGCAAGCACAAATAACAAACATTATTAGTTTGCCCATAACATAACAATAAATTGAAATTGTTTATAAATAATGTGGAATCCATAAAACTTACCCTGTTATCATTCCAAAACATGTCAATCAAGCCTGTAGGTACGTCGCTCATACGAAGCGTAATGGGATTTTGCGCGCACAAATCCCAACTTGACCAGCATACTAACGACGCCATTTACCTGAGGGTTGCCCTACCCTGTCATACTCCAAGACCATAGGACCAACATGTTTCTTGAAAGCTGTCGTCGGACCCCTCTGCTTTTTCTTCGCTGGTGCTTGCACCCTCCCTCCACTTTGATCCTCACGAAACGGCTCCATAATGGCATTATCGATTGGAGGCGCTTGCTCAGCTGCAATTTCAAACTCATCTATCATTCTCTCCAATACATCTTGCGCCTGATCTTCTGGCTCACCCAAATCAGGTTCCTTGTTCACATCATACAGCTGGTCCCCATCATTAGATGAATCATCATCATTAGATTCAACATCCTCAACTCGAACACGGTATTGATCGTCCGCCATTAGATGTTAAAACCTGTCATTACAAACATAACACGTTATTAGCTGCTGAATTGTAAGGTAAACTTATAATCATATATAAATTGCTGAATAATAATACAAATAAACATAGAAAATGGTGAAGCAAGTTACTTTATTCATTTAAAAGAATATAAGAAAAATGGGCAAGTAATTCAACAATTTCATTTAGTTTCACCTAAAATGTGATTTTTTAATTCTTTCTACGCCTGCAATTCAAACTAACAGAAAATATACAGTACCTCAATCTAATATTCCTTCATCGTGGTCTGATCTCATGTAATTGGCTTGGTCGTCTATCTCATTTGGCACAGCAGGTCTAGGAACAGTGAAAGGTGCCGAGTCATCAAAGGCATCATATTCTTCCTCATCCTCGACATCTCCAACGCCAAGGATTCTTCTTTTGCCGGCTAGCACAATAGACCATTTTGAGTCGGCAGGGTCAGATACGTAAAACACCTGCTTAGCTTGAGATGCAAGGATGAATGGTTCCGCACTATCATTCAGGTTGCCAAGATCTACAAGAGTAAAGTCATCAAATTTGACGTTACGCCTGATATTATCAACCCACTTACACCGGAAAAGAGCAATCGTGAAGTCACAATAATCAAGCTCCCATATTTCTTGAATTCGACCGTAGTATGACAACTCTGCATCAACGGGTGATTTATCCTTAGCACTTGCAAACTCCCTTGACGATGCCACAACCGTTACACCACTGTTTTGGGTCGAGGATGATTTCAAATCTTGACGCTCAGTCCAAAATGTGTACCCATTTATGTCATATCCCTCAAATGAGCGAACATCATCCCTAGGACCATAAGCAAGCCACCTTACTGTAGCTGTGACACTCTAATCCATTCCACCCATCACTCGATCACGAAACCAACTCACAAACTTCTTATTGTGCAACTGCATCAGTGCCCTTTCACCTTTCGACGAAAACTCATCACGCAAACTAGCCATGTGCTCGTCTAAATATGGGTGAACATCTACAACATGGTGCAACACATAAAGGTGTGCTTGTAAGAACTGCTCTCGATCAGGTGACATTCGTTTTGACCCGATTGTGCCATGACCATCAAGTCTACCTTCATGTCGAGAAGTAGGAATACCAATAGGTTCAGCAACGGTTATATAGTCGGCCACAAAATTACCAATCTCCTTGGCCACGGTCCCTTGAATCATACTTCCTTCCGGGTGAGCCCGATTCCTAACTTTATCTTGCAATGTACCCATGAGTCTTTCAAAAGGATAGCACCACCTGAAGAACACTGGACCGCACAACTTAATCTCACGCACCAAATGAAGAATCAAATGCACCATTATGTCGAAAAACGAGGGCGGGAAGTACATCTCAAATTTGCACAAAGTCACAACCACATCCGCCTGTAAAGCATCAAGGGTACAAGGATCAAGCACTTTGCTACATATTGTATTGAAAAACGAACAGAGGCTTGTAATAGCTTCCCTCACGTGCTTTGGCAAAATACCACGTATTTCAATTGGTAGAAAAACTTGCATCAGAACATGACAATCATGGGATTTCATACTTGTCAGATTCAATTCTCCATTTAAGGATACAAATATTTTCATGTTAGATGCGTACCCTGATGGAACCTTAATGCCATACAGACATTCACAAAACCTCCGTTTTTCTACCCTTGACAATGTGTAGCAAGCCGGAGGTAAATAGGCCTTCCCCTCTTTGGCTTTTCCCTCATTTTTCTTCTTCGACGCATCCGCGGCCTTTCCCTTTCCCTTGCTCTTCCCCTTTCCCTTTTTCGAACCCATTTCTTTTTCCTTTTCCTGTTCCTTTCCCTTACTAACCCTTTGCTGAACCCACAATTCTGGACGCACCCCCATCTTTTCCAAATCTAAACGTGCACCCTTCCCGTCCTTTGTCTTGTTTTGAATATTCATCAGCGTTCCCACAAGAGCGTCACACACATTCTTCTCTATATGCATTACATCAAGACAATGCCTAACGTCATGTTCTTTCCAGTACGGGAGCAACCAAAAGATTGATTCTTTTTTAAAGAGAGCAACTGATTCCGCCGCTTTTTTAGATTTCCCAAATACTGTTCGTACACCCTTAACCCGAGCGTAAACCTCCTCACCAGTCAGTGGCCTAGGAGCAGTCCCCTCTTCCACCGTCCCATCGAAAGCCTTTTTCTGCCGACGGTACGGGTGATCGCGCCTGAGCAACCTTCTTGTCCTCAAATACACCTGTTTGAAAGAATGATCAAGGCGTCTGCTTAGCGTATCATCAATACAAATGGGACATGCCTTTTTCCCTTTATTCTTATACCCAGTCAAGTTGCCATATGCAGGAAAATCATTAACGGTCCACATAAGAGCTGCACGCAATGTGAATATCTCATTCTTATGAGCATCAAACACGGAAACCCCTTCGTCCCACATCTTTCTCAAATCATCAACCAATGGCGCAAGATACACATCTATGTCGTTTCCAGGTTGCCTTGGCCCCGATATCAAGAGTGAAAGCATTACATATTTCCGTTTCATGCACAACCAAGGAGGCAAATTGTAGATCTCTAAAAGTACCAGCCATGTGCTGTGCTGGGTACTAAGAGTGCCAAATGGATTCATCCCGTCCGTGCACAAACCAAGCCTTAAATTTCTGACTTCATCACCAAATTCCCCAAACTTCATATCAAGGTTCTTCCATTACGGGGAGTCGGCTGGGTGCTTCAGCATTCTGTTTTTCTTTCTTCCCTCTGCATGCCACCTCAAGTTTTTAGCGTCTTTTGGTAAAGAGAACAGACGCTTAAACCTTGGAATTATGGGAAGATACCACAACACCTTAGCAGGAGGTCCCTTCGTACCAGCATTGCAAGTCTTGCGCTTGTAGCGCGACTTCTTGCATCTTGGACACTCCTCCAATTGTTCATATTCATTTCGGTAAAGAATACAATCATTAGGACATGCATGTATCTTCTTATACTCCAAACCAAATTGACACATGAGCTTCTTAGCGTAATAGTAAGACTTAGGAATTTCATTCCCATCGGGCAACATCTCACTTAACACGCTCAACAAGGAAGTAAAACTACTGTCCGTCCACCCATGCTTCGACTTAATGTTAAAAAGAGTTAGCACGGCTGATAGTTTGGAGTATTTTTTTGCACCCAGGATACAAAGGCTTTTTAGAAGCCTCCGATAATGACTCAAACACGTCACCTTCAAAACCATGCATCATCTCATCCACACCTTCATCCTCAACCTCATCCACATGATCATCCTCAAATCCCTCCTCAGCACCATCATCAACAATATGTTCATCATTCTTGTATTCCTCGTCCACACGGATATCATTGCTTCTATCATCATGCACATCATACCCAATAACATCCCCACTGTACTCTCCTTCTTCACCATGCCAAATCCACACATGATATTTAACCCTAAACCCACGACAAACTACATGATCTCTAATGATATCAACACTATTGACCACCTTCACATTATTACAATCAACACAAGGACAATAGAGGCACTCGAAACCCATTCTGCGCTGATAAGATGAAGCCGTCTCGCAAAACTCTTGAACCCCATTAAAAAATTCCAATGTATCACGTCTACCATACATCCATCCACGATCCTTCTCCATTAAGTAAATTGTCTCTAAACATGGCAACATATTACGAATAATGTATAATTGCTACATCTATTATATATATAAATCAAATTCAAACACGCAACATGCATATAACATTCATATAGATACAAAAATGCATATATGCTTCCAAAGGGCCCTTATCACTCTAACCTAACCCATCCTTGAACGTTTACTCTCACTAGTGAATGTATGCCGACTTTCCAATTTTAAGGAAAATCCGGCAGCACTTCCCCCCAGTTCTCCAAGTACACGACGTAGGTAATTACTTACCCACATATGTACCCAGAGAACATGATGATCGAGGAAATGCTAAGCCAAGATGTTCCTTAAAATCGAAAAAACTGACATACATTCACCACCTAAGTGAGAGTAAAAGTTCAAGAACAGTCCCAACTGGGGACTATTCAAGACTTTCTCCTAATGAGAAAGCCTTGAACGGGTATCTAGGCATATGATGATACATGCAATCAATTAAAAAACAATGGATTAATCACACATCATGATAGAAGATGCACTAAAGTTATATCACACACCATCTCCACAAAAATGTGCAACCAAGAACTTATTTAAAGCACATAAAGTTATATATATATATACCTGAGTACCTATAAAGGCTCAACACTCTCAAATAGAAGGTCAATGCCAAGGTCTATGCTTCGCCCAAAAATTCCTGATAATCTTTTTAAGTGTAATCTATATAGAACACAAATAGAAAACCAGATTAAGGGAAAAGATAAGAATGATATTAGTGAGCAAGAACAAGGACAATCAGAGTAAGATACCATGATGTTTTCCGCCCACTCTCCAAACTGATGATCTTACCCTAGAAGCCCTTGACACCCATTTCTTAGCCTGAAACACACATATATATTGTGAGAAGCAACTCATAAAGAAAAGTATATTCAAACCCTAAACCCTAAACCCTAAACTCTCAACTTTGTTCTCTTAAATAAAAAGGACTAAGTTATCCTATAAACAAAATAAAATTCTCAAATTTATTAGTGATGATAAATAAAGTTCTCATAACAATTTAGAAATATAGGTAAATGTAGCTTGTACTAAATACAATTCTCAGCTTATAAACAGCAACAATAACAACTAAAAAAGGCCTTACATTTGTGGAGGGGGAGCCTTATGCGTTCAATGGAGGGGGAGCTGAGCCTTGCGCGTATAAATGGAGGAGTTAAGTAGCAATTATTGACAAACCCTAGCAATTACAAGAAACTTGTCAATATTAACTAATTTAAAGACCAATTCCTCAAAAACCATAACAATGGAGGAGCGCTATTACGACTTACCTAGCAATGAGGAGCGCTATAACAATGGAGGAGCTGCTTCATACTTCAATAATGCAAGCATATATGGAGGGAGGCAGAAGAGAAGAGCTGAGTGCGTGCGTGAGGGAGGCAGATGAACAAACCCAGACCCACTGCGTGCGTGAGGAGGCAAAAGCTTCAATGGACCCTTCAATGGAAGCTTCAATGGAGGAATGGTTTGGGGAGAGCTGAGGGAAGGCGCGCGTTTTTGGAGGTGAAAGCAAAAACAGAGCTGAGAGAAGAAGAACGTTTGCACTTGAACGAGGGAGTATACAATAGCTTAGTATTCAAAAACCTGGATTTTTTTTTAAATTGGCAACGGTTAACCGTTGCCAACTCTACCCCTTTTATTTTATTTTATTTTTATAAAATTTAATCAATTGGCAACGGTAAACCGTTGCCAACTATAACCAATTTTTTCTTTTTTTTTTTAAATGGCGCTCACTTAATTTGGCAACGGTTTTCATCAACCGTTGCCATAGGGGGGTTGCCTATTTCTTTTTTTCTATTAGTGTAACAATCTTGAAAATATTTTATTTATGATTTGGAAACTTTGGGGCATATTATTTTATAAAAGGAAACTTTTAAAGTCAACGAGTTTTTAAGGAAAGTCAAAATAGTAGTTTGAATAGGAAAGGGATCATTAAGAGTAGTAAGGGAATTTTAAGTAGGAGGGTTATTGAGAGAGAGTATAAATACCCATCATATGAGCATAATCAAACTTTGTTCAAGGTGGAGAATACCAAAGGTAAACTCTCTCTCACTCCTCTTATTTTGTTTCCCCTTAATTTTTCCCTTTCCCCTTTATTTTTATTTTTGTTTCAATCACCACCCACCCACACACCACCACCAGCCGGCCACCACCACATCCACCACCAGCCGGCTACCACAACCGCGAGCGCCAACAGCAGCACCGACCGGCAGGCGCGGCAGTAGCCTTGCTGCGGTGGTGCTGTGCGGACACGTTAAAAAAAAAAGATTCTTTCTTTTTGATTTTTAATTAAATCCACCCTTAATCTAATTATTATTTTTGGGTTTTGTGATGATTTTTATGATGTTTCATAATAAGTATTTTGTATATAAATTTTCAGATTTGGGTTTGAATTAAAAAGCCCCAAATTATAAACCCTAGGTTTCTAAGTTTATGAATATTGATGGAAATTGTTTATGGGTGATTTAAATTATTGAAATAAGTGTTTTAAAACACAATTACAACAATTTTTGATGATTTAATAACGCTAGAATTTTTGTATATAAGCTATAATTATGTTTCTTGAAAGGATTTTTAATAACCCATTGATTGGGAATAAAAGTAAGGGTTTTAAATTAAATATTAGCTTGTTTTAAAGGATTTATGAGTGAGTTAAGGAGTGTATATATTGCTGGAAATTTGTATGGAATAGGTATTAATGCCTCTTTGTAATTTTGGTTTGTAGGAGATTTCCATGTGAGTGATTTTATTTAGTCGTGGCGATTTTCAGATCATATTCAAGGTACGTTCGTGTACTTGGTAATTATTTAAGTGCGTAGAAGCATGCTAGGCTTTGTTTAATTAATTCCAAGTAGTATCATGATAGGTGTTGGTTGGAATTTGTTGATTCGATTGATGTTGGTAAGGGATTTGTGATGTATGATTTATTTATGATGAATTGGTGATTGGAATTAATTATGTTGGCATGTGGAATATCAAAATGTTTAATTGAATTTGGAATATTCAAAGGAAATTTTATTATGGTTCATATAATTTATATTGATACTATAAGCATGAGGAAGGAGCTATTTAAGTGTCTATATGTACACGAGGATTAAATTATATTTTGGTGCCTAAGTGCACTTAAGGTGTTCTAAACACCGAGAGATAGGATTTGTGGTGCTTTATAAGCTTAAGGTGTTATTTAACACCGAGGTAGTTAAAAAAGGGTTCAACATTTAATTTATGTGGTCACTAATTATTCAAGAATTAAATTGGTATGCTTGTTTGCTTGAATGAATTATAATGATTGATTGTGTTATGGTTTGAGAGTCATCACCAAGTATAATAATATGTAAAGCAACGTAAAGTGAAAGAGATTACGCGCCAAAACTCTTGGAACGTATATACCTTGAGTATGAACATATGGGGGGAGTTATGCGACTTTATATTTGACCATAACTTCTACTGGGAGTACAGGACGCTGTATATTCCTTTTTATTATGCGCAGGAATTACGGCACTTACGAGTGGTTCTTTTATACCTGCATGGTTAGCTCCCGTGTTAGTACCCCTTTATTGGGGCAGGTTAGGGGGAAACCCGTTCGATGCGCAATCAAGCTAAATAATTAGACTAGTTATTTATTGTGTGGTTGTGTTGTATGTTGTATGCTTGTGCGCAGGTGCAATAAGGTAAGTTGTGTGATGATAGGATGAAAGCATGTTAGTGTGTTTTATTACGCTTATGTACTCAGCTTTGCTAATTGTGTGTTTGTATGTTTGTTTGGCCTTGTCTTTACCTTGGCCCTACGACGACCCATTTCCAATGGCAAATAGTGGGGGCAAGTAGAGAGAGTTTTTCAAGTGATGAAGCATATTCATGATGGGCATGAGTGAAGAGCGAATTATGCTTAGTTTCCATAGGAATATGATGTATTTTATTTGCTTTGAATATTATTTATTTTATTTTTCTCATGAGACTAACGCAAAGGTTTTTAATATTGTTTGGTTTAAGGGCCTACAATAGTTCCAAGTTGTAGGTTGACTTTGTTTGACGTTACTTTCGTTTGGTTTGACTTTTAAGTTGACTTGTTTTGAATGGTTTTAAAGATAGCCTTCCGCTGTGTGTCTTTGATTTTTGCCTTAGCCATTTTCACGGTGGCAGTAATGTCATAGATTTTCCTAATTCGTATTTTAAAATGGAAAAAACAGGTATTTTAAAGGAAAGGAATTTCTAGGGTGTTACAAAGTGGTATTTGGGAGCTTAGGTTGAGATTTTTATTACTACTAAAGCCAAAAACGTGTTTTAAAGTGTTTTGTTTTAAACATGGCCAAGTGCTTATTTAATTAAGTAATTTTTAAATGTGAGTTATTTTAATTTGTTTTGATTTTAGGAGAACCAAACATTTATTTATTTATTTTTCTTTAGAGGCCCGAACTTTTTTTTTTAATTTTAAGAAGTTCGATTTTATTTTTATTTTTATTTTTATAAGAAGGGTGCCCGAAATTTTTTGTTTTTTAATGTTGGCCGAACATTTTGGCCTTTTTTCGGGGCTGATTTTCGAAAATTAATTTTAAAAGAGGAGTTAATTTTTTTTTATTTTTTTTTAGTTTGTTCATTTTGCAGGAAAGCAAGGATTGAGGTAAGTATTATGTGTTAAAAGCTTTTAAGAGCATGTTGGTGAGCTTGGGTAGGAAAGAATTTGGGCATATAAGTTAGAAATAAACATGTTCTTGTATGCATTAAATTTTAGGTTGTGATATCTTGTGTATTGATTAATTGAAAGCATGTGATTATGTGATTAAGAATAGGTGAAATTGTTTGATTGAACATTGAACCTAATTCATGCAAGAACTGTATTGTTTTTATTTTCTTTGGGAAGGGAATTCTTTTCTAAGCCTTTTCCTTTACAAGATGCCGATTCTTAAACATTCCCAAATTGGTACTCTAGTTAAGAAAAACAATGAACATTTGTTTGACTATGTCAAGAAAATCCAATTCTATTATTCCCACATGAGCGATGTCTTAGGAGACAATCACTATGATCTTCCTGATCATGTTTCTGCAATGATTATTCACTGTCTTCCATATGTACTCCCATATCCTGCTGTCAAAGAAAATTTTTTTGATTTCTATTTAACAGGGGACATCCCAAACTACTTTAAATACAAAAATTTCTATGGATAGTGGTGCCCTGACTACAAATACTCCTTTTCCACTAGTCATCAGGCAGGAAGTTCTTCTCCCACTCGGGGTAATCAAGCAGGAACAAATGGAGGGCAAGAGGAAGGAGAGTTGATGGATGAGAGTAACCATACTGTTGATAGTTCCATTATGGAGATTCCAAATCCAAATCCAAATCCAAATCCACCTCCAACTCCAATTATAATTGATATTTCATCTGATGATGAGGAAGATGAAGAGTTTGTCCAAGTAGAGCAAGAACTAGAGTCACTTGAACCAATGGAGGATGAAGATGACCCTGAATTCGATCCTAGAAGCTACAAACAATCTACTGACATGAAGGATAATGTTCGAAAGGACTAGATTTTTGTAGTTTCATTTCTTTTAGGATTCTTAGATTCGTTTCCGCATTTTAATTATTTCAATTCCAGTAAAGCAACAAGTGACATGTCCACAGTGAGTCAGTAAACTTATGTAGTTGCATAAGTTATTTAAACTCATTTTATTTCAATATTCCATTCATTTTCTTACTCAACAATAAAATTTCATTTATTTCCTTGTCAATTAAGTCATTTTAATGACAAATAATTCATTTCGTTCCTAAATCATTCATTTTGTATCACTACTCCAAGAAGCCATTTCTTACTCACAAATATTTCAATAATTCATTTCTAAACTCTGGGAATCCATGGGAATTATTTTTATTTATTAATGTGACGGTTTATTAAATGTGTGGTTGGTTAGCAATCAATATTTAGTTGACAAAGCTGCAAATTTTGGGAATTTTAATTATTGTAATCCCAATTTGTTAGCTTAAAATTTAATGTGTATGCTTAAAAGGTATTAACTAGTTAGATGGGTGTCTAACTTGAGAGCTAGCCAAAACCATATTTAATAAAGACCCCTTTGTGTTAATTTAGGCGAAGAAAGATGGCAGGAGGGAGTAGTAACAACAACGATGGAGGAGAGCTAAGTAAAGTTGTGAGGTAGTTGGCAGCTGTTGCCCAACAATTAGCAAGGAACTCAACCAATAATGTGGATGCTCAGGGAGAGCTATTTAAGAAGGTGGCGCAGAGCAAGCCACTAACCTATCAAAGTGAGCCTGATCCAACTATACTGTAAAACTGGTTGAGAGAGTTTGAGAAACTGTTTGGGGCAGTAGGGTGTCCGGAAAATTCAAAAGTAGGTTGTGCTACCTATTACCTCAGGGGTGAAGCTGACCTTTGGTGGCAGCAAAATGAAGCTACCATTAAGGCACTACCTAGATTTAATTGGACTATGTTTCTGGAGGAGGTCAGGGATAAGTTTTACCCTAACTTCTTGCGAAAACAAAAAGCTGAGGAATTTTCTAACCTTGCAACGGGGAATATGTCGGTCACCGAAAACTACACCAAGTTTATTGAATTGTCTAGGTTTGCTACAAAGTATGTATCTACAGAAAAGTCTAAGGCTAGGAAGTTTGAGAGTGGACTGACTACTGATTTGAAGTTAAAGCTGTGTGGGCAAGTATTTGAAACCCTGGATGAAGTGTATGGGAGAGATGCACACCTTTATGTGTTGGAGCTGAAGAAAAAGAAAGAGATAGCTGAAGTGGAAGGGAAGGAAAAGAAAAAAATAGGTGGGACAGAACTCCGGAAACCCCCAAGGTAACCAAAACAACTTCAAGAAACTGAAGTACCACCATAATAACAACTTCCACAACAACAATAATTTCCAAGGCAACAATCGCCAAGGTAGTCGGAACTTTAATGGTGGAGCTAAGAACTCTAACCAGGGAATAATAAGGATGGAAGACGTTATTTTTGCAAAAGGTGCAAGAATAACCACCCTGGTAGGGATTGTGATGGAAATTTGGTTACCTGTCGTGCTTGCAACAAGTTAGGATACAATGAGTATGAATGTTTCTCTAAGGATCCAATCAAAACAAACAGAGTAATAATCAAGGAGGGGCTCAGAGAAACTTTCAGGAAAATAAAAACTATTTTGGGAACAAGGGGGCACAGCAGAATGCGGCGAAAACCAACAACAATAATGGAAATAACCAACAGAAAGGTGGAGCTGTAGGAAAGTTAAATGTAATGAGTAGGCATGAGGCTGATTCCACGAAAGATGTCATCACTGGCACCTTTTCTATTAACTCTATTCCTGTTTAAGTCTTGTTTGATTCTGGTGAAACTTTTTCTTTCATTTTATAGGCCATCGTTTCAAAGTTATCAAACTGTTTGAAAACCGTAGATGAGGTAGATTTGCCTATAGTTATTCCTACGGGTGGGGTAGTAAAGTGTTATAAGACCTTTAAAGATGTACCTTTATAAATCGAAGGAAAAGTGTTTTTGTCAGATCTCATCGAGTTGGGTCAAGTGACTTTGATGTCATTTTGGGAACGGATTGGTTGAGCAAATACAGCGCAGATATTAGTTGTCGATCACAGAAAGTTAAAATGAGTACAGTTGATAATGATTTGGTGACATATTAGATGCATGGTAAAATCAAGTTCCCAAGGATCATATCTGTGTTAAAATTGGCAAAGTATATTAAGAAGGGGCACCTAGTGTATTTTTGTAGTGTGAGGAATATGGAACATGAAGAGATAACTAAGCCTGAGGATATAGAAATAGTAAATGAGTTTCTAGATGTGTTTCCAGAAGAGATTCCTAGAATGCTACCCAAAAGGGCAATTGATTTCACAATAGGGCTAGTTCCTGGAACAACACCAAATTCCAAGGCACCATATCGAATGGCACCTGTAGAGATGAGTGATTTAAAGGAGAAATCGTAGGATTTATTAGAAAAGGGATACATAAGACCAAGTGCATCACCTTGGGGAGTGCCAATATTATTTGTGAAGAAGAAAGATGGAAGTATGAGGTTATGTGTTGACTATAGGGAGTTAAATAAGGTCACCATAAAGAACAAGTACCCATTACCAAGGATTGATGACCTATTTGATCAGTTGAGAGGCACAACTGTGTTTTCTAAGATTGATTTAAAGTCTGGTTAACATCAACTTAGGATTGCAGATGAAGATATTCCCAAGACTGCATTTAGAACAAGATATGGACATTTTGAGTTCACAATACTGCCTTTTGGATTGACGAATGCTCCTACAGTATTTATGGACTTGATGAATAGGGTGTTTCATTCATTTATGGACAATTTTGTGGTAGTGTTCATAGATGATATACTGGTGTATTCGAAGAGTAAAGAGGAACATGTAGAACATCTGAAGGCTATTATGCAAACACTAAAGGAAAACAAGCTTTATGCAAAGTTCTCTAAGTGTGAGTTTTGGTTGGAGAAAGTAACAATTCTAGGTCAATTTGTGTCCAAAGATGGGGTAGAAGTAGATCCAGCAAAGATCAAGGCAGTGAAAGGTTAGCCTACACCAAAAATAGTGTCTGACATTAGGAGTTTCTTAGTTTAGCAGGGTATTATAGACGTTTTATGAAAGATTTCTCGAAGATTGCTAAACCTATGACCTTTCTAATGAAGAAGGACAAGAAGTTTGAGTAGGATGAAAAGTATGAGGAAGCATTCCAACTCTTGAAACAAAAGCTAATCACAACGCCAGTGCTTACACTGCTAGACGATAGTGGAATTTATGATGTGTATAGTGACACATCTAAGAATGGTCTAGGGTGTGTACTTATGTATCAAGACAATTGATGCATGTAGACAATTGATTTCATATGCATCAAGACAATTGAAGACTTATGAAGTAAATTACCCTACTCATGACTTAGAACTAGCTGCAATTATTTTCGCACTAAAAATTTGGAGACACTACTTGTATGGAGTGAAATGTAGGATTTATACAGACTATAAAAGCTTAAAATACATTTTCACTCAAAGGGATTTAAACTCATGCCAAAGGAGATTGTTAGAATATACGACGGATTATGACTTAGTCATACAATATCATGAGGGGAAAACAAATGTAGTTGCAGACGCTCTAATTCGTAAAACCGGTCATGGACTAAACACTTTGATAGTGGCTGATGAGTTATGTAGAGAAATGAGAAAAATGAACCTAGAAGTGGTAGAATGGGGAGTGCCAGCAGGAATACTTGCGAACCTAAGTATTCAACCTAAGATATTTGATGAGATAATGATAATCAATCAGGAGATGTAAAGTTGGATAGGATTCGTGAGAAAATAAAGCAAGGAAAAGCTACGGATTTCAAAATTCATGAAGATGGGAGTTTAAGGTACAAGGGTTGTTGGTATGTACCACAAAAATGTGAGGTGAAGAGAAAGTTGACGGAAAAAGGCCACAATACACCGTATTCAGTACAACCAGGAGGGGATAAGCTATATAAAGACCTGAAAAGATGTATTAGTGGCCCAAAATGAAGAATGTGGTTGCAGAATTTGTGGCAAAGTGTCTAACTTGTCAGAAAGTGAAGATAAAACACAAAAGACCGCAAGGAACTGTGCAATCATTGGAAATTCCTGGATGGAAATGGGATTGTATTTCAATGGACTTTGTGACTTGCCTCCCAAAGTCAAAGAGTGGAAATGACACCATTTGGGTAGTGGTGGATATACTTAAAAATTCTGCAGTGCTCATACCAATGAAGGAGACCTGGAAGATGGAGCAACTTTCAAATTCTTACATAAAAAATGTGGTAAGATTACATGGAGTTCCAGAAGATATTGTGTCTGACAGAGATTCTAGGTTTCTTTCAAAGTTCTGGAAGAGTATGCAGGAAAACTTTGGTACAACACTTAAGATGAGTACAACACTTTACCCTGCCACATATGGGCAAACTGAGAGAACTATTCAAACCCTGGAAGACATGTTGAGGGCTTGTGTTATAGATTTCTAAGGGGGATGGGAAGATAGCTTGGACTTAATTGAATTTTCCTATAATAATAGCTACCATGTAAGCATTGACATGGCTCCATTTGAGGCATTGTTTGGAAGGAAGTGTCGCAGTCCGATCTGTTGGAACGACATAAGTGAAACAATGATTTTAGGGCCTCAAATGATCGAGGATACAGTTAAGCAGGTAAGGGAGATTCAAGCGGCACAAGATCGCCAAAAGAGCTATGCAGATTTGAAGCGTAAAAAGGAGGAATTCGAGGTCGGTGACAAAGTATTGTTAAAGGTGTAACCAATTAAAGGTGTAATGAGATTTTGAAAGAAAGGAAAGCTTAGCCCAAAGTATATTGGTCCATATGAAGTATTGCAAAGGATAGGCAAAGTAGCTTATAGGTTGGCCTTACCTATGGAGCTAAGTAAAGTGCATGATGTATTTCATGTATCTCAGCTAAGAAGGTATATCCCTGATAAGTCACATGTGCTACAAACCGGAACCATTCAGTTATATCAAAGCTTAACTTATGAGGAAATACCTGTCAAGATCCTTGACAGTAAAGTGCGTAGTACACGCAATAAGGAAGTTAAGATTGTTAAAGTGCTATGGTCTAACCAAGAGTATGAAGAAGCAACTTGGGAAGCGGAGGATGAGATGAAGAAGAAATTTCCCGAGTTGTTTAAGGTATGGTGAGATACGGGGACGTAACTCGTGTTCTTTAAGGGGGGTAGAATGCAGTAGAATTTCGCGCGTTTTCCCTATATTTTAAGTTTTTTTGTGCTTTTGCACATTTTTTACGGTTATTTAAAGTAATTATGATTTCAAAGAGACATTAAAGTCAAAATTATGACAAAAGAGTACAGCAATATTATATGAAGTGAGGAAAAAGTTTGAATTTCGTCACCCAATTTTCGGGACGAAACTTCTTTTAAGGGGGAGGTACTATAATACCCCGTATTTTTATAGGTATTTTAACTTAAATAATTATTTCTTAAAGTATTTAAATAATTGAAAATGAATTATCTATGGTGTTTCATTAATTTAAAAAGTATTTTAATTAAAAATTTATTTTTAATTATTTAACAATCTTGAAAATATTTTATTTTATGATTTGAAAACTTTGGGGCATATTATTTTATAAAAGGAAATTTTTAAAGTCAACGAGTTTTTAAGGAAAGTCAAAATATTAGTTCAAATAGGAAAGGGATCATTAAGAGTAGTAAAGGAATTTTAAGTAGGAGGGTTATTGAGAGAGGATATAAATACCCATCATATGAACAAAATCAAACTTTGCCCAAGGTAGAGAATACCCAAAGGTAAACTCTCTCTTTCTCTCCTCTTATTTTCTCTCCCCATAGTTTTTCCCCTTCCCCTTTATTTTTATTTTTGTTTCAATCACCACCCACACATACACCACCACCGGCCAGCCATTACCACAGCCACCACCGGCCGGCTGCCACGACCAGCGAACACTGACATGCGCGACAGCAGCCTTGCCGCGGTGATGCTGTGCGCACACCTTAAAAAAAAATTTCTTTCTTTTTGATTTTTAATTAAATCCACCCTTAATCTAATTTTTGTTTTTGGTTTTTGTGATGATTTTAATGATATTTGATAATAAGTATTTTGTATATAAATTTTACGATTTGGTTTTGAATTAAAAAGCCCCAAATTATAAACCCTAGGTTTATAAGTTTATGAACATTCATGGAAATTGTTTATGGGTGATTTAAATTATTGAAATAAGTGATTTAAAACACAATTACAACAGTTTTTGATGATTTAATAAAGCTGGAATTTTTTTATATAAGCTATAATTATGTTTCTTGAAAGGATTTTTAATTACCCATTAATTGGGAATAAAAGTAAGGGTTTTAAACTAAATTTCAGCTTGTTTTAAAGGATTGATGAGTGATTTAAGGAGTGTATATATTGCTGGAAATTTGTGTGGAATGGGTATTGTTTCGGGGTTTTCTGATGTCCTGCGGGAGAGTTACAATTCCGAGACTGGAACCGGACGCCTGTACCTGCAAAACCACGGAGACTCCTGGTGGTGGGAGCTCCGCCTCCAACGGTCAAGTTAGTACTTGATTAAGGAGTAATTAATGCGGAAATTAAAGTGATTGGGTCTCTCTAGGTGAGAGTGTTTAATGTGTGTAATCTGCGTTGTTCGCGTGATCTGCATGTAATCCCCCTTAATGAGGATTAAGGGAGGTATTTATAACCTCGGGAAACGTGCCAATCTAGGTTTAGGTTAACCTTGGGCTGATTGGGCTTCCCTCGGAAGTTGGGCCTAGGTGACCGGTTATCCCAGGTGTCATGGGAAGGACATGTGTCGTGTCGTAGTTGGTCCAAGGTGGACGGATCATTGCTTGACACGTGGCAGGTTCCTATTGGCCCATGTGACGGACACATGGCGGAACCTGATTGGTCCACTTGTCAGATGGTGATTGGTGGGAGCAAAATCCCCTAATCATTTGCCCCTCACAAGTGGCACGTGACTGGTCACGTGTTACCTGTGACAGGTGTCGCACTGTAACAGGCGACGGCCTGCTACAGGTGTCACTCGGCGAAAGGCCGAGAGATTCTCCCGCCCAAATTATGAATTCTGGAAGTGACCCTTCGCCTTCTCACTTTGCCTATATAAAGGAGTGTTGACTTCGGTCATTTTCACACTTGAGAACTTTGTGAGAGAACATTCGGACCCCTGAACTTGCTCTGACATTTTGGACCCTTTCTGCCTACCGCCTGCTCTGACAAGCCGACTGCACAGGATTTTCAGAACTCCATCAACGTCACTCGTTCAGGTAACCGTCGGTTCTCTTACTCTTAATTTTCTCTTTACTTTATTCTTTTTTGAAATGGCACCACGGAAGCACACGACACGACCTAGGTTAGTGATCAGCCGGTCACCGGGGACGGCTGAATCTAGGACTAGGAGTGCCGCCTGCCCTTTTCTGGACCCATCTTTGCCCTTTATACAAAGTCCGACTGTATCTGTGTCTATGCAGAGCATGATGGCCAGGACAAAAAAGACTTCCAGGATCTCAAACTCAGACGGCTCCTCCCACAGGGTGCCAATTAGTGAAACATCTGACCAGGCGCCAGATGTGGAGGTGAAACAAAGCGGCTTGAAAGCCGGCAGTTCTGAGGGAGGAGTCAAAGTGACCCCTTCCCATTTTACAGTTGACAATTCTTCATTCTCTCCTGCTCCTTTTAAAGGAGAGGAGGCGGGCCCCTCCGGGAGAGGGGAAGAGTCGTCCTCTTCGGACTCGTCAGAGGACGATTCCGAGTCTAGCTCTTCTGGCCATGCTTTTCTGGACACAGAAGAGAAAAACAGTCGCCTGCAGGAGGCGAGGCTTTCTCACGCAGTTGAGAAGGGGGACGATTGGGCGGAGCCATCCGCCTCTCACCGAGAGCAAAATACCCCCTACTTCTGCACGGTACCTCGGGGCCGGATCACAGCCATGCAAGAGAAAGTGGAGAGCTTTATCGCAAACCACACAATGGGCCCCGGCTTTTTAGTGTTTGTGCCGGATCCAGAAGACACAGTCGTCTGGCCGGCTGGTACCAGTTATGATAGCGCCTGCTTTGGCTGCTACGAGGTGGCCATCAAGGCTGGGCTACGCTTCCCACTACATCCGGCTGTTCATCGGATCTTGGATGGGTATGAGTTAGGGTTATGGCAGTTAGCCCCGAACTCCTGGGCGAACTGCACGGGGTGGAGCCGAGCTTCGAGGCTTTCGCCCACATGAACTACCTCAGCCGGACCCCTAAGGCAGGCGGTACCGGCTGGTATCAATTGACGAGCCACAGGGGCTACCTCATGACGAGAGGTAAAGCAAACAAATGGAAGGACTGGCGGAGCACCTTCCTTATCATTGAGAGTTAAGACACAAAGCTGAACAAGCGCTTCAACAGGTGGAACAGGAATCCGCCCCTTCTTGCAGGCGGCCGCAGCATGCCGCCTGTTCCCCCCAAGGCTAAGAAAGAGATCCTAGATAAAGGACTCTTCAAAGTAGAGTCGAAGGTGAACTCTACTTCAGGGGTACGAGAGCAAGTACCCCTGCACTGCGTCCTGAGCTTCAAATGGCTCTACGACGAGTACTTTTTGGCCGCCTGTGGACTCAGCAGTCGGTGCTCAAGAGGTAGCCGACCTGTCGAATACTCTGCTTTTCCGTGCATTTCTTGTTATGACTTTTATTAACTTTGCTATTTGTTTTTGCAGCGGACGCCATGAGCAAAATTACCGCCTCCAAGACTGCGGCGGCCATGTTGCGGGCCTCCATCATGAAACAAGCTTCAACCGACTCCCCCAACAAGGGGGCACCCTTGGTGGGCTTCGAACCTTTCACCCTCTTTTTGGAGTTGTGTTTATGTATATACTGACTCTTTTCTTCTTTTTTAGACGAGCGCTCCAAGAGCTTCTTCTTCCCAACAACCGGACCCCAAGGCCCGGAGGACGACTGTTGCGAGCTCTCCTGGTTCTGCCAGGAAACATGCGGCGGCTGAGAAACAGCCGGCCACTTCTTCTAAAACTCCAGTTGGGCCACCTAGAAGTATGAAATTGTCCTTGTAAATTTTAGACTTGCTCCCTTCTTTACTAGGTCTAATCCGTTTGTTTATGCTTGATGCAGCCGACCCTCAGGAACCTGACTTGGTCGAGGTGGCCAAGTCTATGATCAGGGCCGTTCCTCCAGCTGAAAGGGAGGCGGTCAGGGGTGTCGGCACCTTGACCTAGACGGGATTGCAAGGGTCCTTGCTGAGGTATACTTAGCATATTTTTGAGTATTTGAATTCCAGGACGCCTGTTTTCTCTTTTTGTTTGGAAACTGACGCCTGTTCCCCTTTTTACGTAGGCCCTGCTCCGAGTGAACGGCCTTCGCAAGCCGCTTGACCGGAAGAACAAAGAGGTAAAGGCTGCAAAAGCTATGGCCGCCTCTGACTGTGATAAGGCAATGTTTCAAATTGCCCAAAATGAAGTTCTGACCATTGATATTCTTTATTATCAGGCGCAGGCTACCGCCGCTATCCGGGCTCAGTTAGAGGCGGCCCAGAAGAGGAATAACGAGCTGGAGGCGACCATCAACAACCTCAAGGCCGTGCTGAGACCTCTTCGCCAAAAGATGTCCTCATACGAAACCTTGGAGAAATCCTTGGCGAGCGTAAAGGTACGCCTGGTGACCCAGGAGAAGAGTCTTACTCAGGAGCTCTCGGAAAAGGCCGAGCAAGAAAAGAAAGAGCTGGTCCGGGAGATGATGGAAGACTTTGCTCAAATTCAGCGCATGACTTGGGGCCGCCTCTTCCCCAATGCCGACTTTGCCTCATGGGAAAAAACGTACCGCCAGTGTTCTGATAGATATAATCAAGAGATCCTGGCGGCTGCTGAGGAAGAGGCGTTGGAGGACGCGTTGGAGGAGGAGGAGTAGCTGGTAGTGGCGCTTGTGCCGCTTGGGGGTAATGCATCAAAGAAGGATGCAGCTGAAGCCGAGTCCAGCAAGAAGAGTGCTGACCAGGCGGCAGCTGCTGATATTGAAGATCTGCCCCCTTCTTAAGCTTTATGTCTTCTTTCCACGGCCTGCGTGCCGTTTGTTTGTATTTACCCGGCCAGGGGGCCGGGGCTCTGAATATTTTGCCGGTCTTTAATGACCGGCTTCTTTTTAATGAATTTTTTTGTTTTGCTTCAAATTTGTTTAAGTATTGAATATTCTGATATCCAATTGTACACTATACCGACTGTTTTACATGGCCGATAGTTGCAGACAGGTACGCATAGTTAGTCACGCCGCCTATGCCCCTGGACGACTGGTTGTCTGTTTCCAGGCTAGACGATTAGTCGTCCATTTATCCAATCGGTATTCGAACCATTTTAAAGACTGGATCCCCATTAGGCAGGCGGTCCTGTCATTTGTAAAATTAACCAAGTAGGAAAGTGGTTTGACCAAGTAAACATGATTGTTACCTAGTCTCCAAGTAACTGAGTAGTAGAGGTATCAAGCGGTTGGTACCGGTTGTTCCCCTTTATTCGCCAATGTTTGTTGGCTTTTAACTCATAGGTTGTTAACCTAGCAGGAGTAGTGGTTGAGAGCCCCTGTTTTCTAAAAACAGGCGGACGACTCATACCTTTTAGGCTCCATACTAAGTTTGAGAGAATGACTATGAGTTAACTTTGGAGTTACTCAGTCGCCGTCACTCCTGCTTGAGTAGTAAAGGTACCAGGCGGCGGAGGCCGGCTGAACCTTTTGATTCGCCATTGTTTGTTGGCTTTTAACTCAAGAGGTACCCCCTGCATTTATCCCAAGTAATACAAGCGGTCATCTGACTCAGATGTCAACTGCTACCACTGGTTTGGTTAGTGATAAGAGTTATCCTTGTCTCAAAAACGGCTACGTGGTTGCCCTTGGGGACAGTCGTATAGGTGCCGTGTAATTAGTTTATAGAGCAATGTTCCACCCAAAAGGGAGCTGCTCTCTGCGACGAATTTCATCCAGAGGGATGCCGCCGGACGCCTGCTATGATGTTGGGACAGGTCGTATTAGTTTTGAAGATTGGATCAGTTGGCTTGGCGCCTGGTCTGATCATTCGGCCTGTGGCCTTGGTTAGTTCTTGGTGAACGTAGGTGCTAAGTAAAAGGAGGGTAGCCGCTTTTTAGGCACAGGGTCGGCCAGGTCCTGATCATTTTTAGTTAAGTATAAGGGGGGTGGCTGTGTGTTTGGAACCAGTCGGCCCTCTTTTATGGAGAGTAGCCGACTATATGTCCAGACGGCATGCCCCTATGGTGATAGAGTAAAATACTTAATGGAGAGTAGCCGACTGTAAAGGTACAGGCGGCATGCCCCTATGGTGAGTAAAATACTCAATGGAGAGTAGCCGACTATAAAGGTACAGGCGGCATGCCCCTCTGAAGATAGAGTAAAACACTTAATGGAGAGTAGCCGACTGTAAAGGTACAGGCGGCATGCCCCTCTGAAGAGAGTAAAATACTCAATGGAGAGTAGCCGACTGTAAAGGTACAGACGGCATGCCCCTCTGAAGAGTAAAAATTAAACATGGAGAGTATCCGACTGTTTGTTAGTAGGCGTGCCCCTCTTAGTACAAAATTGAATATTAAGTACGCAAACTTTTATTAAGTAGCCCTTGACTATTTACATCATTCAAAAGAAATATTTCTTAAGATTATCTACATTCCAAGTTCGAGGCAACGGTTGTCCGTCTTGTGTTCCCAGACGGTAGGTACCGTCCCTGACCTCTTCACAGATTCGGTAGGGTCCTTCCCAGTTGGGAGTTAGTTTGCCAGACTCATTAGCCCTACCAACTGCTTCCATTTTTCTAAGTACAAAGTCCCCCACTTTGAGTGGACGCCTGTGTACTTTTTTGTTGTATGATCTAGTCATTCTCAGGCGGTAAATTTCATGGCGCAAGACAGCATTGCCCCTCCTTTCAGGAAGTGAGTCTAATGCCAGGCGCATGGCTTCCCAGTTTGCCTCTTCGTCATATAACATTACTCGAAGAGTCGGCTCGTAGTGTTCTATTGGAAGAACAGCTTCCGCACCATAAGTTAGGAGGAATGGAGTTTCTCCAGTCGCCCCTTTTTCAGTCATCCTAATGGCCCAGAGAACATGTGGTAATTCATCCGCCCATAGGCCGCCTGCACGTTCAATCTTTTTCTTGAGACCGTCTGAGATGATTTTATTAAAGGCTTCTACCTGACCGTTTGCTTGTGGACGACCGACAGATGCAAATTAGTGTGCAATTCCTTGGTCACCCAACCAGCTTTTGAGAACAGGCGTCTCAAATTGGGGACCATTATCAAAAACCATAGATATGGGAACCCCGAACCGAGTGATGACATTTTTCCAAATGAATGAAATTACATCCTTCGTCTTGATTCCCTTTACAGCCTCCGCCTCTACCCATTTAGTGAAGTAGTCGACGACAACAAGTATGTACCTCCTTCCGCCTGTAGCAGGCGTATATGGACCCAGAATATCCATGCCCCACTTAGAAAACGGTAGTGGGCTATGAATGGTAGTGAGGTCAGTAGCCGGACGGTGAATTAGCTTGCCAAACCTTTGGCACTTGTCACATTTTTTCACCATCTCCATTGCATCTGCTTCTAAAGTAGGCCAAAAGTAGCCCTGCCGCCTTGCCCGTTGAGCAAGCGTCCTACCGCCTATATGGGAAGCACAGTAACCAGAGTGAAGATCGTCTAGTATCTCTCGTCCCTTTTCTGGAGTAACACACTTTAAGAAGGGTTGAAGGTACCCCCCTTTGTGAAGTTCTCCCTTTTATTATTTCAAAACTGGTTGCTCGTTTTTTCAGTACTGCCGCCTGTTGATAATCATCCGGCAGGGTGCCGTTTTTCAGATATGCCCTGATTGGATCCATCCAGGTTGAGCTTCTGTCTAGGATTCCAATAGGGTCCTCCTCGATGCTTCTCTTCTCCATTACTTCCCAAAAAACAATTCGAGGAGTATCACAGGAGGTGGATGATGCTAATTTTGACAGTGCATCCGCCTGGTTGTGTTCTGATCTCGGCACTTGGGTCAGATGGAAATCCTCAAGGGAGCCGACTGCTTGTCGGACCGCCTGTAAATACTTGATCATGGCCGGATGGGTTGCTTCGTATTCGCCATTGTACTGACTCACTATCAATTGTGAATCGGAACAGGCGTCTATTTTTCTTGCCCCTGCCGCCTTGCACATGCGGATTCCGGCTAGTAAAGCTTCATATTCTGCCTCATTGTTTGAGGCCTGAAAACTGAAGCGTAGAGCATACTCGTACCTGTCGCCCTCTGGCGACTGACATATGACGCCTGCTCCACAACCATTTGAAGTAGAGCTTCCGTCCACATATACCTTCCAGACTTGGTCTGTAACATGAGAGTCCGGAGGACGAGTCATCTCAACAATAAAGTCAGCAAAGGCTTGCCCATTCACTGCTTTTCTAGGCTCGAAAGTAACTTCGAGGCTCTGAATTTCTATGGCCCATTTGATCATTCGGCCTGACGACTCCATGATGGTCAGTGGCCGCTTGATAGGTTGGTCTGTATACACGACGACTGCATGTGCCAAAAAGTAGGGCTTCAATTTTTTAACAGCCATGAAGAGTGTAAGACCAAATTTCTCCACTAAGGGATACCTCAACTCGGCATTTTTCAGTACGTGACTGACAAAGTAGACCGGGAGCTGACAGCTGTCTCTTTCAGCAAGGAGAACAGCGCTTAACGCATGATCAGAGACGGCCAGGTACATGTAGAGTACTTCTTTGGGCAAAGGGCTGACCAGCCTCGGCAAGGAATGCAAGTGAACTTTCAATTTCTGGAAGGCGGCCTCAGCATCCGGCCCCCATTCAAACCTTGCCTTTTTCTTAATTGCCTGGAAAAAGTATAGGCATTTGTCGCCTGATCGGCTTAGAAATCTTCCCAAGGCCGTCAGACAACCTGTTAACTTCTGAACCTCTCGGATGGTACGAGGCGACTGCATGTCAATGACCGCCTGCACCTTCTCAGGGTTCGCCTCTATTCCTCTTTTATTGATAAGGAATCTGAGAAATTTCCCAGACTCAACTCCAAAGACACATTTCTTGGGATTGAGCATGACATTGTGCCGCCTGAGTGTGGCGAAAGTTTCTTGGAGGTCCGACAGATGATCTTTCTGAAGTTTAGACTTGACAATCATATCATCAATATATGCCTCGACATTTCTTCCAATTTGATCAAAGAACACAGTGTTTATCATTCGCTGGAAAGTGGCCGGGGCATTCTTAAGACCAAATGGCATGACCGTGTAACAGTATAACCCCTGATCAGTGACGAAGGCCGTCTTCTCCTGATCTTTCTTCCATAAAGGAATTTGATGGAAACCAGAGTAGGCGTCCATAAAGCTCATCAAAGCATGGCCGGCTGTTGAGTCGACCAGGTAATCAATTTTAGGCAGAGGGTAACTGTCTTTGGGGCACGCCTTGTTTAAGTTTGTGTAGTCTACACACATTCGCCAGGTGCCATTCGGCTTTTTAACAAGCACCACATTTGCAACCCAGTTTGGGATGTAACATTGCCGAATGAACCCTGCATCAAGTAATTTTTTAACTTCGGCGGCTGCCGCCTGACTTCTTTCTTCGCCATGGTTCCGCTTCTTCTGCCGTACCGGCTTCTTTTTCGGATCCACGGCCAGTTTATGTACCGCCAGATCAAGACTAATGCCTGGCATTTCATGGACTTCGAATGCAAAGATGTCCTTGTATTCTTTCAATAGTTTGTGAAAGTCGTCACCAAGGTCTCTCAGAGCAGTCGTCCCAACTGTGACTGTTCGCTCAGGACGTGAGTCGTCTAAGATCAAGTCCGTATGCTCACCAGCCGGCTGAGGGCGGATTTCATCCGACCGCTCCTCTGCCAATGATTGCTATTTTTTGTCTTTTCTTGCAGCCCCCGTCTGGGATGCCTTTCTCTTCTTGTCGCCTGCTTCTTGAACAGGCGCACTCTCCTTGACATTGTCAAGGTCTATTTTTCCACCACTCGACCCAGTGGCCATAACAGTGGGCTTGACATCCGAGAGATAGCACTCTCGGGCCATCCTCTGATCTCCCCTTAGGGACCCGACTGTTCCATTATCCCTCTCAAACTTGAGCAACATAAGAGATGGGATTATAACAGCCTTGGAATTATTCAGGGTTGGTCGTCCCAGAATCATGTTGTAGGCCGAGAGTTCTTTTACTACCAGGAACCGGACTACCATGTGTCGTCCTTCCCCTTTTTCGCCTAGGCGGATGGGTAAATCCACTCGTCCCACTAGGTGGACGACTCCTCCTCCAAACCCTACTAAAGGGTGGGATGCCGAATGTATGCAATCAGTCTGATATTTTAGTTTCGACAGACATTTGCTACTGATGAGATCTGAGGAGCTTCCGGTATCTATGAGGATTCGGCCAACTCTCTGGTTGTCCACTTTACATTCAATAACGATAGGGACGTCATGCGGCCCTCTTACCCTTCCTAGATCTTCTTCAGTGATGACAATCTCAGGAAATGAATATTTGGAGGGGCGTTCTTGGTGAACGGAATTTACATCTAACCGTCTGATATTGTCTTTGTTTCCCCTAATAGTGGGGCCGCTTCCTGAGAAGCCGCCTGCAATGGTGTAGACGACTACATCATCTGTATCGGAGCTGTCGGCCTGTTGATTCTTTTTGGCCGACTGCTAAATCGAGGAAGTGTTCCCCGTAGATTTTTTGACATAAGTGTCAAGATCACCTTGCTCAGCCAGGCGGTCCAGATACCGCATGAGACTGATGCATTCATTGGTGTGATGACCAACATCTTCATGATAATCACATAATTTTTCTTGGTTCCGACTGTTTGTAGAACCCTTCATGGGGACCGGCTTCTCAATTGAGATCCGTCCCTTGATTTCCTTTAGGATAAATTGGATATCCTTGTTAAACGCATACTTTGGGGAGTATGGTTTGAATTCTTTTTTCTTTTTCTGGGCCGGCTGTTTAGAGGAATCAGTCGCCCAGACCTCTTTTCTCTTCTCGTCTTTGTTGGACGACTGCTTCTGTCGTCCTTCTCTTTTGTCGGACCTTTTCCCGTCCGACTGTTTTACCGTACTACAAAGATGAGTCGCCTGTATATAGGCTTCCGCTTCAATCAAGGCCTCTTGAAGAGTCGCCACCCTCTTTCGGACCAAATCAAATTTGAAGGTCGACCCGTCTTTGAGACCTCTGAAAAAGTCAGTATAGGCTACTTCATCCGGTAACCCTTGAATCTGTGTTCTCATCAGGTTAAACCGCCTGATGTAAGAACGAAGACCCTCCTTCTCGCTCTGCTGAATTGTTCCTAAATCAAGGGTCGTCTTCTTCGCAGGGATGTTCATGGCGAAGTTGGAGGTGAATAAGTAAGCAAGCGTCCTGAAGTTATTTACACAACCAGTCGGCAGGTTGCCGAACCATTGTTGTGCGATTCCTTTGAGAGTCGCTGGGAAACACTTGCACCAAGTGTGATCATCCAACCCTTGAAGGTACATCAGGTTGGTGAATGCCTTCAGATGGTCTTCTGGGTTAGTAGTGTCGTCATAGGCGCCTACTAATACATTTTTCACTTTGGCCGGCTGAGCGGCTTCAGTAATTTCCTTGGAGAAGGCCGACGGCTGTTCACCAAGTCTAAGCAACCGTAGCTGCCAGTCCATAGGTTGGACATTTTTTGTTGCATGTCCACCAAACGGAGGTGGCTGTAAAAAATACTGGTGTTGCGGTACAAACGGTAAGTTTGTTACCGCCTGGTTGCTATGAAATCCGGACTGACGGGAGGTGCCGCCTGACTGACTCTCATGATACGACTAAGTATGCCTCATCGAGGTATTTCGCAGACTGTCTTGGAAGTTTGAAGTAGAGGCCGACTTTGACAATCGGTCACTCTTCTTCTGCTCTAGCAGTAGCCGAGCGTCTGTGTATGATTTCCTCGACCCGTCCGCCTGAGTATGACGAACAGGTTTCCTATTTCCTGGAGTAGGAAAACGGTATTTTGTGAAATCAAGGGCAGGTGGCTCCCGCTTCCTAGATTTAGGATGAGGAGTCGCCTCTCGCCCTTGAACTGGCTTCCTCTTCTGTGAAGTGGAGGGTTTCTTAGCCGACTGCTCCTTGTCCAGAGCAGGCGGCTTCTTGTTGATCAACTCTTGAATTTCTCCCTTGAAGTCCCTCATGAAGGTCATGAGTTCACTCCTTGTGATGGGAGCAGACCCAGAATGTGGTTGCGGAATTTGTGGCAAAGTGTCTAACTTGTCAGAAAGTGAAGATAAAACACAAAAGACCGCAAGGAACTGTGCAATCATTGGAAATTCCTGGATGGAAATGGGATTGTATTTCAATGGACTTTGTGACTTGCCTCCCAAAGTCAAAGAGTGGAAATGACACCATTTGGGTAGTGGTGGATATACTTAAAAATTCTGCAGTGCTCATACCAATGAAGGAGACCTGGAAGATGGAGCAACTTTCAAATTCTTACATAAAAAATGTGGTAAGATTACATGGAGTTCCAGAAGATATTGTGTCTGACAGAGATTCTAGGTTTCTTTCAAAGTTCTGGAAGAGTATGCAGGAAAACTTTGGTACAACACTTAAGATGAGTACAACACTTTACCCTGCCACATATGGGCAAACTGAGAGAACTATTCAAACCCTGGAAGACATGTTGAGGGCTTGTGTTATAGATTTCTAAGGGGGATGGGAAGATAGCTTGGACTTAATTGAATTTTCCTATAATAATAGCTACCATGTAAGCATTGACATGGCTCCATTTGAGGCATTATTTGGAAGGATGTGTCGCAGTCCGATCTGTTGGAACGACATAAGTGAAACAATGATTTTAGGGCCTCAAATGATCGAGGATACAGTTAAGCAGGTAAGGGAGATTCAAGCGGCACAAGATCGCCAAAAGAGCTATGCAGATTTGAAGCGTAAAAAGGAGGAATTCGAGGTCGGTGACAAAGTATTGTTAAAGGTGTAACCAATTAAAGGTGTAATGAGATTTTGAAAGAAAGGAAAGCTTAGCCCAAAGTATATTGGTCCATATGAAGTATTGCAAAGGATAGGCAAAGTAGCTTATAGGTTGGCCTTACCTATGGAGCTAAGTAAAGTGCATAATGTATTTCATGTATCTCAGTTAAGAAGGTATATCCCTGATAAGTCACATGTGCTACAAACCGAAACCATTCAGTTATATCAAAGCTTAACTTATGAGGAAAGACCTGTCAAGATCCTTGACAGTAAAGTGCGTAGTACACGCAATAAGGAAGTTAAGATTGTTAAAATGCTATGGTCTAACCAAGAGTATGAAGAAGCAACTTGGGAAGCGGAGGATGAGATGAAGAAGAAATTTCCCGAGTTGTTTAAGGTATGGTGAGATACGGGGACGTAACTCGTGTTCTTTAAGGGGGGTAGAATGCAGTAGAATTTCGCGCGTTTTCCCTATATTTTAAGTTTTTTTTGTGCTTTTGCACATTTTTTACGGTTATTTAAAGTAATTATGATTTCAAAGAGACATTAAAGTCAAAAGTATGACAAAAGAGTACAGCAATATTATATGAAGTGAGGAAAAAGTTTGAATTTCGTCACCCAATTTTCGGGACGAAACTTCTTTTAAGGGGGAGGTACTATAATACCCCGTATTTTTATAGGTATTTTAACTTAAATAATTATTTCTTAAAGTATTTAAATAATTGAAAATGAATTATCTATGGTGTTTCATTAATTTAAAAAGTATTTTAATTAAAAATTTATTTTTAATTATTTAACAATCTTGAAAATATTTTATTTTATGATTTGAAAACTTTGGGGCATATTATTTTATAAAAGGAAATTTTTAAAGTCAACGAGTTTTTAAGGAAAGTCAAAATATTATTTCAAATAGGAAAGGGATCATTAAGAGTAGTAAAGGAATTTTAAGTAGGAGGGTTATTGAGAGAGGATATAAATACCCATCATATGAACAAAATCAAACTTTGCCCAAGGTAGAGAATACCCAAAGGTAAACTCTCTCTTTCTCTCCTCTTATTTTCTCTCCCCTTAGTTTTTCCCCTTCCCCTTTATTTTTATTTTTGTTTCAATCACCACCCACACATACACCACCACCGGCCAGCCACCACCACAGCCACCACCGGCCGGCTGCCACGACCAGCGAACACTGACAGCAGCAGCACCGAACGGCAGGCGCGACAACAGCCTTGTCGCGGTGATGCTGTGCGCACAGCTTAAAAAAAAAATTCTTTCTTTTTGATTTTTAATTAAATCCACCCTTAATCTAATTTTTGTTTTTGGTTTTTGTGATGATTTTAATGATATTTGATAATAAGTATTTTGTATATAAATTTTACGATTTGGTTTTGAATTAAAAAGCCCCAAATTATAAACCCTAGGTTTATAAGTTTATGAACATTCATGGAAATTGTTTATGGGTGATTTAAATTATTGAAATAAGTGATTTAAAACACAATTACAACAGTTTTTAATGATTTAATAAAGCTGGATTTTTTTTATATAAGCTATAATTATGTTTCTTGAAAGGATTTTTAATTACCCATTAATTGGGAATAAAAGTAAGGGTTTTAAACTAAATTTCAGCTTGTTTTAAAGGATTTATGAGTGATTTAAGGAGTGTATATATTGCTGGAAATTTGTGTGGAATGGGTATTGTTTCGGGGTTTTCTGATGTCCTGCGGGAGAGTTACAATTCCGAGACTGGAACCGGACGCCTGTACCTGCAAAACCACGGAGACTCCTGGTGGTGGGAGCTCCGCCTCCAACGGTCAAGTTAGTACTTGATTAAGGAGTAATTAATGCGGAAATTAAAGTGATTGGGTCTCTCTAGGTGAGAGTGTTTAATGTGTGTAATCTGCGTTGTTCGCGTGATCTGCATGTAATCCCCCTTAATGAGGATTAAGGGAGGTATTTATAACCTCGGGAAACGTGCGAATCTAGGTTTAGGTTAACCTTGGGCTGATTGGGCTTCCCTCGGAAGTTGGGCCTAGGTGACCGGTTATCCCAGGTGTCATGGGAAGGACACGTGTCGTGTCGTAATTGGTCCAAGGTGGACGGATCATTGCTTGACACGTGGCAGGTTCCTATTGGCCCATGTGACAGACACATGGCGGAACCTGATTGGTCCACTTGTCAGATGGTGATTGGTGGGAGCAAAATCCCCTAATCATTTGCCCCTCACAGGTGGCACTTTACTGGTCACGTGTTACCTGTGGCAGGTGTCGCACTGTAACAGAGCGACGGCCTGCTACAGGTGTCACTCGGCGAAAGGCCGAGAGATTCTCCCGCCCAAATTATGAATTTTGGAAGTGACCCTTCGCCTTCTCACTTTGCCTATATAAAGGAGTGTTGACTTCGGTCATTTTCACACTTGAGAACTTTGTGAGAGAACATTCGGACCCCTGAACTTGCTCTGACATTTTGGACCCTTTCTGCCTACCGCCTGCTCTGACAAGCCGACTGCACAGGATTTTCAGAACTCCATCAACGTCACTCGTTCAGGTAACCGTCGGTTCTCTTACTCTTAATTTTCTCTTTACTTTATTCTTTTTTGAAATGGCACCACGGAAGCACACGACACGACCTAGGTTAGTGATCAGCCGGTCATCGGGGACGGCTGAATCTAGGACTAGGAGTGCCGCCTGCCCTTTTCTGGACCCATCTTTGCCCTTTATACAAAGTCCGACTGTATCTGTGTCTATGCAGAGCATGATGGCCAGGACAAAAAAGACTTCCAGGATCTCAAACTCAGACGGCTCCTCCCACAGGGTGCTGATTAGTGAAACATCTGACCAGGCGCCAGATGTGGAGGTGAAACAAAGCGGCTTGAAAGCCGGCAGTTCTGAGGGAGGAGTCAAAGTGACCCCTTCCCATTTTACAGTTGACAATTCTTCATTCTCTCCTGCTCCTTTTAAAGGAGAGGAGGCGGGCCCCTCCGGGAGAGGGGAAGAGTCGTCCTCTTCGGACTCGTCAGAGGACGATTCCGAGTCTACCTCTTCTGGCCATGCTTCTCTGGACATAGAAGAGAAAAACAGTCGCCTGCAGGAGGCGAGGCTTTCTCACGCAGTTGAGAAGGGGGACGATTGGGCGGAGCCATCCGCCTCTCACCGAGAGCAAAATACCCCCTACTACTGCACGGTACCTCGGGGCCGGATCACAGCCATGCAAGAGAAAGTGGAGAGCTTTATCGCAAACCACACAATGGGCCCCGGCTTTTTAGTGTTTGTGCCGGATCCTGAAGACACAGTCGTCTGGCCGGCTGGTACCAGTTATGATAGCGCCTGCTTTGGCTGCTACGAGGCGGCCATCAAGGCTGGGCTACGCTTCCCACTATATCCGGCTGTTCAGCGGATCTTGGATGGGTATGAGTTGGGGTTATGGCAGTTAGCCCCGAACTCCTGGGTCAACGTACTCGGCTATGTGGCCGGGTGCGAACTGCACGGGGTGGAGCCGAGCTTCGAGGCTTTCGCCCACATGAACTACCTGAGCCGGACCCCTAAGGCAGGCGGTACCGGCTGGTATCAATTGAAGAGCCAAAGGGGCTACCTCATGACGAGAGGTAAAGCAAACAAATGGAAGGACTGGCGGAGAACCTTCCTTATCATTGAGAGTTCAGACACAGAGCTGAACAAACGCTTCAACAGGTGGAACAGGAAACCGCCCCTTCTTGCAGGCGGCCGCAGCATGCCGCCTGTTCCCCCCAAGGCTAAGAAAGAGATCCTAGATAAAGGACTCTTCAAAGTAGAGTCGAAGGTGAACCCTACTTCAGGGGTACGAGAGCAAGTACCCCTGCACTGCGTCCCGAGCTTCAAATGGCTCTACGACGAGTACTTTTTGGCCGCCTGTGGACTCAGCAGTCGGTGCTCAAGAGGTAGCCGACCTGTCGAATACTCTGCTTTTCCGTGCATTTCTTGTTATGACTTTTATTAACTTTGCTATTTGTTTTTGCAGCGGACGCCATGAGCAAAATTACCGCCTCCAAGACTGCGGCGGCCATGTTGCGGGCCTCCATCATGAAACAAGCTTCAACCGACTCCCCCAACAAGGGGGCACCCTTGGTGGGCTTCGAACCTTTCACCCTCTTTTTGGAGTTGTGTTTATGTATATACTGACTCTTTTCTTCTTTTTTAGACGAGCGCTCCAAGAGCTTCTTCTTCCCAACAGCCGGACCCCAAGGCCCGGAGGACGACTGTTGCGAGCTCTCCTGGTTCTGCCAGGAAACATGCGGCGGCTGAGAAACAGCCGGCCACTTCTTCTAAAACTCCAGCTGGGCCACCTAGAAGTATGAAATTGTCCTTGTAAATTTTAGACTTGCTCCCTTCTTTACTAGGTCTAATCCGTTTGTTTATGCTTGATGCAGCCGGGCCTAAGGAGCCTGACTTGGTCGAGGTGGCCAAGTCTATGATCAGGGCCGTTCCTCCAGCTGAAAGGGAGGCGGTCAGGGGTGTCGGCACCCTTGACCTAGACGGGATTGCAGGGGTCCTTGCTGAGGTATACTTAGCATATTTTTGAGTATTTGAATTCCAAGACGCCTGTTTTCTCTTTTTGTTTAGAAACTGACGCCTGTTCCCCTTTTTACGTAGGACCTGCTCCAAGTGAACGGCCTTCGCAAGCCTCTTGACCGGATGAACAAAGAGGTAAAGGCTGCAAAAGCTATGGCCGCCTCTGAATGTGATAAGGCAATGTTTCAAATTGCCCAAAATGAAGTTCTGACCATTGATATTCTTTATTATCAGGCGCAGGCTACCGCCGCTATCCGGGCTCAGTTAGAGGCGGCCCAGAAGAGGAATAGCGAGCTGGAGGCGACCATCAACAACCTCAAGGCCGAGCTGAGACCTTTTCGCCAAAAGATGTCCTCATACGAAACCTTGGAGAAATCCTTGGCGAGCGTAAAGGTACGCCTGGTGACCCAGGAGAAGAGTCTTACTCAGGAGCTCTCGGAAAAGGCCGAGCAAGAAAAGAAAGAGCTGGTCCGGGAGATGATGGAAGACTCTGCTCAAATTCAGCGCATGACTTGGGGCCGCCTATTCCCCAATGTCGACTTTGCCTCATGGGAAAAAACGTACCGCCAAAGTTCTGATAGATATAATCAAGAGATCCTGGCGGCTGCTGAGGAAGAGGCGTTGGAGGACGCGTTGGAGGAGGAGGAGCAGCCGGTAGTGGCGCTTGTGCCGCTTGGGGGTAATGCATCAAAGAAGGATGCAGCTAAAGCCGAGTCCAACAAGAAGAGTGCTGACCAGGCGGCAGCTGTTGTTATTGAAGATCTGCCCCCTTCTTAAGCTTTATGTCTTCTTTCCACGGCCTGCGTGCCGTTTGTTTGCATTTACCCGGCCAGGGGGCCGGGGCTCTGAATATTTTGCCGGTCTTTAATGACCGGCTTCTTTTTAATGAATTTTTTTGTTTTGCTTCAAATTTGTTTAAGTATTGAATATTCTGATATCCAATTGTACACTATACCGACTGTTTTACATGGCCGATAGTTGCAGACAGGTACGGATAGTTAGTCACGCCGCCTATGCCCCTGGACGACTGGTTGTCTGTTTCCAGGCTAGACGATTAGTCGTCCATTTATCCAATCGGTATTCGAACCATTTTAAAGACTGGATCCCCATTAGGCAGGCGGTCCGTTCATTTGTAAAATTAACCAAGTAGGAAAGTGGTTTGACCAAGTAAACATGATTGTTACCTAGTCTCCAAGTAACTGAGTAGTAGAGGTATCAAGCGGTTGGTACCGGTTGTTCCCCTTTATTCGCCAATGTTTGTTGGCTTTTAACTCATAGGTTGTTAACCTAGCAGGAGTAGTGGTTGAGAGCCCCTGTTTGCTAAAAACAGGCGGACGACTCATACCTTTTAGGCTCCATACTAAGTTTGAGAGAATGACTATGAGTTAACTTTGGAGTTACTCAGTCGCCGTCACTCCTGCTTGAGTAGTAAAGGTACCAGGCGGCGGAGGCCAGCTGAACCTTTTGATTCGCCATTGTTTGTTGGCTTTTAACTCAAGAGGTACCCCCTGCATTTATCCCAAGTAATACAGGCGGTCATCTGACTCAGATGTCAACTGCTACCACTGGTTTGGTTAGTGATAAGAGTTATCCTTGTCTCAAAAACGGCTACGTGGTTGCCCTTGGGGACAGTCGTATAGGTGCCGTGTAATTAGTTTATAGAGCAATGTTCCACCCAAAAGGGAGCTGCTCTCTGCGACGAATTTCATCCGGAGGGATGCCGCCGGACGCCTGCTATGATGTTGGGACAGGTCGTATTAGTTTTGAAGATTGGATCAGTTGGCTTGGCGCCTGGTCTGATCATTCGGCCTGTGGCCTTGGTTAGTTCTTGGTGAACGTAGGTGCTAAGTAAAAGGAGGGTAGCCGCTTTTTAGGCACAGGGTCGGCCAGGTCCTGATCATTTTTAGTTAAGTATAAGGGGGGTGGCTGTGTGTTTGGAACCAGTCGGCCCTCTTTTATGGAGAGTAGCCGACTATATGTCCAGACGGCATGCCCCTATGGTGATAGAGTAAAATACTTAATGGAGAGTAGCCGACTGTAAAGGTACAGGCGGCATGCCCCTATGGTGAGTAAAATACTCAATGGAGAGTAGCCGACTGTAAAGGTACAGGCGGCATGCCCCTCTGAAGATAGAGTAAAATACTCAATGGAGAGTAGCCGACTGTAAAGGTACAGGCGGCATGCCCTTATGGTGAGTAAAATACTCAATGGAGAGTAGCCGACTGTAAAGGTACAGGCGGCATGCCCCTCTGAAGATAGAGTAAAATACTCAATGGAGAGTAGCCGACTGTAAAGGTACAGGCGGCATGCCCCTCTGAAGAGAGTAAAATACTCAATGGAGAGTAGCCGACTGTAAAGGTACAGACGGCATGCCCCTCTGAAGAGTAAAAATTAAACATGGAGAGTAGCCGACTGTTTGTTAGTAGGCGTGCCCCTCTTAGTACAAAATTGAATATTAGGTACGCAAACTTTTATTAAGTAGCCCTTGACTATTTACATCATTCAAAAGAAATATTTCTTAAGATTATCTACATTCCAAGTTCGAGGCAACGGTTGTCCGTTTGGTGTTCCCAGACGGTAGGTACTGTCCCTGACCTCTTCACAGATTCGGTAGGGTCCTTCCCAGTTGGGAGTTAGTTTGCCAGACTCATTAGCCCTACCAACTGCTTCCATTTTTCTAAGTACAAAGTCCCCCACTTTGAGTGGACGCCTGTGTACTTTTTTGTTGTATGATCTAGTCATTCTCAGGCGGTAAATTTCATGGCGCAAGACAGCATTTCCCCTCCTTTCAGGAAGTGAGTCTAATGCCAGGCGCATGGCTTCCCAGTTTGCCTCTTCGTCATATAGCATTACTCGAAGAGTCGGCTCGTAGTGTTCTATTGGAAGAACAGCTTCCGCACCATAAGTTAGGAGGAATGGAGTTTCTCCAGTCGCCCCTTTTTCAGTCGTCCTAATGGCCCAGAGAACATGTGGTAATTCATCCGCCCATAGGCCGCCTGCACGTTCAATCTTTTTCTTGAGACCGTCTGAGATGATTTTATTAAAGGCTTCTACCTGGCCGTTTGCTTGTGGACGACCGACAGATGCAAAGTAGTGTGCAATTCCTTGGTCACCCAACCAGCTTTTGAGAACAGGCGTCTCAAATTGGGGACCATTATCAAAAACCATAGACATGGGAACCCCGAACCGAGTTATGACATTTTTCCAAATGAATGAAATTACATACTTCGTCTTGATTCCCTTTACAGCCTCCGCCTCTACCCATTTAGTGAAGTAGTCGACGGCAACAAGTATGTACCTCCTTCCGCCTGTAGCAGGCGTATATGGACCCAGAATATCCATGCCCCACTTAGCAAACGGTAGTGGGCTATGAATGGTAGTGAGGTCAGTAGCCGGACGATGAATTAGCTTGCCAAACCTTTGGCACTTGTCACATTTTTTCACCATCTCCATTGCATCTGCTTCTAAAGTAGGCCAAAAGTAGCCCTGCCGCCTTGCCCGTTGAGCAAGCGTCCTACCGCCTATATGGGAAGCACAGTAACCAGAGTGAAGATCGTCTAGTATCTCTCGTCCCTTTTCTGGAGTAACACACTTTAAGAAGGGTTGAAGGTACCCCCCTTTGTGAAGTTCTCCCTTTTATTATTTCAAAACTGGTTGCTCGTTTTTTCAGTACTGCCGCCTGTTGATGATCATCCGGCAGGGTGCCGTTTTTCAGATATGCCCTGATTGGATCCATCCAGGTTGAGCTTCTGTCTAGGATTCCAATAGGGTCCTCCTCGATGCTTCTCTTCTCCATTACTTCCCAAAAAACAATTCGAGGAGTATCACAGGAGGCGGATGATGCTAATTTTGACAGTGCATCCGCCTGGTTGTTTTCTGATCTCGGCACTTGGGTCAGATGGAAATCTTCAAGGGAGCCGACTGCTTGTCGGACCACCTGTAAATACTTGATCATGGCCGGATGGGTTGCTTCGTATTCGCCATTGTACTGACTCACTATCAATTGTGAATCGGAACAGGCGTCTATTTTTCTTGCCCCTGCCGCCTTGCACATGCGGATTCCGGCTAGTAAAGCTTCATATTCTGCCTCATTGTTTGAGGCCTGAAAACTGAAGCGTAGAGCATACTCATACCTGTCGCCCTCTGGCGACTGACATATGACGCCTGCTCCACAACCATTTGAAGTAGAGCTTCCGTCCACATATACCTTCCAGACTTGGTCTGTAACATGAGAGTCCGGAGGACGAGTCATCTCAACAATAAAGTCAGCAAAGGCTTGCCCATTCACTGCTTTTCTAGGCTCGAAAGTAACTTCGAGGCTCTGAATTTCTATGGCCCATTTGATCATTCGGCCTGACGACTCCATGATGGTCAGTGGCCGCTTGATAGGTTGTTCTGTATACACGACGACTGCATGTGCCAAAAAGTAGGGCTTCAATTTTTTAACAGCCATGAAGAGTGCAAGACCAAATTTCTCCACTAAGGGATACCTCAACTCGGCATTTTTCAGTACGTGACTGACAAAGTAGACCGGGAGCTGACAGCCGTCTCTTTCAGCAAGGAGAACAGCGCTTAACGCATGTTCAGAGACGGTCAGGTACATGTAGAGTACTTCTTTGGGCAAAGGGCTGACCAGCCTCGGCAAGGAATGCAAGTGAACTTTCAATTTCTGGAGAGCGGCCTCAGCATCCGGCCCCCATTCAAACCTTTCCTTTTTCTTAATTGCCTGGAAAAAGTATAGGCATTTATCGCCTGATCGGCTTAGAAATCTTCCCAAGGCCGTCAGACAACCTGTTAACTTCTGAACCTCTCGGATGGTACGAGGCGACTACATGTCAATGACCGCCTGCACCTTCTCAGGGTTCGCCTCTATTCCTCTTTGATTGATAAGGAATCCGAGAAATTTCCCACACTCAACTCCAAAGACACATTTCTTGGGATTGAGCATGACATGGTGCCGCCTGAGTGTGGAGAAAGTTTCTTGGAGGTCCGACAGATGATCTTTCTGAAGTTTAGACTTGACAATAATATCATCAATATATGCCTCGACATTTCTTCCAATTTGATCAAAGAACACAGTGTTTATCATTCGCTGGAAAGTGGCCGGGGCATTCTTAAGACCAAACGGCATGACCGTGTAACAGTATAACCCCTGATCAGTGACGAAGGTCGTCTTCTCCTGATCTTTCTTCCATAAAGGAATTTGATGGAAACCAGAGTAGGCGTCCATAAAGCTCATCAAAGCATGGCTGGTTGTTGAGTCGACCAGGTTATCAGTTTTAGGCAGAGGGTAACTGTCTTTGGGGCACGCCTTGTTTAAGTCTGTGTAGTCTACACACATTCGCCAGGTGCCATTCGGCTTTTTAACAAGCACCACATTTGCAACCCAGTCTGGGAAGTAACATTGCCGAATGAACCCTGCATCAAGTAATTTTTTAACTTCGGCGGCTGCCGCCTGACTTCTTTCTTCGCCATGGTTCCGCTTCTTCTGCCGTACCGGCTTCTTTTTCGGAAACACGGCCAGTTTATGTACCGCCAGATCAGGACTAATGCCTGGAATTTCATGGACTTCGAATGCAAAGATGTCCTTGTATTCTTTCAATAGTTTGTGAAAGTCGTCACCAAGGTCTCTCAGAGCAGTTGTCCCAACTGTGACTGTTCGCTCAGGACGTGAGTCGTCTAAGATCAAGTCCGTATGCTCACCAGCCGGCTGAGGGCGGAATTCATCTGACCACTCCGTCTGGGATGCCTTTCTCTTCTTGCCGCCTGCTTCTTGAACAGGCGCACTCTCCTTGACATTGTCAAGGTCTATTTTTCCACCACTCAACCCAGTGGCCATAACAATGGGCTTGACATCCGAGAGATAGCACTCTCGGGCCATCCTCTAATCTCCCCTTAGGGACCCGACTGTTCCATTATCCCTCTCAAACTTGAGCAACATAAGAGATGAGATTATAACAGCCTTGGAATTATTCAGGGTTGGTCGTCCCAGAATCATGTTGTAGGCCGAGAGTTCTTTTACTACCAGGAACCGGACTACCATGTGTCGTCCTTCCCCTTTTTCGCCCAAGCGGATGGGTAAATCCACTCGTCCCACTGGGTGGACTCCTCCTCCTCCAAACCATACTAAAGGGTGGGATGCCGGATGTATGCAATCAGTCTGATATTTTAGTTTCGACAGACATTTGCTACTGATGAGATCTGAGGAGCTTCCGGTATCTATGAGGATTCGGCCAACTCTCTGGTTGTCCACTTTACATTCAATAACGATAGGGACGTCATGCGGCCCTCTTACCCTTCCTAGATCTTCTTCAGTGATGACAATCTCAGGAAATGAATATTTGGAGGGGCGTTCTTGGTGAACGGAATTTACATCTAACCGTCTGATATTGTCTTTGTTTCCCCTAATAGTGGGGCCGCTTCCTGAGAAGCCGCCTGCAATGGTGTAGACGACTGCATCATCTGTATCGAAGCTGTCGGCCTGTTGATTCTTTTTGGCCGACTGCTAAATCGAGGAAGTGTTCCCCGTAGATTTTTTGACATAAGTGTCAAGATCACCTTGCTCAGCCAGGCAGTCCAGATACCGCATGAGACTGATGCATTCATTGGTGTGATGACCAACATCTTCATGATAATCACATCATTTTTCTTGGTTTCGACTGTTTGCAGAACCCTTCATGGGGACCGGCTTCTCAATTGAGATCCGTCCCTTGATTTCCTTTAGGATAAATTGGATATCCTTGTTAAACGCATACTTTGGGGAGTATGGTTTGAATTCTTTTTTCTTTTTCTGGGCCGGCTGTTTAGAGGAATCAGCCGCCCTGACCTCTTTTCTCTTCTCGTCTTTGTTGGACGACTGCTTCTGTCGTCCTTCTCTTTTGTCGGACCTTTTCCCGTTCGACTATTTTACCGTACTACAAAGATCAGTCGCCTGTATATAGGCTTCCGCTTCAATCAAGGCCTCTTGAAGAGTCGCCACCCTCTTTCGGACCAAATCAAATTTGAAGGTCGACCCGTCTTTGAGACCTTTGAAAAAGTCAGTATAGGCTACTTCATCCGGTAACCCTTGAATCTGTATTCTCATCAGGTTAAACCGCCTGATGTAAGAACAAAGACCCTCCTTCTCGCCCTGCTGAATTGTTCCAAAATCAAGGGTCGTCTTCTTCGCAGGGATGTTCATGGCGAAGTTGGAGGTGAATAAGTAAGCAAGCGTCCTGAAGTTATTTACACAACCAGTCGGCAGGTTGCCGAACCATTGTTGTGCGATTCCTTTGAGAGTCGCTGGGAAACACTTGCACCAAGTGGGATCATCCAACCCTTGAAGGTACATCAGGTTGGTGAATGCCATCAGATGGTCTTCTGGGTTAGTAGTGCCGTCATTGGGACCTACTAATACATTTTTCACTTTGGCCGGCTGAGCGGCTTCAGTAATTTCCTTGGAGAAGGCCGACGGCTGTTCACCAAGTCTAAGCAACCGTAGCTGCCAGTCCATAGGTTGGAAATTTTTTGCTGCATGTCCACCAAACGGAGGTGGCTGTAAAAAATACTGTTGTTGCGGTACGAACGGTAAGTTTGGTACCGCCTGGTCGCTATGAAAGCCGGACTGACGGGAGGTGCCGCCTGACTGACTCTCATGATACGACTGAGTATGCCTCATCGAGGTATTTCGCAGACTGTCTTGGAAGTTTGAAGTAGAGGCCGACTCTGACAATCGGTCACTCTTCTTCTGCTCTAGCAGTAGCCGAGCGTTTGTGTATGATTTCCTCGACCCGTCCGCCTGAATATGACGAACAGGTTTCCTATTTCCTGGAGTAGGAAAACGGTATTTTGTGAAATCAAGGGCAGGTGGCTCTCGCTTCCTAGATTTAGGATGAGGAGTCGCCTCTCGCCCTTGAACTGGCTTCCTCTTCTATGAAGTGGAGGGTTTCTTAGCCGACTGCTCCTTGTCAAGAGCAGGCGGCTTCTTGTTGATCAACTCTTGAATTTCTCCCTTGAAGTCCCTCATGAAGGTCATGAGTTCACTCCTTGTGATGGGAGCAGACCCAGCAGTCGGCTGTTGCCGAACAGGCGGTGCGCCTGCTGGCTCGCTTCCTGTATGAAGATGTTCCCGTTCCCTCCTTTCGGTATGACGGGTACGTCGGGCCCTTAGGGTCCCGTCTGAAGCTGTGTGAGCTTCAACTTCAAATTCATTCTCAGTATCGTGGTCCGACAGAACTTGAGGGTCGTCTAGGGGACGCCTCTCTTCAGGAGTCGGTACAGACTTGGATGCCATCTCAGAAGTACTCTCCCCACAGACGGCGCCAAATGTTTCGGGGTTTTCTGATGTCCTACGGGAGAGTTACAATTCCGAGACTGGAACCGGACGCCTGTACCTGCAAAACCACGGAGACTCCTGGTGGTGGGAGCTCCACCTCCAACGGTCAAGTTAGTACTTGATTAAGGAGTAATTAATGCGGAAATTAAAGTGATTGGGTCTCTCTAGGTGAGAGTGTTTAATGTGTGTAATCTGCGTTGTTCGCGTGATCTGCATGTAATCCCCCTTAATGAGGATTAAGGGAGGTATTTATAACCTCGGGAAACGTGCCAATCTAGGTTTAGTTTAACCTTGGGCTGATTGGGCTTCCCTCGGAAGTTGGGCCTAGGTGACCGGTTATCCCAGGTGTCATGGGAAGGACACGTGTCGTGTCGTAATTGGTCCAAGGTGGACGGATCATTGCTTGACACGTGGCAGGTTCCTATTGGCCCATGTGACGGACACATGGAGGAACCTGATTGGTCCACTTGTCAGATGGTGATTGGTGGGAGCAAAATCCCCTAATCATTTGCCCCTCACAGGTTTAACAATCGTCATAAGTATATCACTCATTATGGCTATCGGAACCTCTTTCCTTGACCATGAGTATTGTTAGTTCTCTTGTTTGAGTACTAGTCCGCTTTGATGTTGTCAAACGTCTGTCGTACAAGGGGATTATAAAGGCAACATTTGGGCGGCTAGGGCCTCTTAGTAAGGGAAGCTAACAATGCAAGACTGGGAATGTCCCCCTATTAACAGTAGGGAACATGTCTTTGTTGTTTACAAGGCCTCTCGAAGAGCGAGACTGTGAAAATGCATGGTTGTGCTCAGATGGATTTTAGAAATCATCTGCTTATTGACAGTCGAACTCAGAAATTGAGAAAATTCTGGACGTAATAAGGATGACGAAAAATCTTACCTTATAGTTCACGAAGAGACAATAAGTGACATAGGAAACAGGCTATACACAATTAGCACACTTGTCCGGAAGGACAAGTAGGAGATTGAATGGAATGGTGTCCTTAGAACAAGTGTATTATTCCGATAGAGGGTTCAAAATTAATTAGAAAGTTAATTATTCAGTGAGGTCAAGTGATCGGAATGCCTAGCTGGAGGTCGTTTCCGATTAGTAATATTCATGAAAAATTAATATTACAGCTTAATCTTGACTGAACCCTTCGGGTCACACCCAATCGTGTAACCGAACCAAAGCGACGAATTAATCCGAAGGATTAAAAGAGTCAATAGAGTTTCACGAACAAAGACGTTGGATTACAAGCTTAGAGCGTCGAAATCGAGCGTTGTGCGTTGAGTCGATTTTAAGAATCGACGAACACGAGAAAAATAATCAAATAATATATCGTGTTAAAAATTACGAGTATAGCACGAGCCCTAGCCATGCCTCGGATCGAAGGCAAGTGGCTAGGGGCAGCAAGCAACAAGGCACCAAGCCACCGCAGCCCTCGCAAGGCCCAACTAGGCTTGTCGTGGAATGTGGGGCTGGCTGGGGATGCTTCGTGGGCTTGCGCACCACAACACCCCAAGCCGGGCAGCCCAGTAAGGCTAGCAAGCAAGCCGAGCTTGCGAGGCTGCTGCTAGGCCTGCGCTACTGCTCGCTTGCGGGTGGCGCTGCTAAGCCTGCGTATGTGCGTGGGCTTGTGACCAAGGGCTAGCAGGCCTAGCCTTGTGGCGCAAGGCTGCCAGCAAGGCTGGCCTTACTGCCTAAGGTCGGGCAGCTGCCCGGGCTTACCGAGTAGGTGGAGGAAAGCCTTGCCTTGCTCTCCAAGGCCAAGGTGGTCCTCCAACCTACTCCCTCTTTGTGTGATGACACTTGTTATTTGATTATTGTTTCATGGCTATTTAATTTAATTTAGAATTAAATTAAATTCTATTTTTCCTTTTTACCAACTATCCCACATTGAAAGATGATGGGATTTCAAGGGCTCTATTCCCTATAAATACCAATCATTTGGCTTTGGGAAAGGGCACTTGAGTTGGTGATCTTTAAGGGATCTCCAAGAAGAGAAAACCTTTGTTCTAATAACTCTAAGTTTTTTTTGGTCTAGCCCCGACTAAGCTTCGGGGTAGGGATCGGTGCGGTTCGGTAGCACGGGTGTGAGCCGTCGGAGGTTCTCGCACTTGCGGAACTTGAAGCTTTCAAGTCCGAACTTGAGGTTGAGCGAAGCACGCTACAAGGATGAGCATTATCTCTCTTCTCTTATGTTTATGTCTATTTTGCATGCTTTTATTTATGTTGTAATTATTATGCATGCGATCCAGTTATCGAGCTTTGTTTCCGCGCGGTGTTAGAAACCGCAAAACCCAACATTGTGAGGGTTTATTGTTTGCGAATTTTTTATGGTTGATTGTTTAGGTTAAGGTTCATAGATGTGATAATTGTGTTTGGGTAGTACCCGATTGTGTATTTCATATGTAGGTAACATGTCTACCTTTTTTGATAATCTTACCATACGGTTCTGGCATGGGGGTAATTTCAAAATTATTGGTAATGGTGAGTTGGTATACTATGGTGGTATGGGTAGGAATTTTGTTGTGGACCCTGATATAGTTATTGGGAGTTACTTGAATTTGTAGAGAAGTGTGGGTATGCCTCTGTGAATGGGATGTTTTATCTAATCCCAGGAATGATTCTGCAAGATGGTCTTAGAAGAATAGAGGGTGATACTGAAGTGTTAGAGTTGGTAGAGTTGACTAAAAAATTCAGGGCTCTTGAAATTTACTTATTGCATCATGATGTGGGGCTTATTTTGACACCTAGAGAGGTTGTTTCTTGTAGTAAAGGGAGGGAAGAAGTAGTGCTTGATACAGGTGTTGAAAATCCACCACAAATTATTGAAGTCCAACCTGTTGAAAACCCTTCACAAATTGAAGACCTCACAATACCAGAAACCCAACCAGTCATTAAGGAAAAAAGTAATGTTAGATGACCCCAAAAAAGGACCGCCCATAAAAATAATGGAACCCATTAGGACAAGTCCTAGAATAAAACAAAAACATGCCTCCACATCTAGTGCAAAAGATGCTTCCACATTAGCACAAGTTGCTTTAACTGACCTAACTACCCCATCTACCAAGAAAAAGACAAGCATTTATAAGATTCCCTCATCCTCTTTGACTGATGCTACTACCCTCATTAAACCACTACAACCACACATCAGTGAGAAAGAGAGTGAACCCCCTTTTCAAACCCTTTCTCAAATAGAAACCCTCTCTCAATTCCCTTCCTTAGAATTTGCATGCACAAATGATTTACCTGAGATAAACACACAAACTTTAAGTGGGTTGCCTGAGATAAACACATAGACTTTAGATGATTATGAGTTGGAGGATAACAGGAGAGAGAGTCCATTAACGTGGAGTGAGATAGTAAGTGATGTTGAAGGATCCAGTGAGGAAGAAGATCCTTTGTTTGAAGTTGAGTATCATAAGTTTTGTGAAGGGTATGAGTTTGAAGATGAGGATGATGCTGAGTTTGATATAGGTGCAGAAGCTGGGGGTGAGTTTGAGAATGATTTTAGGTTGAATGATTTAGATCTGGAGCAGGAAGTACGAGTTGAGGCAGATGAGCAATTGGAAGAAGGAACTGATTACATTGTTAATGAATCTGATGTTGAGGATGATGAATTACTAGAACCTAGAGATAGGCTTAAGATTGTGAATACCAAATTGGTTGATTTGGCTAGACAGTTGGAGCAAGAAGCTAGGGAAGGCAAGCTAGGTTAACAAACATCACAGATCCAACCACTAACCTTTGCAACCAGTTCATCAGGCCAAGGAGTTGTGCCTACTGAAGGTGAGGATAGTGGTGATGAGGAGAACACACCACCTAACAGTGGGGATGAAGCAGAAGGAAGTGAAAGGGTGAAGAAGGGTTTGTTAGTCACAGGGGACATTGACTTTAGTTCATTTTTTAAGGAAGTTGGTCAAAGGTTCACCAACAGAGTTGAATTTTAAAGAGGTTGTGAGCAAATATGCAGTTATGCAGGGGAGAGATGTGAGCTATGTGATAAACAACAAGAGAAGGGATCAACTTGCAGTGAAATGTGTTGGTGAATGCCCTTTTACTTGTATTGTTCTATGCATACAAGGGATAAGACCTGGTTGGTGAAGATGTTGCATGACACACACACACTTGCCATAAGAATATGAGCAAAAACAGGCAACTAAAGTCAACATGGGTTGCAAGGCAACTATTGGAGGTATTTAAAGCTAGGCCACACTTGCCAGCTAAGGAGATAATTGAGACAGTAAGGAGGGCATATACGGTGATTGTAAGGAGGGATTTTGCCTACAAGGTGAAATATCATGCTCACAGAATGTTACATAGGTCTATGAAAGACCATTATATGAAGATTGAGAGGTACATTAAAGCTTTGAAAAATGCAAGCCCTGGGACAGATTTGGAGTTGGTTACTAAAGCTAACCTAAACTCTTAATAACCTATGTTTAATAGGTTGTTTGTTTGCTTTGATGGAGTTAAGGAAGGATGGAAGTCAGGTTGTAGGAGGGTGATTTGTGTAGGGTATAACATTTTTAAAGACATTCTAGCGAGCCAGATTATGTCTGTAGTGGGCAGGGACCCCAATGATGAAATGTTTCCCATCTCATGGGCAGCTGTGAAAGGGGAGAATAACTTGTCATGGGTTTGGTTTTTCACCCATTTGCAAACATGTCTTGAACTTGGAGATGGAACTAGTGTGGCTATTATCTCAGATGAGCATTAGGTACATTTGATAAACTTCTTTATGTCTGATTATTTGTGTTTTTGTTATACAAACTCTAATACTTGGATTTTTGTAATGTATGTTAGGATATCCTTCATGCTGTAGTTGCTGTGCTGCCCAAGGCTGAGCACAGACATTATGCAAAGCATATCTTTGCCATACGGCATAGGACATACAAGGGGGATGAGATGAAGATCCATTTCTGGAAGATAGCCAAGTCATACAATGAAGCTGATTTTAATGATAATTGGGATCAACTAAATGAGTTAAATCCTGAAGCTGCTCTTGCATTTAAGAGGTACAACCCTTGCAATTTCTGTTGAGCATTCCTAAACACTTCAACCAAGACTGATGCCATAACTAACAATATGGCTGAAACTTTCAATACATACATCATAAATGCTAGGACAAAACACATAATATACATGCTATAAGACATTAGAGTGGCTTTAATGCAAAGATTAGTGAAAAGAAGGAAAGAAATGGAAAAGTGTAAGTCTGTGTTGTGCCCTAGAATCCAAGCTAGGCTTGAGAAAGAAAAAGAAAAGGATGCAAATTGTGATGTTATGCCCTTATCTGACACTCACTTCAATGTCAGATACTTCTTAGACCAACTGACTGTTGATTTGAATGCTAGAGTTTGTAGTTGTAGGAAATGGAACATGCTAGGTGTACCATGTTGCCGTGCCATAGCATGTATATTTTTTGTGAACAAAGAAGTAGAGGCTTTTGTAGATGATTGCCATAAACTAAACACCTTTTTTAAGGCATATGCTGGTTCAATCTTACCTTGTGAGGGAGATAGATATTGTCCTAGGGTGCCCTGTAACTTAGACCCACCCCCAATCAAGATTGGTCTTGGGAAACCTAGAAAGAACAGGATCAAGCATCCTAAAGAGAACCCTAAGAAGCCAGGATGTCTTCTTAGGAGTGGCATTGAAATGACATGCAACATTTGTAGAACAAAGGGGCATAACAAAAGGTCTTGCCCAAACAAGGGATCTTATGTGCCAATAGAGCCAGCTCTAAAAAGACCAAGAGGTAGGCCGAGAAATGATGTTGCTGCCTCCCAACCTATTCATGATTCCTAGATGGTTTCATCTTCAACACCAACACAAGTTGTCCAGCCATTTGCACACCATTACACCAACACATCACAGCCAACACAGCTTGGCAGAGGTGGCAAGATGATTTTAGGAGGCCAAGGTGCTAGAGGAGTTAGCCAAGCTTCAGTTAGAGGAAGGGGCTCAACTGCAGCTGAGTCAAGTGCTGAAAGAGGGCAAGGCAGGGGGAGAGGAACAGGGCAAGGCAAGGGGAGAGGAAGAGCCAAGGGGAGAGGGAGGAATCAGGTATAACACCTACAACATTAATTTAGACAATCACTTCATGAATTGCTCTCTAACCTAACTGAATTCTTCTACAATCTCCCATTGGAATTGGAGTTCTGTTTAGTCAAGATGGGACACCAATAACTGAGATATAAGCATTCCATGACTTATTTATGGTTTAGTTGTTAAAGTTTAGTACCTTATGTTATTTTTATATGCAGAGACCTAGTATAAGGGGTAGGCTCAGAAGTCAAGGTCTTGGAACACAGTAAATCCATACCTCCATTATTGATCAATGATGCAGCCTGTTGGTGTTTGTCTTTGTGCAACCAAGTTTATGTAATAGTTTAGCAACTGTTGGGCCTTTTTTTTGGTCATTGCTTGGCCATCAATTATTGTCATTTGTTTTTTATTTTGGAACAATTTCAATATGTAAAACTTTAAGTTTGTGTTGCAGCTGAGTGTACACTTACTATGTTGGCTTAGATACGTATAATGAACTTCAATTGTCATTGATTTTACTTACTTGAACTATTGCAAAATATTCGCCAAAATTAAAGCTTATACTTACTTAAACTATTACAAAATATTGGCACAAATTAAATCTTGTTATAGATAACAACTCTACAGTACAATAATTTCATTACAACACAAATTAATTGACATAAAACACAATTACACCAAAAAATATCCAAGACAACACCAAATCAATCATAAGATTTTTTTCTGTCCTTGCAGCCTTCATTAGCTCAATTCGCATACAAGACACCTCAAATTTCATCTCTTGTACATCTTCTTCCAAATTATCCTTCTTTAACTAACTTTTTGTTTTCTCATCCCTAATTTGTTGTTCATGCTCCATCTCGCAAAAAATAGTAGTGTCCTTCTCTAATATCTTCATTGCAAATTCATCATACTCAATGTTAGGATTCACTCATCTAAACATGTCACATTGTGTATCCTACACACAACACACAAAATCTTAATTAAGTCAATTTCCAAACAAATAAAAAAATCGAACATAAACACAATAAAATCGAAACACTTACAGGCCACAATGGACAACCATAGAATTTATTCCCTAAATTTGGACCTTGTCTCACGGTACGAATCACAGATGTATTAGGGGATTGCTTTCTCGAAGACATGAGGAGCAAAATTAATTGCAGCTAATTCTTGATTGCCCATCCCGCTTTCCAACTAATGATGACCCAGATGTACTAGGGGATTGCTTTCTTGAAGACATGAGGAGCAAAATTAAATTATTGGGGAGGAGGAGAAATATATCTGAGGAGAAAAGGGGAGAAGAAGAAATGCATTCGTAATTGAACAAGGAGGGAAGATCTTTTAAAAAGGTCAAACATTTCCAACGGTCACTACCACGTAATCATCTTACCTCTACATTACCTTCAACAACCGGTTAAAAATACAAATATCCTATTCATGGAAGATGGGGGTCAAAGGTCATATTATTGCGAAATAAACCAAAGGTCATCTTGTTTATGGAAGATGGCTTTTTAGTGTCAAATCCTCTTCTTTATATGTAGAACAATTGTACAATATTAATGAATTTTCAAAATTTAGAAAGTGTTCTTTATATATTCCACAATTACATCAAAGATGATTTCTTGTATATCTTCCTTCTATAAGGATGGTTTCCTCCATCTCTGTCTAGAATCTCCCCTTTTAATATTCCTCTAACCTCTGTATGTAAATATTGTTGATCTTACAACAACCACGGTTTAATTAACAATAGAAATTGTAAAAACACTAATTCATTTAACAATATGCACAACAATAATTATCAAAATGTTGGGCATGTATTCTAATAATGCAAGAGTACATATATGCAGGAAAATCTCTGTTTCTCCTCATGATTAACAAAACCTGTTTGTCATGGGGGCAATATATGTAACGTGTTTTTTGTTAACGTCTAGCTGTACAAGTAGTGTATATGTAAATTTGACGGAGTTAACTTCTGCCGTTCCATAATTTTGCCTTGAAATTGCTAAATAATTAAATTGAAATCTGCGCTTTACTTTGAGGAAGGTCAGTGTAGAGTTAGGTAATTCTCCAGAGTATGGGGGTGAAGATCTGAATCGATTTCTCCAATTTCAAGTGCGCAAATTTCTCCAAAGTCTGGGGGTGAAGATCTGAATCAATTTCGCAATTTCAAGTGCAGAGTTAGGTAATTCTTGTTTATCCATTACGAATGTTGAATTTGTGTTTGATTGAATTGAATTTGTATGTGGTTGTGACGTTGAAATGAAATGATTTAAGTTTGCTATTGTTAAATTTGAATTTCAATCGAAGAAACTTGGGGGATCTAGTTTATTTCCTTTAATTTAAATTGCTAATTTAAGTGTGGATTTATGACGAACTAGGTAAAAGATTTTGGTGAAGTCTGGATTCAATTATTTGTGAAGTGCGTATGAGCGGTTTTAGGTTGAGTTTGAATTATTTGTTCGATTGCATGCGACAAAGTGATTCTGTGTTCAATTGAATGCAATAATATGTTTAGTTGATCAATTGATACCTTCACAATGTATAGGATTATGTAAATGTCTGAAGGGAATTGCAAGCGCAGACGTAGTTGTTCTGTTCCAAAGAAATTGGTATGCAATTTGTTCAGGTAGCTCAGACATTGTTATGTAAAGATGTTGAGTAGGTGAACTAACTTGGCGTCAGGCTTCTTGTAGGTTGGTGATGAGGAGGATGGACAAGTCATTCTGAAGAAGGTAATGGTATCGTAGTTAAATTCTAAGGTGATTTATGTTTTGGGCTTTGAGTGTAAGAAATTATTTGGTTGTAGGTCAAAGGGAGGGATAAAACTATTAGGTTGGACCCATGCATGTTTAAGGTTAGATCCCTTATGATAAAACTATTGGTTTGAAAGTATTTGTTAGCCTAAACCATTGTGGTTTGGTCTATTGTTCCTCTTTGTACCTTTATGCTATTTATTTGGTTATGTTGCTGCTGTGGTTTGAAAGTATTGATTATACAAAATCACTTTGGTTTGTTGCTTGTTTTTGTAACCTTATGGTATATGTGTTTGGTTTGTGACTACTATATCATAGTATAAGTAATCCCAGGTCATGTTTTAGTAATCATAGGTTTTCTGGACTGAATCTGGTAATATAGTAGTAATAGTAGTAATTAGAGTTCTGTTTATCTTATCTAGGATGATAGTTTATCCTATAGTGGAGCTGTGAAATGAAGGGCACAAGTTATGGTGGAACTGTCCAAAGGTAGCAGGAAGGTAAGTTTTTATTGTACTTTGTTTTGTGTTGATAAAAGTTTGTTAGATAGGGTACTTACAATTCTTGTAATGTGGCAGCCTCCGAACATGAGTTGTCGTGTTAAGTCGTTTGGGCGTATTTGTCAGAAATTTGACGCTAGGAGAAAACGTTGGGTTGTTGAAATGGGTTTTAGTGGTCTTTACAGCTTGCATTTGAAATGCAATTTCCAAGGCAATTAGCGTATTGGCTTATGACTCGTATAGATCTGATTAGTAAGATGTTGATAACTCCATATGGTGGTGAGTTTAGGTTTTCTAAGAAACAAATTCGGTGGATTTTAGGGATACCAATGGGTTCACGGAGTATTGCTTCCAATAAACCATGAGTCTAGATGAGCGTGAAAAGGTTCAAAGAATTTTTTTGAAGTATGGGAAGTCATGGGTGTCAACTGGGCAATGTGGTCGTGTGTACACATCCGTAGCGATAACACTAAGCTCGGACATGATGGATCGGTTAGAGGGGTACTTTGATCTTTCTAAGCAAGAGGAATTTAAGACGTTGTTTTTTATACTTGCTTTGTAGATGGTATTATGCCCTACGCAGTCACCCCGGCTTGCGGCTGACCTTATACCTGCTATTGGCTGTGTTATGGATGCAATAGACTATGACTGGTATGACTTAGTTTTGACGAAATTAATGGAAAATGTTTCTAGCTTTGCTCGACGGTTTTATGCAAATGGTTTTTCTAGTGGATGTGGCGGATGTTCTTATTTGTAGTGGTATGGATGTAAACAAATAATTTATCTCAATTTTCTTTATCATTTGATGTTAGCTGATGAGCTATATGTATTGTGTGTTCTTCACATATATTTTAATTGGTTAGTTTAGCTAGGGATGCTGTTGATCGGGATGTTTTCCCAAGACTCAAAGTCTGGAATATGCAGGAGATTCGAACAGCTTTGAAGTTTGACAAAGTTATTTCTGGGGACTTTTGGAGGCTAGGGGTAAGTATAATATTTACTTGTGTAACCATATTCTTTTGGGCGGCATTAATATAATTCTTTGGGGTAGGTGTTAGATGTAGCTTACGGGGAACAACATCCAAGGGAGGCAAGGGATACCGTTGGACCGAAAGATGAACTTAACGCATGTAATTTTGTATTTGAAGCTCTTGCTGCTTTTTTTTTTGGAACATAATCACAAGGTACTTATGGTCATTTTGCTTAATTGTTTTGTTGAACAGTTGGCATCAACAGTGCCGGTGAGTTTCAAGGTTAGGTAAAGGAGGGGCCGTATTTCTTAGTTGACGAAATATTATTCGGACTAACATTCCAATTGTTTGCTGTACTAATAAAATTTTTTTAAAAAAAAAAAAAAAAAAAAAAAAAAAAAAAAAAAAATTGGCCTTTGGAGTAGAAATTACTTATGTTTGAAGGATCAATAAGGTAATGGAATAAACAATAAATATACTCTAGTATGGCAAATTTTCGCAAATATAAATCTCAAGGTTCAAGGCGGAATAAACTGATTCACCTTTCAAAGTCAAGGCTTTGAGATTTAGTTCAAAACATATAAACAGGCTTTTGACTTTTGCACAGAATGTAATATTACGAGTTAAACCAAAGTAAAAAAAGTATGAGAAAGAAAAATTAAATGAGACAAGACACAGCGAATTGTAACGAAGTTGGCAATAAAAATGCCTACGTCTCTGCCTAGGGTTGTCCAACCCGTAGGATTTTAAATCTTTTTATTTCCTCCTTAAGGGACCTAAACCACCCTAGAAGATCAACCTACCTTCTCTCCGCAGCCGCCCAGCTACACTTTAGCGTCTTAGATCCTATAAATAAAAAGCCTTCTCACTTTTACTATACTTTGAGTATTATAAATTTACTCTTAGTACATCAGTCACTAGTGATAGAATTTTTGAGGATATCTCAACAACTTCGAGACCTTGGATTGAACTTTAAAGGCATACCTATTAGGTGTGATAATACCTGTGCTATTTCTATTACTAAGAATCCTGTGCAGCACTCTCGCACTAAGCATATTGATGTTCGACATCATTTTATTCGAGATCATGTAGAGAATGGTGACGTACCTATTTCTTTTATTTCTACTAATTCTCAACTTGATGATATATTTACTAAGCCTTTAAGTGAAGATAGATTTAATTTTATTCGGCTTGAGTTGGGAATGTTGAACAAGAAAGCATCTTCGTAGGGGGAACTAAGGTAAGTGTTTTATAGCTTTAATATTTGTTGTATGTGAAGCTGCAACTTATTTCAAGACCTTGACCTGCATGTCAAAGCCTTGAAATAAAATTGTCGTATACTAATTATTTTGGAACATAAATATTTTGGTGGTTATCCGTGTGGATAAACATTAAATGTTTTTTAAATTTTTTAATACTCTTTTTCAAAATGCCTTGATTTTCTCTACCTTCCCTCATTTAATGACTGGCATGCAACCGTCATACCCCCTCCTTGAAACCTACATCACGTCACTTCACCTCTATCATTTTCACCTTCCCACTTCTTTTCACTTTCTCTCTCTTACTCTCATCCGTCACTTTTTCTTCATCTCTCCTCCAAAATTTCTGAATTTTTCTCTCTCTAAACTCATCTTTCTCACTTTCTTGGAAATTTATTTCCTTTCCTTCATCTATGGCGCCCAAAAGAAAATCGATTGCTTCAAAGCCTTCATCCTCTAAACAAGCTCGAACGACTCATGCTTCATCCAAACAAAAGGTACCTCAAGTTTCTTATTATGAGCCTTCGGAATCGTCTTCGGATTCTCTCGTCTCGGAACCCCCTTTTCCCGAGTCTAATGCTGAAGTCGAGGTACATTCATTTATTCCCTCCTCTTGGTTTAGAAATAATCAAACTCATGGAAAATGGAAAGACGGTTTCCATTCCCGTAAACTTTGTTTTTCTGCGAAGATGGTTATCGATTTGATCAATTATGCTTCCCTATATTGCTTTAAGCTTTTTCATCAATCTTCCATGTTTAAAATGTCATCTCTTTCAGATATAGCTTAACCCCGTATTACTCGTTTGTTTTATATCAATATGGTTGTCAAGAAAAATCGAGGGGAGATTACCCTTGAAACATCAGTCAAAGGGAAAGAAATTTCTCTCACTGTCTCTACTATGGCTCACGTTCTAAACACATCTCCTGAATTTTCTTGGGATTCTTATCCTTCTCGCCTAGATTGCATTTCTATGGCCCGGGAACAATTTTTGTTCGATGACCTTCCAAAATCCAAGCAATTGACCCATTCTTCTTTAAAGCTTGAACCAAAAATAATTTTTACTTATCTTGTACTATTCCAGGGAACTTCTCACTGATCAGACCCTTGAATTAATTTTTTTGCTTCTAAATGGCTATGGCATTACTCTTCCTTATATCATTTTGAACCACATGGTTCATTGTGTTTCTTCATCCCGGCCTATTCCTCTTCTATACGCCAATCTTCTGCCAAAAATCTTTGAGTACTTTGATATTTCTCTGGAAAATGAGGAAATTGAAAGAAATATGAATCCACAGATTGGTATAAAGTCTTTTAATAAACTTGGGATTTTTTGTCTTCCTGACGGAGCTTGGAAGCTTCGTTCTGAATTATCTTCAGAGGAACTTTCTGCTCTGCCATTCTCTGTGGCCAACTTGCTGACCCCTCTACTTCCTCTTCTCGTCTTGATGCTTTGGAATTTAGTCTTGATGAACTCCATCGTGATACCATGATTCAATTCCAAGACCTTAAAACCAAACTTGACGAAACCCATGAACTTCTGGCTATTGTTAATGCCAAAATCAACCAAATGTTCTACCTTAATTCCCTCACCTTCACAGCAACCGGTAGCATCATGCCTTTACATGAGGATGCTGCTGAACATGCTCGTGAAAAATCAGCCAATGTTCTTCTCAATTGTGAGCGGAGTGTAAGGAACCGGCCCATTCTTCGACCTTTGCGAACTAAGCCATCTATTCTTACTGTTTAAGGGTTTGGTGTTGTGAAGAAGTATAGGTAGGCAGAGGAGCAGAGAATGGAAAGATCCTGAGAGAGGCTCATGGACGGTGGGCGAAGAAAGCTAGGGATGATGTTTGCTACAAGCATTCAAATGTTTGATGTCAAGGCCTTGAAAACATTTTGAAATTTTTTTGTCTACTTATTTGAACAATTTTTTTGTTGTTGGTTTGTATTAAAACTTTTTAAATCTTTGTTCCAAACATTTCTTTCTTCCCTTGACTGGATGTCAAAAAGGGGGAGAAAGCATGCACTAATGCTGAATGTTTATGTTTTGATTTGTTTTGATATTCATTCTTAAATTGTGGTTTTGACTTTCATCAAGGAAGAGATTGAAGACTCCACCTTGATCATATGATATTTTTATTTAAATTTATTATGGAAGTCAAAACAAATGTATTACAGGTATCATGTTCAATTGGGTTGCACGAATTGGTATATTTTATTAAGCCCACCATGCGCATGTCAAAATGCAGATTTAGTATTTTTGAAGTCCATTATTATTTTGGCAGGATTATTTCAGCCCACTTTAATTGCTTGTCTATCCTTATATATTCTGTTGGTATTTAAATTATTATCTCGACAATTAATATATCATGTCAAACACCCAATCAATCACCTCCAATATAACCTACCGGTGCCTTCCCTTTAGTTGCATTGATTTTATCATTAGCTGTGATGCCCTTAGAAATTGGGTTGGTTTTCTCCTCAGGTGAATTGCTTCTTTCTAGAGCTGTAGTGACATCATTAAGGCCCTTAGACGTACTGGCCTTTCTTTTTGTTGAACTGCCCTTTCCAATGGCTATCCCCTTTCCCTTAGTTCCCTTTCCAACACCATCAGATTTTTTACCTTTTACCTTAACCAATGGTGCATCTAAATCAATAGCATTTGCATCCCCTCTAACAACACCCTACGAGGCACCAATATAAACAGTAACATGTTACAGAGACTGACAATGAGTAGTTGCAAATTATGGTCCTTGTTAAAGAAGACACAAAATGATTTATTGAAAAGGTTACAAAACGCACTAACCTAACAATGCTTCTTCGTCTGATTGTTGGTCTTCTTGTACCCGGTTTCAGCCAACGATTTGTGCCTTGTACCCTTTGGCCTTCCCCGACGCTTTTTCTTAATAGCAGGGTCTTTGATAATAGGTTCCATTGAAGCTAGGCATATTTCTTCAGGCTTTGAAACAGAAATAGGCTTCCCGACTGAGGAGGTTGTTCTTCCATCACTGGTTGATGAGAGTGTACTAATGACAAGTTTATTTTCTTCACGCTTCTTATCCCTACACTTATTCATAGCCAGATGGAGTTTGGATAGTGCCTCAATCACCATGTGTACCATTTGATCATTCACCAAAGCAGCTGTTTCACATAATGGCTCGAATTTTCCCATCATCTTGTCAAACCTCTTGACATGCTCCGTGTCACTGGGATCATGGTATGCGATCTCCCCCCTTGTGTGCTTCCAGGGTATGTCCTTCCTCCAACGGGCTACTGTGTACTTTTCACGGAGATCTTCCACCAAGTTGTCATCAAGGACCCTAATGGTGTGTTTGCAAAGAATGTCGTGTGTTTCAAACTTTCTACACTCACATTCAACCTCTTTTTTCTGCGGAAAGTACAATACTTTGTAGTTCTTCGGCGATCTGTAATGACCTCCTCACTAGTACCGAGAGGTACAATCCAAACTCGATCCACCAACAAATATTGAATAAGGTTTTCAGACAATATCCTCTCTTCTTGAACACTACAATACATCATCCTTGAACACTCTTTTTGAACTTCTTGAAACTTGTTATCCGTGTATAACTTTTGGAAAAAAATTTCAACCTTGAACCCACTAACTAACCTCCTTAAGTACTTCGAGTAACGGTCATCCGCACTGACCTCATCTCGAACACGTTTGTCCAACGTCATGTAATACTTTTGAGGGAACTCATGAAGTTTGGTTTTGCGGTTAACGTATCCATCAAAAAACCGATTGGTGCTCTCTACCCTTTGTGTGGTCTTCATACCAGCCCAAAAAAACTCCTTCATGTAAGCTGGCACCCACATATAACTCTCCTTGTGAAGGCTTTGCAACCATTAATTGTCCTCCAACTTATACTCAAATATAAAAGCTGTCCATCTGTCTTGGATCTCATCAGGGGAGAAACTTTTATACACAACCGCTTTGAGAGGGTTGACGAATTCTTGGTAACTAGACAAAATTCATACAAAAATTGCACAAATTCTACATCAATAATGAGTATATGGAGTATATGGCAATATCAGATTGTAATAGGGCAGATTGCTAGTGAATGGATATATGAAATCAAAATAATGATAAAAGGGAATATCAACCTAATAACATGGAATATCAAACTAATAACAAGGATGGCAAAAATTGGGATGGCAGTAACTAATAACTGGCAGTAATAGAGCAGGAGCGCTAGTGCAAGGCAGTATAAGATTAGGGGGGCATTGGGGGGGGGGGGCAGTGCAGATCAGGGGGGCAAGGAACACATCTTGGGTTAAGGCCAGCAATTGAAAAAGCAAATTCAAACAAAGAATTGAAGGCAACTGTAAATGGCAGGCACAATGGCAAAAGATCTTATATGGGACAACCAATTGAAAACAAAATGGCAGCCACACAGTGAAAGAGGGTTAAGAAACGCTAAACGTGCACACTTGCCAAGTTTCTCAAGGATCTTGCTCATTATATGCCATATGCACTAACGATGAATCGTGTTTGGCATGACTTCGGCTAGGGGCCTCCGCATGGCTGCCGCTTGGTCGGTAAAATGGCATTAGGAGCTCGGTTGTTCATGCATCCTAGCCGCTGTCGAAAGATCCACGCAAATGTATCACAATCTTCATGTGAAACAAGAGCACACCTTAATAACAACGATTACCCATGCTGGTTCACACCAACAAAGTTAGCAAACGGAAGCTCGTACTCATTGGTTAGGTAGGTAGCGTCAAAACAAACCACATCACAAAAGTCCTCATAAGCTACCCTACTTCTTGCGTCCACCCACAACACGCCTTTGAGCCTCCCTTCTTCATCCAAACGTTGCGCATGGAAGAAGTTTTGGTTGCAGGATTGCATTTTTTTCAAAATACTCCATCATTGCCACCGCGTCACCGCCAACCATCTTCAATCGCCTAGCCTTATACACCTCATGCTGTAAATCTTTGACAGTGAACGGTATGTTATCCATACTGTTTTGCTTGGTCGCCATACACCCATGAATTTGAGATACGGGTACCCCTTTCTCATAGTAATCCATCAACTTCTTCTTCACTTTCGAGGTCATGCATTTCATGCGGTACTCCCTTACAAGCTTGGCTTGTGATGGATCTATCAAGTGATTATGCTTCAACTCCACGGTCTTCAACACCCAAGAACCATCCTCAGTTACTCTAGCATAAATCCGGGCCTTACATTCACACTTTTTGGAAGTCCTCTTCCCTTGACTTAACTCATCCTTACATACATTCCTTCAACTAATCCACCAGAACCTCCAACACCCATTGCCTTTGCCCTCTTCTTTGCTTCCCTCCTAGCCCTCATGTCGGGTCTCCCCCAACACTGACACTTCCATGTGGTTGCAATTCTCCGAGTCTTGTCCTTCTCAGAATTTACACCCTGCACCCTTGTCATTCCAAACGCGATCTCCTCAGCATACTCCTTATAGTAGGCTTCCACTTCTTGCCAAGATCGAAATACCATCCCAACCTTAGGCTCACAGCGACTACAGTCATTTGGTTGCTACCAACAACTGTGTGTGTCGTATGAACTCTTTTCATGGGGTATAAACACATCACATGGCCACTGACAGCATCACTGTTAACACACCCATCTTTAACCACTATTTCTTCTATGCCATCCACATCCTCCACATTGACACTACTTCTAAACTTAACTCCGCTGCCCTGATCAACAACCCCAACCTCACTGCCCCTTACCAGTTCCATTTCCATGTCCTCTAAGATATCAGTCATTACACCTTGCCATAATCAACAAACCATACCATTTTTCATAAACAAATGTTGAACAGAATATTCATCAAATAATTTCACCATAATTGACAAACAAATCAAAACAAATACAGCCGGTTTACAGAAACAAACAAAGAAATTTAAGCCATAATCAAAGCAAAAATCAACCATTTTACAGAAACTCTGGTCAATTAAAGAACCACATTAGCAAATTAATTGAGGTGTAATCAATCGAAACAAAAATAGTTCACTCTCATATTAATAGAATCTACTAACTCAACAACAAAAAATAATTTACATAATCTGCTAACTCCTCAGTTGAATCCACAGCAACAAACCTCAAAAGATTTAATTGAATCCATTCTACACAATAATTGCAATTTCTAACACATAACTAATTTCAATTCACTCCCGACAAACGGCTCAATACAAATAACCCTAGAACAGAATGAAATAACGACAAATATTACACAAATTGACAAAACCATTAACCTCTACATCCATTCATCGATGGTTAAATCTGAAAAGCGTCTCAGACCAGCACGATACCCAGATCTGGAATCAGCTACGACAGATCGCCATACACCTTTAACGGAAAAAGGATAAGCTTTCTTTTTTAAAAAAAAATTATTTTACGGGGAGGAGAAGCTGAACTGAAAACGTTTGTATACACATTAACCCCATCCCACATGCTAGCCGACTAAGGATGCCTACTCAGCAGCTCAGAAAGGAAAAAAGTTCGAAGTAATTTCGAAACTGTCACTAGATCGAGAAACAAAACCCGTTTCTTCTCGTGAGTAACTAGGGTCACCTCCATATATGCGCCAAGTATAGACAAATTGCTGGAAACTAAGAATCTCATCATATATTGATATCCGTACATACAATGATACAAGTAATCTAATGAACAAAATTGAGTGAAAAAAAAAAAACAATGAAGAGTACCTAGGAGATGAAAACCCAATGAAATTAAAAGGACAAAAAAAATTACCAGTAAACCAATGAAACAAAAAGTTATAAGTTTGTGAGCAGAAAGTGATGAAAACTTGAACTCGTTCATGTAATCCAAAGCTGAGGAGCATGGTTGCGACCTTTGAATGGGGCTGATCTTTGTCTCTTTGTTGACTGTTGCCTCTCAACTCCAATTGTGTTCAATTAAATCTTTGATGTACCTCCATCATCCTCTCTTTGTTATAAATGACACATCAAAGCAATCTAGAGGAGTCAATCCTAAATCCAAACTTAGAATCTTCTTATCATTATCATGTGACTCCTGTCACAACCCTCATCCCTCCATTTTCATTCACAGGTTCTGAATTATCCACACAACCAAAAAATTACCATTATAATGAAGCAGTCAAAGATCAATATTGAATAAAAAATTTAAAAGATGAATTCACAATTTGAGGTAAACTAAATTTCTGAACCTGAGGGACTGTTTTCCTTTATTTTCTGTCCTGCAACAATAACAATCTCGACAGGTAGAGGGGAAAAGGATGACCAATATTTGAGTTTAGCTTCTGCGATGTCTGGATAGATACCTTAGAGATGTATAAAGCCATATATCAGCTTTCATTATTTACATTAAAAGAAAACAAAAACAAACAAAAAAAAAAGGTTAAAAACAATAATTAGATGTCAGCAGGATCTTGCTAAATTATTTAATTACCATATCATACACATAAACTCCAATATCGAGCAAGCCAACACCTCTTAACAACCACCTCTTCCTATTCCAACGTTATGAACCATGTAAATACAATTGGAAACAATTATAATAAGGCATGAAAGAAGAGTAGAGCTCAAACCAATTCTTCCCGCATCAACATTAATCTATGAACCGCAGACTGAAGGGATCTTAATTCAGACTCGGACTCCTGGAGTTGATCAAGTGCAGAAATTGCCTCATCCCTAGCAGTCTATTCAAAATAAAGGGTCATTTTATCTATTAACAAGCATGAAAATAAAATCTAGCTAGCATCTGAAAGATAGGTAGCCAGAGAAGTAAAATTGGACACCTCTGCCTCTATCCTAAGTGCCACAACATCTCCAGTATTGCCACCATATTTTTGTGAAGCAACTCTGAGTGCAGTTGGCATATGAAGAAAGAGGTGTGTTTTGGGGTTTTCTATGTCCCTTGGGAGAGTTACGTCACTAAGTCTGGTTTCCGAGCGCCTGTACCTGCAAAACAATGGAGACTCCGGGTGGTGGGAGCTCCGCCTCCGACGATCAAGTTAGAACCGGTTGAAGAATGTAAAAAAAGGTGCGGAAAGTAAAGTGAGATCTTCTCGGATTCCGAGATCAGGTGTTTTTCTCTTATGTGAAAGAGTTGATTATGTTGTAATCATTGTATGTTGTTCCCAAAGTGGGGTAAATCTCCCTATTTATAGGGTCATTGAGATTTGTGCCTCTGTCCTAGGTTACGAAAACCTAGAGCTAATGGGCTGCGACGTTTTAAGGCTATCTAGGGAATTGGGCCTTAAAGGCCGCCAATTCCATATGGGGTATCTGCCTGCCACGTGTCTAGCCTTGGCAGGTCCATTTTGGGCTCTCCCTAGGGTGACACGTGTCACGCTCTAGTAGGTCCACGTGGCGGGATAAAAATACCCAAATCATTTGCCCCTCACAAGCGTGACGTGACGCGCCACGTGACATCTTTGACAAGTGTCACACATGCATGGGTGAACAGAATTTTTACTGGTTACCTACTAGAGTAAATATCAGGGTTGCTCCTAAGACTTTTACCCCTCTATATATATGTTTTCATCCCTTAATATATGCATTTTCACGAGAAATTTTCCGATAGAGAGTCTTTGACTTTTGAGAGAATTTGCTTATTGCCGCTTGAGTTTGATCCGCCTGCATTACAGACGTCCCAAGAGGTTCCTTCAATACCTTCAATACAAGGTAACCGCCTGCTCCATCTCTTTCTTGTTCTTTAATTTTCCGTCTGTGTTTGTTATTCCTTGTTTTTCAAAATGGTTTCACAAACACACAAGGCACAACCTAAGGTAGCTATAAGCCGATCACCAGGGATGGCTGAATCTAGAACAACTAGGAGTGTCGCTTACCCCCACTTAGACTCCCCTCTGCAAACATCCCAGAATCCGACCGTTGACGGGCGTTAGAACGATCGCACATTCCACACTCAATCAAATAAATTTATAAATCCTAAAACTAACCCCTAAACAAGTCTAGTGGTAAGTTCGGAGTCGAACCACAAGGAACGGTAATGCTAGATTGTTCTTAATCTAATGCCTAAGCTATGCCGAAGTCGATTTACGGATAAAGGACACTACAACTACACTAAAACACATATAAAGAACAGGGTATGATAAAGTCTACTAGGGGAAAAGATCCACTTAGAACAATTAATAAGATAATGAGAATCCATTTGATAATCAATCATGCAAAGAAAGAATTAAAATGAAAATTAACTACACTCAAAAGTAATCTCTCAAATTCCTAGCCTAGATCCCTCATTGACTAGGTGCATAGAAGAAATTTACCCAAAATGCAATCAAATATATCAATTCTAATTCACAATCCCTTGTCAAACAAGAACCAATATGCAATTAAGTTTGCTATCATGGGAGATCAATCCAATCTAAAACAAACAACATGCCAACATCAATTCAATCAATTTAATCACACAATTATCATCAAATTTATCTCAAATAACTCAATTAATCGTTACAAAGCTTCACTCAACACCTAGTAGAAGGGAAACTACTCAAGCATAATGAAAGCAACTAAATAAAGCATAAAGAGAAGAGAAAGTAAGAAATGCTCATTGATATAAGATGGAGATCTTCAAATTCCTCATTTGATTATCCAAAATCCATGAAAACCATTGTGCTCCTCACTTTCTCTCTCTAAAATTTTGAGAGTTTCTCTCTCTAAAAGCTAAAACTAACCTAAAAACTATTTTAAAACTGAAAAATCCTCTCTTTTCTTTAATGAGTAAAAAATCTATTTATACCCTTTACAAAATTGCTTAGGAAGCTCCGCAAAAAGTCAGCTGAAACGGGAAAAGGTCCGACCGAACTCTGTGTAGGTTCGGTCGGAATCAGGGTAGGTTCGGCCGAACTCAGGGTAGGTTCGGTCGAACCTCCCTGATCCTTGTTTGGTCGAACTTTCCTGGTTCGACCCCTCCTGTAAACATGCTGAAAACTTGGTTGAAACTGCCTTGGAGGTTCGGTCGAACTTTTCAAAAGTTTGACCACACCTAGGTTCGACCGAACCTCTTAGAGGTGTGGTCACACCTCCTCTTGAACTTCCTCTTCTTGCTTCCTCTTCTTCCCTTTTGCTCCTCTTGTCTTTGTCCATGCCTCCATACTTGGCCAAGGGGCCTCCTACCGTGCTTAGGACCGTCATGGAACCTGCAAAAGATAGCAAAGATCACGAGAGCATGGGGATGATAAAATTATGCATAAATATTATCAAAACAAGCGCAAATAAGCATACTTTTCATCCATAAAAGAAAAGGAAGCCATAAGAGGAGAAAAGAGGTAGAAAACCTAAGAAAAACAGGAGAAAAGAGACCAATACACTACCCCTAAGGGTAACATAAATGTCACTCATCAACCGTCTCTGTATATGTGCAGGACACTATGGTTATAACTTAAAGGACGGCCAAGGACCCCATAGATGATGAGGAAGATGGCGGCGCTATTAGGATGCCTGATGTATAAGTTTTATACCATGATTTATCCCGGTTTTACAACGTATATTTGCATGGTTTTAGGCTCTTTGGAGCCATTTCACGCTAACAATCTCTTCTCTAGTGTGTTCGATGTAATTTTTGTGAGTTTCATAGGAATGTGGAGTTTCTTGGATGAATCGAACACGTTTTGGATGTTTATAGACGAAGTTAGTGCATGAAGAAGAAGGTTTCCCCCATGCCCTGTTGACCCTAGCTTGCCCGGTCAAACAGGGAAAAGAAGGATGAGTAGAACACGAAGTATTTGCATAAGACCCCATGTGCCCAATTGGGCATGTCTTGCCCGGTTGGACCGGGCACAGAGGAATTAGATGATAATTGAGATTTTCGAAGGCAGCAAGCAATATATGTAAACCGCCTCATGCGCCCGATCGGGCATGGTCCGCTCGGTTGGACCGGGCACGTGGTGGAAGATGTGCTACGAAGGAAAGTAAGTGTCGTATCCCAGCCGCCCAATCGGGCACCCCTTGCCCGGTGGGACCAGGAACTGCTTCGCGGAAGCCGATTTGCTTATTTTCACAATTCTATCTTTTTGGGTGTATAAATACCCTTTGTAATCACAATTAGAAGACACTTAGTTAATTCCTAAAGCTTTATTTCTCTCTCTAGAACCCTAGTTACTTTCTTTCAAGCATTTTAATTCTCTCATTAGATTGAATTATTGTTCATCAACAATTCGAGTTATTTCAATTGAAGCATCATTGGTATTCATCTCTATTCTCTTCTCTTTAAATTATTATTGTTTTCAATTATGTTTTCTTTGATTATTTTTGTTATTTCTTATTTCAATATGTGTGAGTAGTTTTTATATTCCAAGATCTAGGGTAGCCCAATTATGATTGATGCATGAATTGATTCTTTAAATTCTCTAATAACCATTGCAATTATTTATGCTAAGTTGATTGTGATTATGCCAATACTAGATTAGAGATAATTAGTATTGTTATTATTCCGTAGTTTTAATCACAACGAGAGTTAAGTTTTAACGGAATTGAGTAAATTAATTTAGGGTTTGAAATTCATCACGAGAGTAGTTGAATTGATAATTAGGAAGTGATGTAAAGTGTTTAATGTCTCTAATTTGCATGATTCCATGAGAATAGGCTTGATTGTGGTTAGGGAAGCCATTGATACTCGAGAGAGGTCCTTGGTATTGATTAGGGTTTACTTTTCCCCATGTTATTTGGAATTGTATGTTAGGGGTAGATAGATAATTGCATCGATCGCAATTGTGGTGATACTTGATCTTGGATGTTTTAGCTTATTGATTCATTATATTCTTTTGATTTATTCTAGTTTTCCATACATTAGCTCTTAGTTTATTCCACCATTGATTGATTTTTGCTTAGTGATTACTTGAGTCTAGATAGTTTAGGTGAACCTTAGTCTCTTGGGATTCGATCCTTACTTGCCCGACTACATAGTTAGGAGGAATAATTAGGTTTGGCGCCGTTGCCGGGGACTAACGGTTTATTCCTAATTAATTGTGATTCGTTCTTGCTAAGCTTTATTTATTGCTTCGGCTATTATTAATTTTTTTTTCTCTTATGGGTTGAAGATATACATGCCTTGGAGATGGATGATTTATTCTCACGTCTTGCATCTGGCCATTGTTCTTGTTATTATCTTTATCATGAAAATCCTGATTGCCCTTATAGTGAGTGTTTTGTTCGAGCTCCGGATGATTTTAGAATCTTTCCATTCACATATGATTATTCTGAAAAACGGTTTGTTATAAATGAAATTTATTGGAGGATTCATGATGAATATTATCATAATTTGTATAATACGTCAGAGGAAGAATCATTTGTTGAAAAACCGATGGTTAAAGAGTCATTTGTTGAAAATCAGCGGTTGAGGTATCATTGGTTCCAATAGAAGAAAAATCATTAGTTGTAGAATCATTGGTTGAAAAGTCATTAGTTGTAGAATCAATGGTTGAAAATTCATTTTCTTAATGAACTTTTCGTGAGCGTAAAATAATAAATTCGTTATTGGGTGATGATAAAGAACAAGACTACCTCCATGTTCTTTCTATTAATTCTAAATTTTTAGCGGAGGAAGTAGAAGGTTGTGGTGTATTTTCATCTTTTTCTTTTGATTTTTCCTATTACCTTGAGTGTTCTTTATGTGCTCCTAATTTTTTCTATGTAAAGATAAGTGTGCTTGCAATCAAGCCCTATCTAGTGCTTAATGAAATGTTTGCAGGAGCGTTTGATAAGTTACTCAAGGCGTTGAATTCTTCCGATTGAGGAGGGATAGAGTACGGTTGAGCGGGACCTTGATAAACTAGCACTTTGCGGGAGGCAACCCGTATTTTATTGTTTTTATTTTAGTCTTTTCTAATTTTTGTGTCTTTTTATTTTTCTTTGGCTGTTAGAGAGGTAAGGGCAGTGTAACTTGCGCTTGTGGGAGTTTGTTTTTGTGCAGATTTTGAGCCAAAGAAGAATTGAATTCGTTAAACCTTTCAATATCCTTCGCGCCCGATCGGGCACCCCATGCCCGGTCTGACCGGGCGGTGAGGGTTGAGAATTAGCTTCAATTCTTCTTTCTTTCATGCTTCTCGCGCCCGATCGGGCAGCCTATGCCCGGTTAGACTGGGCGCGCATACGGTTCAGCAAAACTGCTCAAGTTCGACAGGCCATAACTTTTGCGTTACTTACCGGATTTTTGCGTGTGACCTATCGTCGGAAAGATCTTCAAGTCTACTTTCCAATGCAATTAGAATCACTGAATTATTTATTATACATCAAAAGTTATGATCAGAATAGTGCACATGACTTAATCTTTATCTTTTTCCCACTAACACTTTGTATCATTTTTGCTCAAATTTGTTCCAAAGAGATGCATTGCAATCCTCGAGGCTTTGGCGATATTATTTTGGGTGATGATGATGAGGAGTAGTCACCTTGACTACTAGCTTCCCTTTAAGACAATGAGGACATTGTCTGATTTAGCTTGGGGGAAGTTCTTGCGTACACAAGGTATATCTTTCACTCTTTCTTTCTACTTTAGTGTGTTTAGACTAGCAGTAAGGTTCAATGCTTTCATCTAAAAAAAAATGAAAAATACGAAAAATCATGATAACGAATGGCCATTGAACTACTTCCCTGTGCCCCTATCCTTAATGCGAAAAAGGTTTTGATTTAATTTCAATTGAAAGACTTGCATTGTGGACTAAAAGATCATGATTTGACCTTGAATTGGTTGATCCCTAGTAGGAGTCAAAGCTATTAACCGTGTATGATTTAGGATCTTGACTGTGTTAACCGTGAGGCTTGAGCCTTATATATTCATTCATGTGTGTGTTTAGTTCTTGGTGTAGCATTGATCTTAGTTTTGATTTTAGACTCTTAGTAGTGTGTCGTAATGCATTGCACGTGCATGTTGAAATGACGAAGGCCATGTTCATTAGGGTGACCTCCAGACGAATTTAGAATATATGTTCCCTTCCTGCTCACCCATGTTGTAACTTGTCTATATTTTTCGTAAACCTCACAAAATTACCCCTTGGCCCCAAAATTGGTTACTTTTCCCAAGTCTAGCTTGGGGGAGCTATATTATGTAGTATTTTGTGTGATTTTATTTCAAGTTGCAATTGATGTGAAGTATATGAAAAAAAAGGAGAGAAAATAAGGAAAATTAGCATGGAGGTTGTTGTTGAAAAAAAAAGAGAAAGATTGAATCAAGGAGTAAGGAACAACAAGGAAGAAAAAAAATTTGTACTCAAAAGAAAAGAAAGTACGTTGTTCTAGAAAAAAAAAGGAAATAAAAAAAATAAAAATGAAAAGAAGGTTGAAGTCGAAAGAAAAAGTAAGTGAAGAGGTAATGGGCGTTTTCATTTATTTGGGTATGTGTTTTGTTGATCAAAATGGTGAATCGAGGGTGTGACTCATTGCATTTGATAGCTCCCCGGTTAGACTAATATAGCCCACATTTCCCAAATTATTTCCTGCCCATTCTTATTCCCGACCTACGTTACAAGCTTGAAAAAGTCCTTCCGATCTTCGTGCATAGCATTGTAATAATGTGAAACGAGTCTTTTGTCAAAATGCTGGAGTATATGTTACATTTCAAGTCGACGTTTGATTAGGTTGAGCGATATTATAACCCTCTAAACACGTGAGTGTTGTGAGATGGGGGGATTGCATTATTGGTGGGAACGGTGAGAGATCGAGCTCATTTTTAGCTCGCCACATAAAAAGTGTGTTAAGTGACCACCGAGGTGAGATATTCTAGTCATCGATTCTTGAGTTGTACATGGTCGATTTCACTTGACGACTATTTAGGTTGATTGATGGTTTGAGTGATTTGATTGGTTAGCTATGATGCATGCTTGTTTGATTTCGATTTTGAGTCCTCTATTTTCAATTGCATTATACGGTGAAGTATGTTTACTTGGTTGTTTGTTATTTTTTATTGCCTTGCTTGAGGACAAGCAAGAGGTTAGCTTGGGGGAATTTAATATATAAGTTTTATACCATGATTTATCCCGGTTTTACAACGTATATTTGCATAGTTTTAGGCTCTTTGGAGCCATTTCACGCTAACAATCTCTTCTCTAGTGTGTTCGATGTATTTTTTGTGAGTTTCATAGGAATGTGGAGTTTCTTGGATGAATCGAACACATTTTGGATGTTTATAGAAGAAGTTAGTGCATGAAGAAGAAGGTTTCCCCCATGCCCTGTTGACCCTAGCTTCCCCGGTCAAACAGGGCAAAGAAGGATGAGTAGAACACGAAGTATTTGCATAAGACCCCATGTGCCCGATTGGGCATGTCTTGCCCGGTTGGACCGGGCACAGAGGAATTAGATGATAATTGAGATTTTCGAAGGCAGCAAGCAATATATGTAAACCGCCTCACGCGCCCGATCGGGCATGGTCCGCCCGGTTGGACCGGGCAAGTGGTGGAAGATGTGCTACAAAGGAAAGCAAGTGTCGTATCCCAGCCGCCCGATCGGGCACCCCTTGCCCAATGGGACCGGGCACTGCTTCGCGGAAGCCGATTTGCTTATTTTCACAATTCTATCTTTTTGGGTGTATAAATACCCTTTGTAATCACAATTAGAAGACACTTAGTTAATTCCTAAAGCTTTATTTCTCTCTCTAGAACCCTAGTTACTTTCTTTCAAGAATTTTAATTCTCTCATTAGATTTAATTATTGTTCATCAACAATTCGAGTTATTTCAATTGAAGCATCATTGGTATTCATCTCTATTCTCTTCTCTTTCAATTATTATTGTTTTCAATTATGTTTTCTTTGATTATTTTTGTTATTGCTTATTTCAATATGTGTGAGTAGTTTTTATATTCCAAGAACTTGGGTAGCCTAATTATGATTGATGCATGAATTGATTCTTTAAATTCTCTAATAACCATTGCAATTATTTATGCTAAGTTGATTGTGATTATGCCAATACTAGATTAGAGATAATTAGTATTGTTATTATTCCGTAGTTTTAATCACAACGAGAGTTGTGTTTTAACGGAATTGAGTAAATTAATTTAGGGTTTGAAATTCATCACGAGAGTAGTTGAATTGATAATTGGGAAGTGATGTAAAGTGTTTAATGTCTCTAATTTGCATGATTCCATGAGAATAGGCTTGATTGTGGTTAGGGAAGCCATTGATACTCGAGAGAGGTCCTTGGTATTGATTAGGGTTTACTTTTCCCCATGTTATTTGGAATTGTATGTTAGGGGTAGATAGATAATTGCATCGATCGTAATTGTGGTGATACTTGATCTTGGATGTTTTAGCTTATTGATTCATTATATTCTTTTGATTTATTCTAGTTTACCATACATTAGCTCTTAGTTTATTCCACCATTAATTGATTTTTTCTTAGTGATTACTTGAGTCTAGATAGTTTAGGTGAACCTTAGTCTCTTGGGATTCGACCCTTACTTGCCCGACTACATAGTTAGGAGGAATAGTTAGGTTATTTTTGTTAGGTACGCGACACGCCTATCAGTGTTTAGGGATGAGGTTTTTGATCACCCACCCGGCACTCCAAGCACACCGGGTGACTCCATCCTGAACGAGTCAGATGATGGGGCTGATGATAGTGCATTCGACTCTGAACAAGGGTCATCCCGGTCGGATGCTGTTTCAGGCGGTTCCGAAGATAGAACTGAGCCGCCAGTATCCCATGAAGATCTAGAAAGCTCTGAGTCTGTCTCTGACTCTGAGGAGGTCGACTCTCCTGAAAGAGGACAAGGGGAAGATTTTTCCTTTGCTCGAAAAGAATTCACTCCCTATTTCACCCATGTCTCGACTAGGACTCAGAGAAATATGAATAAAGCTTGAGGAATTCCAGGACACCTATGTCATGGAGGCCGGATTTGAGATTCATGTCCCTGACCTGGACGATACAGTCGTTTGGCCATTCAATCAAAGTTATGGGGATCAATGCTTAAGTTGTTACGAAGCTGCGATACAAGCGGGCTTAAGATTTCCCCTTGATAAAGACGTTGAAAAAATCCTGGACGGATACCACTTGGGTGTTTGGCAGCTCGCCTCTAACTCGTGGGTGAACGTTCTTGGGTACATCGCCGCCTGTAAGATGCAGGGGGTGAAACCGAACTTTAAGGCCTTTGTTTCGATGCATTATTTGAGCAAGGCTCCTAAGGCAGCCGACCCTGGGTGGTACACCCAAACTTGTCACAAGGGGTTCATGATGACCTTAGGAAAGGAATCAAAATGGAAGGTGTTGACCCTTATGGTTTTGATGAACAAACTGAAAAACTTGAGTAATGAATGTTTTTAAGTCTTTGGTAAATGAATGGTTCACGCAACAAGGATCATTTCGGAGTAGGAACACTAAATCAAGAATGCGGAATAGCATTCACACAAGTATAATGTGCAAACCCAGATTCTAGATTATTTGTAAGTACTTAGAATATAAGTTGGCTTTTGGAACTCAGTAAGGCACGTTATTATAAAGGTTAAAATAAATAACGTTCAATTGGAATATAAAATTGGTTTTGAAGGAATGTGATAAATAATTTTTTAATAAGGTTGTTTAATAATAAAAAAAGATTATCTTTTTAAACAAAAATATCTTTTGAATAAATCAAATTTACCGTTACTTTTATCAGAAATATCACAACCTTAATTCGGTTTATCATGGCTAAAATATAGGATTTTTGTTTATGTAGTTATGGATTGGTGAGCAAGCTTAGGAAGCTTCCCACGTTCACCACTTGTCATCATACTCCACAACATGTTAACATGTGTTAGTGGGAGTGATGGCATGTGTACGTGCATATAGTGGGAAGCTAATGATCAAGCTGCCACTCTATAAATACATGCAATTGATCTCAGCAAAATACACATTTCTTGAGCATTATTATTCCAGTAAGCATATTATCTAATAGCGTGAGAGAGTTCCTAAAATACTTCTTATATTCTCTTGTACATTAGGTCTTGTATTACTTGCTGTAATTGGGACTTGGGGTATTTGTGAGAGTTGTCATTTGGGAGTTAAAGAAAGCTTCAGTGTTGAAACTTTTGAGAGAGTTGGGAACAAGTTCCGTTATTATGGAACTTAGTCCGGGTTGATTATTCACTTTGTAAAAGAATTTGATTTACATAGTGGAAAATTCGAAAAACCCATATCATTTCTCTCTATTGTTTTACATTGTCTTAATTCCGCAAAAAGTTTACTACTTCACCCATACTACAATTCACCCCCCTTTTGTAGTAGCTATCTAGAACTTCAAAAGGACTGGCGGAGCCGTTTTTACATCATCTCTTCGCCAGATACCAGGCAGAACCGGAAGTACAACACCTGGAACAGAAACCCGTACCTTCTAGGCCAGAAGGCGATCCTACCACCTGTTCCTGATGAAGGTTGGGATCAGATTTTGACGCCTGGCTTATTCAAGATTTCCACCAAAACCTTAGAGGGAGGGAACGAAAGGGAGATAATTCCCCATAGTTACATCCCTAGGTTTGAGTGGCTAAGGGACCCTTTTTACTTATCCGCCTATGGTCTTAGCACCAAAAAACCGAAAGGTAGCTGGTCGGATGAAAACGTCTAGCAATATATATATATATATATATATATATATATATATATGTATATATATATATATATGTATATATATTCTTACTAACACTCATCCGGCCTTTTTTGCAAAAGAAGAAATGTCGCAGCTATCTCCTAGTAAGAAACTTGCGAGCTCTGCTGCCGCCTACCGCCAAATAATCCGGCAGAAAAACCAGATCTTCAAAAAAGATCAATTGGAACATGTAAGTATTCCATAATTGTCGTAGGCAGGCGGACCTTATTGTCTTGAACTTGACGGCTTAACTTAATTTTCAGGAAGGATCAACAAGGCTGCCTGCTTTTGGCGACAAGTCACTGAAGCGTCCGTTTGCTGAAGAGGACCGGATGCCCTCTAAATCGAGGAAGTCTGTGGCGCAAAAAAATCCATCTGCTGCCAAGTCTGGGGATGGTTATCATCCATCTAATACCGGCAAGTCGCCTGCTTCTCTCGTGACCCTAAAAAAACCGGACGTCCCCCGAACGTCGAAGAGTGGCAAGCCACTCACTGCTGCTATCGGCTCAGCAGCAACAGGTGGGATGTCACAGGCGGACGCAATGATTGGCATACTAAAGACTTGGAGGTTAAGCTCCCAGGTATTAGAGCCTTCAATCCATTACCTTACCCTAATAGGGTAAAGTCTTATCAACAGTCGCCGAGCAGCTCTGAAGGAACCTGGTCTATAGGCTGGGCTTATGTCAACTTCTCACCAAGTGTTGAATGTGCAAATGCTACCTAAAGGCTGGATATACAGCAGTTCACTAAAAACATGCTGACGGCCGTCTCTACTGAGGAGCGAGATTTTGTGAGGGGGGTTAGCACCCTCAACTTTAATGCCATTTTGGCGCTGCTAGCTCAGGTAACCTGTTTTTAAGTTAGAAAATATTTCTAACCCCTCTTATGCCGTTGGTATTGATGATCTTCTTTGCCGGATGCAGGCCATGCTGCGGGTGTATGGGCTCAAGAAGCCGTTCTTAGACAAACAAAAAGAGGTAAAGAGTGCCAAAGAAAGGGCCGCCTCTGCTCTAGATCAAGCCATGTTTGACATATATATAAATGAAGCATTGACTCATGATATCCTGCATTCTCAGGCGGAGGCCAACCTGCAGGTCAAGCAGCAGCTAGAGGCGGCCCAGAAGAGGGTATCTGAGCTTGAGGGCCAACAAGTAAGCCAGGGATGAGCTTGAGAAGCATGAGGATGTCAGTAGGGAAACAGACAGCCTTCGCCGCCAGAACGAGAATCTGAAAATAAAAAAACTCGCCAACCAGGAAGAGCAGCTGAGGAAGAAGTACCAAGCCAGGGCCGAGGAGGAAAAGAGGCAGCTAATCGAGGAGAATGAGGCTGACTGTGCTATCCGGATGAGAATGGCTTGGAAGGCTTTGCATCTTGATGACGACTGCTCCATTTGGGAGTATCGTTTTGAGCAAGCCACTGAAGAGCTTTATGAGGAGCGGCTACAGGCGGAGAAAAAAGACGAAGCTGATAATGATGAAGACATGGCTGAGAATGAGGACTTCGAGCATGATGGGGGTCATTCGGCTGATGCTGGTGAAAATTCGGATGATAATGTAAAAGAGTCTTCCCCTCAAGATGATGAATTTTAAATCTTTCTTTGGTCGAATGGCCTGACAATTACTCTTCCGGCCTGCGTGCCGAGTATGTATGTATCTTTACCGACCGAGGAGTCGGGTTTGATTAACAATTTTTCTTTGTTTCACCGATTGTAAAATCGGTTAACACTTTCATTTGGCCGGTCATGGGGTCGGATTTTAATATGAAACAGCCGGCCATTGGGTCGGTTTTCCTGCATAAAAAAATATCCTTGCATTTTTATCATGCATAAATTTTGCTAAGTGAATAGCCTTTTTATTTTATACATGCGGTATACTAGATGTATTTGCCCCTGGATGGTGTGCCCTTGGTTTCAAAAGTGGGTAAATTGCCCTAAATCTAGCGGACAGTCGTCCATCAATTATCCGGATAGAGTATCAGACGGTCATTGACCGTATCAATATTACCGAAGGGCTTTTAATTTCTGCATCAATCACTCCTAACTGGGTCATTAAAGCCACCGTTGAGCAGGCAGACCAACCAATAGGGGAATCTTCTCTTAGACTGTCTGTATTGTCCTTGAGAAATAACAGGCTGCCGAAAGTGTTATTACCTGAATATTTTCCAGTGTCTTTTTGCCCCATTGGGGGAATTTCTTAAGTTACTCAATTAGCATGAGATTTTAACCTAAGTTGGAATGACGGTCGTTTACCGGCTGGTGTCAATGAGACATGTGGTTTTGTTTATGCCGTTTAGGTTTCATTTTAGATTATTCAGGTCAAACGGCTGTGAATTAGCCCTTATTGGTTAATCAGTCTTTGCCTCTTGTGTTTGAGTTTATAGAGCAATGTACCACCCAAATGGGAGATGCTCTCTGCAACGAATTCACCCAGATGGGTGTCGCCAGATGTCTTGCTCTTGTTCAAACGAAAAACCCCAATCCCCACCGGTTCAAACCCCCCATTCCCCACCGGTTTTGAACCGTTCTTGATTTGGGGGGTGGCAAACCGTCAAAGATAAGCCACTGGTTGAAAACCGGTGGCAAAAAGTACTTTACCCACCGATTTTGGGGTGAACCGGTGGCAAAAGCTGCTGATTTAGGTTTAAGCTAAGCATTTTTGCCACCGGTTTTCAATTGAACCGCTGGCAAAACTTAACCATTCCCCACCGGTTTTCACAGTGAACCGGTGGCAAAAGTAAGCGCGCCAATTTTTAAATTAATTTTGGGCACCGGTTCATTGAAAAAACCGGTGGCAAAACCTGTTTTTTTTTTAAAAAAAAAATTTATAATTAAAAATAATTTAAAACCTGCACATCCTGTATTAAATCTGCCATTAAAATATATTATAATAACAGTAATAATACCCCAAATTATTACTCGTATTATTATCATTATTATTAAAAATACTAATAATATAATAATTATTACATTGGAATAATAACAACAATACATAAATATTAATTAATAACCGTAAATGCGATACAACGAAATGTCATATAGCTTTTACAACTCATTAATTAAAAGGTGTTACATTTACAAACTATACTAATAATTAATGTACAAGTTAACAAGTTCAAATTAAATTATATGTGATGAAAGACGCTAACATATCTCGAACTTCATTCAGCTCTTTGCTCGTCAATGGACCTCCTTTCTGTCAGTGGATCAAACCTGCAGACAGTAAATTTTATAACATGAGCCCAATTTCAGTCAACTAATATAGGGAAGTCTACATCTGCAAGTCTAATCTACAGCCTACTTACTATTTACACTACACCAAGGATTTCAATCCTATATGGCCTCCAGGTTTATTTGAATTTCTACCGATTTTGCCAGAGTTTTTTACAGTTTGATACAATAATCTCCTAGAAACTAATCATCTTGTCAGCTGTACAGATGAAGAGAACTAGGGTGAACTAAGAAATGAGGCCACCAAGTTACATGTTTGCATTTCCTAAATTGTAAAAAGAAACTTTGATCATATTACCTAAAAAAAGATGAGTCAATGGTGGTGGCTTGGTTAACAAACTCAATGGATCCTCCTATGTCACATATGATATCGGCAATACCAACAAGTGGACATCTTTGGCTCTTTAAATCTTGAAGCTGCTTGGTGGTCAGCAACCTAGGAAATCTTTGTTCCCAATACATGCAATTGACTGCTCCCAAAAAAAATCAAGTAATAAATAAGAAATCAAATTACACACAGAGACAATACAAACTATAAATAGCAGAAAATTTTCATTTTTTAGCATAATTGGATCAGTTGATAGTTTTATTTTTCCTGGATGTAAGGTGATTCCACATAACTAAGTCACCATACCAAGGAAACACTTAGTAAGGCCATGTCATTGTTGTTGTATGGATGCATTACGCAAAGGTTGAACATAAAGAACAGAAATTAATTAAAGCAAACCACAAAGAACATAAAACCCTAAATCAACGACTAACCCTAGATTGCGAAATTAATCAATAATACCTCAAAGCAGTTGGAAAGTCAGAATGCGCTTCAATGGAGGTAAGAATGCTCGACAGGATGCGCTTCAATGGAGGAGAGTTATGGAGAGAAAGAGAAGAGTTGCGCGGCAATGGAGGTGAGAAACCCAGAATGCGCTTCAATGGAGGACGACAGGAAGGACGAGAACAATGGTGAGGGTCGTTTGTAGGCGAGAACGAGAAACGAAGAATAATTGATGAAGTTGCAGTAATGGAGGCGAGAAGAACAGCAATTGGGAAAGCAGGGGATGGGGAATGCGAATGAATAGTGTTGAACGAAGGAAAAAGAAGGTAGTATAATTAGGCGGGTTTTTTTTTAAATGCCACCAGTTCGAACCGCTAGTAAAAGCACCTTTCCCCACCGATTTGGGTTGAACCGGTGGCAAATCTGTTTTCCTCCTTTTTTTTTTTTACAAAAAAAATTAGGATTTGGCACCGGTTTTTCAGGAACCGGTGGCAAAAGTGATTATCCAAATTCAACCCCATTATTTTTCCCACCGGTTTTTGGCAAAAGGGGGTGGCTTTTTCGATTTTTCTACTAGTGAACAGACGGTAAACTTTTAGTAGCAGACGGCCATTGGCCATATCAAGTCGTTTTAAGCGAGAAATGTTTAGCTGCTAAGTTGTGGATATAACTTAGATTTTCAAATTTAGCCGTCTATATTGCCCCTGAGCAATAACTGGCGTCTTAATGGTGTAAGAACAGAAGTGAGTTCTTTTATCTAAATGAAATAATAGCCGGCTATCAGTTGTTATAGAACAAGCGATAATCTCTAGCTATCTAGGTCTCATTAGATAGTTCAATTCAAACAGTTGCGAGCTCATCTTAATGCAAACAGTCGGTAGGGCCGTTTGTTTTTTAAGTTTATATAGCAATGTACCACCCGGATGGGAGATGATCTATGCGACGAATTCACCCGGATGGGCGTCGTCGGATGTCTAATCATGTTGGAGTAGACAATGAATTTTAATAAGGCTGTCTGCACATTGCACATACAGTATTCCCATTGGGAGATGTATACAATTAAAGCAATAAATATCGTTAAAAATAAAAAGCAACTTTTTCATTGATAGGCTCTTTATTTACAAAAATTTAGAAGTCTTAGAAGTAGTACCTTTTTTATGTTATCTACATTCCAAGTTCTGGCGAGCTGCTTGCCGTCTGGAGTTTCCAGGCGGTAGATGCCGCCTCTCACTTCTTCATAGATCCAGTAGGGGCCTTTCTAATTGGGAGTTAACTTTCCTTGCTCATTGGCCCTACCGGATGCCTCCATTTTTCGTAACACAAAGTCCCCTAATTTCAAGGGCCGCTTGTGTACTCTTTTGTTGTAGGCTCTTGTCATTCTCACATGGTAAATCTCGTGACGCAAGGCGGCATTGCCCATGCGCTTCGGAATTGAGTCCAATGCTAACCACATGGCCTCCTAGTTAGCCTCTTCGTCATACAACATGACTCGAAGAGTCGGCTCATAGTGTTCAATGGGCAAGACGGCTTCTGCACCATATGCCATGAGAAATGGGGTTTCACCGGTTGCCCCTTTTTCTATTGTTCTGATGGCCCAAAGGACATGAGGCAGCTCATCCGCCCATAGACCGCCAGCTCTTTCAATTTACTTTTTAATGCCGTCTGAGATTAGCTTGTTGAAGGCTTCAACCAGGCCGTTTGCCAGGGGACGGTCGACAGACGCAAAACAGTGGAAGAGCCCTTGGTCTCCCAGGAAAATTTTGAGGGTAGGCATCTTAAACTGAGGACCATTGTCTAAGACCATAGACATAGGTACCCCAAACCGGGTGATGATATTCTTCTAGATGAAGGAGATGACATCCTTGGTCTTAATGCCTTTGACCGCCTCTGCCTCTACCCACTTGGTGAAGTAATCAACGACGACTAGAATATACCGCCGTCCGCTTGGCGCAGGCGTATACGGACCCAGAATGTCCATGCCCCATTTGGATAATGGTACAGTGATGTGAATGGCCGTCAGATCTGTGGCCGGACGGTGTGTGAGTCTGTTGAATCTTTGACACTTATCACACTTCTTCACCATTTCCACGGCATCTGACTCAAGAGTGAGCCAAAAGTAGCCATGCCTCCTAGCCTTACCCGCTAGTGCCCTGCCGCCTATGTGAGAGGCGTAGTAGCCCGAATGTAATTCCTCTAGAATTTCTTGCCCCTTTTCAGGGGTGACACACTTCAACAAAGGCCTGAGAAAACCCTTCTTGAAGAGTTCTCCATTTTAGATCTCAAAGTTGGCCGCACATTTTTTCATGGTGGCCATCTCTGGATATGTAGTCGGTAGAGTGTCGTTTAGCAGATAGGCCCGAATGCCATCCATCCAGGTTGAGCTTCGGTCCAATACTCAAATGGGATCTTCTTCAATACTTCGCTTTTCCATTACTTCCCAGAAGACTGACCGAGGTGTATCACAAGAGGTGGATGATGCCAGCTTAGAGAGAGCATCCGCCTGATTGTTCTATGACCTAGGCATCTGACTTAGATGAAATTCATCAAGTGTCCCACCCTCTTCTTTGAGCGCATGCAAATATTTGATCATGGCCGGATGGGTGGCCTCATAATCACCATTGTACTAGCTAATGACCAATTGTGAATCAGAGCAGGCGTTAATTTTTCTTGCGCCTGTCGCCTTGCACATGCGGATACCGGCTAGCAAGGCTTCATATTTAGCCTCATTATTTGAGGCTTGAAACTTGAATCGTAGTGCATATTCATACTTGTCCCATTCAGGGGACTGCCATATAACCCCTGCACCACAACCGTTCATAGTAGAGCTCCCGCCTACATACACTTTTCAAACCTGGTCAAGATTCTCAGGCTCAGCCAGTCTTGTCGTTTCGACAATGAAGTCGGCAAACGCCTGACCCTTCACTGCCTTCCTTGGTTCGAAAGAGATTTCAAGACTTTGCATTTTAATAGCCCATTTGAGCATCCTACCGGATGACTCCAAGGTTGTCATTGGCCGCTTGATGGGTTGGTCTGTGTAGACCACAACCGGATGTGCCAAGAAGTAAGGCTTCAACTTCTTAACTGTCGTAAAAAGAGCCAGGACAACTTTTTCAACCATTGGGTACCGTAGTTCAGCATTTCGAAGAACATGGCTGATGAAATAGACCGGGAGCTGGATGTTGTCTCTCTCAGCAAGGAGAACAACACTAAAAGCATGGTCTGAGACGGCTAAGTACATGTAAAGCGCCTCCTTTGGCAGTGGTCTATCAAGCCTCGGCAATGAATGTAAATGTTCTTTTAATTTCTAAAAGGCCGCCTCAGCATCATCCCCCAATTCAAACCTAGTCTTCTTTTTTATAGCTTGGAAAAAATAGAGGCACTTGTCGCCTGACCGGCTGAGGAATCTCCCCAATGCCGCCAGACAACCTGTTAACTTCTGAACTTCTTTTACAGTGCGGGGTGACTTCATGTCAATGACCGCCTGTATCTTCTCTGGGTTGGCCTCAATTCCCCTTTGATCAATTAAAAATCCGAGAAACTTCCTAGACTCAACACCAAAGACACACTTCTTGGGATTGAGCATGACCTTGTGCCGCCTGAGTGTGGTGAAGGTTTCTCGAAGGTGAGCAAGGTGATCCGTTTGTAGTTTGGATTTGACTATCATGTCATCAATGTATGCCTCTGCATTCCTCCCAATTTGATTAATGAAGACTGTATTAATCATTCGTTGGAAAGTAGCAGGCGGTACAGACTGTTGTGAAGCCATCTTAGAGGTACTCTCCCCACAGACGGCACCAAATGATTCGTGGTTTTCTATGTCCCTTGGGAGAGTTACGTCACAAAGTCTGGTTTCCAAGCGCCTGTACTTGCAAAACAACGGAGCTGGAGACTCCGGGTGGTGGGAGCTCCGCCTCCGACGATCAAGTTAAAAGAATGTAAAAAGGTGCAGAAAGTAAAGTGAGATCTTCTCGGATTCCGAGATCATGTGTTTTTCTCTGATGTGAGAGAGTTGATTATGTTGTAATCATTGTATGTTGTTCCCAAAGTGGGTAAATCTCCCTATTTATAGGGTCATTGGGATTTGTGCCCCTGTCCTAGGTTACGGAAACCTAGAACTAATGGGCTGCGCCGTTTTAAGGCAGTCTAGGGAATTGGGCCTTGAAGGCCGCCAATTCCATATGGGGTATCTGCCTGCCACGTGTCTAGCCCTGGTAGGTCCACTTTGGACTCTCCCTAGAGTGACACGTGTCACGCTGTGGTAGGTCCACGTAGCGGGGTAAAAATACCCAAATCAAGGTGGATGATGGCTTTATTAAGAAAAAGTAATCCAAGGCAATTGTTTCAAAAACTATGGTGTGTATGCTAGGTGATGTAAGTCATGTAACCCAAGGTAATTGTTTCAAAACCCTGATGTAAATAAAAAAAACACAAACAACGAAATACTTCATCAATGTGTAAATAACCACTCAAAACTCTCACCAATTCACTTATCAATTTACTAAAAACACTTAAAATTTCACAAAAAAAAAAAAAAAAAAAAAAAAAAAAAAAAAAAACTGATCTTGTTTCTCAATAAATCAAATTTAAATTCCATTAATTCCCAAAAAATATCAACAACACACAAATCACAACACATAACAGAAATTAATCATACAAATATCCTAACATCAAATATTGCACAGAAAAATTTTCTAGAAATTAAATAAAAAAAAATAGATCGAACATCCAATGATACTTGAGTTTTTTTGCCTCAAACTCGAATCCACCAAACCTTGCTCCGTCTTCCTCCTTCCGGCTTCCGCCTGTTTTAGAGAAAAAACAGAGAAACTGGAGGATAAGAAAAAAATAAAGGCAAAAAAAAAAGGATAAAAGAGGAGAAAGAAACAAAAAAACAAAAACAGTCTACATTCATATAATAGGTTAAATCTAATAGAAGAGATGAAAATTGAACCAATTAGAAGAAGAAGAGAAAGAAGACAGATATCATATCCACAACACATCAATAATTCTATTAAAGTGCAGGAATGTTCTCAAATATCCAAAATAAATCCAAATATTCCTATTAAAACTGCAGAAATTTACTCTTTTCTCTTTAAACTTACCCTTTAGTCTTCTTTTTTCTTTCTCTTCTTCTCTTCCTCTTCTTCCCCTCGATTTGATTCTTCCCACCGACACGGGGATAGTTTACATGCCATGTCGAAACCAACCACAACCACATACTCCTCTCTATCGCCTACAAAAACGTCATCAGTTCTCTTCGTGTTTTTTTGGCGTACCGTCTCCTCCATTGAAGTAAATTGATGGTTTTTCAGGCTTGAATTTTCCTAGGGTTGATGATGGGATATCATCCACCATCTGAGAAATTGTTTTCAATTGCCACATTGATTAAAATGGGAAAATTTGAAGGAAATCAAAACCATAATTCCGAACGGAAAATTGCAGAAATATGGGAAATTAGGGGTTTGGGAAATTCTTGCGAAAAGTGAACATTTGAAGAAGAAGAAAAGCCATCGTTTCTCTCTCTAGCTAGGATTCTCTCTCCTTGTTTCTCAGCTTTTTTCTGAGTTGAGAAAAGAGAGCGCGAAGGAAGTAGGTGAGAAAGTCGGTGATAGAGCAACCAAGCATCAACCAATTAGAAATAAAGGGCAGAATTGGCAAACAACTGTCAAACAAAATGCAATTGGCAAAGAAAGGGCAATTTCAGAAATCCATTAAAAGTAAGGGTGTTTATGTAATAGCACCACAAGTTACTATTCATAAGCTGTAGTAATTTGTTTTCATTTTTATAAAGGTTATGGATACGGCCTTTAATGATCAAAGACTTTATTGGACAATGTCAATATAAGACCAATAACACGTATAGTTTTGTACTTTTGTATTTTCATATAATTACTTTATTTTGTCTACTATTCAAAAAAAAAAAAAGAATTACTTTATTTAGTCTCTTTCATCCGTTTTTTTCCCTTGCTTGTTTATTGGTATGTCCTTTATTGATCCGCCATTGGTCCATAATGTGCATTAACTTGACTCGCTTTGACCCAATAAAAGCTAACCCTCTATTGACCCCACCCACACCAATCCTGACCCAACCCACCCATCCAATAATGTGGCCTAATGAAGAGAGATTATAAATTTGTATTTACGGTAAAGTACTAAAGTTAACATGACAAATGTATCAAAACTAGGAGTTCGAAGTGCGATGAGCTCTAATTTACTTTGCTTGTTTTTTTCATTACAACTTCATGTTTTGTTTATCATTTTTCAATGTTCCTCATTACTACTTATTCTTTGTTTATTCTTTGTAAGAAAAAAAGTGTATTAAATGGATGGTAATCCTTTCGTTCCACATTACTTGCACTGTTTTAATTTTATACACGTACTGTCATCCATTACTATTCTTAAAAAAAAGTACTATCAATCCATACACTCTACTTTTACCTTTTTAACTTAATCCATTAAATTACTATTCATAATAATTATTTATTAGTTATATTTCAATTTAAATTAATAGTCAAAATTGTGCATTGGCTAACACCTTCCAAAATAATGCATTAATATATTGTTGTGTTAATATATATGATGATAAGTGACAATATACTACCTCTGGTTTGTATTATATGCAATTTTAAAATAATTTGTCAATTGCAGTCATTTAAATTTTGTATTTTGCAAATTGCAGCTTTTTAAAAAATAAATTGCAAATTTAAATTTATTAGTACTTTTTTGGGCTACAATTTGCAATATTTTTTAAATGGCTGCAATTTGCGAAATACAAACTTTAAATGACTGCAATTGACAAATTTTTCTTTTTTATTTCTCACAAATAATATAACAAAGTTGCATATAATACGAATCAGAGTTAATAATTAAAAAATAACATGTACATACGTAGTATATTTATTGTAAAGACATGTGACCGGATAGTTATGGCCCCGAATGAACAATGAATCAAAACGTTACATATGTTTCGAAACTATTACTTTAGCTGTACGTACATTATCATAGTATTCAAGTAATCATTGCACAAAAAATAATGAAAAAGCACCTCCATAAAATATAGAGGATTAAATTACCAGTTCAAAAACTTAAGGTCAACTTAATAATCATCGGAGTAATTGATGGAGCACCGTACATATAAATAGTTATATAATTAAAATGTTTAGTTGTGCATACATTATCATAAATTCATAATTCACAAACTTACAAAAGTCTTGTAACCTAAAAAATTCATTCAATTGCGCTGCAATGCCTGTTAAGAATACAACTGCTGTGGAATTAGCAATATTTTTATATCTAATACAAAAATATAATAATGTAAAATATATAATATAATGCATCAATTTGAAATTAATGTAATATATCAAAATCAACTAACGTGTGTGACAGCATAGTTCATGAGTACAGTGATACTCGTTGCACATTGTATGACATATCGGAGGTTAGATGATATAGCTTTCTACCTACCAATTGCTAACTTGTGTGCTTGATGCCTTTCAAAAAATCTCTTATTATTCAATGTTCGAGAAAGAGTCAATAATAAGTTGATCTTTCCACGTTAACATTTCTTTCTTGGTTCTTTTTTTAATTATATGAGTTTACGCTACCTGATATCAAATTTATATTTTTTATTATTTCTTTTTCAGTTTAACTTGTATATATCGAGATGAAAATAAAATGATTCAAAATGACATTTTTTTTTTTTTACATTCTTCTTGCATATAAATTATAAAAGATAGCACAAAGGAGTGTATAAAATTGTAAAAGTTTTAGTAACGCTACTTAGGTTAGGTCCCGTGCCATACATAGTAATTTCACTATTTATTATTAATTTAACACTATATTTAATTATAAAAATTATCTAATTGCAAAATAAGATTAAAAATTCTTAATTACAAAAATAAAAATAAAATTGTATCATACTAAAGAAAATAGTTGGAGTATTACATGCACGACTAATAAAAAATAATTATGAATTACGTCACAAAAATATATGTAGGAAAATATTATTGCATAGTATTAAATAAAAGAATAATATTTTTGTTGAATGTGTGTAAATGGAATATAATTACCAAATAGTAAGGGAAATATTATTGCATAGTATCAAATATTCTCTAAGAAGCTTTGCCACAAAAAAAAAAAAAAAAAGTGTTTTTTGGCGAGATTTTTTTTTTTTTAAAAAAAAGGAGTCATTCTCGGTTTCACCTTTAGTATAATATATACTATAATATATCGTTATAGTTATAGATTTCTATGTTAAAGTCAATCACAAAGTTTCATATGTGGATAGTCACACCGTGTGGCCGGGGTTACTTGGTCAGGGGTTACTCGGTTAGTTAGGGGTTATTCGGTCAGTCAAGGATAATTCGGATAAGGGTTACCCGGTCAGTGTTTGGAGTGTGTCAGCAGGCCACACGATGTGACCAGCTACACAGAAAACCCCCTGAAAATCAATTTGATGCAATATAGGTAAATATTTTTTTTTTATTTCCTACAATAGATTAAATCCATTTGATAGTAATATATCAGAAAAAAATCATTTTAAGCAAATAATATTAATATGGTAATAAGAATCTTTAATTGTTATTATAATATATAAATTAAATAGTATATAATTTTATTATCTTAAATAAGTTATCAATTGAAAAGATATAAAAAAAAAATAAAGTTAGAATATATTTATTTTTAGAAAATGGTTTTTGGAGGGAAAAACGACACCAAGAAGTGACATGTATCATTTCCGGTATCTATTTTAGTATTATATTATTATTGATGACTGATTGTTAAATAACAGAAAACTCATAATACAGTGATTAATTAAATATTTTTTTTTTACAAGAGATTAATTGAATAATTGAAGCCGTTTAAAGCTCTAGGTTCACTGTTTAGGATAATGTTTGGATCAAGTCATTAATTTAATACTTAGACCTATCATTAATGGGTCGTCTATTCTGGCACTAATGTCAGTTATAAATCTTATCTTACAAGAAATACAACAATGAGTTATTTTCCCAATTTTTGAATTTTTACCACAATCTTACAAACCCATCGTGGCAAATACACAAGTATTTTGAAAACTTAGTAATAAAAATAAGGGTTTTTTTAAGCTATGCCCCCATGATTGTTGAGTTTCTAAAGTGTACCCATGTTTTTTCAAAATTACAAGATGTGCCCTCCAACTTAAAGTGTTTATTCAACCGTATCCTCTGATGTTAACGCTACGTTAATAATTGTGTTAACTATTAATTACCCCTACTTTGGAGAGAAATTTCATGCCCAAATCGGGTTAGATTTATATAAAGGAATTAACATTAAGTATTTTTTTCACATTTTCTCATCTACTTTCTCTTCATTCTTCAAAAAGAAACCATTGATATGTCAAGCTCTCGGTGTACTTCTTTTCTTATTTTATTACTTTCTAATTTTCTTACAATTACTAACGTCAGAGGGTACGGTTGATTAAACAACTTAACTTGGAGGGCACAACTTATGATTTTGAAAAAGTATGGGCACACTTTAGAAACTCAATAATCACAAGGGCATAGCTTAGAAAAAACCCTATAAAAAAAATTTCCAATAGTAATAAGAAAAAATAAAAATGTTCCTTATACTAGTACAATTTATGTATTGATCTATATTGGGATATATTTTGTGAATATGATAAATATTGTATATTGTGATATTTTAGGAAGTTACGGTATTTAGGAATATTAGGTTTTCTAGCAGTTGCAGCATTGAAAAATTGCATTGAGATGTCCATCAAATGGATGTTCATAATGCCTTCCTTAGCTTCATGGTGATTTAGAAGAAGAGGTGTACATGAAAATACCTCCAGGTTTTGATAAAAGTAACTCTGACATGGTTTGCAGGATGAAGAAATCGTTGTATGGTCTGAAACAGGCTCCTCGTTGTTAATTTGCGAAATTAGCAGCAGCTTTGAAAAATTATGGCTTTAAACAGTTATATTCTGATTATTCGTTATTTACACTAACGAAAGGGAAATTGCAGCTGAATGTGTTAGTATATGTTGATGATTTGATTGTTGCAGGCAACGATAAGTCTGCTATGGTTGCTTTTAAATCATACTTGGAGGCAATGTTTCAAAATGAAAGACTTGGGAGTTTTGAAATATTTTTTTGGGGCTAGAGGTGGCTCAAAATAAACAGAGATTTTTTGTTTGTCAGAGGAAGTATGCTTTGGATATAATTACTGAGACAGGTTTACTAGATGCTAAGCCTGCAGACTTTCCCATGGAGCAAAATCACAGATTAGCTCTAGCGAAGGTGAATTGTTGCTTGATGTGGAGAAGTATCGCAGACTTGTAGGTCGTTTGATCTATTTATCTGTGACTAGACCAGATTTAGCATATTCTATACACATTTTATTGCAGTTTATGCCTAATCCTAGAGTGGAACATTGGAATGCAGCTCTACGGGTTGTGAGATATTTGAAGAAAAATCCACGTCAGGGTATTCTGTTGAGGTCTGACAGTGCTTTACAGTTGGAAGTTTGGTGTGATTCAGATTGAGCGAGTTGTCCATTAACTCGACGATCCTTGACTAGTCGGTTTGTGTTACTTCGTCTATCTCCTGTGTCATGGAAGACCAAAAAGCAACACAAGATGTCTAAAAGCTCGGCAGAAGCAGAATATCGTTCGATGGCAGCAGTGACTTGTGAGTTGAAGTGGCTAAAGCAACTTTTGGGAGACTTAGGTGTGCAACATGAGAGTGGCATGCACCTATATTGTGATAGTCAATCGGCACTATACATTGCTCATAATCCAGTTTTTCATGAACGGACGAAGCATATTGAAGCAGACTGTCATTTTTGTGCGAGATGCGATTGTTGATGGGACTATTTCACCTTCATATGTGTCTACGACAGTGCAGTTGGCAGATATTTTCACCAAAGTTTTGGGGAAAGCTAAGTTTGAGTATCTTCTTTGCAAGTTGGGCATCCGAGATCTGTATGCTCCAACTTGAGGGGGGGTATTGGGATATATTTTGTGATATGATAAATATTGTATATCGTGATATTTTAGGAAGTTAGGGTATTTAGGAATATTAGGTTTTATATTCCTATATCCCTATATATATGTAATGTGGCTGATATTGTGATTAATGAGAAATACAGAGAATTATTATTGAGAGAATATTTTAACAACCTACATTTTAGATTTACACCAAGGTCAAATAATACTTGTATAACGCAATTAAGTTCTCTCTTTTATTGTTAACATTTTCACCAAAACAAAATCTACTTGTACAAAATAACTACTCTCGCTTTGTTTTTTTTGTTTGTTCCCACTTGCCTTTTGCGCAAATTTCAATACAATAAGGGGCCGTTTGGTTGGGGTTAATAATCAAAGGGAAAGGGAATGAATAGACCCCATTCCTTTTGTTGCTATTTGTTTGTCGCTATTTATCATTCCCTTTACCCTTTTTTGTTTTTGAGTTCACCCTAATTTGCTCTACATTCATTCCCCACCCCCTCTAGACTTTTCCATTCCCTTTCCTTAGCCATCCCTCCACCACCACCACACACATACACACTAGCCACCACCCTTTTACCTTACCCCCGGCCACCACCCAACTGCCACCCAGTTGCACCTCCACTGCCATCGCCACCCCTTCCCCGACCATCGCCGCCCACCGATAAGCCTCCCCTCCCCTAAAAACCTTCCCCTACCGCACAAATAACTCGTTCCTTTAACTTTCCAGCCACCACCCGACCATCCCACTGCCCAGCCACCACTGAGCTACCCTCGCCGCACCTCACCTTCCTCTCGTCGCCCTTCTTCGCTGCCCAAAAACCCTTCCCCTCCCCCGAAAACCTTCCCCTACCCTCAAAAACCCTAGAAATCCCTCCTCCTCCCTGTAAAAACCGTCGGCCACCCTCGAAACCCTAGACGGCGGTTTTTACAGGGAGGAGGAGGGATTTCTAGGGTTTTTCGAGGGTAGGGGAAGGTTTTGGGGGGAGGGTGGGGTTTTTGGGCGGCGAGGAACGGCGGCGATGGGTGGGGGAGGTGGGACTAGGGGCGGGGAATGTGACAAGGTGGTAGATGGGTGGTGGGCTGGCTGGGTGATGGCTGGAAATTTGAAGGAATGAGTTGTTTGTGTGGTTGTGTGGTGGTGGACTGGTTCCATTCCTTTTATTTTTTTTATAAAAACAAACAACATACTACTTGGAAAGGTTTTCCATTCCATTCTCTTTCTTTCCCTTTGTTCATGTCCATTCTGATTACCCCGTGCAAACCAAACGACCCCTAATATAATTGAAATGTAACAAGTTAAGTATTAAACAAATAAAAATTACATATTCAGAAACTAAAAATCAAGATGAATTTAGGTGACTATGTTTATTTAGAAATACAGAAAAATCGTTAAAATACTAAATTCCATTTATTTGCATTGAAAAATTAAAATATGTCAAGATTTCAAATAGGACAAACAAAAGAAAATAAAGGCATACATTTTTCCTAATTATAAATTGAAATCATGGTAGGAGATTTTATGTAAATTAATTATTTGTAAAAATTAACTTGTGGTCTAAGGTAATTGCCGATCGAGGCTCAATTATATTATAGTTACAAGCCGCCTGCTGCTTTGATGCCTTCAATTATTTGGCCTAATTGTTCGCACTCAACCATGGAGACAAGACTAATCTAACCTTTTATAATTAATAATGGAAAACTCTTACAATAATACTATAATAACTTATAATAAAATTAAAACAATAATTCTTAAAAGTTTTTATCAATTTTGTCTGACTTTATATATACATAATATCTATCAAATATATTATTGTATTTATTCAACTCTTGTCATTAATTAATATGCTAAGCCATGAAATTTGTTTCCCAACCTGAACCTCCGATATGGGTTATCTTCTTGTGTAAGGGCGGTTAACAGAGTAAAGCTTAAGCTTCATAATTGTAATCGGATTTTCTCCATTTTACACAAAAAACAAAAAAAAAAAAAAAGAAAAAAAAAGGAAAAGAATTAGTGTTGTATGTAAGTTGAACCATGATTAATCAAAGAGTAGTCATTATTCGTTGTCATTATATCATCTTTGATCAACCCATATGAGATAACGTGCAATTTTTTGTATTTGATAATTGCATGTAAATGCATGTTTGCAATAATATATTGAATTATATTTTTAAATACATCAAAGTCGTTTTCATGTGAGAAGATGCCATAAATTGAAGTATAAAATGCGAACATTCTTCCTGCAACATCCAAAACAACATTCCTAGAAGTACATCTTCTAAATTTTATCCTAGAGAAGTAACTTAGATTATACAACATGGCAGACCACAAGTTGTCCTCAATCTTTCTTGTTTTCGCCACGATATTTGCCATAGCAAATGCTCAAGGCTTGATGCTTGATTATTACAAAACTTCGTGCCCCAAAGCCGAGGCAATTGTTCAAAGAATCACTAAGCAATACGTTGGTCATGTTCCTAACTTTGCTGCTGGTTTGATTAGAATGAACTTTCACGACTGCGCCGTTAGGGTATGTTTCTTTCTATACCTTAATTCGTCTTAAAATGTAAATGTTTGTTACGGAGCATTTTTCTACATGTATTCATTTGATCGAATTGGGATTATATATATAAATAAATTTACAAATTAGGGTGTTTATTAGGCGGTCTAATATTAGTTCTTTCAATCTAGTGAAATGATCATATATAGTACTTGATTGAAATTTTTTTTTTCTTTTTACCACCAATAATTAGCTTATCATGTTTGCGTTGACTTTTAGATGATCATACTGCCAAGTACATAATTAGTCAAATGAACGTGCATAATAATAATTATTGATGATTTGATGGTATTGATCCTTTCTTTGTAGGGTTGTGATGGTTCTGTACTAATCAATCCAACGCCTTCCAACAACCAAACAGAGAAGACAGCCATTCCAAACACAACACTCCGAGGTTTTGAGATCATTGATGCAATCAAGTCCACTCTAGAAAAGGAGTGTCCTGGTGTTGTTTCTTGTGCTGATATTTTAGCTTTGGCATCCCGAGATGCTATTACCACGGTAATGGTCCATATTTTAACATTAACCTCCCAGTATTTATTTTATTTATATTCTTATCTATATAATGTAAGGTAAATTTCATATGTGAGTCAAGGCTATATATGCAATGTACTTTGTTCTATTACTTTGATCTAAAACATTATTATTTATTTTCGTACAGATTAACGGACCATGGTGGGAGGTTCCAACAGGTAGAAGGGATGGTAAAGTATCATTGGAATCAGAAGCCAATGCACTTATTCCATCACCATTTTCTGACGTTACTACCCTTAAACAAAACTTTGCAGCTTTAGGTCTTTCTGCTAAAGATTTGGTGGTTTTATCAGGTAACATTGACACACATTGTAGTAAAAAAATAATAATTCAATGCTATGTGATCATTATTTATATGTCAATGAAATTAATGTCTTCTAGAAAGTCAATGCATTTTGTAGCTCTGTATAGACATGCTGGCACGCATACGCACTGACGCGCACACACACACCATACTTTGATCATTTAGGTTTTTAAACACAATTCTATAAACCGTATTAAAAATTATCCTTTCCATTTTGATAGGTGCTCACACCATTGGAGTTGGTCACTGCTTCATCATCCGTAGTCGTTTGTACAATTTCACTGGAAATGGTGACAGCGATCCTACACTATCCCCACATTACGTCGAGTGGTTGAAAACTAGGTGTCCTCCTATTGCAAGTGACTCAAAATCTTTTGTGTTTATGGATCGAATTACCCCTAAGGCCTTCGACCAAAACTACTACACCATGGTAACCCAACATAGGGGACTCTTTGTGTCGGATGCCACTCTTATGACCGATCAAGAAACCAAAAGTTACATTGAGACCCAAGTTAAGACCAAGGGATCAACTTTTGCTGATGATTTCGCGGTGTCTATGACCAAAATGATCAATATTGGTGTGCTTACTGGAAGCCAAGGTGAAATTAGGAAGACTTGTGGTGCGGTTAATCAATAGGTTGACAAATTCGACCAATTTGTTAAGGCTATTTCATTATAATTCGTCACATTAAGTTTTATTTTTTTATTTTTATTCTCTTACTTTATCATGTCTAGGACCAGAGAAATTGGCTTCACTAATTTTTTGAATTTGAACTTGTAGATTGATGTTCAAATGATTAAATTTCCAATATGAATAATTTTAAGTAAAATAAATTTTGAGTGTTTGAGTATGTCAAAATTCAATTACTTAATGAAGAACAAGTTTTTGTCATAAGGTTGATTCAAATGTTTTATTTAATTATTATTACTCTTTTTTTTTTAATTACTTTCATTATTATATTTTTAAAGACCATACTTAAGAGAAGATGTTTGGCAGAGAAAAACATGTGGGTGTAAATTTTCTTTACTACTAGACTAATGATTATTTTACTCGTATCAATTATTTTGTAAAATTACACCAATTCATGTTATCTAACTAAATCGTTAAAAGTCGTTATATATCTTAGCTCAAATTCTAGTGAAATTTCTGATTACGCCTTCAAATTGCTGGTAAAACGGATGGAAAATTCTTCTATTAGCTTAGTTTAGGAGAAATGTTTAATAGATAAATTAAAACCGGGCCAATTGGTCTTCATCTAAAGAGAATCAAACTTAGAATGTACTTAATTAACTTCTTTCATTTATTTTTAGTGGCAATGGTTCTACTGTTCCGCTATTCAAATCCTTTTCAAATATCGTTGGAGATTTATACTTGATAAAAAAAATGTAGTCGTATTAGATCTAGTTAATTAGATAATCTCAATATATATCTATAAAAAAGTGGCTAAATTGTCATTAAGTTCATTCTTTTTGCACGAGTGTGTAAGCTAGTAAATATAAGTATGAAAATGAGGGATAGCTCAAGTGTAATTAAAGCTTTCTTTCGATTTCAAGTGATGATAATCTTGGGATCAATTCTCATCTTGTCCTTGAGGCTCTCTAAACACCAAATAAATTTAAATATCTATTAGACTATTAAAACAATACTTTAAACCAACTTTCCGGCCACATTGTCAAGATTTTGAGAGTTGACACGTGATTTCCCACCATTATATGCTCTATATATGCGCGTGTAAAATCACACACCGTACCATTGTATATAAAGAAATTCACATATTCACTAACAAAATTATCCTCCAAAGTGAGGCTTTCTAATAAGCTCACATCCATAACCAAGAAGTAAGATTCCCAAGAGGGGGAAAGCAATGTTGCTGAAGTTCAATTGTTGAGGCATCTCAAGCATTTCTATCTTCACATTTGTTAGTTGATGTAATGAGTTTTGATTCTAGTGTTAAATCCTATAGGGTAGTGTATGTAAAGTTGTGTCCAGTTTGTTAGGGTATGTATTTTGCTACTGGTTGATGATGAAACAATTAGGCTAAGTTAGTATAAAACAATCAACTAAATTTGGTGATGATTTAATTTTGTAATCATGTATATTGTATCAAGTAGTCATTCCTATTTGTGAAATGATCTATTGCACAAGCATATGTCTCTTGTTAAAATGGTTTTTTTTTTTTTTTTTTTTTTTTGTTTTTTTCGAAAAAGCTCTTGTTAAAATGTTGATGTCATAACAATTGATGTAATTTTTTAATTTGATAATATTCAAGAATTGATTAGTCAACAAGATTGATGATAAGAAATAAACTAATAAAAAGGTAAGATGAACCTCTCACAGGTTTTAGCCAGCCTAGCTCTGCAGGTCATCGCTTGAGAGTAGGGGTGTACATGAACAGGACCGGACCTGAAAACCGACCTGACCCGGACCTGTTGGGACCGGACCTGACCCGGACCTGTAGATTCAGGTCCGGTCCCGGTCCTTGAAAATCAAGGTTTCCGGTCCCGGTCCGGATCAGGTCCAAACCCGGGGTTTTCAGGTCTGGACCTGAAACCCGTTAAAAATGCGTTTTTTATAAAAAAAAAAAAAAAAAAAAAAAAAAAAAAAAAAAATCCCAAATTTCAAAAGAATCCGTTTCATTTTTGTTAACACACTCTAACCCTAACTCACTTCTCTCTCTCTCTCTCTCTCTCTCTCTCTCTCTCTCTCTCTCAGCCGACAAGCAAACACGGCAACACCCACTCCCTCCAGACCACCGCCCACCAGACGTCCAGACCAGCAGTGACTACACGCTGTACATCCTGCAACGACGAGTCGACGACTACACCCTGCATCTGCATCTCACTGTAAGTTCTTTTTTTTTTTTTAATTAAATCTAATTATATTTGAATTGGGTATTTTGTATTTCAATTGCTTATAATGATTGTTTGATGTTTGCATGTTTGTAAGTTCTGTTTTTTAGTTAATTTTTTTTCGAATTCATGATTTTTTTTGAGGTTTTTTTTTATTTATTTTAAGTAACTGTTTTTGAATTATTTTAGTTCATTTGTTTCGAATGCATGTTGAATTTTGGTATCCCGTAAGTTCTTTTTTTTTTTTAAATTAAATCTAATTATATTTGAATTGGGTATTTTGTATTTCAATTGCTTATTATGATTGTTTGATGTTTGCAAGTTCTGTTTTTTAGTTCATTTTTTTCGAATTCATGATTTTTTTTTGAGGTTTTTTTTTATTTATTTTAAGTAACTGTTTTTGAATTATTTTAGTTCATTTGTTTCGAATGCATGTTGAATTTTGGTATCCTGTAAGTTCTTTTTTTTTTTTAAATTAAATCTAACCCGTATGGCCTTTGTCCGACTCTTGACATGATACATTGGATAAGGGTGTGAGTGTTTGAAGCCTAGAACAATTTGAATTTGAACAATGTTATGAAGTGCTTTCTGGACAGACATGTTTGGATCCCTACACAGACATGATTATTGTCTCGAAGTTGAGATGTTATGGATTTGGACTTTAGTATTGTGTTATTAAGTGGAAGTGTGATGTGCAGTGCAGGTGCCTCAGAGACTGTATACTTTGGATGAATTAAAGCTGAATGGAATTGAAGCTGCTTCTCTCTTGTCGCCTGTGGACACGACTCTTGGTTCAATTGAAAGGAACCTGCAGATTGCTGCGGTTTTAGGTGGTGTTGCTGCTTGGAACGCCTTTGAACTTAGCCCCTAGCAACTCTTTTATATCTCTTTGGGATTGTTGTTCTTGTGGACATTGGATCTGGTAACTTTTTTTTTTCTTTCCTTTGTCAAACTTGAGAAATTTTTTCCTACATTAATGGTTGAGGCTCATGAAAATATTGTTCATGGACTGAGTCACTGTATTAAGTTTTTGTGCTTAGAGAAATGCTTTGAATCATTTAAACAATGTGTTAATCTGTGGCTTCTAACAGATTTCTTTTGGTGGAGGAATTTCCGGCTTGGCTCTTGATACGATTGGCCATGCCATCAGTCAAAAGTACCACAACCGGGTTATTCAAGTAAGCACATGGTTCATTTTCTCGTTTCCTGGAGCTAATACGTGTTGTCTTATTGGATTTGTTATCTTTAAATGTATAAATATGGTAGATGTTTCCTTATAGGGTGGCCTTTTCTAGTTTTCGTCACACTTAAAGTTTTTGCTATCCCTGAGTTGACCACAAGATCAATTTTCAACTGCAGCATGAAGCTGGACACTTTTTGATTGCCTACTTGCTTGGCATCCTTCCAAAAAGTTATACACTTTCGAGTTTAGAAGCTTTGAGCAAAGAAGGGTCTCTCAATGTTCAAGCAGGAACAAATTTTGTTGACTTTGAGTTTGTCGAGGAAGTAAGTTATTCTCTCTATGACCTGTTGAGTTCTCTTCCCTTTAACACTCTCTCTGAACTATCATGTCTTACTGTCTTAGCTTGTCCAACTAGCTTATGCTTTGGTACGTTTGAACGTCTTTTCCGTGCTTATTTTTTATGAGCTTTGTTTGCTTGAATTTGAAATTCTGAATCAATTTGTGACTGTAATTTGCAGACCAACGCAGGGAAAATGTCATCTACGGTATGGTCTCTTCTTGGTGCAAGCTTTTATGAGGCTCCCTTGTACTTAATTTTCTCTGGAGAAACCTCATGTTAATTAACAGGAAACTACTTATGATTATGACAGTATTATGTCTTTGATTAGATGCTGAACAGATTCTCATGTATAGCATTGGCTGGTGTAGCAACAGAGTACTTATTATATGGATATGCAGAAGGAGGTTTAGCTGATATTAACAAGGTTCATCCTACTCATCTATCTGGTCATTTCATTGATTTAATCATCATGTCTTAGATTCCCCTATTGGTCTTGAAAGTCCCCCCTTTAGTGAACAAAGTGCCCCCGATTTTACTGTTATGCATTTGTCATTCCTTCATGAACACACAGTAAAATTCATATTGTAGAATTTGCTGCCTTGTTGGTGTATTGTATATTTGTATGTATTCTGTTTATTTTGTGAATTCAATTTGAATTGTAATTGAATTCTATCGTTTTATATGTTTAGGATCAACAAGAACCACGGATTCTTACTCTTGCAATGTAAGTTGTTCTCACATTTTTTTATAAAATGTTATGTGTTTATAATTGTTACTTAAAAATTACTTATATTGTGTATAATTATATTGAAGATTGTGTATAATTATATTGAAGATGGAGAGCTCTCAATCCAAAAGATCTGCTGCTTTTTCTTAAGAAATGTCACAGCCACTTTTTGAAAAGGATATGGAAGAATTGCAATCTACTTTGCCTCCAGATAAGAAGTTAAAAGCGGGGCGGGAATACATATGGAACAGAAAAAGTAAGAGGATATGGAAGAAAATTTGAAAGAGTTACAAGAAATGGAGAAAGGTAGTATTAATTTTATGTACTTGTAATTTTGTTAACCAAATTTATTATTTCATTGTTATCATTCATTAATATATTCTATAATGTTTTTTTATTTAGAGGTGCAACATAATGTATCTAACGATGGAGACGATGAAGTTGTTTTCGTTGACTCATTAGTGTGAATCACGCAATCAAAGGGAAAGCAACTCGCCAAAATTCAAGTTGTCTTTGGATAATTTATGTATTTCTAGTATTTGAGACTTAGAGACTTTATGTAATTTAATGAATTATTTGTTATATTTGAGACTTATAGATTTTATGTAGTTTTTGTCATTGATATTTTAAGATTTTATGTAAACAGGTCTATAATTAGGTCCAACAGGTTATTTATTTTCTTTAAAAAAAAACAAAAAAAAAAAACACACAAAACAGGTCTGTTCAGGTCTGGACCTGACCCGGACCTGATTGCTCAGGTCTGGACCTGACCCGGACCTGCTGAATCAGGTCCGGTCCCCGGTCCTCAGAATTGGCTGATTCAGGTCCCGGTCCTAACAGGTCCGGTCCAGGTCCGGTCCGGTTTTGGACCGGTGTACAGCCCTACTTGAGAGTAAAGGAGGGAAGTAAGGAAATCTCTCTCTACTCCCAAGTATTTTGTAGTTGATGGGGCTCGAACTCGTGACCTCAAAATCACAAGGTGAGTTCCCCGCCAATTCTACCAAGCTTTGCTTAATATATGAAACAACTGATATAAGCTTATAGAATTTAAGTATAAATATATAGCTTCCAAGTGTAGTAATTGTACAAGACTACAAGAATATTACTTTATAAGATGATATCATACATTCATACCTACAATCTGTAACGATTATAGTACAAGAGTATAAGAATATGCATCTGTATGTAATTGGTGAGTCCATTGGTCTAGTCATAGTAATAATTTATTTATTTATTTATTTATTTTGTTGTTGTTGTAATTGTTTTTTGGACAAGGAGAAAATCCCCTTGCGTAAAGGGGAAATTAGGGATTTAATTTGCTTACGTTGAAAATCAAACCTCTCGCAGTCTCTCACATACAAGGGTGGAAAAAGGGCCTCAACTACTAAGCCAACCTTGATACAGTCTAGTCATAATAATCAATATTCCATATGTACTTGATTAGTTAATAAGCTACTCGTGAAATCGTAATAGTTATAAGTCTAGTTTATAGTTTAATGATGGAAAAATTGACAAGAATAATCCCAACTTTGCCTCATTCGCCCAAAATAATCCCAACTTTCGATTATTTTTTAATAATCCGAACATTAATATCAATTTGCTTTCAATGGTCCCGACCAATCATCCAACTTGTTATATCAAGTTATATGACACGTGTCAGGACGGGATTGGTTAAAAAGATTTTAAAAAAATTAAAATAAAAAAAAAATTCAATTAATTAACTAAAACCCACCACCACTCCCCGACAGTTCCACTACTCCAGCCACTCTCCGGCCCCCTCCCCCACGCCAGAAATGGCGCCGCCCTTCCCCCAACCACATGGTGTCGTCGTCCTAAACCCCAAAACCCTCATCCCCTGAAATCCCTAAATAACCTCCCCCGCAGGAAAATCCTCGGATTCCACCTTGCCCACCTTCGGAACCCTAGAAAATAGGGGTTTCGAGGGTTAGGGGAGGGGCAATGGGCGGTTTAAGCGATGGCAAAGGGTTTTTTTTAAGGATTTTTGGGGGGAGGGAGGGTGTTTCATGGTGAGTCTATAGTGGTAGGGGACGGGCGACGGTAGGAGGGCGCAGGAGTGTGGGCCTGGGCGCCGTGGGGGTGACGGGTTACCTGGCTGGCCTATGGGTGAGGGCTGCGGTGGTGGGGGCCGGGGAGGTGGCTGACGCTTCTAGTGGTGCCTTTTTTTTTAATTAGCTTTTTTTTAAAAAAAAATAAAAAATAAAATGGGTAGTTAAAAATATTAGTTAAAATTTAATTAATATAACTAAATAAAATTTGAGCTTGTTTTGACCAATCATGTAGCAACACATGTATATTAAACTTAAAAAAAATAACCTGTTCAATAGGTTACAGGTCACTTGGGACCATTGAAAACAAATTGATATTAAAGTTCAGAATATCAAAACATAATCGAAAGTTAGGATTATTTTGGGCGAATGAGGCAAAGTTGAGATTATTCTTGTCAATTTTTCCTTTAATGATTCAAAGGTTGTAAAACAATAAGTTGGTTTAAACAGGTCACGAGTTACAACAACAACTTGATTTAAATAGGTTTTGGGCTAAATAGTGTTGGGTCACTATATATAATTTAAATATATAGGTCAATATATATTATTCGGTACAAATTTTGTTTCAAACTTCAGGCGGGTTTTTAGTTACGAAAGATGGATTTCGAAGTCGTTCGATTCTGTATAGAGTGGATCAATACATTAATTTGGTTAAATATTGACTCAAAGGTCTTGCAGTCTTACTGAATACTGATGAGCTTGTAATGGGAATAAGATAAAAGGGGTAGGTATAGCACTATCAAATTTTATTCGAAATCATTTAACTACCCGAAACTTACCAACCTAAATGTAAACCGAACTGATTAAATAATGATTATTTGAAACCGAAAATCTACCCAAACCGTATTTTAGTAAACCTGAAACCGAACCAATCCGAAAAATGTTGAACCATATAAGAATCAAACCCGTTAACAACCCGAGTTAGTTCTAAACCGAATTGAAATAGAGCCGAATTGAAAAAGAACCAAATTGTTTTTAACACGAAACCATTTGAACCGGGTTAAAAACCACTTAAACCAAAACCGAATCAAATCGCAACCCGCTTACACCAAAACATTTACAAATCATATCGCTTATAAACCGAACTGTTTACAAACGGCTTACTTTAATAAATTGGTAACCATAGTAGAATTAATCTTGTCATCTTAATCTAAACTTATGAACTATAAAGAGAAGATTAAAATCACATTAAAAGGAATTTTCTTCCTACTACAGTGAAAGAAGTTTTTCACTGATTACTCCCGATCCGAAGCACCCCTTTTCCATCAAAGAATGTGGAGCCAGGCCGAATGCATGATGAATGAAAACTCGATTTGATACCGCTCTCACGACCTGCACCGAAACAGTGCTTTACCACCGAATGGGATGAAAAATTTAGAAACCGCTTAAACAAAACTATACCTGAAGAATGGGATAGAGATTGACCATCACAAAAGCCATTTTTATCAATCAGAAGCTTTTTCCAAGCCAAAAGCCCTGCAGCAGGTGCACGGAGCCAGAACCCGGCATGTTCGCCCACCGGGCCGAGTGTTCGCCAAATGATATATAATTAGGCACACATGTTTACAGCGGAGTACATTTTTACTAGAGTATCGGTTAAGTTAGTAATTAGTTTACTGTAAATTTATTTTATACTTAACTGATTTTTTACTATGTTCATGCAGCATTAGGCCTTGTTTAGTTCACCTTATTTTGACTAATCTGATATGATCTATACTGATTGATCTGAACTTATTTTTTCCGATTTGATATGATCTAAAATTCTTTTATTGATCTGATATGATATAAACTTATATTTTCTAATCTGAACTTATTTTTCTGATCTAATCTGAATTTTTTTATTTTTAATTTGATCTAAAGTTATTTTAATTTTTAATTTTTCTAATTTTAATTTTTTATATATACTAACTTATTTATTATTTATTTACTTATTTATTATGACTATTATTATTATTATTATTATTATTATTATTAATTTTTAATTTTTAATAATTCTAAAATACAATGGTCAAATAGATGCATGTACAAAATAATCCTAATATATTGAAGACCTATAACAAACATTCTACATTAATTACAAATAAAATGACATGCACAAATAAATAAACATGACCATCAGGACAACTTTATTGAAAATGACCATACATGCACATATTTAACCTAGGGCTAATGCGGATATCCGAATACTGATGGACATTTGAGTCCGATTAAAGATAAAGATACTAGAGCCTATATACCTGAATTTTCAAAAGGTCTATCACCTCAAGGCATACTTGAATTTTTTAATTATCTTCACTCTTTATTCCTTACAACAATTGAAGTATGTTTCAAAACACTAAAATATAGATGAAAAAAATTGTTAATGATGCCAAATATGGACAGGATTGGAAACCAAACATCAATTAGTTAATTATCATTGTTGCATTCACACTTTACAATTTCATTCGATTACATAAATTGGATATAGCGATTGAAAGTGGTATAAATAATACATCAATTTTATTTTAAAATTCGAGATCTTATTGAATTTTTTGTAAAATCTTCTGTCTTTTTGACGAATTTTCTAACCTTTTATGAATAGGTTTATGGAGTAAGAATAAGTGACGTGACATATGACGACATCTATGGATCATCTGTTAGATATTTAGAGTGTTGATGGTTGCGCGCTCGCGACCATGAAGGCGCGGCCGCGCAGAGATCGCGCCTTAAAACCGTGCACCTCTCTGGAAAATCTGCCTGATTTTGGTGACGCGCCCGCGCCACCGTTAGGCACGCCCGCGTCTATACCGTGTCCCAAAACCGCGCACCATACTGGAAAATTGGAAGTTTGGCAAAACGGGGGTGGCGCGCCCGCGCCTCTCCATTCGCGCCCGCGCTGCCTCCCTCGACTTCGGTTTTGCGGTTATTTCCTTTATATTGTATCGATGCCTTTCGGTTTTGTTGACACAAGTTATAACTTTCCTCTCGGAAATTCTCTCTTCTCTACACCATTAATTGAAGAAACTTGCAATCTCTTCTTTTAATCCTCTATCATTTAAGTTAATTATTGATTGAGAATTTGATCATCTTTCTACACATTAAGTGCTTAAAGTGTAGAGTTCGTCTATTGTATCTCAAAGCGTATTTCTAGTTCAACCCAAGCACCGTTGCGGGGGAAATTAACGCTTTAGGAAAGTGTTCTCACGCCTAAGACGAGTATCAAGTATCGAAGACTCACGTGGTCCATGGTATTCTCGTGTTCTTGGTTGTTTTCATTGGTTTGGAGTGAGGCAAGCGATTTTCTTCATACTTGTAGTTTAGATTGTATTTCTGTAATTTACTTTCTAGACCTTTTGGTGTTTGGTTTGTTGGTGTAATTGATTATATTTTACTTTGTAAATTTATTTTTCTCAAATTCTTAGGGTTAGAATTTGTACTCAATAAGCATATTATTTAACATCATCAGCCATGAAATTTAATTGTGGCCCAGAGCATCGTTGCTCAGGAATAAAATTAAAAATATAAATTTTAGTCACAAGTACAAACAAGACTCTTCCTTTTGTTGTAGTTGTGAGGGGTTTAACTTTTAAGGATGTTCAACATAAAAATTGTTTTGAGTGATTTTGATATATAACTTAAAATTCAAAATTCAATCATCTTATATTTTTATCTAATATATAGATCAATTTATTTATATATAATACCTCGTATTTTTATACGTATTTTAACTTAAATATGTATTACTTAAAGTATTTAAATAATTCGAAATGAATTATTTATGGTGTTTCATTAATTTAAAAAGAATTATTTTAATTAAAAGCTTATTTTTAATTATTTAACCATCTTGAAAATATTTTATTTTATGATTTGGAAATTTTGGGGCATATTATTTATAAAAGAAAATTTTAAAGTCAACGAGTTTTTAAGGAAAGTCAAAATACTAGTTTGAATAGGAAATGGATCATTAAGGGTAGTAAAGGAATTTTAAGTAGGAGGGTTATTGAGAGAGGGTATAAATACCCATCATATGAGCAAAAATCAAACTTTACCCAAAGGTAAACTCTCTCTCTCCTCTTATTTTCTTTTCCCCTTAATTTCTCCCCTTCCCCTATTTATTTTTATTTTTGTTTCAATCACCACCCACACACACCCCTCCACCGGCCGGCCACCACCACAACCACCACCGGTCAGCTACCATCACCAGCAAGCCCCCGCAGCAGCAGCACCGAGCGGCAAGCGCGACAACAGCCTTGCCGTGGTGGTGCTGTGCGCGCACCTTAAAAAAAATATTTTTTTTTTATTTTTAACTAAATCTACCCTTAATTTAATTATTGTTTTTGGGTTTTGTGATGATTTTTATGATGTTTGATAATAAGTATTTTGTATATAAATTTTCAGATTTGGTTTTGAATTAAAAATCCCCAAATTATAAACCATAGGTTTCTAAGTTTATGAATATTGATGGAAATTGTTTATAGGTGATTTAAATTATTGGAATAAGTGTTTTAAACACATTTACAACAATTTTAGATGATTTAATAAAGCTGGAATTTTTATATATAAGCTATAATTAAGTTTTTTGAAAGGATTTTTAATTACCCATTAATTGGGAATAAAAGTAAGGGTTTTAAATAAAATTTTAGCTTATTTTAGAGGGTTTATGAGTGATTTAAGGAGTGTATATATTGCTGGAAATTTGTGTAGAATAGGTATTAATGCCTATTTGTAATTTTGGTTTGTAGGAGATTTCCAAGTGAGTGATTTTATTTAGTCGTGGCGATTTTGAAATCATATTCAAGGTACGTTCGCGTACTTGGTAATTATTTGAATATGCAGAAGCAAGCTAGGCTTTGTTTGATTAATTCCAAGTAGTATCATGATAGGTGTTGGTTGGAATTTGTTGTATGATTGATGTTTGTAAACGATTGTGATGTATGAATTATTTATGATGAATTGGAATTAATTATGTTGGCATGTTGATTATGAACCACACTTTTATTATTGGTATGATTGAGAGCATGTTTAATTAAACTAAATGTTTAATTTGGTTTAGAATATAAAAAGGAAATTTTATTATGCTTCATATAATTTGTATTGATGCTATAAGCATGAGGAAGAAGCTATTTACGTGTCTATGTACACAAGAATTAAATTATATTGCGGTGCCTATGTGCACTTAAGGTGTTTCTAACACCGAGGGATAGGATTTGCGGCGCATTATGCGTTTAAGGTGTCTTTGACACCGATGTAGTTTAAATTGGTATGTTTGATTGCTTGAATGAATTATAATGTTTGATTGTTTTATGGTTTGGGAGTCATCACCAAGTATAATAATATGTAAAGCAATGTAAAGTGAAAGAGATTACGCACCTATGAACGTATATACCTTGAGTATGAACATATGGGGGGAGTTATGCGAATTTATATTTGACCATAACTTCTACGGGGAGTACAGGACGTTGTATATTCCTTTTTATTATGCACAGGAATTCCGCCACTTATGAGTGGTTCTTTTATACTGGCACGGGTTAGCTCCTGTGTTAGTACCCCTTTATTGGGGTAGGTTAGGGGGAAACTCGTTCGATGCGTAATCAAATTAAATGGACATTTGTAATTGTCTAAATTAAGTGTTATATGTCTTGTATGCTTGTACAAAGGTGCAACAAGGTAAGCTGTGTGATGATAGGATGAAAGCATATTAGTGTGTTTTATTACGCTTATGTACTCATCATTGCTGATTGTGTGTTTGTATGTTTGTTTGGCCTTGTCTTTACCTTGACCCTACGACGACCCATTTCTAATGACGAGTAGTGAGGACAAGTAAAGAGAAGTTTTTCAAGTGATGAAGCATTATCAAGATGGGCATGAGTAAAGAGTGAATCATGCTTACTTTCCATAGGATTATGATGTATTTTATTTGCTTTGAATACTATTTATTTTGTTGTGCTCATGAGACTAACGTAAAGGTTTTCAATATTGTTTGGTTTTAAGGGCCTACAATGGTTTCAAGTTGTAGGTTGACTTTGTTTGACTTTACTTTCGTTTGGTTTGACTTTTAAAGTTGACTTGTTTGAAATGGTTTTAAAGATAGTCTTCCGCTGTGTGTCTTTGATATTTGCCTTAGCCATTTTCACGGTGGGGGTAATGTCTTAGATTTTCCTATTTCGTATTTTAAAAAGGGCAAAATAGGTATTTAAAAGGAAAGGAATTTCTAGAGTGTTACATTATACATTTGATATATTTAAGTAGTATTAACTTGACTATATCCATGGATAGCAAAATCCATTGTTGTGAATGATGTAACCAAAGCATCGTTGCCTCTTCCTTCTGTCGCAATTGTGAGGTGTCAACTAGGACTGAGCAAAACTATCTGAAGATCCGAAAATCCGATGATCCGATCCACATTCGATCTGAAAATTATGGATATCCGATCCGAACTTGATTTCGGATCGGATATCTGATCCGGATATTTCGGATATCGGATATCCAAATTTTAGATTTCGGATATACGATATCAGAAAAAAGTCAAATATCGGATATCAGATATCCGATCCGATATCCGAAAAAACAACTATTACCTGGTTATTTAAAATACTCTCCAAAGGCCCAAGGCCCAAATCTACTAACCCTAATTATTCCCTCAAAGCTCAAACCCCCCCGCCTCTGACTTTCTCTCTCCTTTTCTCATCTATGTCTCTAACTTTCTCTCTCCTCAAACCCACCCTTGCTTCTTTTTCTTTCCTCTCTCTTCCTCCATGACCGCCTTCATCCTTCCTCCATGACCACCTCCTTCATCACCACCTTACCTTCCCTATTTCCCTCCCAGTTACCCACCAACAACATCACCATAAACCACAGCCACCACCACGAAACCGGCTGGAATCCCCATCACATCCATTTCCGTCATCCTCACCACGAAACCGGCCAAAATCCCCACCCACCTCTATTTTCGTCACCACCACCACAAAAATTGGCCGATATTCCCACCACCTCCATTTCCGTCACCCGCCTCTGATTTTCTCTCTCCCTTTCTCATCTATCTCTCTAGCACCGGTCCTGACAGGAGTTAGAAGATAGAGAAGAGGATGAGCAGGAGAAGGGGGGTGAAGACGCCGGTGGGGGAGATCGAGATGACCGGACACCGGCACGGGGGAGGAGGCGCCGGCGCCAGAAGAGAGGTGGTTGGTTGGAGGGGATGGGATGAGCCGGTGGGGAGGGTTTTTTTTTATAAAAAAAATTTGTCAAAAATAAATAAATTATGTATATATTTTTTTTAAATTGTTAAAAAAAACCCATATTATTAGATGGGTCGGATATTGGATATCCGAACTATCCGATCCGAAAATTTCGGATATCCAAAAATTTCGGATCGGATACGGATATCAAATATCTGATTTTTCGGATACGGATATCCGATTCGAAATTGGATTTCGGATCGGATATCCGATTCGTGGATATTTGCCTTAGCCGTTTTCACGGTGGCGATTATGTCTTAGATTTTCCTATTTTGTATTTTAAAAAGTGCAAAACAGGTATTTAAAAGGAAAGAAAATTTCTAGAGTGTTACATTATACCCTTGATATATTTAAATAGTATTAACTTGACTATATCCATGGATAGCAAAATCGATTGTTGTGAAATTTGATGTAACCAAAGCATCGTTGCCTACTTGCCTCTTCCTTCAGTCGCAATTGTGAGGTGTCAACTTTTAGGGGTATTCAATCTAAAAGTTGTTTTGCGTGATTTTGATATACGCCTTACAATTCAAAATTGAACTATTTTATTAAATAGTATTAACTTATTATAAATCATTGTTGGTTTTTGGATTTAAAATTATCAAAGTTCAAACACTCAAAGTTAACAGTTTCAATTTCCGATTTTCATTTGGAACACGTAAATATTTTTTTTTTGAAGGAAACATGTAAATTTATATAACGTCCTTGCAATTTATTACAGTATCACATAAATATATATAACGTTAAAAGTTAGGGCTCTTACTACACTAAATCATAGCATGTGTTTATAGTGGAAGTATGTCGGTTCATTACTCCACTATTTTTTTACTTGTAGTTAGCTCTAGAATTTTCTACGTACTTACAACTATATTTCTCTACAAGATTTTTGCATCACTATAAATTCTAGATTATTCTATTTTGATCTAGATAATTTTATCTATTACTAGATTTTCCTATATTACCATATTTCAACAACTCATTCGGTCCACAAAATTGAAAAAAAGTAAACATAAACATTCGGTCCATATTTCAAAGGGAGCGAAATTTATTACCTTCCTTGATATTTAACAAAGACGGCGAAATTACTTCATTAGAACAATTATAGAAGAAAACAAAGTGTATAAAGTATTAAAATTAATAATGTTGAAATTGAATAAATTACTAGAGGCTAAATATACAAAAAGAAAGCTTAGAACCAATTTCAACCCGACCAAAAAGAAATAAATTAAATAAATCGGCTTATTAATTTATTTCACTTTGTAGCTAGTGGTTATAATTGGTTGAAACCTCAGTATGAGGATGTGAATTGGAAAGATTGGGTGTGGAATAGGTTGAATATAACAAAGCATAAATTTGTATGATGGATGATTATTTGGAGAAAAGTGAGAGTCAGAGCTCATTTACTTAAAAATTGGTGTGATTTCTGATTCCTCTTGTCCTCTTTGTGACGAAGGTGAAGAGACTATTGATCATTTGTTCTTTGATTGCCAGTATAGTAAGAAGTGTTTTGAGATTTTGCAGAGTAAGATGAGGGCAAAGCTTGACCCTGTGAGCATTGCAGACTGTAATAGGAAGCTGGCTGATATATATCAAGGTAAGATTTCAAAGACAAGACTTTCAAAGTTGCTATGCTGGTTTATTGTATGTTATGTGGATACAAAGGAATAAGGTTGTCTAGGATAAGTCCTTGATGAGGCTTGACAAATTGATTGCGCAGTTGTGGTCTGATGTGTATTACAGAATTCCTTTGTTATGCCTGTGAAAACTAGCAGAAGCAAGCAGAATTGGTTTACAGAGTTGGTGACTAAGTAGTTTGGTTTGCTTGGTGTCTTTGTTTTTTGGTTTTGAGCTGTTTTGTGTAGCCTTTGTATAGGGTGCAGTTGTATAGTCCAACTGAAGGGTTGTTTTGTGTAGCCGTTGTAGAATGAATCGTTTCAACCCCATCAAATTTAATCTAAAATGATATGAACTCGGGTGAACCCAGTCACAAACAGACTTGTTTTAAACCAACCCGATTATGACCTGAATCTTTTACTATCCGAACCGTCTATAACCAAAACCGATTTGAACATGAACCCGCATTAACCTGTGTAAACCCGCTCCCAAACCGACCCGTTTGAAACCAATCCGATCATGATCTGATCGTTTAATATCCGAATTGTTTACGATCCGACCGATATGAATCCGAACCGTTTACGATCCGAATCGATATGAATCCGTATCTGTTTGAAACCGGGTAAACCCTTTTCCAAACCGACCCGTTTATAACCCTAACTATTTACTACCCGAACTATTTAGGAGCCGAACTGAATTAAAACCGATAAAAAATAAACCAAAATCGAACCGATAATAATTTTAACCGAACCAAACCGACATGTCGACCATTTAAACTGATTTCAAACCAATCTATTTCAAACCAAACTGTTAAACCGTTTTGACAGTGCTAGGTAGCTAGGAACATAGGATAATTCTTTCATTTGAATTAGTTATACGAACCCAATTTTCTTTTCAATTAATCTACTCAAATGTAATTCATTAGTTTCATATCTTATACAAATTTTATGGCAACTTATTAATTAATTTCAATTTTTATACAAAAAAAAGTATTAAAGTTAAAATTAAGGATGGTAGACACCTGATTGTCTCCCCAAAAACCAAACCCAATGATGAGTACCTTTCACGTCTTTGATTATCGAGCTAGGTGAAGAGTTGAAGAGTATCATGAATTTCCCTTTAGCCTTGACCATTTTTAACCTTTCCTTAAATGTTCTAAGTCAAAATCATTCATTCCGTATCTTTGAAAATCATTCATTTCATGTCCTCTTTATAAAACGTCCAAACCAGTCTATTTTGATACACCGTGGCTAGCCTCGACTGGCCAACCAAGGTGGCTGCTGTGTGCGGCGGTTTTTCAAAAAACAAAAAAAAAATTAATTTAAGTATTTTCGAAATAAAATCTTATTTTTTATTGGGATAAAATCAAATTTCAAAGCTTATTAAATTTGGTGATTATCCATAATTAAAGTGGTAAATTTTGGATAAAATTAGTTAGGATAGTTTGAGCATATTCCGAAAGGATAATAATTGATTTAAATAATGTGATTATCCCAAAATTAGATTAGGAAATAATTGATTTTAAAATTATTTGATTGGCTAGTAATTAGGATAGAATCTCCTAAATAAGTTAGGATAATCATGGAAATTAAATATGATTTATCTTTCCATATAAAAATAAGATTTGATTCTGTCTCATGCCATATTTAAAATATATGATATATTATAGATGGCAATGAATAATATATGATATTATCTATTATGATTAAAAATATGAGATATTTTAGGAATCGCGTTGCCTTAACTATGAACATTCGATGTTGTAGTTTAGGCAAACATGTTGAGTGATTTATTATATGGAAGTTCTATCTAATATATGATATTATGTTGCTATATATAGACTAGTATGGCCCATAGATTCTAAATACGATCTGCGCATCGTGATGTATTTTTGTAATCTAAATACGGTCTACGTACGGTTAAGTATTTTTATAACCTTTTATCGATTTAAAGTAAATAGATTAGTTGTTTAAATAGTTTAGTCCAAAGAAGCCCATGAAGTGAAGGCCCAAAGGAGCAAGGTGGATGGAGATCCATGAAGGTTCAAGTGGGAGCTTTTCAATTCTAGTTTTCTTAGGACTAAAGGGCCATGCTATGTCATGTTTTATTTATCCATTAGTAGATTAGGCATGTTAGATTTTATTGATGTTTGTGATGATGCGCTAGAGTTCACTAAATAATCACAACATAATAAATCTAGGTCCCGGTAATATTGAGATTGTTTTTCCAATTAGATACCCAACAACCCTTCGGTCATGAGTGATGGGTCTACCTCCGCAGGGTGTCACTTGTTATCTTAGGTAATTTGGGGTAGATCACGTTCTACACATTTAATTGGTTGTGCTCAACAAGGTTACCTAAAGCGTTTAGAACCTTGGAGCAAAGGGTAATAATTAAACATGTGATAGTTAATTATTCAACCAAGAGTTACAAGAGTTGTAATCAGTAAAGAGTTTACTCACCTTGAAAATGTAATGCTTGATGATAGGGCCTCATTCCGGTCAAATATTACACAAATAAAGGATCTTGGAATCACTTAATTCAAATGGGATCATTTAACATTGAATAAAGTGCTTTAAAGAACCTATTTAATTCGTTTATGGTACTTTAATTTTAATTAAACATAATTATTAAATAAACTTTGCCTTATTATGTCATAGATGAATAACAATTCTGACAACACCTCTTTACCACCAACAATGAGAACAAAGCTCAATTTTCTCAACTTCAACGATTGGGTAAGCGAACTTAGAAATGTTCTAAGGAACGAAAGGCTTGAATTTCGTTTAGACTTACCAGTCAAGGGTAGATTCAGTCCAGGCATGACTCTAGAGAAATATTTCAGAAACCAAGAGAGTCGTGTCTGTCATATTATCTTCTATTCCGGAAGATTGGGCAAGAAGATTTCTGGACTATGAACCTTATCTCCTATTCAAGTGCTTACGTGATATTTGCAATGGAATAATAATGTCCCATGGTGATGGGAAATTGGATGGAAACGTCGACGAAATCATTAACATGGTTCCTAGAAACGACGACTCCTTGACTGGAAGTATTAGGCATAAAACTTTCAAGTTTACTGGTGAAATTATTACCAGAAAGCTTATGCCAGGACAGTCTGTACAAATTCATGTGGATATGATGGTTCAACTATTCAACTACATGAGTATGTTAGGGAAACCATTCAAGGATCATGAGGTTCATGATATAATTTTGCATTCACTGCATGATGGTTTTGACCTTGAGAGACTATCACATGATGATGATGTTTCAGCCATCAAGTTGATTGGTTTACTCAAAAAATCATGCAGAGATTTACATGAAAGGAGAATGAGCCAACGCTTCAACAAGGATGTCCCCACTACGATGAAGTGTGAGGTAAGAGTTACCTAATATTCTTATTATAAACAATTTAACTTTCACTTAGGTATGTGATACCAAGTTGCAGTGCTAACATTATCATGTTGTGCAGAAACTGCAAAGAAGTGAGGCTGGCATTGGAAATGGAGCTTGAAGGTGCACGAGAAATGTTCAAGTGGCCAGAGATAGCTTCATAGTTTTATTTTAGATTATTTTATGATGAATTTAAACTTATTTTCGGGTTTTTTATGAGACAATATTCAGTTATTTTGTTTAAATACTAATTAGTTTTACTTGGCATGGACAAGTGTTGATCCATGACAAGGTAATAAATTGTTTTCATTTTGCTAGCTATGAGTTTATTTTATTTTATAATATTGATATAAGTAGATCACAAAAGCGAAAATAGATGATTTAACACTAACCTACTTATAATACAATAGGGTGAGGTCACATAAACCAATTGTACATCCAAAGATTACAATTAGATGGACTCTTATCCTCATTTGATTATGAATCACTTGAGAATTACGAGTTATGTTTGTTAGGTAAGATGACCAAGTCACCTTTTAGTTGAAAGGGTGAAGGAGCTAATGACCTTTTGGAACTCATACATATGGATGTGTGTGGACCAACAAGTTCAAAAGCTAGCAAAGGATTTAAATACTCCATTGCTTTTACTAACGATTTAAGTAAATATGGCTATATATACTTAATGAAGCAAAAGTTGGAATCATTGAAAAGTTCGAGGAATTCTAGAATGAAGTATAAAATCAGCTTGAGAAAACAATGTTTTATTAAGCACTACGATCTAATCGTTGTGGTGAATATTTGACTCAAGAATGTTATGATCATCTAAGGGATTGTGGAATTACTTCACAATCAAAGGAACACCATAATCAAAGGTGTGTTAGCAAGGAGGAATCAAACTTTGCTTGACTTAGTTCGATCCATAATGAGCTTTAATGATCTTCTCATATCCCTATGAGGATATGCATTAGAAAACAATTGCAAATATACTAAACAAGAAACCTGTCCAAAGCAGTTGAGAAGACGCCATATGAGTTATGGATTGGAAATGTTCCAAAGTTGTCTTTTCTCAAGATTTTGGCTTGTGAAACCTATGTAAAATGTTTACAAAAGTGACAAAATAGACCCTAAATCAGATAAACGTTTCTTCATGGATTATCCCATAGAAACAAAAGGGTGTTACTTCTACAATCATGCAGATAACAAAATGTTTGTTGCTCGCGATGATGTCTTTTTAGAAAGGAATCTCCTTCTACAAAGTCAAGTGGGAGTAAAGTGGCTCTCGAAGAAATTTTGAGACGAGCAACAAACGGATGTGGATAACACCACATCAGAGGTGAGGGCACATGGAGTCAGCTAATTTGATAAATGATGTGTCGAAGCAAGTTAATTCAACTAGCGAAGGTCCTATCGTCTCACTAGAATGAAAAACTTCAAAGAGTTAAAGAGAACAATTCTATTGCTGCTCATACCAGTAAGTAGGTAGCTCAGAATCAAAACAAACAGTTTGTTAAAATTCTGATAAAAGGTGGATCCAAAAACTTTCTTATTGGAATGTGTGGAACTCACAGCCTACAAGCAAGCTTTGGCAAGTACCAACTCAGGAAATGGCTTAAGGCCATAAAATCCAGAATGGACTCCATGTCAGAAAGATGACATGTTAGTCCTGATAAACTTGCAAATGGGTTCAAACCCATTGGTTTCTTAAGTTTATTCAATTTCTTCTAGCGATTGCTAATCTTTCAATTATGAAATTTGGCAGTTTGATGTCAAAGCCGTCTTCTTGAAATGTTCTTAATGGAGGATGTGTACATTACACAACCTAAGGGTTTTGTAGATCCAAAAAATCCTAGAATGTTTTACGAACTTAAAAAATCCATTCATGGATTGAAGTAAGCATCAAGGAGTTGGAACATTCGTTTTGATGAGGCAATCAAATAGTTTGATTTCCTTAAAGAACAAAAGAACCTTGTGTATACAAGAAGGTTAGTGGGAGCAATCTGGTTTTCTTAGTCTTGTATGTAGATAACATACTGCTCATAGGGAACAACATATCAATACTTGAATCAGTCAAGTAATTGTTAAAGAGTTGTTTCTATATGAAAGAATTGTGAGATGCCGAGTACATATTGGTAATTAAGATTCATCGAGAAAGGTCTCGAAGGATGACTGAACTAAATCAAGAGACTTATGGTGATAAGATTCTTGATAGATTTGAAATGTAAGACTCTAAGAGAGGATTTCTTCCCATGTCTCATGGTATTATGCTCAGTAAAACTCAGTGCCTTCAAAAGCCAGAAGAGTTGAGATGTATGGATAATGTACCTCAAGCTTTTGCAATAGGGGTCATTAGGTATGCCATGATATGTTAAAAGCTAGATGTTGCATATTCCTTGAGCATGTGTAGCAGGTTTCAAGCAAATTTAGGATAAGTACACTGAAAGCTGCTAAGAACAATTCCTTAAGTACTTGAGAAGGACTAAAGGAATGTTTCTAGTTTATGGTGACAAAAGTAAATTTGTTGTCAACAAAGTTATACGAATGTAAGTTTCCAAACATGAAAAGATGACTTTAGATTTTGATCTAGATACATTTTATGTCTGAATGGAGAAACAGTGAGCTTGAAGAGTTTAAAGAAGAGCACTGTCGCAAACTCAATGTCAAAATATGAGTATTTAGCTGCAGTAAAAGCTGTTAAGGAGGAAGTTTGGATTAAGTGGTATTGTGACAAAGATGGCGCCTTTGCCAAATAAAAGGAGCTAGGGTCACATTACAAATCCAAACAAATAGATATAAAGTATCATCTCATTTAAGAGTTCATAGGCTAGCGGGATGTCAGGATCTGCAAAGTTTCACATGAGCGAGAATATCACTTATTTACTTATTAAACCCCTTCCATAGACCAAAGTATGAGATTCATACTAAGGCTCTTGGATTGAAGCAAGTTATGTAATTTAAGTTGTATATGTTTTGAGAAAACATATCACATAAGTAATACATTAACTTGCAGAATTATGTTTAATCAAAAATTTATTATTTCTCTTATTAAATTATGATTTTTGAAATTAAATAAAATGTCCAAAAATAATTATGAATTGATGGGATCATCAAATCGATGATTTGGTGAATGAAACCCCACAGGTGAACTAAATTCATTTATTGTTTAAGTTCCTAGTTCGAAATCATTAAATTGGACATAAATAATTTTAATAAATGGACTGACATGTAAGATTGTTTGGATAGTGCAGTTTCATGGGCTATAGGGGCATAGAGATGCTCGGTCAATCACATGGATATGCATGAATGATGCATGATCGAACTATTGACCTACTATGAAGTTCAAAATAGAACTTTCGGATATACTAGTGGATTCTTTTGACATGAGTGGAACATTGATTTCATTCAATGATTGATTTAACTGTGGTACATCCAAACGTCATTCCGTAAAAGGGGACTATAAAATATGTTTCTTGGTTACTTCAAAAGTTAAGTGGGAGTTTTGGTTACTACAAGATTGGATTGAGTCTACCTATTTATTTAGGGAATGTGTCATGGCCGCTTGAAGAGGGTGAATTCAGAAAATACGTGGTTGCGTTCAAATGTATTATTCAGTAATCATTTGGTTTTGTAATTCTAACTCAGATTTTAAGAAATGAGTTGTAGATTAATATGACCTCGACATGAGATGCAATCATATTATCAAATCGACACATGTTGACTTAAGGAATTTGATATTGCACAGTTGTCTCAGACAAGTGGGAGATTAAAGGATTTATTATGTCTTCGTCAAGTGCAATTACTAGATATTTAAAGGATCAAATTATGGAGATAATTAAAATTCGTCCATTTGGGTCGTCGTTATATCATTGCTAGAGTAACTAACGATCTTTGGGCTAGTAAAATAGGCTAAAGCCCAATTGGAAGGATCCTATAAGGTCACACAAAGGGCCTAGATTAAGCATAAGAGGAAAAGGCTCATGACGAGCCTTCTTCCCTAGGTGGCCGGCCATATGGAGGGATTTGGAGGGTTTTTGGGCTTCCTAACCTAGTCTAATTGTAATAGGATTATAATTAGACTTGGTGCCTAGGTTTTTATACAGAACAGTTTATTGTCAAGTTAAAAACCCTAATTAGCAAACACGAGACCCAACCCTATCAAACTCCCCTCTCTCTCACAGCTCTCTCCTCCTCCCTAGGCGCCGGTGGTGTGCTCAAGGTGGTGGTTTTGGTGTGGTGTCCGTTTGTCCAAGAAAGGTGGTGATTGCGGTTTTCTCCTTCACTCGACCAATCTAGCATTGGTGGACGCTTGTTCTAATCCCGTGGACTAAGTAGAGGAGTCACGCTTGGGGCTCTATTCTCTCCTTGATTTGTCAATTGAATAGCTACGTGGAATTCACGCTTCAAAGGTATAATTATGTGATTCTTGTGTGTTATGCTTGTGATCTTGATTTAGGTGCATATGAATATGATTCATGAAATTCCGCTTATAGTACCTAAAGTCCTATAGAGAGAATATATTGTGGCGATTTGGTGGTTGTGAGAGAAGAGAGAGAATAATTTTGGACTTGGTTGTGACTGACATTGGCTGATTGAGAGTGAGGAGAGAGAAAATGTGCGTGTGGATGGAGAGAGAATGTAGGTTAGGGTTTAATTGAGGGATTATTAAGTTAGGTTATAAGTTAACTAGTTTTGTGCTCGGGCGATGCCCAAATGGTTAATAAAAGTTTAGGATAAACTTTTTGGATTGAATGTTAAATACAATCATATAATCCCTTTTGATAATGCAGGATATTTAGACACACTGAACTGAAATATATTTTATTGAGCTGAACTGAAAGTATTTTTTACCAAAACTAAAATTATTTTTCCTGATTAAAACTTATTTTCACTAATTCTCTACTATTTTTGTAAATAAATTGAATATATTATAAATGGATCTTATTATAAAGAACTTTTTATAACGAATTTTATGATGGAAATAACACCGAGTTATAAGATGTTTACTAAAAGTTATGATTAATTTTGTATGCTTGAAATATTAGAAGTATATCGATAATAAAACTCTATACAACATTTTTATCTATAAAAATCTATCCAAACTTTGCTCATTTAGCATCATATGTGTCATAATATTACCTATTTGTCGTTTATGTGGCATGACACTTGGCGAAAAGCTGGAATGTCAAGTGTCGTTGTCTTGTGGCCTGGCTGCGAAACCGGCTTTTATTTATTAGTGAAGTGATATGATATCATATGATTTAAGGTGTTAATTATATTGAAGTAAGTGTTTTTTTGGTATTACACGAAATAATTTACTATTAAAGGAAAGATATTTTATTGCACTTAACTTGTAACATCCTATTTTGGCAAAAGTTGAACAAAATAAGAAACAGAGGTAGTAGTTTATTTTGAAGCTTGAACCAAACATTAATTAGATAAGAAACAATTGCAAGAGCAATCTATTCTAGTTATGGAACACTTCTAAATAGTTAGAAGAAATTAGGATCATTCTTTTCCTTTCTCTATGTATCCTTTTTGTTACATTCTAATTACTTTAAGGAAACACTAAGCACTCTTTTATTTTGAAACCGAGAGAGTAATTACGTTATTACATGTAAAAATTAACCCGTAGTCGTACATGTAACAATGTAACAAGCTTAGCTTGTCTCAGGTGGCGATTAAAGATCAATTTTTTCTATTATTTGTAAAGATCAATTATTATAGTCCAAAGCCACCAGCCGCCCTTAAAAATTTGGGATAGTTGTTCGCTCCTAACCAAAGTGCACGAGAGCACTATTTTAACTTCATACTATTAATGACAAACTATATTTATACAATAATATATCATTAGAAAAAACTATAATATTTTAAAAAAAATTGCCTTTGTTTGATTATATACATAATACATGTATGATAATATTAATCGAACAAATAATCATAACATACAATTAAGTTTTAGTCATTTATGGATTATTTTAGGCTTGTTGTATGTAAGTTAAATAATCATCAATTTATCAATCATTATACGTTGTAATTATAACATCTTCTGCCCATAAGATCTAACGTGCATTAATTTAATGCATTTAAAATTTTAATTTGCATGTAAATGCATGTTTGCTAATTTGATTTTGAGATTTTGAAAAGATGCCATAAATTTTAGTATATAATGCAAACATTCGACGTACAAATTTATATCATTCATACAAACTAATATTCCTAGAAAAATATCTTCTAGCTTGTATTCTTGAGAAGTAAGCTTACTTAAGCTAAGATTGTATAGTACAATATGACAAACCTCAAATTGCTCGCGCTCTTTCTCATTTTTGCCATGGCGAATGCAGGGGGCTTGAAGCTCGGGTTTTACGAGTCTTCGTGTCCTGAAGCCAAGGAAATTGTTCATAGAATTACTAAGCAATATGTTGGTCATGTTCACAACTTTGCTGCTGGTTTGATTAGAATGAACTTCCACGACTGTGCTGTTAGGGTATGCTTTTTTTACTCATATTTTTTTGGAAATTTTACATAAAACCACCTTTTTAATCTCATTTGTTGCAATTAACCACCTTATAAAAAAAATGTTGCAGGTGACCACCACTTAAAGGTGGTCAGTGGGCCGGGTTGGACCCAGCCCACCCTGACCCGCACGACTAGTGGGCCACGTGGGTCTGACACGGTTTTAACTCGGTACCAACCCGGCACAGCCCGGGTTGTGTCTTGGGCCCAAAATTTTTGACACAACCCATTTCGACCCATCTTGTTTTTACCCATTTGATTCGGCCCAAATCACACAACCCGTTTTTACCCATTTAATTCGACCCACCAAACCCGTGAACCCACCCAACCCGACCCAGCTCGCACAACCCAGCCCAACCCGCACGACTCGCGACTGAGCCCCTGCATGCACGACCCACCCACCCAACCCGCACGACCCACACAAACTTCTTATTATAAGTATAGGAGTGGTTTAATTGAATTATTTCATACTTTTGATGGTTGTGTTAGTTTTACAAGTGATACATAGACTTCTTGTTTTGGCGAACCTTTTGTTTTCATTACTGTTCATTGGGTTGATGATGATTAATTCATTAAAAAGCTTATACATTATTTTCAAGCTATGGAAGAACGGCATACCAGTTTTAACATCAAATTCGTATTATGAATTGTTTGAAAGAATTTCACTTGAATGTTTGTCTCTTGATAATGTTACTTTAAACACAATGTGTATTGATTATTTGAAAAATGACTTGAGTTGAATTTGTTGTTGGGTGGTAATCTCTTCCATGTTAGATGTTATGCACATATATTGAATTTGTTTGTTCAAGAGGGTCTCAATGAGTTGCAACCATTGCAAAACCCAATTAGATCGAACTGTTATAAAATGGATTAGGATTACTTCCTCAATTAGATGGAAGTACATGGCTATGTGTAAAGAGAGAGGTCTTAAGAAAAGACAATGGTCTATTGATACCCTCGTTGGAATTCTACTTTTAATTTGTTGAATGATGCTATAAAGTATCTTGGCGTTTTGACCCAACTCTACAATGAGACTCGTGTTAATCCTAGTGAGTAAATAACCGAAAGTCATTGGACTAATGTCTCTATCTTTTGTTCGTGATGTTTTAAATGCTTTTGATAATGCAACTCATATTTTCTCTTATATCTATGAGCCTAACATTCATTTAGTCATATTGGAGTGTGCTAAATTTGTTCACACCATCGAAGATCATATAAAAATTGATGGACTTCGTCCCATTGTTGATAGCATGCATGAATCGTAAGTGGCATACTTATTTTAGTAAATTCCCAATCATTTATGGAATCGCTGTTATTCTTGACCCCAATGTCAAAGCTAAAGGTTTGGAAAATCTTTTAGAATTATAAGAACTACGTCGGCTTTGATTCCTTATTTTGTGATATAAGGATATATAGACATCTTAATTAAGAGCAAACCTTTAAATTGTTAATTTTGTAAAAATTAAACAAGCTTAAAAATAAATATGTGCAAAATATTATTCAAAATAAAAGTTCAAAACTAAGAAAAAATCACAAATTTAGATATTTGATCCACACAACCCACTCAGCCATTTGGCCCACCCGACCCTAACCCCCGAACCCAGCAACCTAAACCCACGAACCCACCCGACCCTAACCCACCCAACCCACAAACCCAGCTTGACCCACCCTCTGACCTATCTCGACCCACCCTTTAACCCACCTAACCCATGAACCCAACTCGACCCACCCACGACCCGTCTAACCCACAAACCTAGCTCGACCCACCCACGACCCGGCTAACCCACAAACCAACCCTTGGTGTGTCCAATTTCTCTGACCCAACACACAACCCAGCCCACCTACCCTACATGGTTTGTGTCGTGTGTCACAAAACCCTGAGCCGTGACCCACCTAACCCTAACCCACCTCGCATAACCCGCACGGTGGACACCTCTACCACCACTTTATATAAAAATATTGCAACTTAACACCTGACGTTGAAAAGTGAGTATTTGACTAAATACTCCGGCGTTAATCCTATCACGTGCCACGCACGTGACTTTTAATGAGCCCTCCCCCCTTTGTTTCTTTCTTTTTCTTCTTCGATTTCTCAGTTGTCCTCCCTTACTCCTCATTCTACTCTCCTTCTCTTCTTCTCTGCTCCTCTTTCTTCCTCGCATCTCCTCTATTGTTGGTTGCCGCTGCTTCATAACAATTTAAGTAATTTTTTTTTTGCCTTTCTCTTTCTTCTCTGTTCATCTTCTTCTTCGTCTCTTCTCTATTAAATCCCTATTTATTTTTGCAAAATCGATAAATTAGGGTTAGCTAAATTCTTTCTGAAATTTGTACTCCTAGGTGTAATGTCTCAATCTCTAGTACACAAAAAGTGTGGGTGTGGCGTCCCAATTTCAAGGTTGAAGACTTGGACTCAAGAGAATCCTGCACTAAGATTTGAGGCCTGCAAATGTTACAACCCAGAGACAAATCAAAGGGGTTGCAACTTCTATAGGTGGGTTGATAAAGATATGACCAGTTGGCGCGCGACGCCACAAATCTTCTTCTAACTGACAAACAACTTTTGAAAGGAGAAGTCAATGTGTTGCAAACTAGATTATGCTGCTCAAAGAATGAAAATAAGAGGTTGAAGGATGAATTTGAAAAACTGAAAATGAAGCTAAAGAAGTCAAAGAAGGGGCAAGGTGACAACTTTGGAGTGACTATGTTGCTATGTGTGGCTGTATCTGTTCTGCTTAGTTTTATCATGGTGAAAATGTTAGCATGAATTGTAGTTCAAAAATTAGGTAGTAGTATGAATTAGTTGTTGTTTTTGGTTGAAGTAAGTGTTATTTTGTGCTAAGTGTACTGACTGTATTAGTACAATATTGAAATGAAATGAAATGAGCTTGGCTCCTTTTTCCTAATTTTCTATTGTATAGTTGTTTTCATATGCCCTATATACTTTGCAAAACTCAAAAAAATAACCAAAACAAAAGGGAAGACAAATGTTGTCAAAATAAGTGCATCTTGATTAAACATTATTGCAAATGTCATACACACTTAGAAGCATTAATTTGTTCAATACATAAACCTGGAAACCAATAATTATAGTCAAAATAAGATCACATTTAAAAATTGATTCATGAAGTAGATGCTTGAGAGCTTATAACACTGGCAGAAGTAGTCTTTTGCTTCTTTGAGGTAATTGGACCCTTAGATGTTGCTGCAGCTTTTGACACTTTTGGAGCTGCACCTTTTGAAGCATTTGCAGCTGCACTTTTTGAAGCATTTGCAGCTGGAGGTCTTCCCCTCTTTTTACCAGACTTGGCAGCAGGTTATGTGGTTGATCTGGTGGTTGAATTAGGAGGTGCTGTTGTAGTAGATGATATTTGTTGTAAGGTTGCAGCACCTGTTTGGCTTGATGTTGTTCCAGCAAAGGTGGGTGCAACATTTTTAAGTCTGCCACCCTTGTTAATCTCAGCATTGACTGGGGCAGGTGGATTCTTGCAAGTCTTCTAATAATGGCCAGTCTTACCACACTTCTTGCATCCATTTTGCTTCTTAGGTCTCACTAAATAAGCATCTTGTTCTTCCCCTGGCTAGTTCCTTGATTCTCTTTTTTCCCTTAGGTTTGCCAGGTTGTTTCTTGAATGGAGGTGGCAAAGGCTCTGGTAATGTACTCTTTGGCCATTGATTTTTTCCTGACATAGGGTGGAATGAAGGGGCATATGTCTTAGCATAGGTAGCAACATGGTATGCTGTATGGACATAATCCTCTCAGTTCAACCTCTGTAATGCTATGCAAGCCAATGCATGGTAACAAGGGATCCCCATTAACTCCCACCTAAAGCAACCACATTTTCTAGTTTGCAAATTCACCACATGTCTCCCCAGTTGTGACATGATCAACTTCAAACTCATTCACATCTACTTGAGTCACATCACACTTGCCCTCTCTATCATCTTCACCACATATGGCATTATTACACCCTGAAACTTTGGCATCCCTTCTCTCTTAGCTGAACACCTTTTCATTACCCGCCTCCTAATCCATTCCATCATTTTGAGGATAGGCATAGACCTAGCTTCTCTAATCACATTATTAAAGCTTTCACAAACATTATTAAGCAAAATACCAAATTTGCACCTACTGCTAAATGCATGCCTTGACCAATGGCATGGTGGAATCTTGTTTAAATAATCATATGCTTCTTGAAATAAAACAATAGAGGGTGATAACTTTGTGCTTGCTCTTGCTGCCCTGTAGAAGTATTGTTTGAAAAGCACCCCTGAGAATTTGAGCTTGAAGTTTGCCCATATATGTCTGCAACAAAATATGATTTCAGCCCTAGGTATGACTTTGTTGAAAGCCTCTGGCAAGCCCTGCAACATGTACAAACTAAGTTCATAAATACAATTACAATAACTAAGCAATTCTATAATGAAAGTTATAGAAATTTCATCTGACCTTCTTCCTGTCAGACATATATGTAACACTGGCTTCTGTATCTCCCACCCAAGTCAAGTCTTGTGCTACACTGCCTAAGTATGCAACAAGTAACTCTAGGAACCATTCCCGCATTTCAGCATTCTCCACTTCAACTATAGCCTATGAAATAGGGAACAAGTTGTTGTTCCCATACTTGCCTACTGGAGTCAAACATAAACCAGGAACAAGTCCCCTCAAGTGGCAACCATCAACTCTTAATATGGATCTACAACCTGCTATAAATCCCTCCTTACAAGGTTGCAAACACACATACATCCTTTGGAACAGGGGGGGATGCTCAATGCCAATACACTTAACTACTGCTGTACTTCCTAGATTGTATTCCCTAATTGCTTCACAATAATCCCATACCCTTCTATATTGGTTTGCAGCATCACCATGAATCATTTTCATTGCTTTTTCCCTAGCTCTATAGCATTTGTAATAGCCAAGAGTAACACTTGTAACTCTCCTAGATCTGACCATGAAATCTCTTTGTTTCCATGTAGGTGTGTTCCTCCATCAATCTAAAAACCTCTCTGCTAAATATTGGGATGTGACCTTATTGTTAACATGTTGCCTCCTACAAATGTGATCAATCTTTGAGCCTTGATTTGCAGTGTGTTTTCACTTTTCACCTTCCTACAATGAACCTTAAATATGCATTTCTTGCTCTGTTCACAACTGCACTTCACAATCCTACCATGCTTCCAATTACAACCACACTTATTCACACAAAACACAGTTCCTCTCTTACTGTCATTGTGAAGAAAGTAGTATTTATAACCACTCTCTATTGCATGATACCTTAATGCTCTCCTAAACACATAAACAGATGGGAATTTCAGACCAAGGGACAACTGAATCTTGTCTTTGAAATCCACATCAGGGTTGAAAACTGAGTAGTGGATCCCCCTCTCATCATCTGAATCAGGTATGCTCTCATCATCAGACTCACCTAAATCAACATCAGCATCTATGTTGACTATAGCATCTTCCTCTCTAACATTCTGCCCACCCTCAAACTGAACTACCTGTTAATTTTCAATCCAACCCAGACTCCTAGTAACCCTCTTAGTTATTCTAGCATCCACATTTTCAACAAACAAATCATCATCCTCTTTATCTTCATTGTCTCCACTCAGCATCACTACCATCAGGATCACTAAAACAATCACCTACTTCCACTTGTTGTTCATCCTCTTCAACTATCATTTCACTATCATCAATAGGTACCTGACTAGCAGCTAGCCACATTTTAGATGTAGGAGTTGGGTTAGATCTATTTGGTTTTTTGACAGTGGTGGTAAAAAGGATTTTTTTGGGTTCAGTTTGCTGTGAGGAGGAAAAAGGATTCTTAACAGTTGAAAGGGTTATTTGTGAGCATGTATTTTCAGATCTAGGGTTATCTATTTCTTCAGGTGGGACCATTTGACTTGATGACTCAGCTACCCCTTTACCTTTTTTAGCCAACCCCACCAAGTGTTCTACATTGAACCAGTTCTTTACATTATCAAGAGTCTGAAATTCATCCAACTCATCATCATACTCATCATATTGTCCTTTCTCACCCTCATCTTTGTCCACTTTCTCATGGTGAACCACATACAAGTTGTACCACCCATCACTGTTAGGAGATTCTAACAACTCAGGAATCTCATTATCACTTTCCAATTGTTTCCTACCTTAGAGAGTACAACCCTTTTTCCTAAACCAAATCTCACCCACATCATCATACTTTAACTCATGCCTAATCCAGTACACAAACTCAAAGTAACATGCTTCTTCTACATTTGGGCGTAAACTCACCCCATTATAACCAGTAGGCCTTGGTTCATAAGCAGTTACCCTTTTCTTTTTGGTGTGCTTTGGGTGTTGTTCAGGCGGCATATTTTTTGTAATCCCCCGTATTTTTAAATATTGTATAAATGAAATTTTATTTTATTTATAATATTTATTTGTATTTTTCCAGAATTTAATTTTCAAATTATTAATTTGGGTCAAAAATTATTTTAGGCTAAATTATTTTATGAAGCTACATCCTACAATCCATTTTATAAAAATAAAGCCTAACTCTTTTGTTTATTTAATTGACCCATTATTTTCATGAGGCCCAATTTTACCCTACAATTCTCTCCTATAAATACCCCATGAATCCCCAATTTTCCCCCACACAAAAAGGTTAGTCTTATTTTCTTTCTCCCTCTTGTTTTCTTTTCTTTTGTTAATTCAACCCAAGTTTAAATCTTTATCAATTCTCGTTATTTAATTCTTATTATTATGGTTTGATTATGTATATGAATTATAAAAGATTATAAATTTATAAGTTTTATTATGTTTAAATTATGCATCAAAATTTCAGATTTATTTAGTTAAGAAATTAGGGTTTAAAACTTGATTTTCATGGTTTTAGGGCTTAAAAACGTGTTGCTAAATTTATTCAATTTAAGCATGATTATATTGTGATTCTACTATGATTATAATGATGTTTAATCCAAAAGCAAGTTTTCAATTTTTCGTAGTTAATTTGTGATTTCCGTTCTTAATTTCTCTTAATCACGTTTAAATCACGTTTTGATTCTAACTCATCTGATTTTTACAAAAAAAATAGTGTTTTTCATGTGTAAACGATGTTTTAATCAAAACACACTACCGTTGGTAGTGATTACTATCCTCTCGTGGCCAAATTCAGCCTCTAAATATGATTTTAGGGCAGTTTTTGATTTTTAACGAAGGTTTAATATTTAAAATAAATTTTCAGATTTTTATAAAGCTTTAAACTTGCTGTAATTTTATGAATAATTAAGTATGTATCTTAATGTTTTTATGTAGGAAATTTAAAGAATAATATATAAGCTTTTAATTCTAGCAAAAGGAAGGTTTTAAAGTGTTGTTTAATTGAATTTTGAAAGTTTGATTGAGTTTTTATGAAACTAATTGAATTCTAATTATATATTTCAAGTTTAGATTGTTGTATACATACATTCTACTATTAAATTAAATTTTCAGATTTTTAATCTTGGTTTTAAAGGTTTTAAATCATGGTTTTATGATGGATTTTTAAGTTTTTAACGTACTAACCTACTATATAATGATTATTTCAAGTAGAGATGTTTATGAGGTTGTTTTATAATCTTAAACTAAATTTCCAGATTATAATCCTTAATTTAAAGTTGCTGGAATTTTATGTTATTAGCTATATTTTCATGATTTTAACATATAAACTTATAGTTGAACTATGAATTATTAACTTTGACTATTGTGAGTAATTTAAAAGCATTATTTCAATGGTTTAAGGGGTTTTAAAGTAAGTTAGTATTGCTGTAAATTATATTGCTTGGGTATTGATTGAACCATTATTGTTTGGTTTAGGAGAGGGCTTTGTAGAAGGCGATTTTTAGTTCCGTAAGTGGCCAACCAACTCGTGTACTCAAGGTACGTACAAGGATACGAAAACCTTGACTTTAGAAGCATGTTTAAGGACTTGGAAAATCTTAGAATCATGTTAGGAAACTTGTAGATTGGTTGGAATTGTATGGTAGTAAGTTTTTGATTGGTGATTAATGTGGTGATTGGCTTTGTTTCATGTATGAGAATTACGTATTAATTTATCTTGTAAGTATTATTTATGCATTAACATGCAAGATGAGCTTACAGGCAAAGGTACGTGAATATGTGGAATGAATTATTGTATCACTCGTTCATGATTAATGAAATTGAATGAGTAAAGGGAGATTTAAAGTCTTATAAGACGAGGTTGAGGATTGAGGTTCCTTATGCACTTAAGGTGTTTATACACCGAGGTAGTTGAAGGATTCAATACTAAATAATGTTTGTCACTAATACATCAAGAATTGAATTGGAAATTTGAATTGTTTGAATGATGGATGTATGATTGGTTGTATTGTTTTGCATTTGAGTCATCACCAAGTTTAAACTGGTAAATCACATAAAGTGCAAGATGAATGAGCCATAAAACTCTGGATTTGTGCACATCTGGAGTATTGACAAACATGAGTTGGGGTACACGGGGTATTAGCCGTGTAGAGGCCGTCTGATCTACGAGTCTCTTGTTTTCAAATACTTTTAAAATTATAATGAGTTAGATGAGATCTCATACTAGCTACGGCCACGGAGTCGCGCCCTTCTGCCGTTGGATGTTTATTAATGTTTCCGAAAGGAGGCATAGGGTTTTCTTTTATTAATGTTCCGAAATGGAGCATAGGGGGACAACCTGGTCTATTGCTTAATCCAATCAATGAATGAAATGGATTATTTATTGTTAATTAGTGAAGTCTTAGTAATGTTAACCATTGAGTCATGTGTTCGAGTCAATGATTATATTTTGTGTGTGCAGATTGATTTTTAGTAACATGCTAGGGCTCTTTGCTATATTTCGTAGCTTGTATGTACTCAGCGTTGCTGATTGCGTGCTTTTGTGTGTCGTTTCTTGGTCATGGCCTTCGCCTTTCAATGACCCTGTAATGATCCAATTTTTACACTTGTAATATTGGAGAGCAGACTAATCACAGGTCTTACCTAATCAGAACTTGCATCAAGGTGATGGGATTTTGAGTGGAGTGTTGGTTAATCTCACGGTTTATTACATTTCATAAATTTAGATTTAATTAAACTTTGGTTTGATTTATTTACTATTTTTAACGGGTTTTGAATAAGGGCCATAATGGTTCCAGCTTGTAAGACTAAATTTGGTTTTGATTATTGGTTTTGAAACTTATTTATAACTGAGTTAGTTTTTCCGCTGCTAATTTCTGAACTAGCCGTAACGTTTGAACACGTGGCGGTAGCACGTCAGTAATTCTCTTGTAAATTTTTAAAGGTATTTGCAGGTTTTTAAAGAGAGAATTATTGGGGTGTTACATTTTTGGAGGTGGTAGTGTGTTTGCATCGTGGTGTTACCTGATCAGTTTTGGTGTTGTTTTCTAGTTTGGTTATTGGTCGGTTTGGGGGCAATTTGCAGCATAAGTTTGTAGCGAGTTTGTTGCGGCCTTCGGTGGTGGTGTAGTGAGTTGGTTTTGCGGTTGTTTAAGGTTACGTTCATGCCTCCTTCTGTTCACTTTCATTGCCCGTTTGTGGGTCTTAATGGATGTCTTGATGGTGGGGGGAATGGGCTCACTAGAGCATATCTAATCGCTCATCTCCGTGACCGTTATTGTTGTATGGATGTGCGGGATATGACCCAAAACTCTCTTACCTCTAATTTGGGTATTTTCTTAGAGGCGGAGTTAACCTTTCGTCGTATTTGTATTTGGCTTTGTGGGGAGTGTTTCAATACACATACTCTTCGTACGAAGTGTCGACATGGTCCTGGTTCTGATGATGTTGTGGCCCCACCTGATTCTAGGGATGGTGTTGTTCGGTTTGTTCTTTATGGTTTTCCTAAACCGCTGTGTCCATCTTCGGAGGTATCTGATATTGTTCCTAATGTGCCTCGTGAGCCTCTTTTTGCGTTCGATGTTGCTCTCCTAGATAGTTTGCTATCTAAGTGGTTTCTTTTGGTGAAATCTATTCCTCCTAAGTTTCGATTGTGTTTTTCTCAGGTTCTCAAAGGAGTGCTTGATAAGGTGATTTGCAAGCCTGATGACGTCTCTTGTTGGGTTCAACTGCTTGTGTTGCCTCTCTGTGTTCTAAAAACCTTTTCTCCGAGGAGTAGTCGTGTTCTTCGGGTGTCAGGCGGCAGCGGTAGGAAGAGAGTATCGCCGCTGCTATCGATCTTGGTGTTAGCCTAGTGGTTCTGTGCATCTTGTGCGGGACATGTTGGCTGATGTGTCTCCACCTTTGTTGGATGCTGATGATGAGCATGATTTGTCTGAGCGTAATATTCAGCAATGTATGAGAAAGATTTGTGACGGTCATTACGTACACTGCTGCGGTTAAGGTTATTTCGTCTTCTGGTCTTGCCCCTTACAATGATGCTACTCGTGCAGATTTACAAGCAAAGCACCCTTCCTTTTCGGCTCCTATCTTACCGGATATTCCTGTTGTTCAGCACCTTATTGCTTCTCCTGTTGTTGTTTTAGATCAGATTAAGGGTTTTCCGCGTGGTACGTCATGTGGTAGAGACCGCTTGCGTGCTCAACACCTTATGGATTGCTTGAGTGGTGCTGCGGTTGCTATTTCGAATGAGTTGGTAGACTCTATTACGCAGGTGGTTAATCTCTTTGTTGCTGGGAAATGTCCTGCTGAGTTGGGAGAATACATTGCTAGTGCACCTCTTACACCACTTATTAAGCCTAGTGGTGGTATTTTGCCTATTTTTATGGGTACCGTTTGGAGGCGTCTGGTTTCAAAGGTTAGGGCTTCTTTAATTGGTCCACATCTGGGAAGCTATCTAGAAGGTTCAGTTTGGTGTTGGTGTGCCGGCGGGTGGTGAGGCTATTCTTCATGCTGTTAATCGTTTGGTTGAGGATCGTGGTGGTGATGTTGGCCTCTCTATGTTGCTGGTGGATTTCCAGAATGCCTTTAATTTGGTTGATCGTACGGCTTTACTGCGTGAGGTCCGTCTCCGTTGTCCAGTTCTCTCCAGTAGGGTTGAATTTTGTTACTCTTCTCCATCCAGACTATTTTATGGGGAGCATACCTTAAGGTCATGTCAGGGAATGCAGCAGGGTGATCTTCTTGGCCCTTTGCTTTTTGCTTTGGTGCTCCTTCCGTTGGTGTGCCGAATCAGGGATTCTTTCGACTTATGTTTGCAGGCTTGGTATTTGGATGATGGCACTATTATTGGTGACACCTTGGTGATAGGAAAGGTTATGGAGTTAATTTTGGTGGAGGGACCTCGTCTCGGCCTTCATATAAACGTTCAGAAAACTGAAGTTTTCAGGCCCACGAAGGAACCACGTAACCGTCAAGTTGGTGTCTTTCCTCCAGATATTGCTCGTCCTGTACATGGTGTTAAGTTGCTTGGTGGTCCTGTCAGTGCGGATTCCTCTTTCTGTGGTGAGCTTGTTTCTCAGAGAGTGTCGAAGACCATTGTGCTAATGGATGTTGTTGCTAAGCTTGATGATCCCCAATGTGAGTTGTTACTACTTCGTGCGTGTACTGGGGTTTCAAAACTCTACTTTTTCTGTGCGCACTTATCCTCCTCGTCTTTTTGAAGCAGCTTAGATTTTTTTTGATATGGCCCTTCGAGCTTCTTTGGAGCGCATTGTAACTGCTTCGGGCCAGGTTTTGGTGATTGGCAATGGCAATTTGCCACCTTACCTTTTTCTTATGGTGGATTGGGTGTCTATTCAGTTGGTGATGTTCGACACTATGCTTTCCTTGCGTCGCGTTTGCAGTCTTCTGGTCTTCAGGCTACACTTCTTCGTAATTCTAGTATTGTTGCTCCAGGACCAGTCTTCGATGGTGCTCTTAGTCTTTTTAATAGGACTGTGGAGACTAACCTTATGCGTAACCCTAGTGAGATCGCTACCCCCAAACTCATGAAGAAATCCCAGCAGGGGGATCACACTTTTGACTGGTTGCAAGCGGTCCCAATATCAGGTTTGGGTCAGACTATGAATGGTAAGACTTACCGTTGTGTTCTTTGCTACCAGTTGGGTGTTCCCTTGTACTCCGTTTCGGCACCGTGCTCTGTTTGCTCAAGGTTTTTTGATGGGGATATTTATGGGGATCATGCAGTGTCCTGTGCTGGGATGGTGGGTATTAAAAATCGGCACAACGTTGTTCGTGATACCCTTGTTGATATTTGTTTTCGCTGTAGGATTTTTGCAAGAAAGGAGGTTAACGTTGGGTTGACTAGAGGGAACGACGGGGCTCTTCGACCAGCAAATGTGTTGCTTTATTCCTGGGATAGAGGCCTTGATGTATGTGTTGACTTGACGGGGTCTTCTCTTTTGACGCAATCTGGGTTGTCTGATTTCGTTCCTGGTCGTGTTCTATCGGTTGCGGCTCAGCGGAAGCGAGACAAGTATGGGGCGTGTTGCAAGGCTATTAGTTATGGTTTTCTTCCTTTCTCCTTTTCTTCTTAGGGGGAATTAGAGAAGGATGTTGTTGCGTTGCTGAAGCGGGTTCAGGCGTTCGCAAGGACTCAAGATATAGGTGCTCGTGCTGCTGCTCACATATTCAGCAGGATCCGGTTCGCTATAGCTAGAGGAGTGGGGGCCCAGATTGTGTCTCGATTCCCCACTAATTTCTTGTAAATTGTTTGACTTTGTAGGTTTTTGTTAATAATAATTAATAATAATAATAATAATAATAATAATAATAATAATAATAATAATAATAATTATAATAATAATAATAATAATAATAATAATAATAATAATAATGCAATAATAATAATAATAATAATAATAATAATAATAATAATACTCCCTCCGTTTATTTTTATTTGCAACTTTGGTATGATTTGCGGTTCACGAGGCAAAAGTTAAGGGGCATATAGTATAGGGGTTAACTAAAAGTGAGTAAAGTCTTTGGAGAGAGAAAGTTTGGCCCACCACTAGGGAAAGTAGTGGAAAGCTGTCATGTTTTAGGAGGGAATTGTTTTCCCCCCAAAAGTTTCCCAAAATTTTCTTTTGGCTGAAATTTTAGGAATTTTCAATTTCCTCCAGATTTTTAAAAAAATTCCAGCAAATATACAAAGTTGGGAGCATTTAAAGTGTCATTGTGTTACATATTTACGAGGCATTTAAATACAGCCTCTCCATTAAAAGCATTCAATGTTTTTTGTCCACTAAAAACAATAAACATTCTTCACCAAAAGTTAGTCTAGCTTAGTAATTACACGTTGATAGCCCATTATATACCAAAAAATTCCCTAATCTGAAGTTAATATTGCCCAATTAAGACCCAAAACCCTTCATAGGCAGCTGCATCTCCTTCGTCCTTCTTCTTCTTCCCAAAAACACAGCAGCCACCATTACATCAAACAGTTGAAGCTAAGCAAACAAAACAGGTTAGGCAACCATGGCAGACTCATCTGAAGCTATGTACTTCGATGTTGATCACATTCTGACAGAAGAAGAAGTGGCAGAATTGTACTACGATTTTGCAGAAAATATGCAAGATCTAGGTATGGATTACTACGACTCTAAAGATGAAATTATGCAACACAAACAAGGAGAAGACCAAGGACAGCACAACACAGATGACACACAATCTGCGGCTGGTTTCCAGGAAATGGAACAACCCATTCACCATGGGACTCAACAGAAACAAAGAAAACAACTGACCATGAAACAAAGAAGGGAAATTGTGGACTCAATGTTGGTAAACATGCAGCAAGGGAACTTACCAAGAGGGAACTTAAAGCAGTTATCAGTTAATTTCAATGTGCATAAATCAACCATCACAAGAATATTTGCAGACATAAAGAAACAGATGGCACAGGGCAGTTTGATTGATGTCAGGACCAAAAAATTTGGCAGAGTAGGCAGAAAGGCAAAGGAATTTTCTGATGCATTCCTACAATCAGTCCCTTTGCATTTAAGGCAGCAGAAAGGAGTTATGCAGCAACATTAAAAATCTCCCATTCGAGTCTTCACAATTTGAAGATAAAGGGAAGGTTAAGAACACACACAAGTACCAACAAGCCAGCATTGACATCAGACCACAAGGTTGCAAGGCTGAAATGGATTTTATCACACATAAATCCAGTGGCAAGTAATAAGGACCCAACATTTGTTGATATGAACCATGTCATACACAAGGATGAAAAATGGTTCTATCTGAACCCTGACAAGAGGAGGTTTTACCTCCAACCTAGTGAGGAAGATCCTTATAGGCCTATACAGCCCAAAAGATTCAAGCTCAAAGCAATGTTTATATGCTTAATTGGGAAGCCATTGTATGACACAGATGGGGGACTACTTCATGATGGGAAATATGGAATGTTCCCATTCACAGTCAAACAACTAGCCAAGAAATCAAGTAAAAACAGAGTAGCAGGAACATGGGAAACAAAAGCAATACAGAATGTAAACAGAGATGTCATCAGAGACATGTTAGTGGCCAATGTCATTCCAGCAATTATTTCAAAGTGGCCTAACAGTCAGCCAAAAAATATTGTAATCCAATGGGACAATACAAGGCCTCACCAAGTTCCTACTGATGCAGAGTTTATGGCAGCAACAACAGCTCACGAATTTAACATTCAATTTGTTTTCCAACCACCATAATCACCAGATTTGAATGTGCTTGACTTAGGGTTGTTTAGGTCAATTCAATCATTGCAATATCAGTCTTTTCCTAACAACCTAGATGAGTTAGTTACAAAAGTGCAAGAATCTTATGAGGCATTCAATCCTCAAGTCAACAAGTACATTTGGCTGTCTTTGCAAAAGTGCATGATTGAGATCCTTAAGGTACAAGGTGGGAACAAGTACAAAATACCCCACATGAACAACACAAAAACCTTGGAGAGTTGCCAAATCATGTACCAGTGCAGAAGGAAATTGTTTTGGAGGCAGTGGAGTACCTAGACATTATGTTTAGGCTAGTAAATGAGGGGACTGAACAAGGAACATAAGAAATTGAGGTAGATACAGACTGAGGGACTCATCACATCAAAGTAGAAACACATGGAATGCCACACATAACCACTTACAGTTGATATGGTAATTTTTTGTTTACATGTTCTGTTTTTTAGGTGGTTAGGTGTATTTTGTTGAATAGATTGATCAAACATGTTAAGCAGTCTAATGTAAAGTACTTTTGTAACCACATGTTCGATGGAATAGAAATGGTTATGGGTCTGATGTTATGTGGGCACTCAATCCATCAGAAGTTTTTTTTTTTCTTTTCATATTTCAATAAAACACCAACCCACACGGTTACCTCAACAACAATAGCATAAAGCACATCACTGGAGCAAGACACATGTGGGTTGGGAAGGTCAACAGAGTCCCTTCCTCATTTGGATTTGGACAGAGTACACAACACAGACAAATAGGGGACTGAATACAAGTCATGCTACCACAAAAGGGGCTGTCATGTGTTCTCTACTAAATTGATCATTGAGAACAATTAAAGGTATGACCACGGGACGTTCAAAAAATATATTCACACATTTGCCTCATCATTCATCAATCAAACAGCCATATGCACCAAATGCCATATACCAACAAGCAAACACTTCTTACAATATTCTCCAACACATGCATACATGTTACATAGTCCAAAACAGCAGACATAGCCAATTATCCAACTGACCAGGTAATAAAAATTAAGCTATGTAGCCAAAAAAGTCCGGAACAGCAAACATGACAACAGAGCACGATATCACAAATAAGCAACCATCCAACATTAATCTAGATCAGCACATACAACAGAGTAGGATATCACAAATAAGCAACCAAGCCAACATTAATCCAGATCAGCACATACAACAGAGCAGGATATCACAAATAAGCAACCAAGCCAACTTGCATCCACATCTAGTCATAAAATCCCACAACACCAACCAAATACCAAAACAAATCAACAATATATCGAGATAATGAAATAAAAGGGACTCCTTTTTAAAAAAAATTAAGACAGGTATGGTTAGGAATCGTTACGCAAGGGTCACTTGAAGGGTTGAACCCTTGGGTTCATCCGCCTCGCAGAGTGCTTCTTCACAGGAGGGCCAACCACTTCACCGTCGTCACCCTTGTCAGCTTCCTCCCCAGAAGACAGCACAATAACCTCCTGGTCAGGCAACCCCTGCATACGCCACATAGCCACCAACGCCGCCTTCCTTTTTGCCCTAATCTTCACCGGTGGCCTGGAAGGGTTAGATCTGGGCTTGGTGATGGGCACAGCACTTCCCTCACCACTTTCACACTTTGGATCTACACAAACACCACCAAAATCAAGCGCTTTTTTTCCACGGGACTCTCCTTCACCCTCAGCCGTTTTCCGACGCTCATCCTCATCCAGGCTTTGAAGAACTTTCCCCAACGCCTTTTATGTAGTCGGAGAACAGCAGGTCTTCCCCTCTTCAGACTCGTACAATTGACGAGGAAATGATTATCCACTGGCGATATCTTTAATCAGGGAGATGATCAAATTTGCCTCGGTGTTGTCATTGGTTGCAATATAGGCGTCGCATAGTGGATCTAGGTTAACCATGGTTGTGGGGGACTCGGTTTTTCGTAGTTATGAGGAGTGAATCTCATATTTGAGGAGGTACAATGGAGAGAATTACAGAGGCGAAAGAGAGAGGAAGACGAAGAACCAAAGCTAGGGTTCTTCAGAATACTCCAGATCTCATACATGTTTCCAAACTCCATCACTTAAATGTGGGTGTTTGGGAATGTGGCTGATGGGAGTCGGTTGGGGGAAATAAATGGAGGGAGTAATTACATTAGGTTAATGTAAATGTTTTGTGTATAATGTGGGATTATGGTTATTAAGGGTTAAATTAAAAAATTCAGAAATTTTAAGTAAGGGTAAAATAAAAATTTTCAGGGTTTTTGTTTACCCAAAATGGAAATAAAATAGAAAGTTGCACATAATTGTGAGCGGACTAAAATGGCAAAAGTTGCAAATAAAAATAAATGGAAGGAGTAATAATAAATAAATAAATAATGATAATAATGCGATAATAATAATAATAATAATAATAGCAGTAATAGTAGTAGTAGTAGTAATAATAATAATAATAATAATAATAATAATAATAATAATAATAATAATAATAATAATAATAATAATAATAAAAGGAATAATAGTAATAAAATAATAATAATAATAATATTGATAATAATAATAATAATATTAATAATATTAATAATATTAATAATAATAATAATAATAATAATAATATTGATATTAATAATAATAATAATAATAATAATAATAATAATAATATTTATATTAATAATAATAATAATAATAATAATAATAATAATAATTATAAGAATAATATTGATATTAATAATAATAATAATAACAATATTGATATTAAAAATAATAATAATAATAATAATAATAATAATAATAATATTATTATTATTATTATTATTATTATTATTATTATTAAATTTTTTTAATATTATTGTTAATATTATTATTATTATATCTAAAAAATAAACAAAGTTATAAAACCTACAATAAATTAGTGGGAAGCTGAGAAACAATCTGGGCCCCCACTCCTCTAGCTATAGCAAAGCCTACCCTAGTGAAGATATGAGCTGCAGCACGAGCCTCAATGTCTTGCGTCGTCGAGAACCTCTGAACCCGTTTCAGCAACACAACAGCCTCCTTCTCTAATTCCCCAAGCGAAGAAAAGGAAAAGGGAATGAAACCATATCCAATCAGCCGACAACTAGCTTCATATTTCACCCGCTTCCGATGAGCCGCGTCAACCACAACCCGTCCAGGAACAAAGTCAGATAGGCCTGTCTGTGTCAAAGGAGAAGATCCTGTTAAGTCCACACATACATCGTGACCACGATCCCATGAACAAAGTAACACATCAGCAGGTCTGAGGGCCCAGTCATTCCCTCCAGACAACCCTATGTCAACCTCCTTTCTTGCTGCAATCCCAGATCTGTAACAGATATCAACAAGGGTATCCCGGACAACATTTTGCTGATGTTTAATACCCACAATACCAGCGCACGATACCGCGTGATCACCAAAAATATCCCTAGTAAAAACCCGAGAGCAAGCAGTCACGGCGTCGAGACAGAGAACAATGGAACACCCAAGCGATAGCATAACACACATCGGTAAGTCTTTGCGTTCATCGTCTGACCAAGCCCGAGATAGGATTGCCCGAAGCCAAGCAGAGGTGTGATCTCCCTGTTGCGATTTCCACAAAGCCGATTGACGGGGAGATAAAGAGAAGGTGGATTCTGCAGAATCGGTAACCCTTATGAAATATATATCTGCCAATTTCGTCATGAGTTTAGGGGCAGCGACCTCACTAGGATTACTTAAAATGTCAGACTCCGCCGTTCTATTGAACAAGCCCAACGAATCCTCAAATGCTCGACCAAGGCCCACAACGCCATTATGCCGTAGAAGCTGTGTCTGCAACCCAGCAGACTGTAAACGCGAAGCAAGAAAAGCATAATGACGAACATTACCTGCGGAATAAACACCTAGTCCGCCATACGCAAAAGGCAAGGTGGCAAGCCGCCATTGCCAATCGCCAAACCCAGGCCCAGAAGCAGCAACGATATGCTCCAAGGAAGATCGAAGTGCCTCGTCGAATGTGCACTGAGCCACCTCAAAAGTACTAGGGGGACAAGTATGCAAAGCGAAGTAGAGTTTAGAAACTCCGGTACAAGCCCTAAGCAACAACAACTCGCATTGAGGATCATCAAGCTTAGCAACCCCATCCATAAGCGTAATGGTCTTTGTCACCCTCTGCATCACAAGGTCACCTCCAAAACCGGAATCAAAACTAGCGGGACCACCAAGCAACTTAACACCACGCAAGGGTCGAGCAATATTAGGTGGAAAGACACCCACAAGCTTGCTTCGAGGGTCTTCTATAGGCCAAAAATCTTCAGTTTTTTCGACGTTAAGATGTAACCCAAAACGAGGCCCGTCCTCCATAATCAACTGCAGAACCTTCCCCACCACAAACGTGTCACCAATAACAGTATCGTCATCCAAATACCAAGCCTGAAGACATACATCAAAAGTGTCTCGGATTTTACACACTAGGGGCTGTAAAACCAAAGCAAAAAGCAGGGGATCACCCTGCTGCACCCCCTGAGACGACCATAAGGTGTGGTCCCCGTAATACAATCTAGTTGGATTAGAGTAGCAGAATTCAACCCATCGCGAAAGGCCCGGACAATGACGACGAACTTCACGTAACATGACCGCACGATCAACTAGATTAAAGGCATTTTGAAAATCCACCAATAACATAGAAAGACCCACATCGGAACCACGATCCTCAATCAACCGATTCACAGCATGTAGTATCGCCTCACCTCCCGAAGAAACTCCATTACCAAATTGGAGACCATTAAAGTAGTTTCCTAAAGACTGACCAACCATAACAACACCGACCTTCGAAACCAGACGCCGCCAAACGGTACCCACAGCTATAGGACGAATACCACCACCAGGCTTTACAAGTGGTGTAAGAGGAGCACTAGCAATATACTCTCCTAGCTCCATAGGACACTTACCAGCTAGAAAGAGATTAACCACCTCAGAAATAGAATCAACTAACTCATCTAATATAGCCACAGCAGCACCGCTCAAGCAATCCATAAGGTGCTAAGCACGTAACCCGTCCCTACCACATGATGTGCCACGTGGAAAGCTCTTAATCCGATCCAAAACAACATCAGAAGTAGTAACGAGATGAAGGCCATCAACAGGTATATCAGGCAAGGATGGAGCTGGAGAAATAGGGTGTTTAGACTGTAAATCCGCGAGAGTAGCATCATTATAAGGAGCAACGCCTGAAGAAGAAAGAACCCGGACTGCAGCAGTGTAATGGCCATCACAAATCTTCCTACGACATTGCTTGATATTACGCTCCTCCAAATCAAGGTCCTCATCACCAACCACCGACAAAGTGGGAGAATCCTCTGCCAATGTATCCCTCACAAGCTGCAAATTATCACCTAGTGCACTCCAAGAACAAACAGCACGGGAAATACTCTCTTCTTGATGCCGACGTTTTACCGAAGACCTAGACTCGAAGCTGCTCCGCGGGTGAAAGGTTTTAAGGGTGCAAAGAGGTAACACCAACAAAGAGACCCAACTAGAAATTTCATCAGGCCTAGAGATCACCTTATGAAGGGCACCTTTCAGAACCCGAGAAAACCCTAAACGACACTTGGGAGGTATAGACTTCACAGTACGAAACCCCTTGGAGAACAAACAATCAAGGAGAGCCACATCAAAACCACAATGTTGATCTTGAACCAAACCACCTATCCGCCCAAGCTGAGAAGAGGGAGCTTGCGGCTTGGAGAAACCATGAAGCACAAAACGAACAGTACCATCTCCTTCATCTGGGGGTGACACAATCTCACTCGGACTATGACGACACTTAGTACGATGCGTATGCGTTTTGTAGCAAACCCCACATAACCAAATCCCCATACGCGAAAAAGTAACTTCAGCCTCAGCATAAACGGCCAAATTAGAAGTAAGAGAATGTCGTGTGATATCCCGCGCACCAATACAGAAATGACGATCACAAAGATGCTTGATAAGAGAACTTTTAGTAAGACCATTGCCACTTCCATCTTGACAACCACTAAGACTCACAAAGGGGCAATAACACTTCACTCGAATAGCCGGCATAGCTACACACGTACAAACAAGCTGCCACCACACAAAACCAGAATAATTAGCCAAAAACCAAAACAACTAGCCAAAAACCGAAGCAAAACAGAACCTTAATGACCACCAAAACGCCCAGCAACTGCCTCAATTATGCTCGAAAACTGACCAAAACCATCTAAAACTAGAAACTCCCGCCGGAATCTTCTGCAAACAGCCTGAAACCAGCCCTTAAACCGCCTGCAAAACAGCCTTAAAACGCCTGCGAACAGCCTGCGAACAGGATAACAAAAACCGCCTCAATTACGCACCAATTAAGCCGAAATTTTGCCCAGTAACCTCCCTGAATTTCGCCCAGAAACCTCCCTTAATTTCGCGTAACTGCGATCCCAACATCACGCCGGAGAAAGACGATGAAACTACACCAAATGAATCCCGAAATTGCACCAAAAATACGATGAAATTGCACCCAAAAACTGCCGAAAAACAAACCTTGGAAGCCGGCCGCCGACACTTAACAAGAACGGAGAGAGACCAACGCCGGATAGAGCCTGAAAAACCGCCGGAAAGTACTGTGGAAACCCACCCTGCCGCCCAGCCCTAATCACCCCTAAACGGGAGTTTTTTTAAAAAATATATTATTGTTATTGTTATTGTTATTGTTATTGTTATTGTTATTGTTATTGTTATTGTTATTGTTATTGTTATTGTTATTGTTATTGTTATTGTTATTGTTATTGTTATTGTTATTGTTATTGTTATTGTTATTGTTATTGTTATTGTTATTGTTATTGTTATTGTTATTGTTATTGTTATTGTTATTGTTATTGTTATTGTTATTGTTATTGTTATTGTTATTGTTATTGTTATTGTTATTGTTATTGTTATTGTTATTGTTATTGTTATTGTTATTGTTATTGTTATTGTTATTGTTATTGTTATTGTTATTGTTATTGTTATTGTTATTGTTATTGTTATTGTTATTGTTATTGTTATTGTTATTGTTATTGTTATTGTTATTGTTATTGTTATTGTTATTGTTATTGTTATTGTTATTGTTATTGTTATTTTTATTGTTATTTTTATTGTTATTATTATTATTATTATATCTAAAAAACAGACAAAGTCATACAACCTACAAAAAATTAGTGGAAAGCCGAGATAAAATTTGGTCCCCCACTCCTCTAGTTATAGCAAATCCTATCCTAGTAAATATATGAGCAGCAGCACGGGCCCCGATGTCTTGCGCTGTCAAGAATTTTTGAACCCGTTTCAGCAATGCAACAACCTCCTTCTCTAATCCCCAAGTGAAGAAAAGGAGAAGGGAATGAAACCAAAATGTCAGGCTCCACCGTTTCATTAAACAAACTCAACGCATCTTCAAAGGCTCATCCATGACCAACAATGACAGCATGCCGTAAAAGCTTTGTCTACAACCCAACAGACTCTAACTGAGAAGCAAAAAAAGCATAATGACGAACATCACCAGCGGAATAAACACCAAGACCTCCAAACGCAAATGGTAAGGTGGCAAGACGCCACTGTCAATTGCCAAACTCAGGCCCAGAGCAGTAACAATACGCTCCAAGGAAGATCGAAGAGAGCCTTGTCAAATGTGCACTGAATCGCCTCAAAAGTACTAGAGGACAAGTACGCAATGCAAAGTAGAGTTTAGAAACTGCGGTACATGCCTTAAGCAACAACAGCTCACACTGAGGATCATCAATCATAACAACCTTATCCATAAGCGCAATGGTTTTTGTCACCCTTTGCATCAAAAACTTACCACCAAAACTGGAATCGGAACTAGCAGGACCACCAAGCAACTTATCACCACGCGAAGGTCGAGCAATATTAGGTGGAAAGACACCCACAAGCCTGCTTCGAGGGTCTTCTGTAGGCTAAAAAACTTCAGTTTTTTCCACGTTAAGATGTAACCCAAAATGAGGCCATTCCTCCATAAGCAACTGCAGAACCTTTCCCACCACCAACGTGTCACTAATAATAGTATCGTCATCCAAATACTAGGCCTGAAGACATACATCGAAAGTGTCTCTGATTTTACGCACCAGGGGTTGTAAAACCAAACAAAAAAGTATAGGACCCAGGGGATCACCCTGCTGCACCCCCTGGGACGACCATAAGGTTTGGTCCCCATAATACAATCTGGCTGGATTAGAATAGCAGAATGAAAACCATCACGAAATGCCTAGACAACGACAACAAACTTCATATAACATGACTGTATGATCAATTAGATTGAAGGCATTTTGAAAATCCACAAACAACATAGAAAGACCAACATCAGAACCACGGTCCTCAATTAACCGATTCACAGCATGAAGAATTGCCTCACCACCAGAAGAAACCCCAACACCAAATTGGAGACCATCAAATTAACTTCCCAAAGACTGGTCAACCATAACAGCACCCACCTTTGAAACCAGATGCCGCCAAACAGTACCCACGGCTATAGGACGAATACTACCACCGGGCTTGATAAGTGGTGTAAGAGGAGCACTAGCAATATACTCTCCTAGTTCCATAGGACATCTTCCATCTAGAAAGAGATTATTATTATTATTATTATTATTATTATTATTATTATTATTATTATTATTATTATTATTATTATTATTATTATTATTATTATTATTATTATTATTATTATTATTATTATTATTATTATTATCATTATCATTATCATTATTATTATTAATTGATTTTTTAAAGATTTTTTTACTCGTTTTATAACATTAGAAAATGTGTTAAATAATATAAAATATTAATTATTATTATAATAATTAATTATTATTATTATTAAATATCAATTAATATTATCTATAAATATTAGTTATTATTACAAAAAATTAATAATAATAATAATTATTTTTATTAAATATTAATTATTATTTTTAAGCAGAGCAGGGCAGGGCAGAGCAAAGCAAAACAGCTCAAAAGAACTCTATCCTAGAGAAAACAAAAAGGAAAGAAACAAAACAATACCTAGGGTGCTACATCTTTAATTGTTGACAACTTTTTTAGATTGCGTCTTTGAGCTTTATCCGTTTCCAACGTAGGTGAGATCATCTCTAAAAAGATAGTCCATCTATATGATTCATGGTTTCCCTTTCAATTAATGTTCCCACAGTGTAGACTTTGCGAAATGTGTCAATACCAAGGTATTGTAAATGGCACTTGTATGGTTGAGACATGTTGTCTATGAACTTTGGGACAAGTTCTTGATCCGAAGGTCTTCGTGAAAGTAGTGCAACCTTTGATCGCCTCTTGGAAAAGAAGTTAATAAAGCCTTCTTCATCCCCTTGCTTGAGTAATTCAAGATCATGCAAGGTAGTTTTGAGCTTGTTGTTATCTCCATATTGGGCTGGAAACGTTTTTACAACGTCCTCCCAAGTGGAAGTTTGTTTTGCATCGAGGTTATAAAACCATGATCTAGTAGTTGGGTCCAATGAAAGAGGGAAATTACATGCATATAATCTATGCTCGACTCCTTTCAGTGCCATAATTCCAAGAAAGCTCATTAAGTGAGGCCTAGGATTGTTTTTAACCTTAAAGGTTGGTAAATCCGTAGTTAAGAACTTTTCTATGAGAGTCTTGCCACGAGGTGGTGGTGTAAGCTCATAATTGAAGAACTTAGCCCCTGAGCTAGCTCGAAGGACAAGTTTCTCCAAGGTCTCTACTCTTTCGGCTCTTGCTTTTTCTTGTAGAAATTTTTCTTCTTTTTTTCTTTTTCTGCTTTTATTTTATCCTTTTCTGCTTTTCTATAAGCCTTGATTTGGGCTTCTTCTCGTAGGGCCTTTAGGTTTTGGAGTTCCTCTCTAAGTTTCTCTAATGCTGCGAATGTGGAATATGACCTAGTAATAAGTATCACGAGAAATTGAGCGCGTTCACTTAAACCTTTTCTGCCAAGCATTCAAACAATGAACAAAAGTCAAATTTGATTTTTTTTTTTAATCCTTTAAATACAAATTCACTTTAAGCAAGTTTGTTGATGAAGAATGTTAAAACATTCACAAGCAATCATTAATGGAATGTCATGATTTGTGTTGACTGCAACAAGGTAATCATTTAAGTTTTTTTACTTTAGGTGAACTGTTTTCGAAAAATGTAGAAGAGAAAAAAAAAAGAAAGTTGGATTGAAAATGCTCATCAAATTTTTAGAAATATTAGTCAACCTTAATACACTCCTTAAAATGATCAATATACTAGAATGTGGTATTTGTTGATCACATAGATTTTAATAGAGATCTTTACTTTATTTATTTTTATGTTTTTTAGATTCACATATTGCTCATTTAAAAAGATAATTACTATTGGTTTAAAAAGAATAGTTGCCTTTGAATGTAAAATCCAAGAAACAATTAAATCATATTTTCAAATCTATCATTCATTATTCCCTTTTTTTTTTTTTTTTGTTGACGATTTTTTTTTAGTTTCTCCTTTGTATCATACTTTATTTTTTTTAGAACGATTTCTCTATTTTTTTTTCGCTCCAGTTCTCTGTTTTTTTTTTTTTTTTTTTTTTGAAGCAATTATCTCAAGTAAGGTTCTCAAGATTGTCTTTTTAACCATAGAAGAGGTAAATAGAATATACTCTTAAATAAAGGTTGATTAATTACAAATGGAAGATGATGATCACAAAAATAGGCACGTTTAGGAATGGAAATATTGATGACGTCCTATTAGGGGATGTGAACTTCTAATGATGAACCTTATAAAAAGTAATGTCATTAGTTCAATTAAAAAGTACGTAAACGAATCATTATAATCGAAAACAGTATTGCGCGTAATTTTCCGTCTTGCGCTAAGGTGGAAAGTGCAACTTTGGGAGTAGCGCCTGCCACATTCGGTTATTTATTTATTTATTTATTTATTTTTTACGAAAATAAAAGATAATGCAATTTTTTTTGAAAACGCAAAAATAAAAGAACGACAAAAGATATGTTTTTGGATTTTTTTTTTTAAAAAAAAAAAAAAGAAAAGACGAACGAAAAAAAAAAACAACTAAGTTAGACAACATCATTAGCCAAAGAGATATTATTAGGTCCTACTTAACGATTAACCTTGAAGCAGTATTATCGCTCTCTCCGTATAACATTGCTCGTAACGAGTCAAAGTCAACATTGAAAAGTGGGCGCGTGCAAGACTCAGAGTTAAGCGAGAAAGCCGCTCGTAACTTCAGAACTTGTGCTCTGAGGGGCCGCGCAACTTTGTTAGCAAAGCTGCGTGCGGGCGCCACCTGTCTGGTTCTACTTTTTTTTTTTTTTTTTTTTTGGAAAATTTTTTTTCATGACGATTTTTTTTTTTCGATCCTCTATTTTTTGTAGATGCGAATTTTTTTTTGTAATATCTCTAGGTAGCAAGTTGGACTCTAATTAAATTCGCCACGTAGCATATAAACACATAATCATGTAGTCACATAAGCACATAAACATAAGGAATAAAGCCTTCCAAACATAAAATGTCATTCTATGGTCAAGGTTTGGGTGTCCAAAGGTACCATATCTTTAGAACGATGTATGAATCAATCACTCAATGTGTTAGCCCATGGCATGGTTCTCCTAACATTTTGTTGGCGATATGGGTGGGATGAATGTTATTGATTTCGGGATTGAAGCCTAGTGTTGGCGACCCCTAGTAAATGAGCAAATCCCCGTTGTTTAATGTGTGCTATGATTATGCATGATGCAATAATGTTACTCATTTGGTATTTACTTTTGTGAAAAAAGGATGATATTATGTGTTCAAGTCTCGCTCTCTAAATAGAGATTATCCAAGTTAGCCTTTATTACAATTCATAGGTAACCTTAGTTGGAAACCTTGAACCATAACCAAAAGCTAATCTTGTAACCTCTAAGTCCCTAGTGGAGTCGCCACTGTGATCTGAGGAGGGTAGCCTGTCATTGAGGATCCCACTTCCTCTATGCCCCTGGCCCTTTAAAAGCCTAGGACTTTACACTTTTGAAGGTGTATTAGGATTTGAATTCCTGACTGTTTGGGTGACCTTAGATTAGAATTGATTCTGTCATTACGCTTTTTTGTAAGAAACTAATAGGGAGTCGCCAATGAGTTTTAAGAAAACTCATAAACCTCGTTCATGCCTTCTCCCAAGTAGAGTTTAGGAGATATTTAGCATGAATCATAAGTTTACCAATGCCCCAATTGGTCTACTTGTACCAGAAATGAGTTCGGGAGCGAGGGTACCAAAATAACGTTCCCTTTAGGGGGGAATCGCTAACATAGCTCGAGTGCGGCCTCTACTAGTTCTTCCTTTTCACCATTTCATCACCAAATAATATATGCAACGTGATACCTAAACTAAGTTAGTTGATTTTATTTACACATGTTAATCACATAAGGATTACATTACAACGAATGTCGTTATTCTTATTTAATCCAAATTCGTGAAACAACAAAAGTAAACAAGATTCGCCTTGGCTTAATTGATAAAACTAACAATCAATTAATTTGTCCAATTCTAGTCTTGTTTTAACGAAAGATTACTATGTCTAATTAATATATTAAAGTTTATTTAAAGTGATCAAACAACACTAATTATTTATTAAAGTTATTTAAAACAAAAAGAAAATAGAGGGTGATTGATCTAAGTGCTCAGGAAACTAACCGTCACTACAACAAAATAAAGCAAAGATAACAATGAAAAACCATTGCCTAATAAGAAAAAAGTGTTGCCTTGTAGCTAAGGCAACACATATGAGGTGTAGTTTATGCCCCCGTTGTCTATTCATAAGGCAACACATTTTAGTTCAAAGGCAACAATTTTAAAAGCCAGGGTATAATGATACCTAAGGCAACACTTTTACAAAGGCAACAAATGAAAAATGTTGCCACCTTAGGAGACAATTTGAAATTGTAACCTTATGTCATAATATGCAACAACCTTTTCAGTCGATGTATTAGCTAGTAACAATACAAAAGTGTTGCCAAATATCTTAAGGCAACACTATTAAAGCGATTATATATAAAACTTTAAATTAAATGAGCAAAGATGAATCAACATGTGAACTCAACCATACACAATAATCAGTTTAATAGGAAGCAGAACATCAATAAAGAAGAAATTTGATTTTATAACAAAATTCATGTGAACTCAGTAGAATCAAAAAAACAATATCCAATTAAATTTTACTACACAATACTCATAAAAATCCTAAATAACTTGTAATTCGTGAACTAAGCTAATAAATTTCTAATAACACTAAATGTATATTTGTTTATCTAATTCTGTACATGGGGGAAGGAATGTAACCCTTAATGAGGGAAATGGGTCAAATTACTATCAACAATCTAAAATGCTAATAGATCAACTCTTCGTTGTTGTCTTTAATATATATCTTCTTCCATGTACTTGTACGCCCTGTATTACCAATCAAATAACAAAGTTAGAAGAATAATTTTTCAAAAACTAAGAAAAATAATTGAATTTCTAAGCAAAGATATAGAATTAAAACATTTTACTAATATGGCAAGCAAAACATACAAATATCAAAATTCATAACGCAATTTTTACATTCATCCAAGACCAAGAGAAGGAAGTAGACAAACACCAGTTAGTAATGTAATACATCAGATATTCACCATGCATAATTAGGAAAATAAAGAGTAAATAATAGTCCCTCCCATTCTGTTTGCTCTTCCACTCCGGAATCCTTTTGTGAGATAAAAAAAAAAAGTCAAAAGTGGAAAGAACAACAAAAAAAGATCGAAGGGATAGTGAGATAAAATACATAATGAAACAATAGACAAAATAGAAATACTTTGTCATATGATTAAATATAACCAAACAACTAATCTTATAACTTACCTTATTAAAATTGTAGTAAAAAGAGAAAACTTCCAACTAAGTTTACTGGACATGAGAGGCAAAGTAGAGTGTAGAAATTGGCCTGTAGAAAATAATCCATGTACATTATGATCTTTCAGACACTTTCACAACCTAAGATAAACCTTGGTAAGGAAGACATGGAAATCAAATATTACACTACGATTACCCTATGAAATACGATCAATTTATTATCTAGAGTGCATTGTTAAACGTTAAAAATAGATACCCTTTAGAACTTAGAAGTGCAACCTCTTAAAAATGGTAGTGATGTGCAACCTTACAGGTATATTAATACATTTTTGATACAAAGAAGTAAGATAGTTGTATGACTTGTATCCAGAATTATCTAGGAAATCATTCTTGTTGGTAGCTCGAAAGACAACAAGATTTGGGTCGTTGCTCTTAATTATTATATAGAGCGAGTTATTTTGTTTATCCTAATTAATCTACCCACCTTTACTTACCTTAAGTCCATCATCACAGCCAGTGACAGACTCATAACAGCTATAGCTACAAGAACCATCAAACGGCAGAACATACACACGCAACCCAAAAAAAAGGAAAGAAATCAAAACAATTAGCTCTATTTATATATAAATCACTAATTACATTATCGCATTCCATCCACTCTCTATAAATATCCATTCTAATAAGATTCATAGCTACAAGATCAACCACCAGAAGATTTTTAACTAGGCGTGCTTGGATTGTGGAAAATGTATTAATAGGGTAATAAAAGTCAAACTATGCAAAATGAAAGTAAATAGAGAAGAAGGAGATAGTGATGGTGAACTTGTAAGAAAAATTATGTAGTGATCGTGAGGTATGAGGTGAAGAAAGAGGCTCATTTTAGGGGTAATAGTTACACTAGGGGGAAGGTGTGTAACTATATTACCCTCATTATGAGGCTAATAGTTCCTCCATTTCTCTCTTTTCCTCATGCAACAACTACCTTATGTCATTTGTAAACATCATACCTCCTATAACAGCGCCTCTAATTACTTATATTTTTTCAAGTTTAACTTTTATTACCACCTTAATATATTACCCCCAATCCAAGCATGCCTAAGGATTTCAAATGGATGGAGTAGGGTTGAAGAGTATTTGGGGAGAAAGGACAAAAGTAGTATGATAGTAAGAGAACTTGAGAGATTAGGGTTTTTAGAATTAGGGTTTGAAAACTGATTTTTCTGTCCCTTTAGGGCTAAACGAAGACCCCTATTTATAGGCGTAGGAATCTAGGTTTAAGGTTTTTGAGCCGCGGCATCAGCGGGCGCACGCAAATCTCAAAGTCGCGCTGGAGTGCAGAGCCCAACTCAAAGACTTGCGCACGGCAAGCGCGCATAATCTTAAGAGTTGCGTGCGGTGTGGTTTGCCTTATACGAAAACGTGTTTTTTAAAACTTCCATAACTTTTGTTTGCAAAGTCGGATTAAGGCAAATAAGAGATCATTGAAAATCTCTTAATGTATACATTCCAATACCGTTAGAATTAGGTTAAAATCTGTTATGGATCAAAGGATATGTCCGTTTGAGTGCAAGGGTGTCAGTTTTAGGGCCCGGTTTAGTATTTTGATAATAACTTCTTCGTTTTAACTCGAAATTGGGCTTATAAGTTCGAAAGCTCTTTGAAAGGGATATCCATCTGTATAGGCCATGTATGGATATTAGGTGGTTAATTGTTCTGATTGGCTCGATTTTCAACAATGTAAGATCTATTTGATCCAATCATTGCATTTGACGCATTTAGGTCCGTTATTAATCAAGATTAAACATGTGACACGTTTTAGGCCTAATTAGTAATAGAAATAGGCTCTAAGATAATTTGGTCTCAAATATGAGTTCTAAATTACTTCATAAAGCATTTTGGAGTCCATAAACACTTCAACTTTGATCTAGCATGAAGAACGAGTTTTTGTAACATCATTGCACTTCCCGTCGGGACAGGATGCCAAAGTAGGTGTCTACAATACCCTAAGTAATATACACATGAAACTTTTCAAATTCACCACATACGTACCGCAAATTTAACAACAATGTCACTAAAATGCCGAAATGCTAACAGACGTCAACTCCGTTAGTCATCAAGGGTTATTAATACTCCGTAAAAATTTAATATTTAAAAATTTATCCACTATTTATAAATCAATAATTTTGTTTAAAACCAGACTAAATTGCAATGGGAAGATACCGCCATTTTTCGGAATTTGATTTGAACAAAACCCTATTGTGTTGGGAATTCTCTGAGAAGGTATGATGAATTTTCTTATTTAATGAGAAACGTTTTCGACGCGGTATACAATTTGATGAAAATGTACTCATCAGTGCTATGAACAATCTACTACTTCAAAATTTTCCATTTAGAGAAATTAAGAAGGATTATTTTCTGTTTGATTTTATAAGTCCGATGAAATTGAAAATCAGTTATAGGAGATGAACACTCCAGATGAGTAATTAGATAATTATCATTGTTGTATGATATACAACATGATAATATTGTTATTTATGTATAATATATATTTTTCTACTTTATTTGTTTAAAATAATGATGATGTCAAGTATATAATATAGAGTATTGAAATTTTGGTCATGTTTTAGGTTGATGATGGTGTTTGAGTAAGTTAAATATTTTTATTTAATCATCATGAAGTTTGTTGAATCTGATTTACAACGACTGAAATATCCAATAGAATCCGAACAAATCAAGGTAATTATATTTAATTATTCAAAACATTAATATTGAATTTAAATTTTATTTTTATAATTAATTTATTTTTAATCTAGAAATAAATACATTAGATTATTTCAGCTATTCTTATCTTCAAGTAATCTTAATAATGAGGATCTTATTATTATTACTATATGAAACAATTTATAATTCCAATAAGATATGAAGCATTTTTTAGTATATTAAACAATTTACATTAAAATTAACAAATTAACAAATTACCAAATTAACAAATTAGGTGAATATATATATATAGGATATTTTGAAAATAACCATCTTAAAAAGGTACTATTTAATTTTAACCAACTTACTTATTATTTTTTATTTTTAATTTTTTTTTAATAACCACCTTAATGTTTTTTGTATTTAAACACCTTTAAAAAGAAAAAAAAAATGCACTTTATGTGTTTACATCTTCATGAAAATAAGTTGTACTCTAGAATTGTAGAGCGGATTAAAATCTGAATTATTATCAGTTTTATATATACTATAAAAAATGAAACATATTTAGAATATTCTAATATTTTATATTTTCTTAAAATGTAAAAATTGATGTATGAAATACTCCGTGTTGTTTCATACCTTCATGAAAGAAGAATTGTCCACCGTGATCTGAAGTCGAGCGGCATTTTCAAGAGTAAAGATGAGCTGTTAAAACTTGCTTATTTTGGTCTTTCTTGATGTCACTTATTTCTTGTAGCACAGATTACTCCTCTGCTAATGTATTATCCCAATGTATTATACTTCTCTCATTATTTTAAAGTTGATTAATAATGAGTTTGTACATGATGATATTTAATGGTAAAAATAGTTGTTTGAATTGAATTAGAAAACACCTTGGGGTACAATGGAAGACTCTTTCATCTTGTGGTGGAAAAAGGGAAGGAAGGAATATATAGAGCTCTAAATTCAATCTATTAGAAATAGACATTGCATGCAATACTCCATAAGATTGTTTCCTTGAAGTTGGTAAGGATTTCATTGTGATTATTGGGCAGAAGATGAATCAGATAAAATAAATCTTTATGTGTAAACTTAGTTTTGAGTTATGCCACTGATGTATTTAAATTGAATTAACCAAATAGCTGCACTTTCAGCAATAAATTAAGTTTCAAAACTTCTCTTCATGGCAGTAGAAAGTAATTTAGCCTTTTTTATTTTAAGGCAATGTGGTAACCGGTTAAAAGGGGTAATAAGGCCGGAAAAGTAATCTCAGGCAAGTCATAGTACATAACCTATTTACAACAACAAGCAAAGTTCAATATCCACTTTTTATCTTCACTCAAAAGTAGTATATATAACAATTATATGTTATATATCTTCTTCTAATTCAGAGAGATTAGAGGTTGGGTTATCTTTTCAGATTGACAAAAGCTATTCTTCATACATGGTTTATATTTCGTATGTGTTTCCTTCTAAACCTAAAAACCTCTTAATGTCTTTTGTTTCCTGTTGATGCCACAAGCTTCAAATTCGGATTTGTGAGATATGCTAGGGCCTATTAGGTGCTTGCGTATTTTTCTTTTCTTCCCCGACCCCATAGAATTGGGAATGAAAGAGTACATTGATTGTATTTCAGCTATTGCCTCTAAGATAATAACTGCTTTTTTTTTTTTTTTTTTATGTATGATAATAACTGTATTGTATCACAAGATGCAGACTGATTATTTAAGGTTTAAGCTAAGTGCCCCTTTTGGTTATTAATTAGAAAATTAAATTAAGTAGATGAAGTACATGTTTCTAAAGTCACTGGTGCTGGTTTAGATTAAAATAATAAAATATTAATTTTTTTTTTTTAGAAATTGCTGATTGTTAATCTTAACAATAGGATTACGGAAAAGGAGGCTATCATCCCTTCTTTAGGAATCCGGAAGATTGTAATATTTGATTTCACACACCGAGTACTTTTGTAATCCGTTGTATTTTTTATGTGAAAATTGTCATCGTCCTCTTTTATTTATTTACTAAGTTGAAGCTCGTCCGATGCACGGGTCTTATTAATAATAAAATTAACCTAGAATATAATATAATTATTTGTAATAAATAATTATCATAATACTCTCTGTATTATCTTTTACTTTTTTTTCAAGAATAATTATTGGATCACTCAAAATTTGTTTTTTTATCTTATAAAGTATTGTTGATATATCATTTGAATTATATGGTTTTTATTTTTATTTTTATTTTTATTTTTATAAAACCTTATTAATATATCATTGAAACTCATAATTTATCTGTTTTGGTACCTAAAATATCACTATTTTAAAATTTTACAATAGATTACTCTATATTAGGAAAAATTAAAAACTAAAATTCAATAATAAATTTGCATTTATTCATAGACAATGCAAACTATAAATTTCTACAGTGATGTGAACACAATTCCATTAAATTTGTATATTATAAATTAAAGCAAAATTAGTGAATTCATTTTATGTCGTAATTAAAACATGTATGGGTAGGAAAGATCAAATTCAAAATAAAGTGATTCCACTCAGCTTGATAACTACAAAAGTCTAACCCAAAAGTTACACTTGGATATTAATTGATGAGCTATCCAAAATCTTAGTAATTGCACAAGACTATGAAGTCGGATAATGAAAATAACAAAAAAGATGAAATTCAAGAATTTATTGACACATTGATTACATAATAAACTGATAAATACCCTTCTACGAATGCATGACTTGTAGCAATATTTAGATGATCTTCAATTCTTCATGATCATATAATATAAATTACATATCAAGTGAATCTTTCTACGAAATGATCATCCTTATACATGATGTTCATGAAGGCAAACCCCTTCTAAGGCTTTAGTGTTTGTTAAATAGTTTAATTTATATATATAGTGTCAATTTAATAAAGGATATGATAAATTTTGTTAATAAAAAACCTCACCGCTATTCCGAAAACCCCCTCCTTATGGTCCTATCTCGATAACCATCAACCCCGGCCCGAAGCATTCCAGCATAGGCGCGCTCTCACTTAGGGATCAGACGAGTTGTCGGGGAAAGGCGAGACATGGAAGAAGTGTCGGTGGTCGTTCAAGCGGGGCGGGGGGAGGGTGGCTGTTCAGGCGGGGTAGCAAGTAGAGGGGAGAAGGGCGGCAATGACAGTGGCAGGGGGAAGGAGGAGGATGGAGAAAGAAAAGCTTTTTTTAAAAAAAGAAAAATTGGTCGCAACAACACCAACGATTACAAAGGTGCACCAATGAACTAAGATTCCATGGAAAAAGTGGAATCTTCATTATTTTATTATTGTTTAAATATATTTTAAACTTACATGATTTCCCATTATGCATGACTAAGTTAGCTTTTACTTCTATTAAATATTTTCATTTGAACACTTCTTAACCTCCACCATTAAAGCGAATTCCTTCAAAAAAATTTCACTATTATTTTCCTTTGTTCGCTTAGTCACCTACTTTATTTTAATTTTTTTTTAATATATCAATCTCATGTGATTGATTTAGTTACCTTTCCCTCTCCATTTACTCAAATACTAAATTGATAAATAAAAGAAAATCATCCGAAAACCATTTCGTTCCTCTAAATTTTAGGATAAAAAGTCTATATCTAATACCATGCAAGCCCACAAAATGCTTCAAAATACTTAACTCTTCAAAAAAAACAATTTCAGAATCAGATTTTAGGATAGGTCAATATTTTATTTTATTTTTTTTGGTTTTCAATGTACAACACTTTAATGGTGGAGGTTGAGAGAGATAGTAATTTAAAGAGAGAAAATTAAATACAGGAAGAGAAAACTAAGACAAACACGTGATATGTTAAAAAAAAAAAGAAAAAGTAACCAAAGAAGCAAACGAAGGAAAATAATGGCAAATATTTTTTGAAATAATCCCTTTAATGATGGAGGTTGAAAAGTGATGTTTAAAGGAAAACAATCAATAATGGAGGAGAAAACTACATAGTCAAGTGAGATGGAAAATCAAGTAGGATGGAATTAAATAAAAATATATTAAATTATTAAAAATATTGAATGAAAATTCCACTTTTCGATGAAATTTGAGTTTAGTTGGTGACTTTTATGCTGTTATTTTCACCCAAATGCATAGTTTGTGATGTGGAGTGCACTATCGAAAGGTTGTGCTGATGGACGCACCTTTGTCATTCTAGTGTTGTTGTGGCCAATTTTTCCTTTTAAAAATTATTTTTGTTTTTTTATAATTTTTTTATAAAAAATTGGACCAATTAGAAGGTGACACGCGTCAAGTCACCTTCTAAAACCGGTCACTAATTTAAAAAATCGGACAAAGACTCATTTTGAGAAAATAGGGGTAAAAGGTGGGCTCGTTCCCAGAAAACGTAAAGGTGGGCTTGTTTTGAGCAGATCGAGCAAAGGTGGGATTATTCTTTTCAATTTTTCCTATTTTTTTAATTAAATAATTAAAATTACACCTATTAATATTAGATGTGACTTTTAATTAAAATAAATCTTATCATTTAATTGTTTTTTTTTAAATACACATACTTTTTTTTAGCTGAATAATTGAACGTTCATTCTTGTCATTTTTCTTCTTTATTTTTCTAATTTTTTTATACAAATATTTACTTCGTATATTATTATCTATTTTTTTAATCTAATAAAAAATTGAACAATTTTTTTAATTTTAATTGAATGTGATTTTATTATTTTTAATTTAATAGTTTTTTTTCTTAAAAAGAATATAATATAATGACATGTAATTTAAATAATTTAATTCCTAATATCTAAAGATAATTTTTATTTTATTTTTTTTAGAGAAGATAATTTTTAGTTTTTTAAATAATTTAAATCCGAATCAATCAATATTCGTTGCTTTTACTTACGTGGCGAAATTCTTAAATCTCATTCGTCACTTTTTCTTAGGTGGCGAGTGAAATAATGCCGAATGTCTAAAATAAAATTAAAATCTAATTTCAATTAGTAGAAATAATACTGATGTGGCGCATCGAATGCTCCCGAAAAATGCCTACTTTATTTATATACTAGTTTTGTGCCCGAGCGATGCCCAGATGGTTGATAAAAAATTTAGTACAAACTTTTTGGCTTGACTGTTAAATACGGTCATGTAATCCTTTTTGATAATTTAGGATATTTAGACTTGCGATATCATATCACTTATTTATATAATAGTGTACTTTTTTTAAAACATATTTAATTTATCAAAAAGGATTATTCAAACAGTATAAAAATAAGATATCTATGTTATTATTGACTTGAAATTATTTTTATTAACTTAAATTATTTTACGGAACTTAAAATATTTTTACCAAACTAAAATTATTTTTACTAATTCTCTATTAATTTTTAATAAATTAAATATATTATAAATGGATCTTATTTTAAAGAACTTTTTAAAACGAATTTTAGGGTGGAAATAAAACTGAGTTATACGATATTTTTGTTAAAAATTATTATTAATTTTGTATAATTAAATATTAGAAGTATATCAATAATAAAACTCTATACAACAATTCTATCTTGAAAAAGTTATCCAAAATTCGTTTACTTAGCATCATATGTGTCACAATAAAACCTATTTATCGTCTACGTTGCTTGACACTTGGCGAAAAATTGGAATGCCAAGTGTCGCTAACTCGTGGTCTGGCTGCGAGATCAGCTTTATTTATTAGTGATATGATATAATATGATATTATATTTGTTCTTTGCGCAATACATGCAATCGTACAATAAAAAATAAACGATTAAAATTTGGGAAAAAAGGTTAGCGAAGGACCTATAATGGACCCTGGACCCTACCCAGACCCTGCTAGACCCATAGGGTCCGGGTAAAGGTCTTAAAATTTTAGACCCTAGGGGTCCGGATTGTTGATAATATAGAGTGTCGGAGTGGAGCGCCAGCTCTACTGATTTATCGCGCTCGCGCTAGCTAGGCGCGACCCGCGATGTAACCGCGCAAAAACTGCGTTTAGTTTCTGGAAATCTGGCAAAACTTTGGAGGAGCGCCCGCTCCTCCTGGTGGCGCGCCTGTGCCACTATTAGGCGCGGCCCGCTTCTAAGTCACGACAAAATCGCGCCAGGTTCCTGGAAAATCATAAGTTTGGGAAGATCAGGGGTGGCGCGCCTGCGCCCTTTGGTGGAGCGCCCGCGCCAGAGGGTGGCACGCCCGCGCCTCATGGTGGTGCGCCCACGCTGCTGTTTTGGCGCGCTCGCGCCCGCGCTTCTTTTCGTTTTAGCGGTTTTTGCGTCGATTGAGTCTATGATTATAAGACTTGTTTTTCGAACAGAAGATATACAGAACATTATTCTCTCTAACTCACCCCAAGAATTCTCCATAATTTCTCTCAAACTTCTTGCAAACTTTTGTGAAAAATACTCTTGATTTTTAGCCTTCTTTGTGAATTTATTCATCTTTATTTCGATTCTTTGTGCTAAGAACGAAAGGGCTGTCAAATTGTATCTCAAAGAGAATTTCCGGAATAACCCAAGCACCGTGTGGGGGAAATTAATCTCTTTAGGAAAGTATTCATACGCCTTTGATAGTGTATCAAGTTCGTAGTCTCAAGGGACATCGGAATTCTCATGTACATGCATCGTTTATACGGCTTGGAGTTAAGGCAAGTTAGATTATCTTCGCATTAGTGTTTACTTAGAAATTTTCTGTAATTTCTTAGTTATTAATACTTGATTGAAATACATTGGTTTGTATTTGATATTTACAATTACTTTGTAATAATTTATTTTAGGTTTTGTTCCCACACGAATTTAAGTGTTTTCTAGTTTGAATTCACTGAAAACCTAACAATCGAAAGAGATTAATTCTTAGAATTAGTCAAGTATGTCTAGTGTGAAAGAATTAACAACAAACTTTGTCAAACTCAAGAAGTTTGATGGTGTTGACTTTAGGAGGTGGAAGAAGAAAATTTATTTTCTTCTTACATCTCTTAATGTTGCCTATGTTATAAGTACTCCAAGGCCGGGTGAACATGAGAATGAGACCTTGGAGAACGTTCGAGAAAGATCAAAATGGGACAAAAACGATTTCATTTGTCGTGGTCATATTTTGAATGGGATGGAGGATGATCTCTTTGATGTGTACCAAAATGTGGAGTCGGCTAAGGAGCTTTGGGAGTCCTTAGAAGGCAAGTACATGGCGGAAGACGCGTCAAGTAAGAAATTCTTAGTTAGTAATTTTAATAATTTTAAGTTTGTCGATGGTCGGTCCATAATGGACCAATTTCATGAATTACAACGAATCTATGGGAACTTGAAACAACATGGAATATCTATGGATGAATTGTTTGTTGTTTCAAGTATAATTGACAAGTTACCTTCTAGTTGGAAAAGTGTTAAGCATGAGCTTAAACACAAGAAAGAGGACATGTCATTGTTCGATTTGGCCACCCATCTTCAAGTTGAAGAAGGGATAAGAGCCATGGAAAATGCTAAGGATGGGAATCCTAGATCATCTACCATTAATTTGGTAGATGAAGGAAAATCTAGTGCTTCCACTAGTGGAAAAAGGAAGAATAATAATTCTTCCAAGGGAAAGTCCTAAAGGCAAGCAAACAATAACAAGTTTGCTTGTTGGGAATGCGGTAAGGTTGGACACCGCAAGAAAGACTGTTTTTCATTTAAGAAAAGAATGGAGAAAGCCAAGGAGGGCCGTGCTAATGAAAGCAAGGACCCACCCACCAAAGGTAATCCAAATTCATGAGGTTAAATTTAATTTCGGTTTGGATTTAAATGCAACGGATCCTAACATTTTTATGGTGCAGGATGATGACTCTTGGTGGATTGATTCGGGGGCTTCTAGGCATGTATGCAAGATGAGGCATTGGTTCAAAACCTTTCACAAGGTTGGTGATGGAGAAGATCTCTTTATGGGGAACAATTCAACCATCAAGGTCCTTGGTAGAGGACAAGTAGAGCTAATGTTTAGTTCGGGGAATGCAATCATTCTTAGGGATGTTTTGTATGCTCTGGATATTAGTAGGAATCTTGTATCGGGGCCTTCCCTGAATAGTCTTGGCTATAAACTAGTGTTTGAAGCTAATAGGTGTATTATTACTAGAGGAACAAATTTCATAGGTCGTTGTTATTTAATTAATGGTTTGTTTAAACTCTCTTTGAGAGATAAGTATGTATTTGATGATGTTTGTTTGAATGTTGATGCAAGTGATAATCATGTTGATTTGAATTTATTTGACTTCTAGATTAGGACATGTTAATTATAATAAAATGCTTTTTATGTCCAAACAAGAATTAATTCCTTCTTGTGATATTTCTCCTAATAAGTGTTCTACTTGCTTGTTGAACAAGATCACTAGAACTCCTTTTAAGAGAGTTGAGATAAGTTTTAATCTTTTGGAACTAATCCATAGTGACTTGTGTGATTTTCATAGTACTCCTTCTTTGGGGAAAAAAAGATACATGGTTACTTTTATAGATGATTATTCTAGGTTTTGTTACGTGTATCTTTTGCATTCCAAAGATGAAGCTTTAACCAAGTTTGATGTTTATAAAAGAGAGGTAGAACTGCAAGTAGAATCATTTATTAAGAGAATTAGAACTGATAAGGGAGGGGAATATTATGATCCTGCTTATTTCCAATATTTGGGTATAATTCATGAGACAACAGCGGGTTATGCACCACAATCAAATGGTGTAGCTGAAAGGAAAAACCGAACTCTTGAAGAAATGGTTAATTCCATGTTATCTTACTCTGGTTTGCGTGAAGGGTTCTGGGGTGAAGCAATGTTGACAGCATGTAACATTCTTAACCGGGTTCCCACTAAGGGAAAAGAATCTACTCCTTATGAACTTTGGTACAAAAGAAAACCAAACTTGAAGTATCTCAACGTTTGGGGTTGTAGAGCAATCGTAAGAGTGCCCAACAACAAGAAAAGAAAGCTTGGTGAAAGGGGCTTGGATTGCATTTTTATAGGTTATGTTGAGCATAGAAAAACCTATAGGTTCTATGTAATAGAACAAAATGACTATATATCAATTCATTCGGTTATTGAGTCAATAGATGCAATTTTTGCTGAAAATCGATTTTCATCAATGAGTAGACCAAAAGATCTACAAATTAGTGCCAATGATAGGGAGATAGTAGAGTTGAATGATCAACTTGAAACTCATGAAAATACATTCGATAATGAGAATGTTGAAACTCCTCAAGTGAGGAGAAGTACTAGGGAAAGGAAAATTAGGAATCCTCTAGATGACTTCATAATTTATTTGGTTGAAGGATCTAGGGATGTCCTTAGTTCTACTACTCCATATTGTTTCAATGTGGATAGTGACCCAAAGACTTATAGCGAGGCAATATCTAGTCAAGACAGTGCATTTTGGAAAGAAGCTATAAATGATGAGATGGATTCTATCATGGGAAATAATACTTGGGTCATAGAGGTTTTACCTCCCGGTTGACCTCTTAGTTGCAAGTGGATTTTCACTAAGAAAAGGAGACCGGATGGCTCTATAATGAAATTTAAAGCCATATTGGTTATCCAAGGCTTTAGGCAAAAGCATGGTGTTGATTATTTCGATACCTATGCACCGGTTGCAAGAATTACCTCCATAAGGTTATTGATTGCAATGGCTTCGGTATATAATCTAGTGATTTATCATATGGATGTCAAAACGACATTCCTTTATGGAGATCTAGAGGAAGAAGTGTACATGAAACAACCCGAAGGGTTTGTTTTGGAAGGACAGGAAGATAAGGTGTGTAAATTGGTTAAGTCATTGTATGGACTTAAGCAAGCACCAAAGCAGTGGCATCGAAAATTTGATGACACGATTTTGTCCTTTGGATTCAAAGTGAATCAAGCTGATAAGTGTATTTATAGAAAATTTGATGACAAAGGTCATTGTGTCATCATTTGTCTATATGTTGATGATATGCTTATCTTTGGTACAAGTCTACAACAAGTAGAATTGACCAAGAAATTCTTATCCTCATCTTTTCAGATGAAGGATTTGGGGGAGGCGGATGTCATTTTGGGCATCAAGATTGTTAGGGACAATGGAAGACTTATCTTAAGTCAATCTCATTATATTGAGAAGATGATCAAACAGTTTAATATCTTTGATAAGTGTCCCGTGAACACCCCCATGGAGCTTAATGTTAAATTGGTTAAGAATTCGGGGAAAACGGTTTCTCAATTGGAATATTCAAGGATAATTGGATCCTTGATGTATGCCATGACTAGTACAAGACCGAATATTGCATTGGCTGTGGGAAAACTAATAGATTTACTAGTAACCCGGGTGCACAACATTGGTTTGCAGTTCGGAGGGTCTTGAGATACCTTGAGGGTACGTTAGACTATGGTCTAACTTATAGTGGATTTCCTTTAGTTTTAGAAGGATATTCTGAGGCAAGTTGGATCACTTACAAAGAGGATGACTCTTATGTAAGTGGTTGGGTATTCATGTTTGGGGGAGGTGCCATTTCATGGTCTTCCAAGAAACAAACTTGCATTGCGGATTCCACTATGGCAGCGGAGTTTATAGCTCTTGCTTCAGCTAGTAAGGAAGCTGAGTGGTTGAGGAATCTCATGATAGAGTTGCCTTTATTGCCAAAGCCAATGCCACCGGTGGCAATTCATTGTGATTCCAATTCGGCGTTGATAAAGGCTTATAGTCAAGTGTACAATGGTAAGTCTCGGCATATTTCACTTAGGCATAGCCTAGTGAAAGAGCTTATCAATGATGGGGTCATAAGTCTTGACTATGTTCCAACAAAGTTAAATTTGGCGGATTGCTTTACAAAGGCTATGCCAAAGCATTCCATCATATTTGCCATGAATGGAATGGGTTTATGTCCAAAAACACGAACTTGTGAAACCCAATCTAACGCTTGAAGAAACATCAAGTCTTAGATTCAATGTGGTTGAATTGCATTTTTGTTGTTTGATAGCAATGTATGATTACCCATATTGCTATGTTACTTGTGATGTGTTAGGTAGCGTCTATTTAAAGTTCTCAAAGATTTAGAGTTGAGAAGCTCTAAATGAAAGTGTCTTGTCATAAGGGCACATTTACGTATATGAGAACCTACCTGTATAAGCTCGAAGTTTAGCCGCTTTAAGAAGTCTAGATGGACATATAGACTTTGATAAACTTATAAAAGATACGGACAAATGGTTGTATAAAGGTGTCAAGTGATGATTTATTCGATTTGTCTTGTGTGTACTTCACCTTCGAATGGTTGGATATATCCGTGTGATTCAATCCATATGGAAATCATGGGATATGATCATCGTCAAGTGTGTTGTACTAGGTGTTAATTCAATCCGAAGGGACATTAACATTGATGCATGAGATGTGGCTAAATTGATAGAACTGGAGAATGTTTAAAGGACACTCTAAATGGGGGAGGATTGTTGATAATTTAGAGTATCAGAGTGGAGCGCCCGCTCTACTAATTTATCGCGCTCGCGCTAGCTAGGCGCGACCCGTGATGTAACCGCGCAAAAACCGCGTTGAGTTTCTGGAAATCTGGCAAAACTTTGGAGGAGCGCCCACTCCTCCTAGTGGCGCGCCCTGCGTCTAAGTCGCGACAAAATCACGCCAGGTTTCTGGAAAATCAGAAGTTTGGGAAGATCAGGGGTGGCGCGCCCGCGCCCCTTGGTGGAGCGCCCGCGCCAGAGGGTGGCGCGCCCGCGCCTCATGGTGGCGCGTCCGCGCTGCTGTGATGGTGTGCCCGCACTTCTTTCTGTTTTAGCGGTTCTTGCGTCGATTGAGTCTATGATTATAAGACTTATTTTTCGAACAGAAGATATACAGAACATTATTCTCTCTAACTCACCCCAAGAATTCTCTATAATTTCTCTCAAACTTCTTGCAAACTTTTGTGAGAAATACTCTTGATTTTTAGCCTTCTTTGTGAATTTATTCATCTTTATTTCGATTCTTTGTGCTAAGAACGAAAGGGTTGTCAATTGTATCTCAAAGAGAATTTCCGGAATAAGCCAAGCACCGTGTGGGGGAAATTAATCTCTTTAGGAAAGTATTCATACGCCTTTGACAGTGTATCAAGGTCGTAGTCTCAAGGGACATCGGAATTCTCATGTTCATGCATTGTTTATACGGCTTGGAGTTAAGGCAAGTTAGATTATCTTCGCATTATTGTTTACTTATAAATTTTCTGTAATTTCTTAGTTATTAATACTTGATTGAAATACATTGGTTTGTATTTGATATTTACAATTACTTTGTAATAATTTATTTTAGGTTTTGTTCCCACACGAATTTCAGTGTTTTCCAGTTTGAATTCACTGAAAACCTAACACGTATAGGATATGGGTATTGAAAATTCCATGTACGGATCTGGATATCACTAGACTCTGCCCATTTTCATCCCTCCTCGCACTTGTACTTAAACATTATACTCAGTGATAAAATTTAATCAAGATTAGTAATCAAAACAACAATTCTAATTTATTTTTATCTTTTTAGGAAAGCTGTAAACTAATTAGTTGTGATGTTTCAAAAAAAAAAAAAAAAAAAAAAAAAAAAAAAAAAAACCTAATTAGTTGTGCTAATTTATTTTAAAACCGCTTTTAACGGTTCAAGTGTTGATTTATACACGTCTTTGCTTTCGCATTGGTCAGACCATAAAAAAATAAAAAACCAATAACATATGAAATTAGATTCAATCATCACCGTGTCAAATAAGACTCATTATTCATCATCATCAACTTCTTTTATCTGTTCCCAATTAAAATTTCAAGAAATTAGGATCAGATTACATTAATTGATAGGAATTAAGGTGAGTATATATCATCTAAATTATAAAATGAGCGTGATTCAAATCCTTTTTCGGGTCGATGAAATCTGCAAAAAATATGAAAAATACGACGTTGACAAACAAAGGGAGCGCAATGCTACTGGTGATGATGCCTTCGCACGTCTCTACGACACCATCGAGTCTGATATCGAGAAAGTCATTCATGTATGTGAAATTAAATTTTTTTTTTTTGCATGGTTTTCATTTACATTTGGAAGTTTGTAACACAATTCAATATATGTAGACGACCTTTAATTTGTTGATATGCAACAAAATAAATTATGTTAATATAATGTGGAGAACAGAAATCGGAGATTGTGGCAAGGGAGACGAATAGGGCAAAGGCGGTGGCGATGAACGCCGAGATAAGACGGACCAAGGCCAGGCTATTGGAAGATGTTGCCAAGCTACAAAAATTGGCTTACAAGAAGGTCAATTTTACTTTCCTTTTTATAATTTTGTGATCAATATTACTTGTATACTTTAGCTTCATAATTAATAAAATGTTGCCTTAGTTTCCGATCTTTGCTTTGAATTTTGTGTTTACATATGGTGTATATGTTTATCATTGCATGTTTAAACTATTAAGGGATACCATAATAAAATTTGTTCCTATTTTACTTGTAGACATATTTTGATAAGTGGTATATATAAATTGATCCTATACTTCAACCATCAGCTTAAACTTTTAATTTGAGTTGATACTCTAATATGTTTAACCTTATTTTTTGTATCATTTTTTAACCTTCAATCTATCTAGACTTCTAGCTAGGGTATCGTTGTTCAATTGATGATTTGATTAGGACCTAACTAAATAAGCCACTTGTATTTGAGAACACCTATCTATTGAGTGTGATTTTAGCTCATTTAATCAATGTTACTTATTTAAATACTGCAAATGATATCAAATGAGTTATTGAGCATAAGAAAATACCATGAATACACCGAATCAACTCTAGGTATACACGAGTACAAATAAAATGGATGTTCTCCTAATGTTTTCTCAAGTGATCCAGCTCTTTAAGTTAAAAGGTGAAGATTTTTATTGCAGCTCAATGTAGCTTTGCAACAATATAAATACGATTTCCATTTGATGTGACTTTAGGCTTGTGATGATCAAGTGATCACTTTATTTTTATAATCAATGAAGAGTAAAAGTTTAACTTTTATTTTAACATTTGATTCAATCGATCATTTCATTATTATTCAATATGGTAATGTTACTCATGAAAAATTTTGTGGTTATAGGTAAAAGGACTCTCAAAGGATGATATGGTTGCTCGAGGTGACTTGGCTATTGCGTTAGGAGAAAGAATTCAAGGAATTCCCGATGGAGGAAACAATGCCAAAAATGATGGATGGGCGAGTTCAAGCAATCCTAATAACATCAAGTTTGATATGCAAGGAGGTAAGTTCATAGTCTTTATACCAAGCGATAAGTATGACCACTTGTAAATATACAAATCAAATGTGGCTTATTAAAATGAAACGGAAGGAGTATGAATTAGTCTGCATTATATGGAGATGATATAAAGGGCAAATATAACTCTACGATTAATTAATGATAGTTTGGGTTTTGGGTTACATCAATGCAAATTTCAGATACACACTTAAACGATGGGTTTTTCCAAGAAACGGGGCAATTGAGTCAATTTAGGCAAGAGTACGAAATGAGGAAGTTGAAACAGGCAAGTACATATCCATAAACATGCTAAACATTTAATCATGGCATTGAGGTTTGTGTATAGTAACTTGAACAATTTTGGTATCAATATAATAGGATGAAGGTCTAGATATCATATCTGAAGGACTCGAGACTCTGAAGAATTTGGCGCATGATATGAATGAGGTTAGTACGTTGTTTTCTAATACATTATGCTGCCTTATACAGACGACCCAAAAAAAAAAAAAAGGTAATTTTAATGGACGTATGTAGCAAGTACTCCGTATTAAGTTAGTATGGTGTTAATTTGTTTAATCAATCACATTTATTTTTTAAAATTATACTTCGTACCAAGTATTAATTAAATTTTGGAGTACAAGAATGAACTCGACTTTATCTACTTATGTTTATTTATTTTAACCAATTACGATTGTGTGAAACATTATTAGCCTTTGTCTATTTTTATGTTGCATGCATTCTTCAACAAGATCTTGGTCATAAAAAAGATTTATTGGCTAATTATTAAGTTGCTTTAATTATTTGTAACAAAAATCTTGTGTTTAAGTTCACAATATAGAACTTGTTTTGAAAATCTTGTTGATTAAATTGAGATACATTATTCATTACATTGAACAAAAAATATAAATAAAACTGTTTGGTTTTCTATGGTGTACTCAGTACTAACTAACCCTTTGTTTTGTTTTCCTTCTCATTCATAGGAACTAGATAGACAAGTTCCCTTGGTTGATGAAATCGATACAAAGGTTAGATTGCTTCTTCTCATTTACGACTGTAACTTCTTTTTAACTTCTCAATTTACGACTGTAAATTCATACATGTAATTATATTAGAGAGTGTTCTATTCACCTGATTTTCACTGATCTGAACTTATCTAAACTTATCTGAACTTACTTGAACTTATCTGAATTTATTAGACCTTATTAAAACTTAATTTAGTTGTAATTTGTACTTGGGTAACCCTTATTAGAACTTATTAAACCTGAACTGAACTTATCTGAAATTATTACACCTGAAATAAGTGAATATATAAGGTGAACTTATCATTTATTAACATTTTATACACTAGTGGAAAAAAGTCTATTCGTAATGGCAGAGAGCGTTACATATACGGGCGTTTCGAATAAAAATACTATTTGTAATGGGCACTTGCTCGTTACAAATAAGTAGTTATTTGTAACAAGCGTTACAACTGCTCGTTACAAATAACCCATTTCAAACAACGCACTATCAGTAGACTATATATTAAGGGTTTAAAGCATGAGATCAAATTAATCTTAGCATGTAAGTAGATCGACTAATAGCTGTTTTATCTCCTGTGTTTTATGCTAATTAAGGTTGACAAGGCCAACACTGATTTAAAGAACAACAATGTCAGGCTCAAACAAACACTTCACCAGGTACAAATTACTTTTTAACAAGCTGCATGCTCATTTGAAATTTTTTAGATATATCGGGGTGTATCTATTTATTTGTTTGGTCCATTTATCAACTTAAAAAGTGATAAATAATATGACGTTTCTGTATGTATGATCAGATAAGATCGAGTCGAAACTTTTGCATTGATATCATCTTGCTGTGTGTGATTTTGGGCATTGCAGCTTATCTATACAAGTAAGATGTTACTTATCCTATCTATCTATTTGATTACAAAATTATGAAAAAATTATATATTAGTACTCTCTCTGTCTCAAAATATAGTTTCTGGAAGTAAAAAGTACTAATAGACAAAAGTTAGAGAGAGAAAGTGAAAAAAGTATTTCCTCCGTTTTTTTATAGGCTAGAGATGAGACTGCGCGGAGTTTTAGGTGTATAATAAAATAAGATGTTAGTGAGGCAGATAAGGTTATTATTTTATTGAAAAGTAAAGTGGTATGAGAGGGAGTGGGGGATCATTGGAGGAGTGCGAAATGGTAAAGTAAGAAAGTGTGGGGACATTAAAGGGTAAAGATATATTATTAAATTGTCAGAGATTTCCAAAAATGGAACTCTAGCTTATAAAAAAACAGACAAAAATAGTAACTCTAGCTTATAAAAAAAACGGTCCTGTCAAAAAAATAAATAAATAAATAAAACGGAAGGAATACAAGGTATGTACAAAATTCAATGGTACTGTAGGAAGTACAATGAAAAAAAGTAAAAAATAAAATAAAAATGAGTGTATAATGGTCTTTACATACTATCAAAAATAAAAACAGGAACTATATTCTGGGTCTCCAAAATAGGAAAACATGAACTATATTATGGGACGGATGTAGTACTTAATTACAACAGCACTTCTTGTGTGCGGCTAAACATATCATGTGACCGCTTGTTAAAAAAAAATAACCCCTATAACACTGATTGAGTAACCTTTGTAATATTGAGCGAGTAACCCTTATTGAACTGACCGAGTAACCCTTTTAACACTGACGAAGTAACCCCTATAACCCTGACCAAATAACCCCCGTTACACTAACAAAGTAATCTCCTGATAACTGGTCACATGGTGTGGCCAACCATGTAGAAGAATTTGTGTAATTCCAAAGCTCAAGAGATACCGTATTTAACTATTTGTTAAAACTAATTTTATATTCTAGGTGAACCTCACTTCAATATCTCTTCTACTTTTTGCTTACACGTACTTGCATATACTTATATATGATATCTTTTGTTTTTGGTTAGAACTTCGTATATGATATCGACTCTAATCTTTTGAGTCGAGAATTTAGAAATAAAACTAACTATATGATATTTCATTTTTGTAGTGTTTTGCAGTGAAACGATTTCAGAGCTTTCATGGACTCTGGCAATGGTCTATATGTTACCAAATTCATTGGTTTTAACTATGCATTTCCACATTGTTATGTTATCTCGTTCACATATTATTATTATTATTATTATTATTATTATTATTATTATTATTATTATTATTATTATTATTTATTTTTTTATTTTTTTTTATTTATTTATTTTTTTTTTCCAAAAGTAAGATACACGGATCACGTTCACATATGGAATACTGAGTACTGTAACTTTTCTTAACGAGTACGGAGTATCACTTATTATGACATACTTAAGTACTACGTATATTTTGTCAAAAAAAAAAGCACTACGTATATGGGATATTGTCTTTTTTCTCTATGCTCATTTCATAATTATATACTTATTAGCCATATATGATATATATACACAATGAATGCATATGTGGACTTATGATTTGAAAAAAAAAAAAAAAAAAAGAGTCCAACTAACTAAATATTGACATCTATCATTTAATTTACTAAAATTGGTTACCAGCTGGTCATCACCTAATTATTAAAGGAATAAACAAATTTTCTTAACGAGTATTATGTTGGAATAAACAAAATGGCGTTTTAATTATTGTGGAGCAACTGAAGCACTGAAAGTTCGTAATAACTTTGACAATTTTTTTCTTTCTTTTTTTGTTGATCTAATTATAAACAATACAATGTATAGCTTAGTGGGAGGATGGATAGTATCCAATCCAAAACAGCAAGAGTTCAAAGGTTATTATTAGGCAATGCTTTTATCTTGGAAAAATTCATGGGAATAATCTCACTTTTAAGTCATTCGTTTTTAATAATTCCATCTTTGAGATATTTTTTAGTAATCCGATCTTTAGCCCCCATTCTTTTTTAATGGTCTCAACCGGTCATACATGGCGGCCTGTGATTGGTCAAAAAAAAAAAATTAACCAAAAAAAAAAAAACAGCCACCCTTCCCCTCCTGCTTCTCTCTCTCCTCTCTCTTCCTCCATGATCACTCCATCACAACCACCACCAGGGAAACGACTGAACTGAACGCCCCACCCACGTCCATTTCCGTCCCGGCAGCCACTCCCTTACCCTGCCTCAGCCCCGAAAACCACCCCTCCCCCTGCCCCACCGCCGAAACCGCCCTCCTTCCACAGCCACTTGACAAGAACAGACCCCCCTCCCCAGCCACACCCCAGAAATCGCCCCTAACTCGAACCCCCCACTCCGAAACCACCCTAAACCCTCACCCTAGAAATCCACCCCCCTCTCTTTCCCCCACTCAAAACCTTTCCCCCACCCCTCGAAACCGATGTTTTAGTGGTGAAGGACCACCAGATTCGGCAGTAGGGAAGGGAGAGAGAAAGAGAGGGTGCCCGAATTCTAGGGTGGGCCGGTTTTGGAAGTGGAGAAGGGAGGGGGTTTGATTTCCGTTACCCTCAAAGGTGAACAAGGGTTTCGGGGATGGGGGTTCAGGGGCAAGGTAGCTACGGGGAAGGGGAGGGGCAGCAAGGTGGCTGTGGGAAAGGGGGGCGGCGGGTCTTTCGGGGGGAAGGGGCGTGGTTGAGGGAGGAGGAAGAAAGAAGGGGGTGAGCTTTGGGTGGTGGTAATGGAGGAAGATGGTAGGAAGGAGGAGAGATCAGAAAGTTGGAGGAAGATGTAGAAGGGAGGTAGGAGGAAGATGGTAGGAGAAAGGAAGTTTTCTGATTTTTTTATTTTTTATTTTATTTTTTTTATTTTTAATTTTTGATCAATTAAGTAACGACACCTGTAAATTAAGCTTTTAAAAAAAAATTACCTTTTCAACCGGTTACTGGTCACCCGGAACCATTAAACAAGAATGGGGAGTAAAGGTCAGATTATTAAAAAATATCTCAAAGGTGGGATTATTAAAAACGAATGGCCCAAAGGTGAGATTAATCCTATAAATTTTCCTTTTATCTTTGAGAACTAATAAAACTTTATGTTGATTTTGGATTACATTTCTTGTAAATTGTTGATCTTGCTAGCTTTCATAGTTATAGAGTTATAGGTTGTTTCATTGAAATTCATTGTTTATTATATATACTTGGAAGTTTCGGAGTAATCTATCTATATATCTATTACGTTACATAAGTGAAATAAGATATATAGAAAAAGGATGAGTGAAAACTTGGTGTCCAAATTATAGACTAGCTAAAGCACCCCACCTTTAGCTTCTTTTATATGAATATTTTTTTTAAAAAAAAAATAAAAAAAAATCAATGATTTATGTACCTTGGCAAAAATAAAGAAGTTTAATTTTGAAATCAATAGTAAGCTTATAAAATTTCCTAGCCTCTATCATTCTTATTCAAAAACAAAATTAAAAAGAAAATAGTTTAGACAATCAATAACTATATATCAATTAACTTTAACTAACTATATACTAAAAGAGAGACCAGGGGTGGCACATGTCCTTGTTTTTTCCCTCCAAAATGTTTTTCCTTGTTTTTTCTAATTTTTCTTAAAAACTACATATTATAATCTAAAATATATATTTACATATTTCTTCTCGTCTATCAGTGTTCCTAATGTGTGCCCATGAGCACACATTAAGAAAACAAATTCCCAATAAATATTTTGATATTAAAGAATATTTACAAGTTTATAAAAGGTAATTTTGGAAAATAATAAAGTATTCATTATTTCCTATATTATATATAAGATTTGCCAAAAAAATTTCAAATATTTTTCTTAATACATTTAATCAACTTATGGTGATACAATTCAAAATTGATCTGAGTAGTTTACCTTTTTTTTTTTTTTTAATGATTTTTAATGAAAGATAGGAAAAAGAAAAACATATTGTTAAACCTCAACTCACAATTTTCATCAATCTCCTCAGAAACAGAAATCAATTAATGAACAATTTCATTCAACTTCACCAAAAATTGATTTGATTGAATCTAGTACAAGTGATATTAGTCTTCTTCAAATTCAATTGAAATAACTCAAAATCGCCAAATGAAAATTACTTTGAATGTGTAAGAAGAATAAAATATTTACAGCAATATATTAATGCTTTTTTTTTTCCAACACCATATTTAGTTCCTAAGTAATTCATACAAGTATTTATTTACTAGTATACTTGTATCATATACTATCATTCTTTTTTTCAATCTTTCATTACAAAAAAAAGAATAAAATACCAAGAACACTAATATACAGCACGGTGCTAAACTGCTGGGTGGAGGATGAAATTAAGTGGCATTATATTAGGCTACTTTTAATTTGTTTAAAAATCGTTACATTAGGATGTTGACTACAGTAAATAAATTGAGAAAATTATTTGGAAATTTTTTTGTAAATCTTATAATAAAGTAAATAATGAAGACTCTCTTATTTTCCAAATGGTTTATTAGAACTACCTTTTATAAACTTGTAAAATTTTCTTCAATATCAAATTATTTACAAGAACTATTCAAAAAAAAAAAAAAAAAATTTATAGGGAATCTATTTTCTTAATGTGTGTCCATTAGAAAAACCGTTCTTCTATATACATTATTATTTTATATCTCATACAGTTTTTATACATATTATGTATTTGTAAAATATGATGAACTTAATTATGGTAACATAACACGATATTATATTTTGATTCTTTCTTTGGTCATATACTTTATCATTTTATTCTAATTTGTAGATACTAAAATCATTTTGCTAACAGAAGTGTTATGTATGTAGGATATTAATTAGAATGTAAATTCGTACACTTAAAAAATTGGCGCAAAATTAAAAAAAAAAAAAGTAATAATGTTCAATGGTTTTTGTTATGGATGTTTCTTTTTACACGATTTTAAGTTACTTAATTTCATCTAATATGAATATGTTAGTAATTTTTTTTTTTAATTATTATTATTTTTGTTTGTTCCTCTCCTCCAAAAGCAAGGGCCTATTGCCGGAAACCTAGGGTCACGTCAGAGTTCCGGCGCTGCGACCGGTTTGCTGGCGAGTTTCCCCAAATTTTTATTTTATTTTCTGGTTTAATTTGTAGGCAGAGATCCCCTGAGGTTCCATCGATCATGAATCAAATTTCCATCCCGTCCCACGGTCGAGTTTCCTACTCTTCAAAGCCTCTTGCTATTCCACCGATGGTGAAGAGGAAGCGGAAAATTTGTCCTTTCCACCGACAGCAATCTCGTCCTTTTCCGTCACCTACAAAGGTTCGTGGGCTTGTTGTAACTAGTGGAAATTTTGTTAGTTTCCTTAGTTTAAAGATGGATCATGGGATTTTGTTTTTTTAGAGATGGATCATGGGATTTTGTTTTTATATAAAATCTTCTGCTTAGTAGGTCCTTTAGTTTTGTTGGTAGTGTTGTTATTTTGTTTATGGTTTTAAGTATTATGGATGCTTTTGAGGAATTTAGGGTTTTCTCATATTGAAGAGGATGATTTAACCTCTAATAAGTTAAAGCAAATAGTCGGGGAGTTGGAGAATCCGTTTGATATTCTGAAGTATGTTAGAAATTTAAAAGATGAGGGAAACCAATTTTACAAACACAGTAATATGGTTTCAGCAATTGCAAATTACTTTTTTGCACTCAAAATCTTATCTTTTGTTCTACTTTGTAATGATGAAGATAAATCAGTTTTCTCGAGCCTTGCTATGTCACTTAATCTGAACTTGGGGGCTTGTTATGTCAAAGAGAGAAACTTTGACAAGGTGGGTCAATTGTGTTCGGCAGTGTTGTGTTATGATACTTTAATGTGAAAGCTTACTTCAGAAGACCGGTGGTAGCTTTAGAGCTGAACAAACCCGACTTAGCTTTCATGGATCTTTCACAAGCAATTAAGATTGATCCTAACAACAAAGAGTTTCGACAAAAAATCAATGAGGTGGCTTCTAAATTGGGTTGGTCTCAGAATTTTATTGATGATGCACTTGCGGTTACAGCAGAGGATGAGAGGATTAGAGATTTCGTTCAGTTTGAGACGAATGAAGAAAAAAGAAAGTTAGGAACAAAAGGGAAAGGACGAGGAGGAGACGATCATGGAATTGCTATGTTCGTAAATGTGTTGTTGTAAAAGATGACACCAAAGTGGAAAAGAATGTTTGTGGCAAATTTTTGGATTTGGAGGGTAAGGTCAAACCTACCGATCAATATGAAAGGCCCAACATTATTGATACCAATTCTGTTCTGAATTCAACGTTAGAATGAAAAAAACTCAAATCTTACAAGGTCAAGTTATCGGTTTTCGAACCGAAAACGAACTGATTTCTATTTACATCTCACCCCAACAATGTATGGGGCAGTTTCCAAGGAACGAACACTACTCTACTATTGTTCTTTTAGGAAGAATTTTATTAGCATCCGAGTACTTGATCCTCTAAAGAAGATGGATGGTATTGAAACTCAAGAAGTTTCTACACCAATGGAGATTAGTCACCCACCTATTGAAGGGCATGATAGGTGTGAAACAACTCCTATTTTGACGCAAGAAGATCCGACTATAGGTATAGTCACTCAAGCGTCATCTTATGAAAGTACGACGATGTCCCTTCCCGATGCACCAGTCGTTTCCCCGTTGAAGTCTACTACGAACCACAAAACCTGCTCCTCTCAGACAACACTGATTTTTTCCTCCTCCCGCCATTCTAGAGCTAGAAGGAAAACTGATTTTCAAGGAAGTAAAACTCCCTCTGTTATTACTAACTCCTTGTTTTGCAGGATTAGTGGCTTTAAAAGAAGAGCATTTTGTTCCTTCGAAAACATCTGGTTTCCCAATAGAAAAAGATTGTATGGTCTTACCCCTAATGTTTTAGTGTGTAATTTGTTTTATGATTAATATTATGCTTTTTCCAATGTAAGAAAAAAAAAAAGTAATTTGTTTTTTTAAATGAACCCATCATGCATTAATAACTTTCCAGAAAGAGTAAATATATGAAGTTACAACTATATTTAGCCTTATTGGTGATGCACCTCTTTTAAAGTATATAATACAATATGTAATCCTAACTCCTCAATTAAAGAGTTTATAATTTACGGGTATTGCAAATATATATTTTTTTTTGGGTTTTTAGAGAGCCACAAGGCCGGGGTGAGAATCGATCCCAAGATCTCCTGAAACCAAAAGAAAAGGTCTAACCACTGGAGCTATCCCTCACTCTCACGGGTATCGCGAATATTGTTCATTACTTCAATGATATTGTCCATTTATTTTTATGTTTAATATTATAGGAAACTTAGATAAAGATATCCACTAACTATAATTTTATTTAAAAATTAAAAATAAAATCTCTACTACTTCCTGAAAAATAAGAAGTTGTTATAAAATATTGCGTGGATGCCCGTTATACTCCTTATATCATTCCTGAATATTTAAGATATAGGGTTTATTTTTATCCAAGCAAACCTTAATTATATTGTATGTATATTATCTTTTATCATATGGAATAAATACACACAGACTAATTCTCTTCAATCTCTCATGTTTCCCCTTATTTCACAACAGAAGTTATATTATTGTCTAAAACATTGAGGTGATCAAAGTGTGTCAACTAAATAGCGAAAATATATATAGTATAGTTACAAAATCCAAGTTATTTTGTTGATATATTACGTCTATTTCATATTATAAGGGTTATTGCAAAACTAACTAAAGATTGTATTTCAATAAAAATTTTGTAAAGCTCGTTATTAAAAGGTTAGCTCGTTATTTAATTAGGGGTACACAAGAACTTATAAATAAAGTCATATGAAGGAAAAAATAACATATAAATGGATCATACATCCAAATATTAAAACTACAAACCCCCTCAATATTACAAGCCAATTAATATAAACGTAGTTAATTAACATTGAGTTGAGCAAACACATCCACCATTGAAAACCTAAGGTGGCAAATTACCTCTAAAGGCTTTTCCTCGGGACAAATATTGGCACCACTTTTCATTGTGAAGTCTATTACTCCATCCTCCAGTGTTTCCCAATCAAAACATTGTATAAGTGTAGCCAAAACCAAAGTGATGTTCCTAGTGGCAAAGGCACTTCCGCGGCAAGACCTCCTCCCAATTTCAAACGGAAAAAACTTGTAAACTTCGGTCTCATTTGCAAACCTCTCCGGCTTAAACATATTCGGCTCGTCCCATCTGTATTGCCCAAGCATTGACATTAAGCATAGTGCCTTTTTGTACATTATTTGAATGAGCAATGTGGGAATAGCAGTGGTGCTGGCGAGAAAAGTTTTAAAGTCTCATTGACTATCCAACGTATGTAACTCAATTTCGATACATCTGATTTGTCTACGAGTCTTCCTTTGCCAACGATTAGATTAATTTCTTCCCTTGCTTTCGCGATTATTTCGGGTTTATTTATGAGGTTTGACATTGCCCACTCCACTGTGGAAATTGTAGTATCCGTTCCTGCTAACAGTTGCATCTATATATATATATATAGGGGAAGTCTCTCGTGAGAGAACATTTTTTATGTTCTAAATTTTTCCTCGGGTGATTAAATTAGATGCTCTAAATTAGTATTCATATGTTCTAAACCATAAATTAGTTAACTTATGTGCTCTAAATTTTAAAACATATCTTCTAAGATTTTTAGCTATATGTTCTAGATTTGAAACATATATTCCAATTTTTACTCGTATGTTCTTAATTTTTACTCACATTTTCTATATTTTATACCAGGTGTTCTAATTTTTTATTCACATTTAAATCAAATGTTTTAAATTTTACTCATATGTTCTATAAGTAGATTTTCTAAATTTTTACTCACATGTTCTAATTCTTAAATCAAATGTTCTAAATTATTTCTCACACATACTTTCTAAATTATTACTCATATGTTCAAAGTTTTAATTTAAGTCTCATGTTCTAAATTTTAGATCACTATATATATATATATTCGAGATCATGTAACCAAGGTGAATAATGAGAACTAGGAACCAATCTCAGCCTTTAATCGCGCTCCATCTAACGGCTCACGTTTCACCTGCATTCATTAATGGCATTTTTCGTAATTTTGCGGCTTTTAAAACATTTTTCCAGTTTTTTTTTTTTTTTTTTTTTTTATAATTTTTAAGGCAATTTCATTTAGTTTTTGACTGATTTCATTTACTTTTACTAACTTTTCATTTACGTTTTAGAAATGAAACTGGAAATCACTTTGTAAAGTTGAAATATTACAAAAATGCCATTATTGACACTGGAAGCATGTGGACCGTCCGATTAACATGATCTAAAGACCTAGATTAGTTCCTAGTTCTTATTTTAGGCTTGGTTCTCATTATACCTTAGTTCTATATATAGGGTCGGGATCCGGTGAGAACCACCCTTTATGTGAGAACACTCCTAATATATGAGAACAAATCTAAGCCGTAGGATTAGATTAAAGTAGACGGTTAAGATCAACGGAGAACAAGTAATGGCATTAGTGTAAATAATGAAACTGCCCAACTTCATATTTTACCCAAAATATTTGATTTTCTCTCTCATCAAACACTTTCACACTTTACTTCTTCTTCTCTCTTAAAACCACCAAATTTTCTCTAAAATGCATTGTAACTGCTCCAAATCAAAGCAAATCACATCGATTCTTTTTTATTTTTGCTCAAATTCAACGAATTTTATTCATAAACTTATATAAAATAAGTTGAATTAGGTAATTTAATTAGAGTTTTTGCAAATATTAACCCTAATTTGGTGGAAGAACAAATTGAAGAAAACTTGGAATGGAGGTTGGCGAAGAACAATTAATTTGTACAGAAATTTGTTCTGAAATGCAACAATAACTTATACTCCAATATTTTCAAAGATTTTGACGATTTTTTGGGCGATTTTCGACTAATATTTTGTATACTAGTCTCATTGTGTTGTATCTATTCGAATTAATATTTGTTGTTTGCTTGACATGCTTTGAATTAATATTTATGCTTATGTTCTAAATTTATTTGTATTGTTGTATGATTTGTTGGTTCGTGTGAGATGGAGGTGGCTAATTCGGGTTGTTTGGAGGGTTGAATTGAGGAAACTGGGCTGAGTTTGTGTGGAACAGATTATCAGTGCCTAAGCACACAAACTCAGTGAATTTTTATGATACTTATGAATATCCTGATAGTGCATACAAGGTGTTTGATAAAATGCTAGTTAGAAATTTTGTGACTTGGTACTATATTATTAGTGAATTTCTAGTAGTGGACTGTATTTTAGTTGTGGTAATTGGTTTCCTTGGGTTTCCTTGCCTTTTCTCATAATCTTTTATGAACCACCTGTAGGGACTAGCTAGGTGGGCTTAGATACTTGTATGAAATTTTGCGTTAAACTTAGCATTTGGGTTTTGTGTTTCTTGGAAGTACTAGATTGAATAGTATGTGATCCAATATATTGGATCTTGGTTGGATGTTAATCATATACTGTCGTGCTCTGACTGTAGTAGAGAAAAAGATTCAGAATCGTGTTCACTTCATTAATAAGACCCTGACTGTAGCTCCGTATCTTGCCGCAATTGATGTTCTTGTCAAAAACTCACAGGTACTTGCAGCTGGCATATCTATCTTGTATTGGAGGAGGCTTTTGCTTAATTTTGTTCTGAAATCAATGTGAAAGTTTTTTTTTGATAATATGTTATTGTCCAAAAATCATAGGTACTTCGCTGCTTGTTTTGATAATATGTGATGAGCAACGATTCTTTGTTCATGTATCAAATGAGCAACAATTCTTTGCTCATTTATCAAATGAGAAAATAATTTCTTGCTCTTTTATCAAATGAGCAAATAATTTTTTGCTCAATTATCAAATGAGCAACAACAACTGCTCATTTATCAAATGAGCAACAACTCTTTGTTCATTTATCAAATGAGCAACAATTCTTTTTAATTTATCAATTAGGCAACATAAGGTGAAAAAATTTAGAATAGAAAAATAATTTCAAACATATATTTAGAGCTTAGGTAGAAAATTCTAGAGCATAAACGAAAAATTTCAGAATGGTTGCAGTAAATTTTGGAACATATTCAGTAAATTTTAGAACATATGCAAAAACTATCTATAACATATGATAAAACCTATTAGCTCAACTGGTAGAGCACTATGCAAATGCATATGATGTAGGTTCAATTCCTACATAGGTTATAACTATAAATAACTAAAAAAATTAATTAAAAATAAAGAAAATCAAATTAGCAAAAATTTATATGAGCAAAAAAATGGTTTGAACTGATTTATAACTATATAAACTTTGTTACAATTAAACTCTCATACAAACTTGTGTCTCCTCATTACACAAATGAACCTACGTGGGATTCGAACCCACATCTTTTGTACATTTGCACAATGCTCTACCCTTGAGCTAGTAGGCTAACGTATTAAAAACATTTAAACACACTCACAAATGAGTATTAATTTGACAAAATGAGCAAGAATCATTTGTTCATTTGACAAATGAGCATTAAATAGTTTGCTCATTTGACAAAGGAGCATTGATTTTTTTGCTCATTTACAAATGAGCAAAAATTAATTGCTCATTTGACAAATGAGCAAAAAATAATTGCTCATTTGACAAATGAGCAAAAAATTAATTGCTCATTTTGACAAATTATTTGCTCATTTTTGACAAATTAGTAAAGAATAAATATTAATTTTTGACACTGCATTTGAGAGGAGTCTGACTGACTTTCACCATTCTCTTCGTCATCAAATTCATCATACCCAGAATCAAGGGAACCATCCTGAGCTTCATTCTCATCACTATATGTATTGACCGAGTCCATATAACAAGTCATGTGACATGCATGACAGCAAAAGAAAATGACAACCGAAACATTTTGGAGGAAAAAGGATAAAAGCATATGCAACATCTGCCTCCCAACCTAGTCTTGGTCTTCAAATCCATGTTTTTGAAACTTGGTGGATTTGCAAAGGACTCTTCCATCCTCTTTTCATCTCTCTTAGTTGTAGCCTCATCCTCTGTGTTATTCATATAAACCGCATGCCTTGCTTCTTTGTAGTACTTAACCAAAAGATTGACGATATCAGCCTGTTGTTCCCACCAAAACAACAAATAATTTCAGTGCAAAGTGAAGATGATTCAAACAGCAAGGCTACTAATTTGAAGAATTACCTTTAAAATATCATTACAACCATGTCTAAGTGAGGTTTCGGTTCTATAGTCAGTTATGATTTTGACCAATCGATTCCTGAGCCTGTAAACCGAAGTACTTTTAAGAATAATAATAATATTGACTGCTATAATGTGTCTTAAAGATTTTGGCGATATTATAATAATATTTGAAATTCAGTATCATGAAGGAATGACGAATGTGGTTACAGATGCCTAAAGTACAAAGTCTGTGATGATACTACAAGATCAGTTAAGTGCAGATTTTCAAAGATGGCCTTAGAAGTTATGGAGCATGGAAGAGTGGAGAAAATGTTTAATGTTTTGCCTATCCAACACTTGGGTTATTTAGAAATCACAGAAAGGTGGCCTGAGGATGAGAAGCGGGAGAAAATTCAAGAAGGCAAGTTTGGAATTTTAAGATATTTGATGATGGGAAATGGGAAGTTGCATATGATTCTGAAGTGGAAGAGACTAAAAATGAATGGATGACATTCCAACATACAGAGAGGAAAAGACATATAGAGCTTACTAAACACATACAATGATTGACACGAAATGCAGTTTGAAAACCATCAGCATGAGGAAGATCAGAAAGGGCCTTTATATCGAATGTACATCTACATTTACATGTACTACAAGGACATAACAATACTAACCTAGGTATTTCCAGTCCATAAGGCACAACATTCACAATATGAAGAGGATCAAGGTTTCCAACAGTATGTTCCAGCAACAATCCAACCTACAAACAGGAAAAGGCAAGCATGTGAAAAACAGAGACGGTGATAGTTTCCCACATAAATGGTTTAGGGGAAGGAATACAACAATTTTTATACCATTTCAGGCCTCTGGGTAGATTTCTTTACTCATTTGTGAAATGAGCAAACATTTCTTTGATTATTTGGGAAATGAGCAATCACTTTTTTGCTCATTTAACAAATAAGCAAATAGTTAGTTGCTCGTTTGTCAAATGAGCAAACATTTCTGTAATAATTCATTAAATCAGCAAGCATTAAATAAGAAAACATAAAATGAGAAAATAAGAAAACACGTACATTATCCTTTCCACAGGTACATCCGTATAATCTTTAGCAACCGAAGAATCCATAACACTTAACAATTCTACAATTATAAAAAACCTGAAAAAAAAATGTAAGCTAACTAAAACAAAGGAAAAATCAAATTAAGAAGCAAATTTGTAAGAGAAATAAAGAGGGGGGAAGGGGGGATTAACCACATTTCTAACAAGAAGCAGAGGATCCTAAATGTGAGAAAATAGTGTCCTACCAACTAAGAAAAAGTGAGAAGATTAAATAGTCCATATAAACTAGGACATGATAGCGGCAGTCCCTGTTTTCTCAAACAAGGAAGCCCAACATATAAATAAATCACTTTCTGCACTTGGAGATGTCATCTCTGCTCTTGCTCAGAAGAGTGCTCATATTCCCTACAGGAATAGAAAGCTTACTCAAGTCCTGCAGGATTCCTTAGGTAACTCGCTTAAAAGATGCCATGATCGCAACTTCAATTTTATTTATTTGAATAAAATATTTTTTTGTGTATATTGTACCTTCATTACTCAATTTTTTTGGAAAGCCATTATGGCTGTTTTTTTTTCGTACTAATATATACTTAGTATAAATTACAAGTATCCTTCTCTGGTAGGAGGGCTGATAATTCTTGATTGCTAACTTATGAGTAACTTCTTTTGCAGGAGGACAATCTAAAACTTTGATGTTTTTGCATATTAATCCTGAATCTAATGCTATTGGAGAGACAATAAGTACCCTTAAATTTGTAGAGAGGGTTGCCTCTATAGAACTTGAAGCATTAATTCAGATTTGAAAATGGGAATTGAATATATACTGCAAGTTAGCTTATGCTGCTGCAAGGCAGTTCACTAACAGGATACCTTTGTCTATTTAAAACTGATATCCATTTGATCATATATTGAACCAGAGATCAAAGGTCAAATATCATATAGCAAGAAAAATAGAGTAAAAATCCTATAACACCCAAACCAGCCAGTGTTAAAAAACCTAAGGACAACAAGCCTCATACATCAATAAGAAACAAAACTTAAAGACACATGTAAGACAACCCACAATCAATACAACCGTAGAAATTGATGCTGAAAATGTCACAACACCTAGAAGCTAGAGTATACGATATGATATTATTTCTGTAAACTAGTTTATTGTTTGAGAAAATATTAGAATAGTTGTTAATGTACTATAGTTTTAGATGTGTGATTATGGTATTAATACTATTCAATCAATCAAAAGATTCACAATACCTGACGACATCATCATATCGAATTTCCGAGTCGACACTAAGCTTGACTTTCTTCACTGCATAAGATTGTCCATCAATCTTGTTTCGGACCAGAATCACACATCCATACCTACTAAAATTAAATCAGTCTTGAAACAACTCCGCTAGGTTCGGTTTTCAATTCTTGTATTGGTCATAGGATCTAAGCCGAGACTCAATACAATGTTGGGGAATATTAAATAAGAAGATCATCAATTAAATATGTACTACATTTGAAATTGATAAAATAATAGGATTTATTGGGGAATATTGTCAAACACTTAGTGTGCATCAAAATTTAAGCACAAATTAGTGAAATGCAAGTACCAAAATTGACAAAATCAATCTCTATAACCATTTATAACCTCAAAAATTATAAATAAAAGTTCGAATTACACTATAAAGAACCCTAAATCAACAAATGAAGCAAAATTAAAACTAAAATCAACTAATAAGTTCAAAAATCCCCAAAAATCGCACGAAAATTGCCATAAATCGCAAAAAAATTGACAAAAACCGTAAGTAATCAAACTAAAATCAACGAAAATCAAACTTTAATCAACAAAAATCAAACTAAAATCAACGAAAATCAAACTAAAATCAACGAAAATTACCTTGAAAAAGAATCAATGAAGTTAGAAGTAGTATTGATGAAGAATCAAAGCAAAGGAAGAGAGCAGTAAGAAGGGAGCAGAGAAATTGAAGGAGGAGAGAGAAAAATGACGCGTCGAATGAAGGAGGAGAGACAAAACGCTGGAAAATTGTATTTGAAATTATGTTTGATTGGGATAAATTGTAGCCATTGGATGCAATTAATCCAACGGTTGTAATATGTCCTCACATATAATAAGGTTCTCACATAAGGGGGGTGGTCTCATATGATCCTATATATATATATATATATATATATATATATATATATATATATATATATATATATATATATATATATATATATATATATATATATATATATATATGTATATATAAATGTGGTAATGTCATATTAGGAAATAGTAAAAAGTAAGGATTGATAGAGTTTCCTATGGAGGGAGTGTTACATATCTATCTATCTATAAAAGGAAACTCTATCAATCCCTACTTTTTACTATTGCCTAATACGACATTACCACATTTATTAATAATAACTAGACTGTAAAAGCCTAAAAATATCTCCCCAAAACCAAGCCTGATGATGAACAACCTTTCACGCCATTATTGGTCGGGTCGAGTATTTAATCTCTCGAGTGCTTAAAATCCACTTGCAGTCAAACATAGCTTACAGATCAGTCAACAAATCAATTCAAATGTTTAGTCAAAGCATAGTCCAACCTTCATTTAAGCCCAAACCCTTTTTAATTCATTTCGTTTTAATTAATAAATATTAAACCCTAAATAGGTCCGGAACTCTAAAACAACGCCTAATTATCACATGCTTAAATGTTAAGTAAAAGGTTAAAATGAATCTAGACGGAATTATGGAAAATAGAGTTGTCGTGTCACGGCAGAAATTCTGCACCACGGCAATCTCTGCCGTGTCACGGTAAATTCTACCGTGACGCGGCAATTTTCTAGGGTTTCTCTACGGTGCATTTCAATTCTAGGGTTTCGTGCATCACCCTGCTCATTTCCTCTATAAATACAAGGTTGATTTCTTAGTTTCGGGGCACCAAATCATTCTCTCTTTCTCTCCTATGCTTTAGCCTAAACACTAACCTTCCCTAATCTTCCACAATACATCCCTTAAGCACTCCGTGGAGTCCATACTTTACCCGTAGCTCTACGCTTAAACTAATGCGTGAAAGGTAGAACTGTTTGTGGGTTTGGCCCCCAAATCAACTCTACTTTAATTTAATTTAGTTTCCATCGTTGTTTATTATTTTCCTTGAAGTTACAAACGCATTTTATTGTTTTATAGTTGTAAGCAAATGAAATCAAAGTAACGAATCATGTTTCTTTTGTTCCTATTATATTTCTAACGGTTTCTGTTGTGATTTTCATATACTAATCGTTATTAATTATGGTTAAATTGCTTCCAATGTAAATGTTAATTCTATTGTTTATATTTATTGATCACGATATTGCATTTTAAAGGGAATGTGTAATTGAATATAACCCCTAATAAGATAATTTGGACGACCGATATATGTTCCTTTTTAATCTTGTTGTTTAATTAAGTGATAACAATATTTTAGAATTATATGTTGCATTAACATCCAACCAATTTAGCCTAATATTAGTTTGGAGCAAATTGAATCTTTGTTTGTGTGCCTTTGAGATCGCAGGAATACTTTTCACAATAAGAATCAAGTAGAGGCCAATACGGGTGAATGTAACTCCATGACTCACTTTGTACCATCATCCCCAATCCTCCTTTCGTGGTTCTGAACTATATGGAGTTAGTAATCTCATGGATTATGAATGGGGTGTAACCTTCAAGGGTCAATCGTTGTTGCCTATCGTTGTCCCTTTATCATGGTTTCCTTATAATGATCCGATCCGTGTACGGTTTACAAGTTCCTTAAAAACTTGTTGGCGGCTCCCTATTTTTCTTTGTCCTTAATTGTTGTCCCTAATCGTATAATGTCAATTCCCACTTCCTAAGAGTGCCAAGCATATTCACACATGCTTAAGTAGGCGCGATTCGAATGACGCCTACAATTTGGCGAATCCATTGGGGAGGATTCTTGATTACTTATCGGTTTGAGTGATCGGTATTTAATTGAGATGACTGGAAGAGAGTTGAAATATTCTCGAATCGTATTCCTGTTATTAATTTGGCATTTTTGCATATGCATTTACATATTAACTTCGTATTTAGGTTCGGCTTGTAGGAAAAATCGAATAACTTGATCGCGAACGAAAAAAACAGAGGCATTGGTCAGATTTCCTGACTATTGCACAACAGAAAAATTGTCGTGACATGGCATAGATTATCGTCACACGACAATCTGTACCGTGACACGGTAATTCCTGCCATGTCGCGGCAGTCCTGAAATATTTCCAATAGAGGTTCCATAACTTTCTCGTTATTAGCTTCCTTCGTTTTTCTGAAAAACCGTATGTGTTCTACATATGTTTTAGCCCCGGGGAATTTAAGCTCTATCAAGCTGAAAACGTTCATGATAATAAGGGTTCACCCGAGTTATTAAATCCACCCAAACCATGGAGTCGAGTTCGATTTAATCACAAACTTGCAGAGCCGCCCGTTGGCATACACCCTCAAGGAGGCTGCCTTGCTCACGTGTCCAAACTCTTAACCATGGTACCTTGTTGACACCAAAAAGCTTGACCATAGTTGAACATGGAACTTGACCTTAGGTTGCAAACTTTTCATTGCATCGTTGTGACTAAGTGTTACTTGCCTTTATTGTTGTGTTGCTAACCCCAAATGTGTTTGCTCATCTTGTTATTTTGACTAATGAATGACCGAGGGTTTTTATTCCACATAGTTCTTAGTACGGGCCTTAAAATTGAATAAAACTGGAAAAAAAAAATCACATAGGAACTGGTTAATGTGTCACGACAGAATTGTTGTGCCACAGTAATCGGTGTCGTGTCACGACATATTTTACCACACCACGGTGCAATTTGCCGTGTCACGACAGTCGGTACCGCGGCGCGGTACCCAGGTTTGGTCGCAGTCAGTCAATTTTGTTCCTCCATGCTTGTTTTTGTGGTTTGTATGTCCCGTCTAGCGTCATGTCTAGTTGTACGGTTATAACATGCGTCCCATAACCTCACTTAATCACTCAAGAGTCGAGTTGAGTCCACACACTTGCTATTTTATTCAAGTCATGCACCATGTAGTTTATGACCGTACATTTGGTTTGTTTTGTGTCATTTTTCTGCCATTTTTTTAGGAGTAAGTTGGATGGTATCCTCCCGTACATTTTTTTTTTCTTCTAAAATTTTTTTCAAAAACTTTTTATCTCCCCTTTTTTTGGATGAGTCAAGAATGAGTCAAGTCATTAAAGGTGCGTTTGTTTAAATATCGTAGCACTTAGTCAAGAAGCAGGAGTAGATTGGTTCAACTCAAGACATCCAAGGAAACCTCCATCCTCATTACAAGGTTCATCACCGTCATATGCAGTCCACTTTCACTTCACTCCAATGGCTAGCAAGGAAGATATCGAGCAACTCAACACGTCCATTGAGACACTCATCACCATGATACAAGGCCTTGCCACTAAATTCACTACCCTAGAATAAAACAATGCCACTCTTGTTACATTTGACAAGCTGAAAGAAGAAATGAACAACATTCAAGCTAAAACCTGTCTCAAGAGCATTAACATCGAGGATGAGTTGATGAAAACTGCTGGTGGTAGTGGCAATAACAATAACACTTGGAAAAACAAGAAGAACGACATTCCTTCTTCTTCATCTTCCAGGCTTAGCAACACCACCAATAATATAGGCCAGTGCGATCTCAATGAAGTACCAACTCTAAACACTTCTCTCTCAAGGAAAAAGAGAATTTACACTCCTTTGGGAATGACTTATAATGATACATTTGATTGCCTCTACTGTCAAGGTCTGATTACACCCATCGGACCATTTCTAGAGCCAAAACCTGAACAAAGGAGCCCTAAGTGAAATTCCAAAGCTCACTGTAAGTTTCATCAAGAAAGAGGCCATACTACCAAACAATGTTGGTGTTTGAAGGCCGTTATTCAAGATCTAGTAAATGCAAACAAACTACCTATTCCTCTAGGTGACAAGAAGTGATAGACAGCGATGAAGACAAGGCCAAGTTGAAGCCTTAACACAAGATTTCATGATGTTTTTTTTCTTTTCTTTTTATCATTTATTTCCTCTTCCCCCTATTCAAGTCTAGAGTAGTATCTTTCTGAGTTTGAGCATTTGATTAGTTTTTTCACCCTTGTTCCCATTAATAAAATGAGCATTATTTCCTTTATATCTCAATCATAGCACTTTTCATTCATTCATCCAAAAAAAAAATTTAAATAAATAAAATCTATTGCCGAACCAAACACAAGGTACACCAATGACCTGAGGCACCTTTGCAACCCCTTCATTCCCCTTAAACAATTCAAACATATATTCCATTTCTTCACTAACCACTTTTAGCCTTGTCTAACAATTAGCTTTCATTTCTTCAACCCATATTCACTTAACCTTAGGATGGGAAGGTGTGTGATTTGTGTGACATTCAAAAGCAAGTTCAAAAAAGAATGATTAAAATAAAACAATATCTAAGGGCAAGTGTTCCAATGTCTTTGATATGAACACGTCTCGAATTGCGTCTCTCATCGAGTGCTTAGTACTGTGCCTGAGAAACATGAATGCTAAGTGAGTGATGGACCGCATGATCTGAGATTGCTCACATTGATTTAAAAAAAAAATTCAAAGAAAAAAAAATGTGAAAATAATAAACTTGCAAAATTCAAATTTCAAGTACACAATTGCACATCTCGGGGATTTCTCTTGGGTCTTGAGCCTTTTCACCCTTTCTTCTTCAAACCATCAACTTAACCACGTTACAACCCTCAAAAGACCTCTTTGAGGTGTACATACACTTGTGCAAAGTTCGGCTAGAGCTACGTTCGGCCTGATTCCTAACAGATACATAGGCAACCTCACGTCAAGGTGCGGCCACATTCATATTCATGCACAATGCTCATCCCTATCCATCTAGAGCTAGATTTTGGGGCTTGAACCCGCATCACTTAGCCAACCTAGCCTATAAAGTCATCATCTTTGACTCTTCCCACTTATATTTCTATAGCCATAGCCTTTGCAGCTAACCTTAGTAGCACTCTCACACACTTCATTCACACATACATAGCCATATCACTCTTCCCTTAGGAACTCTTTGTCATGAAATCTTGTTTCAACACCACGCATACATTCAGCAAAGTCATCATCACTTCGATGGCATTATCACAAAATGTACTTAGCTTCTTGACCGAAGTACATTTATCAAGATTTTATACAAGATGTGCTTAGCTTCCTAACCTAAGTACATTTATCAAGACTTGTACAAAATGCGCTTAACTTCCTGACCTAAGTACATTTGTATAAAAGCATATCACATGAGGTTATTGTTCTTAGCCTCCTGGCCTAAGAACATGCGTCATGCAAACTCAAGAATCTCAATCTGACATTCATTATTATTATTTTTTTTTTTTGAGAAGTTGTAAAACTTGTCCAATTTTTATTCTCTTTATTTTTGGGAATTTGTAAAACTTTTACCATTTTTGTTATTTTTGGGTATTTGTAATACTCGTCCCATTTTTCATCTTTTTAGTTTTGGGGAAGTTATAAAACTTGTTCCATTTTTATTCTTTTTTGTTTTTGGCGAAGTTGACAAAGTTGTTCCATTTTTAATCTTTTTTTATTTGGGAAGTTGTAAAACTTTTCCCATTTTTATTTTTATTCTTTTTTATTTTTGGAGAAGTTGAAAAACTCTTTACATCTTTTCCGCTTTTTTTCTTCGGGAGAAGGTCGGTACCCTCCACTTATGAAAAATTACAGAAATTTCTCGCATCATTACATACAGAATCACACACAAATAGTCACAAGCACACACTAACATACACATCAAATAAATAAATAAAGTGTCAAATGCATAAAGTATGATTAAAATGTATAAAGTGAGTCATAATACAATAGTAGTGTGAAATGTCATCAACGAGTACATAATAAAATCCCTCGGTAAAAAATCTCCTAAGCTAGATGAACTAGGTACAAACTCCGGGACGAGCTCTCTCTGGCTCTGGTAAGGAAATGTCGCGCCGAAAATTTGAAAGGAATGGTGTCCTTCCAAAAAGTGTATTATTCCGATAGAGGGTTCGAAATTATTAGAATGTTAATTCTTCAGTAACGTCAAGTGATCGGAATGCCTAGGTAGAGACCGCTTCCGATCAGTAATATTAATGTATAACTAATATTACAACTTAATCTTGACTGAACCCTTCGGGTCACACCCCAATCGAGTAACCGAATCGAGGCGACAAATCAATCCGAAGGATTAGATGAGGCATTAGAGTATTACGCATAAAGACGTCGGATATCGAGTTTAGAGCGTTGAAACCGAGCGTCGTAAGTCGAGTCGAATTTAGAATTCGATGAGACGAGAAATCAAGCAAATGACAAGTTTAAGCTAAGCTGTAGCTTTCCATTGGCCTAGCCATGCGAAGGCTAGGCTAGCATAGGACACCAACCGCATACATGGCTTTGCCACAAGCCAAGCATGCATGTGCGTGCTAGGCTTGCTGGTCAAGCATGCTTGCGGGGGTTGGTGCCACCTGGCCACACGCATGCTAGCAGCTGGCGCGCTATGCGTGCTAGTGTGCTGACCCTCGCACTCAGCCGCAGCTAGGCTGCGCTTAGCACAAACATCGCAGCAGCAACTTGCTTTGGGTATGATGTGGGCTATGTGTGCTTGCGATCTGAGCAGAACCTAGAACAAGCAGCAGCTAGGTGGCGAAGACTAGTAGTGGAAAAACAGCGTGTGCATGTACCGCACAGTAAGGCTGGCAGCCAGCCATGCATTGCGCCCATGCCAGCTATAGCTTGTGCGTGTGGATGCTCTCGCATATGGTTGGTTGTGCATGTGAGAGGCATGTGAGTATGGGTTTGCTTGGGGAGCAAGGGAAGAATTGTTTCCCACTTTTGGTCCTAACCTAACCCAATGCTCACCACTTGACACTTGTCATTTGTTGATTCACTTGCATTTCAATTTGATATTTGAATTAAAAATAAATTGGATAAAATGCATTTTACCAACTCTCTCACATGGATGGGAGATTGGAGTTCAAGAGCTCCCTTCCCTATAAATACCCATCATTTGGGATTGGGAAGGGGCACTTCAGTTGAACTCAATAAGGCATCTCCTTAAATGTGAGAAAACCATGAAGTTCGTAATACTCTAGTATTTCCTTAGTCTAGCCCTGACTAACCTTCAGGGTAGAGATCGCTCGAGTTGGGTCGAGGGTGCGAGCCGTCGGAGGCTTACGCACTTGCGAAGCTAGAGCTTTCAAGTAAGAGCTCGTAAGCAAGCGAAGCACGCGTCGAGGTAAGATCGTCTTTTCTCTTTCTCTCTCTTTTGTTGTTTAATTATGTGATTGCGTGTTTAGTTACATTAATTAGTGTGCGGGTCTTGGGCGGGTTTCATTCCTTGTAGTGTCGGACACTACGAAACCTAAAAGCGATACTGGAGTCGCGCTCATTTAATTATTGTAGCTAATAATTAATTAAGGTAATTTAAATGGATTTAAAATTCTAGTTTTGTTTTCTAATTAGATTAGAAGCTCGTTTTAATTAGTTTTAATCTTGTATTTATACTAATTTTGGCTCACGAACCCAGATTTCAACCCTAAAGTAGTGAATTTTGGGTGGAATCGATGTTCTAAATCGTGTTTTATCCTCTTTGAGAATTGTCCAGAAGCCGAAATCCACCCAGAAACGTGTTTTACCCTCTTTGAGAATTGTAAATCTTTAAACCTTGATTAATTATGGCATGTTAATGTTAGATTATGTGTATGGTCACATCATTAATCTACTGCAATAATAAACCTTATTAAGCATGTTTATGAAGTCATATTTGGTGTTTAATTTGGTGAGTTCATTTTTCACGTAAACTTGCAATTTCACATTTTTTGCAAATTAATTGCATTAAGTGTGAATGTTTATGGTGAATTTGTAATTTTGAAGTCCCTAAAATGTCAAAAATCCAATCTTTAAGTGTTTATTTGGTTGGAACTTTGTTTTCTAAATTCCATGTTGAACTAATTTTTGGATTTAATCATTTTTGGGTTGATTAAAAGTCCTAAAAGTTCAAAACTTGTGATTGAAATTTAATTAATCTTCATATTGGAAGATGTAATTTTTCAATTTTATACAAGTTAGTGTTGGAAATTTTTCATTAGATGATTGGGTTCATTTTTCCAACCCCTTTAATTTTGTCAAATCTCATTATAAATTTATGTTTGGTTAAATTAATTGTGAGTATAGCCCTTCGATTTGTAGCATCAAGATGAACCTAAAATAATTTAAAGAACGGTTCTTGAATTTATTTTGGTTTGTGTACTAAAATTGAATTTATTTAAGTTGGACTTGTTTTATTTTCATTTTTTCTCAAAATTGGTTCTAAAATAAATTTAGAATTAATTTTTTATCAAATAAATCGAGATTAAATCCCAAGATAAGTGCACGCAAATTGAGGCAAAGGCCGCCCAAAAACACACCCTTTGGCTAGCTGGGCTGCTCAGGTGCGTGTGTGGGCTGCGTTGCTACGATGGTGCGCTAGTGTGTGGTGTGTGCAAGCATGGTGCACACTTGGTGCTGCGATAGGAGTCCATAGGTTGCGGTTTTGTGCGGCAATGGGCAGCGAGCTTGCAAGTGCTAGCAAGCCAGCCACATGCTGCTAGCGCCAGCTACATGTAAGCATGCGTAGCATGCTGCGAGGCGGCTGGTGCCAGCAGGCGTGGCATGTGCTGCTAGTTGGGCAGGCCAGCACCTAAGCACGCATAGCCAAGGACTTGGTGCCTAGCAAGCCTAGCCCCATGGCTTGGATGCTAGGCACTCGGCCGTTTGGTGGGCTATCATTTTGCGTTATTTGGGCCGTTTTAATTATTTTATTTAATTATTTTAACGAGGCTAGGCCTCGGTTCCTCTGGCACTTGCAAAATAATTTGGCAAAATATTAGTTAACCGGCTTAATTAGTTGGATTAATTAAGTTGGATGCGGAGTTTAGTGGGAGCTTCGTTAATTACTTAAGCTAATTTTATTGCGTCTTAATCACATAATATGATTAACAAGTTTAACTAGTTTTAATTAGGCGCGTTAATCGGATTAACCACCTAAGTTAGTTACTAGTTTGCGCGTGTTATGCATTGTTACTTGTTTTTCGTTATAAAATGTATGGGCCATTCACATATAGTGAATGGATGAATGGAATGTATATTCAATCACAGGTTTTGAGTAAATGACAACTAGTGGGGCCCGATTAGGATAGTAAATACGGACTGCGATCCGTTATGTATTTTTTTGTAAATCTTAATACGGTCTGCGTACCGTTGCGTATTTTTTACCTTAATATTTAGATTAGTCCTAGTCATAGTAACTAGTAGTTGCATATTTGGGGGAGATGTCTCGAAGACGGCGTTTCTAAGAAGACAAGCCAAGAGGATGCATCGGAGACCTTTGAAGACTTGAAGACTCAAGGGGTCATGCTAGTTGCCAAATGCATCTTTTACTTATGTTTTCTATATATAATTATGCTTATATATGTGAATGATATGTTAGATGCATGTCTGGGATTTCAAATGTTGTGATGATTAATTAAGTTCACTTAAATCAATTAACATAGAAACCCTAGGTCCTTATAATATTGAGCCAAATTTACCATTCCAAGAACAACACTTACCGAAATAATGTGCATAGTGATGGGCTACGCCAAAGCGAGGCATCACTACTTCCCTAGGAACATAAGGTATACTAGGTATACAAGTTGGTCTTGGTTAAGCTCAACGATATCAGTAAGGAGTCCTTAGATGTCTTGGCAATGGAGATAAAATGTCAAGGAAGCATTAGATGCGACGTTTTGTCGAACCGAGAGTAGCTTGGAGCTATTAGCAATTGGATTAATTACCTTAAAATATTAAGTGTTAAGACAAACCAAAGCATGCTTAATAACTTTTTGATTTTTGGGATCTTGGAATCGTTTTATTCTCGCCTAAAAGGCACAAATTTTATTGCGTGGATAAGACACTTAAAAAGATTGAAAGTTTGCATGTATGCTTTGAATTTCAAATTATTATGTTATGAACTTGATAAATGGTTATACTTTGCACTTATATTTGTAGAACTTCAAATCAAATTATAATGTTTCCATCATTTGGTAAAAGGAAATATTTTGAGAATGGTTCTCAAGGAAAGAAAAGGCATTTCTAAAATACAACTTCTCATAATTGACTTTTATGACTTAAGTCCGAAAGGACGGTTGGATATCATGTATTCAAAACACTAGGTAGTTTTGATGAACATGAAGTATTGAGTTGAAAAACTCAAATTTTCAATAGTTGACAACCATCATATCTTTTTGCTTCATACACTAATGAGTAGGACTCATTGATGTAGAAATTCAAGTACGAATTAATTAAAGGAAAAAATTGAAATTTGTTTTACGGCTTATTAGATGCTTAATTATGCCTAACAAAGTATAAAACTCAAAACAATTAAAGAAATGGTTCTTAAAGTTATGAGATGGTGTATGATAAGAAATAGGAAACAAGGAACAAAGAAAAGGAATAAGATTTCTTTTCTACCCATGAGTTCATGTTATTGTCGTTAACTTAGCAACTCGTAATCTTCACAAATATCGGATACTGCTTGAGTGTTCCACTTTGAAAGTGACCTCAAACCATTGAAGTTAAGCTAAGTTATTGACTTACAAGCTTAGAATGAAGCAAGTAGTGCTACATCAGTTGTAAGGTCATTTGTTTTGTTTAAAGACCTTTTTAAGCTAAGGCTGAAACGAATAATGGTTATTATGTTCCATAATCAGCAAACTATCCGTTTAAACACGGAAAGACTCACATTCAAAGTAAAAGAGCAAATGTTGCGGGTTTTATTTGAATGGCATGGTTGTCTAAGCCATGAGTCAAGGATTCTTGATTATGAACAAACATTTCCCTAACATGAAAATCACAAGGTTCAAGTCATGGACGTGATTTGTGTTCCAAACATCTTTAGCAATGTCACATTGACAAGAACATACTCAAGGCTCTATCAGATAGAATCTTGATAGTTGATCGATTCAGAATCATTCTAAGGCAAGCAAGTCTTACTTGTTGGAATCGACAAAGAAAGGAGTTATTGTGCTTGGTATAGACAATTGACTCCGAAAGCTAAAGAGAACTCCATTACTTCGACGTCTCACAAGATTTTGAAAGAATGTGGCTACATTCATCAAATGTGAACAAACTAGACCTTGATTAGCTCAAATGTTCAGTGAAGTATAGAATCGACTTGGCAAGATATCAAAACATTTAGATTAGATCGAGCGATGTTTGCTTGAGCCAAGAGTGATCATATCATAGTTAGCTCAACAAATAATATAGAATGTCTTGACGGAGACCTCGATGCCATTTGTAAATGACTCGAATGATGATGGATCACATCCCTTCCTATAAAGTTCTTAAAGATTTGCACAAATGACTAATGTTACACTAAACAAAATTGTCAAAGCTAAGAAAGGACACCATATTCAGTTATGGATAGAAATAGTTTCTAGCGTCTTTTCAAGTATATGTCTAGGGCTCTTAGCTCAGTGGGAGTTCATTGGCTTAGTGGGAGCTAAGTGGCTCAATAAGGGCTAAGGTAGCTCGAGTGGGAGTTAACTGTTTGTTTCACAACGACTTTTACCCAAAGACAATATACATGTCTCTCTGTAAGCATTCAAGTGAGACTATGGGCATTACTTCCACAACCTAATTGAGAACATAATATTTATTGCTCTAAATGGTGTCTTTCTGGAAAGTAACACATTTCCAAAACGACAAGTGAAAGGAAAATGAGCTCGATGACGACGAGATAAGCAACAAACTTAAACTGAGAATCTCCGAAGACTTTAGAAGGGCTTCATGAGAATGATTGATAAAGAATACTCAAAGGACTTCACAAGTGCCTTAAATGAGAATTTAATCCTCACAAAACTTTAGAAGTGGTGGAGTAAGATCAATATAATCAAATGGCTGTAAAAGCACCTTGAAATTCATTGTTTGATGCAACTACCCCGTATAGGTATAGAGTTCACCAAAGGCTTGGACTGAATCCTATAAATTTCTATTAAGTTAGAAATAAACCTAAGACTTACAAGCACACTATTTACTATTGGATGGTAAGGGAATAGTGTATTGTAAATTAGCTACGGCAAATCCGAATTCCGAATAATGGTTATAAGCCATGAAATCCGAAATAGACTCCATGTTTGAAAATCATGTTTGAAACTTGATTAATTTGCATGAAGGGTAAAATACCCATCAATCGCAAATAAGTTTTCCAGGAGAAAACTAACAGATGTGGAAATGTATATGCATACATAGCTATATTGGGTGAAAAGGATACAATTAATTCACGACGTTGATTCTAATAAAAACCTATTAACTAATCGAAATGCTTAAGTCTCTTCGTAACTATTCTAGCAAAATTACGCATATGAAATATGGCAAAATAGATAACAAATCCGGCTTCCTAAAATGGGATTTTGGAAGAGACTATGGAAATAGTCTAAGGTTTTTGAAAATCTATATAATGCTAGATTTGAAAGCAAGGTCAAGAAATCCATTGTGGGATTAAGTGAAGCATTGCGTGCAGGAATTGGAAAATGTATTCTCATAAAGTTAATAAAAGGATTGGCTTATGGAGAATCATAGAAATTCTTATGAATAAGAAGTTTAGTGGGAGCAAGATTCAATCTTGTAAGGTCCAACAAGAAGTTTACGAACTCTATTGTGAAATGACTATCAAATGCTAAATGCTTATATTTGAAAGGATTTTCGACAATGGACCATGCAAAAGGCAATACTTAGTACATAGTGGGAATTAAGATCTATTGGATAGACTTAATAAAATGTTAGAAAAAGTAAAGGAATTTACCGTGATAAACATGAAGGACCTGAAAAGGCTTTCGACCCACATGTATAAAACTAAGTAAATGTTTGAGCTAAGTATAAACTAGGAAAATACTAAGTCAAGCAAGAAAAGACCCTAATAGATACTTTCAACCATATCACATAGCAAACAGTTTAGTAGGACTCGGTGAAACTGGATGAGCTAAAAGGTTACATGAATGGAATAAATTGGGAATAATTTTGCAATTGAAACCATCATGTATGCTATGATATGGAGTCGTCACCTTACATGCTTAGAGCATGAGAAGTATAGAATACTAATCAAACTAAATCTAAGCAATGGATCGTTAGATTATGATCAAGAACGTTCAAAGTACTTGGATAAGTAAAAGGGATGAGTTCATAACACCAGGAAACAAGTGTAATTTGAGAATTGATGTTGCATGCACTTCCTTAGCAAGGATCAGATCCTTAACAAGGAAACTGTTTATAAGCACGAGCTAAAATGCGTTTTGGCTTGAGAATGGTAACATGGACGCGAATCCATGTGTGATGTACGGAAATTTGAGGTAAATTTCCATGATCAAAAGTGATTAGGGTATCCCAAGTGATTTTTGGTAATTTGATGATTGATTTGATCATTTAGCATTTGACAGTCACTTCACAATAGAGTTCGTAAACTTGTGATCATGGAAATTTACCTCAAATTTCCGCACATCACACATGGATTCGCGTCCATGTTACCATTCTCAAGACAAAACGCATTTTAGCTCGTGCTTATAAATGGTCTCCTTGTTAAGGATTCGATCCTTGCTAAGGAAGTGCATGCAACATCAATTCTCAAATTACACTTGTTTCCTGGTGTTAAGAACTCATCCCTTTTACTTATCCAAGTACTTTGAACGTTCTTGATTATAATCTAACGATCCATTACTTAGATTTAATTTGATTGGTATTTTATACTTCTCATGCTCTAAGCAAGTAAGGTGACGACTCCATATCATAGCATACATGATGGTTTCATTGCAGAATTATTCCCAATTTATTCCATTCATGTAACCTTTTAGCTCAACCAGTTTCACCGAGTCTTGCTAAATTGTTTGCTATGTGATACGGTTGAAAGTCTCTACTAGGGTCTTTTCTTGCTTGACTTAGTATTTGCCTAACTTATACATAGTTCAAACATTTACTTAGTTTTATACATGTGGGTCGAAAACCTTTGCAGGTCCTTCATGTTTATCATAGTAAATTCCTTTACTCGTTCTAACATTTTATTAAGTCTATCCAATAGATCTTAATTGCCATTATGTACTAAGTATTGCCTTTTGCTTGGTCCATTGTCGAAAATCCTTTCAAATCGAAGCATTTAGCATTTGACAGTCATTTCACAATAGAGTTCTTAAACTTCTTGTTGGACCATACAAGATTGACTCTTGCTCTTACTAAACTTCTTGTTCATAAGAATTTCTATGATTCTCCAAAAGCCAAAGCTTTTATTAATTTTATGAGAATACATGCTCCAATTCCTACGTACAATGCTTCACTTAATCCCACAATGGATTTCTTGAGCTTGCTTTCAAATCTAGTTTATTTAGAATTACAAAACCCTTAGACTATTTCCATAGTCTCTTCCAAAATCCCATTTTAGGAATGCGGTTTTGTTATCTATTTTGCCATATTTCATATGCGCAATTTTGCTAAAATAGTCACGAAAAGACTTAAGCGTTCCGATTGGTGAATAGGTTTTTATTAAAATCAACGTCGTGAATTAATTGTATCCTTTTCAACCAATCTAGCTATGTATGCTTATGCATTTCCACATTTGCCAGTTTTCTCCTTGAAAACTTATTTGCGATTGATGGGTCTTTCACCCTTCATGCAAATAAATCAAGTTTTAAACATGATTTACAAACATGGAGTCTATTTTGGATTTTATGGCCTCTAACCATTATTCGAAATTTGGATTTGGCGTAGATAATTTACAAGACACTATTCCCTCACCATCCAATGGTAAATAGTATACTTGTAAGTTTTAGGTTTATTTCTAACTTAATAGAAATTTATAGGATTCAATCCAAGCCTTTGGTGAACTCTATACCTATACGGGGTAATTGCATCAAACAATGAGTTTCAAGGTGCTTTTGCAGCCCTTTGATTATATTGATCTTACTCCACCACTTCTAAAGTTTTGTGAGGAATGAGTTCTCATTTAAGGCACTTGTGAAGTCCTTTGAGTATTCTTGATCAATCATTCTCATGAAGCCCATCTAAAGTCTTCAGAGATTCTCAGTTTAAGTTTGTTGCTAATCTCGATGGTCATCGAGTTCATTTTCCTCCCACTTGGCGTTTTGGAAATGTAATACTTTCCCAAAAGACACCACTTAGAGCAACAAATACTATGTTCTCAATTAGGTTATGGAAGTAATGCCGGTAGTCTCACTTGAATGCTTACAAAGAGACATGTATATTGTCTTTGGGTAAAATTTCATTGTAAAACAAACAGTTAGCTCCTTCTCGAGCTACCTAAGCCTTTATTGAGCCACTTAGCTCCCACTGAGCGAATGAACTCCCACTGAGCTAAGAGCCCTAGACATATACTTGAAAAGACGCTAGAAACTATTTCTATCCATGACTGAATATGATGTCCTTTCTTAGCTTTATAATTTTTTTTGTTTAGTGTAACACTAGTGATTTGTGCAAATCCTTAAGAACTTTATAGGAAGGGATGTGATCCATCATCATTCGAGGCATTTCCAAATGGCATTGAGGCCTCCGTCAAGACATACTATATTCATTGTGGAGCTCATTATGAAATTTTAATTTCATAACTTTGATATGATCACTCTTGGCTCAAGCAAACATCACTCGATCTAATCTAGAAGTTTTGATATCTTGCCAAGTCGATTCTATACTTCACTGAACATTTGAGCAACTCAAGGTCCAGTTTGTTCACATTTAATGAATGTATCTACATTCTTTTGAATTCTTGTGAGACGTTAAAGTAATGGAATCCTCTTTAGCTTTTGGAGTTAATTGTCTATGCCAAGCACAATAGCTCCTTTCATTGTCGATTTCAACAAGTAAGACTTGCTTGTTTTAGAACGATTTTGAATCGATCAACTATCAAGAGTCTATCTAATAGAGCCTTGAATACATTCTTGTCGATGTGACATTGCTAAAGATGTTTTAGAACACAAATCATGTCCATGACTTGAACCTTTTGAGTTTTCATGTTAGGGAAATGTTTGTTTATAATTTAGCATTTTGACTCATGGCTTAGACAACCATGCCATTCAAATAAAACCCGCAACTATTGCTCTTTTACTTTGAATGTGAGTCTTTCCTTGTGTAAACGGATCGGTTGCTGATTATTGAACACAATAACCATTATTCGTTCCAGCCTTGGCTTAAAAGGACTTTAAACAAACTAAATGACCTTACAACTGATGTAGCACTACTTGCTTCATTCAAAGCTTGTAAGTCAATAACTTAGATTAACTTCAATGGTTTGAGGTCACTTTCAAAGTGGAACACTCAAGAAGTATCCAATACTTGTGAAGATAACGAATTGCTAAGTTAACCACAATAACATGAACTTATGGGTAGAAAAGGAATCTTATTCCTTTCCTTTGTTCCTTGTTTCCTATATTTCTTATCATACACCATCTCATAACTTTAAGAACCATTTCTTTAAGTGTCTTGACTTTTACACTTTGTTAGGCATAATTAAGTATCTAATGCGCCGTGAAACAAAATTCCATCTTTTCCCTCAATTCGTACTTGAATTACTACATCAATGAGTCCTACTCATTAGTGTATGAAGCGAAAAGATATGTTGGTTGTCAACTATTGACAATTTGAGTTTTTCAACTCAATATTTCATGTTCATCAAAACTACCTAGTATTTTGAATACATGCTATCCAACCGTCCTTTCGGACTTTATCTATAAAAGTCAATTATGAGAAGTTGTATTTTAGAAATGCCTTTTCTTTCCTTGAGAACCATTCTCATAAGATTTCCTTTACCAATCATTGAAAACAATATAATTTGATTTAGAATTCTACAAATATAAGTGCAAAGTATAACCATTTATCAAGTTCATAACATAATAAGTTTGAAATGCAAACTTTCAATCTATTACGCGTCTTATCCACGCATTAAAATTTGTCCTTTTTAAGCGAGAATAAAACGATTCCAAGATCCCAAAAAACAGAAAGTGATTAAGCATGCTTTGGCTTGTCTTAACACTTAATATTTTAAAGTAAGCAATCCAATTGCTAATAGCTCTAAGCTACACTTGGTTCGATAAAACGTCACATCTAATGCTTCCATGACATTTTATCTCCATTGCTAGGACATCTAAGGACTCCTTATTGCTATCGTTGAGCATAGTATACCTTACGTTCCTAGAAAAGTAGTGATGCCTCGCTTTGGCGTAGCCCATCACTACGCGCATTAGTTCGGTAAGTGTTGCTCTTGGAATGACAAATTTGGCTCAATATTATAGGGACCTAGGTTTCTATGTTGGTTGATTTAAGTGAACTTAATTAATCATCGCAACGTTTGAAATCCTAAACATGCATCTATCACACCATTCAATCATATATAAACATAATTATATATATAGAACATAAGTAAAAGATGCATTTGGCAACTAGCATGACCCCTTGAGTCTTCAAATCTCCATGGGTCTTTGATGCAACTTCTTGGTTTGTCTTTTTAGAAACGTCGTCCCATCTCCACCAAATATGCAACTACTAATTACTATAACTAAGATTAATCTAAATATTAAGGTACAAAATACGCAACGGTACGCATCGTATTTAGATTTACAAAAATACATGACGGATCGCAATCTGTATTTACTATCCTAGTTGGGCCCCACTAGTTTCCAATTTCACAAAACCTGTGATACAATATACATTCCATTCATCCATTCACTATGTGTGAATGGCCCATGCATTTTACAACAAAAAACAAGTAACAATGCATAACACGCGCAAACTAGTAACTATCTTAGGTGGTTAATCCAATTAACACGCCTACTTAAAACTAGTCAAAGCTGTTTACCGATTATGTGATTAAAACGCAATAAATTAGCTCGAGTAATTAACTAAGCTCTCACTAAATTCCGCATCCAACTTAATTAATCCAATTAATTAAGCCGATTCACCCAAATTTTGCCAAAATGTTTTGCAAATGCCGGCAAAACCGAGGCCTAGCCTCGTTAAAATTATCGTGTGATTAAAATGGCTAACTAGCAAACACATAGCCTAACGATGCATTACAATCCCTAAGTTCTTAGCACTAAGGCTTGAGGTGCCTTGCGTGGCCGCACTCGCACAACCGCTTGCGGCCCAAGCACGTGGGAGTAATATCAATGTCGTATACACGTTACACCGGCCACATCAGCTTTTACACACACAAGACATGGCCTCAAAGGTCCTAAATCATGCGAGCTTATGTTGCCTAGCAACACATCGCAGCACCAAGGCACCCTTATCGTAGCACCTTGTGCGCATCACCCTTGCATCCTCGATGCACAAATCATGCACACACCGCACTATGCGTGTAGCAACATGCGTGCACCAAGCCTAAAACCGCCACACATTAGCATCACTTCAAGGCATAAGCAGCCCATGCACACCACAGTAGCCACATGTGGGTTGTGAGAGAAACCTGGCTAGCCATGTGGTGTGCTTTGGCGGTCATTGCCACGATTTGCGTGCTTTTATCTCGAGATTTTAATCCTGATATGCGTGTGACATAAAATTGATTCTAAATTTATTTTAGAACCAACATTGAGCAAGAATGAAAATATAACAAGTCTAACTCAAATAAATTCAATTTTAGTGCACAAACCAAAATTATTCAAGAACCATTCTTTAAATCAATTTTCGGTTTATCATGATGCTACAAAATTGAAGGGCTATACTCACAATTAATTTAACCATACCATAAATTAATAATGAGATTTGATAAAATTAAAGAGGTTGGAAAAATAAACTCATTCATCTAATGAAAAATTTCCAACACTAACTTGTGTATAATTGAAAAATTACATCTTCCAATATGAAGATTAATTAAATTTCAATCACAAGTTTTGAACTTTTAGGACTTTAATCAACTAAAAAATGATTAAATCCAAAAATTTGTTCAACATGGAATTTAGAAATCAAAGTTCCAACCAAATAAACAATTAAAGGTTGGATCTTTAACATATTAGGGACTTCAAAATTACACATTCACCATAAACATTCACACTTGAAGTAATTAATTTGCAAAAATGTGAAATTTCAAGTTTAGGTGAAAAATAAGCTTACCAAATTAAGCACCAAATATGACTTCATAAACATGCTTATTAAGGTTTATTTGTAATATCCGAATATTTTATAATTTTATCTAATATATTTTATGGATAAAATAAGATATTTTAAAATTATTTTTCGAGTATTTTATTTTATACCTTAATTAGGACTCTTTTATTAACACCTATAAATATTAATAAACCCTAATTATTTTAATTGCTTTTACTGCTTTATGATCGATTTAATTCTCTACTTTTGCCTTTTGCGTCTCTTTTGCATTTGGAACAACTAACACCTTGATTTCTTTATCAAGCAATAGCTCCAAACCTATATTGTTTATAATCATGATTCATGAATTCAACTAAACTTTTACCCATCATCACAGTCATAAATACCTTGATCTTCACCATTCTACAATTCTTTCTAGCATAAACAAACTCCTCAAGAAACCCAACCCATTATTTTATCCTAAGTCATAACTGCAGCCTTCGTATCAATAATTCATGCAAATTATAAGCAATTTGTATATTTCATATAAGTCATCATATTTCTTGTAATTCCTTGTGGGCATTTAAGTATTCTACAAGGAGCATCAGCCTCATTTATGTATGTAGAATATTGCAATTTTTGAGATGTACGCTCGTGTGACCCTGAATTTCAGCTTTCTAGAAGGTAATCACACAAACTTAATTTTTTTGAGTTGTATGTTTATAATCTATTATCTAGTAATCACACTATCAATCTTTTGGAGTTGTTTTATTATAATTTGATTGTATTATTTAATATATGTAATCACACGAAACTTGGAGATGTTTGTATTATATTTCGTATTATTATGTGTGATATGATTTATTATTTGTAAAACTTCGTATATGTGATTAATTATTATGATATTATATGATTTGATTGGATTTGAGTATTGTATTATTTTTGTTGTTGATAATTGATTATTCTAGGATTTTTATGTTGTTGCTACAGGGAGTATTATTTTATAGAGGTTTTAGGGTTATTAATGCAGAGTATTGTTTTTGGGTTGTGAGTTGATTATATTTGGGTATTAGTTTTATTGCCCTATAATAGTTGAGATATATATATGAATCGAATTGTTATGTTATTTTGGGAACCTGTGCCATTGTTGAGATATTATTATTAATCCGTGAATGTTATTTGATCAAGTATAAGATCAAAAGGGTTGAGAATTATTATTTTGTTCTTAGTTTGAGGCTCGATGTTAATTACCTTAGTCCTTGGCATGTTGGTAAGGAGATGATAATCATGAGTTAAGAATGAGGTACAATCTTTATTTATATTTTTCTATGGCCCCCTACAGTGGGATTTGACCCATATTAGTCATGGTTTAAGGTGTTTTCTGGTTATTGAGAGTATTCAAGTTTTTATACTTGTTGGTTTATTTATTCGAATTACTCATGTCCAAGGCTAGGTATAGAACAAAGAGCATGGCACACTTATGGGATAGATGAGTTTATTGAGTAAAAGATCGTATTATTATTCGAGGCTTAGTTGATAAAGGTTATTTTAAGAGTACAATGTGTAATGTAGTTTTGAACTACATGGTTTGATTGACCTAGTGATGTTGATTATTTTATTATTATTTGTATTATGATATGTGATGATTACTCAGCTTTTTTTTGCTGACGTGTGTGTTATTTTGTTGTGCTATCTGTGTTTGCGGCCATGTCTTTTTCTTATGGTGGCCCTGCGACGATCTATTTTGGAATTTGTCCTTAATGGTGAGCAGTCAAGTTTGTCTAAGCAGGTTAATCAAGTGATCGTAGGTAAAGGAGCTCAAGTGTTTCGATTAGTATTTTATAACAAGTTTGTAAAGTTGTATAAATAGCTCACCTAGTTTATTGGGTTGTAATTATTGGGATTTTGTAAGCCTTAGCACTTGACAAGTTGTTGAGTGTGGTGGTAATACCTCCGATTAGGTGTATGCTTCCGCAGTTTTATTCAAAGGTTGTTTATTTTTCTTTTATTCTTGTTTATCATTAGTTAGTAAATCGGGGGTGTTACAAAATGATAATCAAACAACTCCAAAAGATTGATAGTGTGATTACCTTTCGTAAACAATTAAGAAAATATAAGAGCAAGGTACTCCATCGATTCACGATTAACACTCACGCACAAAAATTGTAAGTTTGGGAAAATGTAATAATTATGGGTTTGATCAAGAGTTATCATGGAGATTGGAAATTGGAATCCCTCGTATTTTTAAATATTTTATAAATGAAATTTTATTTTATTAAAATAATATTTATTTGTATTTTTCCATAATTTAATTTTCAAATTATTAATTTGGGTCAAAAAAAATTTTAGGCTAAATTATTTTATTTACCTATATCCTACAATTCATTACTATAAAAACAAAGCCTAGCCCATTTGTTTATTTAATTGGCACATTATTTTCATGAGGCCCAATTTTACCCTACAATTTTCTCCTATAAATACCCCGTGAATCCCCAAATTTTCCCCTACACAAAAAGGTTTGTCTTATTTTCTTCCTCCCTCTTGTGTTCACTTCTTTTGTTAATTCAACCCAAGTTTAAATCTTTATCAATTTTTGTTATTTAATTTTTATTATTATGGTTTGATTATGTTTTATTATAAAAGATTATAAATTTATAAGTTTTATTATGTTTAAACTATGCATCAAAATTTCAAATTTATTTAGTTAAGAAATTAGGGTTTAAAACTTGATTTTCATGGTTTTAGGGCTTAAAAACGTGTTGCTAAAGTTATTAAATGTAAGCATGATTATATTTTGATTCTACTATGATTATGATGATGTTTAATTCAAAAGCAAGTTTAAAATTTTTCGTAGTGAATTTATGATTACAGTTCTTAATTTCTCTTAATCACGTTTTGACTCTGACTCGTCTGATTTTTGCAAAAAAATAGTGTTTTTCGTGTGTAAATGGCGTTTTTCGTGCAGTTTTTTAATTTTTAACGAAGGTTTAATGTTTAAAATAAATTTACAGATTTTTATAAAGCTTTAAACTTGCTGTAACTTTATGAATAAGTATGTATTTTAATGTTTTTATGTAGGAAATTTTAAGAATAATATATAAGCTTTTAATTCTAGCAAAAAGGAAGGTTTTAAAGTGTTGTTAAATTGAATTTTGAAGGTTTGATTGAGTTTTTATGAAACTAGTTGAATTCTAATTATATATTTCAAGTTTAGATTGTTGTATTCATACATTCTACTATTAAATTAAATTTTCAGATTTTTAATCTTGGTTTTAAAGGTTTTAAATCATAGTTTATGATGGATTTTTAGGTTTTAAACATACTAACCTACTACATGATGATTATTTCAAGAAGAGATGTTTATGAGGTTGTTTTATAATCTTAAACTAAATTTCCAGATTATAATCCTTACTTTAAAGTTGCTGAAATTTTATGTTATAAGCTATATTTTCATGATTTTAACATATAAACTTATACTTGAACTATTGAATTATTAACTTTGACTATTGTGGGTAATTTAAAAGCATTATTTCAATGGTTTAAGGGGTTTTAAAGTAAGTTAATATTGCTGTAAATTATATTGCTTGGGTATTGATTGAATTATTATTGTTTGGTTTAGGAGAGGGCTTTGTAGAAGGCGATTTTTAGTTCCGTAAGTGGCCAACCAACTCGTGTACTCAAGGTACGTACAAGGATACAAAAACCTTGACTTTAGAAGCATGTTTAAGGACTTGGAAAACCTTAGAATCATGTTAGGAAACTTATAGATTGGTTGGAATTGTATGGTAGTAAGTTTGATTGGTGATTAATGTGGTGATTGGCTTTGTTTCATGTATGAGAATTGCGTATTAATTTATCTTGTAAGTATTATTTATGCATTAACATGCAAGATGAGCATAGAGGCAAAGGTACGTGAATATGTGGAATGAATTATTGTATTACTCGTTCATAATTAATGAAATGGAATGAGTAAAGGAAGATTTAAAGTCTTATAAGACGAGGTTGAGGATTGAGGTGCCTTATGCACTTAAGGTGTTTATACACTAAGGTAGTTAAAGGATTCAATACTTAAATATTGTTTGTCACTAATAAATCAAGAATTGAATTGGAAATTTGAATTGTTTGAATGATGGATGTATGATTGGTTGTATTGTTTTGCATTTAAGTCATCACCAAGTTTAAACTGGTAAATCACGTAAAGTGCAAGATGGATGAGCAATAAAACTCTGGATTTGTGCACATCTGGAGTATTGACAAACAGGGGTTGGGGTACACGGGGTATTAGCCATGTACTTTTCAGAGGCCGTCTGATCTACGAGTCTCTTGTTTTCAAATACTTTTAAAATTATAATGAGTTAGATGAGATCTCATACTAGCTATGGCCACGGAGTGGCGCCCGTCTGCCATTGGATGTTTATTAATGTTTCCGAAAGGAGGCATAGGGTTTTCTTTTATTAATGTTCCGAAATGGAGCATAGGGGGACAACCTGGTCTATTGCTTAATCCAATCAATGAATGAAATGAATTATTTATTATTAATTAGTGAAGTCTTAGTAATGTTAACAATTGAGTCATGTGTTCGAGTCAATGATTATATTGCGTGTGTGCAGATTGATTTTTAGTAACATGCTAGGGCTCTTTGCTATATTTCGTAGCTTGTATGTACTCAGCGTTGCTGATTGCGTGCTTTTGTGTGTCTTTTCTTGGTCATGGCCTTCGCCCATCAATGACCCTGTAATGATCCAATTTTTACATTTGTAATATAGGGGAGCAGATTAATCACAGGTCTTACCTAATCTGAACTTGCATCAAGGTGATGGGATTTTGAGTGGAGTGTTGGTTAATCTCACAGTTTATTACATTTCATAAGTTTGGATTTAATTAAACTTTGGTTTGATTTATTTACAACTTTTATTGGGTTTTAATAAGGGCCTTAATGGTTCCAACTTGTAAGACTAAATTTGGTTTTGAAACTTATTGATAACTGAGTTAGTTTTCTGCTGCTAAATTCTGAACTAGCCTTAACGTTTGAACACGTGGCGGTAGCACGTCAGTAATTCTCTTGCAAATTGTTAAAGTTATTTACAGGTTTTTAAAGAGAGAATTATTAGGGTGTTACATTATTATTGTAGTACATTAGTGATGCAACCATACATTTAATCTACCTTTAACGTGCCATAATTAATCAAGGTTTAAAGATTTAAAAATTTTCGTCAAAAATGAAAAACCCCTCGAAAAACATGTTACTGGGTGGGTTTTGGCTTCTGGACAGTTCTCAAGAGGGTTAAAAATGATTTAGAACATTGATTCCACCCAAAATTCACTATTTTTGGGTCGAAACCTGGGTTTGTCAGCCAAAATTAGTATAAATACAAGATTACAATTAATTAAAACGAGCTTCTAATCTAATTAGAAAGCAAAACCAGAAATTTAAATCCATTTTAAATCACCTCAATTAATTATTAGTTACAATAATTAAAATGAGCGGGGTTTCGATACCGTTGTTAGGTTTCGTAGTGTCCAACACTACGTGGAATGAAAACCGCCCAAGACCCGTGCACTAATTAAAGTAACTAAACATGCAATCATATAATGAAAGCTCTAGCCTCGCAAGTGCGTAGACCTCCGACGGCTCGCGCCCTCGACCTGACCCGAGCGGTCTCTACCCCGAAGGTTAGTCGGGGCTAGACCAAAGAAAAACTAGAGTATTACGAACTTAAAGGTTTTCTCACTTTCAAGGAGATGCCTTATTGAGTTCAACTCAAGTACTTTTTCCCAAACCCAAAACTTGGGTATTTATAGGGAAGGAAGCCTTGATTTCCTGTAACCCTTCAATGTGGGAGAATTGCATTTTTTTCAATTTATTTTTAATTAAAAAACAAATTAAATTGCAAATGAATCAACAAGCTCCAAGTGGCACATGGTGAGCAAGAGTAGGTGAGGACCACCAAAGGGGGGGGACCAAAGCACCACTTGCTCCCCAAGAAAAAGCACCAAGACCAGTCCCCTCCATTGACCATTGCTGACCTCACACATGGCTGGTTGGTGCTGCCATGCTAGCAAGCACGCACAACCGCAGCACATGCACGCATAGCATGCTACTTGCGATGCTCGTGCTAGCGAGGCCCATCAAGCACTTGCGTGATGCCAGCCTTGCGATGCTGAGGCTGGTGCTGCTATGTGCGAGGCACTAGCATGCTAGCACGCCAGCAATGCTCGCCATGCCGCACCAGCTTGCTAGCCAATGCTGCTAGCTTGAGATGCTAGCAAGCTCGGCATGGCGCGAGGCCCAGCACGCTAGCACGCTAGCATGCTTGGCCAGCAAGCCTAGCACGTGCATGCTTGGCTTGCGGCATGCCTTGCAATGCATGTGGTGGCCTTGGCTAGCCTAGCACTCGCATGGCTAGGCCAATGCGAGGCTACGGCTTAGCTCGTACTTGTCGCTTGCTTGATATCTCGCCTTGTAGTATTCCAATTCGACTCGACTTACGACGCTCGGTTTCGACGCTATAAGCTCGATATTCGACGTCTTTGTTCGTAATACTCTAATGACTCATCTAATCCTTCAGATTGATTCGTCGTTTCGGATCGGTTACTCGATTGGGGTATGACCCGAAGGGTTCAGTTAAGATTAAGCCGTAACATTAATTATACATTAATGATCGGAAGCGGCCTCCACCTAGGCATTCCGATCACTTGACCTCACTGAAGAATTAGCTTTCTAATAATTCCGAACCCTCTATCAGAATAATACACTTGTTGGAAGGACACCATTCCTTTCAGATTTGGGGGTTAGGGTTTGGAGTTTAGAGTGAGAATGAGTGAGTGTCGTGGGTTAAAAGAATAGGAAGTTAGGAAAAAGAAAGGAAAGTAGAAGGATGTGGCTCGGTTTGGGTCGTACGCGCCCGCGCGTGGTAGCTTCGCGCCCGCGCGTGGGTCGCGCTAGAGGTCGCGCTGCTGATTTGCTCTCGGCATTTCTTTGGAGCGCCTACACACACTTGCTACGTGCCCGTGCACCCTTGTTTTACCTATTTCTCCTTCTTAAACCCCTTATTCAAGCATTCTTCATTACATTTACCTTCCATCACTTGGCTTAAAATCAATGAATATCAAGCACACTCTCATTACAAACACCTAACACCTCCAAATGATGCTCATGCTCAATCAAAAGAATCCAAATCGCATGAAAACGCCGTACATATACAAGCACAAAAACAAGTGAAGAAAAGAGAAGATAAGAAAAGGGAAATGAAAATTAAAATGAAAAGAGAAAAGTTAGCGTGTCGGGTTGCCTCCGGGGAACGCTAGTTTAACGTCCCTAGCTTGACCCGCTCTCCAAATCACGGAGGGTCAAAGAAGACTACCTTGTTCAAAATGGTGGAGAAGGTAAAGTCATTGCTAAGCTTTGGCAAAATCACATCATGAGACATATCAGCTTGAATCACAAAAACCGGATCAAGCATATTATGCCTCAACTTCTCTTTCTTTTTCTTGGGAACTCTCTTTCTCTTCTTTGATTTCTTCTTCCTTGCAGTTGTGAGCTCCACATGACCAACACTTGAAAAACTATTCTCGTCTTCCTTCAAAGAAAGCTTAAACCAAAAAGGCATTTCAAACTTATTCTCAAGCTTTGAGGACTCCTTGTCTTCTTCACTAACAATCTTGCTTTCAACACATTTAGGAGCATCATCATAAGCTACAAGCATATCATTAGTAGAAGACACAAACATGCAAGCATCACCATTCAAGGGAAATGAGTTAATGCACATAATTCCTTGCACACAGGATAGAGACTCATGCATTGACTTGAATTTAAAACTTGCCTTATCATTACCAGCACAGAAAGTAATAAGGCCACCCTTCACATCAATCAAAGCACCCGAAGTTGCTAATAATGGTCTCCCTAAAATGATAGGAATGTTGTCATCTTCCGCAATCTCTAGCACAATGAAGTCAACGAGGATAGTCAACTCTCCTATCTTGAGGGGGAAATCCTCAATTCTACCCTTGGGGAACTTAATAGAACGGTCAGCCAATTGTAGGGTCATGTTGATTGGAAGGAGCTCACCTAGCTTAAGCTTCTTGAAGACGGAATATGGCATGATGCTAACACCAGCACCAAGGTCACAAAGAGCATTTTGGAACAATTTTCCATTAATATCGCAAAGGATGGAGAAATTCCCCAGATCTTTCATCTTCTTGGGTAAGTCATTGTGGATAAGCACTACAACACTCCCCAACCTTCACTTAGTCAACCTCATTACACTCTCTTTTTCCACTTAAGATTTCCTTAAGGAACTTAGAATAGTTTGGCATTTGTGTCAAAGCATCGGTGAAAGGGATAGAAAGATGAATTTCCTTAAGTATGTCAAGAAATCTTCCAAATTGATCATCAATCTTGCTCTCAAGAACTTTTGAGGGTAGGGAAGTTTGGGTTTGATCTCATCCTTTTGCACACTCTCATTAATCTTGACCTTCTCATTTGCATCCTCACACTTTTTGTTAGACACATCATGCTTATCCTTATCAAGTGAATCCCTCTCCTTCTTTACTTCTTTGTTCTTCCTAGAAACACTCTATTCAAGGACCTTACCACTCCTAGTAATGATAGAATAAACCGGTTTATTAGGATCAATCCCTTGAGAAGGTAGAGAAGTAGGAGTAGCACTCTCTTCCAAAGTGTTTGCTAGTTGAGTGATTTGAGTTTCATGCATCTTGCTATGTGTCATCATTTCATTGAATTTCTTATCACTAACCGTCATGTAAGTGTTCAAAATCTTGGTTTGATTTTCAATTATCTCTTCCAAATTAGACCTAGAAGAAAAATAATAAGGTTGAGCATAGGAATTATCACCTTGGCCTTGGGTCTTTGGAGCAAAATCGGGTGGGGGACCCCTTTGAGCATTGCTTTGAAATTTTTCCCTATTTTGATTGTTCCAATTATCCCTATTTTGATTTTGGCCATAGCCTTGATTATGGTTACCATAACCTTAGTTATGATTACCATAATCTTGGCCTTGATTTTGGCCACTATAACCTTAGTTGTTATAGTTATCCCGGAAACCTTGGTTTCCTTGGTTCCTATAACCACTACCTTGGTTATAGTTGTCAAAATTGCCTTGGTTGTAATAGTTCCTATTCCCTTGGCTTCTTTGATTATCAAACCTTGAACCATTGTTGGTATTGGACACATAATTCACATGCTCATTCACATTATCATCAAAATCATCACATCCATCCGAAAAGGCATGAGGGCAATTAGAAGAATTATGCTCGATCATATGAACCACATATATCACAAAACAAGCATCCACTAGGCATGTTATTGAAAGTAGAAAGAGGAGTAGAGTTGGAAGATGTACCTCTCCCCTTATTTTGGGAGGGAAGAGTAGGTGTTAGAGATGAAGCACTCTCCAATTTGGCCCTGACGGAAGTCATCTCCTTCCCTAGATTTCAGATTTGTGAGGATAAGTTGTTGATGGAATTGAGGTGATCAACCGAGTACACCGTAGAGCCACTCTTGCTTGTTGATTCTCTCTCACATTCTTGCCAATCCATATAATGCCTCACTACATTTTCAATGATATCCACAACTTCCTCTTCCATTTTGTTCATGATGGGTCCTCCGGATCCCACATCAAGACAAGATTTACCTAGAGGGCTTAGACCACCATAAAAGATTTGAATGATTTGGTAGGTAGGAATTCCATGGTGAGGACACTCTCTTTGATAATCCTCGTACCTTTCCCAAGCTTCATAGAGGCTTTCATTGGATCTTTGCTTGAAACTTTAGATAAGTTCTCTCGCCTCCGCCGTTTTCTTTTGGGAGGAAAACCGGGATAGAAATTCCTTAGTAACCTCATCCTATGTCCTTAGTGAGTTTAGCTTGACTTCTTTATCCATCCATTCCAAGGCACGCCCTATGAGAGAAAAGGGAAAAAGCTTAAGGCGGAAGAATTATTGAGAAACCCCATTCACTTTGATAGTGTTGCAATACTTCTCAAATTCTTTGAGGTGGTTTAGAGGACTCTCATTGCCCTAAATTGTCGCCTCTCTATCGAAGTGATCATTGTTAGTCTAATTTCAAAATAATTCGCCGGTGTTGTAGGTGGAGCAATCCCGCTCTCAAACCTCTATGCAACCGAAATTCCCAATTCCTTCAATGCCACCCTTGGGTTTGCTCCCATGCTTGCTTGTTCTTCTTCTTGTGGTACTTCTTCACTTGGAGGGCTAGACCTCAAAGAACGGCTAGCAACTCTTATCCTTGAAATTTTCCTCTCTATTTCCGGATCAAATGCCACTAGAGAACGACCACGTGCTCTATGCATACAATCTCAAAAAAAATATTAGTAGCACGACTACCAATGTAGCCAAAAAGGGAAAAATCTTTTTGTGTTTTTCAAATAAAATGAAATAGACTCAACAACTATAGCAAACAACTACGCCAATTCCCAGCAACGACGCCAATTTATAGATGGTCAAAACACGTCGTTAAATGCTTAAAACCCTTATTAACAAAATTTATAACACTCAACCAAACCTAAACCGGGTATAGGGTAAGTTGAGGGTCGATCCACGAGGAATGGGGGGTCAATCACTATAGTCTATACGTTAAGCTATTTCGAAGAGTATATGAATGTGTAATTGAGTGAGGTAAACAAACAAAGTAAAATTGGATTAAAAATCAATATCAAAAGCACTAGGGATTAGGATCTACATACAATCATGATAGTTATGCTAATTGAAGGAAAATCAATCAACCAAATATTGCAAAGGAAAATTGTAATTGCAATCAAGAGAATCCAATAGGTTATCTCCTAGAAGTCAAGCTAGGTTTCCTCTATGAATTACTAGCAAGAAGAATCACGAATCAAATTCAATCAATAAATGTAATCCCTAAATCAATGGTTCGTGTCATTAGAGATCACAATGCAATCTAGCTTAAAAATCAAGGTTAGCTAATCCTTAACAATTCAAACACATGCACAATTCTATCAACCAATTTAATCACATCATTCAATCAATCAAAATCTAACAATTAGCAATGTTCCATCATTCATGCATGTTTCACCATCACCCTAGCAAAGAATCTACTACTCACTAAGCATGGTGGAAATGAAGAACAAAACTAAACTAATCATCAAAATCATCCTCATCATTACAAACAAACTATTAAGAATCAAATCAGTCAACAAACTTGAAAATGCAACAAATGATCAAAATCAAATGCAAAAGATTGAATTAAGAAAAGAAGAATATTCTTACAAACTTTAATCAAATCAAAGGAATTGAGCTTGCATTCAAAGTAGAAGGAAATTAAATGTAAAACTCATCCAATTCTCTCAAGTTTCCCTCTCTAAAATTGAAGAACTTTCTCTATCTAGCCTCTCTAATCTATTCTATGAATGAATTCTCCCTCTAGAATAACTAACTAAGGGGAAATAAAGTGGACGTCTAAAAAAACTCGTACATGCGCGCCCTCATTCCGGAATGCGCAGCTGCGAAGAAAAAGGCTACGGAACTGGGAACTCAGGTGGCGCACCCGCGCCTCAAGCCTGCGTGGAGAAGGGGATCTCCTCTGTGCGTTCATCAATGCAAGAGGTGCACTCCTCTTGATCGTCATTGGGGATGGCAGTCCCAAAATGAATTTACGATGGGTTCAATACCATATTTTCATGAGAGTGCAACATGAGGACGCAAGCATCAAGTCTTGGAGTAAGCCATCCCTTACTTTGTGAGCCATAAGGGAGCATCTACCTTGCACCTTAAGCATGTTCTAACCCGAGCAATCACCGTGAAGAGCCTTGAACTCCACCTTTCTCTGAAAATAAAGAAAAGCAACCAAGTAAAAGGGAAAATACTATAAAAACTACGAAAATACAAGAAAAAGGGAGAAATAACTAAAATGAGAGCAACTGGAGAATAAAAGAATAAAACTAAGGAAAAAGGCATAAAGAAGGCTACAAAAGCAACTAAAATCATCCCAAAATAATGTTATTTGAGTGCCATTTATGGCACTCATCAGGAGGCTGCCTTGCTAATGCGTCCAAACTCTTACTTATGGTACCCTTTTGACACCAAATAAACTTGACCATAGTGGAACATAAAACTTGACCTTAGGTTGCGAACTTCATTGCATCATTATGACTACGTGCCCTATGTGTGCATATTTGATTGCTTTAATCTTAACCTTAATGATCGTTCTTTGTCTATGGCGTTGGTTTACGACTAATGAATGCCAACGGACCGTACTCACTTAGTAATTAGCTCAAACTTTAAAATTGACGAAAAACTGGAAAAAACCCGCACAAACAAACCTGGAACTAACCACCGCGCCACGGCAAAATTTCCGCACCACGGCAGTTAGTGTCGTGTCACAACAACAAGTACCGCACCACAACATAGTTTGCCGTGACACGACAATAGTACTGTGCCACGGTACCAAGGGTATGAGTCCAGTCTGTCCTGTTTTAGTCTTTCGTGCTATTTTGGTCCACGCGTTAGTCGTTTTGATACTGTTTACATGTCTAGCCATGCGATCAAACCTGAAAGGAATGGTGTCCTTCTAACAAGTGTATTATTCTGATAGAGGGTTCAGAATTATTACAGAGCTAATTCTTCAGTAAGGTCAAGTGATCGGAATGCCTAGGTGGAGGCCGCTTCTGATCAGTAATATTAAGGTACAATAAATATTATAGCTTAATCTTAACTGAACCCTTCGGGTCGAACCCAATCGAACAACCGATCCGAGACGACGAATTAATCCGAAGGATTTAATGAGTTGACGGAGTTTTACGAATATAGACGTCGGATATCGAGCCTAGGGCGTCGAGACCGAGCATCGCAAAATCACAAGCAACAAGTACGAGCATAGCCGTAGCTAGGCTAGGCTAGCTCATCGCAAGCCTAGGCGCACCATGTGTGTGTGCTAGGCACACCATGGTGTGCTAGGCGCGCCACGCGTGCTAGGTGCACAAGGCGGCCCATCGCAGCCTTCACATGGCATAGCAGCACCATCGCAGGCCACACGCACCATGCACAACACTATCGCATGGCTAGGCCTATGCGTGTGTGCGTGTGCATGTGCCTAGGGCCATCGCAGGCCACACGCACCAAGCACAGCTATCGCAGTGCTGGGCACTTGCGTATGTGCGTGTGCGTGTGTGCCTCGCACCATCGCAGCAGCAGCCTCGCACAGCAGCACCATGCCAGGCATCCCCCTGTGTGTGTGCGAGTGCCAGTGCATGCTGGCTAGCAAGAAGCAACAACGAAGGGTGCCTGGGCTTGTGCGTGTGCGTGCGACTGGGAAGTGCGAGGGGCCTTGCGTGTGCGTGTGCGATGGCGAGAGAGGCAAAGGCCCAGCATCCCAGCAACACTAAGCACCCAGCCAGCAAGGCTGTGCGTGTGTGTGCGATAGCCAGGCAACAGCGCCCAGCACAAGCGTGGCTCACTAGTAGCACGCAAGTGCTGGGCTAGGTGATGCGTGCCAGCTGGGCAAGCTAGGCTAGCTGTGCTAGCTAGCTAGCGAAGCAAGCTGCCAGCACAACCATAGCTTGAGGCGGTTTGAGGTGAGTGGGGACCAAGGGTTTGGAGCATGCCTTAGGGAGCAAGACAATGGTCCCCCCCCCCAAGGTTCATGGTCCTCACCTAACTCTCTCACTCCCATTGACACTTGTTGCATTGTGATTGATTTGATTATTAATTTATTTTGGAATTAAATTAATCATCAAAATTATTCATTCTCTCACATTGGTTGGGAAATGAAGATCAAGGGTTCATTTCCCTATAAATACCAAAGTTTGGGTATTTGGGAAAGGACACACTTGAGTGGAAAAGTAAAGACAACTCTTGATTTGAGTAAACCTTGAAATTCGTAAAACTCCAAGTTTATATTTGTCCGGGCCTCGACTAACCTTCGAGGCTTAGGACGCTCGGGTCGGGTTCGAGGGTACAACCCCGTTGGAGACCTCGTATTTTCGGGGTTCAAGTAAAAGCTCATTGTTGAGCGAAGCACGCGTCAAAGGTATAATCTTTTATCCTTTCTTGTGTTTAATTATGTTTTGCTTGTTAATTGCATTTATTATGGGGGCGGGTCTTGGCGGATTTCTTTCCGCGTAGTGTGGGTCACTACGAAACCCTACAGCGGTATCGGAGCCACTCTCCTTTTAATTTTTGCAATTATTGATTAATTAAGGTATTTTAAAGTATGATTTAATTTCTGGTTTTGCCTTTCTAATTAGATTAGAAGCTCGTTTTAATTAATTTTAAAACTCGTATTTTTATCGATTTGGCTGTCGAACCCAGATTTTGGCTCAAAAATAGTGATTTTTAGGTGGAATCGACATTCTGAAACAGATTCAACCCTCTTTGAGAACTGTCCAGAAGCCAAATTCGAACCAGAAACCCAAGTTTTTGGGGTTTTTTTGTTTTTCAACGAAAATTTTAAATCTTTTTAAGCTTGATTAATGCAAGCATTAAAAGGTTAGATTAGATGCATTATTGTTTCCCTAATCTACTGCTATTTTAATTATCCTTGAGCATAATTATGGAGTTATAATTAGTGCTTGAGTTGATATGCTATTTTTCACACAAACTTGTTTTTTCACAATTATGCAAATAAATGGCATTAATGTGTAAATGTTTGATGTGAATGTGTAATTTTAAGTTCCCAAGTATGTTAAAGTTCTAATCTTTAAAGGTTTAAATGATTGGAACTCTAACCCTAAATTCCATATTGAACAAAGTTTGGATTTTTCATTTTTGGTTGATTAAAATCCATGAAGTTCAAATACTTGTGAGTAAAATTTTGATTGATCTTCATATTGGAAGATGTAATCTTGTTATTTTACACAAGTATGAAAGTTGGAAAATTTTTATCATTAGATGGTTAATTTATTTTTCCAACTCCCATTTGTCAAATCCATTATTAATTTGCATATTGGCTAAATTAATTATGGACATAGCTATTTCAATTTTAAGCATAAAAGAAGACCTAAATTATTTCAAAATGAATTTTGGATAATTTAGGCTTGTGCACCGTTAAAATTGAATTTAATTAAGTTGAACTTATTTTATTTTCATTTTTGCCCTTAAATTAGTTCTAAAATAAATTTAGATTAGTTTTATGTCACACGTAAATCGAGATTAAAATCCCGAGAAATGGCACGCAAATCAAGGCAAAAACACCCAAGCACCACCAAGGCTAGCCGGGCTGCCTATGGTGTGCACAGGGGTGTGCCTTGAGGGGCTGTTGTATGGCAGTGGGAGTAGCGTGCTGCCGTAGTGCTAGGTGCATGGCAGGGCTGCTGGAGATGCTTGTGCGTGCTGCTGGGCAGCGAGGCAGTAAGCCCCAGCCAGCCTGCCAGACGCTGCCAGGCACCAGCTAGCATGTGCAGCATGCGCAGCGAGCTGCTAGTGCTGGCTGGCGCAGCAAGCTACGCAGGGCGTGGATGCTGGCACACAGCACAGCAAGCGCAGCACATGGGCTGCCTAGCAGCCATGGTGCACACCCACCAAGCGTTTGTGTGGGGTTTTTTGCTTGATTTTGAGCTATGTAATTTTGCAAAAAAATTTTGCCGTTTTAAATTATTTATGTAATTATTTTAACAAGGTTAGACCTCGGTTTTTTCCGGCTTTTGCAAAATTTTGATTTTCACAAATTATGGGTTATGCTGACTTAATTAATTGGATTGATTAAGTATGGATGCGGAATATAGTAGGAGCTTAGTTAATTATGTGAGCAATTTGCTTTTAGAAATAATGGATTAAACCACTTTGACTAGTTTTAATTAGGCGTGTTAATTGGATTAACCACCTAAGTTAGTTACTAGTTTTGCGTGTTTAATTATGTATTTCGTAATGCATGGGCCATTCACAAATAGTGAATGGGTGAATGGAAGATTGTTTTCAAAACAGGTTATTGAAAATGGCAACTAGTGGGGCCCGACTAGGATAGAAAATACGGACTGTGTTCCGTTATGTATTTTTGTAAATCTAAATACGATCTGCGAACCGTTAAGTATTTTTGTACTTTAGATTAATCTTAGTCGTAGTAGCTAGTTATTTTATTTTGGCAAAGATGTCTCAAGACGACGTTTCGATGAAGACGAGCTAAGATGAAGACCCATGGAAATTGAAGATTTCAAGGGGTCATGCTAGTTGCCAAATGCATCTATTTTATGCTTTATATATATTATATTGTTATATATGAATGTTAGATGCATTTCTAGGATTTCATATGTTGCGACGATTAGTTAAGTTCACTTAAATCAAACCAACATAGAAACCCTAGGTCCCTTAATAATATTGAGCTAAAATTTGCCGTTCCATGAACAACACTTACCGAACTAATGCGCGTATATGATGGGCTACGCCAAAGCAAGGCATCACTACTTCCCTAGGAACGTAAGGTATACTAGGTGATGGGCTTAACCATTTCTTGATCTTTGGGATCTCGGAATCATTTTATTCTCGCCCATAAGGGACAATTTATTAATGCGTGGATAAAATGCTCAATAAGATTGAAAATATGCATGAACTCTTTTAAAATTTCAACTTATTGATTTATGAATGGTTTTTCATTTCAAATTCTTTCAATTGTAGAACAATGTCTGCAAGTAACTCAAACAACAACCAAATGTGCCCGGAACTCCCCGAAAAGTTGGCCTTTTCTTTAAACTTGGTCAACTTCAAGGAATGGGAGGAGGAACTCAGGAAAACTCTCCGGAATTGTTCCTTGGAGTATACTCTTGATACTCCCATTCCAAGCTTCTTTGCCAAAGGGATCATGACCGATGAGGCTCATGAAGAATGGTCTTCCAATTGCAAAAAGGTCTCACAACTTATGGCAAATTCCATCCCGGAAGATTGGAAGGAAACCCTTTCCTCCTACCTTCCGGACATGTTCCTCAAAGCACTTGAGGACGTTGTCAATGTAAGAGTCACCAAGAGTGACAATGGAAACTTTGATGGACTCGTGTTTGACTTGACTAGGTCACTCTCAAACATGAGGATAAAGCCACCAAACGTGGGATGTCTTGCTAAGGAAAGGCGTCGGCTTTGGACCAAGGTCTACAATGCCAAATTGAGACCCAGCATGCCCAACCGACCTCATGTGCTTAGAATGACTAGGCTCTTCAAACACATGCAGCTTCTCGGAATCTCATTGGAGGATGAGATGGCGGGAATATCTTGCTTGCTTCGCTCCACTCGGGCTATGATGCACTTAGAGTGCATATAGCTGCAGGAAAGGAGACACGCTCCTTAATGGTGGTGGTGCAACTACTCAGCCGAGCCACCGCATGTGGAATGACCGAGAGGCCCTTAAGAGCAAGGAAAAGGGAGTTCAAGAAGCATCAAGTCTTGGAGTAAGCCATCCCTTACTTTGTGAGCCATAAGGGAGCATCTACCTTGCACCTTAAGCATGTTCTAACCCGAGCAATCACCGTGAAGAGCCTTGAACTCCACCTTTCTCTGAAAATAAAGAAAAGCAACCAAGTAAAAGGGAAAATACTATAAAAACTACGAAAATACAAGAAAAAGGGAGAAATAACTAAAATGAGAGCAACTGGAGAATAAAAGAATAAAACTAAGGAAAAAGGCATAAAGAAGGCTACAAAAGCAACTAAAATCATCCCAAAATAATGTTATTTGAGTGCCATTTATGGCACTCATCAGGAGGCTGCCTTGCTAATGCGTCCAAACTCTTACTTATGGTACCCTTTTGACACCAAATAAACTTGACCATAGTGGAACATAAAACTTGGCCTTAGGTTGCGAACTTCATTGCATCATTATGACTACGTGCCCTATGTGTGCATATTTGATTGCTTTAATCTTAACCTTAATGATCGTTCTTTGTCTATGGTGTTGGTTTACGACTAATGAATGCCAACGGACCGTACTCACTTAGTAATTAGCTCAAACTTTAAAATTGACGAAAAACTGGAAAAAACCCGCACAAACAAACCTGGAACTAACCACCGCGCCACGGCAAAATTTCCGCACCACGACAGTTAGTGTCGTGTCACAACAACAAGTATCGCACCACAGCATAGTTTGCCGTGACACGACAATAGTACTGTGCCACGGTACCAAGGGTATGAGTCCAGTCTGTCCTGTTTTAGTCTTTCGTGCTATTTTGGTCCACGCGTTAGTCGTTTTGATACTGTTTACATGTCTAGCCATGCGATCAAACCTGAAAGGAATGGTGTCCTTCTAACAAGTGTATTATTCTGATAGAGGGTTCAGAATTATTACAGAGCTAATTCTTCAGTAAGGTCAAGTGATCGGAATGCCTAGGTGGAGGTCGCTTCCGATCAGTAATATTAAGGTACAATTAATATTACAGCTTAATCTTTACTGAACCCTTCGGGTCGAACCCAATCGAACAACCGATCCGAGACGACAAATTAATCCGAAGGATTTAATGAGTCGACGGAGTTTTACGAATATAGACGTCGGATATCGAGCCTAGGGCGTCAAGACCGAGCGTCGCAAAATCACAAGCAACAAGTACGAGCACAGTCGTAGCTAGGCTAGGCTAGCTCATTGCAAGCCTAGGCGCACCATGTGTGTGTGCTAGGCGCCCCATTGTGTGCTAGGCGCGCCACGCGTGCTAGGTGCACAAGGCAGCCCATCGCAGCCTTCGCATGGCATAGGAGCACCATCGCAGGCCACACGCACCATGCACAACACTATCGCATGGCTAAGCTTATGCGTGTGCATGTGCCTAGGGCCATCGCAAGCCATCGCATGCCACACGCACCAAGCACAGCCATCGCAATGCTGGGCACTTGCGTATGTGTGTGTGCATGTGTGCCTCGCACCATCGCAGCAGCAGCCTCGCACAGCAGCACCATGCCAGGCATCGCCCCTTGTGCGTGTGCGTGTGCGAGTGCCAGTGCATGCTGGCTAGCAAGCAACAGCAGCGAAGGGTACCTGGGCTTGTGCGTGTGCGTGCGACTGGGAAGTGCGAGAGGCCTTGCGTGTGCGTGTGCGATGTCGAGAGAGGCAAAGGCCCAGCATCCTAGCAACACTACGCACCCAGCCAGCAAGGCTGTGCGTGTGTGTGCGATAGCCAGGCAACAGCGCCCAGCACCCAGCAAAAGGCGTGGCTCGCTAGCAGCACGCAAGTGCTGGGCTGGGTGATGCGTGCCAGCTGGGCAAGCTAGGCTAGCTGTGCTAGCTGGCTAGCGAAGCAAGCTGCCAGCACAACCATAGCTTGAGGCGGTTTGAGGTGAGTGGGGACCAAGGGCTTGGAGTATGCCTTAGGGAGAAAGGCAATGGTCCCCCCCCAAGGTTCATGGTCCTCACATAACTCTCTCTCTCCCCTTGACACTTGTTGCATTGTGATTGATTTGATTATTAATTTATTTTGGAATTAAATTAATTATCAAAATTATTCATTCTCCCACATTGGTTGGGAAATGAAGATTAAGGGTTCATTTCCCTTTAAATACCAAAGTTTGGGTATTTGGGAAAGGACACACTTGAGTGGAAAAGTAAAGGCAACTCTTGATTTGAGTAAACCTTGAAATTCGTAAAACTCCAAGTTTATATTTGTCCGGGCCTCGACTAACCTTCGAGGCTTAGGACGCTCGGGTCGGGTTCGAGGGTACGATTCCGTTGGAGACCTCGTATTTTCGGGTTTCAAGTAAAAGCTCATTGTTGAGCGAAGCACGCGTCAAAGGTATAATCTTTTATCCTTTCTTGTGTTTAATTATGTTTTGCTTGTTAATTGCATTTATTATGGGGGCGGGTCTTGGCGGGTTTCTTTCCGCGTAGTGTGGGTCACTATGAAACCCTACAAAACCACACGTCTTATAACATCACGTAATCACTCACGAGTCAAGTATAGTCCACACACTTTTTATATTCGACTCAAGTCATTCAGCATGTCGTTTATGATAGTACACTAGGTTCATGAATGTGTCTCCTTTTTCCGTCAAAATAAAGAATGTGTGGAGTTTTCATAAAAAAAAAATCTCCTCTCTCTATTTCTTTCCTATATGGAATGTTAAGTCAAGCCATTAAGTGAATTTGTTTGATTTCACAGTACTTGGTCAAGGAGCAAGAGTCGATTGGCACGGCTCAAGACATCCAAGGAAACCTCCATCCTCTTTACAAGCTAGGTCCATCACCGTCACATCTAATCCACTTTCACTTCACTCCAATGGCTAGTAAGGAAGATATCGAGCAACTCAACAAGTTAATCGAGACACTCATCACCATAATACAAGGCCTTGACACTAAGGTCACTACCTTAATACAAAACAATGCCACTTTTGTTACAGTTGACAAGCTCTGCATGGCACAACCTTCCACTGCTTTTTCTGTGAAGAACAAGCATCACAATAACAACAACACTTGGAAAAACAAGAAGAATGTCATTCCTTCTTCTTCGTCTTCTAAGCTTAACAACGCCACCAACAATATGTGACAATGCGATCTCAACGAAATACCAGCTTAAAACATATCTCTCTCAAGGTAAAAGAGAATATACACTCCTTTGGGAATGACATATGATGCTGCCTTGATTTCCTTTACAGTCAAGGTCTAATTAGACCCATTGGACCATTTCCAAAACCAAAACCTGAACAAAGGATCACCAAATGGAATGTCAAGGCTCACTGCAAGTTTCGCCAAGGAAAAGGCCACACAACCGAACAATGTTGGTATTTGAAGGTCGTTATTCAAGATCTAGTAGATGCAAACAAACTTCATGTTCCTCTAGGCGGCAAGAAGTGATAGATTGCGATGAAGACAAGGCGCGAGATGAAGCCTCAGCACAAGATTTCATGATGATTTTTGTTCTTTTATCATTCATTTCCCTTTCCCCATTCATGTCTAGCATAGATTTTCCGTTTTGAATTTCTATATGTTTCATGAATTTCGTTCACCTTTTCCATTGATAAAATGAGCATATTTCCTTTACATCTCGATTATAGCACTTTTCATTCATTCCCAACCAAAAAAAAAAAAAAAAAATTTGCCAAACCAAACACAAGGTACACCAATGATTAAAGGCACCTTTGCAACCCATTATTCCCATTAACCATTCAATCACATATCCATTTCTTCACTAACCACTTTGAGCATCGTCTAACGTTTGGCCTTCATTTATTCAACCCACGTACACCACACCTTGGGGTAGGAAGGTGTGTAATTTGTGTAACATTCAAAAGCAAGCTCCAAAACAAAAAAAAAAAAGAAAAAGTGAAACAAAAAAAAAGAAAAATTGCGGCTCGAATTGCGGCTCGAATTGAGTGCTTGGTACCGTGCCTAAGAAACATGAATGTTAAGTGACTGATGGACCGCATGATCCGAGATCGCCCACATTGATTCAAAAGAATAAAAAATAACAAAAATTCAAAACAAAAAAAAATATGATAAATAATGCTTGCAAGTTCAAATTTCAAATACACAATTACACATCTTTGGGGGGTTTCTCTCGGGTCTTGAGCGTTTTATCCATTCTTCTCCAACCTGCAGCTTAACCACATTACAACCCTTGAAAGACCTCTTTGAGGTGTACATACACTTGTGCAAAGTTCGGCAAGAGCTACGTTCAGCCTGATTCCTAACGGATACGTAGGCAACCTCACATCGAGGTGCGGCCACATTCATATTCATATCCTTGTATGATCGAGTCAAAAAATGTCTAATGTTCATCCCTATCCACCTAGAGCTATACTTGGGGGCTTCAACCCACATCACTTAGCCTATCCAGCCTAAAGAGCCACCATCTCGACTCTTTTCACATCTCTTTCCATCACCATAGCCTTTGCAGCCTCACCTTAGTATCACTTTCACACACTTCATTCACATATTCATGGCCATATCCTCCTTCCCATAGGAACCCTTTATCATGAAATCTTGTTTCCACACCACGCATGCTTCACGACACCATCCAACAAAGTCATCATCATTCGATAGCATTATCACAAATGTACTTAGCTTCCTGACCTAGGTACATTTATCAAGATTCATGCAAGATGTGCTTAGCTCCCTGACCTAAGTAACATTCACTATTGCATACATTACATTTTTCTTAGATCCTTGACCTAAGCAACTGTCATTATTTCATGCATTACTCAACAATCACCATTGTATACGTGCTTAGCTTCCAGAACTAAGCGACGTTCAAGATTATTTATTCATACACTATATTTGATGCTTAGCTCCCTGACCTAAGAAACATACACCGATAATAAACTACGATTATAATGTGCTTAACTTCATGACCTAAGTTCATTCATTGATCGTGTCACATGATGAAACTGTCCTTAGCCTCATGGCCTACAAACATTCATCATGCACGAGCAATTCAATTTGATGAGAAGAAAATGCATGCGATTCATCTCGCTTTGCTCTTGAGGAAGTTCAAAACTTTTTCCTTTTTTCATTTCTTTTTCTTTTAGGGAAGTTTAAAAACTTTTTCAAAATTTTTATCGAGGGAAGATTGAAAACTCTTACTCCTTTTTTCACGTCTTTCTTTTTCGGGAGAATGTCGGTACCCTCCATTCATGACAAAATCCTCCACTCATGACAAAAAATGATGGAAATTTTTGCATTTTCAGTAGCGCACACTCAAACTATACATATACACACACAGTCACAAGTCATACACATGTTAGGTCGTGTCAAGTTAAGCTTGGTCAAGTCAGTTGGTCAAGTCAATCACAGTCCATACGAGTCCTTTGGCAAAATTCTATTTTGTGGGTCTCAGGTATAATCAAACAAATTATCTTCATCTACAACCCACGTTCAAGGAAAATTGAACCATTATCATTTATCAAATACCTAGTGATCATCTCCCGAGGCGAGGACGATTCACGTTGCAAGTTTCTCAAGGCATAAAGACTTGTAATTTCTCAATATCAGACAAGCTTTTCCCGAGGCGTGGAGAATTGTCGGTCGTTGCACACTTCTCGAGGCGTATAAGTCAGCGATTGTGTCCAAGCGTGGACGATAAATTTTATTATCAGACAAGCTTTTCCCAAGGCGTGGAAAATTGTCGATCATTGCACACTTCACGAGGCGTAGAAGTTGGCGATTTCGTCCCAAGGCGTGGACACTTAGTGTTATTCTCGGAGTATGGAATTTCACTTGTAAGCTACTCTGGGCGTAGGAATTCACTATAGAGTTCCCGAGGCGAGGAAACTATCATACATCAATCTTTCTGAGGCGTGGAAAAACATCATCTAATAGAATTCCGAGGCGTGGAAAAACTATCTCATATTAATCTTCCCGAGGCGTGGAAAAATATCATCTAACAAAATTCCAGAGGCGTGGAAATATATCATCTAACAAAATTCCCGAGGCATAGAAAATCATAATCACGTGGACTTCTCAAGGCGTAGAAGACTACCAAAACGTGTTTGTTGCCATGCACTGGTGTCAGATATGCATTATATACCCTTACTCTTTTATCTGTGGAAATAACGCTTTTCTGCAGGCATCAACGTATACAGAGTGATTTAGGATCGTAGAACGTCTTAAATCATTCTCCATCCCAAGCGACTACTTTGACTATCATTTTCGAAACTTACGTTTTTGCAAACTCGGTCAAAGTGGGGACTTTTGTAGACACCTAAAAATGTCTCCCCAAAACCAAACCCGATGATGAACAACCTTTCACCGCCATTATTGGTCAGGTCGAGTATTTAATCTCGGGACTGCTTAAAACCCATATTCAGTCAAACATAGTCAGCCCACAAATCAGTCCAAGCATTTAGTCAAACTCAGTCCAACCTCCATTTTAGCCCAAACCCTTTTTAATTCATTTCGTGTTATTTATTAATTAAATCCGATTAATAAATAATAAAACCCTAAGCCTGAAATAATTCCAGAATAGCTGAAATGGCGCCTAATTATCACATGCTTAATGCTTAAGTAAAATATAAAAATGAATCTAGACGAAATTCTGGAAAACACAAATGTCGCGACACGACAAAATCTGTCGCGACACGGTAAAATCTGCCGTGACACGGCAATTATCTAGGGTTTCTCCATGGTGCATTTCAATTCTAGGGTTTCATGCTTCACCCTTCACATTTTTTCTATAAATAAGAGGCTGATTTCTCTTGTTTCGGGGGGACCAACACATATTCTAATTCCGCTCTCTCTTATTCTAAGCCTTAAACCTATTCTCCTAATAATTACACCATTCCTTCCCTTAAGCACTCCAAGGAGTCCATACAACACCCAAAGTTCCGTACTTAATCCAAGGTGTGAAAGGTAGAACCGATTGAGGGTTTGGGCCAAATCAACTCTACTATTATTTAATTTAATTTCCATTATTATTTATTTTTATTGAAGTTACTAACAATTTATTCATGATGTAGCAATTTAAAGGAGCGTACGGAATGTGAGTAATTAATTAATTTAATTTAATATTTTATTTTATAGTGCTAGTATCATGATTAGGGCTATTATGATTTGATTTTACTATCGTTATTATGGCTAAACTGCTTCCAATGTTAATGATGATTTTATTATATTTATAGATCACCATATTGCATGTTTAAAGGGAATATGTAATTGAATATAATGTGCCTAATAAGATAATTTGGACAACCGGTTTAGGTTCCTTTTTAATCTTGTTGCTTAATCAAGTGATCACGATATTTAGAATTATGTGGTGCATTAGCATTCAACCAATTTAGCCTAATACTAGTTTGGAGCAAATTGAATCTTTGTTTGCATGCCTTTGCGATCGCAGGAATACTTTTCACTATAAGAATCGAGTAGAGGTTAATACGGGCAAACATGACTCCATGACTCACTTCGTACCATCATCCCCAATCCTCCTTTCGTGGTTTTGAACCATATGGAATTAGTAATCTCATGGATTATGAATGGGGTGTAACCTTCACGGGTCAATCGTTGTTGCCTTTCATTGTCACTTATGGTGGTTGCCTTATAATGATCCGTTAACAGTTTACAAGTTCTATAAAAACTTGTTGGCGGCTCCCTATTTTGCTTTGTCCCTAATCATGTCCCTAATCGTATATGTCAATTCCCGCTTCCTATGAGTGCCAAACATATTCACAACATGCTTACATAGGTGCACTTCGAATGACACCTACACCCTCTGCACAATTAATGAACATGAAAGGAGAGATGGGGTCCCCCCTGTTGAAGCCCTTGCTAGGCTTAAGCTCAAAAGTTAGGAAACCGTTGAACAAGATAGAATAGGACACCGAGGCTATGCATCTCATAATAAGCTCACAAAACCCAAAATGAAACCAAGTTTTAACATCATACCTTTTACGAAGGTCCATTCAACACGGTCCTAGGCTTTACTCATGTCTAATTTTAGGGCCATAAACCCCTTAACCCCTTTTTTTTTTTCTTCGAGAGGTGATGAAACATCTCATATGAAACTAGTACATTGTCCGTAATTAAGTGCCTAGGAACAAAGACACTCTGTGACTCACTAATCACATGTGGCAGAGTGAGTTTAAGTCTGTTGGATATAACCATGGAGATCAATTTGTACAACACATTACACAAACTAATCGGTCTATAGTCTCGAGGTGACTTACACTCATTCTTCTTTGGAATGAGGACAATGTGAGTATGGTTAATCTCTTCCATCGATTCACCATTATTTAGAATATTCAAAGTGTAAGAGATCACTTCATCCCCCATCAAGTGCCAATAATTTTTTGTAAAAAAAGAGTTGGCATCCCATCGGTTCCCGGTACTTTCGTCGGGTGCATTTGTTTCAACGCCTTCCGAACCTCCTCCCTTGTAAATGTAATAGTTAAACATTCATTCATTTCCTCAGACACTCGATTCTGAACTTTGTCAAGAACAAGTGCCATATCAACATTGCCATTAGAATTAAAAAGAGATTAGAAATAGTCAAGGAAAACCGCCTCCACTTCCTGTTCATCATCTCTCCAGGTCCCCCCTTCGTTAATAACACCCTTTACAGTATTTCTATGGCGACGCTAGTCAGCTTTCATATGGAAAAAGGAAGTATTTTTGTCTCCTTCCTGTAACCATGTTTGTCTTCTTCTCTAAGCCCAATATTCTTCTTCACGAAGTTCCAGTTCATCAATCTCATGGTCTATTTTCCGCATCACACCAATGTTCTCGGCTGTTGGGGGGGCATCAATTAGTGTTTTCATTTGATCCCTCCTATAAGTGATTTCTTCCGAAAAATCATAGCTACGGGATTTGCTCCAGGAATTCAGATTATTTGCACAAGTTTTTATTTTTCTCAAAACGTCATAATCCACACCCAAACTCAACGAAATGGCAACAATGTTTCCACATTCATCATCCCTAAGCCACTTCTTCTCAAAGCGAAACCCACGTTTTCTCTGCTTATTTCTGTTATTCACACGCAACTGTTTTTGTATTGTAATGTTAATGGGCGCATGATTAGATTTTCTTCTGGAAAGATGCTCCACTTTTGAGCATGGGAACTTCTCAAACCACAAGTCAAAGACAAGAGCGTGGTCAAGATGTTCTTGGATATTTTCCCCACCTTCCCTATTATTCGACCAGGTGAACCTATATCCTTCCACGTGTAAGTCACGTAACTTACATTTATCAACCGCATCCCTGAAACCATCAATCAAGCTCTGTTGAGTTATGTTTCCACCCATCTTCTCGTCATGACTCAAAATCCCGTTATAATCACCCACGCACATTCATGGCAAGGAGCATATCGTATTTAGATAAAGAAGCAGTCTCCATGTGTCCTGCTTTCTACCTACTTCGGAATAGCCATATTCCTATCATGTGCCATTGTATACCCTCACTGTTGGTGGCAGTGAAGTCCATATGATTCAAGGACTGTGAATGCAGAGTTAAATCAATTTCATCATGCCAGAACATAGCAAGACCCCCTTTTCTTTGCCTTCCATCACCTTCACAATCAACACTTACAAAAATTTTCAGATTTAGCTTTCGTTTCACACTCTCCCACTCCTTACCTTTTAACTTCGTCTCTGAGAGGAAGACAAAGTGGGGATATTCAGTTTGAATCACAACTTCCAGCACGACGTTCTCTGCACGTTGGCTCCCTAACCCCCTGCAGTTCCACGAAAGGCCTATCATTGTAGTTCTCGGGGTTACATAACAACCTCCACTACTGTAGAAAAGTTGACTTCGTTTCCGTCCTTGTTATCTGACTTCCCTTTTTTTTAAAACACCATACACTCTTCCATCCTGGTATTTTCCTCATCCTCACCTAACTTCCTCTGCCCACAATAGGTTTTGCATCTGTCTCCATCTGAAAATGATGTTTTACCTTGTGGATCTTCCTTAGTTTTCTTGTTTGTAATAATTTACTCCCCTCCTTTACACCTTCAACATTCTGGTCTGGGGCCTGTTGCGTAGATTGTACAAAGTTATTATTCCCTTCTCCATCAGTCACATTCTGTATGAAATTGTTAGTCACAAACTCATCTTCTGCATTGTTATGTGTCTCATAAGTCGGGGAATCCAGTGTTAGGAGTGTGATAGCCACATTTTTTAATTGTTTGGCCACCTCACCTAACCCTTTGCTTACCTCATTATTAACGCCCTTCCTGTCCTTCTTAACAAACAATTGTCTAGCATATGATCCCTCTTTGTCTGTCTCTCCACAATCATCCCCTTTATTGATTTGCCATGGTGAAGCCCTCAACCTATCGCTATAATTTCTTTTTGGGTTGTCAGCATGTTGAGCCTCCTCACAGTCTTTGTCTCCATGACCCAATTTCCCACGTACATAAAAGAATAGGGAAACTACTCGTATTTCACCATGAATTTCTCGGTGAAACCTCCTCTCATCTTCAAGTTGACTTCCCTAACTAAAGGCATTCTCAAATCAATTAAGGTACGAATATGGAGTGACTTATTAATCCCAATGACGTCTGACTTATCAACACTCAAGAAGGTTCCCACCTTGTCTCCAATTTTTCTCGCATTCGCTTCATTATTTTGCCCCAATATCGACAAATCGTATATCCTAATCCAAAATGGGGTATGGAACAGGGGTATTTCGGACGATTTCTTTCAAGTCTCTAATAATTTCACTTAGAGCAAAAGTATTCCTATCGAAATGTCATGGTTGAGAAGTTAACACAAATTCCTTATCCTTCCAATGGTGGAATTGGAAGAATAAGACATTTTTCTCGATACAATTTGCTTCCATTCCATGTTTAGGGTTCCATATCCGTTTCATAGTCAAAATTAAGGCATTCACGTTGACATGCCTTTCGGTCCATATCTTACCCACCATCCCTAATGAAACCTTTGCCTCATCCTCCTCTTCTCCGTCCGACCACCTCCCAGCCAAACTCTAATTCGCAATCCTCCTTTTCTCCATCTTTATTTGCAATTACTTTTGGATCATTATCATCTGCCATGATTGAGATGAGAAAAGCACAGTAAAACTCACACTAGAAAGAGGGAAAAACCTTCGAAAACAAAGGCGAAAACTAGCAGACGGCTAGAGAGGCCCTCCCAAGAACCGTAACCCTAGAGGGAATTTTAATATTTAATACTCCGTACTTTTAACATCAATTCACAAAACTCTCTCTCCCCCCTTTCACTAATGAACTACTAAACATCGCCCGCAATTCTCTACATAAAGCCCACAAAAATTAGGTGAATTGACACTTTTGCCCTTATATATTAAAAAAAACTCATCTTCTCTCTACTCTCACTTCTCTCTAAAAAAAATTCAAACCACGAAATGTCGAGGCGATAAGGCAAGGAATTGGCGGTGGCAGAGGCGGAGGGAAGGCGGTCACACGATGGCAAGGTAATTTTTTAAAAAAAAATTAAAAAAAAAAAAAAAAAAAAAAAAAACCTCGAAGAGGGCGGGGCACCTAGCCAGGACGTCGTGGCCACGGTGGCGGCGCCCAAGCCTAGACGCCAAACCCATGGCAACGGCAGCTAGTCGGGACACCAAGGCCACGGTGGTGGCGTCTTGCGAGGGCGCCGCCGCCGTGGCCTTGGCGTTCTATCCAGCGACATCCGCCGTGGGGCTGGTGGCTGGGACGCCACCTCCCTTTTTTTTAATTTTTTTTTGGTTTTTTTTTTGGTTATGTTTATATTTTTTTTTCAATTTTTTTTGTTTATTTTTATATATTTTTTCAAATTTGTTGTATTTTTTATGTTTATATCTCCTTTTCAATTATTTGTATTTTTTTTGTTTATTTTTATATTTTTTTTTCCAATTCTGTTGTATTTTAATTTTTTTTTGTAATTTTTTTATGTTTATATTTATTTTGTATGTTTTGGTAATTTTTTTGTTTTTATTTTGTATTTTTTTGTTTTTATTTTTTTATTTTCAGTGTTTTGTTATTTTTTTTTATGTCAATGTGTTAGTATTTTTTTTTGTTTATTTGATATTTTTTTTTTATTAGTTTTTTTTTTTAATTTTTTTTATGTTTATATATATTTTGTATGTTTTGGTTTTTTTTCTTTTTGTGTGTATTTTTTTAATATTTTTTTAGTGTTCTGTTATTTTTTTTTATGTCAATTTGTTATTATTTTTTTGTTTATTTGATTTATTTTTTGGTTAGTTATTTTTTTCTAATTTTTTTTATGTATATATATATTTTTAATTTTTTTAATGGAGTTAGGTATTGCATTTTTGACCTGGTGCGAGGAAGAGTATGGAAGTTATTAGAAGTAGAAACTACTCAATGCAGAGCTCAGGACCCAGACATGCTAGATCCCATGGTATTTCGGCCTCGGCTCACAGAGAACGGGTTCACCATCTTGAGGAGGATGAAGATGATGATGGTGAGGAGGATGAGGAGGATGCAGATGAGGATGTGGACGATCAGAGTGGACCATATGATGATTAAGGTCCATTCAGTCAAAGGCTTAATGATATGTATGAGACGCATAGAGTAGATGTGCGTAAGGGTAGAGATGGTAGATTTGTTAGTAGATCTGGCACATCATCTGCGTCCACTGTAGTTGGGCTGAGGCTTGGCCGGAGGAGAGCGAGATGTTCGGCCGATTGCAGGGCACTAGAGTGAGTCACCTTCCTGCCACCATGCACGATAAGATTGACTCAACGCTGATCACGGCTTTCGTTGAGCGACGGCAGCCGGATACGAACTCTTTCAACCTTCCGTTCGGTGAGATGACAATCATGTTGCATGACATCGAGGCCATCCTTAGAATTCGCGGAGAGGGAAAACGACTTTCTATTGTGACTGATACGAATCAGACAGATTTGTTGGCGGAGCTGTTGGCGATGGACAGGGTTGCGCTGTACACCGGGGCACTTGGTGTTTAAGATCACGGCAGTGTGAAGATCGCATCCGTCTTGGCACCCCACTGCACGTAGGACGCATGACGCACAGCTGGCTGCATATGTTTTTCTTCTCCTCGGGTGTACCTTGTTTCCGGATAAGAGCGGAAACAAGCTCAGGCCATGCGACATAGTTGACGTGTGTGAGCCCGACAGAGTAGGCCAGTTTTCTTGGGGCTCGGCTACGTTGGCGTATCTGTATCACCAACTAGGATTTTCTAGTCGGGCTAACGCGGCAGGTATCACTGGATGTCTGACTTTATTACAGACTTGGATATACGAGTTTTTTCCTGCATTTCGACCACACCACGACCCACTTCCTATTGGGGATGGGATGCCACGTGTTAGGGCGTGGAGTCCGTGGTTCAAGAAGAAGTCCACAGACCGCCTCTGATCGATACGGTTATTGCTTGACAGGATGTCCCCCTTAGAGGTAAAGTGTATAAATTATTTATAAGTTTATATTGTGATGCATTTATTATATGAATCTTACTAATTTGAAAAAATTTGCAGGTGAACTGGATGCCTTTCGGCCAGAACCCTAGTAATAGGGTACCTAGGACCCTCTACACGGGACTCATTCAGTATCGTGAGATCGTAGAGGCGTACATGCCCCAGCGTTGTCTTCGCCAGCTTGGATTTGTCCAAGTTGTCCCTCCTCCACCAGCATAGCCAAGTAAGGCGGTCTGATCTGCGTCGTCGAAGGAGTATGTCATCTAATGGCCGAAAAGCATGATTGCTATGTGGGAACAGTTTCCGATGGTTGCCCGCCTATGGACTGCGAAGCTGTAGAGGCCACCAACTGGGGTGAGTGCCATGTGTGACCAGCACTGCATGGAATGGTACAACCGGTATTCGCACCTAAGGTTGATCAGAGACCTCGACCATGGCGACGACGCCGATGATCATGATGTGCCACCGCCCACTGCCGTGGATGCGGTATGTCTCATAAAACATCTATTGTTGTGTTTGTTTGTTTTTAGAATTATATATCGTTATTGAATATTATGTTTTTTGTTGTGTGTAGTGGATGGGAAAGATGATGCAGGTGGGACAAAGACTCTCTCAAGAGAGGAACAACATGACGACTGCATCAGGTAGAGCTGCTATTGATGATTTGGACCAGGCCCTTACGCTGTGGCAGTGGGCGTCAAAGAGGGATTGCTGATTTGTTGGCAGTTTATGTATAGATCATTTTGTACATTATCATAGTAGTTTGTAAAATCTGACATTATCGTTTAAGTTTGTAATATTTGACATTATCATTTTAAGTTTTTAAAATTTGACAGTATCTTTGTAGTTTGTAACCCGCAAATACTAATTAGTATGCATGCAAGATATAAATTTAGTCAAAATTAGAATACAAAAAATAAATGTCTGTATAAAAATAGCAATACAAATACAAGGTTACATAGGAAAGGTATATGCTAGAAAAACTAAAATGCAGCTAGGTTGTTCCATTGATGGATCCGGTCATGATACAGCACATCCCAACCCCTCTACGCTTGGTGTGCGAATGGTGTACCACCGAGGTATGATCGATGCCACTGAAAATCGGATGACAGGTCCGATCAGATGAAATGTCTGTATGACGACCCTAGAAATGCAATAGCTAACTCTCTTACCGGTCTAGTGATAGTCTCATGCGAAGACCAAGGGAGAACCGTGGTACATGGAAAATAAGCTCAACTATGCAAACCAAGCCCAAAATGCATGACTGCACACTTGTAGATGTTTGTAACGGCAAAGAGATCAAGTGGCGTGTCGAACCAATGATTTTGACCGCAAGGTCCTCTTCCCCACCGGATACGCCGCAGAGAACTATCCAAGTCTTTGCCGTACACATGACGATTAACATCTCGGTTTAAGGCAATTTCACTGTACATCAACTGACGCACTAAAGCATAGTTGTCTTCACCCATCTGAAACACATCAGCCACGACCTGGAATCCGCTGTTACCATCTGCAACCACATCATTCCACCCGTCCAAGTATTCCATGATGATGTTAGGAATCCTGTCCTTATATGGAAACTAATCAATCAATATTCACTTCCTGTTGCACATATCAATAAACACAATTAACAAGTCAGTAGTAAACTAAACAAACATTCTAAAAAGTAAATTAAAGTACTGTACCGGTTCCGGGCATATTCACCAACTAAGAAGATTGGCTACGACTGGATGACAATGAACGACCACGACCACGAATGTACTCAAACGCACTCATGTTCTGCCGTGCTTGTCGACCTCTAGGTCGCTCGACCCCTTCAGGTTCCTCGTGATCCAAGCATGACGTGTTGAACATGTCATGAAGTATGTGGGTAGCATCACGAATGATTGAAGTGTGACTGGAGGACACTCGGCCAAACATCGAACAAAACTGCTCTAACTACTCCTGTTCACGGTCGACCGTCTGTGGAGCAGCATGCTCTCCAATAACGAGTCTGCCAGAATGGATGAACCTGATCATCATGTAACGACGCCCTATCTTGGGTAATTACACGGTGAATGGTGCATGCACAAGGTAGTCCATGAGTCACTGATATAGCACATCCGCACCGAATATCCACTTCATCACCCAACTCCTTCATCCTGTTGTGCTCGCTCAGAATCAACCCCAAGCAGTAGTGTGACACACGACCGTGGAGAATCTTAAATATGAAATGGAAATACATCATACCATGTCACCGTTTATAGTCCTCGAGAGAGTTCTTGATGTCGTTCTTCTGAGTATCAATAGCCTTGTTTATTCTCTCGAACAGTGTATCCAGAGCAGAGGTGGAAGAATCAGTCCAGTCCTTCAAAGCTCTATGAGCGCTCTCAACTCTACATGTTGTAGTGTTTCCAAAATGAAGAACTTGGTTTGTCCAATATTTGACAAACTTTTCCCTGTGAGGTATCCAATGTTGCATCATATAGTTTACCACTGCCGGACACCATTGGTACGCATCCCTAAAGTTATCCAAGGCTCGATCGTACTCTGCCTCTGTGGTAGCTTGCGGGATCTTCCGCCACTTACCATTTACCAATCTCTCTCCTGGATCTAAATTCTTGTTGAAAAGGTTGTAGGCTTTGACTTTCACACAGTCGTTGATGTGCCATGTGCACAGTAAATGCTTCGATTATGGAAACAGCTCCGCTATGAGGGCAAAGAGACTTCCCTCACAATCACTGACGATGGTTGATGGCTGAACATTAGGGCCGATGTAGTTTCTCAACTCCTCCAACACCCAATAATAACTCGCAGCCGTCTCATCCTTAATGGCTGCATAACCAATTAGAAAGTTCTGGTTCGTTGGAGCCATCCCAATCATCTCAACCAGTGGGAACTTGTACTTGTTTATCTTGTATGTTGAATCGATCAAAATCACAGATTGCCAAGACTTGATCATATCAGCACAATAAAGATGCACAAGGAATAAATGAGTCACCTTCGATGTCTCTTCATCAGAATTAAACCAGAACAGGTAACCACGTGCTTGTGTCTGGTATAGAAGCTGCTGAATAGGGTTCCTTCCCTCTGACCGTTTAAACCTCAGTTTATGTCTGACGTTGTAGATGTGTCTTTGGTTTGGCTGGTCTTCAGAAAATTTCTCTAACACAGATGCTAATATTTTAGCAGGCTTAACTTGAGCATCACACATTTCTTTGACAACTAGTTTTGCAGCAGGACTTAGGCCGCTTAACTGTCGATGACCCACTTCATATACTATCATCTCATGGTTGTGATACCCCCATTTAGAGTAACCCTTCACTTCCCAACCGTCACGACTTTGTTGTTGCCGAACCTTTACTCTGAACTCACACCCACAACCTTTCCGCTTTGTATCAAACCGAATCGATGTACTGAAATTTCGTTCCTCCCTTTTGCGATAACGGTCGCATCTCAAAATGCGATCCATTCTACCATCCCGCTGAGATTTATGAGTTGTTACTACTAAACAAAAACCAGATCTAATTGCAACCTGTTTTGCCCAATCAATCGCTTGTTGAGCATCTTCGAAGGGACCATCATGTACAAAAATCTCACTGTAATCAACACCGTCTCCACCAAAATCCTACAATAATTAAATAATTTTTAAATACATAGAATTATATAAAGATTAAATTAATACATTTAACACAAAATTAACACATACGAAAAATCTAAATTTTTTATTTGTAAATTTCATTTCTATATTTAACGCATAATACATTTAGTTTCTAAATTTACACATAATTAACACAAAATTAACAAATAATTATGTATAAAAGTATTCATACACATACAAAATTAACACATAATTATGTATAAAAGTATTCATACACATACAAAATTAAAACATAATTTATTTATTTTTTTTAAATTATTAACACATATTTAATTTACACATACAAAATTAAAACATAATTTTGTTAACGCATATTCAAAACATAATTTCAAATTAAAACAAAATTTTATGTTTTTTTGAAATTATTAACACATATTTAAAACATAAATTTACACATAAAAAATTAAAACATATTTAATTTCAAATTTATCTTTTAATTATTTTTTTTTTTGAAATTATTACCACATATTTAATTTCAAATTTATCAAAGTTAAAAAACCAAAAAAAAAAAAAAAAAAAAAAAAAAAACAAAAACTTTTAATAATTTTTTTTTTTAAAAAAAATTACGAAATGTGGTGGTGGCGTCTGGCCGGGACGTCGCCATCGTGGCGGTGGCGCCTGGCCGGGACGCCGCCAGCGTGGCTGTGGCGCCTGGACAGGATGTCACTACCATGGTGGTGGCGTCCTGCCAGGTGCCGCAACCGCGGTGGCAGCGTTCCGGCAAGACGCCACGCCACGGTGGCGGCGGTTAGGCCATCCGCTGGCCAGCATTTCGTAATTTCAAACTACAAGGTACCTCGCTTTCCGGCGACGATAACGGCTCTCCGGCGTCCCTCGACGATCCAGTCCGGCTCTACATTTTTCGAGAGAGAGAATTACGTTTTCGGTAAAAATAAGAAAAAGGGCAAACGTGTCAAAGTTAAAATAATTATGGATTTTATGTAGAAATTTGGGGGCCATATTTAACGAATCCCTACTATAGTAATTTTCATTTTCCAATTACTTTTTCTTTCTCTCGACCCGTAAACAAATGAACAAATATTAGTTAGGAAAATTTAACAGGAATAATCCAACCTGTTGTCCGTTCTCCCATATTAATCCCACCTTTTGATTATTCCTCATTAATCCAACCTTTATACCCCTTCTTCCCATATCACACCCAAATAACCGGTTACCTAAACAACTGGTCATCCCTTCTATCTCCTTCCTCTTACCATTTGCCATCATCTTCCTCCATTACCACCACCCAAAGCTCCACCTCCATTTTATCTTCCCCTTCAATTCTTTCTTCCTCCTCCCCCAACCACCCCTGCCCCTTCCTCCTAGCAGACATGTCACTGCCCGTCCCCCTCAGCCACCTTGCTTTCCCTCCCCTTCCCCGTAGCCTCCTTGCCCCTCAACACCCACACACAACCTCCCCTGCTCCCTCACTCGCAACCTCCATCACACAATTAAATCAAACCACCATAATCAGAGGCGCCTCTCCATCAGCACACCATCAATCGCCTGCTGACCGTCCACACATCACAACCACCGTCGCAACCCCAATTGCACCAGCCACCGCTGCTTCTGCCATCACCGTACAAATGGCCACGACCCCCCTTTTCTCCGTAAAGGGTGGTGAATGGAGGAAGGTAGGAGAGCAAAAAGGGGGAAGGAGTTCAGCCCCCCAAAACCCACCGCCACACCATCGGAATAACCCCTCATCCTACACAACCGCCGAACGCATTGGTTTCCGAGAGGTTGGTTTGTGATGGGTGTGAGCGTGGGTTTTATTTTAATTGTACCGGGGTTTTGCCAGGTTCGGCGGTTGTGTAGGATGAGTGGGTGTGTAGGTTCTGTGCGACGGTTGACGGTGAGGTGAGGGGTGGTGGTGGCATGTGTGTTGGTGGTGGTTGGAGGTTTGTGGTGGCTAGAAGAGGTGTTGTTGTTGGGTACATTAAAGGGGAGGTGAAGTGGTAATGGAGGAAGAGGCCATGGAAGGAAAGGAGAGAGAAAGAAGGATGGTGGTGGCTATGATGGTGAATCTGGTGATGGGGGAAGAGAGAGAAAGAAGAAAACAGGGTGGTTTGGATAGGTTACCTGCAAGGGTTGCTGTGAGAAAAGGGGGCAAAAGTTGAATTAACGAGGAATAATCAAAAGGTGAGATTAATACGGGAGAACGGACAAAAAGTTGGATTATTCCTGTTAAATTTTCCTATTAGTTATGCTACACTTTTAGATTCATCTCCTATTATTGTCATTGTCGTCGTCGTCATTGCCGAAACCATGAGTAATAGCAGCACCACTACCACCAACAGCGCCACCGTCAACGGCGGCATATCTTCTCCCGCCACCGCCGGACTCAAAGCCTACTTTAAAACTCCCGAAGGACGTTATACTCTTCATTCCGAGAAGTCTCATCCTTCTACTCTTCTCCATTATTCTCACGGCAAAACCGTCTCTCAGGTTTCTTTCTCTCTCTTCAATTTCATTGTTTTTGCGGATTATTTGTAATTATTTGATGATATTTGATATCGAATTGTAAGTTGTTTTTGATTGATGATTTTGTGATTGAATTGGTTATTTGATCGATTGATTGTTTTATCGATGTTAGTGTGATGTGATATTGTTGCATTTAATTATAAGATGTTTTCGATTATTAGTTTTGTGATTGAGTAAATTTTTAAATTGTGGAATTTGTGTTGACCTTGATAATCTATTGTTGAAATTAAAATGAATTCCCGAAGATGGATTCAATGGCATATTAATTTCAGCGTCGAGTTCAAGTATTAATACGTAGTACAATTCAATGGGGCTCAAGTAAAATACAGTACATTTTTGCAAAATATAGTCTTAGCTAATGCATCTGTTGATACATTTGTTCGAGTGCCCTAGTACTCGAATTTGAATCATCCTGGTAGTTGGCTTGTGAATTTTGTGCATTTAGATAAACTTAGTTTGGTTTGAATCTGAGGTGGTTTGTCATTTCATCAATTGCCTTTTTATGGGGTCTGAGGCGATGATGCAATGTTCGTAGTGCTTGTTGATATGCCTATTACAGTGCTTGGAGTATTCCAGGGATTACTGCTTCCAGTGCTCTATCACAGAATGATTTCCGGATGCTTATTCCTGCTGATACCAGTAACTCCTACTTCTTTGGACATACGAAGTATTAGATTAAGAAACATCCACAACCTATCCTCCTCAATCCTCATTGAAGGCGGTAGTATTGATTCATTCTCTATTTTTCTAGATTAGGAAATCTAATTTTCTTTTTAAGTCAGCTTTCATATCCTTAATTGTGGCATTGTGCTTATGGGCCAGTTGAGAGGTAGTAACAATTGATAGTAAAGAGAATGAATTTAAGTGTAACATTGCAGTAGCAAGATTTCATTGTTAACCATGATCCGCTCCCTCCATTCCCTTCTCTAGTGCTATGTATTCCTCTAAACCCAAATTCTTCATTTACTTGATAACTCCTTCCATCCAATCATCTTGGGTCCCCTACCTTTTTACTTTCCTTACCGTAGCTTTTTTTCGGTTTTCGTTTCACATGTTAAACTAACGTAATTGATTCTCGCTTATCTTACCTTCAATATCTGGAACTCCAACTTTCCTTTGAATGTTTTCATTCCTAATGTTATTCCTTCAAGTGTACCCACACATCCATCTCAACATCAGCATCTATACTATTCCCATCTTTCTAACATAGTCCTTGAAGCCCAACATTTAGATCCATATAATAATGCTAGTCTTATAGTCGTCATGATTTTTTTTTTTCCTCTAACGCCAAGGCTATGCCCTTGCCGCACAACACCCCAATTGTAGCTCTCCATTTGGTTCACATCTTGTTTGCTACTTCTGTAAAATCGATTGAAGGTACTCATAAGTCATAGCTTTATAAGACTTGTTCTTCAACAACTTCGTCCTGTCCACAAGGACTATATCTCGGCTTGTCTCCCTCGATTGCTACATCAGCATTCCATGTACTCTGATTTAGTTTGACTCAATTCCAACACGTGTCTCCATTGCTCTAGTTTAACATTTACCCCAATGTTAGTCTCGTCCACCAATACAATGTCACCAGCCAAAAACAAAAACATACAAATTGTAATTTTGCAAGGCAAAGTATTATCTTTACGTCCATGGTAATGCAATCCTATCTCTAAACTTAATCTTTCTTCATCAATTTTTATTACCACCCATTACCACAAGTGGAAATGTTAATGAAATCCTTGTAAGAAAGATGGAATCATTTGGGTTATTTTGCATTGTCATAGGCTTTGACATTGGATGTTCTATTTTTCAACTTGGAATTTCCTTTATAGATTTATTATCCTACTCCCATCCCTTTCCAGATACAGGAGTCTTTTTTTTTTTTTTTTTTTTTTCTTGAAACTCAGGAGTTAAGGTCTATAAGAGCAATGTTTTCCACCATGAAGGCAATTACCCTATTATGTCATGACACTTCTAACAAACTCTATCCAGGCTAGTTCTGCTAAGGACATTGTATAAATTATAAAACTACCTCCCCCTCCCTCATTTGGTTTACAAATCTTCTCCCAAGCAATCCAGTTCATTTTTTTCACCCTTAAAAGAAGTTTTTTAAAATTGAATCAAGCTTTTTGAGAATGTAGTTGGAAAAGCCTTTTCCTCGAATGAAGTATCTTTACAATATTTTAAGGGTTGACTGGATTAGCAAAGCTATTTGAAGGCATTCTTTGGGTTAGGGGAAACGGAATGTCCATAACAGACTGAATGTTGAGAGTTTCCTTACAAACATTAATTCAACAAGATTGGTATTGTTACTTGTGAGAGAAGAGAGTTACTTTTATGCCCATTCATTTGTTTGGCCAGCCTAAAAGAGGACAAAGATTTTGAAGTGTAAGCCTTATGGATAAGTGCTGAAAGGTATTCCGTGCAAAGTATGGAAATAGGATACTCTTGCATAATTCCTTTAGAAGGGTGGAATTTATTAGAATTGAAGAGAAACAAAAGTAGAACAATGTGTTGTAACATTTGTGAAGTTAGCGAAAAAATCAAATAAGTTAAGGCATTATTTGATGACTTTTAATTCAAGTCTCCATGAACCTTTTACAAGTCAAATTCAGAGAAAACTGCTTAAGGAATTCCCCCACCACCCCACCACCCCAAAAAAAAAAAAAAAAAAATTTCTTCATCGAGTGCAAGATTATAGATGAAATCATTAAATTAGAGTTAGATCCCCTACCCAGGATAAAATTAGAGGGTGTTTGGTACATCAATAGGAAAGGGAAAGAAGGAGAATGGAAAGTAACTCCCTTTGATGAGTAGTGTTGTTTGGTAACTGAACATATATTTATCTCCCAGCATTGTTAAACCATACTTCACACTCTCTATATTGTGTCACCACCACTAGGAATGGCAATGTCGGATTCGGGTCGGAGTCAGTGAGATTCAGATTCGATACGATTAGCAATCGGACTCTAAAATCAAGTCCGACTCTGAATATGGATTCGAAACCACCAACTCTGAATCCGGTCCGAAATGGACTTTACAACCTCCAAGTCCGACCCGAATCCGACATTTCTTCTGTATATATTTCACAAATTTCTTCAAGTTTCAACCCAAATTTAGAATTAATTTGCAAAAATCTGAAGAATGATAATGAAATTAATTACAAAGAAATATTATACGTATCTTACAATTATGAACTTGAGATCTTAAATTAAAAATACAACCAATACTTCTGGTTTTAGTACACAATTAAAATCTCGTACCTTATATTTTTAATCGACAAATTAAAAAAATAAAAAAAAATCACCAAATTCTAGATCTAAAACTATCTTCTCCAAATGTTGTTGTGCCCTTGTAAATAATTCATTGTAACCATAACTTTGATGAAGACCATGGCTATTTTGGTGGAAGAATTACTTTGTTCAAGACTTTGTAGAGATGGAGATTGTGTAATTTAGTTTTGGAACAGAGAGAGAAGAGAGTAGCATGGGTTTAGAGATAGAAAGAGTGTGTAGGTTTAGAGAGAGAGACTGAGAAAGTGGTAGCAGATGTTGTGGGAGGCGGAGAGATTTAGGTTTGGGGCCCTTTTGGCTTTTATTTGCATAGAATTAAACATAAAAATGAATCTGACCTGAGTCCGGTTCGAATCCGGACCTTACTTTTTGAATTCGGATTCGGATTTTTTTTATTTTCAGATTTCAATCGAACAACTTCGGATCGGGTCGGAGTTGGATCGAACCTGGATTGGATTGCCATCCCTAACCACCACTCACCCCATCGCCCTTAGTTACCTTAGCCCCACCACGCCCATTTCCAACCACCGCACCTTTGTCGTTCTCCTTCCTTTTCTAACTATTTTGCCACCACTATTGTTATAATTGATCAAAACTGACCATCTAAAACCATAATTGATGATAAGAAGAAGGTATGTTTTCATTTTATTTTTTTATTTCTTATAATTTCTTTACGAAATTTATTTTGTGGATTTTTGGATGGTGTTGTTGGTTATGAGTGGGTATGGGTGGGTTTTCAAGGTGGTGGGGGTGATTTTTGAGTGGGTGGGTGGGTATAGTTTGGGAGTGGGGGTGGGTGGAGTATTTTTTGGGTGGGTGGGGGTGGTTTTGGGTTGTTGGGAGGGGTGGTTTCGGGTTTTTGGGAGGAGTGGTTTTTGGTAGGTTGAGGCGGTGGTGTTTTGTGTTCTGGTGAGGGTAACGGTGGTGGGCAGAGATGGTGAAAGCGGTGGTGGTGGGGCGGTTCCAGTGAGTGGTAGTGGTGGGGCGGTGGTGGTGCATTGATGGTGTGGTGGTACATTGGTGACATAAAGAAAAGGAATGGAAATACCATGGGGGTATTAAAGTAGAATAGTTGGGGGGTAAGGAGAGGGTAAAGTGAATGATTAAAATGTCCTAAAACAACAAAGGGAATAAGCCGTGTTCATTTCCTTTTCCTTTTCTCTCTACCTCATACCAAGTGCCCCCTTATTGTGGTTGGAACAAATAACATTTCTTAAATGCGATCAACCTCTTTTACAATGATCTTGGACACTATTTTATAAGTTATGATGACTAGACTATGAATAGTATTCAACAATACATCTTTTTTATTTGGTTTCTGATTAAACCCATCCTAGTTTTTTGTTGTTATTTGCTGGAAAATTATTTTCAGGTAACATTAGCTAATCTCAAGGAAAAAATAGCTTCATCAACACCCACGTCAAGCTCAGGTTATAGTGCAAGTAGTAGCGTAAGGTCAGCTGCTGCAAAGTTGTTAGGCTCGAATAATGGAGGGCGAGCTCTAAGTTTTGTAGGAGGTAATGGAGCTAATAAAGCTGTTGCTGCGGCTACGAAAACTGCTACATTTGGAAGTTCCAGTAATGGTAGCAGCTCGCCCATTACCAGTTTTGATGGTAAAGGAATGTACATAATATATAATGTGGGTGACACTTTGTATATTAGCGACCTAAATTCGCAGGAGAAGGTAAGGCTTATTATTTATCTAATCATTTGTTTATCTATTTATTTATTGATTATTATTTTTTCAATCTAATCCTTACCCCATTCTGATGTTGTTAAGTTAATCTGGGAATAAACATTTTGTGACTTAAGAGATGCATGTGCTTATGTAGGATCCCATTAAATCCATACACTTTGCAAGCTCAAATCCTGTTTGTCATACCTTTAATCCTGAAGCTAAGGACGGCCATGACTTACTGATAGGGTTAAACTCTGGAGATGGTATTTCTTTGCTTCTTGGCTGATATTTATTTACTTTTTATTGCCCTGAAATGACTAAATATTTGTATCTACCTTTATCTTTGCAGTGTACACAGTTTCCTTAAGACAGCAGTTGCAAGATATTGGAAAGAAGCTTGTTGGAGCACATCACTATAACAAAGATGGCTCCATTAATAACAGGCAAGACCTACATTCTGCATTAAATATTACTTGATCGTGTGATTATTTCATTTTCAGGGTTTTGTATCTTTAGTTGATTTGCATAATGCTGTCATCTCAATATGGGTTCATATGTTGTTTCTTCGGCTCATAGATTCTGTCAAATTTTACAACTATTGAGTTTTAGCATACTAAAGTGGATTAAGAACATTCTTTACTTTCCAGACTTCTTTTTTGGCTTCTGCTTCTACCACCTCTCTAAATTCGTATTTGGAACCTCATTTGATTAGATTTAAGGACTTATCTACGGTGTTGATATAATGTTATCATGGTTTTTGGTCCAATATAATCAATTATAACGCAAATGCAGCTTTACACCATAACCTTTTGCAAATTCCTCCTTATAAACACTTTTCAGGGGTGGGGGGATCTTTAGTTGCTAGCTCATTTCTCTTATCTTGCAATCTGTCTTGTATAACTTGAAAGTGATTGCCAGATGTCAAATGCACTTATTGGAATCCATTATTGAAGTTACACAGGGTGGTGGACACTTAGTTGTCTCTCATTCATTTATGTTTTTATGGCTCTTTGTGGCTCATTAGTTTAGTAATTTATTAAAACCCAAACCTCATTAAGAAAGTAGAAGCCACTGTCTTAGCCGACCTATTCCAATCTATGTGGAAACCTCCGATTGAAGCTGTCTTTATGATTTAAAGTTGTTTCTATGCATGCAGTATGAGAGAAAGTCATAAAGTCATAATTACTTATTGGTCTAGTTCACTAAGGGTATAGTTATATTATTTGGATGTGTTATACTTTGAGCTTTGATGGAAATGCTCTTTCCCTCCATATCGTCAATTTATTGTTTGAGGTGTGGAACTAAGATTTACAAATGTATCCCAAGACCAAGTATAATTTCTTGATAGTCTACTGTTAAGCTTTGCAACTTACATATCATTGACATATTCTTCCTTTGGTTGTCTGCTGTTTACAAACATTCAAGTGCTCTAAATTAATAAACAGTTTTGCTCAAACTGGAATACGAGCCAAATTTTAGCCTAGACAAAGATCTATATTGGGCTTCGGTTTGAATTTGTTTTCTCAAGGAAACAGTGTTTCTTATAAGGGGATTAAATATCAACAAGCTGAATTCTGTTATCATGCACTGACTTGCTCTGAAGCCCTTCTAGCTATTAACACTGGTCTTTAGTCATGCAAGATATCATATGCTAAGATGTAGCTGTTTCTGTGGCTGTGGTACTAAATATTCTCAAACTCATAATACATTATTATAAGCACTTTTTATTTTACGTATACTTTCTACTCTGTTTGTCCCTTTTTTTCATGAAGATGCATAAAACCCCATCTTAGTTTTAGAAGTTTGTTGTTGTCTATTAAATTTCATATTTGGTATAGCCACTTTTAATGTGTGCTCAACTTGATATGCTTATCTGGTATGTCAGTTTTGTTCATTGTTAAAGTTTAAGTTATGTAGTTACTTATTATACTTCTTCCGTTTCTTTTTAGATGCATCACTTTTTAAATAAGGAAGTTTCAAATTAGATGCATCACTTTCTTTTTCTATTGATAAATTCTCTCTATCTCTCTCATATCACACGAGTCCTCTTTTTCCTCTCTCTATCTCTCTTATCTCCATAAACTACCTAAGAATCCGTGTTTTTACAAATGATGCAACTAAAAAAAACGGAGGAAGTATTCTATCTTTCAAGCTCTGTTCTGCTCTCCTCATCTTATTTTCACTTATTTTAGACCTAATAAGTTGTATTAAGGGCCAATAATTTTATATAAGATAATATAAGGGCTAATAAGTTCAAATAATATATGATAAGGGTTGATAAGTTATAGATTAGATAAAACAAGTTCCAATAAGGTCTAATAAGACATATAAGGCTCAATAAGGTCTAATAAGCTCTGATATAATAAGATAAGATAAGACCCACAAGGTTTGAAAAGTTCAAATTAGATAATATGAGTTCATAACTAATAAAATAAGATAATTTTAAGATCAATGAAATTCAGGTGAAGAGAACACTACCATAATATGCCACATGTTGTAGAATGGATGATGTGTTTATCTTGCTTGTATATTGCAACTGCTCATGTGAACATTAAAGTTCTTGCCTATCCATTACATAAAATTTATGTGCTCCCTTGTTCTTTATACTCTATTTGATCAAATCATGTGACAATTTAAATTTTAAAGCAGCCGGTGTACCAGTGTAGCATGGGTCCCTCAAGTCAATGGTTTCTTTGTTGTTGCTCATGCTGATGGAAACGTGTATGTGTATGAGAAGGCAAGTTTCATATAAGTGATTTTTAAGTTCTTTGTCCTCTCTTCTATTTATCTTTTACGTTATTGCTCAAGAGAACTGTATTTTTACTATCTTTTAGGGGAAGGATGCTACTGTTGATTCGTCTTTCCCACTCATAAAGGATCCGACTCAATTTTCTATTGCACATGCAAAATCTAGCAAGGTGAGGTACTACTTATAAACTGAGAAGCTTGACCTCTTCTACTGATGAATTTTGCCCCTGCTCCCTCATAGTGCCTTCAATGAATGTGTCCTAAAGGAAACAAAATGTAGAAACCAGGAATGTTTGGAGCACAGCCTATGTACTGTAATTTCCCCCTTTTAATTGCTGAGAATGTGTTAAATCATTTAGTTATACATTTTGTTAACTTGGGGACTTCTGTCAAGGTTTTGTACTAATGTATTTACATTGGATTTGTGCATTGTGTCACATTGATGTACAAGTAATCCTGAGATTAAGAATGGATGTTCCAGTATGTGCTATCTTGCTGTTATTTTCACAGGATCTGTCATAATTCTATCCACCCTTAAAAATATCTTGTATTAATATAGCTGGTTAAGATCATTTGACCATGAGGACCTAATCTGTGCTATGGGAATCTTGTCAAATTCGGTAGTGATATGGGCAGCCCTAGGGACTAGCTTTAAGCGTTAGATATTCATCCTAAAAATGGCACTCCCTTCAATTTTTCTAAGTGTTACATTTTGACCGATACATAGTTCTAGGAGGTTTACTTGACTTTATTGTAATTTATAATAAGAGGTAAGTGGGGTAGATAGAGTACTAAGAAATTGTAAGAAAATATAATGAAGTAAATAGTTTATTGAAAAGCTAAGTAAGAGAGGTGAAAGGAGAGAAATAGTAGTAATAATTATTTAAAATAAAAAATAAAAAATAAAAAATAAATAAAAAAAACCTGACAAGGCAGTTGTAACACTAAACAGAGGGATTATTAGTTTAGGAATTCATGATTAAATCACGCGTTGAATGGTGTATTTATTCTTTGTAATGTTTGATTAATGTAATTGCACATTCTTGTGTTTCTAACTTGTGTGTGAAATTTGGATCGAGAAAGTTGGTCTTTGGATACAATATTTTGTTGGTGAAATTGACTGGTTTTAGTGATACTGGCAATTATAGGGTTAGTTTGTTAGCCATATGTTACTGCCTGTCTGATTTCTCATGAATGATTATGATTGCAGAGCAATCCTATTTCTAGATGGCATATATGTCAAGGTTCAATCAATAGAATGGCATTCTCCGTTGATGGCACTCATTTGGCTGTTGTTGGGAGAGATGGTATTTTTTATACACACTTGAGTTTGATCCCATATAATGCTTATTCATCAATGACGTAGTTATGCTTTGTAGGCTTTTTAAGAGTTTTTGACTACCAGAAAGAACTGCTAGTATGTGGAGGAAAAAGTTATTATGGTGCTATACTCTGTTGTGCATGGAGGTAATGTCAACAAATTATGTTATGACTCATGAGAGCTTTATATGTATAGATTTGATATATGCCTTGCCAATTCTGTGTTTATTATTCATTACAACATACTATTCTCTCAAGAATTGCAATTGACTTGAAATTTTCTTCTTCACATAGCATGGATGGTAAATATATTTTGACTGGTGGTGAGGATGATCTAGTTCAAGTTTGGAGCATGGAAGATCGCAAGGTTATAGCCTGGGGTGAGGGGCACAATTCATGGGTGAGCCTCCTTCTGGCCATTTCTTATTATTTAGGGAGGTGGAGACAAAGAATACAAAATTGATCTGGTCATCTTCATTTGAGCTGATGGGAAGGGCCCAATGGGAAAGGTGTTCTTAGATTGGGATGGTTGATTCCTATTTTTTTTCTCTAGAATTTGATTAGCTAGCATGAATTTGATTAGCTAGCATGCTACTATGCTTCTTGTCCAACTGCCAAAGCCCCCCTTTGCTCTTATATTTCCTTTTTTTGGTGATCTTTATATGCCCCTTCCTGTTTGAACTGGATTTTTGCAGGTGAGTGGAGTTGCTTTTGATCCATATTGGTCACCCCCATCTTCAGATAGCACAGGAGAAAATGTGATGTATCGGTTTGGCTCTGTTGGTCAGGTATGTGGTTCATTGAATATTGTTGTATAATCATATTGTGCCTTCATATCTATCTGATGGAGGTCGAGGAATTCTCTACAAACTGTTAATGAATGAATCAGATTTGTAGAACTGAAAAAAAAGAGAATTTGGGTGTTGTATTAGCAATGCAATCAAGTCATCACTAAGGAGATTACAGCCCCATAGGAAGCTAACAAAATATCTAAAAAAAAAAAAAAACTTCTCATCAATATTCATCATATCTCCCAGATGTGCTCTATTAATAAGATTCCTTTAACAAACTCATCTTTCTCTTCAAGACACTATCGTAGTGCACGACCTACACTCCTCCCGATAAACTTGATGCATTACATTAAGTCACTAAGTTTAATTTAAAACCCATAATGTACTAATGTGATATGCATGACAAATATATGCTTTTCTAAGACATTAATTTCAAAAAGCACCAGTCCGCTATACGTGCACTTTGAATTTGATGGAATGAATGAGTCTCAGTTGTAGGCAATGGCTATGCAAAAGGACATAACAGAACATATTCCATTAGCCCTTTTTCCTTATTACGTTCATGGTTTCACCCTGTTAATGATTTCACTTCTACAAACTGTTGTCTCGTGGTCAATCTCATCTTCAGCATGCCCCCTTGTTGCCACAAGAGTATGCCAAGGACATTTATCGACTCTCTGTCCGTTTTCACAACATTTTTTAAGAAGTATTTTGATCTACAACCTAAAAAATTTATATGTACCATTGTCCATTGTTCGGCTTCTCAGATTGAGTTTAGATTCCCGGAAGGAAGAACATTTCACTGTTCCTCCTAGCAATATCCCAGCATCATCAATACAAAAGAAATTTGTTCTTGGAAGTCTCATCAAACATCGAAGTCCGCTGAGATAATGATGTATTTTTTCTCCCTTGATTTATCTAAGTGTCACCTACCATACACAAACTGTAGGCATCAGCTACCTTATCTCCTTTTGCTAAATCAGTCAAGTTGGGTTATGTTTTGTTGTCCTATTTAAGGGGAATAAAGTTAACATTGGTTAGTTGCTTCATTTTCTCCTGATATCAAAAGATTCTCTTCTTAGTTAAGTTTAATACTCCCTCCATCCCCCACAAAACTTGGGCACATAGTTTTAAGGGAATATTGGTGATGGGTTTTGTTGAGTATAAGTGATTAAATAAGGTAATGGGTGCTGTTTATTGTTGATTTAATTACATGTCACAAAATCCTACCAGATGAGACTATCTCGATGAGACCTACAAGTTTTTTCCCATGTCTTTTCATTAGTTTGAAGAAGAGAGAGAGTAAGAGACTGTCATATTTTAACATTAATTCAAAGTTGGAGGAGCATGACCATGCCATGCTAGACGATGACATTTTTTATTTACATATTTCCTTAATTCTTCTAGGGTTACATGTCATGGTTGTGATTTTTTTTTTTTTTTTTTTTTTTTTTGTGTGTGTTGTGAACACCTATATGATCGATCAAGTGAAAATTTTTCCATTTGCAGGACACTCAATTACTCTTATGGGATTTTTCAATGGATGAAATTGTAGTGCCTCTTCGTCGTTGTCCACCAGGTGGTTCACCTACATACAGTGCTGGAAGTCAATCAGCACAATGGGATAGTGTGGTTCCGTTGGGCTCTTTACAGCCTGCTCCAAGTATGCGAGATGTCCCAAAGCTTTCTCCACTTGTTGCTCATCGTGTGTACACTGATCCTTTGTCAGACTTGGTCTTCACACAGCACTCCATCCTTACAGCATGCAGAGAAGGGCATGTAAAAGTTTGGAAGAGACCTGGGTCTTCTGAAACCATATTAGGCGATTCAGAAACTGCAAATGCGATAGAAAAGCACCCAATACCAAGTGCCAGTGGGTCTGATTGCAAATGATCGTAAGAGTGGGCATTTCCAATATCGTAGCCATATTTATTAGCATATGCCTAATCGGCATCATCCAAGCTGGTGCCACGGAGTTAATCCACTCAATTTTCTGTATCTAGTACAAATGTTGAATGTTGAAGGAGCTACTTATTCAGCTTCACCAGGGTTATTAACTGTATAGGTCCAAATAATAGAGCTGATGCAGTTACTTCTTGTTATTGTAGTTAGAAATCCCGATGTTTAGTATGATTTGGTTGTAGCCTTGTAGGTCATCAGAGTACTCTAACCTTTTGCAGCAAACAAATAATTTGCTGTATACTAATTACTAAGTACTTCGATCCCGGAAATGGCTTTATTCTATGATTTAGCGAGTTCTATAAACTCAACTCTACTATTATACAACATGATAATATCTATGCATCACACAGTGACATATATATTGTATAACGATATCAATATAGTGTTGAATGCAACTTAAAAAAGATATCTTGCAAAATTGTAAAAAAAATATATTGTATATTATTGTCTAAAGCTGATCTATTTCAATTTATCAATATAACATACTGCTTGGCCCTTCGTTCACAAATAAATTGGAATAACAGTTATCTCATTTTAACAGATGACAATAAGATTAACATGGTTAATGAAAAATAAAGCAATGATAAAGATGGTAGAGAAAAAAAAATAGCTATAGCAGAGAATTTTTTTTGGATAACAAAAGTAATATGCAACTCGATTTTGATATATTTTTTGAGATGGAGAGCGTTGTATCTCCTTTGTTATATTTTCTGTTTAACCTCCATGAAAGCTATTAAGAAAATACTATCCCTTACCTTGTGGACGTAAATCATGTTGGCTGGATCACGAAAAATTGTGTATTCATGTCATCTAATTTCTACTTTATTTCTCAAATTTACGTTTATACGTAATCATAAAAGCTACTTTATTGTTCTCTAACCTATGTTTCGCGCATATCAAACACATTACCTAATTGAATCGATCCTCGTCTATTTCCTAACAATATCCCCAAGCTTGATTACCCCCCCACCCCCACCCCCACACCCACACACACACCCCCACCACCTCCTTCACCCCCAAAGTTCAAGATTTGGAAAACCAAGTAATGATGGTCTCTTATTAAAAGTAAGATAAAATTAAAGCAAGATTTTTGCCTTGCTTGATTTCCCTTTATCAAATCATCACAAAGAAGACACCTTCCATATTTTCTTTATTTATATGTCCTTTTACTTTTTAACACTACTCGCTCCTCCATAGTCAAGACAAGTGGTCTATTCCAAGCATTACTCTCCCATTTGGATTCTTTGAAATTCTTGATAAATGCAAAGATACTATTGTTGCTAAAGGTTTTAGCAAGTTGGCCTTTGTTTAGGGGATTATGTGGCTCATCTAAAACATTACCGCATTTTAAAATGATAGTTACTCGATTTCAAGGCTCTCCATTATTGTGGATGCAGCATGGCCCATCTTCATATCCAGCGCTTAATATTTTACTTAAAAGTGGGGGTGGATGAGATTTGAACCATTGGCCTTTGTGTTACGGTGGCTCTGATACCATTTTAGAGGACCAATTCAATCAAAAGTTTAAACTAATGGTTGAATCCCAAGATCGGTTTATATATACTTTATCATCTCTTAATAAATACCCATCATTCCATATATTTAACTTTTACGGTTTTCTTAGCTTTTTCAAGTGGATAGCTTATCATAATGGTTGTAATAAGCAATTCTTTAGGATTTCATTTTAATTAGTTCAATATATGTTGCTTCCGTCCCAATCTAGATTACTTCAAGTAGAACCCATGGCCTATGCAACGGAATCAAAAGCACAATTCTGCATGGCATTAAATGCCTTAAATTGAAGGAGATAATATTTGTGTCACCAACTTTATAAAATGACAATGTAAAATTCCTTGGCTTATTTATAACATAATTAATGTCTCATTGATTCAAAGCGGAGTGTTCTTCAAATAAAAACTTACTCTATATCACAATTTAGGGAGGCTAAGGAATTTTTTTGGCTTATATCTGGTGATGACTTTCTTTCCTTTATCATCTATAATGATAAATTAGGTTGGTCCACTTCTTGAACCTAATCTCGTAAAGTCTTATAGGGATTGATGATAATCATTTCACCACACTCGGATGTAGAGAAATCAACATTGTGACATAATTCATAACGTGTGAAAGATTTGTAATACCCCGTATTTTTATACATATACTAATTTAAAATATTATTTTATGATATAAATAATTTGAAATGAATTATTTATGCTATTTTAATAATTTAAAAGGTCTATTTTAATTATAAACTCATTCTATTTATTCATTTGGTTTTGAAAATATTTTATTTTAATATTTAAAACTTTAGGGCACTTTGGATTTATAAAGGAGTTTTAAGGTCAAAAGGATTTAACTAAAGTCAAAATACCAAGTTGAATAGGAATGAGAATCATTAAGGGTAAAAAGGAAAACTTGGTTAGGAAGGTTTTGAAAGAGAGTATAAATACCCACCTTATAAGCAAATTAGAACTTACCCAAGGTGGATAATACCTAAAGGTAAATTCTCTTTCTCTCTCCTCTTATTTCGTTTCCCCTTAATTTTCCCCTCCCCTTACTCATTATGCACAAAACACACACACACACAACCACCACAAGGGTGGTTGATTGCCACCACCGGCCAGTCACCACCAGCACTCGCCGGCAGCAGCAGCCGGTGGGAGACGGCGGCGACCGTCCTCCCACCCCCTTGTGCGTGCGGGTTCGAACAAAAAAAAACTCTTGGTTCAAATTTTTAATTAGCTTTGATTAATTATTGTCTTGGGTATTGTGTGATGATTTTATAATGTTTTTAATGATGTTTAATTCACAAAATTTTCAGATTTGATTTATATATGTAAAAGCCCCAAATTAGTAAACCCTAGGTTTCTAAATTGATGTTTATTAAAGGAATTTAATTGTGGTTGATTAAAACTATTGAAATTGGTGTTTTAAACTAAATTACAGCAACTTAAAGAGTTTTTATATTGCTGGAATTTTTATGTAGAGGGTAGAATTAAGTTTTCTTGAAAGGATTTAATTACCCATTAATTGAGAATAAAAGTAGGTGGTTTTAATAAATTTTCAGCATGTTTTAGAAGGTTTAAAAGTGTTTTAAAGAGTGTATATATTGCTGAAAATTTATTATGAATAGGTATTAATGTCTCTTGGTATTTGTGGGTAGTAGGAGACTTCCAAGTGAGTGATTTCGTGTAGACGTGACGATTTTGAGATCATATTAGAGGTACGTTCGCGTACTCGGTAATTATTTAAGTGTGTAGAAGCATGCTAGGACTTGTTTAATTAATTTCAAGTTAGTATCATGATAGGTATTGGTTGGAATTATTGATTGGATTGATTTTGGTGATTGATTTGTGAAGCATGAAGTATTTGAGGTGAATTATTAATTGGAATTAATCATGTTGGCATGTTGAATATGGACCACACTTTTATTATTGGAATGATTGAAAGCATGTTTAATTAAACTAAATGTTTAATTTAGTTTAAAATATATAATGGGAATTTTATTATGGTTCATATAATTTTTATTGGTGATATAAGCATGGGAATTGAGCTAGTAAGTGTCTTAGTACACAGGTGTAAAACAAAATTCGGTGCCTAGGTGCACATAAGTTGTTTAAAACACCGAGGGATAGGATTTGCGGTGCTTTACGCGCTTAAGGTGTTTCACACCGAGATAGTTTAAAAAAGGTTCAACATTTAATTATATGTGATCACTAAATATTCAAGAATTGAATTGGAATGTTTGATTACTTGAATGGTTTATGCTGATTGATGTATCGTGGATTGAGAGTCATCACCAAGTCTAAAATATATAAACAACGTAAAGTGAAAGATATTACGCACTAAAACTTTTGGAACGTATATACTTCGAGTATGAGCATATGGGGTGAGTTATGGGGTTTATAGTTAACTATAACTTCTACTTGGAGTACAGGACGCTGTATTTTCCTTTTATTTTATGTGCAGGACGTCCAGTCACTTCATGTGATATTTATGCCTACCCGGTTAGCTCCCGGAGTAGTTTACCCCAATTCTTTGGGGCAGGGATTTGGTTGGAAACCTGTTCAATGCGTAATCTAATTAAATAAGCAATTTAATTATTCATTAATTGGGTTGTATGTTGTATGCTTGTAAACAGGTGCAACAAGGTAAGTTGTGTACTGCTAGGATGAAAGCATGTAAGTGTGTACTGTTTATGCGTATGTACTCAGCATTGTTGATTGTGTGTTTGTATGTTTGTTTGGCCTTGTCTTTATCTTGGCCCTACGACGACCCATTTTTAATGGTGACTTGTTTAATTAATTCCAAATTAGTGTCATGATAGATTTTGGTTGGAATTATTGATTGGATTGATTTTGGTGATTGATTTGTAAAGCATGAAGTATTTGAGGTGAATTATTGATTGGAATTAATTATGTTGGCATGTTGTATATGGACCACACTTTTACTATTGGAATGATTGAAGGCATGTTTAATTAAACTAAATGTTTAATTTGGTTTGGAATATATAGAGGGAATTTTGTCATGGTTCGTATAATTTTTATTGATGCTACAAGCATGGGAATTGAGCTATTAAGTGTCTTAGTACATAGGTTTAAAATAAATGCGGTGCGTAAGTGCATTTAAGGTGTTCTAAACACCGAGAAATATGATTTGCGGTGCTTTATACGCTTAAGTTGTTTCAACACCGAGGTAGTTTAAAAACGGTTCAACATTTAATTATATGTGATCACTAAATATTCAAGAATTGAATAGGAATGTTTGATTACTTGAATAGTTTATGTTGATTGATTGTATTGTGGATTGAGAGTCACCACCAAGTCTAAAATATGTAAATAACGTAAAGTGAAAGAGATTACGCACCAAAACTCTTGGAACGTATATACCTCGAGTATAAACATATGGGAGGAGTTATGGGGTTTTATATTTAACCATAGCTTCTGGAGTATAGGATGCTATATTTTCCTTTATATTTTATGCGCAGGACGTCCAGTCAGCTCATGTGACATTTATGCCTATCCGGTTAGCTCCCGGAGTAGTTTACCCCAGTTCTTTGGGGCAGGGATTTGGTTGGAAATTCGTTCGATGTGTAATCAAATTAAATAAGCAATTTAATTATTCATTAATTGGGTTGTATGTTGTATGCTTATAAACAGATGCAACAAGGTAAGTTGTGTGATGCTAGGATGAAAGCATGTTAGTGTACTGTTTACGCTTATGTACTCAGCATTGTTGATTGTGTGTTTGTATGTTTGTTTGGCCTTGTCTTTGTCTCGGCTCTACGACGACCCATTTCTAATGGCAAGTAGTAGGGACAAAGTAAAGAGATGCTTTTCAGGTGATGAATCATATTCATGATGGGCATGAGTGAAGAGCGAATCTTGTTTAGTTTTCATAAGAATATGATGTGTTTTATTTGCTTTGATTATTATTATAATTGCTTGTGTGACTAACGCAGTGTTTTAAATATTTAGTTTGGTTTTGAAAAGGGTCTACAATAGTTCCAAGTTGTAGGTTGATTCTGTTTGACTTTGGTTTAACTTTACTTTCGTTTGATTTGACTTTCAAAGTTGACTAGTTTTGAATGGTTTTTAAGTGAGTCTTCCACTGGGTGTCTTTGATAATTGTCTTAGCCGTTATCACGGTGGCGGTACTATCTTACAATTTCCTATTTCGTATTTTAAAAAGAACAAAACAGGTATTTCAAAGGAATAAGAATTTCGAGGGTGTTACAAAGTGGTATATGGGAGCTTTTGTTGAGATTTTATTACCACTAAAGCCAAAATGTGTTTTAAAGTAGGCCAAGTGTTTATTTAATGAGTAATTTTTAAAAAGTGAGTTGTTTTATTTTATTTTACTTCATTTTGTTTAAAGAGGACCGAATTTTTTATTTTAAAGGAAAAAGGTCTGAATTTTTTTTTTAAATAGAGAAATCCGAAACTTTTTTTTATTTTTTTCTGTGGGGTGTCGAATTTTTTTTTGTTTGGCCGAAAATTTTTGCCTTATTTAGGCTAATTTTCGAAAATTTTAAAATAAAAAAGGAGTCAAAAAAAAAATATATGTTTAGTTTGTTCTTTTTGCAAGATAGCAAAGGATTAAGGTACAAATTATGTGTTAAAAGTTTTAAAGCATGTTTGTGAGCTTGGGTAAGAAATAATTTAGAGGCATATAAATTAGAATTATTTATGTTCTTGTATGCATTAAGTATTTAGGTTGTGATGTTTGATCATGTGAATTGGATGACGTGAAAGCATGTAATTATGTGATTAGAAATAAGCAAGATTGTTTGATTGAACATTGAACCTAAATTCATGCAAGAACTGTGTTATTTTATTTTTCTTTGGGAAAGGAATTATTTTCTAAGTTATTTTCTTTACAGGATGCCGATCTTTCCTAACAAACCCTCACAAATTGGAACACTAATTAAGAAAGACTATGAACACCCCTTTAACTATGTCAAGAAAATTCGCTTTTATTGTTCACACCTGAGTGATGTCCTAGGAGACAAGCAGGGGGATCTTCCGGATCGTGTTTCAGCCATGATTATTCATTGTCTTCCTAACGAACCCCCATATCTAGCTGTCAAAGAAAAGTTTGATGATTTCTACTTGATTGGGGACATCCCCAATTATTCTAAATATAAAGACAATTATGGACAGTGATACCCTGACTACAGATACTTGATTTCTTACCTCGTTCGAGTTGAGAAATATCATTGCGAATGCTTACATATTCCGTATCCAAATTATTATTATGATAACCCAGAAGGGAATATTTCCCTTTCTACAAGCAACCAATCAAGAAACATTTCCAATCACAAGGTAATCAAGTAGGAGCAAATGAAGGGCGTGAGAAAGGAGAACTAATGGAGTAGAGTAACCATACTGTTGATAGTTCCATTATGGAAATCTCAAATCCAAATCCACCACCAACCCTAGTCATTATTGTCATTTCATCTGACGATGAGGAAGATGAAGAGTTCATTCAAGTAGAGCAAAATCCAAAGACACTTGAACCAATGAAGGATGAAGATGTATATATTCTTAAATAAACATGGTCCACAATAAATTTATTGTGGACCAGAAACTGTTACGTGTGCAAGATTATATGGTCCAACAAAAAGCACAATTTTTGCACCTCATTCATTTTCTCTCTCTTTCTCTACTTTCTCTCTCTTCTGAGCTCCTCTTTCTCTACTTTCTCTCTCTTCAAAGCTCAAATTTCTACTTGAATTTGAAGATTGCTTAATTTCTTCTTCAATGGCGTTAACCAGAGGCGGTGGAACATTTAGGAGGAGAAGAGGCTTTCGCTCTTCAAATGCAAATTGCAATAATCAACCAATTCCTGGTATAATTTTGTTTCCGAGTTGATTTCTACATTTTTAAGCTGGTTAATCTTCGTTTTTCTTCAATTGAAGCTATTTGCATGATTTTTTATCTGGATTTTGTTTCGTATTTTTGATTTTATTTGGCAATTTTATCAAACTTTTTTTTCCTATGATTTTGTTCGTTTCTTGTGCAATTTTGCGTGTTTTGTTCATCAATTTTGTTCGATTTCCAGTGTGATTTTCCGACTTTTGCTCATCAATTTTTTCGACTTTTTTTCATCAATTTTTACATTATGTTTGATTTGCGATTTCCTGTTTGATTTTTTTAAATTTCTCTTTCTTCGAGGTTGATAACGGAGGTCCTACGACGTTCGGCGGCGAAGATGCGGCGAAGATGCGGCGAAGATGGTGACGGAGCTCCAGCGGAATTTCGTGATCTTATCATTAAATATGCTATAATTTGTCTGCGATCTCTGTGATTCAAGTATTTTTGTTCCAAAATCTATTATTTAGTTGAAGGTAAGTTGTTCTACCTCTTTCTCTATTTTTGTTTTTCGATTGGCTAGGTTAAATTGCCTATTTAATTATTGTTAATTGTTGATTGTTGTTAATCGATTTGTTTTTTAGTTGTTTAATTCTTCTCTTGTTAGTTCTTAGCGACTGAGATTCTTATTCCTTAGTGTGATTTTGAATTTTGCCGATCAAATTAGTGAAGCATGAAAATCTGATTATAACTTATTGTCAATGATAGTTGATAATTTCAGAGTTTTTTTTCCAGATTTTTTCCTCATTTTTTTTTTTATTTTGATCGCTCTGGCAATTGATGAATCTTTGCTCCTTTTTTCTTTTGTTGATTGATGAGGAGTGCATTTTGTTTTTTTTCTTCTGAAATGTTTGATACTTTTTATTAGATTGACTTCAATTGTATTCAGGTTTAAATATTATTGCATTTTTGAGAATCAATGAGTTTAATTTGAGTTTTAAATTTGCAAATTTTCATTTGGTTATTGTTAGATTTTTGGAAGAAAAAAAAATATGGTTAGAGCTTGATGAATTAATGGGCCGAGTCAAATGCCACTTTGTTTTCTTCAATGCACCTTAAAAAGCAGTATACCATGTTTTTTTTTTTTTTTTTTTAGGGAAAAGTAGTATACCATGTTTAATCTTGCATAAGTTGGATTTTCGAATTTTAGTAAAAAAAATATGGTCATGTAGAACATTACTTGCCAGAAGATTGGTCTGTATGGAGCATTGGTGCCTTAGTTTCTTTGAGGTGAAAGACTTGATTCAGAAGGAATGGGATGTGCAGATTCAAGGTTCAACCATGTTATCAATGATATGGTTACCTCTATTTGTATATAGTTATCAATGATATAGTTTCCTTATTTTTATATATAGTGACCTTTGTGTAAAAGTCGTCAAAATTGATAAAGTTACCTTATTTTTATATATAGTGACCTAAGTGCAAGCGTCGTCAAAATTGATATAATTACCTTATTTTTATATATAGTGACCTTTGTGTAAATGTCGTCAAAATTGATGAAGTTACCTTATTTTTATATATAGTGACCTATGTGCAAGCGTCGCCAAAATTGTTATTGTTACCTTATTTTTATATATAGTGACCTCTGTGTAAATGTCGTCAAAATTTATATAACTTGATATAATTACCTTACTTTTGTATATAGTGACCTCTAGGTAAATGAGGTCAAATTGATATAGTTAATGTTTAAAATAATGTGTTTTGTTGCTTGCTTTGGCACGTGAGACCTTTGGTCCACAATAAGTTTATTGTGGACCAGGTCCACCCAAGAATTATTGAGGAAGATGACCTTGAATTCGATCTTGGAAGCTACAAACAATCGAAGGACAAGAAGGATAATGTTCGAAAGGACTTGATTTTTGTAGTTTCACTTCTTTATAGGATTTCTAGTTTCATTTCCGCAATTATAGTTATTTCATTTCCAGCAAAGTAATAAATGGCATGGCCACAGTGAGTCAATAAACCTATTGATTTGCGTAGGTTATTCGAACTCATTTCATTTTTATTTTCCAGACATTTCCTTATTCAGCAATAAAATTTATATTTATTTCCTTGTCAAACGATCCATTTTATTGCCAAATAATTCATTTCGTTACCAAATCATTCATTTCATATCACTTTTCCAATGAGTCATTTCTTACTCAAATATTCCAATAATTCATTTCCAAACTCTAAGAAATCGTGGGAATTATTTTTATTTATTATTGTGATGCTTTATTAAATATATGGTTGGTTAGCAATAAAAAAATGTGTGATCAAGCTGCAAAATTTGGGAGATTGTAATGTTGCAAACTCAATTTGGTAGCTTAAATTAAATGTGTATGTATGTCCGGTACAAGTTAGTAGGATGGGTGTCTAACTTGAGAGCTAACCAAGACCATAATTTATAAAGACCCCTTGTTTTAATTCAGGAGAAGTAAGATGGTAGGAGGAAGTGGAAACAATAATGATGGAGGAGGTGAGCCGAGTGAAGTTGTAAGGCAATTGGCAGTGGTCGCCCAAAAGTTAGCAAGGAACTCGACTAACAATGGGGATGCTTAGGGAGAGCTGTTCAAAAAGGTGGCACAAAGTAAACCACCAACCTATCAAGGCGAACTCGACCCAACTGTTTTAGAAAACTAGTTAAAGGAGTTTGAGAAGCTGTTTGGGGCAGTTGGATGCCCAGAAAATTCTAAAGTAGGATGTGCTACCTATTACCTCAGGGGTGAAACTAACCTTTGGTTGCAACAAAATTAGGCTACCATTAAGGCAGTACCTGGTTTTAATTGGACTATGTTTCAGGAAAAGGTTAGTGATAAGTTTTACCCCAATTTCCTACAAAAACAGAAAGCTGAGGAATTTTCCAACCTAGCAATGGGAGACATGTTAGTCACTGAGTATTATACCAAATTTATTGAGCTGTCAAGGTTTGCCAAAGAATCTGTTGCTACAAAAAAGCGAAAGTTAGGAAGTTTTATAGTGGATTGAGTACTAATCTCCAACTGAAACTAGGTGGACAAGTGTTTGAAACCTTGGATGAAGTTTATGGAAGGTCTGCACACCTATATACTTTTGAGTTGAAGAAAAAGAAGGAGTTGGCTGAGGTGGAAGGAAAGGAAAAGAGAAAGGAGATGGGTCAGAGCTTTAGAAACCATCAAGGTAACCAGAACAATTTTAAGAAGCAGAAATACCACCACAACAAAAACAACTTCAATAGCAACAATAAATTCCATGGTAACAATCGTCAGAGTAAACGAAACTTCAATGGAGGAGCTAAGAACTCTAACTAGGGGAATAACAAAGGATCAAGGAATTTCTATTATAAGAGGTGTAGAAACGATCACCTTGGTAAGGACTGTGAGGGAGACCTAGTCACTTGTCGTGCTTGCAACAAGTTAGGCCATAGGCAATAGGAATGTTTCTCTAAGGACCCTAACCGAAATAAGCAGAGCAACAATCAAGGAAGGGCTCAAAGGAATTTTCAAGGAAACAACAACTACGCGGGAAACAAAGGGTCATAGCAAAATGGGGTGAAAAGCAACAATAATGGGAATAGTCAGGTGAAAAGTGGAGCTCCAGGAAAACTAAATGTGATAAGTAGGCATGAAGCTGATACCACGAAGAATGTTAAAACTAGTACTTTTTCTATTAACTTTATTCCTGTTAAAGTTTTGTTTGATTCTGGTGCAATTTTTTCTTTCATTTCAAAAGCCATTATTTCAAAACTATCGCACTGTTTGAAAACCGTAGATGTTATAGATGTATCTATAGTTAATCCTACGGGAGGTTTAGTGCAGTGTACCAAAACCTTTAAGGATGTGCCATTAGAAATTAAAGGAAAAGTGTTTTTGTCTGACCTCATTGAATTCGGGTTGAGTGGCTTCGATATCATCTTGGGAATGGATTGGCTAAGCAAGTATAATGCATAGATTCGATATCGATCATAGAAAGTACAACTAAGTACAACTGAGGGTGAATTGGTAACCCATTGGAATTATAGGAAAACAAAGTTTCCAAGGATCATCTCTATGATGAATTTGGCTAAGTATATTGAGAAGGGACATCCATTATATTTTTGTAGTGTAAGGAACTTAAACCACAAAGAGACAGCTAAGCCCAAGAACATAGATGTGGTGAGTGAGTTTCTGGATGTGTTCCCAGAGGAGATTCCAAGGATGCCACCTAAGCGAGCAACTAATTTTACGATAGAGTTGATCCCAAGAATAGCACTAATTTCCAAGGCACCATATCGAATGGCACCTGCAACAATGAGTGAATTAAAGGAGCAGCTGCAGGATTTGCTAGAAAAGGGATATATTAGACCAAGTGCATTGCCTTGGGGAACTCCAGTGTTGTTTGTTAAGAAGACGGATGGAAGAGTAGATTGTGTATTGACTATAAGGAGTTGAATAAGGTCACTATAGAGAACAAGTACCCATTACCAAGGATTGATGACCTATTCGACAAATTGAGGGGCGCATATGTGTTTTCCAATCAAAATTTATTTAAGGTCTGAATACCATCAGTTGAGAATCGCAGACAAAGATATCCCTAAGACAGCATTTAGGACAAGGTATGGGAATTATGAGTTCACAGTAATGCCATTTGGATTGACGAATGCTCCAGCAATCTTTATGGACTTGATGAACAGGGTGTTCCATCCATTTATGGACAAGTTAGTCGTAGTGTTCCTAGATGATATACTGGTGTATTCGAAGAATAAGGAGGAACATGTGGAACATTTGAGGGCAGTTTTACAAACTTTAAGGGAGAATAAGCTCTATGCTACGTTTACCAATTGTGAGTTTTGGTTAGAAAAGTTAGCATTTCTTGGTTACTGTGTATCTAAGGATGGGGTAGAAGTAGATACAGCAAAGATTGAAGTAGTAAAAGGATGGCCTACGCCAAAAATAACATCTAACATTAGAAGTTTCTTAGATTTAACAAGGTATTATAGGCGCTTCGTGAAGGACTTTTCTAAGATTGCTAAGCCTATGACCTCTCTAATGAAGAAAGACAAAAGTTTGAGTGGGATAAGAAGTGTGAGGAAGCGTTTCAACTTTTGAAGCAAAAGTTAATTACGGCACCAGTGTTAACACTGCCAGATTATAGTGGAATATACGATGTGTATAGTGATGCATCCAAGAATGGTCAGGATGTGTACTTATGCAAAATGGAAAGGTGATTGCATATGCATCGAGACAGTTGAAACCTCATGAAGTAAACTAACCTGCTCATGACTTGGAATTAGCTGCAATCATTTTTGCACTAAAGATTTGGAGGCATTACTTGTATGGGGTGAGATAAGAGAAAATCAGGCAGGAGATGTAAAGTTGGATAGGATTTGTGAGAAACTATAGTAAGGAAAAGCTATAGACTTCAAAATTCATGAAGATGGGAGTTTGAGGTACAAGGGTAGATGGTGTGTACCGCAAAAATGTGAGGAATTAAAGAAGAAATTGATGGTGTGCACCCTAGAGGGGACAAGTTATATAAAGACTTGAAGAAAATGTATTGGTGGCATTGACAGGCTATAGTCGTATCACCTAATCAAAAGTAATTCCTAAAACCACTAACTAAAATAGATAAGGAAGTAAGGTCGAATCCAAAGGGAAACAATGTTCTTTTATTTCTAATAAACTATTGTAATCTAAATTATCAAATAACAAATATGATTTTATGTAAAGTAATCTAAGGAAACTAATTAAACTAAGCAAATAAGACTAAGAGAATATCAAATAAATAAAAGCCTAGGGTATAGGTTCACCAATAAATAATATTCCGGGAAAAAGGACAACAATCAATTATCAATGCATAAATTAACCAGATTATAAAGGGTTTTCTTATATAGGAAAAGAAAAGGAGTTTTTGAGAAAATCCAACATCAACTCCAACTTAAACTCCTAAAAACAAATCTCCTTCGAAATAAAGATGTGTGAATTCGGAGTAAGCCCCAAGGATTTCTAGGCCCAATATGAAATAGCCTAACACTGAATATATCCGCCCGACCGGGCCAAGCCTCGCCCAATCGGGCCTGGTCAGCTATAGCTGTGAGCTGGGCCTTGTGGCTTATTTTGCTTTGGGCTCATTTCCTCTTTCTTTCATACTTGGTCCGCGACACTTAATTGGTCCATGATAATAATGTTGAAACTTTGGGCCTCTTCACTTAATTAAGCCCTTAATTACCAAATCAAATTCCTTTAACTCGGTCCTGGGCTTAAAATATCCGGTCATAAAATACGATCGGACTCTAATATCTTTGTAGTGGCTCAAAAAGATCGGGAATCATCATAAAGCTGTAAATTCCTACAAAATAATACCAACTCTACAAAAACACTAGAAAACATATATTAGTAATAAAAATAGCTCCGTAAAGCTCAAATAAGCACAAATATGACCGTGGGACGGGGGACAAAATAAATATATAAAATAGACTTATCAGGCATAGAATGGAGAATGAAGTTGCGAAATTTGTAACAAAATGTCTAACCTGTCAAAAGGTGAAAATAGAGCATAAGAGACCACAAGGAACTGTATAATTATTAGAGGTCCCTGGATGGAAGTGGGATTGCATTTCGATGGAATTTGTGACTTGCCTCCCAAAGTCAAAGAATGGAAATGATACCATTTGGGTCGTGGTGGATAGACTTACCAAATCCGCAGTATTCATACCAATGAAGGAGACCCGGAAGATGGAGCAATTTGCAAAATCTTACATCAAGAATGTTGTGAGGTAACATGGAGTTCCAATTAAAAGATATTGTGTCTGATAGAGATTCTAGGTTTCTTTCAAAGTTCTGGAAGAGTGTTCAGGAAAACTTTGGTACAACACTAAAGATGAGTACAACTTTTCACCCTGTCACATATGGACAAAATGAGAGAACTATTCAAACCTTGGAAGATATGCTGAGAGAACTATAAACCCACAAACCCACTCCTTAAACATATTATAAACCCAACATATTATGAACTGTAATAGCTGAGAGAACTATAATAGCACAATTTTAAGTGAATAGAGCCTATTTTCACCTAACCCAACATATTATGGCCCAAATATAAGTCATAATCCTATTAAGATTAGAAAAAGAGCTTAAATACCTAAGCCCATACTCCTTAAACCTTATAAACCCACAAACCCTTTCCCCTCACCTCACGTAAAAACCCCTGCTACTGCTTTCCCACTTCCCTTGCTTCACGATTTCACGATCAAAAAAAAAAAATCACCGCTGATTTTGCCGTTGCTTAGCCACCGCCACCCACGTTGTCGTCGCCAACCACCGTAGCTCCACCCGCATCACCCCACGACAGTAGTTCGCCCATCTTCCTCCTCCTCCTTCCTTCTTTATTTCTCTTTTGTTAAATTGATTCAAGTTTCAATCTTTATTAAGTTTTTGTTCTTAAATTGTTATTATTATGATTTGATCATGCATATGAATTTCAAAAGACTACAATTTTATGAGTTTTACTATGTTTAATTTAGTGACTTAAATTTCAGATTTATTTAATCAAGAAAATAAGGGTTTAAAACTTGATTTTCATGATTTTAGGGCTTAAAAACGTGTTAGTCAAGTTATTTATATATATAGTGATTATATTATGTTAAAATTATATTTTTGGTGATTAATTAATTTTCAGATTTTTGTTGGTTATTTTGAAGCCTCTAATTACATTGAATTGGTGAATTTTTGGGTTTAAAGCCTACTAACTTAATCTATAGTGTAGATAGCTTCAAAGATTACTATACTTTTAAAATTTTATGTATAAAATAAATTTTCAGATTTTTATAAAGTTCTAAACTTGCTGTAATTTCATGAATAAGTATGTATTTTAAGGTTTTTATGTAGGAAACTTAAAGAACTATATATAAGCTTTTAGTTTTAGTAAAAAGGAAGGTTTTAAAGTGTTATTTAATTGGATTTTGAAGGTTTTAAAGTAAGTTAGTATTGCTGTAAATTTAGTTGCTTGGGTATTGATTGAATTATTGTTGTTTGGTTCAGGAGAGGACTTCGTAGAAGACGATTTCTAGTTTCTAAAGTGGCCAACCAATTCGTTTACTCAAGTTACGTACAAGGATACGAAAAACCTTGACTTTAGGAGCATGTTTAAGGATTTGGAAAACTTAGAATCATGATTAGGAAATTTGTGGTTGATTGAAATTGTTTGGTAATAAATCTCTTTGGTATTTATGCGTGAATGTGCATGATTTATAACTTTATGTATGTTAAGTTATCTTGTAAGTAATTTTATATACATTAACTTGCAAGATGAACTTGGAGGCAAAAAGACATGAGCATGTGGACTAAATTATTATTATTACTTGATCATGTTTATTAAAATGGAACGAGTAGAGGAAGAATTGAAGTCTTATAGGACGAGGTTGAGAATTTGAGGTGCCTTTTGCACTTAAGGTGTTTATACACTGAGGTAGTTTAAAGAATTAAACTCTAAATGTTGTTTGTCACTACTAATTCAAGATCGAATTAAATTGGAAATTGAACTTGCTTGAATATTAATTCTTGATTGGTTGTATTGCTTTTGTAAATGAGTCACCACCAAGTTTAAACTTGTAACTCACGTAAAGTGCAAGATGGATGAGCAATAAAACTCTGAATTTGTGCTCATCTAGAGTAATGACAAACAGGGGTTGGGGTACACGGGGTATTAGCCGTGCACTTTTTTTAGAGGTCGTCTGATCTACGAGTCTCTTGTTTCAAATACTTTTTAAAACTATAAGGAGTTAGATGAGATCTCGTACTAGCTATGGCCACGGAGTCGTGCCCGTTTGCCATTAGATGTTTATTGATGTTTCCGAAAGAAGCCATGGGGTTTTTCTTTTGTTCATGTTTCAAATTGGAGCATGGGGAAACAACCTTGTCTATTACTTAATCCAATGAATAGAATGAAATGAAGTAATCAGTACTAATTAGAGAAGTCTTAGTAATGTTAACAGGTGAGTCATGTGTTTGAGTCAATAATTAAATTGTTGTGTGATTGATTGATAATTAGTAGCATGCTAGGAATTTTATTGTTATACTTCATAGCTTGTATGTACTCAGCGTTGCTGATTACGTGCTTTTGTGTGTCTTTTAATTTTCTTAGTCATGGCCTTCGCCTTTAAATGACCCTGTGATGATCAAATCTTTACACTTGTAATATTGGAGAGAAGACTTATCACAGGTGTTTACATAGTTTGGACTTGCATCAAGGTGGTGGGATTTTGAGTGGAGAGTTGGTTATTGATTGCAGTTTATTTCTTTTCATAAGTTTGAATTTATTTAAACTTTGGTTTAGTTTATTTAATACTTTGTTTATTGGGTTTTGAATAAGGGCCTTAATGGTTTCAACTTGTAAGACTTAATTTGGTTTTGTTTGTTGGTTTTGGAACTTATTTATAACTGAGGTAGTTTTTCCGCTGCTAAATTCTGAATTAGCCTTAACGTTTGAACACGTGGCGATAGCACGTCAGTAATTCTCTTGCATTTTATTAAAGGTATTTACAGGTTTAAAGGGAGAATTATTTGGGTGTTGCAGTGTCACCAATCAAAGGTGTTATGAGATTTGGGAAGAAAGGGAAACTTAGCCCAAAGTACATTGGCCCGTATGAGATATGCAGAGGATAGGCAAAGTAGCTTATAGGTTGGCCTTACCTATGGACCTAAGTAAGGGGAGTGATGTGTAGTTCATGTGTCTCAGTTAAGAAGTTAAGAAGGTATATACCTGATAAGTCACATGTGCTACAACCTGGAACAATTGAGTTAGATCAAAGCTTAACTTATGAAGAAAGACCAGTCAATATTCTTGACAGTAAAGTGCGTAGTACACGCAACAAGGAAGTTAAGATTTTTGAGGTGCTATTGTCTAACCAAGAGTATGAGGAAGCAACTTGGGAAGTCGAGGATGAGATAAAAAATAAATACCCTGAGTTATCTGAGGTATGTTGAGTTACGGGGACGTAACTCATTTTCTTTAAGGGGGTAGAATGCGGCAGAATTTCGCGCTTTTTCCCTATATTTTTATTAATTTTAGTGCTTTTTGCACATTTTTAACGGTTATTTAGAGTACTTTTGGTTTCAAGAAGACATTAAAGGTAAAGTATGTCAAAAGAGTACAACAATATTACACATAGTGAAGAAAAAGGTTTTCAAAAGTTGGTATTCTTTCACTTATTGAGTGAGGAGTTTGTTTTTTTTTTTTTTTTTGTTACCAAAGTTTCAGGACAAAACTTCTTTTAAGGGGGTAGGCTGTAATACCCTGTATTTTTATACGTATGCTAATTTAAAATATTATTTTATGACGTATTTAAATAATTTGAAATGAATTATTTATGGTATTTTAATAATTTAAAAGGTATCTTTTAATTATAAACTCATTTCTATTTATTTATTTGGTTTGAAAATATTATATTTTATTATTTAAAAACTTTGGGGCACTTTGGATTTATAAAGGTGTTTTAAGGTCAAAAGGATTTAATTAGAGTTAAAATACCAAGTTGAATGGGAATAGGAATCATTAAGGGTAAAAAGAGAAATTTGGTTAGTAGGGTTTTGAGAGAGAGTATAAATACCCACCTTATGAGAAAATTTGACCTTGCCTAAGGTGGAGAATACCCAAAAATAAAATATCTTTCTCTCTCCTCTTATTTTCTTTCCCCTTAATTTTTCCCCTCCCCTTACTCACTATGCACGACACACACATGCATAACCATCGCAAGGGTGATCGGCTGCCACCACCACCGCCGGCTGGCCACCTCCAGCACTCGTCGGCAGCAGCAGCCGGTGGGAGGCGACGACAGCCGTCCTCCCTTCCCCCTTTTGCGTGCGGGTTTGAACAAAAAAAAAAAAACTTTTGCTTCAAATTTTTAATTAGCACTTTGATTAATTATTGTCTTGGGTATTGTGTGATGATTTTATAATGTTTTTAATGATTAATTCACATAATTTTTAGATATGGTTTTTATATGAAAAAGCCCCAAATTGGTAAACCCCTAGGTTTCTAAATTGATGTTTGTTAAAGGAATTTAATTGTGGTTAATTAAAACTATTGAAATTGGTGTTTTACAGCAAGTTTAAGGGTTTTTATATTGCTTGAATTTTTATGTAGAGCCTCGAATCAAGTTTTCTTGAAAGGATTTTAATTACCCATTAATTGGGAATAAAAGTAGTTGGTTTTAATTAATTTTCAACATGTTTTTGAAGGTTTAAAAGTGTTTTAAAGAATGTATATATTGCTGAAAATTTATTATGAATAGCTATTAATGTCTCTTTGTATTTGTGGGTTGTAGGAGACTTCCAAGTGAGTGATTTCGTGTAGTCGTGGCGATTTTGAGGTACGTTCGCGTACTCAGTAATTATTTAAGTGTGTAAAAGCATGTTATGACTTGTTTAATTAATTCCAAGTTAGTATCATAATAGGTATTGGTTGGAATTATTGATTGGATTGATTTTGGTGATTGATTTGTGAAGCATGAAGTATTTGATGTGAATTATTGATTGGAATTAGTTATATTGGCATGTTGAATATGGACCAAACTTTTATTATTGGAATGATTGAAGGCATGTTTAATTAAACTAAATGTTTAATTTGTTTTGGAATATATAAAAGGAATTTTATTATGGTTCGTATAATTTTTATTGATGCTATAAGCATGAGAATTGAGCTAGTAAGTTTCTTAGTACATAGGTTTAAAATGAAATGTGGTGCCTAAGTGCACTTAAGTTGTTCTAAATACCGATGGATAGGATTTACGGTGCTTTATGCGCTTAAGGTGTTTCAACACTGAGGTAGTTTAAAAAGGGTTCAACATTTGATTATATGTGATCACTAAATATTCAAGAATTGAATTGGAATGTTTATTTACTTGAATGGCTTATGTTGATTGATTGTATTGTGGATTGAAGGTCATCACCAAGTGTATAATAAGTAAACAACATAAAGTGAAAGAGATTACGCACCAATACTCTTGGAACGTATATACCTCGAGTATGAACATATGGGGGGAGTTATGGGGTTTTATATTTAACCAAAGCTTCTACTGGAAGTACAGGTTGCTGTATTTTCCTTTTTATTTTTATGCGCAGGACGTCCAGTCACTTCATGTGACATTTATGCCTACCGATTAGCTTTCGGATTAGTTTACCCTAATTTTCTGGGGCAGGGATTTGGTAGGAAACCCGTTTGATGCGTAATCAAATTAAATAAGCAATTTAATTAGGAAAAGTTGATAAAAACAATTCCAAATTTTGCCCGTTCGCTCAAAATAATCCTAGCATTGGATTAATTTTAAATAATCCTAACTTTGGGGGTCATTCATTCAAAATGGTCCCAAGTGATCGGTAACCTTTTAAAGAGGTAATTTTTTTTTTTTTTAATTTAAGTTGACATGTGTCAACACTTTATTATTTGAATTATTAAAAAACTAAAAAAAAAACCAGCCCAGCCATGAACCAAACCACCACCCACGTCCCTGTTTCCGGCAAAGCCCCTCACCCAGTCCAACCTAGCCAAATCTCGCCGCCGTCACCGTACGCCGCACCCAGCCCCTCTCCCGGCACCGGCACCACCTTATCGTCGACCGTTAGCTTCCCCTTTAACCTCCAAACCACCACCCCAAAAACCTTATCCTCCTCCACCCAAAATCCCATAAAAACCGGAGACACCTCTATTTCGGCGACAAGGAGAACCTTGAATTGAGAAGAGTGAAAAATTGAGAATGGAAGAGCGAAGAAGGAGATTGAAATTTCTTCGTGAACGGCTGAACGACGACAACGAAGTTTCGGTGTTTGATTAGGGATTTAAGGTGGTGGGGGATAGGGGTTTTGTGTGGTGGTTTGGTGGTTCAAGGGGAAGGAATGACGAATGGGGGTAAGGGGAAGGCCGGAGGGGTGTCGCCGGCGTGGGGAGGGAGATTTGGGTGCAGCGGAGGTGGCGGGATGGGGAGGCAGGCCCGTGGGTGGCTAGGCAGTTTTTATTTTTATAAAAGTTTTTCTTTTTTTTATTTTTTTCAACCAATCACGTGGTGACACTTTTTCAACCAATCACATGGTGACACGTGTCACCTTAATCTTTTATAACAGGTTGGTTGACCGGTTGGGACCATTTTGAGCGAATGAACCATAAAGTCCGGATTATTTAAAAATAATCCAAAGTTGGGATTATCTTGAGCGAACGGACAAAAGTTGGGATTATTTTTTTCAAATTTTCCATTTAATTATTCATTAATTGATTTGTATGTTGTATGCTTGTAAACAGGTGCAACAAGGTAAGTTGTGTGATGTTAGGATGAAAGCATGTTAGTGTGTACTGTTTACGCTTATGTACTCAGCATTGCTGATTGTGTGTTTGTATGTTTGTTTGGCCTTGTCTTTACCTTGGCCCTACGATGACTCATTTCTAATGGAGAGTAGTGGGGACAAAGTAAAGAGAAGTTTTTTAGGTGATGAAGCATATTCATGACGGGAATGAGTGAAAAGCGAATGTTGTTTAGTTTTTATAAGAATATGATGTGTTTTATTTGCTTTGATTATTATTATAATTGCTTGTGTGACTAACGCAATGTTTTAAATACTTAGTTTGGTTTTGAAAAGGGCCTACAATAGTTCCAAGTTGTAGGTTGACTCTGTTTGACTTTTAAAGTTGACTTGTTTTGAATGGTTTTTAAGTGAGTCTTCGCTGTGTGTCTTTGATAATTGCCTTAGCCGTTATCACGGTGGCGGTAATGTCTTAGAATTTTCTATTTCGTATTTTAAAAAGAACAAAACAAGTATTTTAAAGGAAAGTATTTCTAGGGTGTTACAAGATTACACTCAAAGTCATTAGCATTTGTAGTGAATTGCTTTAGCACTCAATGAATCATGAATTCATATTAGTCATTTCGAAATTATGGAATTTGTAACCAAAAACATATACTACCTTCATTTTTTTAGTTGACGCGTATTCCTTTTTGGAAGCTTTTTTTTAGTTCACACTAAAGGTGATCATTTGGTGGGTCAAGTCGAGGCCAAAAAAGTCAACCCACTTCTCGGGCTGGGCTGGGTCGGGCCAAGCTTTAGGTCGGATTTTTATGCTCAAACCCACCCAAAATTGCTTGGTCGTTCGGGCTTTTCGGGCTGGCCAAAAAAATCAACTAAAAATGCATAAAAACGCATTCCCAAACCTGCCCAAAAAAAATAAAATTTCGGGCCGGGCCCAAAACCCTCCCGAAATTGGGTCGGGCTAGGTTTAGTTAACACATATTCCTTTTTTGAGAAGTTTATTTTTGGTTGACCCCACTATAAACTTGATTAAACAAGCTAAAGCACATGGTCTACCCACTTGCTTTAACATTCTCTCTCCTTTCCTTAAAGTGTGTACCTAAATTAAACGTGTCATCTAAATAGAAACAGAAAAAATATAACTTAAATTCATTTTTGAAAAGAAAATTTGCTAGAAACTACCTATTAATTTAAGTTTTTGTGAGAAAGCTGCAGCTTTTAAATAAAGTTCACAAGAAATGAAGTACTTTTTACTATTTGTTTTACAAGTACCACTCATCGGATTATGACCATTGCCTCAACTAATACTCTCTCCGTTTAAGTGTAATTGACACAATCAAACTAGACACACTTGTCAATGCACTAATTTGACCATATATAATTAATTAGAATAGTAAAAATTACTCTGTATTAAAATATTAATATTATAAAAGTTTACATTAATACTTATCAACAACATTTTACCTAACTAGGTATTCCGACGTGCGCAATGCGGTTAGTCTTTTGGAAAGAATTTTTGCAATCGCACTTAATGTCCTACACGTATTTGCATAGCATTTTATTAATTATAACTATTTTCATATAGGCGATAAATGTGTTGGATGTTGTATAGCCGTGCAATATTCTTCGAAACTTTAGCATAGCTAATTAATTTTGATTTAGTGAGGAAGCGGCAAAACTTGTATAGCTACTTAATATAGATTTAGTGAGGAAGCAATAAAAATTAGGGGAAATGTAAATGTTTGATATATCTAGAGTACTTATTAAGGAAATGTAATAATAATAAAAAGAGCTTCTCAAACTTATAAATAGGGGCAAATATGTAATCAAACATTTTTTAGGGGTATAAACGTCCACACACTATCAATAAGAGCTCTTTCATATTTTTTAAAAGGTAGGGATAATATTTATTTTTAATAAATTAGTAAATTATTGAAGTCAAAGTTTTTAAATGAACCATGTTTATTATTTTGGGGTAGAGTATTTTGAAAAGGAAAAAGCTAACGAGGTTCCACATGACGTTAGATAAGAGAGATAAATGTAGAATTACTTAAGTAAAATTAACATTAACTACACCGATTGACACGTGATTTTGTCATGCATTCTAACTGAATACTATTTTAAGTATTATACTTGCGCTGTTCCATAAATATAGCAAAAATTACCATTTTAGAAAGTTTTATAAATATTGCAACATTTCTCTATTTGCACATATTTTCTCTCTTTCTATCTCCTATTCACCTGAGTTCCTATGATTCTATCTATAATCCTCTCTATCGTATAATATAGTCAAAGTAAGCATATAAATAGTGTCAAAGTCAAAGTTTGGCGATTATTACGAAATGGAGGGAGTACTATTTTAAGGAAGTATTAATTAGTTATCTAACGCAACAACATCCTTTGAAAGAAAGGGATATTTTCCATTTTCTTTGGTAATATTGAAATTTTTATATTTCTCTTTGGTGAATTGCAAGAAAATTAATCTTTGGTAACCTTGTATTATGGATTACCAAAGTTAATAAATATTTTAATTAAAATCATTAACAATGGTTAGTTTTTTTTTTATTTTAATCCATACCTTTTAAAACGTATGAGAAAACACTTATGAATAGTATGAGGACAATTATACCCCAAAAAAGTTAATTTACTTATATGCCCCTATTGATATGATATTAATTGCATCTAAGTTTTTGTGTGATTTTATGATTTAATTTTAATGAATAGTGTTTGGACAATTATATTCTTTAAAATGTTTATTTACTTATTTATTCTCATTAATGTTAATTGCCTTTTCTTTTTTAACTATTATGAATAGTGTATAGACATTTATACCCTTAAAAATATTTGTTTACATATTTTCCCTCATCAATGTTTCCAAAATAGAAAAGGCACTCTAAATATGACTAACTTTGGCGTGCGCATTAGTCACCCTAGTAATTAAATTTTTTTTTTTTAAAAAAAAAAAAAAAAAAACCAACCAACCCACCTCTACGCCACCAGTTAGCTCAGGCCTCATTTGGTTGCATATGGAAAGTAGATTCCCATGGGCTATTAAAATTCATGGAAAATTAGAATTTCTAGGAAATGTTATAATGTTGTTTGGTTGACATAAATGAATTTGTAATTCCTAGGAATATACTTCCTATGATTTGTTTGGTTAACACTATATAATTCTCATATATTATAAGAACTTTTCCGAAGTTTAGAGGGTAATAATGTAATTCCATTCCACCTTTCCCAATTTTAGAGGGTAAAAATGTAATTCATGCAAAAATAAACAAGAGAAATTTGATTGACCAAGGAATAGTGGGGTAATTAAATTCCTATGTTTTGTAGGAATTTCCATTTTCTAAGTAATTTCAGCATCCCACGTAAGTGTTAACCAAATAACAACTCATAAATTCACTTCCCATGAATTTGTATTTCCCCTATTATAAATGTGCTACCAAACTAGGCCTTAATATCACAAATTCATGATTGCAAATGATAATAAGGTACTAAGCAAAAATTGGTCTAGTGAGAAAAATTTGCAATTGTGAGATCAAATCCGGTTTTTACTTGAGCTATGAGTAGAGATGACAATGGATCGAATTCGGATCGGGTAGAGCTTCACCCGCATCCATCCATCATTCAAATTGTTTCATCCACATCAATCCATCACCCATCATCCATATCCGTCCATCCATCATCCGCGAATGAAACGGGTGAATTGGGTGACTAATGGATGAACATTTTGTGAAAAAAAAATTTCACATAAAATTTAATTTATGGTTATTTTTACATGAATTATTATTATTTTTCAAATAAAAAGAAAATACTAATCACATATTCTCTTACAAAATTAATTTGCAACAAAATAAAGTATTTTTATTGTATATTTTTAATTTTTTTAATTGAAATTCTTAGATTAAAAAGCTTTATATATGTTAAACGGGTGGGTGGATGGTTAGCGGGTGAAAAAATCTTCGTCCATATTCGATCCGATCCGTGACCCGCTTTTCATCCATTTATTTATTTCGAATTTTCGTATATTTATTTTAAGCGGGTGGATTAGGTTAACAGATATGCATCTAATATTACCATTCCTAATTATGAGTGGAGTAACAGAAAATACAGATTGAAGATCACTTAAAAATCAGATCCAAAAGTACCACACCAAAAAAATAAAAATTGATCAGAAACTTTCAAAGTCAAGCTCACTAATCTCTGATCCGGTCAAACCCTCAACTAAACTATGCCATGAACAAATGCTACACTTTTAGATTTCATCATCTCCTATTGTCGTCGTTGTCGTTGTCGTCGCCGAAACCATGAATAATAGCAGCACCACTACCACCAACAGCGTCACCGTCAACGGCGGCGTATCTTCTCCCGCCACCACCGGACTCAAAGCCTACTTTAAAACTCCTGAAGGCCGTTACACTCTTCATTCCGAGAAGTCTCATCCTTCTACTCTTCTCCATTATTCTCACGGCAAAACCGTTTCTCAGGTTTCTTCTTTCTTCAATTTCATTTGTTTTTGCTCATCATTTGTAATTGTTTGATGATATTTGATATCGAATTCTAGGTTGTTGTTTTTGATTGATGATTTTTTGATTGGATTGGTTATTTGATCGATTGATCGTTTTTTCGATGTTATGTGATGTTATATTTCTGCATTTACTTTTGTAGGTATGTCAATTATCAGATGTTGTTTTCGATTATGAGTTTTGTGATTGAATTAATTCCTAAATTGTGGAATTTGGGTTGACCTTGATGATATATTGCTGAAATTATATTGAATTCCCGAAGACAGATTCAATGGTGTATTAATTTCAGCGTAAAAAAAAAAAAAAGAAAAGAAAAGAAAAAAAAGAGTAAAAACTACTTGAACTTGACGCTGAAACTAATACGCCATTGAATCCATCTTGTTCTTCAACAACTTCTTTATGTCCACAAGCACTATATCTCTGCTTGTCTCCCTTGATTGCTACATCAGCATTCCATGTACTCTGATTTACTTGTTCTAACGTGTGTCTCCATTGTTCTAGTTTAACATTTAACCCAACGTTAGTCTCATCCACCAATACAATGGCACCAGCCAAAAGACATACAAAATATAATTTTGCAAGGCAATGTAATATCTTTATGTCCATGGTAATGCAATCCCATCCCTAAACTTAATCTTTCTTCATCAATTTTTACCACCCATTACCACAAGTGGAAATGTTAATGAAATCCTTGGAAGAAAGATGGAAACGCTTGGGTTGGTTTGCATTGTCATGGGCGTTGACATTGGATGCTCTTTTCAAATTTACGTACAAATTCATTCCTAGTACCCTTATTTATCACCACCTACCTGATGGGCTGCAAACTTCTATTCTTACCAACTTTTAGAGGCCCTATACGTGGACTGATACGGCTTTTATTTCCAACCATTTGTCTAACCAAAGGTTTGTTCCATTTTTCCAACTTGGACTTTCCTTATAGATTTTTTATCTCTTTCTAGATGTAGGAATCCTTTTTTTTTTTTTTTTTTTTTTTTGTTTGTTGAAACTCAGGGGTTAAGATCTATACGAGCAATGTTTTCCACCATGAAGGCAATTACCCTATTGTGTCATGACACTTCTAACAAATTCTATCCAGGCTGGTTCCGCTAAGGATATTGTATAAATTAATTAAAAAAGAACTACCTCCCCTCCCTTATTTGGTTTATAAATCTTCTCCCAAGCAATCCAGTTCATTTTTCTCACCTTTAAAAGAAGTTTTCTAAAATTTAATCAAGCTTTTTGAGAATGTAATTGGGAAAGCCTATTCCTTGCATGAAGTATCTTTACAATATTTTAAGGGTTGATTGGATTAGCAATGCTATATGAAGGCATTCTTTGCGTTAGGGGAACCAGGTATGAACCAAGGTCCATAACAGACTGAATGTTAAGAGTTTGCTTTTAAACATCAATTCAATGAGATTGGTTTTGTGACTTGTGAAAGAAGAAGAGTTATGTTTATGCCCATTCATTTGTTTGGCCTGCCTTTAAGAGGGACAAAGATTTTGAAGTGTAAGCCTCATAGATTAGTGTTGAAAGGAGTTTCGTGCAAAGTATACGACAGTAAGGGGGAATAGGATACTCTTGCAGAATTCCTTTAGAAGGGTGGAATTTATTAGAATTGAAGAGAAACAAAAGTGGCACAATGTGTTGTAACATTCGTGAAGTTAGTGAAAAAATAAAATAAGTTAAGGCATTCTATTATGACTTTCATTTCAAGTCTCCATAAATCTTTTACAAGTCTAGATTTAGAGAAAACTACCTAAGGAATCCCCCCTCTCCCCCCCCCCCCCACAGGATTATATAAAATTAGAATTATATATCCTCCCCAGGATAAAATTAGGAGGTGTTTGGTTCATCAAAAAGAGGGAAAGAAGGAGAATGGAAAGTCCCTTTGATTTGTAGTGTTGTTTGGTAATTGAACATATATTTATTTCCCACCATTGCTAAACCATGCTTCACACTCTCTTTATGGAGTCACCACCACTCACACCATCACCCTTAGTTACCTCAGCCCCTCTCCTACAACAGCATCGCCCTTAGTTACCTCATCGCCATCGTCATCTCCCCGCCCCACTTCCGACCACCACACCGTTGCCATTCTCCTTCCTTTTCTAACTATTCTGCCATCACCATTGTTATATTTGATCAAATTTGACCATGTAAAACCATAATTGATGATAAGAAGGTATGTTTCATTTTCTTTTTGATTTTTTTTTTCTGTGCGAAATTAATTTTGTGGATTTTTGGTGTTGTTGGGTATGGGTGGATTTTCAAGGTAGTAGGGTGATTTTCAAGTGGGTGGGTGAGTGGGTATGCGGGTGGTTTATGGATGGGTGAGGGTGGTTTTGGGTGGATGGAGAATTTTTTGGGTGGGTGGGAGTGTTTTTGGGTGGTTCCGAGATAGGTAAGAGGGGTTTTTGGTTGGGTTGAGCTGGTGGTGTGTTGTGTTCCGGTGAGGGTAATAGTGGTGGGCGCTGATGGTGAAAGTGGCAGTTCCAGTGAGTAGTAGTGGTGGAGTGGTGTTGGTGCATTGATGGAATGGTGGTGGGTGGGTAATCAAAGTAAAAGTTTATAGGGGTAAGGAGAGGGTAAAGGGAATGATTAAAATGTCCTAACAAACAACAAAGGGAATAAGTGTTGTTCATTTCCTTTTCCTTCTCTCTCTACCTCATACCCAATGTCCTCTTAATGTGGTCAGAACAAATAACATCTCTTAAATGCGATCAACCTCTTTTTACAATGACCTTGGACACTATTTTATAAGTTATGATGACTAGACTATGAATAGTATTCAACAATTCATCTTTTTGATTTGGTTTCTATCAAACCCATCTTAGTTTTTCATTGTTATTTGCTGGAAAATTATTTTCAGGTAACATTAGCTAATCTCAAGGAAAAAACAGCTTCATCAACACCCACATCAAGCTTAGGTTATAGTGCAAGTAGTAGCGTAAGGTCAGCTGCTGCAAAGTTGTTAGGCTCGAATAATGGAGGGCGAGCTCTTAGTTTTGTAGGAGTTAATGGAGCTAATAAAGCTGTTGCTGCGGCTACAAAAACTGCTACACTTGGAAGCTCCAGTAATGGTAGTAGTTCGCCAATCACCAATTTTGATGGTAAAGGAATGTACATAATATATAATGTGGGAGACACTTTGTATATTAGTGATCTAAATTCGCAGGAGAAGGTGACGCTTATTATCTATTTAATTTTTTGTTTAATTATCTATTTATTTATTATTATATTTTTAATCTAATCCTTACCCCATTCTGATGCTGTTAAATTAATCTGGGAATAAACATCTTGTGACTTAAGAGATGCATGTGCTTATGTAGGATCCTATTAAATCCATACACTTTGCCAGTTCAAATCCTGTTTGTCATACCTTTAATCCTGAAGCTAAGGATGGCCATGACTTACTGATAGGGTTAAACTCTGGAGATGGTATTTTTTTGCTGCTTGGCTGATGTTTATTTCTTTTTTGTTGCCCTGAAATGACTATATATTTGTATCTATCTTTATTTTTGCAGTGTACACAGTATCCTTAAGACAGCAGTTGCAAGGTATTGGAAAGAAGCTTGTTGGAGCACATCACTATAACAAAGATGGCTCCATTAATAACAGGCAAGACCTACATCTTGCATTAAATATTTAGGCATTCGATTTCAGGGTTTTGTATCTTTAGTTGATATTTATAATGCTGTCATCTCAATATGGGTTCATATGTTGTTTCTTTGGCTCATAGATTCTGTCAAATTTTACGATTATTGAGTTTTAGCATATTAAAGTGGATTAAGAACATTCTTTACTTTTCCTGAATTTTTTTTGGCTTCTACTTTACCACCTCTGTAAATAATTTTTTTTTGGAACCTCATTTGATTAGATTAAAGGACTTATCTATGCTGTTGGTATAATTATTATGGTTTTTGGTCCAATATAATCAGTTATAATGCTAATGCAGCGTTACACCATACCCTTTTGCAAATTCCACTTTTAATTTGTGCTTCACTTGATGTGCTAAATACGTATATCAGTTTGTTCATTGTTAAAGTATAAGTTATCTAGTTACTTATTATATTCTATCTTTTAGGCTCTGCTCTCCTCACCTTATTTTCACTTATTTCAGATCTAATAAGTTGAATTAAGGGGGTTTCAAAAAAAAAAAAAAGGTTAATTAAGGGCTAATAATTTTTAGATAAAGATAATGTAAGGGTTAATAAGTTCAAATAACATATGATAAGGGTTGATAAGTTCTAGATTAGATAAAAACAAGTTCCAATAAGGTCTAATAAGACCTTATTTAAGGCTCCTATAAGGTCTAATAAATTCCAATATAATAAGATAAGATAAGAGTCATAAAACCCATAAGGGTTGAAAAGTTCATATTAAGATAAGATGAGTTGATAACTAATAAAATAAGATAATTTAAGATCAATGAAATTCAGGTGAAGAGAACATTGCCATAATATGCCGCATGTTGTAGAATGGATAATGTGTGTAACTTTCTTGTTTATTGCGATTGCTCATGTGAACATTAAAGTTCTTGCCTATCCTATTACATGAATTGTATGTACTCCCTTGTTCTTGCAACTCTATTTGATCAAATCATGTGACAATTTAAATTTTAAAGCAGCCGGTGTACCAGTGTAGCATGGGTTCCTCAAGTCAATGGTTTCTTTGTTGTTGCTCATGCTGATGGAAACGTGTATGTGTATGAGAAGGCAAGCTTCATATAAGTGATTTTTTAGTTCTCTGTCCTCTCTTCTATTTATCTTTTACATTATTGTTCAAGAGAACTGTTACTATCTTTTAGGGAAAGGATGCTACTGTTGATTCGTCTTTCCCACTCATAAAGGATCCGACTCTATTTTCTATTGCACATGCAAAATCTAGCAAGGTGAGGTACTACTTATAATCTGAGAAACTTGACCTCTTCTACTGATGAATTCTGCCCCTGCTCCTTCATAGTGCCTTCAATGTATGTCTTAAAGGAAACAACATGTAGAAACTAGGAATGCTTGGAACACAGCCTATGTACTGTAATTTCCCTTTTTAATTGTTGAGAATAGGTTAAATCACTTAGTTTTACATTTTAATAACTTGGGGACTTCTGTCAAGGCTTTGAACTAATGTATTAACATTGGATTTGTGCATTGTGTCACATTGATTTACAAGTAATCCTTAGATCAAGATTGGATGTTCCAGTATGTGTTTTCTTGCTATTATTTCTGCATTGTTGATGTTTCCTTCACGGATTCTGTCATAATTCAATCCACGCTTAAAAATATCTTGTATTAATATAGCTGGTTAAGATCATTAGACCGTGAGGACCTAATCTGTGCTATGGGAATCTTGTTAAATTCGGTAGTGATATGTGCAACCCTACGGACTAGCTTTAAGCATTAGATATTCATCCTAAAAATGGCACTCCCCTAAAATTTTTAAAGTGTTACATTTTTACCAACACATAATTGTAGGAGGTTTACTTGACTTTATTATAATTTATAATAAGAGGTAAATGGGATAGATGAAGTTCTAAGAAATTGTAAGAGAAGTTAATGGAGTAAATAGTTTATTGAAAAGTAAGGGATATGAAAGGAGAGAAATAGTAATAATATTATTAAAATAAAAAAAAAAAAAAAAAGAAGCCTGACAAGGCAATTGTAACACTAAACAGAGGGATTATTAGTTTAGGAATTCATGATCAAGTCACGCATTGAACGGTGTTATTATTCTTAGTAATGTTTGATTAATGTAATTGCAAATACTTGTGTTTTTAACTTGTGCTTGAAATTTGGGATCCAGAAAGCTGGTCTTTGGATATAATATTTTGTTAGCTATATATTACTGCCTGTCTGATTTCTCATGAATGATTATAATTGCAGAGCAATCCTATTTCTAGATGGCATATATGTCAAGGTTCAATCAATAGAATGGCATTCTCTGTTGATGGCACTCATTTGGCTGTTGTTGGGAGAGATGGTATATTTATACACACTTGAGTTTGATCCCATATAATGCTTATTCATCAATGACACAGTTATGTTTCGTAGGCTTTTTAAGAGTTTTTGACTACCAGAAAGAACAGCTAGTATGTGGAGGAAAAAGTTATTATGGTGCTATTCTCTGTTGTGCATGGAGGTAATGTCAACAAATTGTGTTATGACTCATGAGAGCTTTATATGTGTAGATTTGATATATGCCTTACCAATTCTGTGTTTATTATTCATTACAACATATCATTTTATTTGTTTTACTATTCTCTCAAGAATTGCAATTGACTTGAAATTTTCTTCTTCACATAGCATGGATGGTAAATATATTTTGACTGGTGGTGAGGATGATCTAGTTCAACTTTGGAGCATGGAAGATCGCAAAGTTATAGCCTGGGGTGAGGGGCACAATTCATGGGTAAGCCTCCTTCTGGCCATTTCTTATTATTTAGGGGGGGGGGGTGGGGTGGAGACAAGAATACAAAATTGATCTGGTAATCTTCATTTGAGCTTATGGGAAGGGACCAATGGGAAAGGTGTTCTTAGATTGGGATGATTGATTCCTAGTTATTTCTCTGCTTAGCTAGTGTTATAGACTGATAATCTGACTTGTATTTCTGATTTAATAAGGCTAATAAATAAAGATAAAAGCTTGAGTCTTTGATTGATAATGGCAGAAATTTGGGTACAAAAGTGATAGGTTAATATAGCTTGAGACTATTACTGTCTTGATAACTAAAGGTTATCACTCTCCCTTAGTAACTTGAGGTTACTACTCTCAACATATTTCCTCACAGTTCACATAAAATGATCTACTGCATATCCTATCCCATATTTATACTAAAGCAATTGTAAGGAACCCTAACATTAATTGGGTTTGTCACTACTGCATCAGACAATCAGTTAGCCCAATTTATGTTACTCAATGCCTTAGTGGAACGTGAATGACTTTTGTCCGTTTCTGCCTTGTTGTCCTCTTTTGCTGCTGCTTGTCTCCACCCTAGATGTGTTGAGCTGATTCGTAACAGCTAGCATGCTACTATACTTCCTGTCCAACTGCCCAATTCCCCTTTGCTCTTATAATTTTCTTATTTTTTTGGTGTTCTTGATGTGCCCCTTTCTGTTTGAACTGGATTTTTGCAGGTGAGTGGAGTTGCTTTTGATCCATATTGGTCACCCCCATCGTCAGATAGCACTGGAGAAAATGTGATGTATCGGTTTGGCTCTGTTGGTCAGGTATGTGGTTCATTGAATATTGTTGTACAATCATATTGTGCCCTCATATCTATCTGATCGAGGTTAGGGAATTCTCTTCAAACTGTTATTGAATGAATCAGATTTGTAGAACTGAGAAATAAGAGAATTTAGGTGTTGTATTAGCAATGCAATCAAGTCATCGCTAAGGAGATTACAGCCCCATCAGAAGCTAACAAATTTTCTAAATAAAAAACTCCTCAATATTCATCATATCTCCCAAATGTGCTCTATTAATAATATTCCTCTAACAAACTCATCTTTCTGTTCAAGATAACTATCGTAGTGCATGACCTATGCCCCTCCCGATAAACTTGATGCATTGCATAAAGTCACTAAGTCTAATTTAAAACTCATAATGTGTTAATGTGATATACATGACAAACATATGCTTTTCAAAGACACTAATTTCAAAAAGCACCACAGTCCACCATACATGCACATTTCAATTTGATGGAATGAATGAGTCTTAGATGTAGGCAATGGCTACGCAAAAGGACATAAGAGAACATATTTACGCCCTTTTTCCTCATTACGTTCATGGTTTCATCCTTGGTAATGATTTCACCTCTACAAAATGTTGTCTCATCAGTGTGGTCATCTCATCTTCAACATGCCCCGTTGTTGCCATAAGAGTATGCCAAGGACATTTATCGTCTATGTCCGTTTTCACCGCATTTCTTAAGAAGTATTATGATCTACAACCTTAAAAAATTTTGTATGTTCCATTGTCCATTGTTCAGCTTCTCATATTGAGTTTAGATTCCCGGAAGGGAGAACATTCCACTGTTCATCCTCCTAGCAATATCCTGCATCATCATTATAAAAGAAATTTGCTCTTGGAAGTCTCATCTCACATCGAAGTCCGCTGAGATAATGATATATCTGTTGCTCCCTTGATTTATCTGTGTCATCTACCATACACACCTTGTGAAATTCCAAACTGTAGGCATCAGCCACCTTATCTCCTTTTGCTAAATCAGTCAAGTTGGGTTATGTTTTGTACTCCTATTGAAGGAGAATAAACTTAACATTGATAGGATGCTTCATTTTTTCCTGATATCAAAAGATTTTCTTAGTTAATACTCCCTCCATCCCACATAAAACTTTTCGTTTCTCTTGGGCACATAGTTTTAAGGGAGTAATGGTGATGGGGTTTTGTTGAGTGTAAGTGGTTTAATAAGGTAGTGGGTGCTGTTTATTGTTTTTCAGTTGAGGTGAGAGAAAGTGGGGATTATAATGATTCAAGGGAGTAGAGATGAAAAGTATAAGAGTGCCTTGATTCTGAAGGATGCCTATAAGTTTGCTATCTAAGAGTTCTGAGCTTGTCCTGAAAAAACTATATATGCTGCCAATTCCTTAACCCTCTCATTTCACTAAATTGAAAATATATAACTGTGTCTTGGATGAATATAATTTCATTGACTACATAAATTGCAGGGCTTCTTTAATTACAAAATCAGCATTGGATATAATTTCAATCTCCTTTATAGATTATTATTTTCAATTTAAATTTGTTTGAAGTTACACCTTTTAGGCTTTTACCACTGCTTATGGATTAGCTGGGGCAAATGAGTTTTCTTTTAGAATTGTTTCAAGTATGCATAACTTTCCCTGAATGTCACAAAATCCTACCAGATGGGACTACCTCGATGAGACCTATAAAATTTTTCCCATCTCTTTTCATTAGTTTGAAAGAAGAAAGACAGTGAGGAAGAGACTGTCATATTTTAACATTGATGGAATCAAAGTTGGAGAGCATGACCATGCCATGCTAGATTGCTAGATAACATTTTTTATTTACATATATCCTGAATTTTCTAGGGTTACATGAGTTACATGTTATGGTTGTGACTGATTTTTTTATTTTTTTATTTTTTTATTTTTTGTGAACACCTATATGATTAAGCGAAAAAACTTTCCATTTGCAGGACGCTCAATTACTCTTATGGGATTTTTCGATGGATGAAATTGTAGTGCCTCTTCGTCGTTGTCCACCAGGTGGCTCACCCACATACAACGCTGGAAGTCAATCAGCACAATGGGATAGTGTGGTTCCGTTGGGCTCTTTACAGCCTGCTCCAAGTATGCGAGATGTCCCAAAGCTTTCTCCACTTGTTGCTCATCGTGTGTATACTGATCCTTTGTCAGACTTGGTCTTCACACAGCACTCCATCCTTACAGCATGCAGAGAGGGGCAAGTAAAAGTTTGGAAGAGACCTGGGTCTTCTGAAACCATATTAGGCAACCCAGAAACTGCAAGTGTGATAGAAAAGCACCCAATACCAAGTGCCAGTGGATCTGATTGCAAATGAGCGTAAGAGTGGGCATTTCCAATTGCATTTTTGAGTCTCAAATTGCAGATTTGATGGTAGCCATATTTATTAGCATATGCTTAATCGGCATCATACACCGTCTAAGCTGGTGCCACGGAGTTAATCCACTCAATTTTCTGTATTTAGTATAAATGTTGAATGTTGCGAAGGTTTACTAGTTTGCCCTTAGATGTCGAAGGAGCTTAAGTGCATAATCGCTAGTTATTTAGCTTCACCTGGGTTATTAACTGTATAGGTCCAAATAATAGAGTTTCCTTGATATTAGTTAGAAATCCCGATTGTTTAGTATGATTTGGCTGTAGCCTTGTAATCAGAGTACTCTAACCTATTGCTGTATACTAATTACTAAGTACATCGATCCTTGAAATGGCTTTATTCTATGATTCAGTGTGTTCTATAAACTCAACTCTACTACTACCTTTGTTTTCCTGAGACTTGTTCACTTTCCATTTTTCTAAGTTTTACTCACTTTTACTTTATTTATTACTTTTTATTCAACTTTTGTTGGGCCTAATTTTATTCACTAAATTTCTTACTCTCTATACCTCTCCTCTTGGGATTTGTTAAACATCGCCCACAAATTACTACATAAAGCCAACAAAATACACTTGGTTTGACACTTTTGCCCATTTGTGAAATCTTACCCAAAACGAAAAATTCTCACATCGAAAAATGTGGAGTCGTACTGGGTTGTCGAGGGAGACCGAAGAGTCGTCGTCGTCGCATCAAAACGAGGTAAAACATCGTCGTTTTAACGATGACGGCCGACGTCTGGCTGGACCACCACCACCATGGCCGTGGCGCCTGGCCAGGACGCCGGTACCATGGCAGTGGCGCCTGGCTGGGACACCAGCACTGTGAGAGTGGCGCCTGGCCAAGACGCCGGAACTATGGTGGTGGGTTCCAGGCTAGGCGCTTTCACCACAGGCGTCCTGGCCAGGCGCCACTCCCAGGTGCCGGCGTCCTAGCCAGGCGCCACTGCCATGGTGGTGGTAGTCCAGCCGGACGCCGCCGCCTAGTAACCTTTTTTTTTATTTTTTATTTTTTATTTTTTTATTTTTTTGTTTATAAATTTGATAAATTTAAATTGTAAAAAAAAAAAGTTTAATTTGAAATTATGTTTTAAATATTTGTTAATAAATTTATTTTTTAATTTTGTATGTGTAAATGAGATTTGTGTTAATAACTTAAAAAAAATTAATTATGTATTAATTTTGTATGTTTATGAATACTTTTATTCATAATTATATTTTAACTTTTTATGTGTATGAATACATTTATACATGATTATGTTTTAATTTTGTATGTGTATGAATACTGTTATACATAATTATGTTTTTAATTTTGTATTAATTATGTGTAAATATATAAACTAAAAGTATTATGCGTTAAATATAGAAAGGAAATTTACAATTTAAAAATGTAGATATTAATTATGTGTTAATGTTGTGTTAAATCTATTAGTTTAATCTTTGCATAAATATATGTATTTAAATATAATATCAAATTGATGCAGGATTATGGTGGAGACGGAAGTGATTACAGTGGGATATTTGTACATGATGGTCCCTTCGAAAATGCTCAACAAGCGATTGATTGGGCTAAACAGGTTGCAATTACTTCTGGTTTTTGCTTGGTAGTAGCAAATCATAAACCTCAACGGGGTGGTAGAATGGATCGCATTTTGAGATGCGACCGTTATCGTAAAAGAGAAGAAAGAGATTTCAGTACAGCCACTCGGTTCGATACAAAGCGGAAAGGTTGTGGGTGTGAGTTCAGAATAAAGGTTTGGCAACTAGTAAGTATTGACGGTTGGGAAGTGAAAGGTTACTCTAAATGGGGGTATCACAACCATGAGATGATAGTATATGAAGTGGGTCATCGACAACTGAGCAGCTTAAGTCCTGGTGCAAAACTGGTTGTCAAAGAAATGAGTGATGCTCAAGTGAAGCCTGCTAAAATATTAGCATCTGTGCTAGAGAAATTTCCTGAAGACCAGCCAAACCGAAGACACATCTACAACGTCAGACAGAAACTGAGGTTTGAACGATCAGAGGGAAGGAACCCTATACAACAGCTTCTACACCAGGCACAAGCACGTGGTTACCTGTTCTGGTTTGATTCTGATGAAGATACAGCGGAGGTGACTCATCTATTCCTTGTGCATCCTGATTGTGCTGATATGATCAAGTATTGGCCATCTGTGATTTTGATCGATTCAACGTATAAGACAAACAAGTACAGGTTCCCACTGGTTGAGATGATTGGGATGACTCCAATGAACCAGAACTTTCTAATTGGTCATGCAATCATCAAGGATGAGACGGCTGCGAGTTATCATTGGGTCTTGGAGAAGCTGAGAAACTACATCGGCCCTAACGTTCAGCCATCAGCCATCGTCAGTGATTGTGAGGGAGGTCTCTTTGCCCCCATAGCAGAGCTGTTTCCAGAATCGAAGCACTTATTGTGCACATGGCACATCAACAACTGTGTGAAAGTGAAAGCCTACAACCTTTTCAACAAGAATTTGGAAAGTGCAGAGAGATTGGTAAATGGTAAGTGGCGGAAGATCCCGCAAGCTACCACAGAGGCAGAGTACGATCGAGCCTTGGCTAACTTCAGGGATTCGTACCAATGGTGTCCGGCACTGGTAAACTATGTGATGCAGCAGTGGGTACCTCACAGGGAAAAGTTTGTCAAATATTGGACAAACCAAGTACTTCATTTTGGAAACACTACAACATGTAGAGTTGAGAGCGCTCATAGAGCTACGAAGGACTGGACTGATTCATCCACCGCTACTCTGAATACACTGTTCAAGAGAATAAAAAAGGCAATTGAAACTCAGAAGAACGGCATCAAGAACTATCTCGAGGACACTAGGCGGCGACATGGTATGATGTATGGCCATTTCATATTTAAGATTCTCCATGGTCGTGTGTCACACTACTGCTTGGGGTTGATTCTGACCGAGCACAACAGGATGAGGGAGTTGGCTGATAAAGTGGATGAACGATGTGGATGTGCTATATCAATAACTCATGGATTACCTTGCGCATGCACCATTCACCGCGTAATTACCCAAGATAGGACGTCGTTACATGTTGATCAGGTTCATCCATTCTGGCGGACGCTCGTTATTTGTGAGTATGCAGATACACAGACGGTGGACCATGAACAAGAGGAGTTGGAGCAGTTTTGTTCGATGTATGACCGAGTATCCTCCAGTCATCCTTTTATTATTCGTGATGCTACTCACGTACTTCATGACATGTTCAACACGTCTTGCTTAGATCACGAGGAACCTGAAGGGGTCGAGCGACCTAGAGGTCGCCAACGGCGGAACAGGAGTGCGTTTGAGTACATTCGTGGTCATGATCGTGGTCGTGGTCGTACATCGTCATCCAGTCGTAGCCAGTCTTCTTCGTCTATGAATATGCCCGGCACTGGTACAATAGCTTACTTTAATTTATGTTTTATATTGGTTTTGAGTTTACTGCTGACTTGTTCACTGTGTTTAATGATATGTTCAACAGGAAGATTTGATATTGATCAGTTTCCATACAAGGATAGGATACCTAACATCATCATGTCATACTTAGACGGGTGGAATGATGTAGTTGGAGATGGTAACTGCGGATTCCGGGTCGTGGCTGATGTGTTTCAGATGGGCGAAGACAACTACTGTTTAGTGCGTCAGTTGATGTACAGTGAAATTGCCTCTAACCGAGATGTTTATCGTCATGTGTACCATGACAGCTTAGATAGTGCTCTGCGGCGTATCCGGTGGGGAGGAGGACCTTGCGGCTTAAATCACTATTTCGACGCACCACTAGATCTATTTGCCGTTGCAAACATTTACAAGTTGCAGTAATGCATTTCAGGCTAGGATTGCATAGTCGAGCTTATTATCCTTGTACCACGGTTCTCCCTTGGTCTTCGCATGAGACCGTCACTACACCGGTCAGAGAGTTAGCTATTGCATTTCTTGGGTCGTCATACAAACATTTCATCCGACTGGACTAGTCATCCGATTTTCCTGTGCCACCGATCATACCTCGGTGGTTCGACAGTCGCACAGTAAGCGTAGAGGGTTTGGATGCGTTGTATCATGACCGGATCCATCAATGGAACACCCTAGCTGCCTTTTAGTTTTTCATAGGTACACTATTTCCTATGTGAAAAACCGAAACGACAATGTGAAATGTTAAAAACTAAAACGATTATGTGAAATGTAAAAAACTAAAACGATAATTTTAAATTCTGCAAACTACAAAGATAATGTACTATTTCACAAACTAATATGATAATGTAAAAAATGTTCAACACATAAACTGCCAAAAACATCATTATTCCCTCTTTGCCGCCGACTCCCAATGCGCAAGGGTCTGTTCCAACTCATCAACAGCAGCTCTCCCTGCTGCACTCATGTTGTCCCTCTCCAGAGAGAGTTTTTGTACGCCTTGCATTATCTTTCCCATCCACTACACACAACAAAAAATAAAACATGAAATTGAATAACGATATATAACACTTACAAAAAACACAACAATAAATTTTTGTTTAGACATACCGCTTCCACGGCAGTGGGCGGTGGCATATCATGAGCATCGGTGTGGTCGCCATGGTCGAGGTCTCCAATCAACCTCGGGTGCGAATGCCGGTTGTATCATTCCATGTAGTAGTGGTCACACATGGGAGGCACCCCAATTGGCGGCCTCTGCAACTCCGCAGTCCATAAGCGCGCAACCATCGGAAACTGCTCCCACGTGGCAATCATGCTATCCGGCCATTGGACAACGTACTCCTTCGACGATGCAGATCGGACCGCCTTACTCGGCCATGCCGGTGGAGGAGGGACAACTTGGACGAATCCAAGCTGGCGAAGACATCGCCGGGGCATGTACGCCTCCACGATCTCACGATACTGAATGAGTCCCGTATAGAGGGTCCTGGGTACCCTGTTACTAGGGTTCGGGCCGAAAGACATCCAGTTCACTTGCACATAATTTTTCAAATTAGTAAGATAAATATAATAAATGCATTACAGTACAAATTTAGAAATAATTTATACACTTTACCTCTAAGGGGGACATCCTGTCAAGCATTAACCGTATCAATCGGAGGCGGGTAACGGACTTCTTCTCCAATTGCGGATTCCACGCACACACACGCGACATCCCATCATCAACAGAAACCGGGTCACGGTGTGGTCGCAATGCAGGAAAATACTCGTATATCCAGGTCTTCAATAAAGTCAGACACCCAGTGATACCTGCCGCGTCAACCCGACTCGAAAATCCTAGTTGGCGATACAAATATGCCAACGTAGCCGACCCCCAAGAAAACTGGCCTACTCTATCGGGCTCACACGCATCAACTATGTCGTGTGACCTGAGCTTATTTCTGCTCTTATCCGGAAACAAGGTACACCCGAGGAGAAGAAAAACTTAAGCAGCCAACTGTGCGTCGTGCGTCCTACGTGCACTGGGGTGCAAACAACGCTGCAACACGGATGCGATCTTCACACCGCCATGATCCCAAACACCAAGAGCCCCGGTGTACAGCGCAGCCCTGTCCACCGCCTACAGCTCCGCCAACAAATCTGCCTGATCCGCATCAGTCACAACAGATAGTCGTTTACCCTCTGCGCGAATCCCAAGAATGGCCTCGACGTCATGCAACATGATCGTCATCTCACCGAACGGAAGGTGGATAGAGTTCGTATCTGGCTGCCATCGCTCAACGAAAGTCGTGATCAGCGTAGAGTCAATCCGATCGTGCATGTGGCAGGAAGGTGATTCACCCCAGTGCCCTGCAGTCGCTCGAACATCTCGCTCTCCACCGGCCAAGCCTCAGCCCATGTTCTCAAAAAGTTACAAGTCTTTTCCCGGGTTTGGCATTTCAACAAGCCCGCCACCAAAGCCCTCTCCTGGTCCTCCCAGATACGGGTAGCTATGTGTCCTAGAAAGCTAGGAATCACACTGTCGTCTACAGGCCCCCAGGGCACCTCACCCCTAACAACTCAAGAATCATTAACGGCCCTCGACCATTTTCTGCTTACCCCAAACACGATGGACGCAGATGATGTGCCAGATCTACTAACAAACCTACCATCTCTACCCTTACGCACCTCTACCATATGCGTCTCGTACATGTCATCAAGCCTCTGAATGAATGGACCGTAATCATCATATGGTCCACTTCCATCGTCCACATCCTCAAATGCGTCCTCCTCCTCCTCCTCACCATCATCATCTTCATCCTCATCCCGACGGTGAGCCCGTTCTCTACGAGCCGAGGCCGAAATACCACGAGCTCTAACATGTCTTGGCCCCGAGCTCTTCATCAAATAGTTTCTACTTATATTCTTCCTCGCACCAGGACGAAACTGCGACACCTGCAAAAAAATTAAAAATTTATAAACATAAAAAAAAAATTAAGAAAAATAACTACGAATCACGAAAACAAATAAAGAAAAAAATACTAACAAATTAACGTAAAAAAGAAATTAACATAACACTTACAAAAAATTAAAGAATAAAAAAACAGCACATAGAAAATATCGTAATATATAAACATAAAACAAAAATAAAAACAAATTTACTAACCCTTCAAAAAAAGATTAACACAAAAATTATATTAACATTCTGATTTTCAAAAAAAATTCTGATTTTCAAAAACAAAATATATTAGACAATAAAAAATTAACACATAAAATTAACACACAAAAAAATTAACACTTAAAAAAACTTAACACATAAAAAAAATTAACACAAAAAATTATAACTTAAAACAAAAAAATTAAACATTAACACAAAAGTTAATGATTTTAAAAAAAAAAATATGTTAGACATAAAAAAAAATTAAACATTAAACAATAACACAACAACTTAACAAACACAAAATATTAACACATAAACAAAATTAACACAAAAAATTATATTATTCATAAAAAAAATTTATTAGACGTAAAAAAACCAAAAAAAAAAATTCTGATTTTCCAAAAAAAAAAAATATATATATTATACATAAAATCAAAAAAAAAATTAATAAAAAAAAAAACCACAAGGCGCCTGGCCAAGACGCCCAGCCCCTGGTGGTGGCGCCTAATCCGGCTGCCAGAAACCACTGGGCTGGCGTCTAGGCTGGACGCCCAGCCACGGCAGCGGCGCCTAACAAAAACGCCACAACTGTGGCTGGGCGTCCAGCTGAGACGCCAGCCCAGTGGTTCTGGCAGCCGGATTAGGCGCCACCACCATGGGCTGGGCGTCCTGGCCAGGCGCCACGCCAATAACGACGTTTTTTTTTTTTAATTAAAGAAAACAAAAATACCTTGCCACCGTAAGCCCTCCTTCCCTCCGCCGCAGCCGCAACCGCCGCCAATTCTTTGCCTTGCCGCCTCGACATTGCCGTAGTTTGAATTTTTTTTTTTAGAGAGACGTAGAAAGAAGATGGGTGAGATAGAGAGTGTGGGTGTGTGTGTTTTTTTTTTTTAAGTCAAGGGCAATAGCGTCAATTCAATATAAGTTTGTGGGCTTTATGTGGAGATTTGCTGGCGATGTTTAGCAATCCACCGAAGTACCCACATGTAGTCATGTATGGTTCTTGTTTTTCAATTTTCCTTGGTTTATATAATTACAGTAAAGTGAGTAAGACTCAACAAAACGAAAGTAATACTATACAACATGACAATATCTATGCATCACACAGTGCCACTTATTTATAAATATGGCCGTGTTTGGTGAAAAGCTGAAAGTTGAAGTTGATTGGGTTAGTTGATTTTGACTAGCTGATTATATTAACTAGTTTGACTAACTTATTTTATTAGCTAGATTGTAAAGTGTTTGGAAAATAGTTGATTGGTTAAAATTAGAGTATGTGACATGACAAATAAGCTAATTGTGGGGTAGATAGTTCAAATAAGATATTATATTAAATGGGGGTATAAATGTCATTTCATCATAAGTTATTGAATAAGCTAATTGAAAAAACTCCTATTTTAGGAGCTTTATTGAAAAAGAGCTTATTTAGTGGAATAAGCTCTTTAAATAAGCTTCCCACCAAAACACCCTAACTAAACTTATTTAATAGTCAATAAGCTAATATTGGTCAAATAAGCTAATTTTTCTCAAATAAACTATATGAAAAAATCAAGAAAAACTAATTTTCAATCAAAACTTCATTGTTCAAGTTGTGATTTGAGAGAGAACAAATAAGTTGATTGAAAAAACTCCTATTTTAGGAGCTTTATTGAAAAAGAGCTTATTTAGTGGAATACACTCTTTAAATAAGCTTCCCACCAAAACACCCTAACTAAGCTTATTTAATAGTCAAGCTAATATTGGTCAAATAAACTATATGAAACAATCAAGAAAAACCAATTTTCAATCAAAACTTCATTGTTCAAGATGTAATTTGAGAGAGAACAAATAAGCTAATTGAAAAAACTCCTATTTTAGGAGCTTTATTGAAAAAGAGCTTATTTAGTGGAATAAGTTCTTTAAATAAGCTTCCCACCAAAACACCCTAACTAAGCTTATTTAATAGTCAATAAGCTAATATTGGTCAAATAAGCTAATTTTGCTCAAATAAACTATATGAAACAATCAAGAAAAACCAATTTTCAATCAAAACTTCATTGTTCAAGATGTAATTTGAGAGAGAACAAATAACAAAGATAAATTCTTATTACATCAATCACCAACTTTGATGCAATAAGAGTTTAATCAAAGCTAGCTGAAAAGATCGGGAAGATCGGCGGGAAGGAATTGAACAACACCACCACCACCACAGTTGGGTTGAAGACTATGATGATCGGACTACCACCATTCGTGGATATGGCTGCGTCAAAAGTCCTAGTCCAAAAAAATAAGCACACAGTCGATGGAACACAAGCACGGTAAAGGCTCGTCGGCAACCGAGGAGGACGATCAACCCACCAGGTCGCCGGAGCCGACGGCCTGCTGCACTGCTGCTAGGTAAAGCTATCAATTCGGGTAAACGGGTCAGGTTAGTGTAGGTCAAGTCAACTCAGGTCGAGTCAAAACGGGTTAATGTCGTAACCTATGCAGGTCGGATTCGGGTTGGGTCATACTTGAGTCGGATCGCTACGGGTCATACATCTTATCGGGTTTGGGTCAGGTTTAGGTTGGGTCAATAACAGGTCGGGTTACATTCGGATCGGGTGAATAATAGGTCAGGTTTAACGGGATAAAACAAATTAGGGTCATTCTCGGGTTCGAGTTGGGTTCGGTTCAAGTCAATAATTTTGCGGGTTATAATCAGGTCGGGTCATGTTTAGGTTCAAGTCTCAAATATTGGATTAAGTTGGGTCTTAGGTTGATTTCAGGTCGGGTCATATCAGGTTCAAGTACATTTTTTGGGTCGATTTGTTAACAATTCATGTATTGACGTTCACGTTTAATCAATACTCCCTCCGTGTTTTAATAAGTGTTACACTTACTGTTTCGGGGTTTTCTGATGTCCTGCGGGAGAGTTACAATTCCGAGACTGGAACCGGATGCCTGTACCTGCAAAACAAACGGATGCTCCGGATGATTGGAGATCCGCCTCCGACGGTCAAGTTAGTACTTGATTAAGGAGTAATTAATGCGGAAATTAAAGTGATTGGGTCTCTCTAGGTGAGAGGGTTTAATGTGTGTAATCTGCGTAATCTCCCTTAATGAGGATTAAGGGAGGTATTTATAACCTCGGGAAACGTGCCAATCTAGGTTTAGGTTAACCTTGGGCTGATTGGGCTTCCCTCGGAAGTTGGGCCTGGGTGGCCGACTTCTCCATTAGGCATGGAGTATGCCACGTGTCATGACATAATAGGTCCAAGGCGGACGAATAAGCGTGTGCCACGTGGCAAGCCCTAAGAGGTCCAACTGGGGAACACTTGGCAGGACCTGATTGTCCCACGTGGCGCATTCCGATTGGTGGGAGCAAAATCCCCTAATCATTTTCCCCTCACAGGTGGCACGTGACTGGTCACGTGTTACCTGTGACAGGTATCGCCCTGTAACAGGCGACGACCTGCTACAGGTGTCACTCGGCGAGAGGCCGAGAGATTCTCCCGCCAAAATTTTTAATTCTGGAAGTGACCCTTCGCCTTCTCACTTCGCCTATATAAAGGAGTGTTGACTTCGGTCATTTTCACACTTGAAAACTTTGTGAGAGAACATTCGGACCCCTGAACTTGCTCTGACATTTTGGACCCTTTCTGCCTACCGCCTGCTCTGACAAGCCGACTGCAAAGGATTTTCAGAACTTCATCAATCGTCACTCGTTCAGGTAACTGTCGGTTCTCTTACTCTTAATTTTCTCTTTACTTTATTCTTTTTTGAAATGGCACCACGGAAGCACACGACACGACCTAGGTTAGTGATCAGCCGGTCACCAGGGACGGCTGAATCTAGGACTAGGAGTGCCGCCTGCCCTTTTCTGGACCCATCTTTGCCCTTTATACAAAGTCCGACTGTATCTGTGTCTATGCAGAGCATGATGGCCAGAACCAAAAAGACTACCAGGATCTCAAACTCAGACGGCTCCTCCCACAGGGTGCCGATTAGTGAAACATCTGACCAGGCGCCAGATGTGGAAGTGAAACAAAGCGGCTTGAAAGCCGGCAGTTCTGAGGGAGGAGTCAAAGTGACCCCTTCCCATTTTACAGTTGACAATTCTACATTCTCTCCTGCTCCTTTTAAAGGAGAGGAGGCGGGCCCCTCCGGGAGAGGGGAGGAGTCGTCCTCTTCGGACTCGTCAGAGGACGATTCCGAGTATAGCTCTTCTGGCCATGCTTCTCTGGACACAGAAGAGAAAAACAGTCGCCTGCAAGAGGCGAGGCTTTCTCACGCAGTTGAGAAGGGGGACGATTGGGCGGAGCCATCCGCCTCTCACCGAGAGCAAAATACCCCCTACTACTGCACGGTACCTCGGGGCCGGATCACAGCCATGCAAGAGAAAGTGGAGAGCTTTATCGCAATCCACACAATGGGCCCCGGCTTTTTAGTGTTCGTGCCGGATCCAGAAGACACAGTCGTCTGGCCGGCTGGTACCAGTTATGATGGCGCCTGCTTTGGCTGCTACGAGGCGGCCATCAAGGCTGGGCTGCGCTTCCCACTACATCCGGTTGTTCAGCGGATCTTGGATGGGTATGAGTTGGGGTTATGGCAGTTAGCCCCGAACTCCTGGGTCAACGTACTCGGCTATGTGGCCGGGTGCGAACTGCACGGGGTGGAGCCGAACTTCGAGGCTTTCGCCCACATGAACTACCTCAGCCGGACCCCTAAGGCAGGCGGTACCGGCTTGTATCAATTGACGAGCCACAGGGGATACCTCAGCCACAGGATATACCTCATGACGAGAGGTAAAGCAAACAAATGGAAGGACTGGCGGAGCACCTTCCTTATCATTGAGAGTTCAGACACAGAGCTGAACAAGCGCTTCAACAGGTGGAACAGGAATCCGCCCCTTCTTGCAGGCGGCCGCAGCATGCCGCCTGTTCCCCCCAAGGCTAAGAAAGAGATCCTAGATAAAGGACTCTTCAAAGTAGAGTCGAAGGTGAACTCTACTTCAGGGGTACGAGAGCAAGTACCCCTGCACTGCGTCCCGAGCTTCAAATGGCTCTACGACGAGTACTTTTTGGCCGCCTGTGGCCTCAGCAGTCGGTGCTCAAGAGGTAGCCGGCCTGTCGAATACTCTGTTGTTCCATGCATTTCTTGTTATGACTTTTATTAACTTTGCTATTTGTTTTTGCAGCGGACGACATGAGCAAAATTACCGCCTCCAAGACTGCGGCGGCCATGTTGCGGGCCTCCATCATGCAACAGTCTTCAACCGACTCCCCCAACAAGGGGGCACCCTTGGTGGGCTTGGAACCTTTCACCCTCTTTGTGGAGTTGTGTTTATGCATATACTGACTCTTTTCTTCTTTTTTAGACGGGCGCTCCAAGAGCTTCTTCTTCCCAACAGCCGGACCCCAAGGCCCGGAGGACGACTGTTGCAAGCTCTCCTGGTTCTGCCAGGAAGCATGTGGCGGCTAAGAAACAGCCGGCCACTTCTTCTAAAACTCCAGCTGGGCCACCTAGAAGTATGAAATTATCCTTGTAAATTTTAAACTTGCTCCCTTCTTTACTAGGTCTAATCCGTTTGTTTATGCTTGATGCAGCCAGCCCCAAGGAGCCTGACTTGGTCGAGGTGGCCAAGTCTATGATCAAGGTCGTTCCTTCAGCTGAAAGGGAGGCGGTCAGGGGTGTCGGCACCCTTGACCTAGACGGGATTGCAGGGGTCCTTGCTGAGGTATACTTAGCATATTTTTGAGTATTTGAATTCCAGGACGCCTGTTTTCTTTTTTTTTGGAAACTGACGCCTGTTCCCCTTTTTACTTAGGCCCTGCTCCGAGTGAACGACCTTCGCAAGCCGCTTGACCGGAAGAACAAAGAGGTAAAGGCTGCAAAAGCTATGGCCGCCTCTGACTGTGATAAGGCAATGTTTCAAATTGCCCAAAATGAAGTTCTGACCATTGATATTCTTTATTATCAGGCGCAGGCTACCGCCGCTATCCGGGCTCAGTTAGAGGCGGCCCAGAAGAGGAATAGCGAGCTGGAGGCGACCATCAACAACCTCAAGGCCGAGCTGAGACCTCTTCGCCAAAAGATGTCCTCATACGAAACCTTGGAGAAATCCTTGGCGAGCGTAAAGGTACGCCTGGTGACCCAGGAGAAGAGTCTTACTCATGAGCTCTCGGAAAAGGCCGATCAAGAAAAAAAAGAGCTGGTCCGGGAGATGATGGAAGACTCTGCTCAAATCCAGCGCATGACTTGGGGTCGCCTCTTCCCCAATGCCGACTTTGCCTCATGGGAAAAAACGTACCGCCAGTGTTCTGATAGATATAGTCAAGAGATCCTGGCGGCTGCTGAGGAAGAGGCGTTGGAGGAGGAGGAGCAGCCGGTAGTGGCGCTTGTGCCGCTTGGGGGTAATGCATCAAAGAAGGATGCAGCTGAAGCCGAGTCCAGCAAGAAGAGTGCTGACCAGGCGACAGCTGCTAATATTGAAGATTTGCCCCCTTCTTAAGCTTTATGTCTTCTTTCCACGGCCTGCGTGCCGTTTGTTTGTATTTACCCGGCCAGGGGGGCCGGGGCTCTGAATATTTTGCCGGTCTTTAATGACCGGCTTCCTTTTAATGAATATTTTTGTTTTGCTTCAAATTTGTTTAAGTATTGAATATTCTGATATCCAATTGTACACTATACCGACTGTTTTACATGGCCGATAGTTGCAGACAGGTACGAATAGTTAGTCACGCCGCCTATGCCCCTGGACGACTGGTTGTCTGTTTCCAGGCTAGACGATCAGCCGGCCATTTATCCAATCGGTATTCGAACCATTTTAAAGACTGGATCCCCTTTAGGCAGGCGGTCCTGTCATTTGTAAAATTAACCAAGTAGGAAAGTGGTTTGACCAAGTAAACATGATTGTTACCTAGTCGCCAAGTAACTGAGTAGTAGAGGTATCAAGCGGTTGGTACCGGTTGTTCCCCTTTATTCGCCAATGTTTGTTGGCTTTTAACTCATAGGTTGTTAACCTAGCAGGAGTAGTGGTTGAGAGCCCCTGTTTGCTAAAAACAGGCGGACGACTCATACCTTTTAGGCTCCATACTAAGTTTGAGAGAGTGACTATGAGTTAACTTTGGTGTTACTCAGTCGCTGTCACTCCTGCTTGAGTAGTAAAGGTACCAGGCGGCGGAGGCCGGCTGATCCTTTTGATTCGCCAATGTTTGTTGGCTATTAACTCAAGAGGTACCCCCTGCATTTATCCCAAGTAATACAGGCGGTCATCTGACTCAGATGTCAACTGCTACCACTGGTTTGGTTAGTGATAGAGTTATCCTTGTCTCAAAAACGGCTACGTGGTTGCCCTTGGGGACAGTCGTATAGGTGCCGTGTAATTAGTTTATAGAGCAATGTTCCACCCAAAAGGGATCTGCTCTCTGCGACGAATTTCATCTGGAGGGATGCCGCCGGACGCCTGCTATGATGTTGGGACAGGTCGAATTAGTTTAAAGATTGGATCAGTTGGCTTGGCGCCTGGACTGATCATTCGGCTTGTGGAATTGGTTAGTTCTTGGTGAACGTAGGTGCTAAGTAAGAGGAGGGTAGCCGCCTGTTTAGGCACAGGGTCGGCCAGGCCCTGATCATTTTAAGCTAAGTATAAGGGGGGTGGTTGTGTGCTTTGGAACCAGTCAGCCCTCTTCTATGGAGAGTAGCCGACTATATATCCAGACGGCATGCCCCTATGGTGAGAGTAAAATATTCAATGGAGAGTAGTCGACTGTAAAGGTACAGGCGGCATGCCCTCTGAAGATAGAGTAAAATACTCAATGGAGAGTAGCCGACTGTAAAGGTACAGACGGCATGCCCCTCTGAAGATAGAGTAAAATACTCAATGGAGAGTAGCCGACTGTAAAGGTACAGACGGCATGCCCCTCTGATGATAAAGTGAAATACTCAATGGAGAGTAGGCGACTGTAAATGTATAGGTGGCCTGCCCCTCTTAAGTAAGAATAAAAATTAAACATGGAGAGTAGCCGACTGTTTGTCAGTAGGCATGCCCCTCTTAGGTAAAAATGAAAACTGAGTATGGAGAGTAGCCGACTGTTTGTTAGTAGGCGTGCCCCTCTTAGTACAAAATTGAATATTAAGTATGCAAACTTTTATTAAGTAGCCCTTGACTATTTATATAATTCAAAAGAAATATTTCTTAAGATTATCTGCATTCCAAGTTCGATGCAACGGTTGGCCGTCTGGTGTTTCCAGACGGTAGGTATCGTCCCTGACCTCTTCACAGATTCGGTAGGGTCCTTCCCAGTTGGGAGTTAGTTTGCCAGACTCATTAGCCCTTCCAACTGCTTCCATTTTTCTAAGTACAAAGTCCCCCACTTTGAGTGGACGCCTGTGTACTTTTTTGTTGTATGATCTAGTCATTCTCAGACGGTAAATTGGATGGCGCAAGACAACATTGCCCCTCCTTTCAGGAAGTGAGTCTAATGCCAGGCGCATGGCTTCCCAGTTTGCCTCTTCGTCATATAGCATTACTCGAAGAGTCGGCTCGTAGTGTTCTATTGGAAGAACAGCTTCCGAACCATAAGTTAGGAGGAATGGAGTTTCTCCAGTTGCCCCTTTTTCAGTCGTCCTAATGGCCTAGAGAACATGTGGTAATTCATCCGCCCATAGGCCGCCTGCTCGTTCAATCTTTTTCTTGAGACCGTTTGAGATGATTTTATTAAAGGCTTCTACCTGACCGTTTGCTTGTGGACGGCCGACAGATGCAAAGTAGTGTGCAATTCCTTGGTCACCCAACCAGCTTTTGAGAACAGGCGTCTCAAATTGGGGACCATTATAAAAAACCATAGACATGGGAACCCCGAACCGAGTGATGACATTTTTCCAAATGAATGAAATTACATCCTTCGTCTTGATTCCCTTTACAGCCTCCGCCTCTACCCATTTAGTGAAGTAGTCGACGGCAACAAGTATGTACCTCCTTCCGCCTGTAGCAGGCGTATATGGACCCAGAATATCCATGCCCCACTTAGCAAACGGTAGTGGGCTATGAATGGTAGTGAGGTCAGTAGCCGGACGGTGAATTAGTTTGCCAAATCTTTGGCACTTGTCACATTTTTTCACCATCTCCATCGCATCTGCTTCTAAAGTAGGCCAAAAGTAGCCCTGCCACCTTGCCCGTTGAGCAAGCGTCCTACCGCCTATATGGGAAGCACAATAACCAGAGTGAAGATCGTCTAGTATCTCTCGTCCCTTTTCTGGAGTAACACACTTTAAGAAGGGTTGAAGGTACCCCCTTTTGTGAAGTTCTCCCTTTATTATTTCAAAACTGGTTGCTCGTTTTTTCAGTGCTGCCGCCTGTTGATGATCATCCGGCAGGGTACCCTTTGTCAGATATGCCCTGATTGGATCCATCCAGGTTGAGCTTCTGTCTAAGATTCCAATAGGTTCTTCCTCAATGCTTCTCCTCTCCATTACTTCCCAAAAAACAGTTCGAGGAGTATCACAGGAGGCGGATGATGCTAATTTTGAAAGTGCATCCGCCTGGTTGTTTTCTGATCTCGGCACTTGGGTCAGACGAAAATCTTCAAGGGATCCGACCGCCTGTCGTACCGCCTGTAAATACTTGATCATGGCCGGATGGGTTGCTTCGTATTCGCCATTGTACTGACTCACTATCAATTGTGAATCGGAACAGGCGTCTATTTTTCTTGCCCCTGCCGCCTTGCACATGCGGATTCCGGCTAGTAAAGCTTCATATTCTGCCTCATTGTTTGAGGCCTGAAAACTGAAGCGTAGAGCATACTCGTACCTGTCGCCCTCTGGCGACTGACATATGACGCCTGCTCCACAACCATTTGAAGTAGAGCTTCCATCCACATACACCTTCCAGACTTGGTCTGGAACTTGAGAGTCAGGAGGACGAGTCATCTCAACAATAAAGTCAGCAAAGGCTTGCCCCTTCACTGCTTTTCTAGGCTCGAAAGTAACTTCGAGGCTCTGTATTTCTATGGCCCATTTGATCATTCGGCCTGACGACTCCATAATGGTCAGTGGCCGCTTGATAGGTTGGTCTGTATACACGACGACTGCATGTGCCAAAAAGTAGGGCTTCAATTTTTTAACATCCATGAAGAGTGCAAGACCAAATTTCTCCACTAAGGGATACCTCAACTCGGCATTTTTCAGTACATGACTGACAAAATAGACCGGGAGCTGACAGTCGTCTCTTTCAGCAAGGAGAACAGCGCTTAACGCATGATCAGAGACGGCCAGGTACATGTAGAGTACTTCTTTGGGCAAAGGGCTGACCAGCCTCGGCAAGGAATGCAAGTGAACTTTCAATTTCTGGAAGGCCACCTCAGCATCCGGCCCCCATTCAAACCTTGCCTTTTTCTTAATTGCCTGGAAAAAGTATAGGCATTTGTCGCCTGATCGGCTTAGAAATCTTCCCAAGGCCGCCAGACAACCTGTTAACTTCTGAACCTCTCGGATGGTACGAGGCGACTGCATGTCGATGACCGCCTGCACCTTCTCAGGGTTCGCCTCTATTCCTCTCTGATTGATAAGGAATCCGAGAAATTTCCCAGACTCAACTCCAAAGACACATTTCTTGGGATTGAGCATGACATGGTGCCGCCTGAGTGTGGCGAAAGTTTCTCGGAGGTCCGACAGATGATCTTTCTGAAGTTTAGACTTGACAATCATATCATCAATATATGCCTCGACATTTCTCCCAATCTGATCAAAGAACACAGTGTTTATCATTCGCTGGAAAGTGGCTGGGGCATTCTTAAGACCAAACGGCATGACCGTGTAACAGTATAACCCCTGATCAGTGACGAAGGCCGTCTTCTCCTGATCTTTCTCCCATAAAGGAATTTGATGGAAACCAGAGTAGGCGTCCATAAAGCTCATCAAAGCATGGTCGGCTGTTGAGTCGACCAGGTTATCAATTTTAGGCAGAGGGTAACTGTCTTTGGGGCACGCCTTGTTTAAGTCTGTGTAGTCTACACACATTCGCCAGGTGCCATTCGGCTTTTTAACAAGCACCACATTTGCAACCCAGTCTGGGAAGTAACATTGCCAAATGAACCCTGCATCAAGTAATTTTTTAACTTCGGCGGCTGCCGCCTGACTTCTTTCTTCGCCATGGTTCCGCTTCTTCTGCCGTACCGGCTTCTTTTTCGGATCCACGGCCAGTTTATGTACCGCCAGATCAGGACTAATGCCTGGCATTTCATGGACTTCGAATGCAAAGATGTCCTTGTATTCTTTCAATAGTTTGTGAAAGTCGTCACCCAGGTCCCTTAGAGCAGTCGTCCCAACCTTGATTGTTCTGTCAGGACGCGAGTCATCTAAGATCAGGTCCGTATGCTCACCAGCTGGCTGAGGGCGGAATTCATCCGACCGCTCCTCTTCCAATGATTGCTATTTTCTGTCTTTTCTTGTGGCCCCTGTCTGGGATGCCTTTCTCTTCTTGTCGCCTGCTTCTTGAACAGGCGCACTCTCCTTGACATTGTCAAGGTCTATTTTTCCACCGCTCGACCCAGTGGCCATAACAGTGGGCTTGACATCCGAGAGATAGCACTCACGGGCCATCCTCTGATCTCCCCTTAGGGACCCGACTGTTCCATTATCCCTCTCAAACTTGAGCAACATAAGAGATGGGATTATAACAGCCTTGGAATTATTCAGGGTTGGTCGTCCCAGAATCATGTTGTAGGCCGAGAGTTCTTCTACTACTAGGAACCGGACTACCATATGTCGTCCTTCCCCTTTTTCGCCCAGGCGGATGGGTAAATCCACTCGTCCCACTGGGTGGACGACTCCTCCTCCAAACCCTACTAAAGGGTGGGATGCCGGATGTATGCAATCAGTCTGATATTTTAGTTTCGACAGACATTTGCTACTGATGAGATCTGAGGAGCTTCCGGTATCTGTGAGGATTCGCCCAACTCTCTGGTTGGCCACTTTACATTCAATAACGATAGGGTCGTCATGCGGCCCTCTTACCCCTCCTAGATCTTCTTCAGTGATGACAATCTCAGGAAATGAATATTTGGAGGGTCGTTCTTGGTGAACGGAATTTACATCTAACCGTCTGATATTGTCTTTGTTGCCCCTAATAGTGGGGCCGCCTCCTGAGAAGCCGCCTGCAATGGTGTAGACGACTGCATCATCTGTATCGGAACTGTCGGCCTGTTGATTCTTTTTGGCCGACTGCTTTTTCGAGGAAGTGTTCCCCGTAGATTTCTTGACATAAGTGTCAAGATCACCTTGCTCAGCCAGGCGGTCCAGATACCGCATGAGACTGATGCATTCATTGGTGTGATGACCAACATCTTCATGATAATCACAGAATTTTTCTTGGTTCCGGTTGTTTGCAGAACCCTTCATGGGGACCGGCTTCTCAATTGAGATCCGTCCCTTGATTTCCTTTAGGATAAATTGGCTATCCTTGTTAAACGCATACTTTGGGGAGTATGGTTTGAATTCTTTTTTCTTTTTCTGGGCCGGCTGTTTAGAGGAATCAGCCGCCCAGACCTCTTTTCTCTTCTCGTCTTTGTTTGACGACTGTTTCTGTCGTCCTTCTCTTTTGTCGGACCTTCTCCCGTCTGACTGTTTTACCGTACTACAAAGATCAGTCGCCTGTATATAGGCTTCCGCTTCAATCAAGGCCTCTTGAAGAATCGCCACCCTCTTTCGGACCAAATCAAATTTAAAGGTCGACCCGTCTTTGAGACCTTTGAAAAAGTCAGTATAGGCTACTTCATCCGGTAACCCTTGAATCTGTATTCTCATCAGGTTAAACCGCCTGATGTAAGAACGAAGCCCCTCCTTCTCGCCCTGCTGAATTGTTCCTAAATCAAGGGTCGTCTTCTTCGCAGGGATGTTCATGGCGAAGTTGGAGGTGAATAAGTAAGCAAGCGTCTTGAAGTTATTTACACAACCAGTCGGCAGGTTGCCGAACCATTGTTGTGCGATTCCTTTGAGAGTCGCTGGGAAACACTTGCACCAAGTGGGATCATCCAACCCTTGAAGGTACATCAGGTTGGTGAATGCCATCAGATGGTCTTCTGGGTTAGTAGTGCCGTCATAGGCGCCTACTAATACATTTTTCACTTTGGCCGGCTGAGCGGCTTCAGTAATTTCCTTGGAGAAGGCCGACGGCTGTTCACCAAGTCTAAGCAACCGTAGCTGCCAGTCCATAGGTTGGACATTTTTTGCTGCATGTCCACCAAACGGAGGTGGCTGTAAAAAATACTGTTGTTGCGGTACAAACGGTAAGTTTGGTACCGCCTGGTCGCTATGAAAGCCGGACTGACGGGAGGTGCCGCCTGACTGACTCTCATGATACGACTGAGTATGCCTCATCGAGGTATTTCGCAGACTGTCTTGGAAGTTTGAAGTAGAGGCCGACTCTGACAATCGGTCACTCTTCTTCTGCTCTAGCAGTAGCCGAGCGTCTGTGTATGTTTTCCTCGACCCGTCCGCCTGAATATGACGAACAGGTTTCCTATTTCCTGGAGTAGGAAAACGGTATTTTGTGAAATCAAGGGCAGGTGGCTCCCACTTCCTAGATTTAGGATGAGGGGTCGCCTCTCGCCCTTGAACTGGCTTCCTCTTCCGTGAAGTGGAGGGTTTCTTAGCCGACTGCTCCTTGTCCAGAGCAGGCGGCTTCTTGTTGATCAACTCTTGAATTTCTCCCTTGAAGTCCCTCATGAAGGTCATGAGTTCGTTCCTTGTGATGGGAGCAGACCCATCAGTCGGCTGCTGCCGAACAGGCGGTGCGCCTGCTGGCTCGCTTCCAATTTGAAGATGTTCTCGTTCCCTCCTTTCGGTATGACGGGTACGTCGGGCCCTTAGGGTCCCGTCTGAAGCTGTGTGAGCTTCAACTTCAAATTCATTCTCAGTATCGTGGTCCGACTGAACTAGAGGGTCGTCCAGGGGACGTCTCTCTTCAGAAGCCGGTACAAACGTGGATGCCATCTCAGAAGTACTCTCCCCACAGACGGCGCCAAGATGTTTCGGGGTTTTCTGATGTCCTGCGGGAGAGTTACAATTCCGAGACTGGAACCAGACGCATGTACCTGCAAAACAAACGGATGCTCCGGATGATTGGAGATCCGCCTCCGACGGTCAAGTTAGTACTTGATTAAGGAGTAATTAATGCGGAAATTAAAGTGATTGGGTCTCTCTAGGTGAGAGAGTTTAATGTGTGTAATCTGCGTAATCTCCCTTAATGATAATTAAGGGAGGTATTTATAACCTCGGGAAACGTGCCAATCTAGGTTTAGGTTAACCTTGGGCTGATTGGGCTTCCCTCGGAAGTTGGGCCTGGGTGGCCTACTTCTCCATCAGGCATGGAGTATGCCACGTGTCATGACATAATAGGTCCAAGGCGGACGAATAAGCGTGTGCCACGTGGCAAGCCCTGAGAGGTCCAACTGGGGAACACTTGGCAGGACCTGATTGGCCCACGTGGCGCATTCCGATTGGTGGGAGCAAAATCCCCTAATCACTTACCAAATCCGGCCGTGTTTTAATAAGTGTTACACTTCCTTTTTTTGGCAAAAACTACATTTAAATATTATATTTCTCTTATCTCATGGTCCCCACCTAAACTCACTACTACTTTTTATATTATATCGTTCCTCTCACATTCATTACTTTTCAATAAATTATTAACCCTGCTATCTTTCTTTTATAATTTTTTGATACTCCAACTACCCCATTTACCTCTTATTTTATTTAAGTCAATTAAATTGCCTAAAATTATGTTTCAATCAAACTGTAGCACTTATTAAAATATGGAGGTAGTATCAATTTCTTTATTTACTGTAAGAGAAATAATTTCAAATAAGTACATGTTCGAGCTAATAAATTTAAACTACATTTTTTTTTCCACTTATTTGAGGATAAATAATTTCATATAAGTTCAAATTCGAACTAATGAGTTCATACTACTTCCGGTAAGATAGGTTTAGTAAAGATTTTTGGAAGATAAGTTCATACCCTATTCTGATCTATTTTTCATTGGTTCCACTCATTTTAGGAAACAATTTCAGATTAGTTTATATTCGAGTTAATAAGTTCAAATAAGTTTAGAAAAGATATATATAATAAGTTCATATTAATTCTAGTAAGATAGGTTTAGTTTAGATTTTTAGAAGATAAGTTCATACCCTGATCTATTCACATTGTTTCCACTCATTTTAGCAATAACAATTTTGCATAAGTTCATATTCGATTTGACATGTTCAAATAAGTTTAGATAAACTGCAATAAGTTGATTTAAGGAATCAATATGTAAGCAATGTTAAAGGTAGATTTATTAATTGAGAGTTTGGGTCGAGTTAGCTCGAATCGAGTCAATTTGAGTTAATTGCATTACTATTCTGGTCGTGTTACATTAGGTTTGGGTCACGTTAAAAACAGATCGAGTTGAATTCATGTCGGATTAGTAACACGCCGGGTTGAATTCGGGTTGGGTTACTAATAGGTTGGGTTGATTTCGAGTTTCAACACGTCAAAACAAGTTTGGGTCAATCTCAGGTTTGGGTCGAGTTCGATTCAGGTCAATAATTGACGAGTAATGTTCAGGTCGGGTCATCTTAAGTCGGGTCATGTTCGGGTTCAGGTCCTGAATCCTAAGGTTAACTAGGGTCTCGGGTTGGTTTCAAGTTGGTTCATTGGGTTCGGGTCACCAATTTATCGGGTTCAAACAAGCCTAGTCATGATCAGTTTCAGGTAAAATTTTCGGATCGGGTCAGCTTTTGACAACTTTACTGCAAGGGGGGTGGGATTCGATTAGGAATGGTGGAAATTAGGGGAAATTGATTTGGGAATTTTCTGAATTTGGGGGCGCGTGGCTGGGTGCATTCTATAAAAGTAGTTCTATACTTAATACATTACAGTACGGCTCAAGTGTTCTAATCCAATTAAGTAAGATGATTAATCAGACATGGGCTCTAAGGGTTAGGCTTCAAAATAGACACGCTCTAACTAAATTTTTTTAAAAATAGGTTATAGGTTATAACTTATATAGGCTGTATACACTCAGTTTTTTTTAACATCGACTGCAAAATACATTAGCAAATGATGCTACCGGGCAAGCCCCAAGCCGAACTCAGTACATCAGTGTAGAGATCTTCTACAAGCAACAAAGCTTGTTGACTCAATTAAGTACTGAGTTATCCATGTCAGCATGCTGTATTAGGAATAACTGGAATTAGCATCTTATTTACAGTGTTTCTTCAGTTTTCTAGTTTAATGATGTTACTGTTAAGACTTCTCTGAATAAACACATGCACCTGAGCTACTACATGAAGTTAATCCTTTGCCAAGTCCAATGTAACTTAAGTTCTACAATGCGCAGATGATACAAAGTAAACAATACCATCACAGAAGGCTGATTTTTCCAGATAGACATGTATTACCCTAGATACAACCCTCTGCAAAGATGCAAGTCTCCCCGCACACTAACTACAGCATGGACGTCTTTCAAAATTTGGCTGAGCAGGATGCAAACCTGAATCCATTTCTTCAGGATGATGTGACACATACAATCGTATTCCATCCCCTCCCTCCTGCCTGGTTAAAAGAAAGATACTATAGACACATGTAAAATAAAAAAGAAAAACTGCAGTACGTCTTTGCTAGCCAGGTAGGGTCTCTGCAGGTTTTCTTTCAGCCAAGGCCTTCTCAGCTGTTATTTTCTCAGGAACAAAATCTGGTTAAGAACAATAAATCAACATTTTAAAGTACCACAGAATGTATCAAGTGGTCAAAAAATTCATCGAAAGGCTAAATGAACAATCTATTATTTGTATTCAAGTACCAAGGTTGGCAAAAGTGAAGAATAAGGGTTGGGAGTACCTGAAAGGAAGTCGAGCCTCTTCTCTTTACAGACAACAGAGGCTGAAAAAGACAGAAACGACTATAAGACTTTCTCCATGCAATAAAGCAACTAAAATTAACACAAAGCAACAGGCAAGTGCTAGGCAAGTCACTACAATATCCAAACTTTAAGCCAGAGTCCACTACCAAAAAAGAATGCCAGCAGCATAATGACAAGTGCTGCTTCCATAGTCATGCAAAATGCTTAGGACTACTTACATTTACACATCTTTCTCCTCCCCCCACTCAAGTCATCTTTATCTCTCGATTTTCACTTATTGTTATTAGCATAAAGGCTAAATGTTCTATGATCTTTCTTTTTTTCTTTTGTTTTCTAGTATGCCTGGTCCATTTATGTAGTAAAATTACAGAGGTCACTTTTATGAGGACTAGTGAAGATGTTAAACACTAACAATAATCAGTTTGCAAAAGAAGATTGTCAAAATTTGAGTATGACCTTAGGGCTTACATTATTTAGGAAAATAAATAAATTAATAAATTAATAAATAAATAAAATCTGAATTACAACACAACGATCATCTTTTGCTGTTGACATCCAGCCTAAGACCAATCACCATCTGAAAGCTGCTCTCATCCAGCCTTATATCAGCAGCATTCAAAAGCTTTGAATCATTGCTGGTTCTCATGGATCAGTAGACCTCATTGCAGAGACTAACTTCATATATATCATAATTATCAGCTAGTAACGCAATTTCTGCGTACACTGTACTAACAATGATTTTGCTTCTGAGTCAAGGCTTTCATGAATAAACCTTATCTCAATAGCACCTTCCTATGTTCCACCGCTAGTGGCAAAAAGATACTTTGTATCTTGCTACACTACCTATACTGTAGCTTCTTAATAATAGCTACAACTGAGTACTCAACAAAAGTGACAACTGATTGTAGCAAAGAGATCTTACCAAGGTGCTTGTAGCCAACGAAGCTCTTACGATCTTCAACAGCAAAGTCATACGCATCTTTTGAGAATAGTTCAATTAACTTTTCCTGCAACCAACAATAGAAACAAAAATAAGCATTAAGAACAGAAATATAACAAACTTAAGCATGAAACTGTTATATAATTGTTCCAAACAATAATAATTGTGGCAACTTCTCCATATTCTGTCTTGCCAAACCATGAATCTGGGGAAAAAAATTTATGACTTATTTTTCTTATATAAATCAAAAGCGTTAGCACATCCTACAGAATTTCAGTTTACGGTTTTTCCTTTTTTTGTTTGGTATTATATTTCTTCATTTCCAAATCCGATTAGTGAACAATACTCTACAATCCACAACTGTTGATTTCTCTTTTATGTTTTGCAAGAAAAGGCAAACTGGTATAATAGAATTGTTTCTTGGCAAAAATAAGACTAAAGATTATAAAAGTGAGGACTTAGAAGTTAGAGATCTGAGATATCAAAATATTCACAACTCACTAGGGCAAGACAACAAGCCACCAGATTATATAAAGGTAGAATCAAGTGTTCCATGAATTAGGAGTTATTGCTAAAAGTTTGTGAAAGGGGATAACAATTATCAGTATATTATTGTTAGAATGTCTAACATCAGCCAATGCTATTCAATTTCAAGTTAGTCATCAACCTTCTATTTCTCTCATTCTAATTAAAGAAAATCATGTTAGGAGGAAAAGAGAAAGTGTACACTGAAGCATCCATAAAACAGCATCTATGAAATGCATACCACCTACTAGTCATAACGATATATTTGAACTTTAAAAGTGATAGTTCACTTTCCCTGTATACATAAGGTATAGAAATCGATGCATACAGCCACTAGTCATAAAGTATACTTTAAAAATGATAGTTCACTTTCCCTGTATAGATAAGTCATAGGAGTAGAACTGATAGGTCTAGAATCCAAATTTCAAAAATTTGAATCTTAATACTCAGAGAAACAACATATTCAGCTAAGATGATATCATGTATTCATGCATCACAAGAAGTTTTCCCAAATTCAGAAATCCAATATTGTATACTGAATGTTTACTCATGTAACCTGCTTGCTCGATAGTTCGATACCGTACATAATTATCATCATTCCTCAATATGTACCCATCTTTGTCCACCTAACCTGTCAGTCTATCACATCTTTAAATCAGCTCTCTTACCCTTCTTAACTGCAACCTGATGTTCTCAGCCAACAAATATTCACCTTTCTGTCTCCTTCTCCCTCTATCTCTGTCAACCTCATTATCCAACAGTACGGTGAATACAACTTCAGACCTCCACACTTGCATGTTGAGCAACCTAGAGCCCCGATACACCATCATAAAAAATATGAGAAGGCTACAATTATTCATCTTCCAAGTTCCAACCAACCATTTACAACCTTAATTAGAGTATTAGACTCCACTTGACAGCAATTTTGAGGCTCCACAAACTATTCTTGTTAAAAAATAACCAACCAATTTCATATTGTATGATTTTACTTAAAATCCTTGCATATACACTCACAAATTGGTGCCCAACAATTGCCTTTTCTTCTCCATCTAAACCAATAACTTCATCCACTCCCTCACACAGCAACATTATGCATAACATTCCCTTCTTAACCGACACCAAAGGCCACTTCCTAAAAGTACGATTTTTCTGTAACCTCTCCAACCCCCAATAAACTACAATTCTCCAATTACCAACCATGATCCCAAACCTTTCCCTAATCCAATTAATACAATATCACTAAATAATCAATAACTTCGCAACAACAAATTCTCAATCAATTAGTCCAACACATAGCAAACCCTAACAGTATTGAGTAAACAAATTGCAGCAACTGGAAGCAGACATACACAAAATTCAGAATAAATTTAATTAAACACAAACCCAGAATAAATAAAACAAATTAAGCAAAACCCACTTCAAAATCAAACAAATTCAACCAAAAATTCAATTCAAAAATCAATAAAATATAGGAAAAAGAGGAGAGAGAAAGTACAGCAGCTTTGTTGATGAGAAAAACAGCTTCACCACTGATCTTGGAATCAGAGGAAACACCCTCACTCTTAATAATCCGAAATATTCGATTCGTCGGAAACACACACTCAGAATTCTCTTCCTTCTCCTCCTCCTTTCCCTTCCTCTGATTTTTCGCCATTGTCGCCGTCTTCGGCTTCTTCTCCTTCTTCACATCCTCCACATTCCTCTCTTCTCCCCCATTCTCCGCCTTCCTTTTCTGCTTCTGGGTTTGATCCTTTCCTTCATTCTCAATCTTCACCTTCTTCTCCTCTTTCTTCTTCTTATTATTCTGGGTTGTTGTGGGAGATGTTTTCTTCTTGTTGACAACAATGGCGGATTTGGTGCCATTGCTACTTTTGGGTTTTCCATTTTGTTGTTGAGATGATGATTTGAGTTGTGAAATTAACAGTTCTTCTTCTTCATCCTCTGTCTTTCCACCATTGTTCTTGTTGTTGTTGTTGTCGGTCTCCTTCTTCTTCCTTGAGAATGTCTTCTCAAATCTCTTTCCGCTGCTCATCTCTTTCTCCCTCTCTCTCTCTCTTTCTTCGAGCAGTAAAGAAGGAAAGGAAAGCAAATTGTAAGGGAGAATTGTGGTTGCAGAAGGAACCCAAATCAGGAGGTAGGCTCAACCAAAGTTATGTTATGTTATGAGGTTTCAAAACCAAGCATATGGGTATTGAAGTCAATTTACCTAAACTTGAATCGATTCGATTCGATATAAAGTACGGAGTATCGGTAATTTTTCATTGTAAGGTAAGAAGTAAACACTTTTAGGAATCCATCTTCACAAGGAAATACATTAGCATAGTATATCGAAGATCATTATTAATGTTGACGGTTAAATAACAAATTGCCGTTTTCTGCCTTTGCCAACCTGAAATGCCTTCAACGGTTCTACTTGATATTAGGAAGAATGGAAGTACTTTTATTATTCGTAATGTTTTATATGTTCTTATACAAGCTATTCTCCATGTCCATAAGCTTGTTGTTCAAGCAAGATTAGATGGGATTAGAAGAGCCATTTAGGACCCTATTTTGTGACTGTAAATATAATTTATCTTTTTTTAAAAAAAAAAAAACAAGGGAATCATAATACGAAATATATCATAAGAAAGAATCGAGAACAAGCTAAAGTTATTACAAATTAAACATCTATAATATGCATAGTATAAATTACTAAATGATCTACATTATTAGCCATCTAATCTTCCGTGTAAATTGTTTCTCAATAAACACTTAAATACGATGAATACTCCAACTGTGAAATTGAAGGAAAGAAGGAAACGTGTATATATGCTCGATTTGCTAAGGGATTGCCCAAGTGTCATTTATTGAGTTAGGAACTAATAGATTACACCTTCAATATAAATGTGTATGAATTTCTTGTTTATGATGTCTAACAAAGATACTAGAATTATTAACACCTTTGTTATTTTATCTAATAAAGATATTGCTCCTATAATAGTGCCAACGTCTTCTGATAAAATAATAATAATAATAAAAATAGATTTGTGTTGTGCTTGATCTAAAGAACCACGTCTTTGTACTGTCATTTTAGGAGGGCTTATACTCCTCCTATTGCCGTATGGTTTTGGGATGGAACTTCCTCTGGTCTTGTGAAATGGACTCTCTCTCATGGTTACGGGTGCAGCTTAGACCCGTTTTTAACATGGTGCCAGAGCCAGGTTCACGGTGTGGGACCTCTGATGGCTTTGAGTAATGAGTACAGTGGGCCAAATTTAGTGAGTCCATGTGAAGGAGAGTGAAAAAATGCACTCTAGCCCATGAAACATCACATGAGACAAAAATTTAAGGGACCTTACATGTGAGGGAGAGTGTTGAAGTATAAACTTCCCAAACAACACATGTAAGTGTCCCTCATTGAGAAAAAAAGAGAGAGTTACACACTTTATAAGGCTAAGGGGCTACTCCTCCTATTGCCATATGGTTTTGGGATGGAAGTTCCTTTGATCTTGTGAAGTGGACTCTCTCTCATGGTTGCGGGTGCGGCCCAAACCCATATTTACACAAACCAAGAGAGAATCTACTTCACAAGACCAAAGGAGGTTCCATCCCAAAACCATATGGCAATAGGAGGTTTAGCCCTTAGCCCTATAAAGTGTTTGCCTTTCTCAAATTTTATCAATGTGAGACGCTTACATGTGTTATTTGGTAGGATATATTTCAACACTCCCCTTCACATGTAAGGTCCCTTTAACTCAAGGATCACTTTATCCGAATCAATTTGGCTCAGAATACTTAATGCTATTAAAGGTCCCAAACCATGAGCCTAGCTCTGATATCATGTACAACTTTGTAGAGAGAGAGAATGAAAATGTAGAATGAAGATTTTATTTTAGAAGATTATTGTAGAAATAAATCTTCAACTATCATTATGATTGTACACTATATACAAGAGTTAGTTACAACTATTTAACTTTATAAGGAAATAAAATAATAAATGTTGTAACAAATCCAATAGTCCAAGCTTGGAACTCAATAATATGTGCTGCGTTGAAGCTAGAGGTTTGGTAAGAACATTTGCAAGCTGCTTGATAGAAGGAACATGAGCAGTTTGTAGAAAACCTTCTTCAACCTATTCTCTGACATAATGCATATCCCTCTTCAAATGTTTTGTCTTCTCATGATACATGGGATTCTGAGCAAGATGCTCAGCAGAGATATTATTACAATAAAGTGTAACAGGTAATTGAATTTGAACTTTGAAATCCTCAAGCAAACCATGAATCCAAACAAGTTCACTAGCTGTTAAAGACATGCATGTTCCTATACTCTGCCTCTGCTCAAAATTTAATTACACTACGTTGCTTCTTGGTCTTCATGACACCAAGTTTAACCCAAGAAAGACATGTAAACACTAAATTTTGATCATATATTATTATTATTATTATTATTATTATTATTATTATTATTATTATTAATGTTTTATTCAAGGTACGTTCGTGTACTTGGTAATTATTTGAATATCTCCAAAATAATATCAGCAAGATCCTAGGCATGATAATATGTAAATAACGTAAAGTGAAAGAGATTACGCACCAAAATCATCATCATTATAATAAAGAAATATCTCCAAAATATTATTAGCAAGATCCCAGACATGATACTAAACGGATTAATAACAATCTGTACTTTTTTTATATAATTTTTATGTAGTAGTTTAGAAGTACAAATTGTAACATGTACCAATTGCAATATCTCCAAAATAAGTATGGATATTCGACTAACCCAATTTTATTGGAATTCGGATTTTGTATGAGTCTTATCTTCTAAAAAACATTGCGCAGTGATGAATCCATCGCACAGCGATATCCCCATCTATTGCGACGCGATGAATCCATCACCACGCGTTGAAACCTGTTTTATTTCGGATAGAATAATTCGGAGATATTGCTTTATTATTGTGATTATTATGCCAAGTATAATTAATATTTAAATAACGTAAAGTGAAAGAGATTACGCACCAAAACTCTTGGAACGTATATACCTTGAGTATGAACATATAGGGGGAATTATGCGACTTTATATTTGACCATAACTTCTACTGGGAGTACAAGACGCTGTATATTCCTTTTTATTACGCGCAAGAATTCCGCCACTTACGAGTGGTTTCTTTTATACTGGCACGGTTAGCTCCCGTGTTAGTACCCCTTTATTGGGGCAGGTTAGGGGGAAACCCGTTCGATGCATAATCAAATTAAATGGACATTGGTATTTGTCTAGTTAAGTGTTGAATGTCTTGTATGCTTGTTTACAGGTGCAACAAGGTAAGTTGTGTGATGATAGGATGAAAGCATGTTAGTGTGTTTTAGTTACGCTTATGTACTCAGCATTGCTGATTGTGTGTTGTATGTTTGTTTGGACTTTTCTTTACCTTGGCCCTATGACGACCCATTTCTAATGGCGAGTGGTGGGGACAAGTAGAGAGAAGTTTTTCAGGTAATGAAGCATTTTAATGATGGGCATGAGTGAAGAGCAAATCATGCTTAGTTTCTATAGGAATATGATGTGTTTTATTTGCTTTGAATATTATTTATTTTATTATGCTCATGAGACTAACACAAAGGTTTTCAATATTGTTTGATTTTAAGGGCCTACAATGATTCCATTGTAGGTTTGACTTTGTTTGACTTTACTTTCGTTTGGTTTGACTTTTGAGTTGACTTGTTTTGAATGGTTATAAAGAAAGTCTTCCGCTGTGTGTCTTTGATATTTGCCTTAGCCGTTTTTAAGGTGGCGGTAATGTCTTAGATTTTCCTATTTCGTATTTCAAAAAGGGAAAAACAGGTATTTTAAAGGAAAAGAATTTCTAGGGTGTTACAATAAGCATAAAAAGGCCCGCATGGAAAAGACCATCCGTAATGCGTCAAAAGCATAGGAATTTTACACGTAGGAAAATTGAGAAATATCTTTCACAACTAGAATAAAAAAAAAATACTATGAAAAATCGGAAAATTCTGAGAACACAGAAAGCTGCCGCGAAGTGTAGGAACTGTCGCGAGACGACAGTGTCCACCGCCGTGCGATGGCTTCATCGCTACGTGATGGGGTCATCACTGTGCGATGAACCCTGTTTTCTTGCACCGAGTTCTTCCTACATCGAGCTAGATATCTGCCTTCTTGTTTTGACCGATTTTAGTACTATTTGACCGATTCTACTTCCTGATTGAGATTTTCCTTCTTTTCTGAAACCCATATGTTTTCACATATGGCTTTAGCCCTTGGGAATTCACGCTCTATCTACCCAATCGAAGCTCCGTGCAACCACGGGTACATCCGATTTTGTGAATTCACCCTACCATGGAAGCAAGTCTATTTTGCGAGGTCCCATCCATACGTGCCAACCCTTTCAAAGGTAAGGCTTCCGTGCGATGCATCCGGACTCATAACCATGGATCCTCTTTGACTACCATAATCCTTGAACTTTAGAGAACTAGAGCGTTGGTTAGGTTACAAACTCATTGCATCATGTTGTGACTACTTGACTATTTGTGCATCTCTTACTTGTGCATACTTGCTTGTGACTAAACTAACTGTTTGTGTTGACTTGTGTTATGAATGAAGTCTAAACAAACTAATTAATGACTAAAAAGGACTTTGCTTAACTAATTGATTAATTAATTTGAACTTATAAATATGTCTAAAATTAAGTCATAGTTCCTTTTTTACTTTGAATCAACCCGGATTTTTTATTTCCGTATCCTGCACAAGCGTCAACTTATTTTGGTCATAGCCGGAGTTCTAGAAAGAGTTACATGTTGTGAAACCTATGGATCTGTAGCCCAGAGTTTTATCTTTCATTTGGAATTGGTTTAGTACCAATAAGATTCACAGATCAAAAGTTATGATCAAAATACTACATCCTGTCCAGTTTAGGAGTTCTTGTTAACATCCAACCTTTTTTTTTATTTCTTTTCGTGTCAAGTTTAAATTTCATAATTAACCTATTTAATGAATAACGAAGTCTTTTTTTTAGTCTTATTTGAGTCTAATCATGTAGTCACATGGTCATTACACGAGTCTAGAACATATCATTTTCACTCATGAGTCTTAGCACACCTTGTACATACTTTTTCACACCACGACCATGTCTTAGGTCCATGCATGAGCCGTCATTTGAGTTGAGGGTCCGTCCTATTCCGGAAATTTCAAAATATCTTTCCATTTTCTTTCACATCACTTTTCATACATTACATACCTCACACCATACTTCTTATAACACTTTCCACATTCACATACCTTCATCTTACATGCTTTCTCCATACATCATTCCCCTTATACACTATAATCTTTCCCATCTATGCATGTTGAATCGAGTTTGAGTCAAATAATTAACAATGAGTATCCATGGTTTCCCTTTCCATAACGTTTGGTCAAGGAGAGAAGGGCACTTAATCAAGGACAACACCTTTATACAAATACTACTTTTTGATAGATCGATTCGACAAAGAAGAAAGTTCAAAATAATGGCCAGTCAAGAAGAATTCGAGAAACTTCAACAAACTGTCAATGGACTTGCTGAAAAGCTCAAAGGACTTACCACTCAAATCAATGACCCTAACAAGCAAATACCAGTCGAAACCATCAAGCGTATAAAGGATAACTTGAGTCAATTATCCAATGACTACAAGTACTTTGAGATAAATTCTAAAGGGGTCTCGGTGGACAAGGAACTTCTTCCGCAAAAGTTCAATGCCAATGACATCCCTAAGTTCAAGCTAACTGACAATCCTTAATTTTACCTGAGAGCTTTTGAAACAATCATGGGAATCAAGGGGGTTGATAAGAAAGCTTTTCCCCCACATTTCTCTCTTTCCTTGGAGTCAGTATGTCAACAACGGTTTTTTTTTCTATGGACTCTGAGAAAAAGGCTACTTGGGATTCTATTACACATGCTTTCATCGATAGATACAAATGTAATATTCAAGTAGAAACCGATCATAGGGAACTTGAATTGCTTAAACAAAAAGACAATGAAGGTTTCATTGCATTCTACAATAGATGGAAAGAAACTTCTGCTAAGCTAATCGAAGTTCCAAGTGAGAAGGAATCTGTAAGGATGTTCATTAAGAACCTCCAAGAGAAGTATCAAAAACATTTAAAATATCAACCTTTAAGCACCTTGAAAGCTGTCTATGACATACGCATTAACATCGAAGATGACCTCTTGAAGGGTAGTCACAATGGCAACAATAATGGCAAGGGCAGGAAGAACGACAATCCTAGTTCTGCTTCTTCCCATATTAACTACATTAACAACATCGATGACGATGAAATCTAGGCCCTTGATAAAAACGCCTCAAAAGCCCATAAACCCTATTGGAATGTCCTATGATGTTGCTTTCGATCATCTCTACGATCGAGCATTAATCAAACCTATTGGTCCCACTGAGGATCCATCACCAGAAAAGCGAACTTCAAGATGGAATCCTAACTCCTACTGTAAGTACCATCGAGGAAATGGTCATACCACAGATGAATGTTACAGGTTTCAAAACCCTCATTCAAGATCTTATCGATGCAAACAAGCTTCCATTCCCTCCAGCTGGTAAGAAGACCGAGTGATGATAAGCACACAACACGAGGCGGGCTTCAACGACAATATTTCATGATTCTTTTCTTATTTTTGATTTCTCTTCCCCGAGAAGTCTAGCAAAGGCGCCCTTCATTTTTCCTTAGATTTCTTAGAGTTTGTTTTCACCCTTTTTCCATTTTTAATAAAATGAGCATTTTATTTCTTTGCATATGATCATTGCATTTCATTTCATTAAAAAAAAAAAAATCACGCCGAACTAAGCACAACGTATACTAATGATTTGAGGCACCCCTTGTAGCCACCTCATGTCACCTTTACCCTTTCGAATATGCAATCTCTTTCTTGACAAAAACACTTTGAGCCTCGTCTAACGATAAACTTTTTATTTTTTCAACCCACATTTACATAACCTTGGGATGGGATGGCGTGCAACTTAGGAAAATTTTCATAGTAAAAGCTTGAGTAATTTTTACCGAAGTTTAAAAATTTCAAAAGTTCAAAAAAGTAATAAAGTGTGCAAAAGGGCAAGTGTTCCAATGTCATTGATATGAACACGTCTCAGATTGCGTCTCTTATCGAGTGCTCGGTACCGTGCCTGAGAAACATGAATGCCAAGTGAGTGATAGACTGCATAATCGGGATTGCCCACACTTATAAAAAAAGATTCGAATATGAAAAAATGCAAAAGTGAAAAAACGAGAGTAAAAAAATAATAAAGAGAAAAATGAGTTCAAAAGTGAGAAACCTCAAGCATACAAATACCAAGATTCAAACGCAAGGTTGCACACCTTGGGGGCTTATATTGGAGAGAGCTTTTATCCCTTCTTCTTCAAACCTTTAGCCTAACCCCGTTACAACCCTTAAAAAGACCTCCTTGAGGTATACACACACTTGTGCGAGGTTCGGCTAGAGCAACGTTCAGCCTGATTCCTAACGAATACGTAGGCAATCTTACATTGGGGTGTGGCCGTAATAAAAATACATTCACTCACATTCATGCATGATCATATCAAGGGATCTCCAATGTGCATCCCTATCCATTTAGAGCTAGACTTGGGGGCTTGATCCTTACTTCATTAGCCTACCCAGCCTAAGAGTCACAAATATTTGGCTCTTCTCAAAATATTTTCCACACCCATAGCCTTTGCGGCCTAACTATAGTGTCACTTTTACGCACATCACAAATACATAGCCAAATAATCCTTCCCTTATGAACCCTTTGTCATGAAATCTTGATACAACTTTGAAGCATGCCTTGTCATCTTAGAATAATTCATTACTCATAATCATTATTGCATCACAATGTATGAAGTACTTAGCCTCCGTGCCTAAGTTACCCAAATACTTTCTTTATCGAATCATTAATTAAGATAGTCCAGGATGCTACAATCCTTGCACCACGTGATACAACATCAACGCATACGCTTGATTAAGCTCATTCAACATGCACCATCGCTTGATTCATTCTTTTCATCTCTTTTTCCATTTGGGAAAGTTCAAAACCTTCATCTTTCACCAACACTTTACCTTCCTTCATTTCACGTCTTTCTTTTTTGGGAGAAAGTCGGTACCCTCCACAAAAATGACGGAAATTTTTTGTTTTTCTATATTTTCGAGTCACACGAGCATAATCACAACACAATGCACACACGAGTCATGCACATTGAGTCATGTCGTGTCATCACATCGAGTCGATCTAAGTACATTAAGCCTAACACAATGAGTCGAGTAACACCAAGCCTTGAGTCAACCTCAAGCCAATCAACTGTCAAGGTCCTTTGGCAAAATTTGATCTTTTTTTGCAGGGTTCAAGCACATCACCTATATGGCAATTTTTCCAAGATTGGGTGGTCATCTCAAATTGACAATGTTTCCAAGACTGGATTTTCGAGCACCTTTTTCATCTGGCAATTTTTCTAGGATTGGATTTTCATCTCCTATGACAATGTTTCCAAGAGTGGATTGTCGCGCATCTTCTTCAACTGACAATATTTACAAGATTGGATTGTCACCTCTAGAAATGTTTTTAAGAGTGGATTGTCGTGCTCCTTCTCCGTTTGGAAAATTTTTCCAAGTTTGGATTGTCATACATTCATCAAATCCTAGGCAATTTTTTCGATATTGGATTGTCATACACCCAGTTCCCTATGGCAAAATTTCCCAAAGGATTGTCGTAGGTCTTTATTCAACTTAATATTTCGGCAAAGGTTCCCCAACGTGGATTATCATTCATTTCAGAATTGGCAAATTTTCCCGAGACGGATTGTCGATCGACTCTTTTTTTGCAAATGTTCCACGGCGTGGATTGTCGATGGTGGCAATATTCTCCGAAAAGGATTGTCGCATAGCATCGGCAAATTTCCAAGCATTGACAACATTTCCTAGGATGGATTGTTAAGTGGCATTGACAACTTTCCCTAAAACGGATTGTCGCTCATCATTCAAGAATTGTGTTGACAACTGTTCCTAAAGAGGATTGTCATCACCCCCCAGATACTCATTTTTTCTCCATTAACTCCTTTATTTGTAGATTAACATTTTTCTGCAGGTATCGGCGTTAAAAAGAATGACTTAGGATCGCAGAACGTTCTGAATCATTCTCCGTCCCTATCGACTACTTTGACTTTTGTTTTCGAAACTTACGTTTCTCCAAACTCAGTCAAAGTGGGGGCTTCTGTAGACACCTGATTGTGTCTCCCCAAAACCAAACCTAGTGATGAGTACCTTTCACGTCTTTGATTAACAAGTTAGGTGAAGAGTTGAAGGGTCTCGTGAATTTCCCTTTAGCCTTGACCATTACTAACCTTACCAAGAATGTTTTAGACCAAAATCATTTATTTCGTGCCTTTAAACCCAAAATCATTCATTTCGTGTCCTAAAATCATTCTTTTCATGTCCTTTTTATAAAAACGTCCAAACCAGTTATTTTTGGTCCGTAATCTGGGTCCAATGATTGTGTAGTTGGATGAGGCTTGAAAAGAGATTTCCAACAGTATATTTAAAGCCTAAATCCGAGTTATAACGAAGAAGTTATGGCCAAAATACTAAACTGGGCCCAAACCGAACTTTATATGCGGATCCAATGATCATATGGAGGGTCCATTTATCTTAATTATATCTAAAATCATTAGGATTTATCTTAATCTTCTAGAAGGTTGTTTTAGATTCTAATTATCCTGTTTTGAAAAGATAATGATTAAGAATTTTATTTCGAATAAAACGAGTGTTTTTAATAGATTTTTAATTCTGATAAAATAAGGATAAGTACGGATATTCGACTAATCCAATTTTATTGGAAGTCGGATTATGTACGAGTCTTATCTTCTGAAAAGCATCGTGAGCGATGAATCCATCGCACAACGATATCCCCATCTCGACGCGATGAATCCATCGCCACGCAATGAAACCTGTTTTATTCCGGATAGAATTCGGATCTTTTTATGATCTTTCTCGTGTTTTTTCCTATAAATAGAGGTCATTTTCCCCCATTTTCAATAATCAACAAGCTTGATCACCAACAATCATCATCTAATCTTCTCTATAAGCTTTAAGCTTTTATTAGCTTAGCCTAAACACATCACAAACACACACCATACGTCCTTTACAAGACTCTAATACACCTAGCCAAGCTCAAAGTTGCCTTCGCCCTCGACGTGAAAGGTTGATAATTTTGAGGGTTTGGTCCCAAATTCATATTTCAGTTATTATTAATATTATTGTTTAATCTTTCTTGAAGTTACTAACGTGAGTATTGTTTTGATAGAAAGAGATACGAGGCATCAAAGTGAGTAATTTGATCTCCCTAATATTTATTCTTTTAATATAGAAATCATGCTTAGAATATTATTTTAATTTCTAGTATCATGTTAGGATGCTTAATTAATATTTCTAATATCATGTTCCTAGTATCATGTTTAGGATGTTAATTAATATTTCTAATATCATGTTGATTTCTAGTATCATGTTTAGGCTAAAGCTTTGATTTTTATTTAGTGACATGCTAGGGTTTGTTATTAATCCGTTTAGTATCATGCCTAGGATCTTGCTAATATTATTTTGAAGATATTGCTTTATTATTATGATGATGATTTGTTGTGTCGATTATACATTGCTTGATTATTTATGATTTATTGTTATTGCTTTATCACACCCTTTCTTGCTGGTTTAATTTAAGGGAATTTGTACTTGAAATCACCCTTAATAAGATAATTAATAGTTTGATTTAGGCCTAATATGATTTTAATTCAAGTGATCGCCAATAATAGATTTATTTGTGCATTAATAATCAACCCACGTAGATTAAATATGCTTAGGATTAATTTATTGTATGTATGTTGATCGGAAAGCGCACATGAATATCATAGGAATTAAGTAAAGGCCTATTTAGGGCGGGTTCAATCTCTTTTAGGTTGGATTCGTACCATCATCCCCGAATATCAAGTCATGGTTCCAAACCACTATGGAGTTAGCAATCTCTGTGATCTTGAATGGGGTGTAACCTTCACACCCGTGAACGGTTTACAAGTTCCTAAAACTTGTTGGCGACTCTTTTGCTCTAGCTTCTTTCCCTTTGGACGCCACCATGCTTATATGCATGATAACATTGGGGCTTAAAGTTGAGTGTTGAAATATTCCCTACAGATATCCAATTGCAACCAACCTTGCCTTGTACCTTTTTATAGAGCCATCAAGATTTAGTTTCACTTTATAAACCCACTTTGACCCTGTAGCCTTTTTACCATCATGTAAGATAATCAAATCCCAAGTATCATTGTCTTCTAGAGCCTTAAGTTCTTTCTCCACAGTAGCCACCCAATTAGGATCATTTGATGCCTGATTATAACTGACAAGCTCTATAGCTTTGCAAGAATTCACATTGAAGGATTGTGAATAGTATGAAGTAACATCTCTATGAGGAATGTAAGTGGTTTCAAAACCCTTATACTTACAGGAAGGCTTTATAGGCCTAAAAGAACGTCTCAAAGTATTGTCTTCAACAAAATCAGAATGAGAAACTGAATGATAAAAATGAATAGCAGCAGATCCAATATATGATGGTTCAGAGTTAACTGAATGTTGTATGAGAGGTGGCTGATCATGATGCAAATCATGATCATTATGAGAAGAATTATGTGAATAGTCTGGTTGCATGCCTTACCATAGCAACTCTTCTCACACCTACATTAATGATTAATAAGATATCAGGACAGTGTGGGTAGTTACTATGATCATAATTGAAAGACTTACAGAAAGAATACCTTCCAAGAGAGTTAGTATAAGGTAAGTCCTGTCTACACCAATTGTATTGTTGAATCTCTTAACAAAATTGTTGGTGTTCTCATCAGAGTATAGTTGTGGATCAAATTTCCACGTAGTCCATCTATCCAGTGGACCAACATCTTTGAACCACTTAACAGCACCAAGACTAGCAGCTTTTTGAATTTGTTCCAGAGCCTTCTTAAGTATGAAAGCAGAGTATGCATTTACCACTCCCCAAAATAGCGTGTGCATCAAAATCCCTGGGTATTCACTCTTGAAATTCTTGCACAAATGCCTCCCATAGTATCTCCTTGAGACTTTTGGCCACACTTGATCTAGGGAGGGATCAATACCCTTGTAAAAGATAAAGGTAAAAGGATAATATTAGACTTTATACATACATACATTAAACAAACCAAAAAAATTGTTTAAATCACTGACCTTTTGTCGATCTGACATAATTGTCCAATCATCCCTTCTTGTCTCAGTCAAGATTTGCATATTTGATGGAAAAACCAACACCAACTAGTCTTGCTCTTTAAGTCAACTACAACAGCAGCCACTGGGAAAATTTCATTGATCCCATCTAAGGAGAAGGCTGACAGTAGAACACCACCATAATTTCCTTTCAAGTGGCAGCCATTCACTCCCACTAACCCCCTGCAAACTTGAATTGCAAAGGATGTTCAGGTTGCTGTAAGGCTTTCCATGTGTAAAAAGATATTGACCCAGGTTTTTTTCTTTCAATAAGACACAATACCCATTTAACTTCTGGTAAGAGTCATCATGACCACCTTGTATCATTTTCATGGCCAGGGCTTTCATCTTGTACAAGTTGGAAGTAGCCATAGTCAGCCCAAATCTCTCCCACAACAGACTATTAAGGGCTTTCCCTTTGATATCAGGACTTGCTTTTATGTCCTCTAAAAGTTTCTTAGCTTCCCACTCACAATTGCACATTGGATTTTGTACAAGGTTCATGTCACATACATGGCCATTCTTAATGCTTTTTATGGCCCATGTGTATCCATCTGGCAGTATGCTTGCATGGATTCTCCCACCACACCTCGAATCAGCACATTCTTCAGTGTACCTATTACACTATGCTCTCCTCACTACCAATGAAAAACCTTCTTGAATACAATAATCCCTCAAGGTATCCTTAAAATGCTCTTTGTCAACAAATGGTTGCTATGCTTTTATCCTAATCTTTCTTATGTCAAAGTCAAAATAAACTTCTCCATTCCTATATACCCTACTCAAATAGGCACCATCATCATCATAAAAAGACTCATCTGATCTGAATGGCTCCCATCCACCATCAACATAATTACGGTTTAACAAATTGCTCAAATTCTCTTCAACTTCATCATTCCCTTCATCAGATTCACTCTGATCTCCCTCAGACTCATTTGATGGTTGGTGATCACCTTTAGAATCATCACTTTCTGATCCACTATTGTCCACCCCTTGTTCATAGTACCTCACATTTGGGTCCCTCTGTCTACACCTACCTTTTACATTCTTAACAGGGTTAGAATCCTCTTAGGTTGGTGTATGTGAAGGAATGACAATCCCCTTCATTCTAGTAGTGGTGTGAGGCATCTTTTTTCCATTAGTAAAAATAAGAGTGTTACTCCTAACGCTGGTTTTTTTTCTTAAGAGAGGATGTAGGTTCATTGCTTTGAGGAGATGGTTGTGTTTGAGGAGTTGTTTCTGTTTCATGAAGTGGGTGTGTTTTAGGAGGTGGGTGTGTTTCAGGAGGTGGGTGTGTTTGAGTAGCATTAGATTGGTCACTCAATTCATCATCATCAACCGCAAGTGAAACAGAGGGAGGGGACTTATTGGGAGGTGTCAGTCTTGGGCTCTTTCTAAGTGGTTGTGTTGGTGATTCAACTCCTAGGCTCAATGTTTTTGGGTTTTTCCTAGCTTGAAGTTTGGTCCTAGGAGGGTTACTTGGCCCAACAGTTAATTGTCCTATTAGGGTTAATGCGGAATTAGATAGGCTAACATTAGATGGGCCAGCATTAATGGGTCAAGCATTGGATGGCCCAGCAATTACATTAGATAGGCCAGCAGTTACATTGGGTGGGTCATGTGAAGCAAAAAATTATTTGTTGTGGTTTGACTGTTTTTGCAAAGTTCCATATGAATTTAGGCTCATTTAAACAACCCACCCACACATCAATCTCCCTCTTTGTAATATTCTCAAACATTTTCATCAAACTACCATCATCCACTAACTTATTAGCCTTCATTTGGTTACAATAATGCAACCAAAGGAAATAGGCAACTCAAACTCTCTCCTTTGAAATTCCTCACACATCTCATTAAGCACATCAATTAGCAAACACTTATCTATATCATCAATCGTTAACTCAACACAATTAGCACGATAATGGATTTTCAAAATTCTAGAATCCTCCATCTACAAATTGAAAGAGATAAACCAACAACACAAATATCAACAGTAGCCCAACTATCAAACAAATCACATCAACAACAACAAGTAGTTCACCACATCAAATTGCAACAACTAAACAAAGCTAAATTACGCTCATATCACATATGCCCAAAATTTATACAAAACAAAAGTAAGTTCGCAAAATACCATAATTCTAATAAATTTAACAACTTTGATCATTTCAAATATCAATTTCTGGTAAATTCGCAAAAAAAAATAATACAAAATGTAGTTTGAAAAAACATACCTTCGCCAAATGCAAAGCCACATCGTTGTCTTCAAGCTCTCCTCCTTTCGCCATCCAAAAACCCTTAGAATTCGCTCTTTGAAGATATTGATTTTAGGGAATTACGAATTTATGGGGTAAGAGATTACATTTTTAGGGGGGGGGGGTTATCAAAATCAAAGAGAATGAAACAAAGAGTAGAGTTAGGGAGGGAATTAATTATAAGGAAAGAGAAAAGAACTGTTAAAGGTGAAGTTAGGTGACGGAGTAGATGCTCCTCTAACGTCCGTCATAAATGTAGGATGACGTGGGTTACCGTACAATTACTAACTGTACCATGGGGTCAAATGTAATACCTCGTATTTTTATACGTATAATAATTTAAAACATTATTTTATGAATTATTTAAATAATTCGAAATGAATTATTTATGGTATTTTAATAATTTAAAAAGGTTTATTCTAATTAAAAGTCCATTTTTATTTATTTAATTGCTTTGAAAATATTTTATTTTATTTAGAAACTTTGGGGCATAATTTTTTATAAAAGGAAGTTTTAAAGTCAATGGAGTTTTAAAGAAAGTCAAATGTCATTTGGAATAGGAGTAGGAATCACTAAGGGTAGAAAAAGAATTTAAGTTAGGAGGGTTTTGAGAGAGGGTATAAATACCCATCATCTGAGCAAATTAGACTTTGTCTAAGGTGGATAATACCCAAAGGTAATAAATCTTTCTCTCTCCTCTTATTTTTCTTTCCCCTTAAATTTTCCCACTCCCCTCTTCTCACCTCACACGCACGCACGCACCACCTTCACCATCGGTGGCCGGCTGCAACCACCACCATAGCCGGCCGCCGCCAACACAAAGCGACAACAGCAACCGCCATTGGGAGGTAGTCTTGGAACATATATACCTGATGAGTGACATTTATGTTGCTCTTAGGGTAGTCTTTTCTAGTAGTTTTAGTAATAATTTGGTCCATTTTCGTATGTTTTTGCTATGATCCGCCTAGTTTGAGTATTCTACCTTTTTGATGCGTAATGTGTATTCATGTGGTTTAGGTAGTCTATACTCCCCTCCCCTTTCATTGTATTACGCTTTGCCTTCCTGTTCCATGATTGTAGGTGTATGCCGTTGATTCGGAGATGGAAGGAACTGTTGGGTTTCGTAGTGACCCGACACTACGCGGAAGGAAACCCACCAAGACCCGCCCCTTAATTAAAGCAATTAAACAAGCATAATAAACTTAATCAAACAAGATTAAGGACAAGAATTATACTTTTGACGCGTGCTTCGCTCCTAAAGAGCTCTTACTTCAAAATCCCGAAAAGACGAGATCTCCGACGGATCGTACCCTCGACCCGACCCGAGCGTCTTAAGTCTTGAAGGTTAGTCAAGACCCGGACAAAATTAACTATGAGTTTTACGAATCAAAGGTTTACTCTTTTCTAGAGTTGCCTTTTTAATTCCACTCAAGGTTGTTCCAAATCCCAATACCAAGCTTGGTATTTATAGGGAAATGATCCCTTGATTTCCAATCTCCCATCAATGTGGGAGAGTTGGTAAAATGACAATTATTTAATTCCAAAATTACATAATTAATCAACTCAATCACAAATCGACACTTGGCACAATTATAGAAAAAGCCAAGTGAGGACCAAGGCTTGGGGGGACCATTGCCTTGATCCCCAAGGCCATGAATTGGTCCCCACACACCATGCCCTAAACCGGGTCAAGGTGTGCTAGCTGGCTGCCAGCTAGTGTGCCATCTGGGGCTGCCAGCTAGCGTGCCTTGCTGCCCAGCACCCAGCCAACCAGCCAGTGCACGCTGCTGCTGGGCTGTGCTGGTGTTATGTGCTGGCGCTGGGCGCTGCTAGCACCTAGTGCTGGCACTAGCCCCCAGCAGCCCCACGCACACATTCGCACACTCTTCGCGCCTCATTGCTAGCACAGCCAGCATGCGTGCTGTTAGCGAGCCACGCATGCTGGCCGCACTGTCCCTCGCACCATTCGCATACCCCATTGCACACACGCACTGGCACCATGCCTACGTTAGCACTAGCCAGTGCCTAGCACTGCTTCTGCTTGATGCGAGGCATGCGCACACGCACACGCACACACACATGCATGCGTGGTGCTGCTACCTAGCACCTAGCCAGGCATTGCACACACACGCACCAGCCATGCGCCACGCACCACGCACTGCCAGCCCACACGCATCAATGCGCCTGTGATGCGAGGCTGCTTGTGCGAGGCTAGTGTGCGAGGCTGCGAGTGCCAGGCCTAGCATCGAGCTGGCGCGCATCCCCTCGCATGTGCTGCGATGCTTAGTTCTGCCATGCGAAGGCTAGCACTCAAGCACACGCACATGTTGCGTCATTGCCAGGCAGCCAACCATGCCAGCACTTGGTGCTTGCGATGGTGCTGCCAAGCCAGGCACGCACGCATGCAGCACCTAGTGCTTGCGATGGTGCACCTGGTGCTGCCATGGCCTGCGATAGGCGACATATGCACCCAGGCACCACGCTAGCATGCCTGCTAGCTGCTATGGGCTGCATGTGGCTTGCGATGGCTGTCATGCGCACCTAGGCACCCATGCTAGCTTGCGATGGGCTGCCAGGGTGCGCCTAGGCTGCGATGGTGCCTAGCACACCATGGTGCGCCTAGCACACACATGGTGCACCTAGGTTTGCGATGAGCTATCCTAGCCTAGCTATGGATACGCTCATACTTGTCGATTGTGATTTTGCGACGCTCGGTATCGACGCCCTAGGCTCGATTTCCGACGTCTGTATTCGTAAAACTCTGTCGACTCATTAGATCCTTTCGGATTAATTCGACGTCTCGGATCGGAGATTCGATTGGGTTCGACCCGAAGGGTTCAGTTAAGATTAGCTGTAATATCAATTGTACCCTGATATTACTAATCGGAAGCGGCCTCCACCTAGGCATTCCGATCACTTGACCTTACTGAAAAATTAGCTCTGTAATAATTCTGAACCCTCTATCGGAATAATACACTTGTTGGAAGGACACCATTCCTTTCAGGAACAAGGGCAAAACGGGAGAATTCCAGACCAGACAAATGGCGCGGGCGCGCCACCAGAGGAGCGAGCGTGCCACCTATATGCGCGGGCGCGCCTCCCATGAGCGGGAGCACGCTGATGAGCTGGACCAACCATTAAATACCCACTTTGGAGCGGGCGCGCATTTTGAGGAGCTGTCGCGCCATCATTTAAAGCGCGGGCGCGCCTGTCTGTTGCGGATTCAAATCCCGAATTCAGTCCAATCAACAAAAGGGAGAAAAAAACGGCTAACATTCGACAACATTCTATCATTAGGATACTTTAGCCTAGAAACCCTGGAGGAGAGCTTTTGAGGAATTTTTCTAGGTTATTGTTTTAGCCACTTTTGTATTGAAGAATCTTGATAGTTTTTAGTGTAATTTCATTGCCCATCAACATTAGTTTTACTCTTAGTTTTTTAAGAAGTATTTTGCAACATTGATGTATGGTCAAGCTTGGAGCTTGGATGATGTATGGTTCTTTACTTGGATTTCAATGAAGGTTTTGGTATAATTCTCTATTTTCTCTTGTTTTTATGATTAAAGTTTCTACCTTTGTTAGTTTAGTTGATAAAAACCTTGTCTTTCTTACTATTTCATTGGTTATAATGTTGCTTAGTATGATTGTAGTTGTAGTCATGGATAGTGAGTAGTTTCTTGTTGCTAGGGGTTTGGTGAAGGTATGCTTTGAGTTTGATGTATATTAGGCTAGGTTAATTTGGAATATTTGTGATTAAATCTTCCTTGTGCTTATACTTATTGGCCACTCCATGTTTATGGCCATATGCATGTTGTGGTTGAGTGACTTGAACTAAATCATGACGATAGTGTGATTTAAGAATAGTCATTAAGTGATTGATTATTGCATGACCTTAGTTTTTATGCCTTGTGACGATAGTGTAAGTGTATGCTAGCTAGGATAGCTTTTAATCCCGATAGGTGATTAGAGAGTATTCTTGATATTGCCTTGTATGAGTTGCTTGGGTTACATGTAAACCTATTTTCCGATGCTTAACTTTGTTGAATTCATAGCATGTTTGATCCTTCCCCCTAGCGCTTGTTTTAATTGTTATTCTATCCCCTTTAGTCATTACTTTACCCACCATATTTCTTGACCGAATTAGATTGACATTAGGAGATAAATAGCGGTGCCTAATCGTTTCCCTGTGTTCGACCCTTAACTTGCCTCTATACTCGTTTAGTTGCATGTTTAGGACTACAAATATCATTTGATAGAGGTGTCTTAGTAACGACCTAAAATACCGCTTGTCAAATTGGCGCCGTTGCCGGGGAACGAACCCGGTTCACCCGCGTGACAGGCGGGAATACTTACCACTATACTACAACGATTCTATCGAATTTGACCTTGAAGGTTGACAATGATTCTATCGAATTTGATTCTATCGAATTTGATTTGAATAAGGTAATGAGACAACCTTCCTCTAGTAATGAATGCTTTAGAATAGATACAATTGAAAATTTGATGAATGAGTTTAGATACCCTCATATGCATGCTTCTAATGATCTACTTGAGAATGTTTTGTTGAATGAGAATGAAGTAGATGATCAAAAGGAGATGCAATTATATGAGGAAGTGCTTGATGAGAAAGAGGAGACAACCACCGACCAAGAGATGCTCCAAACATATAAAGTCTTCCAAGTAGAAGAAGAGGAGATCTCCAATGGTAAGGGAGCTCCGAAGGTAGAATTGAAACCTCTACCTTCGGGCTTGAGGTATGTCTTTTTGGATGCTAATGAGACCTCCCCGGTCATTGTCAATGCTAACCTCACGGAAAAGCAAACCTCCTCATTGCTTAATGTTTTGAAAAAGCATAGGAAGGCTTTGGGTTATACTCTTGATGATCTCAAGGGTATAAGCCCATCCCTATGCATGCATAAAATCGATTTAGAGGAGGGTGCTAAGCCGTGTAGGCAACGGCAAAGGAAACTTAATCCTTCCATGAAAGAGGTTGTGAGGAAGGAAGTTTCCAAGCTACTTGAAGCGGGGATCATCTATCCAATCGCTCATAGTGATTGGGTGTCCCCGGTTCAAGTAGTGTCGAAAAAGGGAGGTATGACGGTAATGGTCAATGATAAGCAACAATTGGTCCCAACTCGGCTTGTTACGGGTTGGCGTATGTGTATTGATTACCGCCAATTGAATGCCAATACTTCCAAAGACCATTTTCCATTACCGTTTATTGACCAAATGCTTGAGAGGCTTACAAAGCATGCTTTTTATTGCTTTCTTGATGGTTATTCGGGATTCTTCCAAATCCCAATTGACCCAAAAGATCAAGAAAAGACCACTTTCAGTTGTCCTACAGTACTTTTGCTTACCGTAGGATGCCTTTTGGTCTTTGTAATGCCCCGGCTACCTTCCAAAGATGCATGATGTCAATTTTTAGTGACATGATCGAGGAAGAAATGGAAGTTTTTATGGATGACTTTTCCGTTGGTGGAGGCACATATGAGAAGTGCCTAATGAATTTATCTCGTTGTTTAGAAAGGTGTGAGAGTGCCAACTTGGTGCTCAATTGGGAGAAATGTCACTTCATGGTGGAAAATGGCATTGTTCTTAGCCATAAAGTCTCCCAAGCGGGCATCAAAGTTGATGGTGCGAAGGTTGATGTGATTGAGAAGCTTCCCCCTCCCACAAATGTGAGAGAAGTGAGGTCTTTCCTTGGTCATGCCGGCTTTTACCACCGCTTCATCAAAGCTTTCTCTTTGATTGCTAAGCCTCTCACATCTCTCTTGCAACAGGATAAAGAATTTGTATTTGATGAAGCTTGTCATGAGTCATTTTGTAGGTTGAAAAAGGCTCTTTGCACCGCCCCCATAGTCCAAGGACCGGATTGGTCTCTACCATTCGAGCTAATGTGTGATGCAAGCGACGAGGCCATTGGATCGGTTCTGGGACAAAGAAAGGATGGGAAACTTCACGTTATATACTATTTGTCCAAGACTCTCAATGATGCTCTTGAGGCAAAATCGGAGCCTTGGTATGTGGATATTGTGAACTACTTGGCTTGTAGTGCCATACCTCCGGATTTCACTCCTCAACAATATCGAAGGCTCAAGCATGAAGCAAAGAAGTATATATGGGATGACCCCATGTTTTTGAAGAGAGGGTTGGATGGACTTTTGAGAAGATGTGTTCCTAATGAAGAGTTCCAAGATGTGCTCTCAATGTGCCACTCATCCCCTTGTGGTGGTCATATGAGTGCTCAAAAGACCGCTTCCAAGGTTTTGCAATGCATGCTCTTTTGGCCCTCTCTATTCAAAGATGCTTGGCAATTTGTTAAGACTTGTGATAGGTGCCAAAGGACGTGGAACATATCAAGGCGCGATGAGATGCCCCAAAATCCGATACTTGAGCTGGAAATTTTTGATGTTTGGGCAATTGACTTCATGGGCCCTTTCATCTCATCCCAAGGAAACCGGCACATTCTAGTTGCCATTGATTATGTTTCCAAGTGGGCGGAAGCCGTGGCATCTCCCACCAATGACTCAAAGGTGGTCATCAACTTGCTTAAGAAGGTCATCTTCCTAAGATTTGGTGTCCCGAAGGCAATTATAAGTGACGGAGGTTCACACTTCAAGCACCATGCATTCAACAAGCTCCTCTCAAAATATGGTGTTTCGCACAAGCGTGGTCTTGCTTACCACCCCCAAACAAGTGGTCAAGCGGAGATCACAAATAGGGAGTTAAAGATCATCTTGGAAAAGACCGTGGCTAGAACAAGGAAGGATTGGTCTAGTAAGCTCATTGATTCATTGTGGGCATATAGGACCGCCTTCAAGACTCCGATTGGGACAACCCCCTACAAACTTGTGTATGGGAAGAATTGTCATCTCCCGGTGGAAATGGAGCACAAGGCGCATTGGGCCATAAAGCAAATTAATTTTGACCTCCATGCCGCGGGTGAGCAAAGGATGCTAGATCTCCATGAGTTAGAAGAGCTTCGAATGAACGCCTATGATAGTGCAAGCCTCTACAAAGCAAGAACCAAGGCATGGCATGACGCTCAAATTTCCAAGAAGGAGTTTGTGGAAGGACAAAAGGTCCTGCTTTACAATTCAAGACTCAAGCTTTATCCCGGAAAATTGAGGTCTAGATGGAGCGGGCCATTCCAAGTGTCCAAAGTCTTTCCATATGGCTCAATCGAGATATTCAATGACAAGTACCCTCCATTCAAAGTGAATGGGCACCGTCTTAAGCCATACTACGAAGGTCAACTAATTGAGAAGCCGGAAAAATTGTCACTCATTGACGTTTTCGAGTCACCATGATTCTTTTGTGAAGGGCGTCAAGCTAGTGACGTTAAAGAAGCGCTTACGGGAGGCAACCCGGTTTCTAACTTTTTTTTATTATTTATTTTTATTTCCTTTGTCACACTTGAACTAATCCATCTAACATTTTTCTTAATCAATTGTGATTTAGGTGTGATTGTGTGTGTCCATGAGGAAAGAGAGATAAGAGTTGAAGCAAAATGAGAAATTTTGAGAATTTGTGGTCGAATGAAGACCAAAGACAGAGAGCCAACGCGATTTGGTCGCGGCAGAAGAGCGATCCGCGAGAACAGAGTGGCGCGGGCACGCGTCTGAATGGCGCGGGCGCTCCAGTTCTTGGGTCATAAATTGCTCCCATTCCAGAAAGTAGGAGCGATTTTGTCGCGACTAAGGAGCGGTTCGCGTCATCAAAGGGGCGCGGGCGCGCTAGTTTTTGTCGCGGGCCCGCCAACTGTTTGGTCTAAAAGGCCTCCCAATTCCAGAGAGTAGGAGCGATATTGTCGCGCCTAAAGAGCGACCCGCGATATCAAAGAGGCGCGGGCGCGTTAATACTTTGGTCTAAATTCCAGGGAGTTGGGGCGATTTTGTCGCGATTCAAGAGCGGTCCGCATCTTCACTTATGCGCGGGAACGCCCGTATTTGTAGCGGGCGCGCCATGTCTGGCGCGGGAGCGCCTATTTTGGGAGCGGGCGCGCCCTTCTGGGTTTCAAAAAAAAAAATACGGCTTGGCTTCGTCTCTTAATTCCTCATAAACATAGCCTACCTCCCACATCACCTTTCTCTCTCTAACCCCGCGGCCGCTCCTCACCACCCATTCTCAAGATCCGTTCATCATCTCTTAATCATTCATCATCATCAAAGCTTCAATCATTCATCATCATCACCGTTCGTTCATCACCAAAAAGCAAATGGGCATCATCAACACCAACCACAACGAACTTCTTTGCTACTCAAAATCTTCAACAATTCGACACCAAAACAGTAATTTATTCGCATAAAGGTAAAGGTATTCAAATTCCTTCGTTAGTTATTCTCTTTTAAGCAAGGATTTTGGTTATCTTAGGTTATTATCGAGATTTTGTTGATTATTGTTGAAAATATTGCTGGATTCTGTTGAAATTGTTGTTGGATATATTCGTTGTGTTTGTTGGATAATTATTGCTTGTAAACAGGTACATTGTGGTTTTCTGGAGGTTAAGGGTGGAAATAGCCAGGAGTTGGCTTTGAAAAAGGAGTGAAAAAGTGGGTAGTCATGAGTCTAAGGATTGGGAAAAAGAGAAAAATCGCAAAGTCGGGACAATCGTCCCAAAACCCAAAGTTGGACCAACCCTATACCTTGCCCACCTTAAAGTTTTTAAACAAAAGCCACTCCTCCATATACTCTGATATGAAAAAAAGGAAGTTGCGACCTTCTAGGCACTACCATCGTGGAGACATGATAAAACTTGGAATAAATGACGACTTGTGGATTCTTTTTGACAACCTTCGACTAGGGTCATTCGTAAACTCTTCATTCATGACCTACCAAGAACCCACCTTAGAGTTTTTCTCGTCTTTCCAAGTTGATACACTAGAAGATAATGACTTTCGGATATCTTTCCAACTCTTTAACAACCAACACACCATGTCACTAGCACAGTTTAACCAAGCCCTGGACTTTCACTCAGATGCAGACCTCCTCTACCCGCTTTATGAGAACTTTAAGGAGTATAGTGAGTACGCTTGGTGGCATTCCATTTCAGGTATAAAAGAGTTTCATACCAGAACTTCCATAGCCAGTGAGATTTGGCACCCTGCCCTTAGGATCCTACACCGTTTATTAGGTTATTATACCATTAGTAAACAGGACCTAGGAAAACTTACTAAGGAATAGGTCCTTTTCCTGTGGATAGCCACAAAGGGAGAGCATGCACGGAGGTTGAATTTGGGATTCCTCTTTATGCTAACTTGCCAAGCCATAGCAAAGGGAAAAAAGCCAGGGGAGATAGATTGCGGGGCGATGGTCACTAGATTGGCCACCAAGTTAGGTTACACTGACCTTCTACCTCTATGCACGGCCGTAGGTAGTAGTGGGGATATTTACCTCGACTTGGACCAGCTTCGCCGCTCTGATTTTATTACTCCCACGGCAAAACCCAATGCTTTTAGGTGGCTAGTTAGAGGAGCCCACCATTGTTTCCTCCCTAAGCCTCACTTCACCTCCCTCACGCGTCAGTCCTCCAATGTGTGGAGAGTTTTGAGAGATAGCGGGAGAGTGCCCAATGTTGATGGGGACGATGAGGTAGGGGTAGGTAATGAGGAGGAGGTTCAGGAGCAGCACCAGCAGCAGCAGCCGGTTACCCAGCAACCCACATGTACAGGTACATTTAGCTATCTGATATAGCTAGACAGTTGCAAGTGATTTATGAGTCACAGCAAGGCCACCATCTGCAGCAGCAGGCCCTCTATGACTCAGCTGTGGATAGAGGAGAGATTTCTCCCCCGTGAACTACCCCAATTGGCCGCCACAGCACGGCCCTATTCCTTCTTGGGGAGGGGGACAATCTCCCCACTTACCCCTACTGGCAAGGTCCTTCCAAGCTCGGTAGGGAGCTCCGCAGCTTCCCAGAGGACAGGCAGTATGATTATCGTGTGCCCGGCGGGTGTGACTTTAGAGGGGACCCTGCTTACCCCTATGTGCATCCTGATCACCCCGCCCCTCTGTATTCCCAGTCTGAGGACGCTCCCTCTGATCCTTTGCCCAGTTGGAAAGAGGATCTTTACAAAGGTCACTACGATTGGCCGCCGGGCTTTGACGGTGGTTGGGGCCTTCTCGGCCCCCCTAGTGGCTTCACTTATGACGAGCCACCACGTCGGCCTGGCTCACCTAGTGAGCCTAGCTATAGTGGCCAGTAGGCTACGTCCCTTGAGTATATCTCTCTCCCCTGCTTTTGCATGCTTATTTTGATGAGTAGGAGATATACTTTTGGTAGGGAGTGACTTGGCTGGGATTCTTACTTGCTTGCCTATCAGTCTTTCATTGTTCTACTTGCACCTTTATGCTGCTGAGTTGCATGACTGTTTTCTTTGGTTGATTTTGCCCCTGTTCACTGATATTGTTGATGAGTTTTTGATGTGGTTTTGATGATGATGCTGCTTTGGGGACGCTTCTCTCGGTTTGATGGATACCGGTGAGTCCGCCCCCCGTTTTTTCCTTGATGATGATGATGATTACTGGTTTTCGCCGACATGGCGATTAACCAGTACAGGCATGTGTGTATATATTGTTCAATGATTTTTGATGATGATGTTGTGTTTTGAGGAGATTAAGAAATTTTGTCAGTGGTAGATTAGTTTGGTGTGAAGCAAAACTAAAAGCAAAAAAATAAAAAAAAAATTAAAAAAAAAAACCGAACAAGTGAGGGTTGCATTATATCTTCTGTTTCTCTTCCCTATTTTCTTTCCTTTTCACCCTCATTTGTACTAATCCTTTGTGTATATAGTTTGTATTTTTCTTTTTTTTTTCTTTCTTTCTTTCTTTAGATACTCACCTCTTCTGGGAAGTGTGTTATCACTTGGATATGCTTGCGAGGCGTCTTTTTGGTGAGATCTTTCCCTTTTTCTTTTTCTTTTTCTTCCTATTTCTTCTGGTGTACTTCAAGATAGTTGTAGTTTAATGGAAGTTGAATGGTTCGAGGATGTTTGCTATTAACACCTAGTGTGTTTGGGGCCGTTGATGTTGATATCTAACGACCACTTGTTTGTCGATTGGGATATATTTGATTATGCTTGCTTCCTCTTCTATTTCTGCTTTCTTGGATTGCCAAAAAAAAAAAAAAAAAAAGCTTAATGGATTTGCATTCTTGAATGTCTTTATTCCTAAGGATTAAGAGTTTCCGCGTTCTTGGATTGCCATTGGTTGACTCTAGGATATGTCTATGCTAAGGTAGTTGTGCTAGAAATCGTAAGGCCCATCGAACCCAAATTCAATTGTTTGTGGTAAGAAGGTGTTGCTCTCATTAGGGGATTTGAAGCCCTCAAGGTAGTTTTTGTACCCCGATGTGAGCTCTATTGTTCAAGCCTCCAACACTTCTTGTATGAGCGGCATAGGATCCTTACCAAGGCATGCTTAGATCGAGAACTTGATGTCTAGCTACCCGAGATCGCGACTGAACTAAATCTAGGAGGACAAAGGCATTTTCTTTGGTGACTATTTTGCTTTTCTAGGTTTAGCTTTTCTTTTGTTGCTTCCTTGTAATTTCATTTGCATATCCCCCTTGCTAGCCATGTTGATCCTACACCTCCTTGTTTGTAGCTTATTACAAACCCTATGGCCCTTCTACTTCCCTTTTCACCCGTAGAATTGTGAAGTTTGAGCCAAGAAAGTTTGTTGTGATTTTGGTTTGATAAGTTGGAAGGTGATGGTTTGATATGGAAAGTAAGGTTGTTTTCGATATTTTTGGTGTTTAATAGAAGCAAATGTGAATTTAAGAAAAAGCCGTCCATAGTTATAAAAGGGAAGGCCAAAGTAATAAAAGTTGACAAAAGCATGAGCTTAAAAAAAATTGAAAAAATTGAAAATTTGCAACAAGATTTTGATGTCGTGTCCTCCCTAGTTTGCGCATTGAGGACAATGCTCAATTCAATCTTGGGGGAGATGTATTTTTGTTTGGAAATTGGTGATATTCTACGTTGTTTTCGGGAATTGGCGCCATTCTTTGCTTCACAATTAGGATTTACCACCAAATTTTCATATTTTTCCTCACCTTTACCTCCTAGCCTACATTACAACCCCTTTTAAAGTCCTTTTGACTTGGATTAGTTGAGTCACTAGTCGGTGGAGGGGGCTAGATTTCAAGCATATGGAGATAGCATGACTTGGTAAGATGTCGGGTTTCCCTTGATTTTATTGTCTTATCTTTGTTCCGGCTCCTTCATGGAGTCATGAGATGCTACCTAGTAGGGTGGATTTGAATCTAGATGAGGGAACGCGGTAAGAATGTTTGGAATGCGGGGGGAGTGGAGCATGTTAGAGTTCTCTATGCTTAGCATAGCTTATCTTTCAATCAACCATTGGCATCTAAAAGCATGTTTACTCTCATTGCTTAGAAAGATTGTCATTCATCTATGCTTGTCCTTTCAATACACTCTTCTTATTCACGTTTTGTTTCATGTTTTTAGTTGATTTTCTTCCTCATTTGCTCCTTTGTTTTGGGTTTGTTTTGAGCATGACGCCAAGAGTTGTGGGTTTAACTCTTTGGAAACCCCCACGAGAGCATACTCGTCCTCATTGGCAACTTTGAGGTTTAAAAGGCTTGTTGTTTATGCTAAAAACAACCGTGATTCCAACAAAAGTGAGTTAGTGTAAATTCCTTTCCCTCCTTATCTAATTTTCTTGTGTTAGAATAATTGTTTCTTATTCTTCTTTGCCCTTAGCTTTGCTCGAGGATGAGCAAAGGTTTAGCTTGGGGGAATTTGATGAGTGACATTTATGTCGCTCTTAGGGTAGTCTTTTCTAGTAGTTTTAGTAATAATTTGGTCCATTTTAGTATGTTTTTGCTATGATCCACCTAGTTTGAGTATTCTACCTTTGTGATGCGTAATGTGTATTCATGTGGTTTAGGTAGTCTATACTCCCCTCCCCTTTCGTTGTATTACGCTTTGCCTTCCTGTTCCATGATTGTAGGTGTATGCCGTTGATTCGGAGATGGAAGGAACAAGGGCAAAACGGGAGAATTCCAGACCAGACAAATGGCGCGGGCGCGCTACCAGAGGAGCGAGCGCGCCACCTATATGCGCGGGCGCGCCTCCCTTGAGCGCGGGCGCGCTGATGAGCTGGACCAACCATTAAATACCCACTTTGCAGCGGCCGCGCATTTTGAGGAGCGGTCGCGCCATCATTTAAAGCGCGGGCGCGCCTGTCTGTTGCGGATTCAAATCCCGAATTCAGTCCAATCAACAAAAGGGAGAAAAAAACGGCTAACATTCGACAATATTCTATCATTAGGATACTTTAGCATAGAAACCTTGGAGGAGAGATTTTGAGGAATTTTTCTAGGTTATTGTTTTAGCCACTTTTGTATTGAAGAATCTTGATAGTTTTTAGTGTAATTTCATTTCCCATCAACATTAGTTTTACTCTTAGTTTTTGAAGAAGTATTTTGCAACATTGATGTATGGTCAAGCTTGGATCTTGGATGATGTATGGTTCTTACTTGGATTTCAATGAAGGTTTTGGTATATTTCTCTATTTTCTCTTGTTTTTATGATTAAAGTTTCTACCTTTGTTAGTTTAGTTGATAAAAACCTTGTCTTTCTTACTATTTCATTGGTTATAATGTTGCTTAGTATGATTGTAGCTGTATTCATGGATAGTGAGTAGTTTCTTGTTGCTAGGGGTTTGGTGAAGGTATGCTTTGAGTTTGATGTATATTAGGCTAGGTTAATTTGGAATATTTGTGATTAAATCTTCCTTGTGCTTATACTTATTGGCCACTAGCGCGGGGAAATTATGTCGTTGACTAACCTCCTCACGGCCAAACAAAATTTATTATAATCCTAAACTAACCCCTAAACAAGTCTAGTGGTAAGTTCGGAGTCGAACCACAAGGAACGGTAATGTTGGATTGTTCTCGATCTAATGCTTAAGCTACGCCGAAGTCGGTTTATGGATAGTGGACACTACAACTACACTAACACACATATAAAGATCAAGATATTACAAAGTCTACTAGGGGCAAAGATCCACTTTGAACAATTAACAAGTTAATGGGAATCGATTTGATAATCAATCATGCAAAGAAAGAATTAAAATGGGAATTAATTACCATCAAGAGCAATCTCTCAAATTCCTAGCCTAGATCCCTCATTGACTAGGTGCATAGAAGAAATTTACCCAAAATGCAATCAAATATATAAATTCTAATTCACAATCCCTTGTCAAACTAGAACTAACATGCAATTAAGTTTGCTATCTTGGGAGATCAATCCAATCTAAAACAAACAACATGCCATCATCAATTCAATCAATTTAATCACACAATTATCATCAAATTTATCTCAAATAACTCAATTAACCATAACAAAGCTTCACTCAACACCTAGTAGAAGGAAATCTACTCAAACATGATTAACAAAGCAATTAATAAAGCATAAAGAGAGAAGAGAGTAAGAAATGCTCATTGATATAAAATGGAGATCTTCAAATCATCAAATTCCTCCTTTGATTATCCAAAATCCATGAAAACCATTGTTTCTCTCACTTTCTCTCTCCAAAATTTGAGAGTTTCTCTCTCTAAAAACCTAAAACTACTGAAAATATGAATTCTCTCCCTAAAATGAGCAAAAAATCTATTTATACCCCTTACTAAATTGCCTAGGAAGCTCCGCAAAAAGTCGAGCAGCGTGCAGAGGAGCGGGCGCTCCAATTTCGTGCACGGGCGCTCCTAGCTGCAGCAAAATATGGCAGAATCGTTCCAGAAAGTTTAGAGCGGGCGCTCCTCATAGGATGCGCGCCCGCTCCTATCGGACTAGGCAAACCGCTCAGCTTCAAATGAGCATATCTCCCACGTTTTACAACGGAATTGGGCATATGACCTGTCTTTGGAAAGCTCTCAAGATAAGCTTTCATCTCCAATTGGAATTGCCCCAAAATGTTTTGTAGATCAAATTATATAGGCGTTTGAAGTTTGATCATTGAAAATCAAGTGCACATTTCTTCATTACTTGTTCTTTTATGTTTTATATTTCTTCAATCTTGAGCAATGAACTTATCCAAGTGTTCCTAAACATAAGAATAAACCAATAAAGTTTAATCTAATGCCATAAGCAACTAAAATATGCAAGAAAAGCCAAAATTGAGCAATAACGACATTTCACACGCAATCATGACAAATGTAATAAAATGTTATTAAAACCAAGTAAAAAGATATAAAAACTATGAAAAAATAACTAGAAAACTCTTAAAAATAGCGACATAAATGACACTTATCACCACTCCATGTTTATGGCCATATGCATGTTGTGGTTGAGTGACTTGAACTAAATCATGACGATAGTGTGATTTAAGAATAGTCATTAAGTGATTGATTATTGCATGACCTTAGTTTTTATGCCTTATGACGATAGTGTAAGTGTATGCTAGCTAGGATAGCTCTTAATCCCGATAGGTGATTAGAGAGTATTCTTGATATTGCCTTGTATGAGTTGCTTGGGTTACATGTAAACCTATTTTCCGATGCCTAACTTTGTTGAATTCATAGCATGTTTGATCCTTCCCCCTAGCGCTTGTTTTAATTGTTATTCTATCCCCTTTAGTCATTACTTTACCCACCATATTTCTTGACCGAATTAGATTGACATTAGGAGATAAATAGCGGTGCCTAATCGTTTCCCTGTGTTCGACCCTTAATTTGCCTCTATACTCGTTTAGTTGCATGTTTAGGACTATAAATATCATTTGATAGAGGTGTCTTAGTAACGACCTAAAATACCGCTTGTCAATACCTCGAGTATGAACATATGGGGGGGTTATAGGTTTTTATATTTAACCATAGCTTCTACTGGAAGTACAGGACACTGTATTTTCCTTTTTATTATGCGCAAGAATTCCGCCACTTACGAGTGGTTCTTTTATACCGGCACGGTTAGCTCTCGTCTTATTACCCCTTTATTGGGGCAGGTTAGGGGGGAAACTCGTTCGATGCGTAATCAAATTAACTAAGCAATTTATTTATTTATTGGTTGGTTATGTTGTATGTTGTATGCTTGTAAACAGGTGCAACAAGGTAAGTTGTGTGTTGATAGAATAAAAGCATGTTAGTGTGTACTATTTACGCTTATGTACTTAGTATTACTGATTGTGTGTTAGTATGTTTGTTTGGCCTTGTCTTTATCTTGTCCCTACGACGATCCATTTCTAATGGCGAGTAGTGGGAGAGAAACTTTTCAGGTGACGAAGCATATTCATGATGGGCATGAGTGAAGAGCGAATCCTGTTTAGTTTCCATAAGAATATGATGTGTTTTATTTGTTTTGATTATTATATAATTGCTTGTGAGACTAACGCAAAGGTTTTAATATTCGTTTTGGGTTTTGATAAGGGCCTACAACGGTTCTAAGTTGTAGGTTGACTTTATTTGACTTTGTTTGACTTTGGTTTGAATTTACTTTTGTTTGGTTTGACTTTTTAAGTTGACTTATTTTGAAAGGTTTTTAAATAAGTCTTCCGCTGTGTGTCTTTGATAATTGTCTTAGCCGTTTGCACGATGGCGGTAATGTCTTAGATTTTCCTATTTTGTATTTTCAAATTAGCAAAAATAGGTATTTTAAAGGAAAGGAATTTCCATTGTGTTACATTATAGTGTGGAATTCCTCAAAAGGGTGGGCACACCTTGGAAAACCCAATACTATAGGGTTACTACGTAGAAAAACCCTTCTTTTTTTTTGGAAACTTTTAAAAATATTTTACTATTTTAATGTTTTTTATATTCTCTCTTAATGTGGGTGCATAGAACTTGGTAGAGGAAGTTGAAGAAGTGTCGCGTGTTGTGACACATTGTAGTATTAAGCTCCTTGGTGGTCACCTCTCGAGGTTGACCATAACCAAACTCAAGTAATCTATAGTTTTCTTAGAATAAAGCTCCAAGGATTCCATGTGTTAGCCGAGAGAGAAAACTTGTCAACGCATCACTTGATTCAATCAGCTATATCTTCTTTATTATAAGGAATTTTCAGGTAATTCAAATCAGAGATGAAAGTAGAGTCCGAAGCTTTCCAACGACAGGCCATATGCCCAATTTGAGCAAGAAACAAAGAAGTTATGAGAAACTGAAATCGATTTGTCCAGGTAGAACCACTGGAGCGATTTGACCGCTCCACCCTTTAGAGCGACTGTGCTGTCTCAATTTGGAGATTTTGACAGAAGTATTGGAGAGACCGCTCTGACCCTCTAGAGCAATCGCTCTAGTATCCCTATTCTGCGGCGGTTTTTGTTCTTTTTTTTTGTTGCTTTTCTTACTTTTAATCTTGGCCATTCATCTTGTGATCCTAGGGTTGTAAGTTTATGAACTTTAAGTTTGTTTGTAAGCCCTATAAATAGGGTTAAGCTAGTCGTTATTTTAGACTTTTGCTTAATTTTAAATTTAATGAGATTTTCTTTCTATCCTTAATCTTTGTGATTATTTGTTATATTTGTGATTGATTCTTTGTAATATTTGTGTTTACACCTTAACCCTAGCTTTACTTGGTGTTGGCTTTGATTAAGAACCCCTATTTTATAGATCTTGGTGATTTTTTAGATTAGTTTACCTTGTGTTGTTGCATTGGAGTTGTTGTAAGTTGATATTACCCTCCTCCCATGGTTATTTCATACCATCTCTCCTTCCTACTTATACTTAGGTCTCGTTTGATTGACGCCAGAAAATATATACTTCGTACTAACTCCGTTTTTTTTAGTTGAAACGTTTTGACTTTAGCATTATTCACTCACTCTCCTTTGACCATGTTTTCTGTTTCATACCTAATGAAAATATAGTCATGTGGGATCTTCTTAGATTCGTCATGATATATATTTTCAAAATATCAACTTTTCATAAATTTTTCTTTATCGGTAATTAGAGATATTAATGGTTGAAGTTGTGCATTGGTAAACGTGACTAAAGAAACAACTAAAAAGAAACGGGGATAGTATATTTTAGTGATAGTGTAAAAAAAGTTGATAGTATAAAATAATTTTAAAATTTGGGAAATTCTCTTTGGTAACACCCAACTTTCTTTTTTTCTCTTTGGTAAAGGGCCAAAACTTTCATTATCATTGGTAGCATTGTAGTTTTGATTACCAAATATAATCACCATTTTAATAAAAAAAATTTAACCATGGTTAGTTTATTTAATTATTTAATAATTAAATAATTACCAAAAAAAATTGCAAAAAAAAAAAAACCCAACCCCTTTCCTAGCCACCAGCCCCCGTGCTGGCGCCAAGCACCCTCAGTCTGCAACTGCAACCACCCAACTCCACCAGCCACGCACTCCAACCACCGATGCTGCTACTCTTCGCCACCTCCATCACACAAACATCATCAATCGCCAACTATAGACACCAGATTGTGTCTCCCCAAAAACCAAACACGGTGATAAGTACCTTTCACATTTTGATTAACGAGTTCGGTAAAGAGTTGAAGAGTCTCGTAAAGTTCCCTTAAGCTCCGACCTTATTCCTAACCTTTACCTAAAATGTGTTATTACAAACTCATTCATTTCGTGCCTTTAAACCCAAAATAATTCATTTCGTGTCCCTTAAAATCATTCATTTCGTGTCCAACTCATAAAAACATCCAAACCAAATTATTTTGGTGCATAATCCTAGTCCAATTATCGTTTAGTTGGATGGGTCTTGAAAGAGTTTTCCAACGATATATTATAAGCCAAAATCCGACTTAAAACGAATAAGTTATGGCCAAAATACTAAACCGAGCCCAAACCGGACTTAGGTCCACCTTACCTACGGCCCAATGATCATGTGGAGGGTCTAATTACCTTAATCTCATTCCTAAACCAATTAGGATTTATTACAAGCTTCTAGAATCCTCTAGAAGGTTGTTTTCAATACTAAATCTGTTAGGATTTATTATGAGCTTTTACAATCCTCTACAAGGTTCTAATTATCATGTTTTCGAAAAATAAAGATTTAAGAATTTGATATTGAATAAAACATCTCTTTTTTGATGATCCTAATTCCGGTAAAAAAAAAATACGTACGGATATTTGGTTGACCCAATCCGATTGGGAATCAAACTCCGTACGGATTCTTATCTTTCCAAAACCATCGCAGAACGATAGAACCATCGCACTGCGATGGACCTATCGCGCCCCGATAAAACTGTCACGCCGCGATGAGACTTGTTTAGTCCGATTTAAATTCTGACTCTTTTCTGATCCTTCGACCCTCTTATTTCCTTATAAATAAAGGTCGTATCACCCCATTTTCAATCACAAACAATCATCATCAATACCCTTTCTAATACTCTCTATCTCTCCATATTCTTAACCTTAGCCTAAACACATCCTTGATACTCATCCAAATCATTCACCATTCCTCATTCACGAGATTCGAACACTCCTTGCCCTCCTCAACGTTGCCTTCGACCCCAACGAGAAAGGTTGATAGTTTTGAGGGTTTAGTTCCAAATCTATATTTAAATTATTATTTGATTTATTTACTTTGTTGATTTAATCTTTCTTGAAGTTACTAACGTGTTTATTGTTTTAATAGCAAGAAGAGAGGAACATCAACGTAAGTAATTCAATTACTTAATCCTTGGTTTTGGAATAGAAATCATGTATAGAATACTATTTTAATTCCTAGTATCATGTTAGGATGTCTTTATGATTCCTAGTATCATGTTTAGGATGCTTTTTATGATTTCTAGTATCATGTTCAGGTTAATGCTTTGATTATGATTTATATTAGTGACATGCTAGGATTTGTTATTAATCCGTTTAGTATCATGCCTAGGATCTTACTAATGATGTTTTGATGATTTTGATTATGATGATGATTGTTGTGTCGATTAATTGTACATTGCTTGATTATTCATGGTTTATTGTTATTGCCTGATCACGCCCCTTCTTGCAGTTTTAAAGGGAATTTGTACTTAAAATCACGCCTAATAAGATAATTAATAATTTGATTTTAGGTTAATATGATTTTAATTCAATTGATCACCAATAATAGATTTGATTGTGCATTAATAATTAACCAATGTAGATTAAACAGGTTTAGGGCTAATTTGATGTATGTATGTTGATCGAAAAGCGCACATGAATATCATAAGAATCAAGTAGAGGCCGATTTAGGGCGGGTTTGATCTCTTTTCGGTTGGATTCGTACCATCATCCCCGAACATCCAGTCATGGTTCCGGACCACTATAGAGTTAGTGATCTTCGTGATCGTGAATGGGGTGTAACCTTCGCACCCGTGAACGGTTTACAAGTTCCTAAAACTTGTTCGCATCTCTTCTATCTCTAGTTTCCTTCCCTTGGAGCGCAGCCATGCCTAAAAGCATGAACGCAGTGGGGTTCAAAAGGTTGAGTTTGAAAAATTCCCTACAGCAACCAAGCGACAAAATTACAGCCTGCAACAATCCAATTCACAGCAGCCATCTCCACCTTCCCTGCTTCACCTCGCCACAATTATCCGCCCAAAACACCGCTTCCTTCACCTCGCATCTGCAGCCATGATACTCCCCTGCTCCCCACAATAAATCGCAAGCAGTCCAGCTGTAGACACCTGATTGTGTCTCCCCAAAAACCAAATCCAGTGATGAGTACCTTTCACGTCTTTGATTATCGAGTAAGGTAAAGAGTTAAGGAGTCTCGTGAAATTTCCTTTAGCCTTGACCATTTATAACCTTTCCTTAAATGTCTTTAAACACAAAATCGTTCATTTAGTGTCTTTGAAAATCATTCATCGTGTCCTCTTTATGAAAACGTCCAAACCAGTCTATTTTGGTCCATGATCTTGATCCAACTATTGTGTATTTGGATGGGGTTTGAAAAGATCTTTCCAACGATATATTATAAGCCCAAATCCGACTTATAACGAAGAAGTTATGGCTAAAATACTAAACCGAGCCTGAACCAAAGCCTTACCTGCGGCCCAATGACCATGTGGAAGATCCATTTACCTTAATCTCATCCCTAGAATTTATTACAACTTCTAGAATCTTCTAGAAGGTTGTTTTCGATCATAAATCCATTAGGATTTATTGTGAACTTCTGGAATCCTCTAGAAGGTTCTAATTTATCCTGTTTTCGAAAAGATAAAGATTTAAAAATTTTACATCGGATAAAACATCTGTTTTTCTATGATCCTAATCCGGTCAAAATAGAATACGTACAGAAATTTGGTTAACCCAATGCGACTGGATATCGGATTCCGTACAAATTCTATCTTTCCAAAACCATCACTGAGCGACGGCATCATCGTGCCGCGACAAGTCTGTCGCGCCCGCGATGGAACCTGTTTTACTTTGATTTGATTTCTGACTCTATTCGGATCCTTCAACCCTCTTTCTTCCTTATAAGTAGAGGTCATTTCACCCCGTTTTCAATAACCAACAATCACCATCTAATCTCTTCTCTAATACTTTCTGTCTCTCTTGGTTCATTTCTTAGCCTAGCTTAAACACGTCCTAATACATCCTTGATACTTTTCCCTAATCAAACACCATACCTCTATCACGAGCTTCGAATACTCCTAGCCAATCTCGAAGTTGCCATCGACCTCGACGTGAAAGGTTAATAGTTCTGAGGGTTTGGTTTTTGGGGAGACACAATTAGGTGTCTACACCGGCCATCTCAACCTCGCACACGCCAACCACCTGACCAGCCGCCAACAATACCACCGAACCGTCGCAACATACCACAAGTCAGCCACCACTCCACCTTCGCACCACCGCAGTAGCCCCAATTGCACTAATTTCGCATCTAATTGAAGAACCATGGCAGCAATTCAACAGAGAAATCCCAATTTTGATTCATTCTCATCGCGGGCACGCATCCTCCAAGCATAGGTTTACCACGGCCGCGAACAGAGATGTGAAAAATTGCAATTTGAGGTAGCCACACACTCCAACCACCGGTCGATAATTGAGGGTGAGAGGAGCAGGTGAAGGTGTTTGCGTGAGGTGGATGTGAGGTGCGGTTGTTTGCGGGGCAGTTGATTGATGGTGTGCGGTGGAAAAAAATAGAGATGGAAGTGTGAATTGTGAGGTTGCTGTAGTGACTGGGTGGGGCGTCGGGTTTAGGGAATGAGGGGAGGGTGGGGCGTCGGCCGAGGGTGGAGGGTGCTCGGCGCCGGTAGGGGAGAAGGCTGGTGGGTGGGAGCGGGTTTGGGTTTTTTTTAAAAAAAAAAATATTTTTATGATTATTAATTATTAAAACCCAAAACCTTTAACTATAGTAAAAAATCTAATATAAATTACTCATTAATGTTATAAGTAACTTAATATCAAAACTACAATGTTACCAATGATAATGAAAGCTTTGGCCCTTTACCAAAGAGAAAAAAAAAAAAGTTGGGTGTTACCAAAGAGAATTTCCCTTAAATATTTATACTATTATTTTTATTAAAAAAAAATAATATCACTACGAAAGTATCTGCTTTCATTGTGAGGGTATTCTAGTGATAGTGATAGTGTCGGCAATTTGGCATGTCATATCATATGCTGCATAGAAATGTCACCTTAAATTCAATCGTTATTTCGTACAATTTGATATTTGATGCTACTATAGACTATTTAGCTATTCTCATTTCCCGCCAAGGTTTTCATTTTACATTGGCTAATCCCTTAGATCTATAAGCCAATGTATTAGTTTGACTTTAATTTTATATAATTAAATATTAATAAAAATTATTTTAAAAATTATATTATGAAACTTTATATTACTACCTATCTAACAACATATTTTATGATAAAATATGTTTTTATCATGTTAGTAAAAAATTATGGTCAAAGCTAATATATGAATAGTGAAAAAAGTCCAATGTCCCAAATATTCTGGAACGGAAAGAGTATTATGGAGTAAAAGACGTGGGAAGCAGATAATTTTTTTTCTTTTTTTTTAGAATTGTGGTAATTTTTTTTTCCCGTTTTAGTAATAGTATAAAATACAAAAAGGAGTATGTAGTTATTCAATCATTAATATACTTTATTATTAATATGGAAAAATATATATAAAAAACATGATATTCATATGAATCTAATGAGATCATGTATAACAATATTTTTTCATAACTATAAATTAGAAAAGCTAATCAAAGTAGAATAAATAAATAGTGTAAAAGTCAAAGTGTTTCAGTGATTGAGGCTACACTAGGTAAGGAGGACCGTGTGTTCAATTCTTCGCAACAACAATTGGGAGGGGAGTGGAACCTAACCACTCGGAATTAGGCCCCCAAATCCGAATTAGCCTAAAGGGTGAAACGGGTGGAACTAGGAGTGCTGATCGAGCGAGTCGATCACGAGCAGAGGGCTACTCGACTCGTGCTCATTATGATTCTAGTCGAGCCGAGTTGATCATGAGCTGCTCGTTTAAAGATTTAGGCATCTTAAATTTCAAATGTTTGTTGACTATATTTTTTTAACTTTATATAAATTTTTCCTAGTAAAGTGTATTAATTTATAATTATTAAGTCAAGATAATTTTTTGTTTTTGAAGATAGAAGAATGGAAAAATGTTGAAAATCCGATACACTTAACAAGTTTCGAGCGAGCAAGAATCAACTCAAATCGAGTTTGAGCGAGTCGAGTTCAAGCTGCTCAACTCAATTAGCACCCTTGGGCGGAACACCAAAAAAGAGAACGGATGTATTAAAGTTAATAGACACAAATCCCACCCTAGTACAAGTTTAACATTTTATAATCACGAACCCCATATCGAGTCGCCACGTTTGCACTTAACCTCCCCCCACCGAAAGACATTACTCATTTTCGCAAATGTTGTTTTCCCAACCCACATCCTCCACCTTCACGTGGTTGGTTATCAACATCCTTCAATTCTCCCATTAAATCATCCTCACCATTTTTTAATACTTTCGGGACCACTCCACACTAATTTGTACCCTCCTCCACCCTATTACCTCCTCCTTAATCACAATTAACTTCGCTAATCTCACTTCCCATCTCTATTAAAACATATTAAGTGTAGCAGTTCAATTGTCATGACTCACCACCTATCACCATTATACAACATTCCCCATTAATATCACATTATTTAATATTTTCTACGTATCCACATTATATTGTAAACCATCTTTTATCAAGACGATATATGAATGAATAAAGGAGGAATTTTTCGAGAGTATATAGATATCGCCACATAAACGTGCCAAAGCCGAACACTTAAACAAAAGAAGTTTTGCTGGGGTTCTTTAGTCTTTAGCTTTAGGCTTGAGTATTTTTTTGGGTTATCTTTTAACCTGGGTTTTGTTCAACAAAGCGGACTAGCAACAATTTGCTTCAATTTCTCTTCTATCTTAGCTTTAAACTCAACATTATTATATCTTAAAGTATTTTTTTCTGGGTTTTTCATCAATTAATACTCCACATTATTACTATAAATATTCAAAATCATAAAAATAAATTTCTATTTTGGGTTGTTATAGAAAAATTGATTACAATGAAGAAGAAAATGATGATGTTGTTAATAGTGGTTTGTTTGGGTGTTGTTACTACGACGTCGTTTGCTGCTGCGAGTAATGTGACGTATGATCATCGAGCTTTAGTCATTGATGGCAAACGCCGTGTTCTTGTGTCTGGGTCCATTCATTACCCTCGTAGCACACCCGAGGTTTGTTCCGTTTTTTTTTTAATTACACCAATCGACGCGTGATTTTGTTATAACGGATTACATTACCTATGAACTAAATTACTTTTTGTGTACAGATGTGGCCAGACCTCATTCAAAAATCAAAGGATGGAGGACTAGATATACTTGAAACTTATGTTTTTTGGAATTTGCATGAGCCAGTTCGAGGCCAGGTTTTTCATTTATTTTATTTTAAAAAAAATTGTTGAGTTATTTTTAGTTGCAATTTCTATATCATTTTGCTTTCTTTAATTATTGTGGTAGTTAATAGTAGTATAAATTTGGAGAAAATGATGAAAATTTACTTGGGTTTATCGTTATTCTCAGTTTTGGAAACTTCAGTTAAATGATGTTTTTAATGAAGTACCAAATTAAATTTATGGGAATTGATGGGAGTATACTTTTATTAATCCCATTTTTGGTAATGCAGTATGATTTTTCTGATAGAAAAGATCTAGTCAAGTTTGTCAAATTAGTTGGTGAAGCTGGGCTTTATGTTCATCTTCGGATTGGACCATATGTTTGCGCTGAATGGAATTATGGGTAATTTTATTTACTATTTTCGTTTGTAATTTAACTAGTTTTAGTACTAACGTAATCATATACTCTTTTTGAAAGAATGTAATCTTATAATTCGTACAACTTTTGTCATAATGTTGTTTCCTGGAAAATTTGATGTATTAGTGGGTCTAAATTCTGTAAATGTTTGATGTAGTGGGTTTCCTCTTTGGTTGCATTTTATTCCTGGGATCAAATTTCGGACCGATAATGAGCCATTCAAGGTTGCTATCTTAGCCTTTATTACTAGTAATTCGGATTTTGGATTCATAATTTTCTAGTAAATATACTAGTATAAAAAAAAAAAAATTGTTACTGAAAATACTAATACATGATGGATGATGGTGATATAGGACGAGATGAAGCGATTCACCACCTATATTGTGGATTTGATGAAGAAAAATGACCTATATGCTTCACAAGGAGGACCCATAATCTTGTCCCAGGTTAGTTCTACAATTCAATACTGATTTATGATGATTGTTGAAAAATCTTTGGTGGTTGAGCCTATATATTATAATCATACATATCTAACCATTAAAAAATGTGTTTTTTTGACTAACTAAAGTCCTCATGACATGGGTCAATGATGAGTGTTTGTTGACACTTGATAGGGATGTTTAGTTGATACGGAGTAATAGTATATTTAATTTTGCTAATCACAGATTGAAAACGAGTACGGAAATATTGATGCAGCGTATGGATCGGCTGGAAAATCTTACATTAAGTGGGCAGCAAACATGGCGGTGTCTTTGGATACTGGGGTGCCATGGGTTATGTGCCAACAGTCAGATGCCCCTGCTCCTATTGTAAGCCGGAATCTTTGATAAATGTTTGCTATGTTGGTTGGATATCTGATAAACAATAAAAAAGAAAATAGTTCTGTAATCTTTCTTGTTGTTTCTGTAATTGTCATTATACGCAGATCAACACGTGTAACGGATTTTACTGCGATCAGTTTACACCAAACTCCAACCAATCACCAAAATTATGGACAGAAAATTGGAGTGGATGGTGAGTGAGGTTTATGAATCTGTCTCGTTTTAATAAATAATAATTCTTTTGGGTTTATATATTCTACAGGAAATTGGAATAATATCTTATGACTTGCTTAAACTATAAACAAATCAGCAATTATTCCCTGATTATTTTATTCTTCATAAGCATGGGTTGCCATGCCAAGAAATAGACTTCTCTTTCAGTACATTGTTTCTGGATTTTTATGGTTTAGCCTTTCTGGTGTGTTAGGTTTACTTCTTTTGGTGGTAAGATACCTTATCGACCTGTTGAAGACCTAGCTTTTGCAGTAGCACGCTTTTATCAACGAGGGGGATCGATGCAAAACTATTACATGGTAGTACTCTGCTCCTGATTACATTTCACATAGTTGAGCTACTTTATTCATAGAGACATAGAAATAATTACTGCTATAAAATTCTTACTCTAATAACAGAAGAGTTGTTTCAACTACAACTCTCACTAACCCAAGTCTTAAAATTCTACAAACTCCATCTAGAAAAATAAAAACAAATCAAAGAAACTTCCTCAATTTATACCTACACCTCAAATTTCCCCAATAAGTATCAGAGAATATTTTTCTTCTTTAAGGATATAACCCGTGCTAATGTGCGGGTACACACTGAAGAATACAGGAGTGTATACTAATATGTCTAATTTGTATTAAACAGTACCATGGAGGAACCAACTTTGACCGCACTTCTGGTGGACCATTCATTACTACCACTTATGATTATGATGCTCCAATCGATGAGTACGGTATGCTCATGCATGATTTACTTAATGCAATAGTTTTTATTCAAGTCAAAGCATCATTTACTCCACTTAAGTCAATAATGTAGAGGAAATGTTGCTGCAACTACCAAGATATAAATTCTCATATAGGCGCTATATAAGTTGAAAAGATACTCCGTATTGCACATAAAAGTTGAAAGGAATTGACATCTTTCTTGTTTGTTTTTACATCTAAAAATAAAACTCAGGCATTATTAGGCAGCCAAAATGGGGCCACCTAAAAGATGTGCATAAGGCAATAAAGCTCTGTGAGGCAGCAATGGTGGCAACTGATCCCACATACCCTTCTCTAGGTGCAAATTTGGAGGTATGATCCATCATTACAGCTTTAACAACGAAATCTGTTCTCTTTTTCTATCTTTGTGTTGCAGACTTCTCGTGCTTAAGTTATGTAATTATGTTCTCCCTCTTTCAAATCCATTGCAAGTTTCTAGAAGCTTGACCATTTACTTAATGCCCAGGAGACACAAATATATTACTTTCTCCATTTCTTTTTAGTTGACACGATTCTTTAGTCACTTTTGCCAATGCACTAATTCAACCATTAATATCTTTAATTACCGATAAGTAAAAATTATGAAAAGTTGATATTTTGAAAATTCGTGACGAATCTAACAAGATCCCGCATGACTATATTTTTCATTACGTATAAAGCACAAAAAACAGTCAAAGGGGAGTGTGTGAATAGTGCTAAAGTCAAAATGTGTCAACTAATTAAAAACGGAGGTAGTATGTCATATTTATATTGTATGGTTTATAAGAGTCATCTAAGGTAACTAAAGCAATATGTCAACTTGCTTCATTGGCATACCTCTTTGAAGAATATACCAGTATCAATATAATATATTCATCATAAAAACTTTTGTTTAATTGCAAGCAAAATCCTTTCTTATCTTTTTGGCTATTAACAAAACTACAGGCTGTGATTTATGACTAAAACTTTCATTTAACTAGGGTGTTATTTTGTCATGTACATAGTGCGAAATATTGTATGAGCGTTGCCATAAGAGTCAAATGTGGTCATGATGTCAATTTTCTCTAAGTTATGTCTTTTGCAGTACTATGACTTTTGGTTGAATATATTCTCATATCTTTGGAGGTTCCAAAGAAACCTACCTCATATAGTTTCTCTTTTTCAGGCCACGGTATACAAAACACAATCAGGATTGTGTTCCGCATTTCTGGCCAATACGGATACGCATTCTGATGCAACAGTGAAATTCAATGGCAACTCATATCACTTACCTGCATGGTCAGTGAGCATCTTGCCTGACTGCAAAAATGTGGTGCTCAATACTGCAAAGGTGTGTTTAATTTGTCAAAAATGTCTTATTACTTTATGTGAGAATATGGAAAAATAACTTTTTTAGGAGGATCCGTTTGAAAAAAAAGTAGAAATTCCTCACTGCACAGCATGTATTAATGAAATGTTGTATTCCATGGAAGCTTTCCTTATGTGTAGATCTGGGCACCTCAAGTAGCTCTTTTTCCAGTCTAGTTTGGTTTTGTTAATTGTTCCAAGCTGCTCATTGCTCGATTGAAATTGCTTTAGTTTCCTACATATACCAAGCAGACATGACAGTTGATTGAAAATTTCTTGTGCCAGATAAATTCTATGGCCATGCTTCCCAAATTTATTCCTCAATCTCTAAAATACAACCTTGATTCTTCTGGAGATATCCAGTCAACATGGAGTTGGTTTCGAGAACCAGTAGGTATATCAAAGACGCAAGCCTTTGTAAAATCTGGCCTACTGGAGCAAATAAATACTACAGCTGACAAAAGTGACTACTTGTGGTATTCATCAAGGTATTGTATTCAAGACATTGCTTGGTCTAAAAACATTGCTGAGTTATCAAGTGGCATATATATCATCTTTATCACCATTGTTGAGTTGCTTGGGATGTCTTTGAAACCTGAACTTAATGTATTGCAGTATTACTATCGAAGGTGATGAACCATACCTTCAGAATGGATCTCAGACTGTTCTTCATATTCAATCACTTGGTCATGGCCTTCACGCTTTCATTAACGGGAAGCTTGCAGGTAGAAATTACAGCTTTGTAATCACTATTGATTTTTATCATGAAGCAGGCTTGCTTAGTAAATTGAAAGTTCATGTGCTACATAAAATTAGAATTTGGATCTAGGTGTTTACATTCTACGGTGAAAATCCTTTAGCATCATGTCTAAATTTTAATCAATACTTTAGAGTGATGATATCCTTTAGTTCCCAATTTTTTGATTAAGTGATGATAACTGCCAACTTCAAGTGCATAACAAAATTATGTTTTAAAGCAACAGTTAGGTTAATTTAGAATACCGAACTTGCTTCCAGAAGTAATGCTCGTCTTTAGTCACCTTTTTCTTTCTATAATGACAATGCTTTGTTTGCTGGAGCTGTGGCCAGCTACCAGATATTCCCCGACAGGAGATCATAAGATTTCAGTGGACATTCCTGCAACACTTAACACAGGAAAGAACGCAATTGATCTCCTAAGCTTGACTGTGGGACTTGCGGTTAGTGACTAATAGTACTTTGATAAATTTCTGAGTACAGCCAAGCATATACAATAATGAATACAGTACTGAATAGTGTCAAATTATGACTACCTGTTAATTCCATGAATTTTTGTAGAATTATGGAGCATTTTTTGATTTAGCGGGTGCTGGTGTTACTGGTCCTGCATTGCTTAGAAGCTCTAACGGTGGCCTTACTGTAGATCTCTCTTCTCAACCATGGACATATCAGGTTCATCTTCTTACCTTGAGTAATTTTTTCTGCTTCTCACTGATATATTTCTAATAAGGTGGCTATACAAAATATAGATAAGTGGCTGGATATAAAGTCTTCCATTTTGTACGGAAGCAATAAGCTTTATAAAACTGAAGTACAGAAAGGGAAAGTAAATGAAAAACGAAAGTGGCAAAGACAAAGGAGTGGAAATGTGTTCAGCTGTCTATTCCATAATTAGTGAATTTCCATTTCTGGATGTTCGAATCACAAGTATTCTTCTCTTAATAAAATTTCAGGTTGGACTGAAAGGTGAAGACTTAGATTTAGCCAGTGGAGGTTCCTGTAATTGGGATTCATCTGCCTTCCCTAAGAACCAGCCCCTAACGTGGTACAAGGTAATCTTAAATTCTCACTTCATTTTACGAGCAACAGCTAAATGATCTACCACCCTTAAAAATAATTCTCATTTTTCAAATAATTGCAATAATCTATTGCATATGGTACCATGATTTACATGCTCATCCGTCATCAAGTTGTGACTACCCTGCTTTAAATATAATTGGGCAAGTATTCATAAGTTAGAAAAGTGTATTATATCCTGAAATATATACTTATATAACAAAAATTTGTCTTCCAAATACTGAGTATGAGTGTCCAACCTCTCAGTAAAGTAGCTCAAATACCTGGTGTTTCGGTGACATTATTGCTTATTATTCAAACTGGCTAAATGTCAAAGGGTGATGTATTGTACAATATATTCATCTGGATGCAGGGCATGCATGTGTATCTCTTAACATAACTACTTGAAATTGAAAGTGCTACATCTTAGACAAACTATCTAACACTAAGATGGAAGCTTTTGAAGCCATAGAAGAGATGGCCATCTAACCACTTAATAATATGAATTTTTGTAATTATGGGATGCTTATTCTGAAAATAACTACTTACTCAGACATCGTTCAATGCTCCTGATGGGAATGACCCACTTGCTCTGGACTTCACCGGGATGGGAAAAGGTGAGGCATGGGTGAATGGGCAAAGCATAGGACGCTATTGGCCAACTTTGAGTTCGCCAAGTGGTGGTTGCAGTGACCATTGTGATTACAGAGGACCTTATAAATCGGACAAATGTCTCAAAAATTGTGGAAAACCGCCCCAGCAATTGTAAGCACCAGGAGTAATTTCCTTTTCACCCAAGTGAATTATCTTTAAGTACTATAAACTAAGCATCATGAACCTGTATTTTTATTTTTTATGAATTACAGGTATCATGTACCTCGTTCATGGGTGAAACCGAGTGGCAATGTTCTTGTGGTGTTTGAAGAGATTGGCGGAGATCCCACAAAGATTTCTATCGCCACTAAGCAAGTCGGGAGCATGTGCTCACATGTATCAGAGACTCATCCAGCACCTGTTGATATGTGGAATACAGATCAAACAGACAAGAAATTAGGGCCTATGCTTTTGCTAGAGTGCCCTGCACCACATCAAGTTATTTCTTCAATCAAATTTGCAAGCTTTGGTACTCCTCAAGGTTCTTGTGGGAGTTATACACATGGTAAATGCAGGAGCTTCCAAGCACTGCCAATTGTGAAGAAGGTGGGCCATCTTATTCCTTATATTTGTTCTTCCTTTTCTGGAACTCGTATGTGCTTCACAAATTTCAGTTTATATCCGACTCTGACCATCAAATTTTTCATACAGGCTTGTGTTGGAGCTCGCAGTTGCAAGATTGGAGTGTCCATCGACACATTTGGCGATCCATGTAGTGGAGTGAAGAAAAGTTTAGCTGTAGAGGCTATTTGTGGATAGTTCGCTAGTACCTTACCAATTTATGAGGATTGAAGCACAAGCATCATCCTCTTATACATTGTTAAATAATGACTTCCATTTTTACATTCTTTCACATTATTTTCAAATGGGACGTAAAGCCAGTAATGAAACCAAAAACGGTTTGAAGATGTTAGTGATATTTCAACATCTTAATCAAGTGATCATATCCAATCTTCTGGGTGCCAATCAACTAGGTTTGCTGGTGTGATTATGCTATTACCAACGGGAAAATGATGAAACCAACAAATTAGATCACCTTCGTAGTGCATCGCAATAGTTTAGTTGTTAAATCAAATTGCCATTGACAAAACCCTTCATAATAATGAAACCAACAAATTGATTGACATTGACAGAACCCTTGAAAATGAAGCCAACTTCCATTGGCGTGACTGTGTGAGCATATATCGAATATGGACAATCATTTCAAAGTGAAAAAAGTAACCTATATCTTCATAAGATTATCCTAATAAATCTTTAAATTAGAAGCAGGCTATAAGAGAATGCTAAGAATATATGGGGAGTTCAATCTTTGTATCTTGCAAAGAACTCAAGTCTCCTGCTTTGATGATACTGTTTGAAGTCTCGGACTCGGTATCAGTCATGGTCTCTTCTCTAAGGTCGTTTACCATTTTGATGAAGTACAAATGCCTGCAAACAGCAATAAGTTTATTATAGTGAGTTTCAACAGATAAGTTATTAAATAAAATAAAATAAAAACTCTGAAAGTCAAATAGTTACCATCTACTGTCAGCAGTCAATTCAGGATGGAAGGACGTTCCTAGCAAATTCCCTTGCTTTACAGCTACAGCCACTTTGTTTACAGATTCAAGATTCACCTACAGAAATTCAATAAAATTAATCAGGTATGATGACAATTATGACATGAAAATGACCAATTATTCCAAAAATTACATTATTTATCAATACAGATAACAAGCAACATTAATCATATACTAGTACTACTTTTTAAAAAAATTTTGCACAAAGGTTGGCCCTTTGAACAAAGAGGATTTCCTAATTTCCACTCTTTTCATGACAGGAGTCCATAATTTTGCATATCAATCATCAGCAACAAAAATGCCTATTGGAAGTATGTCCTTCAAACAACATGCATTACTGTAAACGATAGTTTATAGGATCTGATAAATATAATGATTAGTTAGTTGAATCAAGTAATTGATATGTTTAGCTGGAAACCGCTATTAATTAGCACACTTGATGTAATTGGCTTGCAGCTTAATGTAAACTAATCACAAAGGATCGATACAAGTAAGAATCAGCTCTTGGAATTTGATGAAAAATATATTTGCGGAGAAACATCAAATACGGATCTATACATAATTGATTATGAACCTAATATGAATATTCATAAACCTCTAGTAGTGTGCCTTCCCTAAGCCAATTCGATTAGGTTACAGACTTCTAGAACCTCACACGAAGCTCATCTAATGGTAAGAACACGTACAATCGCCCGACAATCCTGGACTAGCTCACCAAAGTCTTTGGAAGATAACATGCAGCTAAGCATTTGTCCAAAATTCCAATGTCTAAGATCCCCCTCTTTCTTTTCCTCAATATTCTCCTTTCCCACATGTTTCTATAAACAACCCCATTTCTATCCCCTCTATATCTCCAGTTCTCCACACTCAACTCTCTCAATAACTCTTAAATATAGTCTCATAAACTCCAATATATCATACACTTTCAGATGTTATCCACAAAAATTTTATTATTTCCTATGACTTCTTAACATCCCTTTTCCCTAGCTCCTTTCTTTCTTCATCCGATAATTAGTCCATTATTCTAACAGTTTCTCCTCTTCAGAGGGTTGCTGCCAAGAGAACCTGTTGAGATCGAGATAAATAAAGCACTTCCTTCAAAAACAAATAAATATCCACTTAGGGTTAGGCACACATGATAATACTCCCCATCAATTCTTTTAAGTTGCAACCAAACCAATGACACACAAATTTAATAAGAGAGAGAAAGGGAAAGGGGTATGCGATATGCAAAATTAATCCCATTGAGTAGAGACAGTGGAAATGGGAGGGGTGAGGTAATCTTGGTACTTAAATTAAAGGAAAATTTGTCAGAAACAACCTTTTAAAGTGCCCACTTTGTTAAACCAACCTTTTAAATTTTTTTAAAACACCATCATTAATGTCATCATTAGGAGGAAAAAGATAACTAAGATCATTTCGTATAATCCAAAAAAAGGGGGGTTACCGTTGGTGTGTAGCAATTGTAGGGGGTTACCATTGAGAATATCCCTTTTTTTTTTTGTAACTTCAAACCACATTATAAATTTTTTTTGTCAAAGACAACCTAATGCTACTTTCCGGCGTTGACTCTATTTTTTCTGGTGTTGACCACGAGTGTGCGAGACACGTGACCTCTTATATTGCTTAATACACCCTTTTACTCTTATTAAAACCTCTGCTTCTCTCTCATTCCTCTTTTTCGATCAATAGGAAAAATATTCTAGGGTAAATTCCTCTAAAGCTATCTGAATCTGGGATTTCAAGTTTTCAACCAAGCAATTCATCAATTTCAAACCAGGTATCGTGGTTGCTGTTGTTTAATTGTTTGTTTCATTATTGAAAATTAGGGTTATTTTCCCCCAAATTTTTGAAAGAATTAATTGACTAAGGATTTGTCAATTATGCAGCATTCATGGTATGGTTTATCCGAGGGATATCAAATGCGCTTGTGGTATCCCTGTTGCTAAGAGGACCTTGTGGACTCATGATAAAATTTTACGCTTGTAAGTTTTACAACCATGGAACTGGTCAAAGGGGATGCAACACGTAAAGCGAGTTACGTGGGCTTTTGTATTATTCAATAATTGACCTTCAATTCCCTAGAAGATGACACAGCTTTCTTCTTTCCTTTATCTTTAACCATGGCAGCAAATGTAAAATAAAATAAAAATAAAAATAAAAAAGTGAAGAAGCGAAAATAGGAGAAAGTTTGAACCTTTATACTAAATTGCATAAATGAATTCTTATTGTATTTGGGAACTCTTCGTTAACGGAAGTAGCAGCAGTAGAGAAGAATTGCAAAGGGTATTGATGGTGAAAAGTGATTTTTGTCTCCAAAATTGAATGAGAGAGAGGCAGAGGTTTTAATTTGAGTTAATTGGAGGGAAAAGGGGTGTATTAAGCAATATAAGAGGTCACGTGCCTTGCACACTCGTGGTCAACACCGGAAAAAATAGAGCCAACGTCGGAAAGTAGCATTAGCCATTAGGTTGTCTTTGACAAAAAAATTTTATAATGTAGTCTGAAGTTACAAAAAAAAATTTAAAAGGTTGTTTTAAATAAAGTGAACACTTTAAAAGGTTGTTTCTGACAAATTTTCCTAAATTAAACTTACTAAATTTACTTGCAAATAACATGCCAATTCCTAAATTGGAAAATGTTTCAACCAAAAAGAAACGGAGGAAGTAGTTTTTAGTTAGGTGGTATAGCTCGTACAGGTTTTTTGTAGCGTAAAAAAGGAATTATAAAAAAAAATAAAAATAAATAAACAAATAAGTGCAAGTGAGAGAGATAAAGGGAGAGGGACCGTTAGATGGAGAGATAGAAAAAACAAAGGAAGGGAAAGGAATTATAAAAAATAAATAAAAAAACAAATAAGTGCAAGTGAGAGAGATAAAGGGAGAGGGAGAGGGACCATTAGATGGAGAGATAGAAAAAACGAAGGAAGGGAACCGCGAGGAGAAAGAGATGGTTTGGAAGATTTTTTATATATAAAGTAAAATATGTCATAGGACGGGTATTTGTGGACAATTATTGGAGGATAGAGGGAGTAGATACATCTCCTATTTTATAATACAAAGGAAAGGTATGAGTAACAAAATTGGTGATAGGGAATTCTTCAATGGTGTTCTCAAATTGGTCCAAGCCCCATGATTTTTTCACAAACCTTCTTGATTCCCAAGTTCGAGGACGAATGAAAGGACTTCATCTTATATGTAACAGTGATTTAATCAATTTCCAAAAGATTAAAAAAAAAGGAAGGAAAAAAAAGATAGTAAGCCCTTGAATGTCAGAATACGTGGCTTGAAATGGCTATGGGCTGGTCTATTAATCCCTAAATGAACCTGACCCAATGGTTGACCAGCCTCTAACTACAATAAATTAAAACTTGTTTCCGAGGGAACCAGAGAACTCCTCAAGCATATGCACAATGGACCACTTCTTAGACATCTATGCATCTCAAGGCCCTATGTCTTAGACATCTATGCATCTCAAGGCCCAATGTCTTAGGATGATCCTGTAGGACCAACACATCGATTCTCAAAAGGAGGAGGTTTTCAACAGTTACCAAGAGCAGAAAGGACCCTTGGATGTTCAAACCATAAAATCATAAATAGCACCACTTCATATGACCTAGATTCAAATTCCTTGGGACCTGATCAAGACCAGCTCCTTGTCAAGGTTTCAAACCTACTCTCTTCAAAAGTCCTCTCAGACAAGTCAAATTTTAGCTTGAATAACAAGAGGAAAACTTGAAAATAGGGAACTGGCTACTATAAACTCCTTTTAAAGATTTTTTTAAACTCTTTTAATGCCCCACCAGCATCCAAAAGTCACAAAAATCAAAGTGTTAAATTATCTAGCCCTCATAGAAAAGAAAAATGTTCCGCCTTTAAGATAGGAATGGAGGAAAATATTATACGAAGTATGTGCTAACCTCTTGAATCTCCTTTATCATGTCTGAATTCTTAACTTTGTCCGGAATAGGAACTTCTGCCAAAACTTCAACATCTGAGCCAACTTCAAGGATAGCAGGAGCACGGATGAATAAAGCACGAAAACCTGGTGGACCACCTTCTTTATCTGCAATATACGGCACAGAGATCTCTTCCTCGAAACTTTGTATCTGCCAGAGTGAAACTCTATTATCTTAAGATCCACAAAAGATAAATAAGTCGATAACAGAACCCAGCAAAATAACACAGTTTCAAAAGTGCTTGGCTTTTTGAGTGAAACCCAAATGTTACACTCATCAAACTTATGAGAATCTATGGCAGGATTTACAAGTATAATAATTAAAAACAAAAAAAAAGTTGGAGCTCCAAAAAGCCTAACAATTCAAGTAAAGATAACTACTCATTTACTCAAGCAAGGCAAAATCATACTAACAAGAACAGCCTGAGGTTATCAATTTATACTCTAGACACCACATCCCTTTCAGTCTAAAATTATCAGCCCTCTAAACTGCAGAAAATGCATAACATAGATATCAAATCATGCACTAAAATCACCACTTCTCCATCAGATCCATCACAGAAAAGCCAAATTGCAGCTTAATCAATTTTTTAAGTAAAGAAGAAAGATCAGAAAGTACGTAAATCCAGCAACAAAAATGCAAATTCAGCCGAATCATGCAAACTTTCATACTACCAAAACAGCCAACAGAGATCCAAAACTACCTGACTACCAAAGAAATTCCTGTGGACTGTGCAATCAAGGCCACCAACAAGGTCCTGCCCACCAACTTTCTGACCTGAAAAGCACAAGTCCGTTTAAAATGGTACATGTATTGAATAATCTCTTTTTAAACACCCTAGCTAAACCAATCTAGATTTTGAAGGCAACAACAAGAGATAAACACTCGGTTTATGCAAATAACCCCATTCTTTTGGGATTAAGGCTTTGGTATTGTTGTGTTGAACTTTTGTCAACAATTTTAAGAATTATTAAGATCATTCAATCATTGTCATTCCGGCTTGAAAGTAAAATCAAAGAAGTGACATACATGCCTTGAATATACAGAAAAGGGATCTCTAATTGACAATTAGGAGATTATATTGATAAGAGATAATTATACCAATAACTTTATTTGCCAAGAAAATCAGCCCTGCACAAGTTCCCCATACTGGCTTGCCCATCTTGACAAACTCCCTCAATGCAGGAAACTGTGAACAAAATCAAACTTATTACTTCTTTCTGAATTCTAATCCCACAATCAACTCAAAATAAAATTAAAAAAGAATACAACTTTCCCACTCCAAATTTAAAAACCCATTAAAAATCATAGATCATTAAACAAAATTAAAGCAACCCCAGTATGAAACTTGATAAAATAAAAGCAAAGAAAACCCAATTCAAAAATAGACAAACATTACTTCTTTCTGAATTCTCATCCCACAATCAACTCAAAATGAAATTAAAAAAGATTACAACTTTCCTACTTCAAAATTAGAAACCCATCAAAAACCATAAATCACTAAACAAAATTAAAGCAACCCCAGTTAAAATAAACTTCATAAAATAAAAGCAAAGAAAACCCAATTCAAAAAAAAAATAAAAAGTTGAAAATTATAAAAAAGAGATATACCATGTTGTTTAACTCAGCAAGTTTAGCCATGGTGGTACTTTCACCACCAGGAATGATAAGGGCAGCAATATTCTCTAATTGTTCTGGCTTCCTAATTTCCACTCCTTTCACTCCTACCCTCCTCAGCGCTACACATACAAAATTCAATACAATTATGACATAAAAACATTAGATTGTTTTGTCCGAACCCTTAATCGGGTAAAGACGTAGACGGGATTTGATCTCAAGTCGTAACGGGTAGCAATATAAGTTTTTTTTTTAAAAAAAAAAAGGAAAAAATTCAGAAAAATACCTGCTATGTGTTCGTTAAAAGAACCCTGGAAAGCAAGAACACCAATTGCCATATTTGATTTTCGTTTGATTGTTAGTGAAAAAGAAAGAGAATTTGGGATTAATTTTATTTATAATGAAAATTGAGGAGTGGAGAATGAAGCAAATGTTGAAGACGTTCGTTTTTTGTTTTTATAAGTCGTAGCTGCTTCTAATGCCTCTCGCCGCCCTCAAACTTTTTACATTCAATTCAAGTAGTGCAGTCCTTTTCAATTTACCTAAGCTATAGTACGTGATTTGCACAAATTCTTAGCCACACCGTGTGGTCATCTGTCATGTTCGTTACTTTCGTTACTTTGTTATGTGCGTGATTTATCTGAGCTATGTGGTCATCCGTCATGATCGATACTTTGTTAGTGTTATATAGGGGTTACTTCGTTAATATTATAGTGGTTATTCGTCTATTCGGTCACCGTTTTAGTGGTTATTCAGTCAACATTACAAGGGATACTAGGTCAATTTATAGGGGATACATTGTTCTTTTACAAGCGGTTACATGGTGCAGTGAACCACACACAAAACACGTTGCTTAATTTATTATTATCATTAGGACTATTTTGATTTTACCACCTAAAAATAACCTATATTTTGAACTAACTACCTATTTTAATTTATATTTTAAAATACCACCAAAAATTAAAGACAAAAAAATTTAAATTTCACCACCACTTAACACTTTCCGTCAAGAAAACCGTTGAATTAAACGTTTTTAAAAAATATCTTAGATTTTCGGGTCAAAAACATGTTCTTTAGTGATTTATGGGGATAATTTCGGCCCTAAAAGAACCAATTTGAGGTCAAAATTGACTAAAAATGATGGAAAATGTCTCGTTTTGCACATTAAAAAATACCTCAATTTGTGTGATGCACGCAAACCAAGGCTTCTTCGATAATTTTTTTTATCATTTTTAATCTCAAATCAAGCCCTTTTAAGCCAAATGACCTCAAAACCTCAACAGAGCAAGCTTCGACACGAAAATCGACGATTTATTTTTAAAATATGGAACTTAACGTTTTTTTTTTTAACAAAAAGTGTTAAGTGGTGGTAAAATCTAATTTTTTTTCTCTTTTTTTTGGGTGGTATCTTAAAATAAAGATTATAATGGATGGTTAGTTCAAAAGATGGTGTTTTGAAGGGTGGTAATATACAAATTTTCCTTATTATTATTCTCTTAAAAAAAATTATTACTCCGTAGTATTATTAATTTATTACGAAGCATTTATAAAAAAAAATAAAAAATCAATACAACATCTTTAGAGAAATTTATATCTAATAAATACATGATAATTAAATCAAATAGAAATACCCTTTCAACAAAGCTACGTTTATTGTTGCAAATCGTATACTTTGTATTATTCATATCTCTTTTCATATCGTTGTGATTCACTCCCTCCGTATTTTATTACTTGCTCCACTTTCCTTTAGCAGCCGTATTTTATTACTTGCTCCATTTTCTTTTTTGAAAATTTTAAACATTATTTTACAGTACTAGTTGTGGGTGCACCCGCGACGCGGGTGCCCCCTCAATTTTGCGAAATTAAATGTATAGTAAAAAATGTGTCGTTTGTTATTAGTAATGTGTTATGTAGTGTAATTATAAGGGTAATGAGGTTAGATAAAAGTTAGCATATCTTTATTAATGTAATTAGTGTGCGTTGCATATGTCAGAAATAATGAAAGAGCTTGTATCGTTAATGTTGTGTAACGAAACAAAGGAATAGAGGTGAATTCTATCAAATATTAGCCTAATCCATTGTTTATTACTGCTAAATATTAAAGCAATAGAGTTTTGGATCTTTTAAAAGGAATAATAGGTTGGGGCCGTTGTGCATTAATCATGCAAACTGTTTTCTTGTTTATGAGGCTTGGTGCAAAACTTATTATGATAATATATTAACAATTGTTGTTAGATGAAATTAAGTTAATATTGGGTTTTGTTAGTTTTGTTACATATTTTTTGAATTGTAGTTAATTTATTTTAGTAAGAATTACAATGAATTTATAGTCCTATAAAAAAAATAAAAAAATAAAAACATATGTACAGATATAGCCCAAAAAACAGTTAGAGTTACATGTTGTAAGGTTTAATAAAAATGGTGCTTAGCCCAAAAAATAAAGCTGACCCAAACCAAATGATAGTCTTGGTAAAAGAAAGAAAGTATTTTAAGGGGTAGTTCAACCGTTTAAATGTGTGCTAAAAGAATTTTGTCTATAAAATTCAATCAAATTCTAAGCTCCTTCCCTCATTTGTCGTAAATCACATATAGGTATGGAAAATTCAGAATAAATTGAAATTGTAATTATCAAATATCGTAATTTTTGTGCAGTGCACAGTCATATCACATGGAGGTAATTAAGCTTGGCGTTCATAGCATGAAGACAGAGGTTGATCAAGAGATTGCTAAAGTAGGTGTGTTAGGAATTTTGTACGTACAACCCATCATGCAATACTCTCAATAAGTACTTAAAAGAAAAAAATAACCTTAAGTACACACAGAGTACAGTATGGAGAGATCAATTACTCACTCCCCCCCACCTTACCAAAACCCAAAAAAAAAAAGACTTACAGTACCAATTATAATAATTATACCCCTAATAAACAAAATCAATAGTAACTGCACCAAAGACAATAACGATTTAGCAATAATAATTAGCCCCCTTAGACCACTCTCAATGGTGAGCAAAAAAAATGCTCACCCACTCTCTCTCTACCCACTTTCTCTCTCAACAAATCAATTTTGCTCATGGGCAAATTTTTTTTCACATTTTCTCTCCCAATGGTGAGTAAAAAAAATGCCCACCCACCACTCTCTCTCTCTTACTTTTTCAATACCCCACCATTACTTTCTCTCTCCTATACTACACTTCTTTATTTATTTATTTCATTTATATTTTAACAATGTTACTCCAAATAAATAAAAACTAGTTTAAATTTGTGTAACTTATTTTTTTTATTTTTGTCTTTTTTATCGTTAAAATTTGTCGTAAAATTAAGTACATTATATAAAAAAATTGTAAAAAAAGGCTCAAAATTTGTTAAATGTTTTTATTTATTTTAAAAGCGGTACAATACTAGAAACCAATTACATTTGCAACGTCATGCGTAATTAAACTTAGGAAATAAAATAAACACAACAACTAAAAAATAACTCGAATGCGTACGGAAAGTAGCTACGCCATAGTACTTGGCTTTATTTAAGTCGTGCTAATTTCTCCCTAATTACGTGGCCCGTATCGTTGCCAAATATGTTCATCCTTTACTGTTAAGGGGCCAGCCAAATTTTTTTAAGTGCGTCTGACTGTTGTGGGGCCCACTTCCTTTACTGTTCATCCACGAAAATGCCCATACTATGGGCGTTTTTCATTTTGCCCATGGTCTTTTTTGATGGTGAGCATTTTATTTTACCATCAAATATGCCCATGAGCAGATAAAATGCTCACCATTGGCAATGCTCTAAGATCCCACCCCACCACCCAAAAACAAACAAATTAAGCACTAACTGTACCTATAATGATTATTGCAACCCAAATTTTATAAGTAGTAAAACTGCACCCAAAACCAGTAAAATCAAAATTAACAATAATAACAAAGATCAACAATCTAATAAACACTTATCAAGACAATGATAATGCTATTAATCATGCGAAACCTTAAATATACCACCAACAAAGAAAGAGCACAACATCATTGTAACTGTAATCTGAAACAATAAATTCAATCTTCAACAGAGTCCAACAGACGTGCCGATCGAACAGAGCTTCACCAGACCAAAACCCCAAAGCATCATCTTAAACAAAATTATACTGCACCTAATCCAGAATTCAGGAAGTAATGTCACAAATTATACAGCACCTAATCTAGAATTCAGGAAGTAAGGTCACACCTAATCCAGAACTGAGGACGTAATGTTTACTACAAGCGCACAACACCATTAAAACCACAAACTCAGAAAAGAGAAGACCAAGACAAAAATGAAGAGCTGACGTGGCGTAATTACATCTGAGCTGGCTTTATGCGAACAAATGGCAGCAAACAAACAAACCAGCAAATAAGGGCATAAGAGGAATTTTACTATTACTAAGCTACTGTAAAGAAAGGAACAATAACTTTGCTACTCATATTTTAGGGAGTAGGAATTTTACTACAACCTTCTTTAGTGAAGGGGTCTATATCTGTTGTAGTTGTGAAAAATTTCTCGTCTGATTTAGTTTATTGTAATCAAAGGATAAACCTTTTTTATAGAAAAAATGGAAACTAATAATCCCACCTTTGCTATTTCTGCTTAAAACAATCCCACCTTTTTGAAATTTAGAAACAATCTCACCTTTGACCCTCATATGCTCAAAACAAGCCTTTTATCGGTTTGTGAAATTGGCAACCTATGTTAGAAGGTGACTTGCCACGTGTCACCTTCTAAATGGTTTTTTTTTTTTTTAAAAAAAAATAATATAAAAAAACAAAGAACAAAAATAATAATAATAAAAAAAATAATCAACCCCTTTCCCAAGGGACTTGTTATTCATCGCCCGCAAATCTCTACATAAAGCCCACATTTTATAATTTTTTGACAAATTTGCCCTTTTTATAATTTTAACCGAAGATAAATTTTTCGCACTAAAAAAATGTGGAGCAGCACCGGATCGCCGAGGATCACCGGAGAATCGCCGTCGTCATCGGAAAACGAGGTTCGTAACGCATCGTAAGGACGAAATGGTGGCTGGCGCCTAGCCAAAAGGCCATGCCGTGGTTGTGGCGCCTAGCCAGGACGCCGCCACCGTAGTAACGGCGCCTGGTGGAGAAGCCTCGACCATGATAGTGGCGCGTGGCCAGGACGCCGGAGCCACGGCCAGGGCGCCTGGCCAGGACGCCGCCACCATGGCGGCGGCGTCCTGACCAGGCGCCCCGGCCGTGGCTCCGGCGTCCTGACCAGGCGCCCAGGCCGTGGCTCCGGCGTCCTGGCCAGGCGCCACTAGGGGAATATATATATATATTTTTTTTTTTTTTTAATTTAATCCCCTTTTTTTTTTTTTTTTTTTTGTTTTTTTTTTTTTATTTGTTTGTTTGTTTTTATTTTTGTTTGTTTTTCTTTTTTATTTTTTTTTTTTTTAATTTAATCCCCTTTTTTTTTTTTTGGTTTTTTTGTTTTGTTTTTCTTTTTTTTTTATTTGTTTGTTTGTTTTTATTTTTGTTTGTTTGTTTTTTTTTTTGTTTTTTTTTTATTTGTTTGTTTGTTTTTTTTTTGTTTGTTTGTTTTGTTTTTGTTTTTTTTTTTATTTGTTTGTTTGTTTTTTTTTGTTTGGTTTTGTTTTGTTTTTGTTTTTTTTTTGATTTGTTTTTTTTTTGTTTATTTGTTTTGATTTGTTTTTGATTTTTTTTTGCTTGTGGTGTTTTATTTTGTTTTGTTTTTTTTTTGGAATTTTTTTGTTTTTGTTTGCTTGTGTTGTTTTATTTCCTTTTAATTTTTTTTGGAGGGAATTAATTTTTTTTTTTTAATTAAGTTTTTTTAATGCATCTTTTATTTTGTGTTTGTTTTTGTTTTATTTTGTTTTATTTTGTTTTGTATTTGTTTATTTTTTTTATTATGGTTTTTTTTGTTTGTTTATTTATGTTTGATAAATTTGAAATGAAATGTGTGTTATTATTTTGTTTTTTAAATGTATTATGCGTTAAATATAAAAATGATATTTAGAAATTTAAAATTTAGAAATTGCGTTTGTGATAATTTTGTGTTAAGTGTATTAATTTAATCTTAATGTAATTATATTTATACGTTATATGTTATTGTTACAGGATTATGGTGGAGACGGAAATGATTACAGTGGGATTTTTGTACATGATGGCCTGTTCGAAGATGCTCAACAAGCGATTGATTGGGCAAAACAGGTTGCAATTAGATCAGGCTTTTGTTTAGTAGTAGCAACTCATAAATCTCAACGGGATGGTAGAATGGATCGCATTTTGAGATGCGACCGTTATCGCAAAAGAGAAGAACGAGATTTCAGTAAAGCGATTCGGTTTGACTCAAAGCGGAAAGGTTGTGGGTGTCAGTTCCGAGTTAAGGTTCGACAACATCAAAGGCGTGACGGTTGGGAAGTGAAGGGTTACGGCAAATGGGGATATCACAACCATGAGCTGATAGCATACAAAGTGGGGCATCGGCAGTTAAGCGGCCTAAGTCCAGCTGCGAAACTAGTTGTAAAAGAAATGAGTGATGCTCAAGTGAAGCCCGCTAAAATATTAGCGTCTGTGTTAGAGAAATTCCCCGAAGACCAGCCAAACCGAAGACACATCTACAACGTCAGACAGAAATTGAGGTTTGAACGGTCAGAGGGAAGGAACCCTATACAGCAGCTTCTGCACCAGGCACAAGCACGTGGTTACCTTTACTGGTTTGAATCTGACGAAGACACATCGGAGGTAACTCATTTGTTCCTTGTCCATCCTGATTGTGCTGATATGATTTCGTCTTGGCCATCTGTGATTTTGATCGATTCAACGTACAAGACAAACAAGTACAAGTTCCCACTGGTTGAGATGGTTGGGATGGCTCCAACGAACCAGAACTTTCTGATTGGTTATGCAGTCATGAAGGATGAGACGGCTGCGAGTTACCGTTGGGTGTTGGAAAAGTTGAGAAACTACATCGGCCCAAATGTACAGCCATCGGCCATCGTAAGTGATTGTGAGGGAGGTCTTTTTGCCCCTATAGCGGAGCTGTTTCCGGAGTCGAGCCATTTACTGTGCACATGGCACATCAACAACTGCGTGAAAGTCAAAGCCTACAATCTTTTCAACAAGAATTTAGTAACAGCAGAGACATTGGTAAATGGTAAGTGGCGGAAGATCATGCAAGCTACCACAGAGGCAGAGTACGATCGAGCCTTGGAAAACTTCAAGGATGCGTACAAGTGGTGCCCGCCAATCGTAGACTATGTGATGCACCAGTGGGTACCTCAGAGGGAAAAGTTTGTCAAATATTGGACGAACCAAGTTCTTCATTTTGGGAACACTACGACATGCAGAGTCGAGAGCGCTCATAGAGCTTTGAAGGACTGGATTGATTCTTCCACGGCTGCTCTGGATACACTGTTCGAGAGAATAAACAAGGCTATTGATACTCAGAGGAACGGCATCAAGAACTATCTCGAGGACTCCAGACGACGACATGGCATGTTGTATGGCCATTTCATATTTAAGATTCTCCACGGTCGTGTGTCACACCACTGTTTGGGGTTGATTCTGAGCGAGTATACCAGGATGAGGGAGTTGGGCGATGAAGTGGCTATTCGGTGCGGATGTGCTATATCAGTGACTCATGGATTACCTTGTGCATGCACCATTCACCGCGTAATTACGCAAGACAGGGCGTCGTTACATGTCGATCAGGTTCATCCATTCTGGCGGACGCTCGTTATCGGAGAGCATGCTGTTCCGCATACGGTTCACCGTGAACAGGAGGAGTTGGAGCAGTTTCAGTTGATGTTTGACCAAGTGTCCTCCAGTCACCCTTCGATCATTCGTAGTGCTACACACATACTTCATGACATGTTCAATACATCGTGTTTGGATACCGAGGAACCGGAAGGGGTCGAGCGACCTAGGGGTCGACAACCACGGCGGAACAAGAGTGCGTTTGAGTACATTCGCGGTCGTGGCCGTGGTCGTGGCCGTGGTCGTACATCCTCATCAAGTGGCAGCCAATCATCGTCGTCGGTGAATATGCCCGGCACCGGTAAGACATTCGACTTCAATTTCTTTTGTTGACTGTTTGATTAGTTTACTGTTGACTTGTTTATTGTGTTTATTGATGTGTGTAACAGGGAGAATGGACATTGAACATTTTCCATATAAGGACAGGATCCCTAATATCATGATGCCATTCTTGGACGGGTGGAATGATGTCATTGCAGATGGTAACTGCGGATTTCGGGTTGTGGCGGATGTGTTTCAAATGGGTGAAGACAACTATTGTTTAGTGCGGCAGTTGATGTACAGTGAAATCGCATCAAACCGAGATGTGTATGGCCATGTGTACGGCGAGGACTTGGATAGGTCTCTGCAGCGTATCCGGTGGGGAGGGGGACCTTGCGATCAAAATCATTGGTTCGATGCGCCACTTGATCTCTTTGCCGTTGCAAACATCTACAAGTGTGCAGTCATGCATTTCGGCCTTGGTTTACATAGTCGAGCCTATTATCCATGTACAACGGTTCTGCCCTGGTGTTCGCGCGAGACCGTCACCAGACCGGTAAGGGACGTTGCTATTGGATTTCTTGGGCCGTCATACAGACATTTTATCCGATTAGACATGTCACCCGATTTTCCGGTCCCACATATCATACCGAAGTGGTATGAAATTCGTAGAGCAAGCGTGGAGGGTTGGGATGCTTTGTACCATGCTCGCGTGCAACAGTGGAACAATTTAATTGCCATGTAGTTTTTGTTGATGTACACCTACCTTTTACTATGAGGCCTTGTATTGTCAATACTATGTCATTTCTATGTGTTCATTTTTAAAAGATAATGTTTCATTTTAAAAACTAACAACAATAATTTCACAATATTACAAACTAAAAAGATAATATTGAATTTTAAAAACTAAGAACAATAATTTCAAATATTACAAACTAAAAAGATAATGTCTAATTTCAAATATCAGTAATCCCTCTGTGACGCCCACTGCCACTGCTCAAGGGTCCGTTCCAGATCGTCAATAACAACTCTGCCTGATGCACTCGTCATGCAGTCCCTTTCCTCAAAAAGTCGGTGTCCCAACTGCATAATCTTGCCCATCCACTACACAAAACAAAAAACATGAAACGACGTATTATACATATATATTAAAATAAGAGAACAAATAAAAGATGAGACGTACCGCATACCACGGGATCTAACGTGTCTGGGCCCCGAGCTTTCCATTGAGTAGATCGTACTCCTCACGACGTCAATACTCTTCCCCGCACCAGGTCCAAATTGCGATGCCTAACTCCAAGTAAATAACGAAACATAATAACGAAAACAAATTAAAAAAAGTCGAAATAAACACAAAAGCAAATAAACAAGTCACGGAAATAAAATTATAAACATAAAAAATATAAATATATACAAGACAATATACATATAAACATAAGAAATATAAACATAAACATATACCAAAAACAAAAAATATAAACTACAAACAAAAAAAAAAACAAACATAAACAAAAACAAAAAATATTACCAAAAACAAAAAATATAAATACAAAAAAGGACGAAAATAAACACAAAAGCAAATAAACAAGTAACGGAAATAAAATTATAAACATAAAAAATAAAAATATAAACAACACAATATAAATAAAAACATAAAAAATATAAATATAAACATAAAAAAATATAAATATGAACAAAACAATATACCAAAAACAAAATATATAACCAAAAACAAAAAATATAAACAACAAACTAAAAAATGAAAAACATAAACAAAAACAAAAAATCAAAAATGCAAAGAAAAAACCAAAAACAAAAAACTAACAAAACTTAAAAAATTTAAAATTGCAAAAACTTAAAAAAAGAAGAACATCAAAATTTTAAAGAAAATTTATAAAAAAAAAGGGAACTTATAATTTTTTTACATACAAAAATATAATTCAAAAAAAAAAAAAAATACATAGGAACATAAAATTAAAAATTAAAACCAGAAACAATTTTTTTTTTAAAAAAAAAAATAGAACATAAAATTAAAACAAATAAAAAAACAAAATTTTAAAAAAAAAGATAAAAAAAAAAAGGGAACATACAATTTAAAAAAAAGAAAAACAAATTTTTTTAAAAAAAAAAAAAAAATTCGAAAATAAAATTTAAAATTAAAAAAAAACAAAAAAAAAATTTAAAAAAAAAAAGAGAAGGAGGCGCCTAGGCAAGACGCCCGTACGGTGGTGGCGGCGCCTAGCCCAGACGCCACTATCACGGCCGTGGCGCCTAGCCTATGCGCCGCCGCCGTGGTAGTGGCGTCTGGGCTAGGCGCCGCCACCACCGTATGGGCGTCTTGCCTAGGCGCTTCCTCCGTGGTGGTGGCGTCTCGCCTTGGCGCCCCACCGTCGTCGGAGGTTTTTTTTTTAAAAAAAAAATTACAAAAATTTAAAAAATTACCTTCTCGCCGGCAAACCGCCTTCCGCCCACCGCCGGTGCCGCCACTTCCTTGCCGGGCCGCCTCGACATAGCTCTGGAAATAATTTAGAGAGAGAAAGTGGAAGTAGAGAGTAGAGAGAGAAATTGTGTTTTTTAGTTTGAGGGCAAAAGTGTCATTTCACTCTTATTTTGTGGGCTTTATGTAGGAATTTGCGGGCGATGTTTAACAGTTCACTTTCCCAAACCTCCCACCTGAAACAGACTCCCCACCATTGCCTTCTTCTTCCCTACCGAAGTAACACCACTAGCCAACCCCACCGGAAAAGCCCAAGCCACCCCAGCCTTTCCTGGCCAACGATAGCAGCCCCTTCCTCTCTTTTCCCTCCTGACCGCCACCTGAAACAGTCCCCCCTGCCCACCAACAACAACCTAACCAAACACCACCAAACACGCATCGTAATAGTAGCCATTTCAACCTCATATGCTGCACTTTCACCTTATCACGACCCACAAAATCAAAGCGTTGCTCAACCCCATCAACCACCAATTCTGTTCCCAAATTTGCACACCTAGATAGCAACCACTAATCTGCCCACTAACAACCACACCTTCACATCCACCACTCCCAACGACAACAACATCAGCCCTTGCAACTCCAAAACAACCAATAAACAACAACCAAATCGACACCAAAAGTATCAATTATAGCAAGCCAACACCCAATTCTGACCTCCTAGGACTCCAGTAGCAACAATTCACTCAATTCCATCCACAAATTGACGCAATAGCAGGGGGAGGGTGACGCGAGAGGGGAAGTAAAGCAGAGGGAAGGTTTCGTGGGTGGCTAGGGTGTCGAGTTTAGGAGGTTTCAAGATGGCTTGATGGTCGGTTTAGGGAGTTTCGTGGTCAGGTGAGAGTGGGTGTGGTAAGGAGTTTGGGATAAAGGTCTGGTGGTGGTTATGGAGGCTTGGTGGTGGTGATTATGGTGGAGTTACCATTATGGGTTAGGGAGGTGGGAGGTAGGAGGAGAGAATTAAGAAATTAAAGTAAAAAAAAAAACAAATAATAACCTGTTAAATAGGTTTTAGGTAAAACGGATCATTTTGAGCAGATCATGGGTAAAGGTGGGATTATTTTCAAATTATTCGAAGGTGGGATTGTTTTGAGCAAAAGTAGCAAAGGTGGGATTATTAGTTTCCATTTTTCCTTTTTGATATCACATACTCCGTTAACAGTTATTTGCAACATTTACCCAAAAAGAGTGCTACCTATTATTTTGCAACAAAACTATTTCTTTTCTAATATAGTAACTTTTTTCTGATAAAATGACCAAAATACCCTCATTTAAAAATTATAAACACGTAATACTACACATAATTACAAATTATTATAACCCTAATCTAACTTAATTATCTACACTTTTCCCAAAAAAATTTGATTTCATCTCCCTACCATTTCTCTCCTCCTTCTTCATCTCTCATCTATCATCTTCTTCCTTATTCATCTCTCATCTCAGTTCGTGGGTGGTTGTTGGTGGTTTGTGGGCGGGTTTGGTAGATCCGGTGGTTTTTGTGGTTCGTAGGTGGTGTTTATGGTTCGTGGGGGACTATTTCGTGGTTCGTGGGTGGGTGTCGGCGGTGGTGGTTCTGGACGGTTCATGGGGGTAGTTTCTCGGTGGGTTTGGTTTTTATTAGGTTTCAGATCTGGTGGTTTAAGGGTGGTTTTCGTGGTTCTTGTGTGGTTTTCGTGATTCTTGGGTGGATTTCGGTGGTTTGTAGGTGAGTTTCGGCGATTTGTGGGTGGCGTGTGGTGGTTGTTCGGTGGTTTGTGGGTGAGTTTTGGTGATTTGTGGGTTGCGTGTGGTGGATTTCGGTGGTTCGTGGTTCTGGGTGGCATGGGTGGTGGTTCTGGGTGGCGTATGGTGGTGATTCTGGGTGGCGTGTGGTGGTTGTTCTGGTGGGTTCTTTTTAATTGTAATTGCTTTTATTTTATTTTTTTAATTGATTAATAGCTAATTACATGTTCATAACTTTCAATAATCATGTTTAAGAAGTTTTGCTTAGGAGTCCGCGCTGACCCCTTTTGTTGCAAATAACTGTTAATAGAGGTAGTAAATATGTAATTATGAAACAACTTATATTGTACTAATAAGTATTGCGTATTACATACATTACAAGTCTTATCATGTTAGTTTTCTTAGGTAAAATTTTCCATTATTGTGTAATGATCATAAGGCAATTTCACAACTTTAATTTTTAAGTTGTTAAAATTTGTTTTTTTTTTCGATTTGATGAAATGTAATAAATTTATTGTTCTATTAATTAAAATACTTCCTCCGTTCCAATTATATTGCAATAATTGGACTTTTGCACTATTCATCATTCTTGTTTGACCATATAATATGATTTATACGTTAAGCAAAATATAGTCATGTGAGATCTTGTTAGATTCTTCTCATAAAATACTTTCACAATATAAACTTTTTATAATATTTACTCTTATACAATTATATATATTTAACATATAAAATGTGCTTTTGAATGCGTGATTTCATCCTTGTGCAATATTATTGAAACAGAGGAAGTAGTGAATAGTTATCAAATAAATTTTTTTGTATCATAATATACAAAATATACCTCAGAGATTGCTAAAATTAAAATTGGAAAATAAGTGTTAATGACTTACTATTTTGGTTAATTAAGGACTCAATTGCGCACAATAGGCTTATTGATAGGATCACCGACGGTGAGGTGGTTGTTGATGGTTAGTCTTCTCTATTAATTGCTTCAGTTTTCCTATTCTGTGAGTCATAGGAGTTCTTTCTTATTAGCCATTCTAGTGCTAATACTCTTGAACTTATGACCTTGCATAAAATTTAAGTGTCACTCTAGTGCTAAAACCTACTAAGTCCGTTCTTGTATGTTCTACTCACTTAATATATATCACAATTTAAGGAAAAATGTTAATGAATGTGAGTTGGTGTAAGATAAAGTAAGAGAGAATGTAAAAAAAGTTAGTTGCGTGATAAAAGGGTGAATGAAATAAGAGAGAGTGTGAAAATATGCAATTATTGTGGGGTTGATGAAGAGTAAGATGGTAAAAGAGGTATGCCATAAATTAATTAAAACAAAATGAGTTGAACATAAACGAACGATCAATCTAAAATGAAAAGTGAGTAGAATTAAATAAACGAAGGGAGCATGATTTAAAATGGTTATAAAAAGACTTATAATTAAAGATATGTTCTTTTCATCTGATTAGACTTAAAACTTATATGAACTGAACTTATTAGATCTGATTGAAGCCGATTGAAACTTATAAGACCTTCTTGGACTTGATTGAAACTCATTGGACCTGATTCAAACGAGTTGATTAGTACTCATTTTGTGTTTAAATAAATGAAACGTTTTCTTTTTGCGACCATGTTTTAATAAATGAAACGTTTCCTTTTTAGTAACTTCTCTCCATTTTTAAAAAAATATTCTCTCTATTTTTCAATAATATTCTACTAACTTTGGTCTCCATAAAACCCCTTAGTTTCTTCTCTCTCCTGAAACTTATACCTAGGCTGATCAAAACTATCCGAAAAATCAAAAATCCGATCCGTAACCGTTCCGAAAATTCGGGTACCCGATCCGATAACCACAACAGTTCGGGTACCCGATTCGATAATTTGTTATCGTGTATGACTATTGGGTATCATTTTAAAATTAACGGTTACTCGATCTGATAAACAATTTTTTTGTTTTTTTTCCTACTTTAATCTATTTTTCCAAAATTTCAAACACTTACTTTACTTCATAATCACTTTATAATACTAGGGCAGCCAAAGCGCGCAGCTTGCCCTTTCGGCCTAATTTTTCTTGGCTTGTGTTTGCACTTGACATGGAGTTAATGGACTGATAAAGGAATATCTCTCTATTACTTAGTCTTAATTTCTCTTGGCTTGTGTTTGTACTTGACATGGAGTTAATGGTCTGATAAAGGAATATCTCTCTATTGCTTAGCCTTAATTTTTCTTGGCTTGTGTTTGCACTTCACATGGACTTAATCATCCGCTGCCGATGGCTCTTGTCTTTGATGTTGTAGGATATTCTGGGAAATCTTATACAACAGGCTGCACCCTTATTTAATTAGTGAAAAAAACAACGTGCTAACACTTTATATAGGAATTTTTGATACTAATATATCTTTTGGGTTCATTGACCTAATTGGAAACAACAAGGTACATCATATAGCAGTGCAGGGTACATCACAATACATAGTAGTGACATTAATATATAATAGTATTTAGATACACATGATTTCACAATGCTCAAAAGTTAACAGATAATTGAAAATGAACTCGGACAAAATGCTTCTAACAATTTGGTTTTGTAGTAAAATAAGCTCTATGCAGCCCCATAATTCCCTTGAATCCCATCTTGCTTTCTTCCCCTTTTCACCGTAGTCAGTTTGGTTTTCTTTCTTCCTAGTACATCTATTTCGACACAATCATAGATTAATTTCATTAGTTTCAATGTCCTTTAAACACAATTATGTATAAGTCGTTAATTTTGACCTTCACAAAATAAAGAAAAATAAAATTTCCACATAAAACAACAACCTTTCGTTGTCTAGTGATTAATGTTGTATATAATTAAACCATAACCCCCATTAAATTAAATATAGAAAATTTTAAACTTTATTATTCCATTCTCCATTTAATTTCTAATTAATTGATGGGTCTTAAGAAAAATTACAAAATTACACATGGGGGTAAGAAGGTAAACAAACATTTTGAGGGATATAATGGTCCGTGCACTATTCATAAGAACGATATCCTACTTTTTATAAGGTAGGGATCAATGATTAGTAATATTATTAATAAATTGTCAAGATCATGTGATATTGTTGTTAATTAGTGTTAAATGATATCGTAATAACTACATTATTAAGTTTAATTATCATTATTGGATATCTTATTGGGTACTCAATAACCGATCTGAAAATCCGGGTATCCGAATTTATCGGTTCGGATTATAGATATCACTTTTTAATGATATTGGTTATCGGTTGCCCAAACCGTTAGAGATAACAATATGGGTACCTGATCCATGCTCACCCCTACTTATACCCCACTCTGGCTACATAACTGCCCTCTATTCATATTTATGGGTTACGTTTGGAATTTCATTAGGAGAAAAAATGGTCAAAACCTTGCCAACAAAAAGGAACCAAACAATTGACGGAACAATTTTGGACGCAACACAATTATAGTTCCTGAAATAAAAAACTGTACTCTACTAGTATAGAGAGATCGACAACTCCGGTCACTAGTCAGTAGTCACTACTCACTAAACCTTAAACCCAACTCCCTGAAAACCAACTATGGCGACACCACAATCTAAAACCCCTTCAACAGACACCCTTAACCCTTCCACCACCCCAACAACTGTCGCTGAAACCACCCAACAACCCACTTCCGGCAACCCACCACCCAAGTCCCCTGAATCCTCCGTTAAGCGCAAGCGAGAGGAAGAAGATGTAGAATCAGAATCAGATGACCTAAAAAAGCCGAAACCCGCCTCGCTCCACCCCCTCCACAAAACAAGTCTTTGCTCTTACTTCCGCAGCAATTCTGGGTCTTGTAGTCATGGAGAAGAATGCCGATTTGCCCATAATGAGGAGGAGCTTCGGCCTCGGCCCGATGGCTCGTGGGACCCCACTTCGCTAAGGGTGAAGAGGAAAGAGAGTGAGGAGAAAAGGGATGCTGAAGATGATGAAGGAGATGTGGAAGAGGAGAGGAGTGCTATGATGACTGAGGTTTTGGGTGATTCTGGTGATCCTCAGCTTAGTAAGTGTTTGATTCATTTGCCTAGGAAGTGGACTTCTGACCAGTTGAAGACTTATCTTGATGAGCAGGTTTGTGGGTATCTTGTTTTTTTAGTTATTGTTTTTGATAGCGCGTGGATGTCTACTAGCTTAGTTGGTAAAAGTCTTGTAAAGGTGGTACCCGAGACTTGGGATATAATCCCGGTTATATCATTGTACTTTGTGGCTCGCTTTTTACTGAATTTGTTTTGATAGTGAAATTTGATTGAGTAGTTTTTGTTGGTGGATTGTAATGTTTCATATGGCTGTTGTTGAAAATGCCATTGAATACAAGTATGAAGCTAGGACTTTCAGTTGAATATATCAATATTGAACTGTGAATGTCTACTGTTCCTTATATGACGAGAAAAAGAACCAACTTGAAACAAAGAAAGATACCAATGATCTAGGAAGCTCATTGTTGCTAATAGGCTTAGTTCTGGTGGGTGGACTTTTTAGGGGTACCTACCTGATTTTCTGGGGCAAACCACTTAGGTTGGTTTTGCATTGATTGGGTTTTATTGTTTCTTTCAAACATGTGGATTTCCAATAGTAAAATTTTAGTAATTTAAGGGTCATTAATTTCACTAGCGGTTCATGTTTTGCCATTGCACTCTTCTGATTGTTCTCCTTGGAGAAGTAGGAGTTTATTCTACACTTGTCCTTGTTTAGATACATGTAGCTATCTTGCTGTTATATAATTTAAGTTAGGGCTCAATTGAGTAGTGTTTAAGTGTTAATAATAAAGTTGTTGTACATTGACTTCAAATGCAGTGAGCGCATGTAACAAGCCCCGCAATTTGTCCAGGCACATTGATTTTCATGTTGCTGGCCTTGCTGCATATGCAGGGTCATCTCAATGATTTCTGCTAAATAAAGAATAAACTGGCCTTATCAATTTACCGTATAAAAGCAAATGCAAATATTTAACTATCACCATTGTTAGGAAATTGTGGATGTCATGTAGCTTAGTTGATAAGACTTTTGTGAGTGATGCTCAAGGCGTGTGTTGGATCAAGTGTACATCATTTGCCCTTGTGGCTCTTTCTATAACTCAACAACAACAACAACAACAACAAAATGTGATTGTTAATTTTTGGATGGAGTATGTCAGAATATTAGAAGTACAGTAGTGAAGTGTAATCGTTAGTGGCATGATGGCTGCAACAAACCACTTAACAAGTGCAAGATGCTGTTTTCTCAACTTTGTGATTGTTGTTGCTTACCACGATTATGCTCATAGCTATACTGCCCTTTTCTCCTCCCCCCCCCCTCCTCTGGCTGCAATCCTGGAACTTTTTTAATGGAAAATTTCTAGTGAAATTTTGAAGCAGGGCACTGACATTGTGTAGTGAATAATATATTTCACAACCTCTTTACAGATGGCGTGCTATACAATGAGATGAAATTTTACTTTCATTATGTTTGAAAAACCTCTGTTTTGTTATTCCTTAACTAGAGGGGTTTTTGGGGAGTTTGGGTTATTGTGTTTATGGAGATATATACTGAAGTCCAAGTCACCTTTTATGTCACTTGGGCTTGCGATTAATACTTCTAATCTTACTAGGGTTGTCCAAAGTGGAATTTGAACTAATATGTGTCGCCTGGACTTACCATTGTGTAGAAGGTTTTGATTGACGGAAAAGGTCATTACCGTGATATCCATGAAAATCTCCAGAATTCTTCAATGCCAATCCCTCCACATAGAGAATTTGAGAAATGTGACTCTTATACCCGAGGTCAAAGTACTCGCTTCATACCATATCTTCTTTCCACCCTCTCCCTTTGTTTTTCAGTGTCTCTCATACTAATTAATGAGGTCTCAAAGATATATACTGCTATTGGTTTAAAGGTTTAATTTGTCTAAAAAAAGCTCTAAATAGGTGTATTATCTCTGTTCTATATTTCATGCCTATTAAGAACGAGAGATTGGAATTTATGCTTTTTGGATGTTAGAGATAGGAAGATCCCACTTACTGAGAAATGAATGTAAATATTCTGAAACAGACCAAAATGGAAAATGTTGAGGCTATTTGGTGCAGGAGGAAGGAAATTATAGGGATGCAAAGTTGGAGTTATTGTGCTTGAGAGTATGTGTAGTAACCTAAACCTAACTCTTAGTCCCTAATTTTTTATATTTGTTTCCTACATAAGAGTAATTCCTTTACATCACCTTTCTAAGAGGAAATGCAAAGTGTGTGTGTGTGTGTGTGTGTTGGAAGAGGGGGATTGATGCAATTAATATGTCCACCAATATCGGTCTAGTGTCCAATCAAACAATGTTGTGTCCACAGTTTTAACAAATAAAGGTGTTTTGTGTAGAAAAGTCCTCATAGTCTCATTTTCTTACTATAAGTAATGATGATTTTCTTGCCTTTTGGGTTTCGCACAAATTTTTATTTTTGGTTATATGGGCTCGGTAAATAAGGGTCTTGGGTCGTGAAATTAGAGTTCATGACCCACTTTTTCTGGGTCGGGTTGGTTTTTAATGGGTTTATTTAAAAGAATTTTTATTTATTTATTTACTTATTTGCTTTAGTGCTCTGTTACGCACTTACGTGAGTGCGTAAGTGAGGCTAGTAAGTCCTACATAAGAGTAATTCCTTTACATCACCTTTCTAAGAGGAAATGCAAAAGTACATATTGTGAGGCTAGTAAGTCTACACCACGGCAAAAGGGAGTTTCTCACCAGCCAACTTCTTAGTTTATATAATTGCGCATCAATCCCCCTCTTCGATATATATATATATATATATATATATATATATATATGTTCAGACCTGCTTTGTTCCGATTGAGTTGACCTCTTTGTCATAGCGCTGATCAATAAGCTTCTTAGATATATACTACCTCCTTTTTTTAGTTGATGCGTATTCCTTTTTGGGAAGTTTTTTATTTATTTGACACGTATCCCTTTTTGGGAAGTCTAATTTAGTTGACCCCACTACAAACTTGATTAAATAAGCTTTGCACATGGTCTACCCACTCACTTTAACATTCTTTCTCTTCTCCTTAAATTGTGTGCCTAAATTGAACATGTCATCTAAAAGGAAACAGAGGAAGTAACATTTAATTTTTGTTATCATCTTTTCTAAAAAGCAAACTAGTTGTGTAGTTCTTTTGTTTTGCAGTGTCTCTTTTGACAGATGGACACGTTATACTAAATTTGTACATTGTTGCTTACATTTCTAGGGGGTCGTCTTCAAACTAGCTAAGAAGAAAAAAGGTATGTCAGTTGGGTTTCTGACATTTGAAGCAGCTGAACAAGTTAAAAGTGCAACAGAGGTATTCATATTTGTGATAGGATAGACCAGTGATGGAGCTGTTTCAGAACTTAAGTTTATTTCTAACTCACAATCTGATTGCTTTAGCTATTGGGAGGAAAATCTATTGGCAAGGAGAAACTAAAGATTGGGGATGTCATTCCACGATCTTATGATGAAAAGATAAAATCAGCCCAAAAGAGGTATCAAAGTGGAATGCCTGGAGTAGCTGATGAAACAGAGGCTACTTTGGCTTCAAATGGTACTGAAGATGGTGAAGGGAATAGTTCGACTTCAAGGGTAAAGAGTGTACGTGATGCAGTGACTCCCCTTGCTCACCTATCATATGCAGAGCAACTAGAGCAAAAAAAGAACTCTCTGACGCAAATGCTCAAAAAACTTGTTAGTTGTTTTATCCTTCTTTTTCAACTAATATGTATGTCTCTTTTGTTGCTTTTATGATCTTAGGAATGTCAAGATTTCATGAGTGAAGCATTGATGGACTTATCTTATATTGCAGACTAGAAATGCACGTAAAGCATGCCCAAAAGATCTTCAACTACCTGAGTGGGTTGTTAAATCCAGAGAAATAGGTAATTCCACTTGTCATATTAAAAAAAAATTCTTTTATTTGCATTACCCCTTGCTTTTTCCTTGGCTACTATATGCTTTTAAGCAGGCATGGTTATATTTAGCAGAGCAGTCCATCCCCTTATGTTTCTCATCTGTAATACTTCCACCATCCCTCAAAGATCAACCCCCCCCCCCCCCCCCCTCTTTTTTTTTCCAATCCGTCCCTCAAAGATTGCCCCATGCAATTTTTGGTATGTGGTCTTCACACATCTTTCCTCAATACAATAGTAATAAATATAGGTTAATGACAAACCTACCAGCTCACTTGCTTTTATTCTGCCTAACTCTTAAAAAAAGCATTTGGGACAATCTTTGGAGGACAGAGGGAGTATTATTTTCATGATATTACTTATTGGATTTACAATGCTACTTCTCCACTTTTATGTACTAGGTGGACTTCCATGCAAACTAGAGGGGATAATTGAGTCACCACTTATAAATGGGTATCGTAACAAGTGTGAGTTTTCTGTTGGCCTTTCAGTACAAGGGAAACCTACTGTGGGTTTTATGCTTGGAAATTTCAGGTAAGATCTAGTTCCATAAATTTATGGGTCCCTTGGATCTGAACAAGATTTTAATTAAACTTTACATCTCTGTCTTTGCAGAGAGGGCGTGACAGCTGTTGAGGAGCCTACAAACTGCCTGAATGTTTCTAAAATTGCATGCAATTATGCCTCGGTCTTTCAGGAATTCTTGCGGGATTCGGCTTTACCTATTTGGAACAGATTCAACAATAGTGGCTTCTGGCGTCAATTGACTGTCAGTTATCTCTTTTTTAGACTTGGTGGTTTTGCTCATATTGATTATTGAGTCCTTGTTTCCAATGCATTGAAAAGAACCATTGAATGCGAACCTTTGTATGTTTTGTTGGATGTATCTTTCTCTCATCAACAGGTTCGGGAAGGCCGGAATCCACAGAAAAATGTTGAGCTGGAGATTGAAAATCACGAGGCTAATATTACAGAGGTCATGCTTATTGTTCAGGTCTAATTCTCGTACTATAATGTCTTTCTTTGGTATTCTGAGTTGGTATAACTTGTTAATTGTTCCAATGAACTGGTGAAAGGAGTCTTAGCAACTGATTGGTGACTTGTTGGCGGTTGATATTGACCTTCAGCACCAAAATTTTCTCGTGCATAAAGAAGTAAATTCTATCATTACTTGTGTAGTGACCAAATTATTAACATTTTCATAACCATTTTTGTCTTTTAGGTTTCGACAGAGGGCTGTGATGATGATCTCGTGAATAGTGAACTCGAGAAATTGACTCAAGCATTTGTCAATGGTGCTGCTTCAACATCTCCACCTTTGCCTCTGACTGTATTAGCTCTGCAGGTTAGTACTGAGTTCTCATTCATTTTTATTTTGCATATGGAAGGATACTCCATCAATCCCAAAATAGAGTCCCTATTTGATCTTTTGTGGTCAAAGTTTGATTGATTTGACTATTAATTTGTCTAAATTTTATGCGATTAACAGTATAAAAGTAGAAAGTAGAAAAGCTTGACAATATTTGAGCTTTAAGGGCCCACAAAGTCAAGTAGGAAGTTTATTTTGTGAGAAAAGGAGTATTTAAATTTGCATAATCAATCTATCTATTGTGTGAAGTGGGCTATGTAATTGTTATTCATCTATTCTTACTCCTTTATCATGAGTCAAATAAAGAAACCATTCTAGTAGCTTCACCGAGTTAATGTTACTTCCTCCATTCTACAAATATTGTACTATAAGTGCACAATTATTAAGGTTAAGAGAGAGACAATAGAGGGACCGTTGTGATGAGGAGAGTGATAGAGAGAAACATTTGCCATATAAGGTAATGATGCAATAACTTTGCAACTTTCCAAAAGGAAAGTGTTGTAATTTTGAAGACCGAAGAAGTATGATATATTGATATAAGCCTCTTGGCTAAATTCATACTCGTATGTTACTCCTATTTTTGAAGCATCATGGAAACTTTGAAAGATGTTTAGCATCAGTATGATTCCTGGTTTGTATGAACACCTTACTATTAGCTACTGACCTATGCTTTGTGTAATATTGTTCCTGCAACTGTTTTGTATTGCTAATTCTTGGAAACCTTTTTTAAGGTTTGGTTTGTAGGCCTACTGACCTAGGTCTCTGTAATATGTTATCTGAGAATTTAATTTTATTTTTTATTTTTTTGATGGGTATGGTGATTCCTCCTTGAGTCTGATTCTCTATAACGTTGAGTTCTAGATGCATGTGAGGACTTTAGAAGGATGATTGAAATCCACTTGTAGAATTCATGCATTCTGCATTTTAAATATTTTATGCTTATTTATTTATTTATGAAGTAGTTGTTTTGGATCAAGAGTCTATTATAACTGGCCTCTTTGTACTGAAAAAGGTATGGCTATGATGAATAATTACATATCTCTCCAAGCATATCCTTGGCAAAACCCACTGTTGAGGCATTGGAGTAATGATGGTATGGTGCATAGTATTGTGCACTCTCAGAAGAAACCTTTGAATTTGATTTGTTCCCACCTTTTTCAGGATCACAAAGGCATATCCAATGTAGCTCCTGCTGATGCTCCATTGCGTCCACTACCTATACATACAGCTCAATCTGGTTCTGAGACAGAAGTGATCATGGCTACCAATGAATCCAGGATTCATGATTACATTGGCAATCTTCGGTTCTCTATATCACCTACTGCATTCTTTCAGGTTTAGATCTCTTGCTGCTGTTAAATTTTATTATGTGGATGATTTGTTTGACAATAGCTATGAACTGATTTACAGGTTAACACTCTAGCTGCAGAGAAGCTATATTCTCTTGCAGGAGACTGGGCTGGTCTAGGTCCGGATACTTTACTATTTGATGTATGTTGTGGGACTGGCACAATCGGCCTGACATTAGCCAACCGTGTTGGTATGGTAATACTGTGAATCTTAACTTCTTTCATTTTGTCTCCAATATCATGTTAGAATTCAGCTTTAGGCACTGTAGGTTCCTAATAGATGGCCTGACATAGCTGATGCTATTGATATGTATCCTGTACCTTTTTTAAACCTTACCTGGTGAAATACCTGTTAATAATTTTCACAATACTTTCTGCTGCCCAGCAGTTTTCCATGTAATTTCTTGTCTTATATATTCAATTTTAGTAATGGCGTTATTGGATTTCCACCCTCTTAAGAAACTGTGATCCATTTTCAGGTAGTTGGTATTGAGATGAATGCTTCTGCTGTATCCGATGCACAAAGGAATGCTGAGATTAATGCCATTACCAACTGTAAATTCATCTGTGCAAAGGTTGGATCTCAATCCTTCTTGATGTATGGGTTGTATGGCAGTCAAATGCTATGCTTAATTGTTTGGTTATATGTAAGACTGTAAGTTATCAAGTTCTTTAGTTTGTAATGCCTATTCTGGTAGCAATGCCAGTTAATATTCAACAACTTTTAGCTATTGAAAATGTTATCCTATGCCTTGGGTAACTAGTTTTTGCTCATTTTGTCTGTGTTTTTGTTGTTATATCAGGCTGAGGATGTCATGGGGTCTCTACTGAGAGAATACTTGGATGATACTTCAAATCCTTTGGATGGTGACGAAAAAGAAAATGGCGCAGCAGAAAGTCAATCTGTATCATTGAATGAAGCAGACCCTGAGGATTGTTCGAATGAAGTGAATGTGGATACTAACCATGCATGTGGTTCTGATAAAGGAGAGCAGGATCTGCAGAGCAATCTTAAGGACAGTAACACTAAAGATGGGAGTGCCTTGAAGCAACACTTTAAAAATGTTGTTGCAATTGTTGATCCTCCACGCTCTGGACTTCACCCGGTTGTAAGTGTCATTGTCCTCGTTTTTCTTGTGTATCTTGCCTTAACTTGCAAATTTCGGAAACTATTTTTCTGCTGTCTTCTGTGTCTTTATTCTGTTAGCCACCATATCGTTGTATGTTGCATCATGGTATCTTTTTCATTTGAGATAAACATTGAAATGTCCCAAGTTTATAGTTACAATGGACCACTGGTCCCTTGTGATTGCATCTCCATTCAAATTTTATACTGCCTCCGTTTCACATTTTTTGCAACTTTGGAGTTGACACGGACTCCTAGGCAAAAAATGAGAAATGGAGATTAAGAAAAGGGAGGAGCATGTGATTAAGGAAGGAGAGAGAAATTGGGGATAGATTAATAATTAATCACCCTCCATGGCACCCGCTACACAAGTACACAGGCCACCCCTTGACGCACAACCACTTCGCATCACCACCCAGTACCAGTCGCCAACACCAGCCTCATGGGCACCGCCAACCACCACACACCCACCCCGTAGCCACCACACACCCAAAACCTAAAACCCACCTCGTAGCCACCACACACCCACAAAAACCCGAAACCATCTACCCACCCTGCCGAAACTGACCCGACAACCACCACAAAACCATCCCGTAACACACCCATAGAAACTCAAATCATTTACCCTAGCCAACCAAAAATCATCCCACACCCTCTAAAACCACCTACCCACTGACCACCTCTAGCACCCCCAACCCTCATTGAAAAACCCACCGACCCACCTCACCCTTAATTCAGTCGTAAATATCGGTTCAACCACCACCATATAGCACGAAATTTCCGTCACCATTGTCCACACGTAGATCTCCACCACCGGGTGGTTTGTCTTCATGGGAAGAGAGAAGAGAGAAGAGAAAGAGTATGATTGAAGGATAGAGTAAGAAATTGGGGAATTGAAGAACTTCAAGAATTGGGTTTGAATACTGGAAAAATTTGATGATAGCTGGATGTTGGTTCGTGAATTGATTTGGTTGGGTGGGGGAATGAATTAGATTTGGGGGAAATAATTAAAATAATTAAGTTATATTAGTATTTTATTAAGTTTTGTTTTAAGTAATTAATTGAGTTTATGAAAATTTTAGTAAGGGTGTTTTAGTAATTTCATTTTAAAAATTTTACTAAAACTGGAAAATTTTGGAAAGTTGCAAAAAATGGGTAGCGGACGTTTTTGGTAAAAGTTGCAAAAAATGTGAAACGGAGGTAGTAATAAATCTTGATTTCACAAGTCAGATTATCCTCGCGTAATCTATTTGCTTTCTTACTTCCTCCGTTCCTTAATAGATGACACGTTGCTTTTATCACGTTTGCCAATGCAGAATTTTCACGAGTTATATCTCCCATTATCAACATTGTAAAATTATAAAAAGTGGATATTAATAAAATATACATTAAGACGATTCAAACAAGATCTCACAGGGATTATGTTTTATCGTAGCTAGATCACAAAAGCTAGTCAAAGTGTTGTTTGTGAATAGTGCAAAAGTCAAACTGTGTCATCTATTAAGGAACGGAGGAAGTATGTCATATTTCCTCCCACTGTTACACTTCAAGTAGCTGCCTTTGGCCTCTCTTCTATAATATTTGGAATGAATTTCTGACGAATGGTTTAGAACTTTATGGTTGCTGTGAGTAACATTTACGCTTTGTCTCTCATCTGCTTGTTGAAAAAGTGTCATGGATTATTTCTTCAATCATAGTATCCATTGGAAACGAGCTGTATGTTCTAATTGTATTTTATTGGAGTAGGTTCTAAAAGCTCTGAGAACTCATCCGTGTCTGAAGAGGCTTGTGTAAGTCCCTTGCTTTTCTGTACTTGTTTTATTCCATTGGTCCTGTATTGTCTAAATTGCCAGCTTGATGGAAGAACTTTATTTTATAAAAAAAAAAAAAAAAAAAAAAAAAACAAAAAACTTTAGAAAGTAAAGTTGATGGGAAATTCGACAACTTTACAGAAATCGGGACATCTAATGTTTATTTCCGTCTGCAGATACATTTCCTGTAATCCTGAAACACTGGTGGCAAATGCTATTGAACTATGCACACCGTCCTCAGAAATAGCTGAGAAAGGCCGCAAAGGCCAGGGATGGAGGAACATGAGCAATGCTGGTTTGGCTCGTCATAGACTAAAGTCCATGCCGAAGTCCGAGCCATTTCAACCTGTGAAGGCAATGGCGGTTGATCTCTTTCCTCATACGCCGCATTGTGAATTGGTAATGTTGTTAGAGAGGTGAACGCCTAACTTGTGATCATAGTCTCTCTCATAGCTTGTTTCCAATACAATTTTGATGGCAAGGTCAATTTTTTATTTTATTTATTTCCTCTTTGTATACATATATCTTAACAGTATGAGTACTTGGGGAATTTGACGAGAATATTACTACCATGCACTCATGCCGGTAGCCTTTTTTTGTGGTAAATTGTACTGTAATGTTGATACCTTGATATCTCTTGCAGCTATAACTTTTTTTTTTTTTTTTCAATTTTTTTCTTGTAGTCTAGTTTTAGCAGTTCAAGACTTCTATTGCAGTACCTAGGTTAGATCTTGTGCCACGCACGGTAGTTTTTAGTATTATTATCAATTTAGCACTATTTTAATTAGTGTAAAAAAATTGTGCAAAAATAGTGTGATCTAAACTTCTAAATATTTACTAAAATGAAACATAATCATTAAAAAAACCGATTAGCTAAATATGTATTTAAGAGCTATCCAATCAATCATATGCTTATTTTTATGTATTTGGAGTGGTACTGTTATAGCACTTCCTCCGGTCTAATATTATAGCAACAACTGGACTTTTGCACTATTCATTATTTTGTTTGACCATATAATATGATTTGTACGTTAAGCAAAATAAATTATGTGAGATTTTGTTAGTTTCGTCTCATAAAATATTTTCATAATATCAACTTTTTATAGTTTTAGTCTTATACAATTATAGATATTTATCATATAAAATGTGTTTTGGGATGCGTAATTTCATCCTTGTTGCAATATTATTGGAACGGAGGAAGTATTACTTTTCTTGTTAATTAAATGAAAATTTTAAAGTTGTGCATTTAACCCAGCAATTAAATAGAGATGTCAATAGAGCGGGGCGGGGTGGATGTTGGCCTTTACATCCCCACTTAATATTTTCATCCCCATCCCCACAGTGGGTCCAAAATTCATCCCCACCCCCGCCCCAACAGGTACAATTCAAAACACCCCGCCCCACCCCCACTTGGATATCCACCCCCACCTAATCCCCACCCAAAACCCACCTAATCCCCGTCTTCCAAATACACAATCCTACATAATTAATATGGATTAAAATAATAATAATAATAATAATAATAATAATAATTGTTAATATTACACACTTTTTTTGTTTATAATATAAGTGTATTACAAAGTATTATATTTATTATTTTATTTTACATAATTATTTTATAAAATAATATAAAAGTATATAATTTTGGTTTTAAAAATATATAGATGTGGGTATGGGGTGGGGCAAGTATGTATGAAGTGGGGCGGGGATGGGGCGGGTACATCCTAATATCCACTCCCGTAACATCACTAGGCTATGGCGGGTATGGTTTTATCCCCATCCCCGCCCCACCAACCGCCAAATCGAGACCCATCCCCGCACCATTGGGGTGCGGGTGGGGGGGGGAATGGGGCAGGTCTCCTACTTGACCCGCCCTACTGACATCATCCCTACGATTAAATTTTCACACTTTAAAATCATTGTACTATTTTATCTAAAACCATACAACCAAAAATATTAGGGATATTCTATTTGGTGGTCTCATGGTTTCAAAAATTCCACATGGAAGACAAACTTTTTTTTTAGTCTCTGTAGTGACCTCGTGGTTTTGCATATTTGATTATAGTGACCTTTTTTAGGTTTATGGCTAACCTTTTTAGTTAAAATGGTTAACCTTTGATTTTTTTATTTTATTTAAATTATATTTTAAAATAATAAAATTAAAAAAAAACAAAAAAAACAAAAAAATTCCCAGCCACCTATTCCCACCCCTAGCCTCGCCGGAAACCTTGCCGCCGCCGGCTGCTGCTACTCCCCCTCCCCTTGCACCGGTTTCTCCCCTCCCCCAACGCCGGTTTTCCGCCTCCCCCAACGCCGGTGATGAGACTCACCTTCCTCCCCTCCTTTTCCACTGGCAACCACCACTCGAATCTCCTTCCGGCAACCACCAACCACGCATCCTAACCCTATCTCTAACCTAAAACCCCACGAAATCAGCCCACCACGGCCCTTCCCCAGCCACAAAATCAGCCCTATCACTTTCCTCCACCCCGGAAACAACACCCCTCGCTGTTTCGAGATGGAGGAAAAGGAGATAGGCTGGTTTCGTGGCTAGGGAAGGACCGCGGTGGTTTCGGGCTACCGATGCAGCCGGTGGGTGACTGCGTCGGGGTAAGGGTGAAGAGAGGGGGTGTGTCAGCTGGCGAGGCAGGCAGGTCGCCGGCAATCTAGGGAGAATTTTGGGCAGTTAAGGTGAGGGGAGGGGTTGGTTGGCCGGTGATCTGGTGGTGGTGGTTTTTGTTTTTTTTTTTAATTTTATTATTTTAAAATATAATTTAAATAATTTTTTAATAAAAAAAAATCAAAGGTTAACCATTTTAACTAAAAAGGTTAGCCATAAACCTAAAAAAGGTCACTATAATCAAATATGCAAAACCATGAGGTCACTACAGAGACTAAAAAAAAAGTTTGTCTTCCATGTGGAATTTTTGAAACCACGAGACCACCAAATAGAATATCCCAAAATATTATTACATGTCTTTGCAGCAAAGTATTTTTTTTTTATTCAACTTTTCTCTTGTATGAACTTTATTTAAATATTTTTTTATTCTTTCGAATGAAATTAAAGATTTAGACTATAACATAATTTCTACATTAAGTTATTTAAATTTTAGTCAATTTTATTTATTTATTTATTTATTTATTTTACCTTATAACTCCACTTAAAAAAGGTTTCTCCAAAAAAAATTAAAGAAAAAAATAAAATAAAGACACACCTTGAGATGACATGTGTCATTACTAGTGTGTCTTTTAGTATATAGTTATAGTTATTATTGAATGATGACTAGATATGGAAATTGAACTCATATCAATGAATTAAGTAATGCAAAATATATTAATATTATTACTCCGTAATAGGGTCTTTTTAATGGAAAATTTGTCAAAAATAAGCCAACCTTTATGTGATTAGCTCAAAATAAGTCAAACTTTTAACTCATAATAAATTAATGTTTAAGAGGTATTTATTTTAAATAGGTCAAATGACCTACAACCTATCATACAAGTCATTTTCTTTCATTCTTTTAATTAAAATTATTTATTTTACTTAATTACTAAAATAAATTTAAAAAAATACTCAGGCCACCTCTACTATTGACCACATCCCGCGTCGGCCACTACACCCACCCAAAGAAAACCACCACCCAAAATTCGTAAAGTAGAAATAGAGAGAGGGAAGGACAGAGGCGGCGGTGGAGGGGAGAGAAAGAAAGTGATCTGATCGGCGGTGGGAGGGGAGAGAAAGAAAGTGACCGGCGATGGGTGGGGCTGATCGGCGGTGGCTAGTAGGTGAATGTGGTCGGTGTGGGTTGGGGCTGTTTTTCGTTGGGGGAGCTGAGGGATTTTTCTTGATTTTTTTAAAATTAATTTAAAATTTAAAATGAACCAATCATTTAATAACACATGGCATACTTAACCTAAATAACCAGTTACCTTCATAATCAACAGGTTATGAACTAATCCCTCCGTTTCATAATTATTGTAACATTTTTCTTTTACATATAAGTATACGTGTTTCATAATTATTGCAACACCTCATATTTGGAAAAGACCTACCATTATTTTGTTATTTCGTATTTCTCTTTCCCGCACTTTTACAAATATACTATTATCTCTCATACGAACCCTATTTACATTACCTTTTTATTATTTTTCTGTCCTACTTACTATAATTTATATTATAAAAAAATCCTTTTTTGGTCCACCCCTATAATTATCCTAAAACTTTGTGCATACCCTATTGTTGCGATTATTATGAAACGAAAGGAATACTAATTATTAAATATAAGACTACGATCCATTTTTCGCCCTCTTTGATAGGAACATAATAGGGAAAGTTATGTATGCCCTACTTGATGGTTTATAAGAAGGCAAAATTCAAGTCACCCTCTTTTCTAGAACAAAGTCGCCCTCCTTGAGCTATTTTCTTGTAGTGCCTATTTTTCCTTTTTATGTTGCTAATGACTGAAAAAGTTTTTCAAAAATGGCTAGTTATAGCACGCGCACATTAACCACCCTAATATGGTAGAAATCTTTTCATAGTAGGTTTTTCTCCCTTAAGCTTAGTTGCTTGCTTAATAGTCTTCAATGCTGTTAATTGTGTGGGTAATTACATACTAGTTAGCGGTACGATTATCAACTTATTTACATTTGCTCCTGAGAAACTTAAAAGCTAATGTTTTATGATTAACATTTTATGCTAAAATCAATTTAAAATTGTAAAGACTTTGGTGCAATTATAAAAATTATAATTCCATATATGGTAGGAAATGTCCAACGCTAGTTGATTATAAGTGGAAACTCCAGTCATCTTGGAGAGGGATTAGTAAAGCAACTTTTCTGATTCTATTAGAGAAGAAATTAAAAAGCTTTCCATTATACGTACAACTTTTTTTTTTGTTACAACTCATACTTGGGCTATAATGATAAATAAAGTCTAGTAAAGCAACTTTTTCTTTCTAGTATAAGAAATTAAATTTGTATAAGCAACTTTCGTACGTATTATCCTCAAAACTCACTCTAGTATTTTTTTTTTTTGACGATGTAATATTTACCGTTTGTCTTTATAAAAAGTAAGGCCTTATTATATTCACCTTATTTTAAGTATTTCAAATCTCTTAAGTTCATACGAAGTATAAGATAAATTAAGAAAACATATATTTTTGAAAAGGGTTGATAAGGGTTATATTTAAGTTTAAATTACAAATAAAATACATTTTATTAAGTTCAGATAAATTCATATAAGATAAAATAATTTTAAGTAAGGGAAATCAGGTAAAATGGTGACAATAAGTCTTGTATAAGGCTAATTTACGTTAATTTTATTGAAAAACGGTCAATATGAGTGTAACTTTAACCCCTTTAAGGGTAACTTTTAATTTGTGATAGGTTTAATTTATTTTAATGTGTAATTTATGATAAATATGTGTTATAAAAACTAATATTATTAATCTAAATATATTATAAGTGTTTTTCTAAAAGTAAAATTTATGTTAGAAAAATGGTAACTTTTATAGTATGCTCCCTCCATTTTTAAAAATATTTGTTCCATTTCTCCATGCACGGAGTTTTAGAAGAAATTGGAGAAAGTAATAAAATATGGAGGTAATGGGGTAGGTGAAAGAATAAAAATTACTTCCTCCGTTCTTTTTTTATCGCATCACTTACTACTTTAGGAAGTTTACTTATTATTGCATCATTTCCTTTTTAGGATAAAAAATATTTATGTTCACACTGCAAATACCCAACATACCCTTACTTTTTCACACTTACTTTTTATTTTATCTTACATTACATGGACAATTTTGTATTTTTACGTTTCTCTCTCTTACTTTTTCCCACTACCAAATTTTGCCTCCAAAACCCCTATGATGCAATAAAAAAACGGAGGAAGTATAAAAAGTAAAAGTAGTTGAGAGAATTGGAGGAGAGAGAATATGAAATTAATAAAATATGATTTATGTTGGGTTCACTAGTTGAGAGAAATGAATTAAATATTGTAAAAACCTTTCCAATAAGAAAATGAAGCAAGTATTTTAAACAGCCAGAAATGGAAAGTAGAGCAAGTATTTAAAAATGGAGGGAGTATAAGGATAACTTTATACTACGTATATTTTTAGGGTAATTTTAACCCATCTTACAATAACTTAATGTAAATCTGCCTTAAATAATAAGAATTTGTGGAAATGGTGAATAGAACACACCAATAGTTACACATATATAGATAAAAAAATCCATAAAAAAATCCTATCACTACTTTGAAAAAAAAAACGATTTTTTTCTAGATAAGTATTCTCTTTGTCTCAAATTAGCTATTCAATCTGTTTATTACCACAAACAGGAAATAACAATCTGTTTATTACAAGAAAGTACATTATAAGAGATCTGGTTGCATTGGCATGTATTTTAAAAAATATTCACTTTTTTGATAATTTTATGGAAAGGCAGTCACAAATTATTGATAAGACCAACCTTTATTTATTGACTTATTATTGTAAGATTTGTAACACGGGTTAAATTTAAACACCGTGTAACTAGCTACACCGTTTTAAATATACATTATCATAACAACTCAATTCTTTGGCTGACACTGACAGATTAGTAAAGCAACTTTTCTCAATTTCTAAAATAAAAAATTTATAAGATTTAATTATATTGTAACAACTCAATATACTACGTATATTTGGCCGACAATGAGATAGACTCATACACTAAAAAGAACAATTTAAAGCCAGTTTGTTATCACTTAAATGTATGGATTTGTGGCTTTATTATCAAATGGAGATTAGGTCGTTTGGATATGATTACACTTACACTAATGCTAAAAATGGACTAGTAAGTAGTGTAAGATGGGAGAATTAAAAATGGACTAGTAAGTAGTGTAAGATGGGAGAATTCTCCTTGGAGGCATATTATTGATATGTGCCAATATATATATCCTTTGGGTATTAGGGTTTACAATCATACAAAGCTAATTATGGACACTAAAATATTTACATATTTATATTGTCTAACACACCCCCGCAGTCGAATCGGGAGGAGGACAAATGGATAGATTGGAGCGAAAGTCCCTGAATAAGGGAATAGGAAGTCCCTTTGTGAAAATATTTGCATACTGATAGGAGGAGGGAACATGTAGCACTCATATGTGACCCAAAGCAACCTTTCCCGAACAAAATGAATGTCCATTTCCACATGCTTGGTTTGTTGATGTTGAACTAGGTTATGAGACATGTATACGACACTACTGTTATCACAATACACAACCGTCGCTTTCCGTAGGGGATAATGAAGTTCGAGCAAAAGATTTCGAATCCATGAAGTTTCGGCTACCACATTTGCAACCCCACGGTATTCGTCCTCAGCATTAGATCGTGACAATGTGGGTTGTCCTTTGGACGACCATGATACCAAATTGTCACCCAAAAATACACAATAGCCAGAAGTAGAACAACGGGTATCGGGGCAACCACCCCAATCAGCATCAGTATAAGAAATAAGACCAGAAGCAGGAGTAGAAGAGAAATTGATAAGTGGTTTATTTTACCACTTATTGTGGTGATTTTAACTCGATTTTGTAATCTTTTCCCCTCTTTCTAACCCCCTTTTGTATATAAATGATGCATCTTGGCTTTGCTACCTCTTTGTATGTGTTTTTCCATGATTTGTAGGTATAAGACAAGCTTTGACAAGCAAGCAAAGCTCGTGGAAGAACGCTAGAGGCATCAGTTGATGAAGGTGAAGGGAGAGGTCGCTCTTGGAGGAGCAGACAGGCACCTCTCCAAGAGCGGGCGCTCCTGCAAGATTTCAACATTTTGCCCATTTATGAGAAGTAGGAGGAGCGGGAGTGCACCACCTTTGGAGTGGGCGCTCCCCCCCTGTCGAGCTGATTCTACCTTTATTCTGAAGCAGGAGGAGTGGGCGCGCACCACCTTTGGAGTGGGCGCTCCTCCCTTGTCGAGCTTATTCTGCCACTATTTGAAGACATAGGAGCGGGCGCGCAATTTCACTGGAGCGGGCGCTCCGAGCTAAGGAGTGGGCGCTCCTATTCCTGGAGTGGGAGCTCCAATCTGGAAATCCGATTTTCTTTTGACGAATTTACCTATGTAATTCCGGGAGTATAAATACTACCCCTTTTTGTTCATTTGAAGGCAGTAGTTTTTAGAATAGTTTTAGCAATTTTCCTCTTAGTTAGCAACTTAGTTCATTACTTTAGTTGATGATTTAGTGTATAAATTCTCACATCTAATCATTGTGGAAGTGAATTCAAGGATTGTTCTCTAATTTTCAGCAATTGTACTCAACTTTGAAGCTTCAATTTAGTAACTTCTTTCACCTTTCTCTATCAATTTTCTGATTTTATTTTGATATTGCAAGACTCTTTGAATCTCTCTTGAACTTGTTAATTTGTTGTTGCATGTTAGTTTTATCTTTGATAAATCACTTTTTCCCAATTTTAGAATACTTAGAACCCTAACTTGGAACTTTTCATGTTACTCACAATGAGTTATGTCTCTTTGCTAGGGGTTGGGTGAAACTCAACCTAATGGTTAATTAAGTGAGTTTGGGAGAGTATTGATGATCGATTTATGATTAAATTGATTAATGGGGTTTCTTGTTAGTTCACTTTGATAGGAGTAAATACCCTTGATTTTGGGCTTGATGGCATGATATGCTTAGTTTGACATGAGAATGTGAATTAAGTTTATCATTACTTGTTGCAATTTGATTACTTATCTCCTATTGCTGAACTAATGAGGGATCTAAGTTTAGGAGTGTGTGTTGTTTTCTTAATTGCATGAGGTTGGTTTTACATGTAGTATTTGCTATCTCTTGTCTCTATTTGCTCCCAATATGCTAGGTTACCATGGTTAGTGGATCCCATTCCCTAGTGTTTTTAATTACTTGATTTAGAAACAATAGCTTGTTTGTCTAATTGACGAACCCCCAAAGCAACCAAAGTCTTCAAACTAGCTTGCATGTTAAGATCTTTAGCAATTATTTCCCATTCCTTGTGGACCGAACTCTTACTTATCATTGTGCTTGGTTTTGTGAGATTCTTGCTTATAAATGTTTTTGAGTGAGTGTGGAATGTGCGATCGTTCTAACGCCCATCATAAATGCATCCCATAATTAAGCGTATCTTTTATGTATCGAAGAATACGCTTAAGAGCATAAAAATGAGATTCTCGGGGGTCATGCATGAACAGGCACATCTGCTGAACTGCATAAGTGATGTCCGGTCTAGTGAAGGTAAGATACTGAAGTGCCCCATCAAGTTGACGATATAGATTCGCATTGTCAAACTTGTTGCCACTAGAAGCACTAAGTTTGGACTTCGTGTCCACAGGAGTAGAGGCCGGTTTACAATAAGACATATTAGCCCGGGCAAGAATTTCCTGTGCATACTTTCTTTGACAAAGAAACATTCCTTCCTTGGATCGAGAGACAAAAATACCAAGAAAGTAGGAGAGGGGGCCAAGATCCTTCATATCAAATTCGGCACTTAAGAGTGCAATGATTTTCCGGCGGAGAGTATTTGATGAGCATGTCAGAATTATATCATCAACATATAACAAAAGATAAATTGTATCGGCACCCCGTCAAAAAATGAAAAGGGAAGTGTCACTCTTTCTATTTACGAACCCAAGAGAACAAATGTGAGAAACAAACCGTTGGTACCAAGCACGTGGAGCCTGTTTTAAACCATAAATAGAACTGCAAAGGAGACAAACATGTTTGGGCTTATCCGGATCAACAAATCCAGGTGGTTGATGCATATACACGGTTTCTTGCAAGTTACCATGAAGAAATGCATTTTTCACATCAAGTTGATGAATACTCCACTTTCTTGACACAACTAAACTCAAAATAGTACGAATGGTAGTAGGTTTGACAACCAGACTAAATGTCTCGTCACAATCAACACCAACCTCTTGACCTTTACCATTAGCCACAAACAGAGCCTTATACCGCTCAAAAGAACAGTATGACTTCTTTTTGTTCCTGAATATCCACATACCACGGATGACATTGGCATCGGCGGGGTGTGGCACTAAATGTACCATGGCATTATATTCATCACACATTACCTTATACCAGTTCGGATCTTTAAGGGCGGAGAGATGAGAGCGAGGTAGAGGTGAGATTGTTGGAGTAGTGGTAGAGGTGAGAGCATAATCATCATATTTTCTTGTTCGGTTTGAAAATACCGTGCTGAACACAAGTAATCATAGAATGGGTATACTGATTAGTGGCGTGAGATTGAGAAACTTGGGTAGGAGAAGAATCTAGCCCAGTGAATGTAGTAGAGGGCCCAAGTAGATTTGAAGGAGGAGAGAAACCATTTGCATGGGTAGCCCCCGAATGGACCGTGGCTGATTAAACAAACCCATGGTCCATTTAAGGACTATTCTTCCCATGCAATGGAGGAGTTTGGGCAGGGTGATTGGATAAGGAAGGAGAGTGAGTGTTGGGTTCAAAAGATGATGGACTTGCGGGCTGCACATGTGTTTGAGTGTGATGAGCATGGAGAAGAAATGGATGATTTGGAGTATCATCATCAGAAGAAATAAAATCATAATCATCAAGTTTTGCAGTGTAAGATGAGGAATAAGGAAATATACTTTCATCATAAACTACATGCCGTGAGATTATGACCTTTTTAGACTTGATATCATAACACCTATAGCCTCGATGTGACGAAGGATACCCAAGGAAGATGCATGGGGTAGAACGAGGACTCATCTTATTAAGTGAGGTGGCCGATAAATTAGGATAGCATAGGCATCCAAAAGTACGAAGATGAGTATATGAAGGTGCTTTGTGACAGGATAAAGTCGTATCACCTAATCAAAAGTATTACCTAAGTTCTCTAACTAAAGTAGATAGGGAAGTAGGGTCGAATCCACAAGGAAACAATGTTCTTTTATTACTAATTAATTATTATAATCTAAATTATAGAGTAACCAATTTGTATGTGTGAATTATGCTAATAATTAAACTAAGCGAATTAAATAAGAGAATAATCAATAATAAAAGGTCTAGGGTATAGGTTCACCAATAAATAATACTCCAGGGTAAAAATATAACAATCAATCATCAATGCATAAATTAATCAGATTATAAAGGGCTTTCGCTACGTATTATAATCATAGAATTAATCTACCGGTATTAAATCGCATCTCTCGAATCTTGACCTAACCATTTATAGATTAACATGCCTATTGAAACTAAGCATAAACATCAATTCTCATCTCTCGAACCTCGAACCAATATTGCAAACCTCATACAATTAAACCTGGCCAAATCTAATTGCATAGCATTTAATCAATCAATAGGAAATTAATCAATCATTAACAACCAACAATAATAATTTACTCCTTCATATTATTTATGGATCCCCACAAACCCTAGAAATAATCTACTCACTCATAATCAAATCTAAGCTATACAAAATAATTAAACAAAACATAATTAACCAAAGCAATTAAATTACTGAAAATAAAAGGGAAAGGAATTGTTACCAAATTAAATGGAAAGGATGAATTACATAAATCAAAGAATGTAGAGTGAAGAAGAGTATCAAGAACAAAGCTTAAGCAAAAATCTGGAAATTAATCTAATGAAAAACGTAATCGTCAGTCTAAAAAACGTCCTACAATTTAAGCAACCCAAAGTATTTATACTAAGCTCCTAATACTAATTAAAGAAAAAGCATAAAACAAATTAAAATTCCTAACGTAAACACGCGCCCGGTCGGGGGCGCCTTTTTCCTCTCTGATGCTTTGCTCGCGCCCGGTCGGTCGCGCGTCCGGGCGAAGCTCGCCCTTTACTATCTCCCTCGCCCGGTCGGGCGCGCCTTTGGGCGAAGCCCTGCACGATCGGGCGAGCTCCCGGGCACTGGATTACTTCAATTGTTTTGGGCTAGTTTTCTTGGCCCAATAAGATTTCATCCTTGGGTCTTGAATTATGGTCCAATGTCCGAGCTCTTCTTTTCTTCACCGAGCCCTTAATCACCAGGTTGATTTTTCTAACGCGACCCTGGGCTCCAGAATATGATCATAGTAACGCGTTTCGCTCCAATGCTCGTGGTGGCTCAACTAAGTACGGGGAAAATGCTCCAAATCTGCAATTTCCTATAAAATTATACCACAACTACGAAAACACTAGAAAACGTATATTAGTAATAAAAGTAAATACTCCTAACTATGATCAAGGGACGGGGATAAAATACTACATAAAATGAACATATCAAACTCCCCCAAGCCAAAATTTTGCTTGTACCAAAACAAAGAGCTCATCAATGAACGAATAAAATATACTTCACCCCAAATATCAATCAAAACCAAGCATAACCGATTCAGGGAAAATCCAACAAATATGCATCAAAATTAACCAATCAAATTCATCTAACTACTCATCCTTCCTAACAATTGTCAAATAGAGCAAACCACAAGAGCATATAGAATTCAAGACTAGTGTTCACACACTCAACTCTCATTTATGTGGCGAGTAAAAGATGTACTTGATCGCTCTCCAACCACCCCTTTATATGTGAACAATGCCCTCCCAACTCACGCACTCGTGTGTTTAAAAGACATGCACTCAACCTACTAGTCGACTTGAAATATGTCAAATCATTCTTTGCATTGAAAAACAACTAATTTCACATTCACATAACTCTATGCACAAAGGTCGGAAGGTTTTCAAAGCTTGTAATGTAAGACTTAGGTAAAGGGTAGGAAATATTTGGGAAAATGGGAGAGTAAAGCCATGCTTAAGGGAGCCAAATCCTAATTAATAAAACCAAGGTAAAAAATAAATAATGACCAACACATTTCCAACACAACTCAACCCTACCAAAAATTCACCAAACATCCAATCCATTCATAACCAAATTTCCCAACACTTACAGTTTCACTCATAAAATATAACATTATAGAACTTGAGAGAACAAACAAACTTTGAACTTGAATTTTTTTTCGTTCTCATTTTTCTCTCGAAACTTATTTTTCTCTTTCTTTTCTTTTGAGCAACCTTCATTAGAACACTTGAACATTGAAACAATTTTTTTTCTTTTGCTCTTCTTTTTTTTTTCTTTTATCTCACATTGGAATTTTTTCACTTTTGAACACTTTTTTTTTTTTTTAATTTTTCCAATCCACAAAAATAAGAACAAACAAACTTCTCAAAACCCACCCAAATTGTGCAAATGAATACGCACACTACAAACTCCCTCACCTCACTCACTAATAGCTCCCACAAGCCAAGCTTGGGACTAGTAACCAATGGAGCAAAATAGGCTTGTAATGTGGCTAAATAAACAATAAAAGGGCACAAGCAACAACATGGGTAGTAAGAAGGGAACAAATGCATCTAAAATCATCTGAAGGCCACCTAAAAGAACAAATGCCTTCGTCCTCCTCATTGTGTATAATAATGAGTCATACAAACATTACTCAAAGTTATAAACCAATACTCAACTTCATTGACATACCAGGAACTAACACACATGTCTAACCAAATCAACTAGTCATCAAGCACTATATTCACAAGCAGTTGGGCAAAATTGACTCATGTTAAGACATCAAAGCAATCAAACACCAAATCATGGCTAACCTATCCACAATACTCATCATCATATACCAAGAATCAAAACAATTTTCATGTATGGGGCACAGGGAAGCATGATTTATAATTCATTGGAACGTATTTTTGGATTTTTTAAATTTTTTTCAAAGCAGTAAATCTACCCTAGAAAGCAATAAAACTAAACTATACACATCAAAAACAAAAATAGAGAGAAAATAAAGATACCTCAATCCAAAAATCTCCCCCAAGCCAAAATCAGACAATGTCCTCATTGACTCGGGAATTACCCCAGCGCAGCTAATCATCACATCCTCATCCATCCGGCCAGACCCACCGCCACTGCCACCTACACCACCAAAAGAACTACCACCAAAATAGTTAGGGTTAACATCCCCCCCTAACCCCCCAAAGAGAAAGTCTCGGCCATAGTCGGCAAATGTGGAGTAATCAGTGTAAATACCATGGGAGGCGGGATCTGCACATCCCTGGGGTGGTGGCTGGTACCAATCAGGGTAAACGACATCGTCGGGAATAGCACCCCGATGAGCATAATCATCATACATGGGAAAAAGGGCTCTACCCTGGTTCTTCTCAACATACCCTAACCTCTGGTCAATGGAGCCAACCATCCTCCTAAGGTCACCCGGGACCGCTCTACCCTGCCTATGGCCTGACCTATACTCAGTAAATCCCAAATGGTCTCGGAGTCAAGTCTGGGTCGTGGTTGAGGTAACTGAGGAGGAGGTGGTGGTGCCTCATAGTGAGGCTGTGGGGGTGATGGTGCACGTGGTGGGGGCTAATTTTGACAGGATAAAGTCATATCACCTAATCAAAAGTATTACCTAAGTTCTCTAACTAAAGTAGATAAGGAAGTAGGGTCGAATCCACATGGAAACAATGTTCTTTTATTACTAATTAATTATTATAATCTAAATTATAGAGTAACCAATTTGTATGTGTGAATTATGCTAATAATTAAACTAAGCGAATTAAATAAGAGAATAATCAATAATAAAAGGTCTAGGGTATAGGTTCACCAATAAATAATACTCCAGGGTAAAAATATAACAATCAATCATCAATGCATAAATTAATCAGATTATAAAGGGCTTTCGCTACGTATTATAATCATAGAATTAATCTACCGGTATTAAATCGCATCTCTCGAATCTTGACCTAACCATTTATAGATTAACATGCCTATTGAAACTAAGCATAAACATCAATTCTCATCTCTCGAACCTCGAACCAATATTGCAAACCTCGTACAATTAAACCTGGCCAAATCTAATTGCATAGCATTTAATCAATCAATAGGAAATTAATCAATCATTAACAACCAACAATAATAATTTACTCCTTCATATTATTTATGGATCCCTACAAACCCTAGAAATAATCTACTCACTCATAATCAAATCTAAGCTAAACAAAATAATTAAACAAAACATAAATAACCAAAGCAATTAAATTACTGAAAATAAAAAGGAAAGAAATCGTTACCAAATTAAATGGAAAGGATGAACTGCATAAATCAAAGAATGTAGAGTGAAGAAGAGTATCAAGAACAAAGCTTAAGCAAAAATCTAGAAATTAATCTAATGAAAAACGTAATCGTCGGTCTAAAAAACGTCCTACAGTTTAAGCAACCCAAAGTATTTATACTAAGCTCCTAATACTAATTAAATAAAAAGCATAAAACAAATTAAAATTCCTATCGTAAACACGCGCCCGGTCGGGGGCGCCTTTTTCCTCTCTAATACTTTGCTCGCGCCTGGTCGGGCGCGCTTCCGGGCGAAGCTCGCACTTTACTATCTCCCTCACCCGGTCGGGCGTGCCTTTGGGCGAAGCCCTGCTCGATCGGGCGAGCTCCCGGGCAATGGATTACTTCAACTCTTTTGGGCTAGTTTTCTTAGCCCAATAAGATTTTATCCTTGGGTCTTGAATCACAGTCCAATGCCCGATCTCTTCTTTTCTTCACCGAGCCCTTAATCACCGGGTTGATTTCTCTAACGTGGCCCTGGGCTCCAAAATATGATCATAGTAACGCGTTTCGCTCCAATGCTCGCGGTGGCTCAACTAAGTACGGGGAAAATGCTCCAAGTCTGCAATTTCCTGTAAAATAATACCACAACTACGAAAACACTAGAAAAACGTATATTAGTAATAAAAGTAGCTCTAAAGAGCCAAAAATACTCCTAACTATGACCAAGGGATGGGGAGAAAATATTACATAAAATGAACATATCACTTTGTTGAATAGAATGTGAACAGGAGTTAGAAATTGCAAGAGACGAGTGGGTCAAATATTTAACATATATGCAGCTACATGTAAAGATTCAACCCAAAAAGTAGGTGGGAGTGAGGCATGGAACATGAGAGAACAGCAAATATTATTAATAATTGTCCGAATCAAATGTTTGGCTTTGCTGTTTTGAGGAGATGTATTGGGACAAGAGTGTCTCCAAATCATGCCATTATTTTGTGAGAAAATAGTGAAGCTATCATTATCGTATTCCCGGCCATTATCACATTGTAAGGCTTTAATTGACATCCCAAATTGAGTTTTAACATACACATAAGAGCTCATGAAAGAAAAAAACACACTAGATTTTGATTTTAAGAGGAAACACCCATAGTTAATGTGAATAGTTATCAAGAAAGAGTAAATAATATCGATATCCAGTTTGACTAGAAATGGGATATGTAAACAAATTTGTGTGAATAATATCAAAAGTAGCATAAGTCTTAGTTTGTGAATCGAAAAAAGGAAGACGACAACGTTTGCCTAATTGATAACCAAAACACACACATGGTAAACCGCCTTTATTACAAGAAATAATATGATTAGACCTAAGATAACTAAGAACTTGAACTCCAGGATGTCCAAATCCGTTGTGCCTGACTTCCGTAGATAATGTAGCAAAGGTAGAAGAGGAAGTAGATGAAGTAGTGGATGAGGTAGACATTGGATAAAGATTTCCCACACTATTGCACATCATCAACAGATTCCCCGTCTGTAGGTCCTTCACAGAAAAACCAAAGGGGTCAAATTCAACAGACACAGATTTATCGGAAGTGAATTGACAAACAGAGACAAGATTTTTTATTATGTTAGGAGCATAAAGAATGTTTTTTAGAGTGAGAGGAGGGAAAGGTTTAAAGAGTGTAGTTGTTCCCGATCCTTTAATTGGTATTTTTATGCCATCACCAACCATAATATATGAATTTAAATTGTGCCAATCAACAACAGAGTTAGTGATACCTGAATTGTTCATGAGGTGAGACGATGCATCGGTGTCCATTTACCAATTGGAGTCCGGGGGCTGCATAGACAAGGCTTGGAAAAATGAAGGTAGGTCAATAGGTTGATAATTTGACCCACAGGCAAGGAGAGCCTGATTGGATGGTGGACGTTGGGCTAGAACAGGGCCCAAAATGCCTTGTTGAGATGGGTTAGGCTACTGTCCTCTCCACTGATACCCTTGAGAAGGAAATGGGCATGGTGGATAAGACCAATTAGGACCCCACATAGGCATCCAAGGGGGAAATATGCCTTGATGAGGATGTTGCTGCTGAGTAGTACCACGACCAGCACCCCCACCACGACCGGAGCCACCTTTCGAATTTTTCTTTCCTTTATTTCCCCATCCAGCACCACAACCACTGCGGCCTGCACCGCTGGATGACTGTTGCTGTTGTGATTGAAGAGAAGAGGAGTTGGAGTCGCCTGATGTCGAGAGAAGAACGGTGGCAGGGGAATCGGAAATGTCCCTGTTCTTCTCGCGCGATGTTTGATCCAATTCAAGCATTGAACATGCTTTATCAAAAGAAGGGAGAGGAACCGATTGCTTGATTATAGTAGCCACCATATTATAGTCAAGGGAAAGCTTGCCAACCAATTAGATAACGAGACGCTCGTCGGAAATTGGATGATCCATGGCCACCAATTGATCTGAAATTGACTTGAGGGCCTGACTATAGGCAGAGAGAGAAGAGTAATCCGCTAATTTTGTCAAACCGAATTGGTTTCAAGAAGAACAATACGAGTGCCAGAGTAATATGCTCTGATACCATGTAAGATGGGAGAATTCTCCTTGGAGGCATATTATTGATATGTGCCAATATATATACCCTTTGGGTATTAGGGTTTACAATCACACAATGCTAATTATGGACACTAAAATATTTACATATTTATATTGTCTAACAAGTAGTAACAAGGTTATCTACGTGTCAAATTTATATGAAGTATATTAAATTGTGAATGTGTCAAAAAAAACTCAAGTTAACTTCACAACAAATCAATTTAGATTAAGGGTAATGATATATGTAGCCCTTTGGGTTATATAAGCATTAAATGTACTTTTTAAAATGGAATTAAGTTGGGAATTCATGACAAAATCATGCGCATAACAGTGTAATTAGGCCCTGTTCACTTCACCTTAAACAAAAAATATTAAGTAAAAATAATTTCAGTTCTGTAAAAATAATTTCAATTCAATAAAAATAAGTTTAGTTAAGCAAAAATAATTTCAGTTCAGCAAAAATAATTTCAATTTAGTAAAAATCAGTAACTTTAAAAAAGAAATATAATAGAGAATCAATAAAAATAATTTCAGTTCAGCAAAAATAATTTCAGGAACCATGACTGGATATTCGGAGATGATGGTACGAATCCAACCTAAAAGACCGGCCCTAAATTGGCCTCTACTTAATTCTTATGATATTCATGTGCGCTTTTAGATCAACATACATACATCAAGTTAACCCTAAACCTGTTTAATCTATGTTGGTTAATTATTAATGCACAATCAAATCTATTATTGGTGATAACTTGAATTAAAATCATATTAGCCTAAATCAAATTATAATTAGCTGGATTTCAAATACAAATTCCCTTTAAACCTTCAGAAAGGGCGTGATCAACCAATAGAAATAAACCATGAATAATCAAGCAACATATGACTGACACAACAATTAGCATCATAATCAAAATCATCAAAACATCATTTGTAGGTAGGATCCTAGGCATGATACTAACCGGATTAATAACAAATCCTAGCATGTCACTAATAATCAAGATCAAAGCTTTAACCTAAACATGATACTATCAATCAAAATCAACATCCTAAACATGATACTAGAAATCATAAAAACATCCTAACATGATACTAGGAATCATAAAAACATCCTAACATGATACTAGGAATTAAAATAATATTCTAAACATTATTTCTACTCCAAAATCAAGGATTAAGTAATTGAATTACTTACGTTGATGTTCCTCCCTTCTTGCTATTAAAACAATACACGCGTTAGTAAACTTCAAGAAAGATTAAATAAATAAATCAACTAATAATTGAAATATAGATTTGGGACCAAACCCTCAGAACTATCAACCTTTCATGTCGAGGTCGAAGGCAACGTCAAGGAGTTCAAGAAGTATTCGAATATCACAAAGAGGTATGGTGTTTGATTGGGGAAAGTATCATGGATGTGTTTAGGCTAGGCTAAGAACATGAGAAGAGAGAGAGAGAAAGAATATTAGAAAGGGTATTGATGATGATTGTTGGTGATTCAAAACGGGGTGAAACGACCTTTATTTATAGGGGAAAAAAGAGAATCGAAGCGATCTGAAAAGATCAGAATCCGAAACGGAATAAAACAGTCCATCGCAGCGCGATAGGAGTATCGCGGCGCGACTGGCGCGATGGGACTATTGGGGCACGATGGTTTTGTCGTTCTGCGATGGATTCCTAAGGATTCGAATCCGTACGGAGTCCAACTTCCAATTGAATTGGGTTAATCAAATATTCGTACGTTTTCTATTTTGGTCGGGACTAGGATTATCAAAAAAAGAGATGTTTTATTCGATATCAAACTCTTTAATCCTTATCTTTCGGGAACAGGATAAATTAGAACCTTCTAGAGGATTCTAGAAGCTCGTAATAAATCCTAATTGGTTTAGGATTAGAAATAAGGTATTGGACCCTCCTCATGATCATTAGGTCGTAGTTAAGGTGAACCTAGGTCCGGTTTAGGCTTGGTTTAGTATTTTGGCCATAACTTATTTGTTTTAAGTCAGATTTAGGCTTATTATATATCGTTGGAAAACTCTTTTCAGCCCCATCCAACCAAGAAATAATTGGACTAGGATTATGGACGAAAATAATCAGGTTTGGACGCTTTTATGAGTTGGACACGAAATGAATGATTTTAGAGACACGAAATGAATGATTTTGAATTTAAAGACATGAAATAAATGACTTTGGATTAAAACATTTTAGGAAAATTTAGAAATATGGTTAAGGCTTAAGGGAACTTCACGAGACTCTTCAACTCTTCACCGAACTCGATAATCAACGACGTGAAAGGTACTCATCATTGGGGTTTGATTTTTGGGGAGACACAATCAGGTGTCTACACTACTGTATCATCCGGACCGCATACTAGTTTTACTCATAATTTTTTGTGATAAAAATAACCAAGACATGTTTTACGGGTTGGCAGTGGTACAAATCATTGAATATTACTCTATATTTTTTGGTTTAAGAGAAGTATATTACTCTATATGATTATATGAGTGCATTAAGAACCAGAAGTTGGTGATTAATGATTTTTTATTACATTTTTAAATCTATAATTTTTTTAGAAAACTCTTAATTAAATTTATAATTGAGTGGAAATATTATTTGCGCAAAATGTGTTTTTATTAAAGTTAAAGAGATCTAATACATAAATTTGTGGGCTTATCCAGTCGTTGTCTCACTTATTAAAAGGCCAACGGAGTACTATTTAAATTTTGGCCACTTTGTGAAGCTAATGGGTGTCTAAGATTGGCCTCTTGAGGATTGAGGAACAACGAAATACCTCTCTTATTACTTCTATTTTTTTATGAGTAGGGCGACTAAAGTGCGTGTTATATGATCTAGCCCTATTCAGAAAGCTATTTTAGCTTTACCTTATGTCATAATTGTATGATCATATTAATTGAGCAAGAGCCAAGAGGTATTAACATGTAATAAACCTATATAATTGCAAGCAAGAATGCAAAGATGTATATGATCCAAACAAGATGTATAAAATGTTGTTAAAGCAAATTGAAACCAATGTTAATAAGAAAAATTCTACATCTATATTGTTCTAAAATTTCTGTATGATCTATCATCGTAAACAATTCTAACTTAAGATTAGATTTAAATGAATTTGTTTCAATTTGAGTAAAAATAGGTGAGTCTACAATTAATCTCATCTTAATTGTATGGGTCACAACAATGGCAATTTGGTTAAAAAAACGAGTCGGATATAAACAAGTTACAAGTCACCATAGGTCAAAACAATATATAACATGTTCCGTTACTTGTGTTTAGGGTCGTCCTAACTATTGTGGAGACCCTGTACAACTGAGATTAAAATAGACCCTTTTTTAATACTACCTCTATTTTATATTATTTGCAACTTTGCGGTATTATTTGTGAGATATAAAATATTTCAAAGTTACAAGTAATATGAAATGGAGGTAGTATGCAAAGAATGGTCTTCTTAAATGAATTAAAAGTAAAATAAGCATTTATAATACTCCGTATATATCACCAAAATAAATACAAACCCACAGATAGTCTTTTAATGTAAAATGAGTACTACTCCATCCGTCACATTTAAATACTAAATGTGATTCCAAGTGACTCGAACCCAGGAGCGGGTATGCTAGAGATATTATCTTACACCACTTAGGTCTTGTTTAGTTCAACTTATTTTTACTTATTTTAGAAAAAAAAAGTTCAAATCAGATTAGAAAAAAAAAAATTTAGATCAGATAATCGTTTTATGTGCGGTTTTTTAACGCTAAATATCTTTAATTACGTAATGAAAAAAATAATAAAATTACATGTTAATAAAATACACATTCATGCTCTAATTAAAGTCATAGCACAATCTATTCCAACCTATAATATATGATGAGCGTGTTCCGTATTCCGGATGGTTTTATTGATGATATTCATGCTCTAATTTCTCGCTTTTGGTGGGGTTCAACAAATACTACGCGGAAGATGCATTAGCATAAATGGGATTCTATGTGTATGCCAAAGTCGATGGGGAGGGGTTAGGGTTCCGCGACCTCAAATCTTTTAATTAGGATCTATTGGCAAAGCAGGCTTGGAGGTTGCATAGAAATTTTTGTATTTAGAGTAGTTTGGGATGTCCCTTGGTAAATAGAAATCAGAAAATTTTGCTTTGATAGCAAGATATGGGGGTTCATATGGAAGACAGTGAATAATCATAGCAGAAACACGATCAGGAAGATCATAGTGCTTGTCTTCTAAGACATCGCTCATGTAGGAGCAATATAATTGTATTTTCTTGACATAGTCAAATGGATGTTCATTGTTTTACTTAATTAGAGTACCAATTTGGGATGTTTGCTAGGAAGAATCGGCATATTGTAAAGGAAAAGGCTTAGAAAATAATTCCCTTCCCAAAGAAAATAAAAACAATACAGTTCTTGCATGAATTAAGTTCAATGTTCAATCAAAAAATTTCACTTATTCTTAATCACATAATCACATGCTTTCAATTAATCAATTCACATGATTGAACATCACAACCTAAATATTAATGCATACAAGAACATAATCATTTCTAACTTATATGCCCAAATTCTTTCATACCCAAGCTCGCCAACATGCTTTTAAAAGCTTTTAACACATAATAATTACCTCAATCCTTGCTTTCCAGCAAATTGAACAAACTAAATATATTTTTGACTCTTCTTTAAAATAAATTTTTCAAAAATAAGCTCTGAAAAAGGCCCTTTTCGGCCAAATTAAAAAAAAAAAAATTCGGATCCAAAAATTAAAAATAAGTGAAAATAACTCTCTTTTAAAATAACTTAATTAAATAAGCACTTGGCCAAGTTTAAAACAAAACACTTTAAAACACGTTTTTGGCTTTAGTGGTAATAAAAATCTCAACCTAAGCTCCCAGATACCACTTTGTAACACCCTAGAAATTCCTTCCCTTTAAAATACCTGTTTTGCCCTATTTTTAAAATACGAAATAGGAAAATCTAAGGCATTACTGCCGTGAAAACAGTTAAGGCAAATATCAAAGACACACAGCGGAAGACTGACAAGCTAAAGTCGTATCACCTAATCAAAAGTAATTCCTAAAACCACTAACTCAAATAGATAGGGAAGTAGGGTCGAATCCACAGGGAACAAGTCTTTCTATTCCTAAATAATTAATATAATCTAGATTATCAAGTAGCCAAATTATTTTCATAGGAATTTAACTAAGGAGAAAAATTAAACCTAAAACAAATTGAATAAGGGAGGAAATTAATAAATCAAAGCTAGGGTATTGGTTCACCAATAAATAATATTCTCGGGTAAAACACAACAATTAATTATCAATGCATTAATTAATCAGATCATAAAGGGCTTTCGCTATGTATTACAACCATAGAATTAATCTACCGATATTAAATCGCATCTCTCGAATCTTGACTTAACCATTTATAAATTAACCTGCCTATTGAAACTAAGCCTAAACATCAATTCTCATATCTCGAATCTCAAATCAATATTGCATAACTCCTACAATTAAACCAGGCCTAATCTAATTGCAAAGCATTAAATCAATCAATAGGAAACCAGCCAAAGCATTAACAATCAACAATAGTAAATTACCCCTTCATATTATTTATGGATCCCCACAACCCTAGAAATAAAACTACTCACACATATTTAAATCTAAACTAAGCAAAGCTAATAAACAGGACATAAATAATCAAAGCAATTAATTACTGAAAATAAAAGGGGAAGAAATCGTTACAAAAAATAAATGAAAATAATGAATTGCATAAACTAAAAATGTAGAGAGAGAAAAAAAAACAAGAGTATTAACCAAAAGTTTAAAACTAAAATCTGGAAATTAACTAATGAAAGACGTCCTCAATCCCGCTTAACAAAAGCGTATTTATACTTAAGCTCAAAAATCCTAATTAAAAACAAATTAAAATCGTCGAAACTCCTCTAAGAAACACGCGCCCGGTCGACCGGGCGCGCCTTTTTGCTGGAGACTTCTCCGCTCGCGCCCGGTCGAGCGCGCCTCAGGGCGAGGGCCTACCCGATCGGGCGAGCTCTTTGGGCAACCATGGATCTTCGATTGGGCTATAAACTTGGCCCAATCCAGATTTCCTCTTTGGGGCCTTGAAACACGGTCCATTGCCTCGAACTCTTCTTCTCCGCCGAACCCTTAATCATCGGTTTGATAACTCTAACCGGTCTTGGGCTACAGAAAATGCTCATATATCTCTAATGCTCGTAGTGGCTCCCATAAGTTCGCAAAAATGCTCCTAATATGTAATTTTCTATAAAACAATACCAAATCTACAAAAACACTAGAAAACGCCTATTTGCATTAAAAGTGGCTCTAAAGAGCTAAAATAAGCGCAAATATGACCGTGGGACGGGGAATAAAAATATATATAAAATAGACTCATCAAAGACTTTCCTTAAAACCATTCAAAACAAGTCAACTTAAAAGTCAAACCAAAGTTAAACAAAATCAACTTACAACTTGGAACATTGTAGGCCCTTAAAACCAAACAACACTAAAAACCTTTACGTTAGTCTCATGAGCACAATAAAATAAATAATATTCAAAACAATTAAAACACATCATATTCCTATGGAAACTAAGCATGATTAGCTCTTCACTCATGCCCATCATGAAAATGCTTCATCACCTGAAAAGCTTCTCTCTACTTGTCCCCACTACTCCCCATTAGAAATGGGTCGTCGTAGGGCCAAGGTAAAGACAAGGCCAAACAAACATACAACACACAATCAACAATGCTGAGTACATAAGCGTAATAAAAACACACTAACATGTTTTCATCCTACCATCACACAACTTACCTTGTTGCACTTGTAAACAAGCGTACAAGATAATCAACACTTAACTAGACAAATACCAATGTCCATTTAATTTGATTACGCATCGAACGGGTTTCCAACCAAATCCCTGCCCCAAATAAACAAAGGTAAACTACACCGAGAGCTAACCGGGTAGGCAAATGTCACATGAAGTGATTGGACGTCCTGCGCATAAAATAAATAAAAAGGAAAATACAGCGTCCTGTACTCCCAGTAGAAGTTATGGTCAAATATAAAATCGCATAACTCCCCCCATATGTTCATACTCAAGGTATATACATTCCAAGAGTTTTGGTGCGTTATCACTTTTACTTTACGTTATTTACATATTATTAGACTTGGTGATGACTCTCAACCCATAACACAATCAAACATTATAATTCATTCAAGCAATCAAACATACCAATTTAATTCTTGAGTAATTAGTGACCACATAAATAAAATGTTGAATCCTTTTTAGTCTACCTCGGTGTCAAAGACACCTTAAACGCATAGTGCGCCGCAAATCCTATCCCTCGGTGTTAGAAACACTTTAAGTGCACTTAGGCACTAAAAATATAATTTAATCCTCGTGTACCTAGACACTTAAATAGCTCCTTTCTCATGCTTACAACATCAATAAAAATTATATGAACCATAATAAAATTCCTTTTCATATTCCAAACCAAATTAAACATTTAGTTTAATTAAACATACCTTCCATCATGATAATAATAAAAGTGTGGCTCATATCCAACATGCCAACCTATTTAATTTTAATCACCAATTCATAATAAATAATTCATACACCACAAATCATTCACCAACATCAATCCAATCAACAATTCCAATCAATACCTATCATGATACTTCCTTGGAATTAATTAATCAAAACTTAGCATGCTTCTACATACTCAAATAATTACTAAGTAGGCGAATGTACCTTGAATACGATCTCAAAATCGCCACGACTAAATAAAATCACTCACTTGGAAATCTCCTACAAACCAAAATTACAAAGAGACATTAATACCCATTCCACACAAATTTCCAGCAATATATACACTCCTTAAATCACTCATAAACCCTCTAAAATAAGCTGAAATTTAATTTAAAACCCTTACTTTTATTCCCAATTTATGGGTAATTAAAAATCCTTTCAAGAAACATAATTATAGCTTATATATAAAAATTCCAGCTTTATTAAATCATCTAAAATTGTTGTAATTATGTTTCAAAACACTTATTTCAATAATTTAAATCACCCATAAACAAATTCCATCAATATTCATAAACTTAGAAACCTAGGGTTTATAATTTGGGGCTTTTTTAATTCAAAACCAAATCTGAAAATTTATATACATCATACTTAAAATCAAACGTCATAAAAAATCATCACAAACCCAAAAACAACAATTAATTAAAGGCTAGTTTAGGATTAAAAACAAAAGAGAATTTTTTTTTTGTTAGACCACTGGCGCACGACCACAAGGCCGGCTGCTGCCGCGCCCGCCTGGTGGCCGCTGCTGCTGGCGAGTGCCGGTGGTGGTGTGTGGGTGGGTGGTAATGACAAAAATAAAATAAAGGGAAAGGGGAAAAATTAAGGGCGAAAGAAAATAAGAGGAGAAAGAGAGAGTTTACCTTTGGGTATTCTCCACCTTGGGCAAAGTTTGATTTTGCTCATATGATGGGTATTTATACCCACTCTCAATAACCCTCCTACTTAAAATTCCTTTACTTTCTTAATGATCCCTTTCCTATTCAACCTAACATTTTGACTTTAAAATTTACCTTTTATAAAATAATATGCCCCAAAGTTTTCAAATCATGAAATAAAATATTTTCAAGATTGTTAAATAATTAAAAATAAACTTTTAATTAAATAATTCTTTTTAAATTAATGAAACATCATAAATAATTCATTTCGAATTATTTTAATACTTTAAGAATTACTTATTTAAGTTAAAATACGTATAAAAATACGGGGTATTACATCAAAGTTTGGTCAAATTAGACAATCAGATAAGATCATACCAGAACAGATTAAATCAAATCAGACCATATCATATCAGATCAAATAAGCATAAATAAGGTGAACTAAACAAGCCTTAATCTACAACTCTTCCATATAATTTTTCACAACATTTATTATATACTTGTAAATTTGTAATAGATTACAACTTTGAGGCCCAAATGAAATATATCTCCACCAACTACTAGTATTGTTGGAAAAAATACCTGTTGATTCCAAGAATAATAATAGACAAATCATAAACTTCCCTGGAACAAATTCGATCGCCATACTCGAATCAAAGACCTGTCCTCCTTCGATTGTGCCGTGGTTTGGTACCCACTGCCTTAGAAGCGAAATACGCCACCACTGGTACAGGTTTCCCGGTGACGCACGCCCCCCAAGTTTTACACAACAACCTGCGCAACCCGTGTACCCATGTACCCGAACTCGAAGGTTGGAATTGCTAAGAACTGTTCAGATCTCAAAGGGTAGGTTTGTGTTTAGGTTTCGTATGAATGTATGTTCGAAGAGAGACAAAACAATCATATTTATATGTTTCCCGAAAATAGGAAACAAGCAAACAAAATCGACCCAGAAAGAGGGCAACCGGCCGCTCAATCGGGCACGAGGAAAAGATTCCCAGACCAGGTGTCGCGCCTGGTCGGGTGATCTCAAACTTCGACTCGGGCGAGCTGCCGGGCTAATACCGCTCTGCCGGGCTCGTCAAACCAAGGTCCCGCCGCCCGGTCGAACGAACCACCGCCCTGCCAAGCGCGAGAACCTCCCTTTTTCTGCTGCCAATTTCGCCCGATCGGGCTATCCCCGCCCGGCCTGGCGCGAGAGTCCTCGGAGCATTGTTTAATTCCCTCCACAAGTGTGGATCGTCATGGCTTTGCTATTATTTGATTGCATTACCATTTCCAACAAGTATAAGCTGTAACTATTACTAAAACAAAAAACACTATTAATTTCTTTTCCCTCCTAAATCCCTTTTCTTTCATTTTATTTTTTTATTTTAATTTTTTACTCCTTAAATGTTGAAAAGGTTTTAGTTGGTTCTCCTTAATTATTTCTTATAGTTGCTACATTTTTCTTTATTTTAAAAAAAATTATCTCATGTGTTTTACACTCATTTGCAAAAAAAAAATTGTATAGTTGTTGATATTTTTTGTAAAGACACTTTTAACAAACTTCAAAAATTAATGTCAATATATGGGTTAATTAATTTGATTGATGAATGTATTATTCTACAAGTATTTACTTTTTCTAATAAACGACAATTTTTAAAAATAAAAAAGAGTTAAATAATTATTGGTCTACCATTTTTTTTTCATGTCAAAGTTAAATAAAGGTTGTGATTTTTGTAATAATTTGTACTTCCAATATTGGCTAACATATTAAATAATTATATTTTAAAAAATTCTCCCTCCCTATTTTATAAAAGTAAAAGATTACTCTTACGAATAGTATATTGCCAATTATACCTTTTAAAATGTCCATTTACATACACCCAGTTGTACCATGCATCCAACTAACTCAAAATTAGTTTTTGCTTTTCATTTGATGATGAAATGAAAAACAATCGTCAAAATGAGAATAAAATGCTCATGGGTTTACCGTGCACCCGGATGTATATAAGAATTTCTCGTTATTCTCGAATGGAATAGTACAGTAAAAGGCCAATATTGTCACAAGCACGACCCAATCCAAATGGCGCGGGAGAAATGGGTAGTACTAATACAAGCAGCAAATCCAGCAATGGTAAGTGTTAGTGGAGGAATTTAGGTGTAGGCCCTTCAATGGGTCCCTCCCTTTTCCCTTCTTTCTCAATACTCCCCTCTACCATCAACATCCTTCCTTTGCCATAAATGCCATCTTTTTCTTCCCTTCTTTTTTTTTTTATTTTTTTTTTCATTATAAATTTAATTTCCTGCTTCACTTACTTCAAAATTATTTATTATCCTTACCCTCCCAATTTTTCTCTCTTCTTTCAGACTTCAGAATTTCTGTGTTTTATTTTTCTTTCTTTCAATATAATTTTGTAAGTTATATAATCTTTTTTCTTGTTTATATAATAATTCATGGAAATTGAAGAGAAGTTCATAGCTGCTGATTCTACCTGCGGAGATCACCATGTTCTTCAAAATCGAAAGGTACCCTTTTAATTTTAGTACTATCCTTTTCATTTCTATTAATTCACCTTGTTTCGAATCGATCAAAGGTTTATGTTGTTCCACTTCGATCAAATGATTGTTTTTGCTTCGTAGCCGTACTACTACTTCGTAGTAATTCGAAGATAAAAGTAGAAATATTAATCATTGTGTTTGGTAGGAATTCAAAAATTAAAGTAGAAATATTAAACATTGAGTTTGATAAAATAGTCCGTATGATTTTGTTATGTATTCCGAAATTTATAAAAATATTTATATTTTGTAATTATTCATAGTTATATATAGTCACTTACGGGTAAAAACTTTATTTTTAATTACTCTATTATTTCATTTGACATGTTTCAAGGGATTTTAGGCGTGTTTATATGTTACACTAGATCACATGATTCTTCTTTTTGTTATAAACGGAGTACATGATAATAGTGTTTTTATTCCCGTCAAAAAAATAAATAAATTATGTTTTTATTTGATTTTTCAGCTTTGTTGTTTTTTTTTTTTTTTTTTTTCCTAAAGAATGGAGCTTTATTTTATTTTATGTTATTGTATTTTTTATTTGGTAAGTTATTTAGGTAGTTGAGTTTGTTAGGTTGTAACAGCATTTTATTTGCTTATGGCCTCCAAATAAATCGAACGTTTGTGTTCGAAACACGTGTCTTATCGTCTGTTTTATTTTATTTTTCTTTGGAGTACTGGAAAATTCAATAACCTCATCGATCTGAAAATCTCATATTTCATTTCATATGAAAATTTAATACCTGAGTTTTGGAATTTTGTTAACATGTAATTTATGATTCAGGAGTTTGCCAACATGGGAATCGTGAGGCTAATTGATAAGTTGTTTGTTTTTTAGATTGAGACTTGAAAGGTTTTGTTTTATAGTGTGTTTGGTTATTTAAAAAAAAAAAAAAAAAACAAAGTTCTTCGAAAGAGGATAGAATGAATGAAAGGCGAGGGAAAACGTGACCTTCCATTTTCTTTTTACCCAAAACTACCTAATTATTAAGTACACATGGGTGTGTGTAGGCGTGTTTGTTCTAATAGTGGAAGAAGTTTGTTTAAGAGGATGGAAAAATAGGATACTTTCAATTATTATTTTTTTTCCCTTCTTTTATTTCCATATCCAATTTATGAACATAAAATTCGGGTTTTTGTTTCTCATTTCATCCCAATATACTTCAATACATTACTTCTTGAGATACTGAAACGGAGAACTTATCTAGAGGTTGCGGCGCATCTGTATAGATATGTCCATATTGTATAAATGTATAGTTAGCGAAGCCTTTCTATATGAGGTAATGAGTATTTGATAGCCAGTACGACATAACTGCCTATCAAATGAGCCGTTATGGACCATAACTAACAAAGCAATTTTATTAGGTACATTCTCTCAGGGTGACATAATATGCTAGGCCACTACTGATTTGCTTTGATTTGATGATTACCTTTTTAACTGATTGTAGCTCATCATTATTCATTTGACATTTGTTTGAATGTATTTACAATGTACGGTCATCACTAGGTTGTAATGAGCTAACAGACAATAATACTCGCCTAGTTTTTTTTATTGAAAATTCCTTCAGTTCAGTGTGCCTTCCTCAGCATATGTCCATATACCGTTTTGGTGCTTCATGTAATCTAGCTTCAAAAATTATTCTAATTACTTGAAACAAATAAACCGAGGAAGTGAACTTGTTCACCTGAGCGACTGGGTGTAAAGACTAGTTGGAAACTTGGAATAATGATAATGTGCCCATATCATCTGTATCTTTATTCAGTTACTTGTGATCTTTCAGGTTGAGAGTTCCTCTGCAGAAAACGTAAACACAGAACGTGTATCCAACTGGAAAAAACAGAACCTGTCTCTCGACATTCCTACAAGAAAAATTGATGGCCCTCAAGATTGTGTTAAAATCAAGATGCCTCCTACACCAAAGAGAGTCAACTTTGTTTTGACACCAACCTCCTCTGATGTAAAACCTAATGAATCTCCTGGTCCTTCCTCAGTGAGAGGGCGCTCATCGCTCAAAAATCTTCTACCAAAATTTTCCTTTTATCGTAGTTCTTCAGATGTTGAGAAGGCTATGTGCATAGCAAGTGATGTTCCATTATCAACACCACGAGAGAAGACTTCCAGCCCCAGGTCAACGTCACTTACAAAGATATTTACACCAAGGATCAAGCGAACTTCATCTCTTCCGGTCACCCAAAATGAGAACCCGGTACCTATTCCTTGTGGAAGCACCAGTGGTTCACTACATTCATGCGTAAGCTCTAATTTATTTCTGAAATGTTTAACTGCATAGCTGTTCAGCTTACTGGTGGTGATTTTATGTCACTAAACAGCATCTTTTGCTAAACAGGCCAAAGTTTAGACTTTGTAAGCATTATGCTCTTAAGAAATTGTGATGCACAAGAATTCCTACACCCTTTACAAGTTAGCTTATTATTATGCCCAAATGTGAAAAGTTATACCCTTCAAGAGTAAAATACTCTATGTACAGATCATCCTCTTCTTCGTTAGTGGAAGTAGATATTTTACAAATTTCTTGTAGATGTCTTTGCTAAGAGCCTAAGAATCTTCTAATCTTATGTATAAGCTAGACACTGAAGCTGAACTTTGGTTTTTCAGTTTTTCTTTCACATGTACGGAACAACTCAATCTCATGTCCATCTATTTTTGGGGTTCTTCCAAAATTCTTACTCATATTGCAGGCAAAGGGATCTCAAAAACATGAAGCTGAGGTACACATTTCTCGTTCACTTTCAGTTCCCCTCAATAAAGAATTGCGCAGTAGAAGAATGGATTCTTTTATTCGTGTAATCCCCTCTCCTCGGGTGAAGGCAGGGGAGCTTCATATTCCAAAAACAAGTGAGCCAGTGAAAACTGGTAAGTTAATTATTTATTTTCACAAAATTCCGTAAAGTCCCTCCACTAAAATCATACTTAGCATGTCACTGTTACTATGTTTGCCTGCCCTGGAATGAGAAACTTTGTTTCAATGTTATCTTGACTTTTCGTGCCACCTTGATTATCCTTGTTAGAATTGTTACTCAACAATATGACTAGGGTATAGAACTTGACACTTCATATTTTGCCAAAATTATGCAAACTTCTCACTTTATAGCCAAGTCAAGCACTTAGATTTGTACCTATGACCCACACTTATAGCAAGTCCAAGTAACGTAGTTTCTGATAATTATAGTCTAGTTTTGTTCATGATTATTATTGGGAATGATAACATTGTTTTCCATATTTAGCTTTGTAAAAGAGAGTGTTTTTCTGGCTGAAAATTTTTCCCAAAGGTAGACATATTTCCCGGGCATGTCACATTTCATCTGCTGATCTTATGGACTTTCGCAATTTAAAACCAGTATGAAGTTTAATGACCCTGGATCCTACTGATTTTTCAGTACCCTATTCTTGTCAGCAACATTAGTAATGTTTAATCTTGATGCCCCATGATGAGTATGCAAAGAAACTTTTCTATACTCTACTAAAACAAGCAATGGATATTCTCTTAAACCATTTGTTCTTTGGGTTTCCATTTCAAGTCATCTTACTTTAAGCTGAAAAGTATAGTACTTAAAGTTACAACCAAATATTATCAGAGCTCATTTTTCTTTGTATTAATTGTATATACAATTCATTGCAAAGCCTGAAGGAGATGACTGCCTAAACTTGATCATTGGTTGAATGATGACTCTCAAGTCCGGCCATCATGAATCCTATTGAATATCGGGCTCATCCAACTAACCTATGTTCCTCCAGATTCGGTTTCTAATTTATTGTTTCTCCACTTTCAGAAAATGCAGAAGCTGATAGTGAAGATATACCCGAAGAGGATGCTGTTTGTAGAATTTGCTTGGTTGAATTATGTGAAGGCGGAGAAACCCTGAAGATGGAATGCAGTTGCAAAGGTGAACTTGCTCTTGCCCATCAAGAATGTGCAGTGAAATGGTTCAGTATTAAAGGGAACAAAAAGTGTGATGTATGCAAGCAAGACGTACAAAATCTGTCTGTCACTCTTCTGCGTATCCAGAGTACTCGTGCAGCAAATGCTGCAACAACTAGAGCTCAAACGATTAATATCAATGATTACAGGCAAGTTATCTCTCTTATTTTCAGCTTTTTTCTTCAATCGTGTAGGAAAAACAATCCACTTTTGGTATACTTGTGTAGAGTGTAGAGAGAAACGTATACATATTAGATGAAACATTTCATTTTGGCACGTTTGTCAATGCATACTTTCTAATACAAATATACTTGATTATATTTTAGCAAAAGTTATAAAAATTTGATATTATTAAAATAAATGTTAAGACGAATTTAACAAGATCCCACATGATTATAATTTTTCTCAACACGAAATCATATAACGAAGTCAAAGCAAGTTATGTGAATAGTGCACAAAGTCAAACTGTGTCATCTAATTTGAAACGGAGGAAATACATCGCTTATCATCTTCAGTTGTCACACATTTTTAGATGTGCATCTTTGTCATTCTATATAGAACCCTTTACATTATTATATAAATCATTTTATCAAAAGAAAAGTACTGAATTCAGTGATCCGCATGCTTCAGTACATACCTTGGATCTCTTCCAAATACCATCCATGCATTCAATATCTTTTCCTTGTTTGATTTTAAAACTTGAGGATTGGGTGCCAAGACTGCCAACTGATGAATCGGACATACTTCCTTTGTTTCTTTTTAGATACAACACTTTCCTATTTTGGAAATTGTTAATTACTTGCAACACTTACCATTTTTGACATTTCTTTCTCTCTATCTCTCTCCTACCCACATGGGTCCCTCTTATTTTCCTCTCTATCTCTCCTCTTCAAAAATTGCCTAGGAGACCGTGAAAATAAAATTGTTGCAACTAAAAAAACGGAGGAAGTAGAATCTTTCAGTCACTGCTTTCTTAACCCGTTCATGTGAATCATTTGCAGGGCTTGGCAAGAAGTTCCTGTCCTTGTAATTGTCAGTATGCTGGCCTACTTTTGTTTCCTGGAGCAACTACTAGTAAGACATATTTCATTCATGCTAATAAATCAAGTTTGCTAATCGATTTTGCTTCTCACTGCTTATTTCTGTTTCTATTCAGGTTGCAAAAATGGGCACTGGAGCAATTGCTCTCTCACTTCCATTTTCTTGCTTGCTGGGTCTACTTTCGTCAATGACCTCATCAACAATGGGTAAGTCTTCCAGGACACTCGAGGACATAGTCTTGTGTGTTTTCTTTTAGTTTACATAATTTGGCGATCAGGAAGACATTAGGACTCTATTCAATGTTGCATGAAATGAGTAGGTGTAAAGGTATGTTACGGACATGGGAAAATGGATACAAAACTGAGACGAACACGAGTTTATTGTAATTTGAATGTACAAAACTGAGACGAACACATTCTTTTGGTGTCATCAAGGCCACTTTTTACAGAATGCATTCTTTTGGTGTCATCAAGGCCAATTTTTTTTCAAAATTTGAATACAAAACTGAGACGAACACGAGTTTATTCTTATACATGTATTGGTGAAAATTTATAGTCAAAGTTTGTGAAGTTTGACTTTTAAACAGTATTATGGAAATCTATGTAGGGTTAGTAGAGATAAAGTATATATACGTAAAAGAGGTATTTTGTGGAATTTTTAGTGAATTACCAATACTTAATATTTAAAAGTGTCCATAGGAGGGCATTTCTGAGTATCTCAGCGCCCAGTTAATGTTATTGACTGTCGAATCTGTGTCCATAAGCTAAAACATACAGAGAGGATCTTTTGTGTGCTAGAAACGTTATGCAATATTATTTTCATCCTCTGCAGTAGTGCAGTCTGCATGCCCTCTGTGGAACATGCGTGACATAGATCTACTTGTTGGTAGTTGTGTCTGCATTACCTGGGTTTGAACTAGTCTTTTGACCACCCAATAAATCAGTATTTAGTCCCTATCGATTTAATGTAAGATCCTCCTTATATATGATCAAACTTGTTAAGTTTTTGTTTGGGATGTTGTTTGTGAGGTTATAGCTCTTGCCCTTAATTTCAGCTACACTGACAATTTGTTCACTGACCTACCTTTGCTTCACATGAATTCATCTTCATTTGGATAATGGAAATAGATGTTCAAGGACCAACAAAATAATATTGAAAAGAAAAAGTTTTTCAAATTTACAAGTGATGTGTAAATCTGAGCCACTAGCATTTGTGCGCTCTCGAGCTTTGAGTCATAGAAGTGTAATCTTGCTTCCTTGTCACTCAGTGCATAGTACATTTGAGAAGCCTGGCCTTGTGTGCTAAACTGGGAATTGGAGTACTGTCTAAGATTGGACTGATCGATTATGGACTTCTGGTCATGCATATGTGCAATGTGCTTTAGCCATTTCAACTCTTAATAAAAATTGTACCTTCTGAAGTCAAATTTGATCTGGTAATTTGAGATAGGAGGCAATAATAAAACCAGTAGGTAGATTATTAATATTAAAGGGTTTCAAGGGTTCTTGTCTTTACAAAGCTGTCAAATTTAATTTTACAATGCTTGAACCTAATTTACGTTTTAACGACATTTTTGTTTGTAAAGCTAATTCACTACTACACTTTTCAGCAACGAAACGATTTGTCTGGCTATATGCTTCCATGCAATTTGCTCTGGTCGTCATCTTTGGTCATATTTTCTACACAGTGGTAAGAGGTTATATATAAGAATTTTTTTTCAAAAATATAAACAGATAACTGTATGCATCTTTTCTAGCTTTTTAATAATTCATTTATGGAAAATATGATCTCTCTGGCTTTGCAGGTCCATTTACAAGCAATCATATCAATTTTGCTGGCGACATTTGTAGGGTATGGCATTGCCATGAGTGTTAGTTCTATCATCGTCGAATTTTTTAGATGGAGAGCAAGGAACACCCAGCCACATACACGGCAAGATCCTCAAGCAGCTCATCAGCCAAACAATCAAGAAGAAGAAATCTCATCCCCATTGCCTTGGCCGGGTTTCCCAAACCGTCTTCCAGCATATGCAGATAACCCTGAGACGTTTAGTCACACCTGAACTGTAACATGTATAGTATTTGTTTGCGTGTATTTAAGATATATGCATGCTCTTGCCCGGTTTCAAGATGTGTAAATCTTGTTGACGTATCAGTCGATTGTCATTAGTATTGTAAGTGAGAGAGTGGTTTCTAATGAGTGCTCTGAGTGTTTGAGATATAGTTATAGCATTGGTTGGTAAGTTGAAATACCATGAATACAAATAGTTTGAGTTTTCCTGTAATGAAGAGTGGGTTCAGGCGTGCAGCCACTCTCATGCTCCTATTGTATGTGAACTCAGTTTGTAAAAAGCAAAGAGGCAGAAGGTTTTTTTTTTTTTTTTTTTTTTTTTTTTTTTTTTTTTTTTTTTGTTGTTGTTGTTGTTGTTTTGGCTCATGTCATGTGACCCCACTTATGGGATTAAGACTTTAATCGATTGATTGATTTTGTTGTTTAGTTGTTGAAAGTAAGAGGAAGAAGTGAAGAAGTTTAAGGGCGTTAAAATTTGGATTTTTTCGAAAACTAGTACTACCTAAATTCTAAATACATACCTTCAAAATTAAGTATGAATCTCTTCGGCTAACAAAATCACCAATATTATCGTATTGAAAATTCTGATTGTTGTAACAAAACAATAATGACATGTTTTCTAACAAGATTGTGTAAAAAGTAATAATAACTTGATGATGAAGTAATAATAGCGTGTAAATCTGTGTGGTCTAGTAAATTAAGATTTAACTTACTTGTACATGTTTAAGTCCTGACTTAATATGACCAAATTCACTATAACTCGCTAAAACCCGATTACAAATTTACAACCTAACCAAAAGTTTGCCAAATCTTGTTTAGGATATAAAAGAAGAGGGATAGGGATTTTGGGAGATAAGAATTCTCATGTTTGTTTTTAGGGATAGGGACTAGAGAGGAGGATGAGACAAGGATTAAAAGCCCCATTATTCCTCAATTTTTAAACCTACAACTCGTTTGTTTAGAAGGATAGGAGAGGAGGGGTAAAGACAAAAGGAAAAGGACTTGACTAGTCTCTTGTTTGTTTAGAGGGATGGCCGGATGGGGATAAGGATGGGGGTTGGAATGGGGATCAAAAAGGGTGTTATCCCCCTAAAATAATAACTAAGGGAGTGGTATAAAGGATTGAGATTAAATTTATTGGGTAAAAGATATTTCTGCCCTCAATGAAAGAGAAAGGAGAAGAGAATGAAGAAAGGATAGTAAGGGTAATTATGTATTTTTAATTTGTTATCCCAATCTAATCTCAACCTAGACCAAATAATGGAATATATTATTTTTATCCTTATCTCACTTATTTATTCCACCTTCTTATCCCACCTTCTTATTATCCTACTTAATCCCATCCCTCATACCAAATGCCCCACTATGGGTTGGTATAAGGGGAAGGAAGAAGATTATAATTGAAAAGACATATATACCCTTAATGAAAAGCAAAATAAAGAAGAAGAATAAAGTTAGTCAGGTATATTTGTAGAGAAAATACATGTTTCTCAACATGAGAAACATGTCATGTATCTCAACTGGGCAAATTCGTCATTTTCAGTCTTTGAGTTGGGGTAATTTTGGAAATTTTGTATAAAAATTGAATTTTCAAGGAAAAACAGATCCAAGGTTTCAATGGAAACTGAAGAACGTCAATGTATAAATAAGGAAACTTCAATGGAAAAGTTGAACATGACAAGGTTCGTCAATGGAGTAGGATGATATCATTATCCATTGGGTTAACTTTGCCATTTTTTTCACCATTTTTTCTTAGGGTTTTAGTTTTATTCGGTGACAAAGCCACCGAAAATATGACAGTATATGGAATTAGTGATTCACAAGAGGAAAACTCGAGCAGCTTCAAGGGAGGTGGTCATGGGTTGGGATTGGAGGTAGAAAATGGAGGTAATTGGTTGGTTATGGCTGGAGATCTAAGGTAGAAGATGAAAGAGGAGGAAGAAGGAAATGGGAAAAAGTCAAAATACAGCACACTATGTAGCACGTGTCTCGCATGCCTCGTCTACTGTTCATGTTGAGAAACATCTAATGTTTCTCATCTTGAGAAACCGGGGCAGCCTCACATTTGTAACTTTGTTAACACTTTATTTTATCCTTATCCCACCCTTAATTCCCTATCCTTATCCATGTCCCTCATACCAAGCGCTCTGGAAAAAGAGAGTGATAGAGACAAGATGTAAGAGAAAAAAAAAAGTAGTATTAAAGAGCGGGCATGGGGATAAGGATATGGATAAAACACCCCCTTATCTCTCTATTTCTACACACGAGGAAGATTGGTAAATGGGGAAGGGATAGAAAATAGGATTTAAAAGACCAACTTACTTTTAACGAATTTGAAAGAATAAAGAGAAAAGGAAGAAGTTAGTAAGGGTAATTTTGTAACTTTGTCATTTATCCCAAACTTGTTTCCAATACATACCAAGGTTCCGTTAGTTTTGAAGGAAAACAATTGTCATAGAAAATCACTTTTCAAGGAAAATAATTTTCAATGGAAAACATGATTTGAAAGAAAGTTTTCCTTTGTTTGTTTGATTAGAGGAAAACTTAAGGAGAAAAGAAAAAATGAAGTAAAAGGAAAGGAAGGATGGGAGGAGAGTATAAGGAGAAGTAATGAGTAAAGAGGAAAATGTGGCATACCTTCTTTTTCAAAGGAAAATGGTTTTCCTTTTCTAAAGTGCAATTTTCTGCCTTTAGAAAATTTGTTTTCCATCTCTTATCAAAACTAAGGAAATGGAAAGATGAAGGAAAATCATTTTCCACCAAAACAAACGAAGTCCAAATATGGTATAAGAATTCTTTATCCTGATCCCACCTTCCAATTCCCTACCTAATCCTCCCTCCTTATCCCTTTTGTCCTTTTCCCTTATACCAAATGTCTAGTAAGTTTTTTTTCATCGAACCGAAACCAACTTACCAACCAAAAGGACATGTTTTAATTCAACCCAATTTGACCCACTACTCGATTATCTCAAACAGTTTAATCACCAACCGAATTGTAACCTGGCTCCCAAACCTGCAAACCTACTCGATCATGACTCGAACCGATTACAATTCTACCGAAATTAAAAAAATAAAAAATACTCTGTACACATAAATAAATCAAACCAAACCAACTCCCTAATCGAAAGTTTGAAACCATATCATAATCGACCCACCTTGATCCACCAACCAAATTAACACGTTTTAACCCGAACCAAAACTGAAACATCAACGGTGCTACCTTAAATGTAACACCCCAATAATTCTTTCTTGAAAACCTGTAAATACCTTTAACAATGTGCAAGAGAATTTCTAACATGCTACCGCCACGTGTTCAAACGTTAAGGCTAGTTCAGCATTTAGCAGCGGAAAAACTAACTCAGCTATCAATAAGTTTCAAAACCAAAAATCAAAACCAAATTTAGTCTTACAAATTGGAACCATTAAGGCTCTTATTCAAAACCCAATAAAAGTAGTAAATAAATCAAACCAGAGTTTAATTAAATCCAAACTTATGAAATGAAATACACTGTGGAAATATCCAACACTCCACTCAAAATCCCCTCACTTTGATGCAAGTTCTGATTATGTAAAAACCTTTGATTAATCTGCTCCCCAATATTACAAGTGTAAAAATTGGATCATTACAGGGTCATTGAAGGGCGAAGGCCATGACCGAGAAAAAGACACACAAAAGCACGCAATCAGCAACGCTGAGTACATACAAGCTACGAAATATATCAAAGAGTTCATAGATAAAAGACATGTTGGCTAATACATTTCAGATCACCATGGGCCAGCAAAGGTAAACTGCTATCAAGAACCAAGGAATCCTACTACCTAGAAGGAAAAACATGTGAGTATCTATTGTGGTGCATTATATATACCTTTACCGTGTTTGTGTAATACCAAGCCTGCAGTGATATTTGAGTGTAGCTGAAATATAAATATTATTATATTATGCCATGTTGCTAGTTCTGCTCTGATTCTTCAGTTTTACATGTTAATTAGTTAATGATAGGTTGTTAGCTAATTTTTTTTAAAAATGACTTAACATAGAAGGTATTAGATAAGCTTATATTTAGTTTTGATTTCTTTTTGTGGGACAATCAGAATTTATCCTATCTAGGATTGTAAACTCTTCTTTTTCGCATTGCCACACCGGCACACCTATCCTCTGATAGCCCTCTAGTCTGCTTCTATGTTGTGAACTTGATATCTCTAAACATTTTCTAAAGTTCATTCCCACTTAGGATTAATGTGGGCCCTTGATTTTGTGAAAGCCATGTAAACATTAAAAGTATATGAGGCTTATTCTGGGCTGTTAACTAAAGTTTTCTCATTTTCATGTCTCAATCTTTTGTATTATTCATTAATTCCTAGTTGTTACTAATATGAAAAATATGTTGACCTACTACACTCTGCGGCCAAGAAATGTGAATTCTGAAGAACTATATGTGTTCTTTTCTCCCTATAAATAAGTCTCTTGAGTCTCTTAGGATATAGCTATTTTTTTTAATGTTGATTTTTGCATTGAAATCTCGGTTATTAAGGAGTAATGTATGCTTACTTTAATGTTAAAAAGAGAATTTTGTACTCATTGTTCTTAGAAAAAAGTAATTGTACTTTGCCTTTACTTACATAAATGCATTTTCATTGTAGAGGTTAGATGATCCAGTATATACTCAGAAATCGAATATTTAGTACCTTACATTTATTAAATTGACAAATTAAGATCGTTTAGTTATGATTTGTAGTTGCTTACCTTGCAGTTCTTTCCATCAAGACTTTGTGGGTTATATATGCTCTCAAGCCTTAAAAAGATGATGCTAGTGAAGAGAATGAAGACGTATGGACATTCCTTACTGAGGGGGTTGTCGTAAAATTTTGTACAAAAATGGAGTTTTATAGAAGTTTTTGTATAGTGTTTTAGATGGTAAAATTAAAATTATTGAATGTAAGTTTGTTAGTTGACTTGGTTTATTATTAATAAAACTATGTCAATTTTTTTTTTGGAGTATTAACATGTAGTAGCGGATAAATTAATTATACGAATACATATACATATAAATATATACAGGTATAGGCGCATAGCCGTATGCGTACATTATAGCACGTGTATTAATGAGCCAAGCCATGTCATCAAAATTAGCCAAATTTTATTTTTAAAAAGCAGAGATGAGAGACCTGTTATCATACATAACATATCTCTTATATACAACAAGAGACCTGTTAGGTAAGAAAACAGGTCTCTTTGCCTTCTAAAATTTATAGAGTTAGTACAACGAAAGAAACCTGTTATCTTACTCAACAGGTCTCTTATTTATCACAAAGAGACCTGTTCTATTTACCAAGTCTCTTTATCAAAGAGACCTGTAAGCTAGAGACCTCCTCTAAAGTGATCTTTTGGTCAATTTTAACAGGTCTCTTAGTGTCACGGTCCGGGAGTTTGGACCCCGAAACGTGCGGCGCGCTCTAGCCTTTTGGCGGCAAGAACGCTAGCCTTGAGCGGAAGAGGGGCTTGTGAGCACAAAGCAACACAAGCGGGCAATAGAATCTCAGGAGCACTCACGTCTATCTGGGCGACGGAGTGCGGGTGGTCGGGGCTTGTGACGGCCGATACTTCAAAGCGGGCACAAGCGGGTCCGAACCACGAGTCCTTAGCGCATCAAGTTGGGTTGGAGGGGAGCTAATATGCAAGTAAGACACAATATCTATAAAGGTCTAACAACAAACAAGCATAAAAGCAAGGCAACACTTGGTAGAAGGCTTTAAGATTTCATTAATCATTCGCCCTCTAAAGAGCTTTAAATGACATACAAGGAGAATCCCTAGTGAACACTGATCTGACAGTAACACAATAATGGGACCTCAAGCTAAGAAAACATAACCTAAACTCTAGGAAAGCACTTAAATGGAATCTAATACATCAAAAGGAGTTGGATTCTAACATCCTCCCCCACTTAAGCTGTCGACGAACTCGTCGACTTACAAAAGTTACAATCAAAATTAGAAAACCCTAAACTATCTCAATTTTCGGATGCGCCGTTGGTGCGGCTATCTTCTGGAATCTTATCTGACTCTTGAGCTGGATCTTCTTTGTTGACGAGGAGCTTGTCTCTGGAGTCGCTCGGCTCGAACATCTTGTTGAGAGCTTCATCTCTAAATTTCCTCCTGGGAGTGGAATCTGTTGAATTAAGGGGGACAGCTGCTTCCACCATCATCTGTTGGGGAGCTGCTTCCTTGAGACTGTGGTGGAGAGCTTCAAGTTGTGGCTGGTGCCTCTAAGGTGACCATTTTCTTTGTAATCCCTTGCATGCGCCCTGCGTTGTTTGCTCAACCACTGTTTTTCCTCCCTCTTGGGAGGTTCTTCTTTGGTGTCTCTTAGGTGTCTCTGGGCTCGTCGCTCTTTGCTTCGAACCTTGTGACTGATTCTGGTTTTGGCGGGTGTGTATCTGGGATGTTTCCAACTCCATGGGTTTCATCTCCCGCTTCTCTGGGTTTCTGGTGCGAGCTTGTTTCTTCGATGTTGCCTTCTTCTCAGGCTCCATCACTCGCATTGCCGAAAGATATCGGACTTCTGGTTCTTCTTGAGGTGCTATCATTCTCATAGCACTCAGGCGTCGTATGGAGCCCATCCTATATGTGGGCTCCTCATCGCTGCTAGTCTCTTTTGTGGCCTCCTGAACGGACATGGATGACAATCTCTTTTGGATCTTGTCAAGTTCTTCTTTATGCTCGCAATCCCACCATTTGTGTGGACCTCGACAAAGTATGCAGTTTATTGCCCTTGTGTTTGCCGAGGATGCGCCGGCCCTCGAGTTTCCTGAGTTGTGGGAGGGGGTAGATGTTTGTCTCTGGGCATCACCTCCTCCACTTCTTCTATGATATGTATTAATGGTGTTGGACGATACTCGTGAGCCGTTCTCTGTACCCTTTGGAGAGCTTGGAGACGAACTGTTAGAGCGTGTTGACGTCCCACTTGAATCCTTCTCGAATTGACGACCCTTCCCGACTGAGTAGTCCATCAATCTCTCAGCAGCACACATAGCAGCAGCGAGGGTATCAATATTCTGCCTCAAAATCTCTCGCTGCGCCCATTCCTTTAGCCCGTTGACAAAGTTGAACACACGATCTTTCTCATTCATGTCTGTGATGTCCAACATTATCGCCGAGTATTCCTTAACATAGTTGCGAAGAGAACCCTTCTGGCGGCACTCTTGCAACTTCATCCGTGCAACAAACGCTGTGTTGACGGGGTAGAATTGTTCTTTGAGTTCCTCTTTGAACTCCGCCCATGTATCAATCTTGATCCTTCCTGCTTCGATGTCTGCGTGCTTGGTGCGCCACCACAGCTTAGCATCTTCGGACAAGTACATGATGGCAGTATCCACCTTCTGATCGTCACTTAGTTGACATATTCGGAAGTACTGCTCCATGTCGAAGAGAAAGTTATCAACTTCTTTCGCATCTCTAGCGCCACTGTAGTCGCGAGGTTTGGGCGGCTTTATCTTCGCCGCACCAACACCCAGTGCGTCTCTGCCCACAGCGCGCGTTAAGGTAGCACATTTCTCAAGTGCTTCGTCGGCTTTTCCTTGAACAAATTGCAATTGTTCGCGGAGGGCATCTCTGTCAGCCATCAATTTCACAATTTGCTCGGCTTGCTCGTGTACAATGACTTGGAGCTCGGCCCATTTGTCCGCCTTCTCCTCGAGCCAAGCGAGCCTTTCTTCTACGAATTCCATCTTCGTGTAGCCCTCCTTGGTGCCTACACGGGTTGCTTGCGACGAGGTTTGAGCCTCGGCTCTGATACCAACTGTCACGGTCCGGGAGTTTGGACCCCGAAACGTGCGGCGCGCTCTAGCCTTTTGGCGGCAAGAACGCTAGCCTTGAGCGGAAGAGGGGCTTGTGAGCACAAAGCAACACAAGCGGGCAATAGAATCTCAGGAGCACTCACGTCTATCTGGGCGACGGAGTGCGGGTGGTCGGGGCTTGTGACGGCCGATACTTCAAAGCGGGCACAAGCGGGTCCGAACCACGAGTCCTTAGCGCATCAAGTTGGGTTGGAGGGGAGCTAATATGCAAGTAAGACACAATATCTATAAAGGTCTAACAACAAACAAGCATAAAAGCAAGGCAACACTTGGTAGAAGGCTTTAAGATTTCATTAATCATTCGCCCTCTAAAGAGCTTTAAATGACATACAAGGAGAATCCCTAGTGAACACTGATCTGACAGTAACACAATAATGGGACCTCAAGCTAAGAAAACATAACCTAAACTCTAGGAAAGCACTTAAATGGAATCTAATACATCAAAAGGAGTTGGATTCTAACACTTAGGCTTTTTTTTGTAGTAGTGCATATTACTAAAAATCAATCAGCACACACAATTTAATTATTGACACTAACACATGCCTCAACTATTAACATTACTACGACTTCACTAATTACTAATAATAATTCATTTCATTTCATTCATTAATTGGATTAAGCAATAGACAAGGTTGTTTCCCCATGCTTCATTTCGGAACATCAATAAAAGAAAAACCCCATGCCTCCTTTTGGAAACATCAATAAACATCCAATGGCACACGGGCGCGACTTCGTGGCCATAGCTAGTATGAGATCTCATCTAACTCCTTATAGTTTTAAAAAGCATTTGTAAACAAGAGACTCATAGATCAGACGACCTTTAGAAAGTACACGGCTAATACCCCGTGAACCCCAACCCCTAATTGTCAATACTCTAGATGTGCACAAATCCAGAGTTTTATTGCTCATCCATCTTGCACTTTACGTGATTTACAAGTTTGGATTTGGTGATGACTCAATGCAAAGCAATTCAACTAATCAAACATTTATCATTCAAGCAATTCAAATTTCCAATTCAATTCTTGATTTATTAGTGACAAACAATATTTATTATTAAATCTCTTAACTACCTCGGTGTATAAACACTATGCACCTCAAATCATCAACCTCGTCTTATAAGACTTTAATTCTCCCTTTACTCATTCCATTTAAATAAACATGAACGAGTATTAAAATAATTCATTCCCCATATTCATGTCCCTTTGCCTAAACTCGTCTTGCATAAATAACACTTACAAGAAAATCAATACGCATTTCTCATACATGAATCAAACCAATCATCACATTAATCATCAATCAAACTCACTACCAAACAATTTCATCCAATCTACAAGTTTCCTAACATGGTTCTAAGTTTTCCCAGTCCTTAAACATGCTCCTAAAGTCAATGTTTTGTATCCTTGTACGTACCTTGTGTAAACGAGTTGGTTGACCACTTTAGGAACTAAAAATCGCCTTCTACAAGGTCCTCTGATCTCCTAAACCAAACAATAATAATTCAATCAATACCCAAGCAATATAATTTACGACAATACTAACTTACTTTAAAACCTTCAAAATTCAATTAAACAACACTTTAAAACCTTCTCTTTTACTAGAATTAAAAACTTATATATAGTTCTTTAAGTTTCCCACATAAAAACCTTAAAATACATACTTATTCATGAAATTACAGCTAGTTTAGAGTTTTATAAAAATCTGAAAATTTATTTTACACATGAAATCTTGAAATTATAGAAATCTTTATCACTACATACATTATATAGAAAGTTAGTAGACTTTAAACCCAAAAATTCCTCAATTCAATGTAATTAAAGACTCCAAAAACAATAACCAAAAATCTGAAAAATTTATTCTTGCAATAAACTTTAAAATTTCAAACTTTATAATCATAAAATAACCACAACCTTTGTTTAATGAAATTAGAGACTTGAAACACGTGAAATCAATACAATTTAAACCCAAGATTAAAACTTTAATAATTTGAAAATTTATTTTAAACATTAAACCTTCGCTAAAAATCAAAAACTGTCCGAGAACCATATTTAGAGACTTGAAACACGTGAAATCAATACAATTTAAACCCAAGATTAAATCGTTGTTTACATACGAAAAACACTATTTTAGTGTAAAAATTGGATGAGTTAGAATCTAAACGTGATTAAAACGTGATTAAAAAAATAAGAACGGAGATCAGAAGTTGATTACGGAAAACTGAAAATTTGTTTTTATGCTTAATTAATCATTAGAAATTTAATAGGAACAAAAGACCCAAATTAATTGATCATTAGAACCCTAAAATCCCAATTTAACTAAATTAAAACCCTAGGTTTAAAATTACAAAATCTTAAAATTAAAACAACAATTATAATCTGAAATTATTAGTTTAAAATATCAAAAACATGATTTTGATACTAAATAAACTAATTTCAAGCAATAAAAACCAAAACCCAAAAGTCTATTACATAAGCTTTATGAAAATAATAAGAAATAAAGGAGGAAGAAAATAAGACTAACCTTTTTGTGTGGAGAAAATTTGGGGATTCATAGGGTATTTATAGGAGAGAATTGTAGGGTAAAATTGGACCTCATGAAAATAATGGGCCAATTAAATAAACAAATAAATTAGACTTTGTTTTTATGATAATGGATTGTAGGATATAGGTACATAAAATAATTTAGCTTAAAATATTTTTTTTACCCAAATTCTAGAAAAATACAAATAAATATTATAAATAAAATAAAATTTTATTTATAAAATATTAAAAAATATCAATCACACCCAGTCAACAAACATGAAAATAAAGGCGTTCTCACTTCTCGCTATTGTTCACTTGTGAGAAACGAGAAAAACATCGTTCATTTCATGACTTCGTATCGGGGTTTACCAAGTTTTAGGACAAATGATGATAGTACTTGACTCCAAATGATAGTAATTGACCTTGATGACAATATTTAATATTGCAATTAGTGCATTACCCAAATGTGTGGCATGCACAATCAGCTAAGGTACTGAACCAAATACACTTCTGTCTTCTTCCTTATTTGCTTCCTTTCATTTTCATCCCAGAAAAATTTTCATATAAATTTCTCTCATTCTTAATTCTCTCTAATTTCCCAATTCAACAAGTCACTTTTGCATCATACCCACCACTAATTTTTGTTTTCCAGATTGTTTCTGCTGTTTTGCTTGCTCAATTATAATTGTAAGTTGCCTTTCACTAACTTAATTTACTGTTTACTTTGTTAATTTTGCTGCAAATTCTTGTTTTACTTGTTAAAGGGTAATCCTTTTTTTTTTTCGTGCATTTTCTGTTGTTTTCTTCATCCTATCAGAAGGAGGAAATTAGGATGTTTGATGCAACTGAGGAATTGGTTGGTGTTTGTTAATTGTATTTGGTGTTAATTGTTGGGGGTTTCGTGCTGGTGGGGTTTGTAAATTGTGCAGGAGGAAGTGATTAGGTTGAGCGATGGCGACGGGGATAATTCAAGCTCAAGTTTGCCATATTAGGAACAAGGATTATCATTTGGGTTTTGCGAAACATGTAGATTTTGTAAAGATTTCAAGTATCAAGAGGGTTAAGCCTTCAAGAAGTAAATTGTCGGTTATTAAGAGTTCGAACCAGGGATCTGATATTGCTGAGCTTCAGCCTGCATCAGAAGGAAGCAGTCTCCTAGGTAAAACTATTCTGTCAGTCTATTGCAGTGACAAAATGAATTTTCTTAAAATCTGGCTCTTTGAATGTCATATGTGATTCCATTTTTGACAGAATGAAATTATAGAGATGATTTGTTAATTCTTTTGGTTTACCACAGTATAACTTGTTTCGAACATATTATTCACTTGCATTGAGAACAAGACTGATTGCAGAAGAATTTCCTCTGGTGAAATCCATTGATGCATTACTTTTTAAGTTTGAATAATTGCAGATGACTTTGCAGTAATATCCTTTTCAATTATGTCAAATGTATGGCTATTCACCATAGTTTTTGTTAGCTTTTGTTTTCTAAAGGTCTTGGTAGGAGAAAAGAAAAGAGTGTAGTGTGCATTGCTTAACTCTTTTATGTAACTTCTAGGAACATATAAGTAACAATGATGCAAGATTGTCCTAACATTTTACGTCTCCGTTTCACAAGAGAAAGGATGGAGGGGAAAGAAATATGTATGAATTTTGAGTCTAGTTATCCCTTACACGAACCCATTGCATACTTTTTCTGTAAATATAACATCTATGTTGAGGGTATTAAACTGATCTGCCGTTGAAAAGTTAAGATTGATGTCGTTTTCCCAACACTGATTTAGTTGGTGTGTCTTGAATTTGGATGCAGTACCTCGGCAAAAGTATTGTGAATCTCCATATAAAACTGTGAGGAGGAAGACATGCACAGTGATGGTGGGAAATGTGGCCATCGGAAGCGACCACCCAATCAGAATACAAACAATGACAACGACGGATACTAAAGATGTTGCTGCAACAGTTGAACAGGTTCCCTGCCACTATACTATTGTTGTTTAATATTAGTATGTGGCCAGTTTGAATAAAATATCTTATATTGGAAAGATAGATCTCTTATGTCGGTGGATATTGTTCCATCTGCTGGACTAATGGAGTGAATGTTTGTCTTGAATAATCTAGTACTTGTACTACCTCTGATTCATATTATTTGCAACAAATGAGTTTGCATAGACTGAGGCAAATTTTGTCTATGAGTGTTAAATGGAGAAGAAGATAGAGATGCTTGTGATAGAGAGATAGAGAGAAACGACTACTTAAAAAGGAAAGAAAGCATTTGTTGCAAAGAATATGAAACATCTAATTTTGACAATGCAAATAATATGAAACGGAGGCAGTAGTTGTTTTTTGACCTGTTTGTATGTCAGCTGAGAGATGAGATAGTACAGGTGAGGTCAGTTCAATAGTTGGTGAGAAAATAAATATTCCTATCTTTTATTTTTTCATATCTCTGATCACAGTCCTCAATCCTTTATCTAGTGATGGCTTAATGTATTTCTTTGTCAGTTGTTTGAAAATTGTGTTGAATAAAATTTTCAATTGTGGCACCCAAGGTGTTCAACATTTGGAATTCAAGAGCACTTAGTTAAGAAAGCCGATTGTTGGAGCAGTAGCCTTAAAATTTTTCTTGCTAATCTACCATTGAATTCATTAATAATTTGAGCAAAACTAATACGGGGTGCATATGATACACTAAGTGTCTTTTCTGAAAGTTCTATCCTTTTCATGGTATTGTGCTCTGGTTTGTCTTCTTGACTTAAAATCTATCATGGCCACTAACAAATAATGAAAATTAAGTTCAAGATACGAATATAGTTGGCCAAAAATCCTATTTTTTTTTTTAAAAAAATTCTATTTACGCATAGGGTGCAGATTTCCCGTAGTGATAGTCAGGCTTCACTCATGTATAAATTTACTTGGTCTACTTTGAGTTTGATATACAAATGGCTAGAAAGACATGAAAAACTTTGAAGTGTCGTGTACATATTGATGGCCATTGAAGATTCTGCACTCGTTATATGAGTTAGAAAATTTTCTTTGGTTCTTAGAGCCGGTCTTTTTTCCTCACTTTTAATGGCAGGTCATGAAAATTGCGGACAGCGGAGCTGATATTGTTCGAATAACAGTGCAGGGAAAGAAAGAGGCTGATGCTTGCTTTGAAGTTAAGAACACGCTTGTCCAGAAAAAGTAAAGCTTCGCTTCTCTTAATTTTCCCTAGTTTTGGTTGTGTAATCTGTTCAGTTTAGATCTACGATTTGATTTATATGGAATTATTTATGAACTTGCTTTTATTTATTATTTATGTATTTTTTACAGCTACAATATTCCCTTGGTAGCTGATATTCATTTTGCTCCTTCTGTTGCATTGCGTGTTGCTGAATGCTTTGAAAAAATTCGTGTCAATCCTGGAAACTTTGGTATACTCTCAGCATTGGTCCTGTAATTATAGTATTCGTATGTAAGCCCCATAATCTTGATTAAATAATTTACTTTGTGGTCATTGTGCCAGCTGATCGAAGGGCCCAGTTTGAGACTCTAGAGTATACAGATGAGGATTATCAGAAGGAACTTGAGCATATAGAGCAGGTACTCATGCAATTGTCACCCAAAACATCCACAATAGAACAAAGTTAGAAAAATGAGGGATGATAACTTTTGTTTTCTAGATGAAAAGTTTATGAAGATTGTAAGTTCTACTCTGAAAGTTGTTGATGCCACTGTCTATTATGTTATGTTTTGTCTAAAGTTAATGTAATTTGGTTGCATGCATATCAATCCACCATTGTTGGGTGTGCCATCTTTGATATTTCTCAAGGGAACGATCAATATAGTAATAAGGTGCAGTGCCATAGACTCATAGATACTTTTTCAAAGATCTATGTCTCAATTCTTGAAAGCTTTCGTTGGAGGGAGGTTAGGGAAGTCTAAGAAGATGTCTTTCAGAGCTATTGTTATTTATCTTATTTTAAGATATGAATATTGTTTTTTATCTTATCTTTGTCTTTGAAGATGCTTTAGACATGTGTATTGGAATAATAACAAAGATAATAGAAATATGAATTAACCTGCTTTATACAAATAAAAGCAGTAACACCACCTAATTGGATTTCCCCATGGGTTGGGTCTGAGGAATTCTAAATGCACGGTGACAAGTGCATTCTTTTGTCCAATCCTACTTTCTAATAACAGGACTTATGCACAACTTACATTTCAAGATTTAACATTTAAATTTCAAACCAAGATTTAAGCTTTGATAAACGTATATATAATACTTCACATGTGAAAAATCATTGTAATCATAGAATTGCTGTTTATTCAGTTTTCTTATATTGTGGTTTTGTTTGTATTTATTGGGATTAAGTCTTTAGTATTGTTGTTGTGTTAGCATTTTGGTATTGTTTTTATTATGTTAGTGTATAGTACTTCCTATTTTTCGTTTACTTGCAACACAACTTCCTGGTACACAGTTCGAGGAAGAAGAGAGAGAAAATTCAGGGAGTAGGACAACTTCATTTAAAATAACCTAAATACCAATAAAGGGGTTGCGTTATTAAGGTTTTAAGTTTTGTAAATTAATAAGTTGTCCTCTTACCTTCTTTATCCTCTTTCTTAAACTGTGTGCCAATTGCCAAGGGGGCTGGGTTGCAGGTAATTTGAAACAGAGGAAGTACTTGGTAAATTCACAATAGCATCAAATTTGTTCTAAGATATTAATTCATATGGATGATTCTTCTGTTTTCATATTACTCAAAATTGTTCATGGCAGAGGATAAGAATAGCCTAATATGTTGACTTTACTCTTTGTATCTCAACATTATTCCAGGTTTTTACTCCATTGGTTGAGAAATGTAAAAATTACGGCAGAGCAATGCGTATTGGGACAAATCATGGAAGTCTTTCTGATCGTATTATGAGCTACTATGGGGATTCTCCACGTGGAATGGTAAGCATCACATGCTGTTATGTATTCATCCGTAGTTTGGTATAGAGTAAGACTAGGTGCTGGATCAAAGTGAACTAATCTAATGTCGAGGTTGGCCTTATTTCTTTTTATTCATTTATTTTTTCCGCCTATGACTTTGAAACAGGTTGAGTCCGCCTTTGAGTTTGCAAGAATATGCCGGAAATTAGACTACCATAATTTTGTCTTTTCCATGAAAGCAAGCAATCCAGTTGTCATGGTTGAAGCTTATCGGTTATTGGTTGCAGAGATGTATCTGCAAGGATGGGATTATCCATTGCACTTGGGAGTCACAGAAGCTGGCGAAGGCGAAGATGGTAGGATGAAATCTGCGATTGGGATCGGAACCCTTCTTCAGGTACAGAATGAGAATATTTTTGTTGCTGATATATGTCCTCCCACTGAAAGATTAATGTCATCAAATTTCAGTGGTATCAAGGAATTGATATAATTTAAGGAGATGCTTTTTTTTTTTTTTTTAATTTTTTTTTATGTATATATGATATATCCATTGTAAAATAAAATTTACACTTATTTAGCCAGCTCAAAATGAAGGGAACTTCAATAAGTTTAGATTACTTGTTGCTTAGGTGCATTGTACTGAATCAAGGTGAATTAGTTTTATCACAGATATTTGCTTCCTATGTGCTTTCTTTACTTTTAGCAATTTTCCAAAGGTATTATTAACTTAAATACTGTACTAGTGTGCTGGACTGTTCTCTACTGAAGAGCAAGGTTGTTAAGTATGAGATTCCATCTCATTTCATTATTTCAGCAACGAACTGTATTCTTTATCCCTACACTCTTTGTATCTATTCAATGAGTTGCAATATATGAGATGTTTATTGTCACAACTCTTAGGAGATATTAATTCTGTAGGATGGCTTGGGAGACACAATCAGGGTCTCATTAACAGAAGCCCCAGAAGAGGAAATAGACCCCTGCAATAGGCTGGCCAACCTCGGAATGAGAGCAGCTGAAATTCAACAAGGAGTGGTAAGATTAAAGTTTTCTGGGGTTGATTTGATGCTAGGACAGTGCAAAGTTTGAATATATAATAAAAACTCTGTTTGTGGCTATAATTTTCTTCCAGGCACCATTTGAAGAAAAACATCGGCATTATTTTGAGTTTCAACGCAGAACCGGTCAATTGCCAATTCAAAAAGAGGTCCTCTTAAGAATCGTTTTATACGTTATCACAGTCTTTAGTTACTATTTCATTCATTATCTGAATATGTTTTCTTTTGTTGTGCATAGGGTGAAGAAGTGGACTACAGAGGTGTACTTCACCGTGATGGTTCTGTTCTCATGACTGTTTCCCTGGATCAATTGAAGGTGAAATTCTCCATCAGATATGTTATTCTGTGTTTGTTTGTTTGTTTTTTTTTTTAATAGTGTCTTTGTGTATATTTTAGGAGTATGTATATGCTCATTAGTTTTAGTTGTACACTGTAATAATTGTTCTGTTACAAGTCTATGTTTAATCTATAAAAGTGCTTATTTGGGTCACTCTTGACAATTAGTATATGCCATTTATCAGGTATCTCTAGTATTGTTGGACTTTGTCCTTTGTAATACTACAATCATGTAGCTGCGCTGTAGTTTTATTTATATTCCATGATTATTTTTGTTTGGTAGGATAATTGTGTCATTTTTTCTCATAAACTTATGCACTCATCTTTTAAACTGTAAGCATTTCATTAAATCCTTTGTGATGTGAAAAATGTGGGTTCTAAGGCCTTATCTGTATACTTGTAATTATTGCTTCGAAATGTGGTTTGATTGTCCCAGATACTAAATTCCAGAACCTTTTATAAGTTCATTGAGTTAGAACTTAACAAACATTTCGTCAGCTACTTTGAATCCTTAGTTCTAATCATGTTCATTGTATTTAATTTCAGACGCCAGAACTCCTTTACAAGTCCCTAGCTGCAAAGCTTATTGTTGGCATGCCCTTCAAGGTAAATTAGAACTGAAATTTGAAATTTAATTACTCAGGCCAAAAATGATTGCTCTACTAATTGCCTGATAACTTTTATAATTCCTATGGTAGTTTCCTGACCATATGTCTGTCAATTTAGGATCTGGCCACTGTAGATTCCATTTTACTGAGGCAGCTTCCCCCAGTAGATGATGCTGATGCAGTAAGCAGTCACCTTTTTGGCTCTTTATTTTTTTCTTTAGTTTGTTAATTCGATCAGCTCAAGAAAGCGTCAATTTACAACAAGTTTTTTTAATGCAAATCAGTGACTTGGTCTGCTTTGCCTTTTATGATTAGCGGCTAGCCCTCAAGAGATTGATTGATATAAGTATGGGGATTATAACCCCTTTGTCTGAGCAACTTACGAAGCCCCTGCCTAATGCAATTGTCCTGGTGAACCTCAAGGAGTTATCAACTGGTGCACACAAGCTTTTACCTGAAGGTGGTTTTTTTTTTCTCCCACCTCATCCCCCCACCCTTCTGTTCTTATTTCTTTGTATATGCTGATTTTCATGAATTGGAGTATTCCATTTAACTGCAAGATTGTTTATTTTCCAGGAACGCGCTTGGTTGTGTCTTTGCGGGGCGATGAACCTTATGAAGAATTGGAGATTCTTAAAGACATAGATGCTACAATGATTCTGCATGAACTGCCTTTCAGTGAAGAGAAAGTCAGCAGAATCCATGCAGCTCGAAGGTATCTTCTTGTTCGTGAGCTACATTATTATCTAAAGAAAACTTGACTGACCTTTCTAAAAACAAAATAGTATTTAGCAAATCTATCATTTATGAAGTCTGATCAGCAGAGCTTGTGTAATAAAGAGTGAGACAATGCAAAAGGCAATCACAAAGACAAGTAAACTGCCGTAGGATTAATAGAGAAGAAAGATACAGTAGAGTATAATCGGAGAGAGGAAAATCTGTTCGCAAATGAGGAGGAAGAGAGAGACGGTACAAAATCTGGCTTCTATTGAAAAAGCCTTATTGATGCTTTGGCTTTCATAGTTAACTCTCTTTTTCTAGTAGATAAAAAAATTACATGATTCATAGCTGCTATCTATACGTGAAAGAGTGAAAGGGTATTAATTCGGCTATGTGATCTGAAATGTATGTATAGCAGGCTAGCTTCTTTGTTTTTTGGCGAAAGAAAATGGAAAAAAGTTTTAAGGCGTCAATTATGCAAAATTTTAAATTAAGGATTTTACTTCTCATTGCTGCATTTAAGTTGGTTGTTGTTCTTGTGCCAGAAATCCGGAATGTCAGTGTGAAATTTGTTTGGGCCATAATCCTAAGTTGAAATCTTGCAAATGTTAACTGTGACATACGTTGTTGGTGGGTAACTGAGTACAAACTCTTCTGTATTTTCAATACTGTAGACAAGTCATTGGTGGGTGATTATTTAATAGTTAATTTTATAGGTGTGACCCTGGGACATAGTTTGGTTTGTTTGAATTTTACCTGATATTCAAGAGTCAATATCTTGTATCTTGTTATGTTTCAGTTACCAATAACTATTATCCCTTGCACATAGTAACTATATGAGGATGTGATTCTTGAAATATGTGAAGTCCTAATATAATCCCTATGACTTTGTCATGATTATTTATTGGTTGAACGGTGTGGCTATGGTGTTATGAATGTCTCGTAATGAACTGTATGGAGGCTATGGACTCCTTTCTTAGCGGTATATCTCTATCTTAGCTACAAATTGATCAATCACTTAGTTAAATTTGACATGTGTGCGCATTTCAGAATGAACTCAATTGGTTCAAATTTTAACTGATGCAGTCATGTATTACAAATCAGGCTTTACTGTATTCCTTTTGCTTTACTTCTCTGGCATCATGGGTCACAAGATTAAATGGGCTAAGTTGCTACAATTTGGTACTACAATTTGCTAGTTGTATATTGTTTCATATACTGAGTAATATTATGCTTCGATTCTTTATTCCAGCTCCAGCATTTATGCTAGATATGTGACAGTCTAGATGGGTTTTATAACTTGAACACTTCCTTTTTGGCCATCTGTTGGAATATTGGTACTTTAAAGAGTCATTAAATCATAAGCTCTTATCTTTGGATTCTAATGAATGTGTCATCATGTTTGTAAGGTAAGAATTTATCAGTGTAGACTCATTGGTCCATTGCCACATATGAAACTCATATCTGAGTTTGAGCTTCATATCTAATGCCACTCTTTTCCTACTGTAACCTTTGTTGCCCTCTTTCCACTCTCATTTCACTATTAGAGATCTGGGTTCATCATTTTAGATGTTCACATCATTGCAGGCTATTTGAGTACCTATCAGATAATTCTTTGAACTTCCCTGTAATACACTGCATCCAGTTCCCCTCTGGGATTCACAGGTATTTCATAATACAATTTCTAATTTGAAAGCACCATTACAAGATTCCTCTTCTCATGTTTTCTCTATTGTCTAATTTTATGTTTTCTATCAGGGATGATCTAGTCATTCATGCTGGTACCTATGCTGGATGTCTTCTCGTAGATGGGTTAGGAGACGGTGTACTCTTGGAAGCTCCTGGCCAAGACGTTGAATTTCTGAGAAACACATCTTTTAACTTGCTTCAAGGTTGCAGAATGAGAAATACCAAAACGGTAAAGTTTATGCTCTTTTGCTTTAGTACTTTTTAGTTAGTTTCCATAGTTTGTAGAAAATTGAAGGCAATTTATGTTTTTGTTCCTTGGTCCAGGAATATGTGTCTTGCCCATCCTGTGGGAGGACACTTTTCGACCTCCAAGAAATAAGCGCACAAATAAGGGAGAAGACATCGCACTTACCTGGTGTTTCTGTAATTTTCTAAAACTCATCATCGAATGATGCTTGTACGACTATCAAAATAAAAAAGATTAAGCAGTCAAAATTTATTTTTTGAGCGATCTGGTTTGTGCAGATTGCAATCATGGGTTGCATTGTGAATGGTCCTGGGGAAATGGCTGATGCAGACTTTGGATATGTTGGTGGTTCTCCTGGAAAAATTGACCTCTATGTTGGCAAGGTATGGCAATGGTTGAGACTTGAGTTATTTAGTTACAGAGTACTTCATATAATTCCTCTGTGGAATCCTTCTCAGTGAGGTTGCACAGTGTTACATCTCTTTTTACCGGCATCTCGAAAATCCTTCTTGATGGAACATACTAACAAACTTTATATACAGTTCTTACTCTTGTTGGTCCTGCTTATGGCCCAGGTTTGGGTTAGATGTATGTGGCCTTGGACCTAGAATTTCCAGCATCCTCTTGTCATTTTGTCACTGAAATGTAGCTTTTGTTTTCAATGAATAATAAAAAAATTTCTTATGTTCAAATGCATACAATTCCCAATTAAGCCCCTAGTCATGTTATGAACAAAAGCCTCTAAGTAGTTGCATGGGTCAGAATTGTCAGTTTCTGTGTTTTCAACCCTAGCCTGGCCCCGTTGTGGGAGTCCTTTGCTTGGGGTTTGTTTACATATTACTCCTATAGTTCGAGTAGCCAGACCTTGTATGAGCTATGAAGTAATTTATCACATGCAATATATAAGAGGCCCTCCAATGAACATGGAAAAATAATCATCTGAACTGAGACCAATTTAACTGCTTGATAATTTAACAAAGGGGGACTGAACAAAAGATTGCAAGGTGTAAACGATAAAAACGTTTAGAAGTGGATAGTTGCTGCTTCAGAGGTTAAAGCTATGCTGCATCTCTTTTTTCTATTCTGTCTTCTGTTTCTTCTACTTGTTCACATTTATGATATTGTTGTGGCTCTTCCCTATACATATGTTACTCTATACTATTCTTCAAAAAGCTTGCTGTATAAATTTTCTGCTGGCTTGCACATTATTACATAACAATTAAATTGAGTAAATAATTAGTTTATAACTCTGCAAAACAATTCCCATTTCTTGCAGACGGTAGTGAAACGAGGAATAGCAATGGAGCAGGCTACAGATGCTTTAATCAATCTAATTAAAGAGCATGGTCGTTGGGTGGATCCTCCAGTGGAAGAGTAGACAAACAATTATTGAGGATTTTTTATAGGATTTAGAATCATGCAAAAAGAAAGCAATTTTCAGAGTCCCATCCATATTGTAGATTAACTTATAAGAATATTTGCCTGTGTCATTTTTGGGGGGCATATTACAAAGTATAAGGAAAATGTCAAAATTGTTCTTGCTGTACAGGCTCTTATATATGAATGTAATAATTTAAATAATACACAGTTGCATTACATAAATTTGTAGTCTATATATTTGTATATATGTATCTAATTATTGGTAATTTGGTACGTAAAACTAATTGTGAAACTATTCTATAATCATAAGAGATTGGAAAATTGAGAATCATGGACAACCATCCTTTAAATTGGTGTCAAAGGAAGCCTACACTGTGAATCTCTTCTTCAGTATGTTAATTGTGAAACTATATATGCAACATAAAAACCACTTGATGAATGCACTATATGATCATGAGAGGATATCGGAAGATTGAGCCTCAAGGGCAACCTTGATGAATACATCCTCCAAAGTGGTGTCTGCAAGACCCCATGCTTGGACTGTGAATCTCTTCTTCAGGTTCTCAACTGCCTTGAAAACATCAGAAATCCGAATTTCATGTTTGGGGATCTCAAACTTCTGGGTTCCTGATATGTGGTATATCTTTTGAGCATTTTGAGAGAGGCCTCTCACCATTGTTTCCACTTCTGCATCATGCTCTGCAGAGGTTGTCATGGTGAACACAAAGGACCCTCCATATCTTCCTTTCAGCTGCCATTTTACAAAAACAACACACTAGTTATGTATCAGAGAGAAAAAATTGTTGTAAGAAACCCTGATGATGAAAATGTCAATAAATGAATCTCATAATAACAAGGTCCAGCCCGAGAAGGTAACTATGTCCTGTGACTGATGTACCACAAATCAGAGGAAACTAACTACGTCCTGTGACTGATGTACCACCAATTAGGGTTAACTATGTTCTGTGACTGAACTCACTGAAGTTTATACTCAAGCCTCGAGCCTGATGGATCTTGTTGTGGGACTGGAGGGCACATTTGTTGTTTGAAAAATGTAGTGCAATCTGCTCCAAACTTGTCTCACTTATGAAGTCACCAAGACTTCAGAAGTTCAGATCTATTACGTGAAGCTGCTAAAATCCATTCAGCACAAAGGAAATTATGTAAAAGACTTATTCTTAGAATTATGAATTCAGTGCTGAATTGTGGAGGGCCATGCCTTTGTACTAAAACCTTAAATAATATTTGTATGACAATAATAAACAATGAAAGCTAAACTAGAAAGAAATATATGAAAAACCTTTAATTGATTAGTGATCAGAAAAACATAATTTTGAAATTTAGTTTCTTTAAAGCAACCAACACCCCGGGTGTGAGATATGCTGGTGTTGGACCATAAGGTGTTTGCGGAAATTCTGGGTTAGGCATGAGGTTTATAGTACTGGGCTCATAACCTTTATAACGACGTTTACTTGTCATATGCAGACCTTCTGACACAGCTACACTAGTCAAATGTGTGGGTCACTTGCTCCACACACACGTTGAAAACAAGGCCTCTCCATTTGCTTGGATACATGATGATGTGCTCTTTGTGTCTAAATGAGTTGAAAGAACAAAGACAGAAGCATACTTTATAGAGTAATATTATTGCTTTGAAGGAACGCCTTGCAGGTGCTAAAGCTTTTTGTAGAGCAGCGCACAATATGTACTTTGCTTTGTGGATGGCTAAAGGAGTTAACATGTGACAAGTTGCTATAAATATTAGGCCATTTGGAGAAATTCCCACCACTATCCTGTCCTACAGCACTATTATTTCTAGTTCAACAGATTTCGGCTCCATAACTAAGCACAGGGAAAAATTAAGTACTTTTCTGGACTTCATTTAAAATCCTCTAAATCAGGGTACAACGGCGATATTGGCTCTAAATAAAGGTACTACGATAATTTTGGCATTAATAAGTTATTGACATCAGAAGTAGAGATTTACCTGCTTAGGGCCCCCAATACATTGCAAGCTGCCATCAACAAAAATGCCAATCCGATCACACAGAACTTCTGCCTCTTCCATAGAATGTGCTAAAAGAAGAGAAAAAACAGAGAATATTAGAGATCATATTCAGAAGATTAACCATTATGGTCCAGATATATTAAAAAGCATACTCAAAAAAACCAAACACTAGGTTAAAAACAAAAATATAGGATGTGTGTTACTCGTCTAGTACATACACGATAGATGTATATAAGAGTTTGAACAACCAGCAAAAACTTAGTAGGAGCTTTCTTGCATACATAACTGCAGAGAGAGAGAGAGAGAGAGAGAGAGAGTACTTGTAAGAATAATTGCTCTATCTTGTTTTGCTTGCTTCACAACATTCCACAGATTATTTCTTGAAGCAGGGTCTAATCCAGTACTTGGTTCATCCATGTAAACAACCTTTAATAAGTAACAGTATCATTTAGACCACCTCAAGTCATAAGAGTATTAAGAGGTACAAGAAACAGAGTCATGGGAACAAAAAAACTAACCTTAGGGTCACCGATCAAGGAAATAGCAACACTAAGCCTCCTTTTCATTCCTCCACTATATTTTCCCGCGAACTTGTCAGCAACACCGCCATGATATAAGTTGACACTTTTTAAAGATTCTTCAACTGCCTGCAGTAACATAATCACATCAACACGAAGAAATTACATTCAAGAGGGAAGCTTTGCTAGTCTCCCCATACCCACCTTATAATTTTAGACCCACCTAAGAGTTCTATACTGACCAAATATGAAGGGGATGGATACATAATTACATATCCACCTTAGTAGGTATTAACAACCACTCTTACCACCCAAGTGGATGTCAACTACATATCCAACATCCATACCTACCCAAGCAGGTATAAACCTAAATTTACAACCGCTCTAGGCTCTACCACCCGAATGGATATCCACGCTTATGCTCACATATTATCTGCCTATTACCCATCCAAATTCAACTGAGGAGTAAATAATTTTTGAAAAATTATACAGTATATAATAGTTGTGGATACATGGTGGGGTTCAAGCAGGCAAGTAGATGTGGGGCGGGGTGGGAAGATATGGGACGGGTAGAAATTTTTAATTTATCACTTATTACCCGTGGCGGATATGAACTTTTGATATTCATACAGCCATACCCGCCCCCTTACCAACCAAAGTCAAACCATACCCGCTCTAATTGGGGTGGGTATGATGCAGAATCCATAAAATTGTACCAACTTGCCATCCATACTTGCAATGACACTAAAATTTCAACTAGCAGTTCCACACACAAAACATAATCTGTAACAATGATGTTGCTTTGATAGAACAAATGATGGGCTTGCTTGCATTTCTCACATAACACTCCAAGTCCCACATTGGCGAGAAAAATGATTGATTTAACCATATCTGGCCGTCCTAGTAAAGCAACAAGGTCTTCTATTTTAGGATTATAGCTGTTTCTTTTTTTTCCTATGGCCCTAGGGCTAACTAGAAAAACACCAATCCCACCAAAGTGTTTATTTTGTAAAAGTTGTTAATCTAACCTCTTGAGTCTAGGATAACATATTAACAAGCTCAATCACAACAAAAACACACACACACACACACACACACACACACACACACACACACAAAGAGAATACTAAGATAATTGATATGGGATGTATTTCAGGATGCGACTCTTCTATCCTTTCAGATGTTTCATCAAGAATGCATTCGTATTCTTAATCAAGAAACATAGTATTCAAGTCTTTTGACCACCTAGATTCTTTTCATAAAAGTTTTGCCAAAAACCAACATGTCTACAAGTAATACATTGACCTGCATTGCTGCCAAAAAAACTGACCTGCATTAAGGCAGAACCTTTCAGGTTCTTAAGGCGGCCATAAAATATCAGGTGCTCTCTTCCAGTTAATGTCTCCCAGAGTAAGCTAAATTCAGAAGAGTGAAAAGGCATAATCCATATCTGTAAACATTTGGAATACAATTGAAAAAAATACATATTTAACAAGGATTAAAGACCAAAAACATACTCATGCTGGGGGCAAACACCCATGCTGGTATATATTTCATTCATTTGATAACGAATGTCTGAACCCTCAACATATGCTGCACCAGATGTCGGCTTTGTGAGTCCAATCATCTAAAGAAATAGAAAACGGACATTAACAATCATTTATTCCATTCTGTAAACAATCTGTCCATAATAAATCTCAGGTCCTTTATTATTATATATTTATGCTTAATATATTTTGTTATTCCCAAAATAAACCTCATGTCCTTTAGTATCGAAATTTGCTGGACACAAGAGCAAACAATGATAATTGAAATAAAGAATAGGCATGACATATGCCCTTAATAGTGCAGTGTTTTCGGGGTTTTTTTGGTGGGTGGGGGAGGAGGGGGTTTGGAGGGTGGGGGGAGGGTGCTATAAGAAAAGCAGAGACTACAAAGATTCAATCTTATCAGACATAGGTTTTAAAAAGGGATACATAAATAAGAAGTCATTTACATATGTTTCATAAACACAGTGCAATGTTCTCACCATGCTGATGAAGGAGGTTTTCCCAGCTCCATTTGGGCCAAGCATCCCAAAGCATTCACCACGTGGCACAGCAAGAGACATTCCTTTGACTGCGAGCTTTGGAGGATTTCCATCCCTTTCAGGATAGATCTTTCTCAGGTTGTTGCAAATTATGGAAATGTTAGAACTTTCTTCTGACAACAATTGCTCCACCCTCTCCCTCTGTTTGGGAAAGAAAAAATCATGAGCAGAAGTACACATTTAAAAGATCGCAACTAAAGACATCTGTTGATTATTTTCTATTTCTTATTCATCTGTTAGTAACTAAGTAAAGCACATAACACATGCTAGGTGCCTTATACTGTAGTTGCATTCATACTTCAGTATATCTACGAACTCCTTTAATAATAAAGGCCCGTTATTGACAATCTGCATTCGAGTGCTTCAGCAAACTGACATCCAAAATGTGTAAAACTAGACAGGGTCATTCAGCACCTAGGAGAAACATGAACTTAAAGCTTAAAGAAGAGCTGCTAGACGACCAAAACAATGAAATTGGAATTTACATAGCATTGTCATCTTTTTAGTTTCTTTTTAAAGGGGAAGAAAACATAACACCCTAATATTTTTCTATATTTTAACTAATAACCACCCTAAAAGAGACTCAAAAAATGAAGCCGTAAAATAACTAAACTCAAAAGCCAGTATGAAAATTTTTCCCCAAGTTTCAAAACTGTACATATAATGGTAAGAAAGAGAAAGACCTCTTGCACAACATCAGCTTTCTCCATCTCAACAAAGACTTTTGATCCTTGCTTTTGTAAACTATGCTTCTGTGAAACAGAGTTGGACTTTCTCAACAAGCTGCAGAAGAAAAATAGAGGAGTTCTCTTCACACCACTTCCAGATGATACAACTTGATCAACATAGAATGCAATAGGGAGTACGACCAGCCACTCAATAAACATGATGATCATAACTTCTTTCATCCCGTTCATGCTGTCACCCAAATTTCCCCACCGCATACCATGGGTTCCCATATAATCCCCAAGAAAAGAATATTGTCCAAGCTCATATAAACCTCGAAATAGAGAGAATCCAGGGTATAGCTCCATAACAATAATCCATTCCCCTGTAATGAAAAGGACAATACAGAATAGCACAACACATATGAATATAAAGATTAAACAACCAAGAATCAATGCGTGTTCCCAAGTTTGATGAAGCAATATAAACCCACACATTATTTACATTAAACCCAATACGGCTTCTTATGCTGTTAAATGCAATCATACTCAATATTAATCATTAGGCAAAATCACACTCATTGACATGTTTATTTGTATCATTTAAATAGCACAAACTTGATCACTAAATACATTCAATGATATGAATTACTCACTAAAAACACACATTGACAAGAAATTGGTTACTGAAAACCCATTCAACCCCTTTGGTAACCAAGTTTATGTTCCTTTTATATAAAGACAAGTTCATGTCAGTGGTTGTAGACTTGTAGTTGGACCATAGTTCATGTGAATGAGGTCTTATCTTCAAGTGTGTATGGTGTACAATACATTACACATAAATCCACTTAATCCATCACATACATTATGTGTTAATCATAACAACCCCCTACATGTGCTATCAACTTCGTTCTAGAGGAAAAGGGGTTTGACAATGCTAAAGCATTATACCTTGACAGAATAATAGGAATGCACCTACTATTCAGAAAAATGACATATGGCCAAAATAAAGTTGTTGAATATAAACAGAAACAAATATTAACTTACTTGGAAATGAAGTATCTTGAATAAAATTTTGAAATAGAAATCCTCCTAACAGCCCAGTGCCAAACGTCAGTAAGTACCCAACAGCTATAAGAAATTGGTGACAAAACATTAGCACCACAAGAAGACAGTTCAGTAGACTAGTACATCAAAAGAAGGTAGCATCGAGCCCAGGGTCTAACCTCTAGCAGTTAAAACATTCGAGAACAAAGGGGCCACAAGAAATGCCATTGAAATCTGCAAGTTTATATAGATAAAATAGAATACAAATTGGATGCTGTAGTCATTTGTTGTGAAGATTTTTAGTCCTACAGAGAAAACAACACAGGGCATGAGGATCAAATATAGCACAACACTTGCCATGTAATAAATAAATAAATAAATCGAGTTAAGTTGTAATTACCAATAAGGGATCCAAATATCACAAAACATGTCATGTAGATTACAGATAAAGCTAGAAAGTAAGCATAGGAAATTGTCCAATATGGGCCATCACCAAGCCCATGCATTTTCATCATGATACGCAATCGCTGTTGTTTTTCATAAACCAGAGCAGTCAATACAACCTGCACCAATTTACAAAATTCTTAAATATCTTGATGTGAATTCTCAATAAGTTACTGCCAAACATCATGACATAGTTCTTATGTCAGACTGCATGCATAACACCTGGCACTACATGCAGTGTACAGAAACTTAGAATTTGCCATATTGATGGAAATATTTATCTACAAGTAAGCACGTGTGATAAGCCAAATAGTAAGAAAGACAAAGGGGCAAAAGGTAAGGGAATACGCGAAAAAAAAAAAAAAAAGCACGGGCATATGTGATTGAAATCATTTACTAAATAGGAAATGGAACAACTTTAAAATATGGAGGATGTAAAATTTAAGATTCATATTGATGGTCTTTTCCAAGCAACCTGAACACCCTTAGAAACACATTGCCTTCTAAACCTGAAGTTATACTATGCCGGCATCAAAACTGGGTTTTAAATCTCCAGAGAGAAATTAAATGAAAATAAAGAGAGCATTTTCATGCAAACATGATGACAAAGCTACTTTGCACTCTAGATCTGCTTTGTGTTATATAACATTGAATTTGGACTACAGGAGCGATTTAGTAGCAAAACTTTCACCAGACAAGTCAGATGCTGCTAGATGGTGCCCCAATAACATCTTTAATTTGCTTCCCCAATAAAATTTAAGATTCATATTGATGGTCTTTTCCAAGCAACCTGAACACCCTTAGAAACACATTGCCTTCTAAACCTGAAGTTATACTATGCCGGCATCAAAACTGGGTTTTAAATCTCCAGAGAGAAATTAAATGAAAATAAAGAGAGCATTTTCATGCAAACATGGTGACAAAGCTACTTTGCACTCTAGATCTGCTTTGTGTTATATAACATTGAATTTGGACTACAGGAGCGATTTATTAGCAAAACTTTCACCAGACAAGTCAGATGCTGCTAGATGGTGCCCCAATAACATCTTTAATTTGCTTCCCTCAATAAGATATAAGTTCTGATAGTCTCATTACATAATATCCAGTTCAATCTGCTAAAAACAGCTTATATCTTACATTAAAATGGACTTATCAGACATTCTAGACCAATAGTTAAGTATTTCAAACATTATAGAACTATGGCTGCAAGAAAGTAAAGAAACAAAATCCAAGAAGTACTCCAAGATGAATGCTTGTAAGCCAACACTAGCCAATTCCATGCATACTTACCGGAAATAATGCTATAATGACATATGTGAAAAACTGAGCACTGAGAAGAGATGAAATATCAATTCTTAGTCGGGTTCCAGGCTTTGGCATTTCTTTAACATACTCAAGAAGAATTTTTGTACTAGCACCGAACAGACTCTGTAGATAGGCATTAGACACCTGTAATATAAAAAATGAATGTATAAGTTTTACAGGAACAACATCCAAATTGCACATAAAAAGTATAGCTAATTGTAACTTTGAGATTAAGCTAAGTGCAGAGGCTGTTCCCACAATGAGTTCAACTCTTATCTTGGGTGACAATGATTAATTGTACCAAAGCATCAAGTCTCGAGTTACTCAACCCCATAAATAATATTATTATTTTTTTAGAAGGATGTATAGGTAATTAGTAGCTGGTATAAGAAATTGCCATTGCAACTGGTTTACTCTTCAGAATCAATGCTAAATTCATACATACATGCAAAAAACCTTACTCTTGGTTGAATAAAGTGGATTGTAATTATTAGAGAGTCAACATACTACATTAAACATTAGCTACACCCACAGTCTAGAAATAGTTGTCAAATTGTCCCGACTCCTCATTAATGAAGATATAATATGAGTCCCTATAAAATCCTTTTCATTGATTGCATTGTTTTCACAATCTTCCCATCATATAGTCTAAGAAGGTTACATTGGAAAATTCAGAAATATACAATGACTACTTCAAGAAAGGTAACAAATATTTTTGGATGTACCAAAATAGTACGAATGTGAGATTAGATTTTTCTCCACTTTAAAAAGTAAACAGAAACAAACAAGATTAAACAAAAATTAGGGGAAAAAAACCCCAATGTCAAACAGAACAGTTTGCCAAAGGTTAGCAGCAACCCTGAATATTTACATGAATAATTTTCTTGCCATAAAATTAACAACTAAAGTTTTATCCATATCAGATCCATAGAATTCCAACCCTGTATAAGATAGACTGGTAAAGGACTGGACAATTCAAGTCACTACAGTTGAGGGAGGACAAGCTCCAATGCATGGTCTTGGAGTTGGAAACAGGAAAACATAAGAGTGGACTATGATTGGCAAGACCATAATGAGCCAACATACTATAACATTAATAACAGATCCAACAAGTTCAACAAACAAAGAGAAAATCTCAATGACTATAGACTAAAATGACAAGCAAGCAACCGTGAATTCAGAGCAATTACCATATTTATTGAGCGTAGTACACGTAGCAATGCAATTCTAGAAAACCCAGTGTCATTCTTGTATGTTGTATTATACCATATGTTCACATTAAAGTTGTTCATGTCTGAGTTGAGGATATCATATGCTGTCATAAGAAACAAAACATAAAAATGTGCAAAAGAAGAATATCTTGAACAATTAAAGTTGTTAAAGACCTACCAGCGACAAATTCATTTATCTTCCTTTCTGGGTTACCTTTACGGTAACCCTTGTACAGCTCATGATTTATATCAGAAGAACTATTGCGCCATAGAGGAAGACCTGGAGCACATTCTACATCTGTATAAAAGACATCAATTATATATTCAGAATGGTGCACCATAATTCAGGAGGGAAGAGAGAAAAACTGTGTAAATAACATTAGGGAAGTAAGGATTGTACACTTATTATAAAGGGAATTCCTATTTTAGCGCATCTACCATTACCTGAAGGGTCTACATCATTTCAGTCATTAAGTCTTTGTCAGCGAGGGAATCACCAAAAGTACATGGCACCATGGATATTGACAAGTTCAAGATAATCTAATATCGCTTACCATGTCATCCAGAAAAGTATTTTACAAAACCTTGTCACAAATAAATTTCATAATCCTACGTTGAGAAAATTGAAGATGAGTTTTGACTATAGAAAGGATATTGGTGGCCACCAATATTCAGCATACTAGATTGTGAAACTTATGAAACTGTTGGTGCCAAAATTCTCACATCACCTTAATTGTTTCATAGCTATCAAAGAGATGTATCCTTTTTTTGAAGCACAGATGTTCTCTTTCTCTGTAATTTTGTAATTATTGATTGAATATGTAGTTCTATCAAGATGTAGACAGAAATTTTGAACGAATGGTTAACATACAAAATGATTCAATATTATAAACATGGTGTGAGATTGTAAGCAATCTCTCTCCTGAAGATTGCAGGGCACATAACAGATATAAGAATATATCTAGTTGTTGCCCATGCATCATCCATCTCACCAAAGAGTTAAAATTATGACTGAATTCAGTGTTAAAAACAATCAGCTATATAAATCCAAAAGGCTGGTAATACCTTGCTGTAAAGTTGACGATATAATATCTACAGGCAATGAAAATGACAAGCTCAAAAGGCAGAGTGGTTGAACAAAGTACAGCGGAAGGCCTGAGGTGTAAGCAGGATCAAGAAAATTCTGAGTTCCAGGCTTCGAAGCTGATCCCTGAAGCAGTTTAATGCATCAATATTTGATATCCTTCCATAGCAATTAGTGGAGACAGAGTACATGCCTAACCACTTACCAAGACATTGTTGGCCAAACTAAGTAAAAGGTTGGAGGTATTCACAGGGGATGTCAGAAACAGGTTGCTGGCCAAGCCTAGAAAGATCCAAAATCACATAATTAAACCAGGTTCAAAGAAACAACCAGATGTAAAAAATATATATGAAGGAGATATACCTTGCCCCAATGTTTGATTATTCCCAGTCACGAGTACAGTAACAGGACAAGTACCTGTCAGTCTACATGATATACTTGGCAAGTCTGGAAATGTAAAACCATTAGTTCTCACAGCACGACTTTGAGGATCTGGAACTTGAAGCAATGCAGGCCATTTTTGGGGGTTAGGAATAGGACAGCTGGAAGCTTGATCCAATGTCGAATATTGAATCCCACATTCGGTTTTACCATTAACTTGAGCACAACCACATTTGAATTTTTCTTTGCTTAATTCATTGTCTATCACTCGTTGCAACAGAGAAAGAAGAATACAAAGTAAAACCGGGAATATTATGAGACAACAATTCGAACGTTTATTGCGTCTCTGCAGTGTAAAGCCAGGCAACAGCAACGTTAAGAGAGTACTCCCAAGTCACAACATAATAACCATCTCAATTTCAAATAACTCGACATCTAAAGGTTAAGCATTGATAAGAGAGTAGATGTAGGAAGCAAACAGTCTGCAATATTATGCCTACAATATACTTCATACAGAGTCATGGATTATTAAAAAAATCCTGAATATTCTCAAACTCTCAGATGTCATGGATCACCTACCAATTCTAAAATGATCAAAGACTTAAAATGTCACAAAATATTCTCAATTATCATACATTTCACGTATCAGCCACCAATATATACACAATACTCCCATTTTCACTAATTCAGCCACATCTTACAACCATAAGGAATACTTAGCCCCTACCAGCCGAATTCAATTGTCACGTTACTAGTTCAAATTATAATTACACTTATCAACGTGACTATAAAACCCGAAGGAAGAACATAGCAAACTATATTAATATTAACCACACAAACCCAATAACACCACCACCATTAGGTCCATCACCATCAAGAACAATTGCAATAATGCCAATTACACTACATTCAACAAATCTCCATTTAAATTGTAATAATTACGCAAAGTGGCAAATACCCACATAATTTAACAAATACACATGAATTGAAAACACCATAAAAACCCAAATCTGAACCAAATTACTAATGTCCATGAAAAAGGGTACCTGAAAGATTAAGTTTTTCCGGAGAAGAGCATTGGCCTGGGTAGAAAAAGTGGCGCGCCCATGTGAAGGAATTGTCATGGAATTCTGTGAAACTGACAAACTCAAAGTGGGGAGGTGAGTTTGACCGTTATAATTAGAGTTGTGATTTTCTGGGTTTTTAAAATATACTTCCACTTCTCCTACGCAATTTATCTGATGCTCTTTCGGGTAATTCGCGTTGGTACTTTCATATGCTTTAGTATTTTTTTTATTTATTTATTCTTTTAATTATTATTTTTTATTTTATTTTATTTTATTTATTTATTTTTTTGGCGAAGGAGAGGGGCAAAGCCCAAAACAAGCAAACAACAAAACACTAAAGATAAAGCAGAAAACAACTAAAACCGAAACTACCCCTAGAAAACGGCAATAATTGTAGCCACGCTACTCCGCTAAGGACTTTCAATAAAACAGCTTGAAAATATTTCGGGATCATTGAGAACATGATCAGCTTTTGTTTTGATCGGATTCATAGTTGGACAAACATTATGTGGCTTAGTTAGCTTTTCTATAACATTGATCAATCAATCATGAAATATGTCTGCTGAACCTGGAAGTTGCACTCTGTTTTTAAGCTCCCTCTATGCTCTATCCATTGCTTCCTAATTCGTAATCCTAATTCCTAAATTATAATTCAACACGGTTGTACTTTATTTTAATTTCCAATCCAAAGCTTTATCTTTACATGGTACAAAGGTTTTTTTTTTTAATATTATTTGATTTTATCTATTTCGAAAAGTTACAACCACTTTCACTTTATTTTATTTTTCGAAAATCTCTTTAATACATCACTCCACTTGAGCGACGAAATTTATACCTTTCCATACTCTCTCTCTCTCTCTCTCATTTTATCCACATTTTCTTATATTTATTTACCTTTTCATGCACTTTCTCTAATTTATTTAAGAAAAAGTCATATCGTGACAGCTCGTGCCAGAAAGAATCAAGAAAAAGTCATCTGGTACATAATGGAGGCGCAATCTTTCATAAACAAAGCTCATGCATGATTTGATTCATATGTCGTGTTAACCAAATGAGTCTCTTAATAGTTTTATATTTGTAAATTAGCCAAAAATAAGTAGGGTGACATGCATATAGACCTGATCAAGCTGAGCACAACCCGATTTTGGGCAGATTTTTCCGGCCTAATTTTAAAATTTTTTTGGGCAGGCTTGGGAATGCTATTTTAGTTGTTTTTTTTTTGTCTGACCCAAAAATGGCCCGAAAATCCCGACTAATTTGGGCACATAATTTTTGGCCCGAACCCAACCCAGTTCGCCCAGTGATCACCACTACATGTGAGCTCTTTTTTAAAATTCGAAATAATGTCTATGTACAACCCATAACCCACTGATGTGTCTCTTAATTTTCATGTCATGTTTGATTGGCCCGTATCCATCTTTAAATAACATTTGCTTGTATGTGCTAGTGTAAAGTCATGTTCATAGTCTCATGAAGATATGCAAAAAGTTCAAAAGCCAAATTGTTACAATTTTACAAAACAAAATATAAAGTAATTGCATAAGATATGCAACTACTTAATAATAAGTAACTTATGTTCCATTCAACATACTTAGGAATAGTAAACGGAAGAATAATCTAATAATCCTTTTTTGTGGTTGATAAATAAAATATTATTTTGGGTATGATGATAGAAAGATTAATACGTACTCCCTTTGATCATTATTGACCATGCAACCTTGTTTTGACCATGTAACTTAAACAACTTTTGCCATTTGTCAACTTAAGTTAGGAGTACTTAACATCACAAAGTGAAAACAAATAAAATCAATAGGCTACTCTCGACACCATTGAAAAGTTTACAAGTATACTTGTAAAATTTTGATTTTTATACCTATCAACAATTCAACACACTCTGCATCAAAAAAATAAAATAAAAAAAAATAAATAAAATAATAAAATAAAAAAAATCAACACACTAAATTGTTTGTATTATTAAATAATATGCTAGAGTAAAAAGTTATACAGCATATAAATATTTATTGAGATAAACCAAACTATTAAATTAGTAACACTAGCACGAGATATATTATTTGCTAAAGAAAACAACTTAGATAATGGAATCTCTAAAAGCTACTTCATAATTGGAAACGTTAGTTGGGTAGGTAGTTATTGGTATGGTTTTTTTTTTTTTTTTTTTTTTTTTTTTTTTTGTTATTTTGTTATTTATATTTTTAAATAAATAAAATGAATAAAATTTGAGTATTGAGATTGGGGAAGGTTGTAGTGAAAAGTTATAAAATTATGGATGTGTTAAAATTCACCTGATTCACTTATTTGAACTTAATTGAATTTACTTAAAACTTATCTTTAGTTATAATTTGTATATGGGGTAATAAGGTGAACAAAACAAGCTCTAAGTCTTAAATAATATATTTTAATTTAAAGCAAAGTGAATAGAGCCTAAATGGGGTCAGAGTTGATACTTGTATATTTGTATATGACTAGCTAAAAAAATAAAAAATAAAAACTCATTAAACATTGTTCGAAGTATTTCACTAGATCAAACGGGTTATAATGCTAAATCAAAACAAAATTATTCATACTACTATCTCTGTTAATTATTATATGCAATTTTGGGGTATTATTTATGAGATATGAAAAATTTGAAAATTCCACATAATAATTAACGGATGTAGTACATATGCCATTTTTTTTTTTGGACATCTACATATCGTCCTCATAAACAAAACAAATTTGCAGTTTCTATTTTTTTTTTTTTTCTCGGTTCGGTTAGAATTGGCAGATATTTGAAAATGGGAGCGGTGAAGATAATGGATTGAAGCCAATTAAGTAGAAACCCATGTAACCATTTCAAAGATTTAATTTGAGGCTACAATTCAAAGCTTCATCAACACCCAAAGAATATTACATAAAAGAATCGGTGTTCATAAATTTTCTCTAACTTTTAAGTATATCACCATATGTCATAATATAATACTTTCATCAGATCTAAAGTAGTTGTTTAAATGATACTCCTTACTTCGTATGATGCAACTTAATACGCGAGCACGAAAGAACGCAAGGTATTGCGTAATTGCATACAATTTTGCTTGGTTGCATATCTAAGATTTCGAGTACAATCTTTGTAATTTCTAAGTCAGAAAACCATACATATTTGATTAAGATTTTAGTTTGACTTGGACCTTCATTTTTAAATCTATAATATTGATTTATAAGATAACTGGTTATGTATGAAAGAAATGGTGTCCTTCGAACAACTGTATTATTTCGATAGATGGTTCGGAATTAATTAGGAAAACTAATTATTTAGTGAAGTCAAGTGATCGGAATGCCTAGCTGGAGGCCGCTTCTGATCAGTAAGATTAATGTATAATTAATCTTACAGCTTGCTCTTGACTAAATCCTACGGATCACACCCAATCGTGTAACCAAACAAAGGCGACAAATTAATCCCAAGGATTAAATAAGTCGATGAGGATTTTACGAACTAAGAAGTCGGATTCCGAGCTTAGAGCATTGAAGTCGAGCGTCAAGCGTTGAGTCGATTTTAGAAATCGACGAAAACTAGAAAATAATTTAAACGACACGAAGGTCAAGACCTTGGTCGTAGCCCCACAACGGTCTAGCATGGTGCTATCCATGCAGGGGTAGGCCGAGAATAGCTAGCCAATGTTGCAAGCATGGCAGCTAGGCTGGCTAGTCATGCGCGCAGCATAGCAGCCAGCCTAGCACGCCATGCGGGGCATGGCTAGCAGCACAAGGCTGCATGTTTGCGCCAGCTCGCATGCTAGCAGCTAGCTAGCAGGCCGGTATGCCGCATCAGCACACCAGCCCACAAGCCAGCCGCGCGCGCTGGGCTGGGGAAGGCTGGCAGGCCCTGCCAAGGGGCCAGGTTACCAGCGTGGCGTGCCTTGGAGCCCAAGGCTGGGGGCTGGCTGCAGGTTGTAGGGGGTGGGTATGCTTGTTGAGCAAGAGAGAGGAAGTGGTCCTCTTCCCTTGTGGTCCTTACCTACTCCCTCCTTGGTTTTGTGTCAAGTGTCGTTTAATTGTTTGTTAATGCTACTTAATTTAATTTAGAATTAAATTATTGCTTATTTTCTCACTTTATCATTTTTCCCACGTGGAAAGATGATTGAGGATTTTGGGAACGCTTTGCCAATAAATACCAACCTTGGGAGTTGGGGATTAAACATTATTGAGTAAAACTCAATAAGGCATCTCCCAAAAGCGTGAGAAAACCTTTAAGTTTGCAAAACTCCAATTTTGGCTCGGTCTCGTCTAAGGTACGAGATAGGAGCCATGTTCGGGTGCGTGGGTGTGTGAAGTAGGAGGATTCGCGCGTGGGTGTCTTGAGCTTTCCGGGGGTCGTGCTCGGGTTCGTGTGAAGCACGTTATGAGAGTAAGAATGTCCTTTCCCTTCTTTCTCTCTCTCCCTCTTTATGTGTTTATCGCTTTATTAATTTATATGTTTGTTTATTTAGTTGTATTAATTATGCATGCGGTCCGGCGGGTTTTGGTTCCGCACGGCGCTCACGCATCGTAAAACCCAACAGTGGTATCACAAGCCTCTTGCATTTAATTTTTACAACTAAAAATTAATTAAGGTGATTAAAAATGGATTTTAAAATTTGGATTAGCAACCTAATTAGATTAGGATCTCGGTTTTATTAGATAAATCGTTTTATTGCTAATTTATGACTACTAACCCAGATTTCGACTCAAAAATAGTGATTTTGGGTGGAATCGATGTTCTAAATCAACCTTTACTCACAAAGTATTTAAAAAATGGCTTCCAGAGGCCAAAATCTGCCCAGAAATATGTTTTTCGAAACGAAGGGTTTTTCCATTTAGAGCAAAAAATTTTAAATCTTTAAATCTTGATTAATTATGACATGCAATTGTTGGATTATGTGATTGGTTATGACATTAATCTATTGCAATTATCTTCCTTATTAAGCATATTTTTGATATGATTTGGTTGCTTAATTTGGATAGCTCTAAAATTTACATAAACTTGGAAATTGTTCATTCTTGCAATTAGATTGCTTGAAATGTATGAGTTTATGTTAAATGTAATTTTTGAACCCTTACAATAGCCAAAGATTGAATCGTTAATGGTTTATTGGTTAAATCTTGACTTGCTAAAATCCAAAGTGAACATATTTTGAGTTTTAATCATTTTGGAAATTGATTAAAATCATGAATGTTCATATTTGTGCTTGAATATTATTTTTCATTGCAAGGTTGAAATATTCAAATATGCATGAGTATTTGTTGGATAAATTATTTTTTATTAGATGGTTGATTAATTTATTCAACTAGTTTTGTCAAAAAACATAATTATTTTAATCATTGGATGAGTTAATTTAATTATGTGGTATGCCCTTTTATTTTGTTTTGATTGCATCAAAATGACCTAAAATTATTAAAGAATGGTTCTTGGAAATAATTTTGGTTTTTGCACTAAATTTGGATTAATTAAGTTAGACTTGATATTAATTCAAAATTGCTCAAATGTTAACTCTAAAATTCAATTTGGAATTAATTAAAATTCACACAAAAATAGGGGTTAAAATTCCCAAAGCACACACAAAATCGAAGCTTGGAAGCCTCGAGCAACTCACTTGGCCAGCAAGGGCTACTCGCGCAGCCCTTATGAATGTTGGTGCCGAGGAGTACTTATGTGTGGGGAGTGTGTGCGAGTAGCAAGTGCAAGGGGCATGTGTGCGTGTGCATGTACAACACCCAGCCCGCAAACAAACGTTGCTGGGCTGCCTTGGTAGCACCGAGCAGTGCAGCAGGCATGGGCAACTATGCACCCATCACTAGACGCATGCCTAGGGCTGCTAGGCAGCACCTGCTTTGAGCTGAGCACTAGAGCGCACAAAGGGCACTGCTAGCAACAGCAGTAGCACACAAGCATGCTAGGCATGCTGTGTGAGCGATGCTTGCGGTTGCCTTGGTGCGCTACTAGGCTCGTGCAGCCAAGGCTTGCTAGGCACCCTAGTAGCCCCTAGCCTTTGGATTGGGAGCTAGGTGCTTGACTTGATTTTTTGCGATTTTGTTTGAAACGAGGCTAGGCCTTGGTTTTTCACGTACTTGCAAAATTTTTGTTAAAAATTGACTCGATTGGCTTAATTAAAAATTTATTGGATTAATTTAATTAAGTTGGATGTGGAATTTAGTGGGAGCTTCATTAATTGGTCTTGAGCTCATTAAGCTTTAATTATGCTTATCGTTATTGCGTTAGTTCACATAATTGGATAAACACTTGACTAGTTTTAATTAGGTATGTTAATCGGATTAACGACCTAAGTTAGTAACTAGTGCTCACTTTTTTGATGCAAATTATGTATTATTGCTCGTACTGTTTTGTAAAAATGCATGGTTCATTCACTTTAGAAGTGAATGGGTGAATAGAATATTATAAATGTTCTTATGCAAGTTTTTACAAAAGGCAACTAGTATGGCCCGACTAGGATAGTAAATACTGACTGCGTTCCGTTATGTATTTTTGTAAATCTAAATACGGATTGCGTGCCGTTAAGTATTTGTGTACTTAGATTATTTAGATTACTCTTGGTTCCTAGTCTTGCATGCATGGTTTGTGGTGAAGTCAAGAAGATGACGTTTCTTTGAAGACGAAGCCAAGTCCAAGGGGTCATGCTAGATTGGCATGCGTCTTTAACTTTCTTTTATATATTTCCTATATATGTTGATATTAGATGCATGTTTAGGATTTCGAATGTTTAATGTTTATTTAGTTCACTCAAAACAACCCAACATAGAAACCCTAAGTCCCTATAAAATTGAGTTGAAAGTTTCCATTCCAAAATGACACTTATCGAAACTTTGAGAGTAGGTAATGGGCTATGCCAAAGCAAGGCATTACCACTTTCCTAGGGAATTAAGGTATACTAGGTATATGTGTTAGTTTTGGTTAAACTCAACGATATCATTAAGAAGTCCTTAGATGTCGTGTTAAAGGAGATAATCGTCAAGAAAGCATTAGATGTGACGATTTATCAAACCAGGAATAGCTTAGAGCTATTAGAAATTAGATTGCTTATTACCCTAAAATAATAAGTGTTAAGACAACCCAAAGCATGCTCAATCACTTATTGATTTTTGGGATCTTGGAATCGTTTTATTCTCACTTAAAAGGGACAAACTTTAAATGTGTGGATAAAACGCTAAATAAGATTGAAAATTTGCATGTATGCTTTAAATTTCAAACTTATTGGTTTTATGAATGGTTATTCATTGCAATTCTTTTCATTTGTAGTACAATGTCTGCAACTAACACCAACAACAACCAGTTTTCTCTCTGCTCAATTCTCGACAAAAATGGACCCAACTTCCTTGATTGGCAAAGGAATTTGAGGATTGTTCTTATGCAAGAACAAAAGGAGTATGTCCTTGATGAGTAAATTCCTAAAACTCCAAATGAGGAGGTCACACAAGTTGCCCTAAACCAGTGGATTGTTGCCAACCGTGATGTCAAATGCATCATGCTAGCCACAATGTCTCCGGATCTTCAAAAGAAATTTTTTTAGAAGGAGACAACTTTTGAGATCATATTTAAACTTCAGAATATGTTTCAAGAGCAGGTTAGGACTGAAAGGTTCGAGACCCATCGGCAAATCCTTGAGAGCAAGCTCAAGAAAGGAGAGCCCGTCAGCCCTCATGTGCTCAAAATGATTGGATTATTCGAGAACATGGAGAGGCTTGATACGGGATACTCGAATGAGATGGAAATTGGCATTATTCTCCACTCGCTACATAAAGATTATGATCAGTTCAAGATGACCTATAACATGCGCAGCATGGAGAAAACCCTCACGAAGCTTCACAACATGTTGAAGCAGGCAGAGAAAACGCTCAAAGATGAGGGGAAGCATGACATGCTTATGGCCAAGAAGGGCAAGCCCGGGCAAGAAGAAGGGCTATAAGGGGTACGGTAAGAAGACCTTACCGCTTAAGCCAAAGGCTACCAAAGGCGACACGCAAAGGAAGGTAGCCTCTTCTCCGTCCGACTCCTAATGCTTCTACTGCAAGAAGAAGGGGCATTGGAAACAGGACTGCCTCAAGCTCAAGGAGGATAAAAAGAACGACACCGTTGCTTCTAGATCAGGTATATACGTTATAGACCTTAACTTTGCTAGAAATGCTTCAAAGGTATTAGATACCGGATGTGGCTCACACCTTTGTTCCAATTCTCAGGGACTAAGGAAAAGTAGAAAGCTAGCGAAGGGAGAAGTGGAACTTTAGGTAGGCAATGGAGCAAGGATTGCAGCCGTATCCGTAGGAACACCTAGTTTGTCTTTGTCCTCGAGGCTTGTTTTAGAACTATATGAATGATATCATGTTCCAAACATTACCAGAAACATTATTTCAATTCGGCATTGGACGCCAAGGATTTGAATTTCAGATAAGGGACAATAGTTGTTCGTTTTATCTTGATAATGTTTTATATGGTACAACATATTCAGAAAAATGGTCTTTATGCGCTTTCATTAGACAAACAAGTTTACAATGTTAACAATATCGCCAAAAGGGTTAAGACCAATGAGTCAAATTCAACCTACTTGTGGCATTGTCTTTTAGGCCATATAAACATCAAACGCATGAAGAAACTTCTTGATAAAGGCATTCTTGATTCATTTGACTTAAAGTTATTTGAAAACTGCGAAAGATATTTACTTGGTAAAATGATAAAGCAACCCTTCTCCAAGTTGGGAGAAAGGGCAAGTGACTTATTGGGTCTCATACACACGGATGTATGTGGACCAAAGGGCACAAATGTAAGGAATGGTTATCGTTATTTGATCATATTCATGGACGACTATAGTAGATATGGCTATGTCTACCTAATGTCGCACAAATCTGAATCCTTTGAAAAATTCAAATAATTTCAAAGTGAAGTAGAAAATCAGCAAGGAAAGAAAATCAAAGCCTTTCGATCGGATCGAGGAGGCGAGTATTTGAGCTATGAATTCGACGATCATCTGAAAGAACATGGTATTCTCTCAGAATTTTCACCTCCCGGAACTCCACGATGGAACGGAGTATCCGAGAGGAGGAACCAAACTCTGTTAGACATGGTTTGATCCATGATGGGTCTTACCGATCTTCCTATTACCTTTTGGGGACATGCACTTCAAACTGCGGCACTAACACTGAACCGCGCTCCGTCAAAAGCTGTCGAAAAGACTTCATATGAATTATGGACGAAGAAACCTCCGCGATTGTCTTTTCTTAAGATTTAGGGTTGCGAAGCATATGTCAAGAGACTTATGTCTGACAAGCTTGCACCAAAATTTGACAAATGTTTCTTTGTGGGGTATCCAAAAGAAACAAAGGGGTATAACTTCTACAACTAATCTAAGAACAAAGTATTTGTTGCTCGAGATGGTGTCTTTTTGGAAAAGGAGCACCTTTCCAAAATGACAAGTGAGAGGAAAATCAAACTCGATGAGATTCGAGAGGATGAGCAACAAAACGAACCTGACAATCAAAGGGCTTTGGAAGCAGTTGTTGATAATAGTCAGAGTCAAACCGACAATGTTAATCCTCAACCTATCACCCTGCGTAGGTCGCAAAAGCCAAGATCTCAACCAGACAGATACCTCGATGTCATCTTAACTGAGAAGCAAGACATCCTAATTATGGATGGAGATGAGCCAGCGACATACAAACAAGGTATGACGAGCCCTAAATCTACTAAATGGCTAGAAGCCATGAAATCCGAGATGGACTCCATGTTTGAGAATCAAGTCTGGGACTTGGTTGATTTGCCCGAAGGTTACACACCTATCGGTTGCAAATGGATTTTCAAGTTGAAAACCGACAATCATGGAGTTGTATATATATACAAAGCTAGATTGGTGGAAAAAGGTTACAGGCAAATTCACAGTGTTGATTATGATGAAAAATTTTCACCAGTCGCAATGCTTAAGTCCCTCCGGATTATCCTAGTAACTGCTGCATATTACGATTACAAAATATGGCAAATGGATGTCAAAACCGAAGGTATGCAAGCTTAAGAAATCCATTTATGGATTAAAGCAGGCTAGCAAGAGTTGGAATCTGCGATTTGATGAAGTTATCAGTAAGTTTGGTTTTGTCAAGAATCCATATGAGTCTTGTGTTTACAAGAAGGTCAGTGGGAGTAACATCGCATTCCTAGTCTTATATGTTGATGACATATTGCTCATTGGCAACAACATTCCAATGTTGGAGTCTGTAAAGACTTAGCTTGGAAAGTGTTTTTCAATGAAGGACTTGGGAGAGGCACTATACATTTTGGGCATCAAGATCTATCGGGATAGATCTAAGAGGATGATTGGATTGAGCCAAAGTACTTATATTGATAAGGTACTAGCACGATTCAATATGGTGGAAGCCAAGAGAGGCCACCTACCCATGTCTCATGGCATAACTCTTAGCAAGAAACAGTGTCCGAAGACACCTGATGAGCGAGAGGGAATAAATCAGATTCCATATGCTTCGCTTATTGGATCAATCATGTATGCCATGATATGAACAATGCCGGATGTATCGTACGCCTTGAGTGCTACGAGCCGATACCAATCCGACCCAAGAGAGGCGTATTGGACTGCGGCCAAGAATATCCTGAAGTACCTGAAAAGGAACAAGGATAAATTTCTGGTCTATGGTGGAACTAAGGACTGGTTATTGAAGGTTATACACTGACAGAGATGACTTCAAGTCGCAATCAGGATACATTTTCTGTCTGAATGGAGGAGCGTTCAGTTAGAAGAGTGCTAAGCAAAGCACGACTGCAAAATCTACAACTCAAGCCGAGTAGTTGGTAGCTTCAGCAGCTAAGGAGGCAGTTTGGATTCGTAAGTTCGTTGACGAACTTGGTGTTGTGCCCTCAATCAAGGGACCAATAGACCTATATTGTGACAACAATGGGGCTATTGCTCAGGCCAAGGAACCAAGGGAATATCAAAATGTCAAACATGTCATGAGGCGATTTCACATGATCAGGGAGTGGACTACTGAAGGTGAAATCAAGATTTGCAAAATTGGAACAGACGACAATGTAGCCGATCCACTTACTAAACCATTGCCTCAAGTGAAGTACAACAAGCACGTTGAGGCAATGAGAATTAGGCATGTAGGAGATTGGCTCTAATTTCCTATTTATGTGTTAATTAATTTTTGGAGATCTTAATGTAAAACACTAAGTTAACCATTCACTTATGGAGTAATTTTAATTTTTGTGATTATTATTCCATTTCTAGTTAATTGTGGTTTAGAATTAAATAATGAGTCCATTCGATTTGATGATATTCAAAATAGGGTATCAAGACAATGTCTTGGCTAAAGAAACACCTATTAAGTGCACATTGAATATCATATCGAAATCATCCCTAATCAAGGTCATTTGAAAGTTGAACGACTAATGACCGCGTGAGATTAGTGCGTATTATGATTTATAGCACCATTTCTTGTGCTACAAGGACAAGAATGTCATAAACCATTTGCACAGGTATTAGTTTGGAACTATCGGATCGACCTATGAGAATACTTTAAGAGATTTAACAATCGTCATAAGCATACTACTCATTATGTCTATCGGAACCTCTTTCCTCAACCATGAGTATTGTAAGTTCTCTTGTTTGAGTACTAGTTCGTTTTGATGTTGTCAAACGTCTGCCGTACATGGGGATTATAAAGGCAACACTCAAGGGCTAGGCCCTCTTAGTAAGGGAAGCTTAACAATACAAGACTGGGAATGTCCTCCTATTGACAATAGGAAACATGTCTTTGTTGTTTACAAGGCCTCTCGAAGAGCGAGACTGTGAAAATGCATGGTCGTGGTCAGATGGATTTTAGAAATCATTTGTACTTGAAAGTGAAACTTGGAATATTGAAAAACACTTCTGGACATAATAAGGATGACGATAAATCTTACCTTATAGTTCATGAAGAGGCATTAAGTGACATAGGAAAAAGGCAATACACATACAGCACACTTGTCCGGAAGGACAAGTGGGAGATTGAAAGGAATGGTGTCCTTCGAACAAGTGTATTATTCGATAGAGGGTTCGGAATTAATTAGGAAAGCTAATTATTCAGTGAAGTCAACTGATCGGAATTCCTAGCTAGAGGCCGCTTCCGATTAGTAAGATTAATGTATAATTAATCTTACAGCTTGCTCTTGACTGAATCCTACGAGTCACACCCAATCGTGTAACCGAACAAAGGCAAGGAATTAATCCGAAGGATTAAATAAGTCGATGAGGATTTTACGAACTAAGATGTCAGATTCCTAGCTTAGAGTGTCGAAGCCGAGTGTCAAGCGTCGAGTCGATTTTAAGAATCGACGAAGACGAGAAAATAATTTAAACGACACGAAGGTCAAAACCTTGGTCGTAGCCCCGTATCGGTCTAGCATGGTGCTATCCATGCGAGGGTAGGCCGAGGATAGCTAGCCAATGCCGCAAACATGGTAGCTAGGTCGGCTGGTCATGCGTGCAGCATGACAGCCAACCCAGCACGCCATGCAGGGCATGGCTAGCAACACAAGGTTGCGTGTGCGCGCCATCCTGCACGCTAGTAGCTAGCTAGTAGGTCGATACGCGCATCAGCTCACCAGCCCACCAACCAGCCGCGCGCACTAGGCCGGGGAAGGCTGGCAGGCCCAGCCAAGTGGCCAGGCTGCCAGCGTGGCGTGCCTTGGAGCCTAAGGCAGGGGGCTACCAGCTGGCCGAAGGTTGTAAGGGGCGGGTATGCTTGTTGAGCAAGGGAGAGGAAGTGGTCCTCCTTCCTTCTGGTCCTTACCTACTCCTTCCTTGGTTTTGTGCCAAGTGTCGTTTAATTGTTTGTTAATGCTATTTAATTTAATTCAGAATTAAATTAATTGCTTATTTTCTCACTTTATCATTTCTCCCACATGGAAAGATGATTGAGGATTTTGGGAATGCTTTGCCTATAAATACCAACCTTGGAAGTTGAGGATTTACACAATTTTGAGTAGAACTCAACAAAGCATGCATCTCTCAAAAACGTGAGAAAACCTTTAAGTTCGTAGAACTCCAATTTTGGCTCAGTCTCGTCTAAGCTACGAGATAGGAGCCGTGTTTGGGCGCGTGGGTGTGCGAAGTAGGAGGATTCGCGTGTGCGTGTCTTCAGCTTTCCGGGGGTCGTGCTTGGGTTCGTGTCAAGCACGCTACGGGGGTAAGAATGTCCTTTCCCTTCTTTCTATCTCTCCCTCTTTATGTGTTTATCGCTTTATTAATTGTATGTTTATTTATTTAGTTGTATTAATTATGCATGCGACCCGGGCGGGTTTTGATTCCGCATGGTGCTCACGCATCGTAAAACCCAACAATGTAAAAAAGCATATAATAGTAGATTAGTAACAAAGGAAAATAGTTTATATTACAACTAGATGAATAACATCATCTAGGAAAACCATTGTTTGTGACCAAAAGAAGCTGCCATGATGCCCATAAGGGGGAAAAATGCGATCATGCAGTATAGCTAAGCCGTAGAGAACTAAATTGCTAGGAACAGGAAAGCCATAAATAAAAATAAAAGCGTAGAAATTAGTAGAAATAGTGGAGCGTTGCTACTCATAGGAGAACACATTGCTGGAGAGGTCAGTCGCCGCCATGGCAATTGCATTGACCAGCTCTTTGGTGTATGTCGGGGTGAGGCCTGGAGGAGAGTAGAAGTGATACACCAGGTTGTCATCTTGCTGTAGTCTGCCCATATCAGCTAGGCCATGTGCAATTTTATTAGCACTTCTTTTGATACGAAGGATCGTAATGCTTTATGATCTTTGCATCAGTTTAGCAACATCATTTATGATGTTTGTTAGCTGGTGATCCATGTAGTGGTGAGGGTTTTGCACCATGTAGGTAAGGGCTTGAGCGTATTAGTAGTATTCAATATAGTAATAATCTCTTTTCAGTCATCACTCACCCTTGTTGCTTTCTAAACACCAAAAAAAAAAAAAAATAGTAATAATCCCAGCCGCATACTCCGGAGAATACAGAGTATCACTTTCGGAAACGTGTTCATAATGTTTTAATAAGTTAGTTCTAATAAGAATAGTTAATCAACTCCATTATGTGTGAATTGGGTATTAGGGTGGGTCCCAAGGTGGAGCCTCCATGGTATTACCACTTTTATTGCTTGAAAGATCTATACATGATTAACATGAAAGACCATTCTAATAGTGCTTATCTTTCTCCCTCCCTTGATTTTCCTGAAATATTTTCAGTATTTTTGACTTTCTTGTTTGTAATCAATAACAAACAAGCTTAATCTAGACTATGTGGGAGTCGAACCCACATCATGTGGAACTATAGGCATATAACACATTGCTCTACCAATTGAGCTAATAGCCTTTCTAGTACGGAGTACTTCTTTAAACCTAACTATCGGAAAATATACACCAATCCAGCGATACACATACATTTCACAGCACACCAACAGTAAAGCTCAAATAAAGCAAACACATATGCATCTGCTTTTAGCCAATGAGCAATTATTCCAATGTGGCTATGCCGACATCAACTTTCTCATTCCCAATAGATGGGTAGATACACACCAGAAACTCAACATAAAAATACGTTTGCCATTCATCAACCTCCAATGATCAACAATTCTTCCACCTTCAAACTGCTTAACAATTTCTGAATATAAAAAAAATGAGTTATCTGAAGTATGCAGCAAAAACAAAGAGTAGTGTTATTTTGATAAAACATAACATATATTCATAAATCAGTTTCAATGTAGTCTAAAATCCCGAGACATCAAAATATTATGTTTTCATCCTCAATCTTTTTCTGTTTCCTAGCATACTACAAAAATGCAATTTGACAAGTTATTCTTGTCAGATCACAGAACACATCTCATGATCGAGTCTTTAACTTTGGGCTAATAAGCACTGTCAATCTATAATTTCTCTTTTTTAAAAGATTGGATTTACAATGAATTGAACAAAACACAGAATAAATTAAAAGACCAAGCAGGAGAAGAATGGATTAACTATGAAATATATGCCTTACCCTTGCCATCGGAAAAGCATTACTAGTTAATAAAGACCCTAAATGAGTTATATCTAAAGAAAATACAAAAGTAGTAGTACACTCTTATAACACTGGAACACCAAAGATAAGGACCTTTTTAAAAAAAGAATTTAAAAAAAAAAAAAAAAAAAAAAAAAAAAAGAACCTTAGAGAGTGATTATGAAACAAAATCAAGAAAGCTAATAGTGCAAATAATTGTAGTTTTTTTTATTCAACATAAAACTGAAATAAGAGCTAAAATTCCTTGAATATAATCTTAAGGGTATGCAAATGACACTGTACTACATAGTAAAATAACTTTTTGTAAGAAATTAATAATAAAAAAAGTATGGCAATGCCCCAAATGGACTAGTAAGACAGTTAAGGCCAAAGAGCACTGATTATAGGAGGAAGTGAGGAACAAAGTTAAACTGAAAGCAGTATTAACTTAACACATTTCCAACTTCAGCCAACATGCAAGCAGATAAAAACTTATAGCTGAAAGCCTGAAACAGCAACAGTACATGTTGAGTATGCGATCTAAAAAAGTACAATATACCAAACAATCCATGGAGCTGTGGCCTATAACAGAAGAAAGAAAAGCGCCTAACCTGGCCAAAGATTTCCCTCGCGTGACCTATTAGCATTAAAAGGTCACCAGAAAATCTGGATTTAGTTTATGATGTGTGAACAGAATCTCCATTACTCTCTTTAGTTCTCTTATCCTGTGGTCTAACAGATGAGAAACCAAGCATGTGAAATATATGAAGTGGCAAACTAGACATGAAACTTAATTAATAGATAACTAGGTCAAATCTTAAGAATATTAGGAAAATTCAATCATTTGCACTTAAGTCATATTAGACGATACAAGTCCGTGAAAGAACTGTATATCTTTAGTTTGAACTCCTGATAAGTACCAAACACACTAGCAACATAGGGTGTCCTTTAACAGCAAGCAAGTAAAAATGCATCCAAGACTCACCTCTCTTTTCCTTTTACCAATTAACTAACTTGACGCACCACCTACATGACGACACGATCACTTATAATTGTTACTTTCGAATTTCACTGACCAATTGACCATCACCACTAATAATTTCGACCAAAATTAACCACCACCAATAACCATTTGGACCAATAATTTCAATAAAAATCAACCAAAGAAAAATAAACACTGTTGTTTTGATGATGAAAGACAAAGATAATGGGCTACAAATTTACTTACCACAAAGTGTAAATTACTTTAGTATAAATAAAAATTGAGGAAAAATATTAATGATGAAGACTTTAGAGATTATAATAGGCAGCAACAATGACAGAGGTAAGAGATAGGGGCAAATTGGGTGTGGGTCATGGGTGTCGTAGATGTTGGATCCATAAAAAATGAGGATGGCGCGAAAGATGCAAGGAGCCAAGGAATTGGTTCGAATTCCTATGGGATGATTTAAGGGATCTTGGTGTTGGTCGGGATTGGAATGGGATGATAGATACAGGTTAGATATTGACAATATTGGGTGCAAATTTCTAGTGGGCAATGGTTAATGAGAGGAATATTGCCTTTTTCACCTCCTCTCACCTTTTCCTTGGTTCGTGGTCCATTCAACTTGGTTGCATTGCAAGTAAATTGCAAAAAGACATTGTGTTAATTATTTTGAGATGAAGGGATTAGTAGACAAAATAACAGTGTAAAACTTAATATGGGATAATGATAAGAAAAGTATTACCTCTATTTCATCTTTGTCTTTCTCCTTTCATTCAACACTTATGAACAAATTTTGCCTAGGAGTCCGTCCAAACTCATTTAGTTCCAATAATACGAAATACTTCCTCCGTATTTTATTACTTACTCCATTTCTCCATGCGTGAAATTTTAGGAAAAATAGTAAAAAGTAATGAAATATGATGGAAGTGGGGTTAATTGAAGAACAAAAAAATCTAAAAAAGTAAAAGTGAGTATAAGTGGGGAGGAGAGTGAATATGAAAAATATTAAAATATGATGTAAAGGGACCACTAGTGGGGAAGAAAATAGCAATATATTGTTAAAAGTTTCAAAAAAAAAGGAAATGGAGCAAGTAATAAAATACGGCAGCAAAATGAAAGTGGAACAAGTAATAAAATACAGAGGGAGTAGAGATATTATAAAAATTGATCCAATACATAGAGAGTAATTGATAAGTCACCAAAATCAAATAAAATCTGTTTTAAGGTTGGTATGAAGATTAAATTAAGAGAGGGGTATTAAAAATGCAAATTAAAAATAATCAACAAAATCAGTTAAAAACAAAGGTCAAAATTCAATTTTCACATTAAAAATGCTAATTGTTTAGCAACTATAGTTGCATAAGACAAATTCCTAGAAGAAATAACAACTTTCAATTTCACAAATCAAATCAAACAACCTTCTACAATAATTAAAGTATACTAGACTACATATTAGTGATGCATATACGAAGTATTATATAATCCTAAACCCAGGGATAAAGAGGGCATTTTTAATACTTTGTAAGGAGTGTTTAGAATTAGTGAGAGTATTAATTTATAGAAGACGTGTTATTTGATTGTCAATTGCAATTTCACTATAAAAGTAGATATTGAAATCAAATAGTAAGATGATATTTTGCTGAAAAATAAAATTGATTACATAGAGTTTTATCATTTGAATGTGAAGGTGTAAAACCTAGCTTTTTCATAGTGGAAGAAAAGATATATAGAAAAAAGGAAAAATTGCCCGCAATAATCCCACCTTTGCTTCATCCGCCCAAAATAATCGCACCTTTTAATTATTTTTAAATAATCCGACCTTTGATGTCAACTTGCTGAAAATGGTCCCAGCCAGTCATATAACTTGTTATGACAAGTTATGTGACATGTGGCGGCCTGTGATTGGTCAAAAAAAATAAAAATTAAATTAAATAATTTTTTAAAAAAAAAAGTTAAAATTTTTTTATAAAAAAAAAATAAAAAATATTCAAAATCCACCGGACCAAACCACCCTCCCCGCCACCTGACGCCCTTATCCCGCGACTCTGGCCACCCAGAACCCACTCCCCCTGAGCCGACGCCGGCGCCGCGGCCGACCCCCTCCCCTTCCCTCGTACCACCAACCCCCTCCCTCCCTCACGAAAAAACACTAAAACCATCGCCCACCCTCGAAAACCCCTTCTCCGTCCCAATTCCGGCCCCTCTCCCCTTCCCTCGTTCCGATTCCGGCCTCCCTCCCCTTCCCCCGCCTCAAGTTCGGCCTCCCTCACCTTCCCGTGCCCCAATTTCGGCCTCCTTTTTCAGAGTAACCACCCACAATAGCGATGACATTGCGGTGGCTAGGGCTTCAAATCGGCGGTGTCTGGGGCTTCAAGTTGGCGGTGGCTGGGCTGCAATTCGGTGGTGGTGGATGGGGATTCAAATCGGTAGGGCTGGGGGAGGGGGTCGCTGGGGCTGCCGGGTTTTTTTTTTTTTTTTTTTTAAACTCAACTTTTTTTAAATTTAAAAATTTTAACAAGTTGTGTGGTGACATGTATACTTTAAAAAAAAAAAAAAAAAAAAACCCTATTTAACAGGTAACCGGTCACTTGGGACCATTTTCAAGGGATTGACATTAAAGGTCGGATTATTAAAAAATAATCAAAAGGTGGGATTATTTTGAGCGGATGAGGCAAAGGTCGGATTATTGTAGGCAATTTTTCCTAGAAAAAATAATTACCCATCTTAGAATAATTAAAGAGGTTAATTAGACATGTTTGCCAACGCAAGTTTGACCTTTAATATATATCTAATTATAGAAAAAATTAATATTAAAATATAACTCCCTCCTTCCCTAAAAGATTGTCCCATTTAGATCTTTTAAAAATGTCTTAATTTTTATTTTTCAAACATGTAAACTTTTGTAATACATATCTGAGAGATATTTTTTTATTACAATATTACATTGGAAACCGTAAATGATTTCAAATGAGACAATCTTTAAGGAATGGAGGAAGCATATTTTAATATTAATTTTACAACAATTTACATGACATTAATAATAGTTATGCAAACTAAGGAAAAGTAGAAATGAAAATCAAGCATGTGGGTACTTTTGTATTATAAATGAGAGAGAAAGAGAGTAAGAGATTTATTAAACAATATTGGGCCTCACCAAAGTGGGATTGTGAATGATAAAAAAATAACTAAATAATTGTTATAAATAGAGTAAAGCAAAAATGAGTAGTATTTAGAAAAACGGATGAAAACGGAAAATGAGTACAACTTAGAAAAAACGAAGAGAGTATATGAAAAGATATTATGTTAATTATTCTGACATAAAGGGATTAGTAGGGTCAGTATCCAATATAAAAGCGTAAAATTAAACATAACTTTAGCCCTTAATTTTTCTGTAAGGGAGAAGAACAGAAAAATAATCTTGATTATTGGGATGCATGGTCAGCGACGAAAATAAATGAGATTTTGTGTTTTTCGAATTAATTCAAGGTAGAACGAGATAAGAAATAAATGGTGAGTGGTTAAATAGATAAATAAAAAAAATAACTAATACGTGATATAAAATTATAAATTCAGGTGGATTCAATTGAAAGGTGATTGGTGATCCATCTCCTATCTACTCTTATCATCTCACATTGATCACTTTCATATTCTAATGCGACTGATAAGATTTCTTTACCCTTTGTATGTCTATTATCGTCAATATGTTAGTCTATTATATGATTATTTATGATTAGTGATTAATAATGCATTAGATTATTCTTATTAATTTATTACCACTCACCACTTATTTCTTATCAAATTCTATCTTTAATTTAATCCAAAAACACACGTAATTCTTCCAAACTTCACAATCATTCTCATTTACCATTCTCATTCACCATGCATGAAAATAACCAAGATCATCCTTCTTGTTTATTTTTTGAGGAATATTTTTGGATGTTAAATTATATTTAAATTATAATGGTGTTAGTGGTCCCATTGATTTGGATGACAACATGAAATGCATGTGATCAATCATACTTAAATTATTTTATTTAGTAGTTAAGAAAGTACAATTGTAAATTTGTAAGGACTACATTTCCTCTATTGTTACTTGCAACACTTCCTAAAAAAATGCATGATACTTGTCACAATTAAAATTAAAATTTGTTAACAAAGTTATACTTTTACCCTTATTTAAACTTTATTACCCACTCTAATGATAGATTTAAATCTCAAATCCGGTCACAATCGCAGGCACGGTCGCTGACTTTTGCAGGCATGAGGTGGAATCGGCTATTGCGGCCTAACTCTCGGTCACGATAAGCCCAAAATCCTTTACAATGTGGTTGTGATGCAGTGACGCAACTAATATGTGTGTGTGAGAGCATGTGAGCATGTGTGACTATGTTCTTGTGTCATATTTTTCAAATGAAATAAGTAAAACCCAATTTTTGAACTGCTTTGTTGCTTTGAAAAACTAGCTTTACCTTGAAAATAAATAAGATGTGACTAACTTGATAGATTAACAGCTTTAAAATTGATTAATTTTCGAATTGGATGTAACTTGGTTGTTGTGCAACGGACAGCGCCCCTGAGAGACTAAGGAGGAGAAAGAACACAAATGCAAGGAGAGGAAGGTTGGTTAATTGATAGATAAATAACCGAAAGGTTCAAGAACAAGCAATGACTTTAGGCCATTAGTCTCCAAGAGTTCTCAATACAATTTTCTGAATGCCCTTCTCCTCTTCTTAGATTACTACTTATACTACCCTTCTTACTACATGACATGGCAATAGCCTTACTTGTTACAATAACTATTTCTTGTCCTCTTCTAAAAAGCAAAAGCAAAGTAAACTAATAAGCCAAGAGTGGCAGTGTGCAGTAGCTTAAGGTTGGGCTTGTGAGTGTTGCAGGTTGGTGGTGTTGGTGGTGTTACCCTGCTGCTGGTTTTGTCTTTGTACCCTCTGCCTTCTCCCTTCTGCTGTACTGGTATGGGAGGTGTATGGTGGTGCATTGCAATACCGCCCCCCAAAAGACCCACCTTGTCCTCAAGGTGGAAGTCGGGGAATCGTAGTTTGATCCCCTCGGCCTCCTCCCATGTTGCTTCGAAAATCTGGCAGGTCCTGCCACTTGACTAACACCTCACGCCCTCCTTCACGCAAACTCGGTCGAACAGCCAAGAGCGCTTCTGGCTCCACTATCAATTCAAGCTCAGCAGTCAGTTGATGTGGGATGGTGGGTGAGCTTAGCCTGTCCCCCACAGCTCTCTTCAATTGCGAGACATGAAAAACTGGATGCACTCGGCATCCCTCAAGTAGTAGCAATTTGTAGGCCACCTTTCCAACTTGTTGAACCACTTCAAATGGCCCATAGAATCTCGCAGCTAACTTCGCAAAGGGTCACTTGGCCAAGGAACGCCGTCGGTAAGGTTATAACTTGAGAAACACGAAGTCCCCCACCTGAAATTCATTATCCCTCCGCTTCCGATCTGCATTATCCTTCATAATCTACTAAGCCCGTATCAAATTGAATTTTAACTCATCGAGCATCAAATCCCTTTCCTGTAACTTCTCTAAACTGCCAACAGGAGTGTGAAGTGCCCATCTTGATTAATTTGGGTGGTTCCCTACCGTACAAAACTCGAAATGGCGACACCTTGGTGGAAGAGTGGACTGAGGTATTGTAAGAATACTCGGCCCAAGCAAGCCAAGTAGCCCAAGATTTGGGTTGTTCTCCGGCAAAACACCAAAGGTACGTCTCAAGTCCCTTGTTCACCACCTCGGTCTGCCCATTAGTCTACGGGTGATAGGCAGTGCTACGCCGGAGGTCGGTACCCTGAAGGCGAAATAACTACTTCCAAAACACACTCAAGAAAACTCTATCTCGGTGAAACTATGCTCCCTGGGAACCCGTGCAAACAGACCACCTCTTTCACAAAGGCATCGGCCACTGTCACTGCCGTGAAGGGGTGTTTCAAGGCAATAAAGTGAGCGTACTTGATCCGGCACCGGCAAGGGTTGCTGTTGGGAGTGCTTGTTTCGTTAGCAGACGATGCATCCCCTCACATAATTCTTGACATCCCTTCTCATTCCCTTCCAAAACCACTCCCTTGACATACGCTAATATGTTTTAATTTCTCCGACGTGTCCCCCTTCCGGTGAGTCGTGGTATGCTTGTAGGAGAGTTGTTTTGTACTCGGAATTTTATGCAGCCACCACTCGGCCTTTATACACCAGTCGGTGGTGGTCCAGGCTCTTCGCCCTTCAAGAGGGTCTCTTTAATCTTTCTCAGCCCTTCATCCCGCTCAATTTCACTCTCAATTCGGCCCCAATCCACCGTTTTCTCAGAGGCGACTGAAACTAGGGCACCCAACTCTGGTTGCCCTCCCCTTTTCGAGAGAGTGCGTCAGAAACCCCCAGGCCTGTAGTGGATCTCGAAATCAAACCCGATCAACTTCCTCCTCTTGATAGTCTGTACCCACCTCTCGCTGCTGAGTCAAGAACCATAGGCTCTGTTACGGCCATTAGTTCTTTCTCGTAGATGGATTTGCCCCTACCTACCGGACCCAACACTACTGAAAAAGGCAATACGGCAGCACTCTTGCATTAACACGGCCCCTAGCCCGAAACCCGAGGCATCGCCTCCACGATGAACACCTTTTGAAAGTCAGGCATGGCGAGTACGGGGGCAGTAGTCATGGCCTTCTTGAGGTGGTCGAAAGCTTTGTCAGCCTCATCTCCCCACTTGAAACTGTCTTAACGGCTATGTGGGCATAGGAAGCAATGAACTTCCTATAATATACGATAAAGCCCAAAAAACCCCTCAAGTCCCTTAATGTTTTTGGCTTGGGCCACTTGGTCATGGATATAATCTTCTCTGGTTAATAGCCACTCCATGCTTAGATATGATGTGGCCCAAATATGCCATTTCCTTCTTACCCATTTTACATTTCTTACGGTTTGCAAACAATTGCTGATTTTTCAAAGTGGACAATACCACTTGCAAATGCTTAACATGTTCTTCCTCATTAGCACTATACACTAAAATATCATCACAGAAAACAAGAACAAAATTTACGTAAATAAGGTCGGAATACCTCATTCATTAAGGATTGGAATGTGGCGGGGGCATTGGTGAGGCCGAATGGCATGACAAGGAATTCATAGTGGCCCTCATGGGTTAGGCACATCCTCGGTTCTCACTCGAATTTGGTGATAGCCGGCCTTAAGGTCGAGTTTGGAAAAGACCCTAGCTCCACCCAATTCGTCTAGTAGCTCGTCGATAATAGGGATAGGGTATTTTTTGGGGACAGTTTCTTTGTTGAGTGCTCGGTAATCGACGCAAAAGCGCCATGATCCATCTTTCTTCTTCACCAAAAGAACCGGGCTTGAGAAAGGGCTAGTTAATGGTTGGATTATGTCGGCCTCAAGCATCTCAGAAATTAAGGGTATTGATACAGTCGGACGCTCACGGGTTGCTACCGTCCTTAAGCACTGTAGCGTGCTCATGGCCCCTCGAAGGCGGTAACCCACTCGGAGCTTCGAAAACTTCTGGGAACTCTGCTAATACTCTCCACGCGGAGTGTCTCCCTCTTGGTTTCGCTCCTCCTCCTCCATTCTCCCCGTTTCCGCCCCCTCTTCCATCGTACTAAGCTCCACCAGTACTCCCCCTCTCTCTTTCCTGAATGTTCGAACCATTGCTTTCAAAGTGATCCCAGTCCGAGCTAAAGAAGGATCCCCCCTCACCATCACTTTTTTTCCTCCTAGCACAAAGCCCATCTCCTGTGTTTTTCGATTAGTGAGAATAGTGCCCAATTTCTCCAACCATTGGATGCCAAGTATGACATCAGAATTGCCCAATTGCAATGGCAGGAAGTCCTCTATAAGCTCCACTTCTTCGTTTAGCATCAATCTCACATCTTTGCATAGCCCGCAGCCCTTCACCGACTCTCCGTTCCCTAACGACACCCCAAAGGCGCCCTCACAGTGATCGGAATTCCTTACCTCTCCACCGTGTGAAGAGAGAGGAAGTTGTGGGAGGCCCCTGTTCAACCATGACCACCACAACCGCGCCCTCAATTTTCCCCACCAATTTCATTGTTTTTGGGTTTGTGAGTCCCACAATTTAATTTATGGAAATCATTGCTAGTAACTCTTCTTCCTCCGGCGATTCTAAGGCCTGCAACTCGCCTTCCGCCTCTTCTTCGTCCTCCCCGTCCACCAACAGTACACTCAGCCCCTTGGACGCGCACACGTGTCCAATTCCCCACCGGCCATCGCACCTGAAACATAGCCCTCAAGCTTTCTTGTCCTCCAACTCTTTCTAAGTCAGCCTTCTAACTTGTCCGGTGAATCGAGAAGATGATGGGTTGGTTCGTGAAGTATAGGTGGGTTGGTTGGTGACTGATCCAATGGAACTCTAGGCAAGGCTTTTGATTTGGGAAGAGTTGGCTATGTGGTTTTGGGTTGGATTAGGTGTTGGGTTTTGTGTTTGGGCCGGTTGACCAGGTTTGCTAAAAGCCCCACCCGTCCTTCTTAACCCGCTATCCCGGTTTCTCTCCCCCGAGTAGCCAGTCCATGGCATGTTCTAGGGTAAGTGAGTTCAGCATGCGGATCTCAGCCCAAATTTCCTCTTTAAGGCCATTCACGAACTGTCATCTGGAATATCTTCCAAAGGAGACGCCTTCTCGATGAACGCGCGTCGGTACTCCGCTGGTGGTGTGGCTCACCGCCAGCCATTGCTCATGTAATGTCCCGACGTTGATCGGTCGAAATTGTCCCTGCACACGCCTCTTCAGATCTTCCCACCCTTGTACCGGTCGGCGGCAACTCTCCCACTAATACCACCTTAGAGCGTCGTTCTCCATGGAAACTACCGCAGCCTAAAGCTTCTCATGTTCACCCAAGTTGTAGAATTTGAAGTACTGCTCACCTCTCAAGATCCACGTGTCGGGGTCGGATCCGTCAAATAGGGGCATGTCGAGCTTACGGTATTTCCAATTTCCCCGGCCATCGTGACACTCGCCGCTCTCCAAGCCCATAATTCTGGTGTGGCCCTCCTTCCCAATCGAGGCCTATGCCTAAATTCCTTCTCGGATCGCCGCCACCGCCACCCCCGGCGCCAGAGTGCTCCGCCTCATCTTCCACTATGATCGGCTGTTTTTGCCTATCCTTCAAGGATGTCATAATCCCGTGATCTCGTCGAAGAATTTGTCTTGGTTGCTTTTTAACAAGGCGGCTTGTTGGTTGTGGTCATCCCGAAACCGGTTGAGCCTCCCCTCCAACTGCTGGCCCTCGGCGGCCTCCTGTTGGTGAACTGTTCCGACAAAGACTTTTGGAAAGCCTCAATACTCTCCGCGACCGTCTTGGTTAGAATGTGTTGGATAGAGTTCTCTCCTCCGTCCACCTTCGACACAACCTCGATCAAGTGTCCTTCTAACGCTTCGATGCGCTGCGTGTTTGTACCGGACGCCGGAGCCATGAATGCTCTAATACCAACTGCAATGAACAGCGCCCTTAAGAGACTAAGGAGGAGCAAGAACACAAATTCAGGGAGAGGACGGTTGGTTAATTGATAGATAAATAACCGAAAGGCTCGAGAACAAGCAATGACTTTAGGCCATTAGTCTCCAAGAGTTTTCAATACAATTGTCTAAATGCCCTTCTCCTCTTCTTAGATTACTACTTATACTACCCTTCTTACTACATGACATGGCAATAGCCTTACTTGTTACAATAACTATTTCTTGTCCTCTTCTAAAAAGCAAAAGCAAAGTAAACTAATAAGCCAAGAGTGGCAGTGTGCAAGTAGCTTAAGGTTGGGCTTGCGAGTGTTGCGGGTTGGCGGTGTTTCCCTGCTGCTGGTTTTGTCTTTGTCCCCTCTGCCTTCTGCTGTACTGGTAACGAATGGGAGGTGTATGGTGGTGCATTGCATGTTGACTGAACTACACCTGAACACTATGTGTTTGACTGACCAATTAGATCTGTTGTCTTTATGTTCTCTATACATTATTGAGGGTATGACTTTGATTGGGCTCATAGAAAACAATCAAGGCCACATGTAGGCTACATCAAAGATACGAACAACAATTCCACCAAAACTGAAACATAAAAATGCAAAGATATAGCCAGGAAGAGGTGAAATAAAGGAAATGTCCTTAAGCAGCAATCCCATTATATTACATAAGCTGACTTAAACGTTAAAGGAAGGTAAGGCAAGAACAAGGAACAGACCATAATAATGTTGATGATGAAACCTGTTTGATAGCCACCTAATCTCCATTCTCCAAATCCAAACCCTTGTATGAAAGACCAAAGGCTCCTTTTCAATTTTCATCTTCGGGCACCTACACAATACATACAAAGAGATATTAATATATATCGAAATAGAGAAGAAAATACAATTGCAGATAAGCAGCAATTAAATACAGGCAAAGCCCTCGTCTTTCAATCATGTACATCCAATTACCCCAAATTCAAATTATACGGGAAACTCAAGAAGATTTTATACAAAATAAATCACTGGAACTGTTATTCACTTATTCAGCACATAACAAGGCCTAAACCTAAATATTGATCCACTTCTTTTAATCCCAAAAACCGGCAGATAGCAAGCTCCTCTTAGACACGAAGCTCGATACCGTATCATCCTTCCATTACAAGAAGAATTAAGGCTGAATCCACCTTCCTTCATTCAATTGATAAACTTCCTCCGTAAAAACAAAATTGTTTTCATAACTAAACACATAAATCTGTTTAACATAAACAGCATTAAAAGTGCAACTAGAAATAAAAAGACACAAATATTTACAGGCATTAAATCAATTTCTAACATGCTCAAAGAAAAAACAATGGCCAAAATTCAATTTTCACATTAAAATTGCATTAAAATTACACATGAAAATTTCCGAAAAGAAACACCAAACTTGTATTTTCATAAATCAAATCAAACAACCTTCTGAACTAACTATATTAGACTACTACGGAGAAGTTATCAGTAGAAAAATCCTAAACCTAATCACTAAATACAGAACAAAAACCATATTAAAAAATTTTTAAATTATATAGAAATGAGAAATATTGGCTTACATATTTATCGTCGAAACCTAGAAAATCCACGAACTAAAAATATAAAGTGAGGTGGGGTTATGTCCTATCTACTACCTCCGTTAATATTTATGCGCAACTTTTACTATTTTTGTCCGCTCAACATTATGTGTAATTATTCAAGTTTTTTTCCATTTTTAGTAACTTTTTTGATGTTAAATTAAATGACCGAAATGCCCTCACTAAAAAATTAAAAAAAACTGGTTATGAGGTTAATTAAACAACCTTTTTAATCTAATCTAAAATCATTAACCTAATTCTACCCACCCCATTTACTCATCTCCTCGTCTACCCACCACCCATTTATCTCTTTCTTCAACCTCTCTTTCAACCTTTCACCCTCTTCATCTCTTTCAACCTCTTCATCCCTCCTCCTTCACGAGTCACGACCACCGCCCCTCCCACCACCATTCTCTCTCCTCCTTCACGACCACCTTCCATCCCACCACCGTCTTTCTCCTCCCTATGATCACAGCCCTTAGCTCCCACCACCGACGAACGATCCCCTTCATCTCTCCTCCCTCACAAGTTTCAGTTAAGATGATGTGCGATTATCGATAATATATAGGAAGATGATGTGCGATCTAGATTCATTTTATCTTTTTTTTTTCAATATTGTACTTTTTTCGTTTTTTTGGTGATTTATGTTCGGATATTCTGGGTTTTGTTCGATTTTTTGAGTTTCGATTTTCTGGGTTTTGATTTCGATTTTTGGGTTTTGATTTCGATTTTCTGAGTTTTAATTTTCTGGATTTTGATTTCAATTTTCTGGGTTTTTATTTTCAAGGTTTGATTTCGATTTTCTAAGTTTTGATTTTCTGGGTTTTGATTTCGATTGAAGGTGATGATGATGGTGGAATTTTTGGGTTAGGGTTCTAGGGCGTGGGTTTTAGGTGTTTTAAGTGACAATTTCTGGGTTTTTGAGTTTGGGATTTCTGGGTTTTTAGGTTAGGGAGGGGGCTGTCGGAAAAAGGAGGGAAAGACGAGGGAAGGGGTTGCCGAAAAAGGGAGGGGACGACGAATGAGGAGTTGTTTGTTTGGAGGTGGTGGCCTGGGTTTTTTTGGGTGGTACGGTGGTGATTTTGTGTGGATGGTGGGTTTTCGTGAGGGTGGTGGTGGTTTCGTGGGGTTGATAGTGGTGGTGGTTTCGTGGGGGTGGTAGTGGTGGTGGTGAAGGCGGCGGCGGTGTTGGTGAAGGCGGTGTGGGTGGTGTTGGCTGGTCTTGGTGGTGGCAATGGGTGGTTGATTAATTATCCAAACATTCTCTCTCCACCTTAATTACATACCACAAGTTCCTTAACTTTCTCTAATCTTTGTCCCTCAAGTTTTGCTTCGTAAACCGCAAACCCCTACAAAGTTGCACATAAATATTAACGGAGGTAGTATAAAAAATTTCACTTTCTCAAATTACCCCTCAACTTAAAATAAAAAAAATAAAAAAAATTTAAAAATAAAAATAAATAAATAAACTATTATTGTATCCTACTTTTATTTTATTTTTTTGAGGAAAATTATTGTATCCTAATTTTGTAGGATAATACAATTATACAACTAATTATTAAACCCTTTTTTAATTACTCAATAAAAAAAATATTACTTCGTATATGACTTCCGCAAATATTTTTATTAATAATAATTTTTTTAATTAATATTTTTTTTATCAACCGTTTATAAATTTGCACCCACTTATTTTTTTTAATTAGAATAAAGAGGAGAATGGTGCCTATCAAATTTCTTATATAGCGCGCACACACACATTGCTTGTGTTTCTTAACTTGTGAGGGATAAACTGAGACATAAAATATTTAAACTAATTAAATGAAAATAAATAAAGTAAAATAAAATAAAATAAAGAGACACAAAACAAAAAAAAAACAAAAATAAAAGCAAAAATAAATAAAATTATAATAAAAATAATAAAAGCAAATAAAATATGAAAAATATTCTAAAAACTAATCAATAATAATAATAACATAATACTAAAACAGACACCGAGAATGACACATGTCACTTCCTGGTATCGTTTTTTCCCTCCAAAAATCCTTTTCTAAAAATAAATATATTCTAACTTTATTTTTCTTTTTATTTCTTATTGATTGACAACTTATTTAATTAAGCTAATAAACTTATAATTCGTATATATTTAATTTATATATTATAAATATCTTATTACTTATATTAATTAATGTTATTCTCGCGATAAAAAAATATTAATTTTATTTGCGGGTTTTTTTTTCTTGATATATTACAATCATATGGATTTAATTTATAGTACAAAATAAAAAATAAAAAATAAACGTTATATTGCATCAAATTGACTTTAACACATGTATCTATAACTATAACTATATATTATAATAAAGGTGAAACCAGAAATGACATATGTTATCTCTTTTTTAAGTTATTTCGCGCCTTTTTTTTTTTTTGCCAAATCTTCCTAGAGAATATTAAATACTATGCAATAATATTTCCCTTACTATTTGGTAATTATATTCCATTTATAAACATCCAACAAAATATTATTTGTTTATTTAATACTACGCAATAATATTTTCCTTCATATAACTTTGTGACGTAATCAATAATTATTTTATTAGTCGTGCATGTAATACTTCCACTATTTTCTTTAGTATGATATAATTTTATTTTTATTTTTGTAATTACGAATTTTATCATATTTAGCAATTTGATAATTATTGTAAATAAATATAGTGTTAAATTAATAGAGAAAATACAAATTTATCTCCTTGATGGCAAAAATGTAAATAAATCAACAACATTTTGTCATATATGGGCCCCATAGTGTTTGATTTATTTGCCATGATGACTAGACAAAATGGCAAAAATGTAAATAAATCAACAACTTTTTTTGTCATATATGGGTCCCATAGTTTTTTATTTATTTACCAAAATGTCATGATGACAATATAAAATTATTGATTTATTTACAATTTTGTTACTTGATAAACAAATTTGGTTTATTAAGGAGATAAACTAGGACTTCCTCAAACTAATAGTAATAGATAGTGAAAATTACCGTGCATGGCACGGGACCTAATCTAGTTAAATCTACAAATTAGTCTAAAACATGCTAAAATTTCCAAATAATTTAGAAACTAGAAAGGGAAAATTAAGAAAAAAATTAACACGAAAGTATACCAATAGCTACTCCTAAGAGCAACATAAATGTCACTCATCAAATGCATGAGAAGTATGAGAATCTACCACCTTTATTGTTAAACATATAGATCAACCTTTTATTATATCTTGGTATTACGGCACCTTTGGGGGTATTTATTTTAAACAAGTCAAAAAGTTTATAACCTGGTGAACAAGTTAATCTTAACACATGTAACTATATAATTGGTCCAACTTTTAAACAAGTTAAAAAGTTTACAACCCAATAAACAAGCCAATCTTAACACATGTCACCATATAATATTGGTCCAACTTTTAAACAAGTCAAAAAGTTTATAACCTGATAAACAAGTTAATCTTAACACATGTCACCATAAAATTGGTCCAACTTATTTAATTTTAATATAATTTTTTATAAAAAAAAAAAAAAAAAAAAAAAAAAAAAAAAAAAAAAAAAACTCCCTTCCCCTTATGTAGGGGTACGGGGGCAATTCAGATCAATAAGTTGGGTTCTTGTCAGAGTCAAGTCAACTTTGGATTTTAGTAACAAATTATCAAAACTAGTGTAAAACTTAATCTTAATACGAAATATGATATTTAATTCAAATCAGGTTGAATTCAGGTTGTTCTGGTTCGATTTAGGTCAAGTTCATGTTTCTCTCATTAACTTCAGGTCGAGTCACGGATTGCCAACCCTACCCCTATGTGTTTCCCTTACTCTCCTCTCCTCCATGGCTGTCGTCATCTTCCTCCTCCCTCTATGGCCACCACCAACCCTAGCTTTCTTCTCTCATTACCCTTCCCCCTCTCTTTTATCACCAATTTCTTCCTCTCTCTCCTCTAACTTCAACAGCGCCACCACAAACACCACCAACAACAATCTTTAGCCCTCTCTTTCTTTTTTCTCCCCTTTCTTCCCATATCAACCCCTAGAAAACTTGCCGCACATCCTTTAAACACACCATCAAGCAACCCCTTCTAACACCGTATATAGATTAGTGCTGTGAAGATGGTTATGGGTCGGTTTGGTTTGAGGTGATAAAAATTTCGGGTGGGGCCGAGCCTTAACACCAAATCTCATGCCCAATCCTACAAAAAATGGTGGGCTTGTCGAGGCAAAGCAGGCTTTTTGGGTCGGGTTTAGATCTTAACAAAAAAAGTATTTTTTGGCTTGCCTAAACTTGCCCTTTTTACGGGTCAGATCAGACCGGCCCATAGTTGACCACCTTATTGGATTGCCACAAAAGAGAAATAAAGGAAAGGAAGAAGAGGACTACAATAGGAGGTTTGACTGTGGCTTAGCGCCAACAAGGGTCAGGGAATCTAAGCGTTGGTAGCGGCACATTGTTGAGGAGAAAGAAATGAGGATATGAGAGTAAAAGACAAGAGGAAACAAGGCCGCGAGAGGCGAATGTGTTGTGGTCAGAGTGTCTACATTGAGAGGGGGGGTCAAAGGGGAGGCATCTGGCTAGTGATGGTTAGTAGGCGTCGCGCGATAATGGTTGAGTTTAAAGATGAGATAGAATATAGAGGGAGTTGGGCAGCAAAAGCGGGATGACGGTTTCAGCTGTAGGGAAATTAGTTGAACATTTGAGAATGGAATTAAGGAGTACAATTCAAACAAAAAATAATTAAAAAAACCTTGGCCTAAAAAGAGATAACACAATAAATGAAGGTGGAAATATGATAGAGAGCTAGTATTTGGGCCCAAGCGATTATTGCTCCGAGTCATTGTCACAGGCTTGGTAACATAAAGTATGGCATAACTTTCTGTAATACCCTAAATTTTCTAACATTGAGTTCCGGGGACAAAACTTATTTTAAGGAGGGTAGATTGTAACACCCGATATTTTACAATTTTATATAATTTTTTTATTGAAAAAAAATGTAATTTTTAATTATTAAATAACTTTTCTAATCTACATAATTGTTTTTATTTATTAGTTCGAAAAGTTTTAAACCCTAGTTTATATCTAATAGAACTCTTGTTTACGAAACTATAAATACTTCTTATACACTAATTATTTTCAGCTTTGCCTCCGCTTACTCCAACTTTGTACTACGTGGCTTATATGATATCTGCAACAAATAAAAAAAAAATAAAATAAAAAAAATCTCGTGAGTTTACTAATTTTGCCATTAACAATGATGATGCAAACCAAATCATCAAGTGGATTTTCTAAAATCAGTCAACCCTTGTTTTGGTGCGCATGAATAAGCATCTCATATTCATGAGATTATATAATACAAAGTGAAAGAAAGTGATGTTCTCCTCGTCAAGAAAAACGAATCTTTGTATCTTATAGGTTCAGATTGTATGTCCGTAAAAGTAAATCACACGAAGCTTTAATTGGAGATGTTTGTGTTTTACTTTGTATTATTATGTGCAAATTTTATGATTTGTTATTTATATGATGATCAAGTTTTGTATATGTATGGTTAATATGTGGTATTATATGATTTTAACTATCATATTATGTTTGTTGTAATTGAATGTGTTATTATATTTCTAGGTTTTAATGTTGTTGCTCTAGCGAATATATATTATTATATTGATGTTTTAGGATTACTAATCACATATTGGGTTGAGATTTATTATAGTTGGGTACTAGTATTATTGCCCTATAAGAGTTGAGATATTTTATGAATTGAGTACGTTATGTCATATTATTTGGGAACATGTGCCATTATTGAGATACTAATTATTAATCTGTGAATGGTTATTTGATCGATGTATGAGATCAAAAAGGTTGAGTGTGAGGAAGGTAGCCCATCGTTGGGGATCCCATCTCCTTTATGCCCATGGCCCTTTAAAAGCCTAGGACTTTACACCTTTTAGGGTGAGTTAGGATTTGAATTCCTAACTGTTTAGGGGACCTTGAATTAGAATTGAGTCTATCGTTACCCTTTTTTTTTATTGGAAACCAATAGAGAGTCGCCAATGAGTTTTAGGAAAACCCATAAACCTCGTTCATCCCTTTCTCCCAAGTAGAGTTTAAGGGATATTTAACATGAATCATAAGTTCACCCATGCCCAAACTGGTCTATTAATACTAGAAATGAGTTTAGGAGCGAGGGTACTTAGATAACGTTCCTTTTTGAGGGGAATCGTCATCCTAGCCCTAGTGCGGCCTCTACTAGCTCTTCATTTTTCACATTTACATCGCCAAACAATATATGCAACGTGATACCTAAAACTAAGTTAGTTGATTTTATTTACACACGTCAATCACAAAAGGATTATATTACAACGAATGTCATTATTCTAATTTAATTCAAATTCGTGAAAGAACAAAAATAAACAAGATTCACCTTGGCTTAAGTGATAAAAAAATCAATTAATTTATTCAATACTAGTCTTGTTTAACAAAAGAATACTATGTTGAATTAATTAATTAAAGGTTTATTTTAACGTGATCAAACAACACTAATTAGTCAATTTAGGTGATGATTTAAGACAAGAAAAGAAAAGTGATTTATCTACGCTCGGGAATTACCACTTTTCCTTGCTAGATCTTCGTTTAGAATGCAAATGGACACCTTGTTTGGGAACCTCCACCGTAAGAACAAAATAATAAAAGGGTGAGTGTTTAAAACAAAAGGGGTTTGATTATTGCATAAATTCACAAAGTGTTATTGCTAACCTTCTGGCTAATTTTCCGTGTCTTTAGAGCTCGTATTGAACCTCTATTTATAGGCAATGATTGAGATTAGGGTTTTGGAGATTCTGCCGCAGTAGGTGGCGCGCGCAACTCTAGAAGTTGCGCGTGGCTTTCGCGCGTAAGTGAAGGAGTTGCGCTGCTGAGGGCAGCGTGACTTCTAGTCTTGCGCGTGGATGTGTGGTAAGAATCGATACAGTATCTTTCTGAAATTATGAATCTTTGCAAGCGCAGCACTAATAGTTACGTTGGGCTGTTGCGCGCAACCTTATAAGTTACGCGTGGCTGCCGAGCGCGACTTCATGAGTTGCGCGCGGATTTTCCTGCGGCTGCCCTAGATTTTAATCTAGGCGCTCTAAATCCGTCCGAAATTTGGTTTCATTTTTGGATTAGGCCTAATATCTGATCGCGCTAAGTATTAATGAGATTTAGTTCATGTTGTTTGGGCCAAGCTAGTTAGTTTTATGTGTTTAGGCTTCAATCAGTAGTCCATTAGCATTCCTTACTCCAGTCCAGCACAAAGATGGAATTATTTATTGTCATAGCACTTCCGGTCGGGACAATGGACCAAAAGTAGATGTCTACAGTTAGCCCCCACTTCGATCGAGTCTAGAATAGATGATGATTAAAGTAGTCAAGGAAAATAAATCCGAGACTCATTCTGCGAAGATCCTTAGAGATAAAGAATCTTTTAGTGGTGTTGAGAATGTCGAAACTATCCTCAGTTCACTAAATGTTCAAGACAAGTAGCTACTAAGGCCAAAAAAGATTGACCCTTTGTAGGTATAGAATGCTTTTACAAGTAAAGGTTGTCCTGGTTGATGTCATGTTATGAAAAGGTGTCAGGTTTAAAAAGATTAAAAGAGGATGATACCCTCTCAATATGGCATTGACGGTCTAAAGTCTCTCGATCTGTCATTAAAACTTTAGTCCATGATTTTAACAAAAGAAAGATGATAAAAAGGAGGTGTTTCGGCATTCGTAGCCTAATACTTGAATAAAAGATTGACATTCGCTGCCAAAACAAAGATTTGATGTCCACAAGATAGAAATACACGTCCCAGGATTGGAGGCATGTATCCAAATCTAGTGGGAGAGATGAAAATCGGCAACTCTCTTAGTAGTTTTGTCCATAAGATGAAAACACGCGTTTCAGTACTGGGGGCACGTGTTTAAATGGGTGCAGCTTCAATTGGGCTTATACAAGGGGTGGATGGACACCCTAACTATCCAGTGAAGCAAGATCGTTTTCATGCTAACCGTATTTGCATATTCTCCCAATGGGTGTAGACATTTCCCCGATGGTGGACGCGTTTCGTCGACTCGAAAGCAAACGCCTCAAAAAAAAAAAGGTTCTACCGTTTTGTGGTACCTAGTTTTTAGCGGACAATAAATTAGTCTATAGAGGTTCCACTTAGATGTATGATAAGAATTTTAATGAAAAACTTAGAGTCGCCACCTTATTTTAACCCGAATAAGGACGGATTTTAAAACGGTCAATTTCAAGAAATAAAAGTTAAAATTAACTGCTAATGTAATACCCTGGAAATTTCCTTCTTTTAAAAATACTCATTTTCTCTAAATAAAACCCTTTTTAGAAAATAACCAAAATATTACCGCCACCGTAATAACGGCTAAGACTAATTTTCAAAGTCTCACAGCGGAAGTCTAAAACATAAATCATTTTTAAAATAAAACTTGAGTTCACAACCTCAAAACAAAAGTAGAATAAAACATTCACAAATTGGAACCAATTCAAACATGGCCCTTCTTAAAAACCAATTAAAAACAAACACAATATTGTTTGTCCATAAACAATAACCAATAATTCAAAAATATCAAAACTAAGAAACATAACAAGTAACTCTCTGCACTCTTTCCCATCATGCTCTTCATGCTTCTAGTACCTGTTACTTCCTCTTTATTTCAACCCTCTGCTCACCATATAAATGGGTCATAGTAGGGCCAATCCAAAGGAAAGCCAAACACAAACATAAAAGTACAAATCAGCAAAGCTGAGTACATATGCACCACACTAAAATGAATATCCTAGCATCAAAATAAAATAATTAAAACATGCTTGCCATACAATCACAAGTCAACTTACCATTGACTCATAATTAGCAATATTAATTATTAAATAAATATAAAACCCCATAACTCCCCCCATATGTTCATATTCCAAGTGTATACGTTCCAAGAGTTTTGGTGCGTATCTTCTTACAGTTTACGTGATTTACCAATTTAACTTGTGATGACTCCTAACAATCAATCAAGAGTAAACATGACAACAATCAACACATACTTCCAATTCATTCTAGAATTAATTAGTGAGCACCTACTATTTATTTTAATTAAGGTTCCTTGCCTAGTTTTGTGCACAAAATTGCACGATTACTACTTTGATGCATAAAATGCACTACTAAACTTTCTTGACTCGACCTCAACTTACATGAGCGAGTAAATAAATAAATTAACTTCTTGACTCAACACCACCAATAATAAATGGGTGAGAAATAAATTCATGAATCATGCTCAATAATTCCAATTTTAGCTCTTTAATTCGTATATAAGCCTTGCTTATTAAATACATGCCTTGTTGATACTTGAAAATAAAACATACTTCCATGATCCATACATATTCAACTTGTATCATGCTTTACATAACATATTCACATGCTTGCATAATAATTCATGCTCAACCAACATCAATTCCAAGCATATAATCAACCAAACATGCTACTAATTCATTACCAAAATCATACTTTACAATCCTTGCATGATACTATACGCATACACGAATATTCTTGTGCACATACGTACCTTGAATAATGCCTAAACTCGGCCACACTCGCTAGAAATCACCTAGCTCAAAGCTTCCAACAAATAAGAACACATAACTATAATTAATCCACTATTCTCACAGATTTCCAGCAACTATAATACTTTAAACCTTACTAATCAACCCAATTTAATGACATAAAAGTCATAAAACTTTTTCTTTAAGTGGGTACATCAAATCCTTTCAAAAATACTTAGTTTTTATGACTTAAATAAAATTCCAGCATACTTATTTAATATAAAACACCACTAATAGACTAGGAAATCATATTTAAATCATTAAAACCTTTTTCCCTTTTATGGGTAATCAAACCCTAACTCAATAATTAAAAATTAGTGTGCATAAATAAATTCCAGCATTAATTTAAGGGCTTTAAACTCATTAAAAACATGTTTACATCATTAATTAAACAATAACAACAACCTAGGATCAAACCCTAACCATATACATTAAATTCCCAAATTCTAGGGTTTGTAAATTAGGGTTTTTTAATTAAAAAAAATCTGAGAATTATATGAATAATTTAACAACATCAAATACCCAAAATTAATACCAAAACATAATCAAAATCATGCTTTAAAAAATTACCAAACAGTAGAATTAAATTAGGGAGAGAAAAGAATTTTTTTTTTCTTCTTTTTGTACCAAACCGCAAAGAGAAGAAAGAGAATAAGGAGGGCGGTGGTCACCGACCGCCGCTGCTGGTTGTCGGTGGCTGCCGGTGGCTGCCGGTGGTGAGGGGAAGAGGAGAGAGAGAGGCGTGGGAGAGAGAAAGAAAAGAGAAGAGAAAAAATACAGAGAAAACTTTTGGGATTTTTGTGAAATATGACAATTATGATTTTTGAGTGAAAACTTGGGGTTTTGAAGTATTTTTACTCCCCATTTAAAACAAAAACTTATAATTAGGGTTCGGGATTTAAGTTAAGAGAATCAAACGTCTGGAACTCTTCTTCTCTTCCGCTCTAAAGAACAGACTCTTACTATTGCGTTATATAAAAAAGAGTTTATTGTAGATACAATAAATAAAGTTAAATTTTAAGGTATGTTAGTCACACAAAATGATATAATAATTAGTATAAGGTAGATTTGAGCACCGAAGTTGCACTACGTACCAATCACAGTGGGATTTGAATCCACTCACGGATCAAAACCATCGTAGTTCGAACAAATGTCATGTTTTAAATAACCAATTCCGTTGGGTTTTTAATTTGGGTGATAAACATATATAAGCTTCATTTTTTGGTAAGTGGGATTTTAGTGATCTTTGACGGATTCGCTCATAAAAGTAAAATAAACCACCTTGGTTGAGACAAATCACCCCGATTAGTGATTACCAAAAATGTCTTTTGAAAAAGACAATTCAACAAATGCATCCCAATTGACGACTTTTTTTAGTGGGTCAAGGTATTTTTTTGAGTGAAATGATAAGGGTTCACTATATAATCTCACTTTGAGTTTAAAGTCACTCGAGGGTAATTTTGTAATGTTATAAGGGTTATATGTTTAGGCTAATGGAATTGGCCAAATAAAACACGACACCTGTCAAGGCCTTACTTCCAAATAAAAGGGAACAATAAACTATTTAATCATATCCGATTGTCAATTAATCCATCGAAAAATTATTATGGGATCTTGGCTTTTTTTAATGGAGATGGATAATTATTACAACCTTATACAACTAAATAATTAGTCTTAACCTCATGTTTGGAAATAAGGCCATTACCTTATACTTCCTCCGTTCTAATAATATTGCAACAAGGATGAAATTACGCATCCCAAAGCATATTTTATATGTTAAATATCTATAATTGTATAAGAGTAAAAATTATAAAAAATTGATATTGTGAAAGTATTTTATGAGACGAATCTAACAAGATGCCACATGACTATATTTTGCTTAACGTATAAATCATGTTGTACGGTCAAACTAGAGTGATGAATAGTGCAAAAGTCCAATTATTGCAATATTATTAGAACGGAGGAAGTATTAATCATTTAAACAAGCATGCAAAGTTATGATTCATTCTTGTGTTACAAGAGGATTTGAAATAAAGTGTTCACCAAATTTATAAAAGACTTTTATTTCTGAAGTCATCTTAAAATAAAATTAAAGTTTCTTAAAACATCTTTTATTTCTGAAGTTATCATAAAATAAAATTAATTTTTCTTAAAACTCTTTTGTTTTTAAAATCATCTTTAGATAAATTTAAATTAATAAAAATAACTCTTTTATTTCTAAAGTTATCTTTAGATAAAATTAAAGCTCCTTAAGATTATTCTTATTTCTAAAGTCATCTTTAGATAAAGTTAAAATTAAAATAAAATCACTTAACAATAAAAACTTATAAGTTAAAAATTACATAACATAGTGTAGTATAGGTTCCATGACACCATTGGTATCTTAATATAATTTAGTGCAATTTTAATATTTCTTTTTAAAGAACTAAGAGAGAAAACGTGCTTTTTTATACTTTAGACAGCTTGAACGAAAAAAATTCATTAAAAATCATAGAAAAATTGAAAAACTTATTGTAAGATACGGTTGGAAAGCTCTTGAAAAGCTTTATGATTTTAGCTAAAGAACGGAAGTTGATTCGGAACATAAGATATGTCAAATGGGTGAAATTTAGGACGTGGTAAGTTAGTCCTTATTCTTAATCATTCTTTACATAAACTCTTACTTCCTTAGGTCTTTAAATTCACCTTAAGAAGGAAATTATTCTTAATATATATTTTAGACAAACACATGAATGCATTTACACTTTATATTTTATTATATTAGACAAAGATAAAATGCAAATGCAACTAAACCCCCTTTTTCCCATATCCTATCACCTCACTAAGCTAGTAGGCTTGCTTTTCTAATATGGAATAATGAATGATTTAGGGCTAATTTAGCACCTAATATCGCCATTACTCCTATTGGTAACATCACATGAAAACAAACACATTAGTATAACTAATAATAATTAAGGAAATTGAGAAAGCAAGAAGAATAATACCTTGAGCTAGATGTAGCTATTTTTTAGATAACACCTTTGGCTTACCAAGATTAAAGGATGAAATCTCCTTAATTAAAGTGAATTAAGAAAAGTCTAACTGATATTTTTGGAACTTTTGAGATATTAAAAAGAAACAAGTGAAGATAAAGCTAATGAACTTCATTTTTTTTTTTTGGATATTTGATTAAAGAAAATAAACTTGAATTAATTCTTGAAAATTAAAGCTAGATCTTAAAAAGTAAAACATTTTTTTTTTGTTTTAATATGGACTAGGAATACTTATTAGTTCGGAAAGTTTAAACCCTAATTTATATCTAATAGAACTCTTGTTTACGAAACTATAAAATACATCTTATACCTTAATTATTTTCAGCTTTGCCTTCGCTTACTCCAACTTTGTACTCTGTGGCTAGATGTCTGAAAAAAAAATCTCTCGTGAGTTTACTATTTTTGCCGTTAACAATGATGATGCAAATCAATCATCAAGTGGATTTTCTAAAATCAAAGTCAACCCTTGTTTTGGTGCGCATGAATAAGCATCTCATATTCATGAGATTATATTATACATTGTGAAAGAAAGTGTAATGTTCTCCTCGTCAAGCAAAACGAATCTTTGTATCTTATAGGTTCAAATTGTATGTCCGTAAAGGTAAATCACACGAAACTTTAATTGGAGATGTTTGTGTTATACTTTGATATTATGTGCAAATTTTATGATTTGTTATTCATATGATGATCAAGTTTTGTATATGTATGGTTAATATGTGGTATTATATGATATTAATTATCGTATTATTTTTGTTATAATGATTGATTGTGTTATTATATTTCTAGGGTTTTTAATGTTGTTTCTCTAGGGAATGTATATTGTTATATTGAGGTTTTTGGATTACTAATCATATATTAGGTTGAGATTTATTATATTTGGGTACTTGTATTATTTCCCTATAAGAGTTGAGATATTTTATTATCGAGTACGTCATATCATATTATTTAGGAACATGTTCCATTATTGAGATACTAATTATCAATCTATGAATGGTTATTTGATCGATGTATAAGATAAAAAAGGTTGATCAGTATATTTTGTTCTTGATTTGAGGCTCGATGTTATAGACCTTTGTCCTATGTTGGTAAAGAGAAAATAATCATCAGTTAAGAATGAGGTATAATCTTTAATTTTTTTTATGGTCCCCTACTGTGGGATTTGACCTGTATGTTGGTCGTGGTCATGGTTATTGAGAGTATTCAAGTATTTATACTTGTTGATTTATTTATTCGAATTACCCATGTCCAAGGTTAGATATAGAACAAAGAGCATGCCACACTTATTGGTTAGATGTGTTATTTGAGTAAAGAATCATATTATTATTTAAGGTTGGGTTTGACAAAGGTTATTTTCAGAGTACAAAGTTAATTTACCTTGGAGGTATATATGTGTAATGTAGTTTCTAACTACATTGTTTAAGTGAGTTACTTATAATATTTTATTTTATTATTCTCTGTATTTTGATAAGTGGTGATTACTCAGCTTTTTGCTGACGTGTGTGTGTGTTGTTTTGTTGTGCTATTTGTGTTTGCGGCCATGTCTTTTTTCTTTTGTTGGCCTTGCGACGATCTATTTTGGAATTTGTCCTTAATGGTGAGCAGTCAAGTTTGTCTAAGCAGGTTCATCAAGTGATCGTAGCCAAAGGAGCTCAAGTGTTTCGATTAGTATTTTTATTACGAGTTTATAAAGGTTTATTGAGTTGTATTATTAGGATTTTGTAAGCATTAACACTTGATATGTTGTCAAGTGTGGCGGTAATACCTCCAATTTAAGTGTGTGCTTTCGCAATTTTGATCAAAGTTTGTTCATTTTTCCTTTATTTATTATTTGTTATTAGCTAGTAAATTGGGGGTGTTACACTTTCTACTAAGACACTCTAGAATTGGAGATTACATTTTTGAATCTACTATACTTCATTTGGAACGTTTTTTATACTTAGTATAGCTTAAGCCTGCTATCATCTATGAACTCTTATATATCATAGTAATTATTAGGGTGATTGTATGAGCAAAATAAAACAACTACTATGATAATTTATTTATTTCATAAGTAAAAGGTTCTTTATAGGTTTAACTCTTGGTAGAAATATTTTTTTTAAATGAGGAAATTTTTTCAAGGTCATTGGAAATATAAGGTTTGTCATGTCATTACTTATGTAGTTATGTGACATCAAGACATGTTGAGGTAAAGATGACACAGGACAATAGCATGTTGTTCTTTGAAGTATATAAAGCTAGTTTTTGACCCGGACGAAGTCATGCGTCATAATAATATGAGATTATATTCGTTGTTAAGTACTTAAATTTTATAAGAGTTAAAGATAATGGTTAGATATAATACTAAGAATAAAATAACATACAATACTAAGAATAAAACTAAACATTTACATAACATGTATGACTCTAGAGAAATATAAGTGAGAAGAGGGTAGCCCATTGTTGGGGATCCCACTTCCTCTATGTCCATGGCCCTTTAAAAGCCTAAGACTTTACACTTTTTTAAGGTGTGTTAGGATTTGAATTCCTGACTGTTTGGGGGACCTTGAATTAGAATTGATTCTATCATTACACTTTTTTATAAGAAACCAATAGAGAGTCGCCAATGAGTTTGAGGAAAACCCATAAACCTCGTCCATGCCTTTCTCCCAAGTAGACTTCAAAGGATATTGAGCACGAATCATAAGTTTACCCATGCCCAAATTGGTCTACTAAACAGAAATGAGTTTGGGAGCGAGGGTACTAGAAAAACGTTTTCTTTGAGAATCGCAATCCTAGCCTTAGTGCGGCCTCTACTAGCTCTTCCTTTTTCACAATTTCATCGCCAAACAATATATGCAACATGATACCTAAAACTAAGTTAGTTCATTTTATTTACACGCATCAATCACATAAGGATTACATTACAACGAATGTTGTTATTCTTATTTAATTCAAATTTGTGAATAAACAATAATAAACAAGATTCGCCTTGGCTTAAGTGATAAAACAATCAATTAATTTATTCAATTCTAGTCTTATTTAACGAAAGAATACTATGTCAAATTAATTAATTAAATGTTTAAAACGTGATCAAACAACATTAATTAATTAAATTAAGTGATTTAAGACAAGAAAGGTAAAGTGATTTATCTATGCGCTCGGGAATTACCACTTTTCCTTGCTAGATCTCTGTTTAATTAGAAGCAAATGCACTCCTTCTTATTGGGGAACCTCCCCCGTAAGAACAAACAAATTAAAAGGGTGCGTGTTTAGGACAAGAGGGTTGATTATTGCATAAGTTCTCAAAGATGTTACTGCTGACTTTCTGGCTATTTTTCTATGTGTTTAAAGCTCGTATTGAACCTCTATATAGGGAATGGTTGAGATTAGGGTTTTGGAGATTCTATTGCAGCATATGGTGCGCACAACTCTGAAGGTTGCGCGCGGCTTCCGCGCGCAAATGAATGGTCTGCGCTGCACAGGGCAGCACAACTTCTAATTAATCTTACGTGTGTTTGTATGGTAAGATTCGATTCAGTATTTTTCTAAATTTCTGAATCTTTCGCGAGCGCATCACTGAGAGTCGCGCGCGGATTTTCTAGCGATAGTCCTCGATTTTAACCTAGGCGTTCTAAATCCGTTCGAAATTAGGTTTAATATTTAGATTAGGCCTAATTTCTGATCGGGCTTAGTATTAATGAGCTTTAGTTCATTTCGTTTGGGTCAAGCTATCTAGATTTATGTGTTAAGGCTTTAATCAGTAGTTCATTAGCATTCCTTACTCCAATCTAGCGCAAAGATGGAATTATTTATTGTCATAGCACTTCCGATCGGGATAGGGGACCAAAAATAGATATCAACAGTTAGCCCCCACTTTGATCGAGTATAGAATAGACGATGATCAAAGCTGCTTCCAAAGCACTTTGATTGTCAGTTTAACTTTGTTGCTCATCTTCACGAACTTCATCAAGTTCGATTTTCCTCCCACTTGTCATTTTGGAAAGATTCTCTTTTTCCAAAAAGACACCATCTCGAGCAACAAAAACTTTGTTCTCAGATTGGTTGTATAATAATACTCCTTTGTTTCTTTTGGATATCCCACAAAGAAGAATTTTTCAGATTTTGGTGCAAGCTTGTCGGACATGAGTCATTTGACATATGCTTTGCAACCCCAAATCTTAAGAAAAGACAACCGTGGAGGTTTCATCGTCCATAATTTATATGGAGTCTTTTCGAAAACTTTTGACGGAGCGCGGTTCAGTGTTAGTGCCACGGATTGAAGTGAGTGTCCCTAAAAAGAGATAGGAAGATCGGTAAGACCCATTATGGATCGAACCATGTCTAATAAAGTTCGATTTCTCCTCTCGGACACTTTGTTCCAATGTGGAGTCTTGGGAGGTGTTAATTCTGAGATAATACCATATTCTTTCAGATGGTCGTCGAATTCGTAGCTCAAATACTTGGCACCTCAATCCGATCGAAGGGCATTGATTTTCATGCCAAGCTGATTTTCCACTTCACTCTGAAGCTCTTTGAACTTTTCAAAGGATTCAGATTTGGCGACATAAGGTAGATATAGCCATATCTACTATAGTCGTCCATGAATGTGATAAAATAACGATAACTGTTTCTTGCGGTTGTGCTCATTGGTCCGTATACATCCGTGTGTATAAGACCCATTGGAGAAAGGCTGTTTTATCATCTTGCCAAGTAAGCATCCTTCGCAGTTTTCAATCGACTCTAAGTCGAATGAATCAAGAATTCCTTCTTGAAGGAGTTTCTTGATGCATTTGATGTTTATATGGCCTAGACGACAATGCCACAAGTAGGTTTAATTCGACTCGCTGGTCTTAGCCCTTTTAGTGGTATCATTAACATTATAAACCTATTTGTTTAGTGAAAGCACATAAAGACCATTTTCTGAATATGCCGTACCATATAAAACATTGTTAAGATAAAACGAACAACTATTGTCCCTTATTCGGAATTCATAACCTTTAATTTGGTGTCCAACGCCGAAATTAAAATAATGTTTTTGGTAATGTTTGGAACATAATAACATTCTTCAAGTTTTAAAACAAGCCCGGAGGGCAAAGACAAACTGAGTGTCCCAACGGATACGGCCGCAATCCTTGCTCCATTGCCTACCTGAAGTTCCACTTCTCCCTTCCCTAGCTTTCTACTTTTCCTTAGTCCCTGAGCATTGGAACATAGGTGTGAGCCACATCCGGTATCTAACACCCATGAGGCTTTGCTAGTAAAGTGAAGGTCTATAACAAAAATACCTGATCCAAAAGTAAAGGTGTCGTTCTTCTTATCTTCCTTGAACTTGAGCCAATCCCGTTTCCAATGTCCCTTCTTCTTGCAGTATAAACATTCAGAATCGGATTGAGAAGATGCTACCTTCTTTTGCTTGTCGCCCTTGGTAGCTTTTGACTTAGGCGGAAAGGTCTTCTTACCCTTCCCCTTGTAGCCCTTCTTCTTGCCCGACCGCATAAATGGTTTGCCCTTCTTAACCATAAGCATATCATGCTTCCCCTCATCCTTGGGCGTTTGCTCGGGTTGCTTCAACATCCCATGAAGCTCGGTGAGGGTTTTCTCCATGCTGTGCATGTTATAGTTTATCTTGAACTAATCATAACCTTTTGTGCAGCGAGTGGAGAATGATGTCAATTTCCATCTCGTTTGAGTACCCCGCATCAAGTCTCTCCATGTTCTCAAATAATCTAATCATTTTGAGCACATGAGGGCTGACGGGCTCTCCTTTCTTGAGCTTGCTCTCAAGGATTTGCCTATGGGTCTCGAACCTCTCAGTTCGAGCATGCTCTTGAAACATATTTTGAAGTTCAGATATGGTTTGAAACCGTCTCCTTCTCAAAGAAAGTCTTTTGGAGATCCGAAGACATTGTGGCCAAAATGATGCATTTGACATCCCGATTGACAGCGTGCCATCGGTTTAGGGCAACCTGAGTGACCTCCTCATTAGGAGTGTCGGGTATTTCCTCGTCAAGGACGTATTCACTTAGCTCTTGCATGAGAACTATTCACAAATTCCTTTGCCAATCAAGGAAGTTTGTCCCATTCAATTTCTCCTTATCAAAAATTGAGCAGAGAGAAAACTGGTTGTTGTTGGTGTTAGTAGCAGACATTTTTCTACAAATGAAAGAATTTGCAATGAAAAACCATTTATAAAACAAATAAGAAAGAAATTTAAAGCATGCATGCAAACTTTCAATCTTATTAAGCGTTTTATCCACACATTTGCAATTTGTCCCTTTAGGCGAGAATAAAACGATTCCAAGACCCCAAAAATCAAAAAGTGATTACGCATGCTTTGGCTTGTCTTAACACTTAATATTTAAACGTAAGCAATCCAATTGCTAATAGCTCTAAGCTATTCTTAGTTTGATAAAACGTCGCATCTAATGCTTTCTTGATGTTTATCTCCATTGCCACGACATCTAAGGACTCCTTACTGATATCGTTAAGTTTAACCAAAACTAACGCATATACCTAGTATACCTTACATCCCTAGGAAAGTAGTAATGCCTTGCTTGGGCATAGCCCATTACTATTCTCATTAGTTCGGTAAGTGTCATTTTAGAATGGCAAATTTAACTCAATATTATAGGGACTTAGGGTTTCTATGTTGGTTGTTTAAGTGAACTAAATTAATCATTCAACATTCGAAATCCTAAACATGCATCTAATATCGCAATTATATATAAGCAAAATATATAAGGCATAAATAAAGATGCATTGGCAAACTAGCATGAGCCCCTTAAAACTTGAAGCATCCAATCTTCAAAAGGCCTTCATTGCATCTTCTTGGCTTCGTCATCTTAGAAATGTCGTCTTGAGACATGACCACCAAATATGCAACTACTAGAGAAAGTAGGACTAATCTAAATAACTTAAGTACAAAAATACTTAACGGCATGCATTCTGTATTTAGATTTACAAAAATATAAAATGGAACGCAGTCCGTATTTACTATCCTCGTCGGACCATACTAATTGCCATTTTGTAAAACCTGCACTAGAACATCTAAAAAATATTCCATTCATCCGTTCACTTACAAAGTGAATGGCCCATGAATTTTACAAATAATTTAAGCAACAATACAAAACATTGTATCAAAACGAGCACATACTAGTTACTAACTTAGGTGGTTAATCCGATTAACGCACCTAATTAAAACTAGTCAAAGTGCTTATCCGATTATGTGAACTAACGCAATAATATAAGCACAATCAAGGCTAAAAAAATTAATAAAGCTCCCACTAATTCCACATCCAACTTAATTAAAATTAATCCGATTAAAATTAATTAAGCCGATTAAAAAAAAAATTGTTAAAATAATTTTGCAATTACATGGAAAAACCGAGGCCTAGCTTCGTTCTAAACAAAACACAAAAACAAAACGAGGAAAAATAAGGCCATGGGCTGTCCACACCTAACAGCCCCAGCCACTCGCACGCACGCAAGTGGTGGGCGCTGCCTAGCAGCCCCGGCCTTGCGTGCCGAGCTGCTGCTGGGCGCTACCTAGCAATCAGCTCCCTCACGGGGCTCGCGCATGCTGATGGTGCTGCCGTGCCATGAGGCTTCCTCGCACACCTTCCCACACCAAGCTGCCACACCCTCGCACTCACACACACACCAGCTCGGCAGCAACATGCGGGCTGCGCAAGCAGCCCTTTAAGTCGAGCTTGGGGCTCGAAACATAAAGTTTTGATTTTTCGTGCTCATGCCTTGAAATTTTATTCTGATTTTTTGTGTGACTTTAAGTTAATTCTAAATTGATTTTAGAACTAATATTTGAGCAATTTTGAAATTAAAATAATTCCAACTTAAATAAATTCAATTTCAATGCAAAAACCAAAATTAATTCAAGAACCATTCTTTAAATTATTTTGGCTCAACTTGATGCAATAAAATTGATGGCTAGTCTCATGATTAATTTAACCAACATAAATTAATTATGAGATTTGACAAAAAATAGTTTAATAAATAAATAATCCTCCAATGAAAAATGTATCCAACACGTACTTATGCTCATATGAACATTACAATCTTCCAATATGAAGAGTCATAATATTTCAAGCACAAGTATGAACATTTAAGATTTTAATCAACTTCCAAAATGATTAAAACCTAAAATTTGTTCATTATGGATTAAGTTAAGATTCAATTCTTTAAACCATTAAAGATTGAATCTTTAACATTTTAAGGGTTCAAAAATCGTATTCACCATAAACTTTCACACCACAAGCAATTTATTTGCAAGAATGAGAAATTTCAAGTTTATGTGAAATTAAGAGCTATCCAAATTAAGCAACCAATTTACATCATAAACATGCTTAATAAAAGAATGAGAAATTTCAAGTTTATGTGAAATTAAGAGCTATCCAAATTAAGCAACCAATTTACATCATAAACATGCTTAATAAGGAGTGAAATTGCAAAATATTAATGGTATAATCAAACACATAATCCAACAATTGCATGCCATAATTAATCAAGGTTTAAAGATTTAAAATTTTTCATTTCAAACGAAAAATCACTTTCTGGGTGGATTTGGCTTCCGAAAGGTCATGTTTAATCACTTTGTGGGTAAAGAATGATTTAGAACATCAATTCAACCCAAAATTCATTATTTTTGAGTCAAAATCTGGATTCGTAGGCTAAAAATAGCAAAATTACGATTTTAATCTAATTAAAACCGAGGTCCTAATCAAATTAGGTTGCTAAACTAGAAATTTAAATCCATTTAAAACACCTTAATTAATTATTAGTTACAAATAATTAAATGCACGCGGCTAATGATACCGTTGTTGGGTTTTGCGGTGTCCAACACCACGCGGAAACAAAACCCGCCCAAAGATCCGTGCAAAATTAAAGCAACTAAACATGCATACAATTAATTAGACAACAAACACATAATAATAGAGAGAGAGAGAGAGAAAGAGGAAAAGACGATCATACCCTCGATACGTGTTTTCCACTTAGCACGAGCACGAACTCACGAACGGAGAAAGAGCCTCAAACTCGACCCCTCCAACGTAGTCCACCTACGCGCCCAAACTTGGCTAATATTACCGGCTAGGGTAATATTAACACTACTAACAAGAGGATCTCTTTATAAGGTTTTCTCAATGGAGATTCCTTGTATAGAGTTCAACTCTTACAACAATTCCCAAGGGAGGCCTTGGGTATTTATAGGAGAAGCATCTCCATCCCCTTGATTTCCAATCAATGTGGGACTTTGCAAAGTTGAAAAATAAATGCATTTAATTTAATTTTAAAATAAATTAAAATGCCAATAACAAATAATAGAGGTTATCATTGGGTGGGCCAGGCCGGGTTCGGGCCTGGCCGAAGCTTAAAAAAAGCCCACTTCTCGGGCCTGGTCGAGACAGGCCAAGCTTCGGGCCGGAATTTTTGTGCCCAAACACGCCCAAAATGGTCAGGCCATGCGAGCTTTTCAGGCCATTTTCGGGTCGGGCCTAAAAAATCAACTAAATATGCATAAAAACGCATTCCCAAACCTGCCCAAAAAAAATAAAATTTCGGACAGGGCCGAGCTCGACCCGATTCGGGCCGAAATTTTTTTTCCAATACCCGCCCAAAATTGGGCCGAGCTAACTTTGATCACCTCTAACAAATAATCAAACAACAAGTGGCACAAACATGGGAGGGTTAGGTGAGGACCACAAGGGAGAGCCACATGGCCTCCTTGTTCACCAAGCCACCAAACCCACCAATCACAAGAAGCTATGACGAGTCAACATTTTTGGGCACCAAGGAATGGCCGGTTAAGGCCTTGTGAGTTTGGCTTGGGCCTGCTAGCCTCACCGCAAGCCCACCGCACTTGTTAGGCTGCTGTGGGGCTGCTTGGCTGCCATGCCAGGCCTGCCAACATGCCTCGCAAGCTAGCGCTTGCTACGGGCTTGTTGGCGCGCGAGGCTAGCAAGCCTACTGCGAGCTACTGGCATGTGGGCTACTTGGTGTAGCTGCTCGCTGTTGCTGCCCTCGAAAGCTCGCACGCCCTTGCGAGCTGCTGGTGGTTGCGGCTTGCTTGCGGCAGCATGTGCTAGCCTAGCCCTCATACGGCTAGGCCGATACAAGGCTAGGGCTATGCACTTTGACTTTATTATTTGTTAATTATTTGTACATCTCGTAAATTCCTAGAATTAAACTCGACATTCGACGTTTGGCTTCGACGCTCTAAGCTCGAAATCCGATGTCAGATTACGTATCCTCTTGTTTGACGTATTAAGGCCTTCGGCTTAATTCGTCGCCTTAGTTTGGTTGCACGCTTGGGTGTGAGCCGTTGATTTCAATTAAAGGAAAGCTGTGAGATTGAAATAATTAATCTCATTGATCGAAGAGGGCCTCTAGCCCGACTTTCCGATCATTTGACTTTACTGAATAATTAACTCCGTAATTGATTCTGAACCCTCTATCAAAATAATACACTTGTTCACAGGACACCATTCCTTTCAAATATTAGAAACTAACAGTTTATGGATGAATAATTAAACAAGCATAATTATCATCTATCAAATGGCTATTTTGTAACTTAAAAAATGGCAAATACAAACATAATACATTTCACGCCATTTTCTCGAACTCAAAGTTTGTCAAACATGATTCATGAGCGTAATTATAGTAACAAGACTATAATTTATCTTGTAATCAACAAGTATAACCAAATAAGCAAGCCAAAACATCAATTCATACACAAAAAGCGCAAGGAAAAATGCGAAAACAAACATAAATAAAGACATGCGCATACAAGGTTCAATACTTAGCCATTTTTCATGAAACTTGTTGCAAAACACTCCATAAACATAGCATAACATCATGGAGTAAACAATTTCAAGAATTATGGACCGAATCGAAAACCCCCAAATTCGAAAATTAGGGTTCTTCGATCGAAATCTTTCAATTTTGACAAGAAAAACTTACATTGGACTTTGGAAAAATTGAAATAAGGATGTAATCTACTTTGTTTGGGCTTCAAAAGGTGACAAAAATGAGCTTTGTAGAGAGAGAAAGGGTCGAAAATGGCGAAAGAGGAGAAGAAGAGAGTGAGCTGCAGATCGCGCTTCTCCGCCTCTTTTTACTGATTTAAATGTCGCGCAACTCTTAAAATTGCGCGTGGCAGCCTAGGGCAACTCTGAATCTTGCACGCGCCAAGTCAGCACGACTTCTAGAGTTGTGCATGGATACTGGTCACTTAAAAGACCGGTATCTGAATTCTGATCCATTTTGAATTTTTTCTAACGGTTTCGTGCATTGTTAAACATAATAACACGCGAATTTCAAAATCTTTTATTGCTTTGCATTTTGTAGTTTATTTTCTTCTTTGATAGTTTTTTGCATCATCCTGCATGCACACCGTGCTTTGTGCCTTCCCAAGCATACGTTTTGGATATTTTCTCGGAAGACGTCGGAAAAATATTACATAGTATTGCTTTACGTAAAAGCTCTCAGAGATAGTTTGGCCTTTTTCCTGTACTGCCCTTTAAGAAATGCCACGTTTTAGTATTTTGTTCATTACTTAACAAAAATACCACGTAACATACGTCGTAAAATTGTATAGCGTACATACAGCGTAAAATTGTATGGCGTACGTGCTGCGCTAATTGCACTAGCGACGTGATCTGCCTCTCGTCAAAAACGTGTAGACACCAAATTTTGATCCTACTGTTGTTATTATTATTATTATTATTATTATTATTATTTTTAATTATAATTGTTATTTTTGTTATAATTATTATTATTTTGCTATTAAAAGAAATTGTTATTTTAATTGTGTGGTAATAACACAAGTATATGTTAAAACATTTTTTTTCTAAAATTAATAACAGTGATTTAAGCTATTTAAGGCAAAAAAAAAAATACGGGTGATAATAATAATAATTTTATTCATAATTTTCTAAATGTATGTTACAATTTGTACTTCTAAACTACTAAATTACAAGAAATCAAAGTACGGCTAACACCACATGCATTTGGCCCTGCTCCACCAAAGTAATTTCAAGCTTCACTTGTTAATTAGTAAGTAAATTAATGCGGCCATCAGGACAACCACTAATGCCGCAATGTTCAGGAAGTACACTCTTATCATCCTAATATCTTCTTCAAATGTAAAAGTGGGTTGATCTTGGTTATTTTGGAACATGGTGGCCGAATTAGTGGTGATTTTTCTTGATTTTTCGGGTAAGAAGGAAGGTAGAAGGAGATAAGAAATAAGTGGTGAGTGGAGATTTGGATAAGGGTAATCTTATTTTTATGGTAAAAAGTTTGTATATTCTACCGTATTATTATACGTACACATATGATAATCAGATAGTATAAAAGTACGACACTTTGTCTCGCCAGGGAAATGTGTCACATTTTTTATGGAGCTATAAACAAGCATTATTTGACCCTCCAAAGTATGGTAAGTGTATTTGTATTTTCATTTAGAGTGTTATAGTATTTTTTTTATCTAGTAATTTTTACGACCCGTACACAATAGTCAGATTTGGTCAGTTTACCACAACGAGCCGCATAATGAATAATATTACCATTTTGTTATCCCCCAAATAATACTGGATCCAATAAGTATCAATACGGACCAACCCTATCAAAAATAATCTAAGGATAATTGAAATATTGTAATATTTGTGGACAAGAGTAAAAGGGGAGATATTTATGCATAAAGGATGAAATATGAGGGATTTTGGTGGTGTACGTAAGTTAGTTGTTAAGATGGGAATGTGTAATAGTGGCTATGTCAATGAAGTTGCTAGAATTAGAATGTAGAATAGTAACTAGACCTACTAAATAGTATTCCACTAAAATGTAGAATAGTGATTTTGCAAGTTTCGGTGTAAGAAATGGATCTTGTATCCTTTCTTTTACTTTTATCATGCAATTCAAACCGTTTGATATATAATTGTCAATAGTGAAATAATACGACTATGATAAATGTAAATTTGTGTTTTACTAGAGTAAGACAGGATGAAAGTTTACGCTTTTTAAGGTTGTCCAATTAAGGTAATATAAATTACCTTTGACCACGTCATCATTATGTTGTATGAATTTAAATAATATATTTTTCCCTTGACCGCGTCAACATTATGTTGTATGACTTTACATAGTGTATATATAAGGTAATTTATATTACTTTATACCTCACCTTTGTTGGGTCATTATTTTTCATTGTTTGTAATACTTTTGCTTTATAAGGTTTTGTTGTATGATTAGATATCCTTTTGTAAATTTATATGTATGATCTAATAAGGGGTTTCTTGTAAATACATGTCAAATGTATAAGCTCTGAAATATTTTGTCTGGCCCTACTAATATTGTAACCTTATACCTTTGAGTAAATTTCAGAGTTGATATCTTAGGGAGATATTTATTTTATAAGTGTTATTTGAGTACCTTGGTGAGTGTGGGGGTTCATGAATTTAGGTACTCTGTCAAATGTATGCCACATGAGTATTTTTTGGGTTTTGATTTGACGAGGTTATATATTTCTCTTCTTGTAATACCATGGCATTTTAGAATTTTTTTATTATGCAATTATTTGAGTCCAATTTAGTTACAGTTTTCTTTATTTTATCAGTCTAAGTTTCTTAAAACAGATTAATTAGTTTGATACATATAAAACAATTGAATTTAATAATAATAAAAAAAAAAAGAATCTCTTTATTACCAAAATCTAGATATTTACACTCTAAATCCTTAATTTCTTTCATATTATTTCATATCCTTTATTTATATTTAATTTACAAATTAACCCTTTTCTTTTCCTATAAATACCCCCCTAATTTTCTTATTTCAACATACCAAAAAATCCTACAAAACCTCTCTCTAGAAATTCTCTCTAAAATATCCTTCTCTAATATCTTGCATTAGTTAAAATCTCTCTAATGTAGCTTTATTTTAAGTTATTAGCTTATAAAAAATCATCATCTAGTTAAACTACTATTTCTATTTTTATTTAAGTATTTTTATTATCTCTAATTCCTATAAAAAAAATAAAAAAAAAAACCCAAAAAAATATTTTTCTTTAAGTTCAAGTATTATTGTTATTTCTTATCTGTTTAAAAACAATTATGTAGATTTGAAAAGTTATTTAATTATTAAAACTTACATTATTTTTTTTTCAATAAAAAAAATTATATAAAATCGTAAAATATTCAGGTATTACAATCCACCCTCCTTAAAACAAGTTTCGTCCTAAAAACTTAAAGTTAGAAAAATTTAGGGTATTACAATCTACCCTCCTTAAAACAAGTTTCGTCCCGAAACTTAAAGTTTATGAAAATAAATTTGTAACAAACTTTCTTTTATAAAATATCTGTAGATAAAATACTAAAATATTAGGGTTATTACATACTATCCCCCTTAAAAAGGAGTTCGTCTCCGAACTCAAAGATAGTCACATAAAAGAAACGCATGACAAAAACAAGCTAGTAAAGAAACACTCTTGACATGGCTTACCTATGTTAATTTTAATCCTAACTCTTAATTAAAAGGTTCATTCCTAAACCAACCTACACTGGGATATGAAGATCCCTGCGTAAATCCCACGAACCATTTGTAACACCCCCAAATCTCCCTCTACGAAAATGCTAGAATAATATGTATAGAATACCGTAGAGATAGATTTGGGCGTATTACCGCCACGTGAAAACGTAAGGCTAACTCAAACCAACTTTATTACAAGCTAGCTTTATTACCGCCACGTGAAAACGTAAGGCTAACTCAAACCAACTTGGGATTTACGTAAGGCTAACTCAAACTCATTATGAAACTTTGAAAGAAACCCTAAGCTAGGTGATCAATCCCAAACTCTCGATGCACGATGCAACACTTAGACTTACAATTGCTTACTAAAATTGGTAAACAGGGCAAACCAAAAACAAACATGTATACGTGTTAGCAAAAACGCTAAGTACATATAAATACAAGACATGTAAAATTCTTTTATTAGGCAAACATGCTTTCGAAATAGCAACATTAATTTAAATGCCAAAATATGACTTTTCCAAATATAAGCTTTCAAAACAAAGGAATATTTAAAGGTAGAAACTTTCCAAAAACAAATTACTCTACTAATGCACACACCCCCAAGCAAGTAAGACTATACTCGAGGAAAGACCAAATCATCCAAAGTTCATGGTCTTATTTAACCAGTCCCGGGTAGAGGGACAATGAATATCAAATGCTCAGGTTCATAATGAGCTGCAAACTTAATTCAATTCCTTTAATCATAAATCAATTCAATATAACTCAAACATGATTTCAAAATCAATCTTTTAAACAATTTATTCAAACATTCATAAAAACAATTATTCTAACATATACATATATAGAAAAACATTTATCAAAGGCCTATCCATCTATACGTACCTCAACCTTCAAGAAATATTATCCCACCAATTACAATCACAACGATCTCCTAAACAGAGGAAGTAAAAATGGAGTATTGTGATACATGATGAAATGTCTCACAACTATTAAAAAAATAAAAAGGTACAATGAAGAGTGAGATAGAAGGAGAGAGATTGGAAGAATGAAAAAGGTAATGTGGGCCCCACTAATACTTTTCAGACATATGTTCACGTGCAAAATGGACAAAAAATTATGGTGACAACTACCACTGAGTCTATATTTTATTCCATTAAAACTCCAGTTGAATTTTTTTAAATACCATTGAGACTATATTTATACCACTGAAAGTGTATTTTGTACCACTGAAGCACCAATGCTATTATTTGACAGCTCAATGAGACATCTCTAAAATGATATCTGAAATGCCTACATTGCCCTTGCGAGACATGGCTTTATTGTCTTACAACCCTCCGTTTGGAAGCCCTCCTCCTAAACAAATATTATAATTATGTTTTAAATAAACTTTAAAGATCAAACTTAATAAGGTTATAACTTGAAAACAAATGTATATTTTAGAAAACTAACCATGGAAGATTTACAGGAATAGGATTAAAAGATTGAATTCGCGTTGAAAAGAATAGGCAGAACTTGCAGATCAGGTCATAAATCCTATAATATAACTCTGAATTGGTTATTTTTGTACCTAACCTCAAGAATTTTTCGAGAGGAACAACTTTATGTGAAACAGTAAAATGTTAAAAATGACCAGAAGTGCTCGAAAACTGGCTTTAAATGTATACGGGCTGATTATCTTACGAAAAAGGTTTAGAAAGTAGGAAAAGGTTTAGGGAAAAGAAAGTTAAGAGAAAAGAAGAGAATTGGGTTTTCGTGTGAAGAATATGAGAGGTGATGAGGGGTATTTATAGTGTTTAGGGAGTATGAAATTAGGGTATTATAAATAGTAAAAGATAAAATTTAAAGTGTGAAAAGAAATAAGATTATCACTGATATATTTTTTATCTTTTATTTTTACTATGATAAAGGAAAATACCATAGTTTATTATTTAATAATTTAAGGTATGAAAAGATAGAATTTTAAGTGTGAAAAGAAATGAATTTAAGTGTGAAAAACAATAGGATCTACATTAATTTTAATTTATAAATAATTAGGAAAATAATTAAAATATATCTTTATATTATTTTGATAATAATATCCATAAAAATCTGGTTTTAATCAAATAATTTCGGCAGCCTTTTTAAAAAAAAATAAAAATAAAAATATAATTAATTTAGGAATTCAATCACTTAATTAAAATAAATCCAAAATTATCTTTATAAATTCTGAAATTTTATGATTTATATGATATGATTTAATAATATTCATAGACATTAATTTAAAGCAAGATAAGTTTTATAAACCGAAAAAGATTAATTTTGACTTGCACGGTAAAAATATTGTAAAAAGCTTAAGATATTTCAAATTAATTAATTAAAAATTTATTCCGAAAGATAAAATAAATTTGAAAAATCAGAAAAATAATTTTCATAATTAATAATTAATTTATAATTTTTATTAATAATTAGATTTAATTAATCCTAAATTAATTTAATAAAATCTTAAAATTAATTTATAAATTCATTATACACAAAATCAAATTATGTAGTTTAGGTAAACTAAAGTTTAGAATATTATAATGTGAAAAATTATAAAATTAGACATTAATAAGTTAAAATCCAAATATAATTAATTAAGGCTGTAAAATCTGAAAGTCATGAAAATAATTATATCTACTCTAATTTCTTTGGCGCCTAAATTTGAATTCTTATTTTGGCTCCTATATTCAAATAATATAAAATTACTAATATACCTTTTTAAGATTAAAATAATTAAGAAAAATAATTCTCAAAATTACTGGGTATTACAGTCTACCCCCCCTTAAAAGAAGTTTCGTCCCGAAACTTAGGACAGGATAACATGTAAAATTGTGAAAATTTAGTAAATTCTTGCTTATCCAAAGAACTTAGCCTTGTACGACTCAAAAAAAGACACCACAAAATTAAAAAGCGTGAAACTCTATTGCATTCTACCCCCTTTAAAAGGGAGTTACGTCCCCGTAACTCGACCAGAATCTTGATTCATTACAATGACACATAATTGACTTCATAGCATAATCTCTTATTGTTAACAAGCATAAGAGGACATTTATTATCTCGATTTGCTAATTTCACGTAGAATGGTATTGGTCTTGTTGAGACAAATATTGTTCTTTGCCAACAAATTAAATACTCTATCTTGTTCTAAAGTATTAGGGGGGCTTCCCCTCGAGTTACTGGTTTCAAAGATTGATAACCTTGCTAACGTAACAACACAAACAATAAGGAAGCTTTCCAAAAGAAAGTAAAACAAGTTAGATTGCTTAAAGAACTGAGTAGATAAACATATGACAAAAAATACAAATGCATTCCATTAATTAAAGGATAAAGTTAGGTCTACAATTGTATAAGTCGGAGTAGAGGTTACCTCCATGATCATACAATTGGAAAATACGAACGATCTTCAATACATGCTAAGAGAAAACTAAACTATCGCTTGGCTACTAAGCCAAGGGAAACTACGAAAGCTAAGAAGAAAGCTTAAAAGAATGAAATGCTTGTTGTTGATTGATTTGCTGATGTCTTTCCTCTGATCTTCACGCTTATATTCATAGGCAAACTAGAGCATTATGGCTGACTCCCATGACTGTTGTGCGGTTATGTTTCTTGGCGCCAACTCTCTTCAAAAATTAAACGGTTTTTTCACCTTATACCCCTGAGTTTTTGGTTTATTCACCATATACCCATGAAATTTTTAAAATTCATCATATACCCCTGAGTTGTTACAAATATTCACCATATACCCCTAATGACAACAAGATGAGTGAATTTGGTTAATTATGCATCGAAACCACCTTAGATCTCTCCCCCCATTACCGAAACCACTCCTCACCTTTCTCTTACTACCGAAACCACTCCAAATCTCCATAATCATATCCGTATGATTAATTTTGAGGATGAGAAAAGGAAATTTGGGGTGGTTTGGGGGTGGATAAAGGAATGTGGGTGGTTTCGAGGGTAGGGAATGTATTTAGGGTGGTTTCGCGTCATAATTAACCCTAACTAACGAAGTTAACAATCATTAGTCATCAAGGGTATATGGTGTATTTTTGTGAAAATTCGGGGTATATGATGAATTTGAAAAAGTTGAGAGGTATATGGGGAATAACAAAAAATTGAGGGGTATATGGTGAAAATACGAAAATTAAATTATCCACTTTGCCTCCAAACCGGTTTGTAATACTGGGCCTTTGGATGATATTAGCCCAATTCTCATTATAGCTCTACCAGCTCAGCCCGAAAGCCTTCTACTGACTCTAAAACCCAATTCGCTTGGTCAAAGTCAATAAAATGTCAAAAATCAGATATTTGGGTGTAACAAATGACCCCCTAATTTGGGTGGTTGATGGCGTTTGAAACCAACCAAATTATGACCTTTTTGCATAGCAATGAGAAGTATTGCATATGTTTAATTTGCAAATAAGACACAAGGCATTAAACATTACTTCATATATAAAATTAGAACTTTACAAAAGAAGAGCATTTCAAAACTTAGTAGTTTTGAATTGTGTATGCTCTTTTAAGGACTAAGGCTAAATATATACAACGATATATTTATTGAGTTGCCTCTAGTACCCAAGATCGTCTTGGATAATCGCCGGTGCCCTTTTCATACTGGGATCCTTTAGATAAACTTTGAAATCCCAATCATCAACATGACTCATTAGGCTCCAATCCACTATGTTGCGACGAGCGATTGAGTCATCCCAACACTCACATGCACACCAATATCTAAGAACATGGGCTTCCCCATTTGGTCCTCCAGTTACCTTGACATTGTAATGTGTATCGCAACGGGCGATCAACCTTTTTTATAAGCAATCTATCACATGTAGGAGGGTGGACGACCCTTACTTTTCTTGCTCAGCCTTTGCATACCAGTGCAGCATTTGCCTTATCATCATCTTCCACAAGCTTAGGTAAGATGTGATTCCTAAGAAGATCAACATCTGAGCCCACAGTAAAAGCATTGGCGATGATAGGGCCTGTAGGGTCTCTTAAAATCGTTGGACTTTCTCCCCATCTTTTGTTAATTCGTCTGTTGAGAACTCCCCCTCTTCCTTTTTCTGTAATTCTGGATCCACCTAGAATGCTTGTTAACAGCCAAGTGGTGGTTTGGGAAAATACAAGGATACTTCAAAGAGCCAAACTCCTTCATCAAATACTCGATGCTATTCTTTGGTATGATCGCTGGCCATGGTGCTATTGCTTCATTCTTTTCTTGGCCTTGTTCTCCTTGATCACCATTCTTTAGTTCTTCATCATTGTGTGGCATTTCTTTGTGAATTAATTCTTCCGCCATTTTGATTATTTTAATGGAGAATAACTTTAATTATTTTGAGTATTTTAAGAAAAAAGAGATAAACACTGACAGTTGATTTTTAGAGAGAGAAACGAACTTGGCTTAATGAAGAAGGAAAATTTGAGTGAAGTGACTACACGTTTTTATAATCACCTTTGCATCACACCTTGACGGTTAAAATTCTCCGTAACTCCAATATATCGTAAAACCACGTAACCTTCCACATTCTTGAAGTTGTTTATCCAAAATTTGATTAAAGGAAAGAATTTTAGAATAAACCGTCACGGAAAATTACTTGGTAACTTCCACTTCCAAGTTAATAATTACTGATTATTTAATTTTACTAGAAGCTTAAAAGTGTATTTCAATTAAATATCAATAGATATTGTTGTCTGTCACATAGTAAATCGTGAAAGTAATTATAATTAAAACCCATATATTTTAATTTTCGACAATTAAAGATATATTTGTGTGGGTACAATTATAATAATTCAATTGTATCGCCTGATCAAATAACCAAAATATTTATATTTTGCATTGAATAATATTTAATTAGACAATTCCAAGTTTGCACAACATAAAATTAAACGTCAAAGATTTAAGACATGATCAAAAACATGTTTAGGCACTTAGTTTTAGTAGAACTAAGAACATGTAACACATCATGTTTGAGTACTTAACTCATTCTTCAAAAGTCAATTCAGTGGGACAAAAGAAATTAAAACAAGCAAACCCTAGCCTTGATCAATCCCTAGCATGATCTGGGCTTTTGGGGATTTTTTGTGCTAGCTCATACATATCAGAAGACAAATCAGAGCTATCCCCTTGCTCTATTATCATCATCCTTCCAAACTCCTTCGTGGTGAACATCTTACCTTCTTTTGTCGCCTTTTCTCCACATGCTCATCTTCACCTCTCCGGCGCCTGCGACTCCTCTTCTTCCTAATGGGTTCACCTTTTTGAACCAAATCAGGATCAAAGCCAAGGCATGCATTGCTAAACCTAGCCTGGCAATGGCGCTCTACCTCTATCTTCTGCCTTTTCAGCCTCCTTCTCCATCTTAACCCACTTCTCTAGCAACCTTTTGGACTCTTCGTTGTCCTCATCTTTTGAGCATTGCTTCTCTATCTCAAGGAACTCCATGGATAGTTCATCTAAGTCAAGATCAACCTTTACTGCCTCCCTTGGGATGAGACTCGGCAATGCTAGAAGTTGGACTTTCCATAGCTCAAGCGAGGAACAGATTTGGAAAATATGTTGAAATTAGCTTTTTAGACAAAAGATTTTAGTTAAGAGATAAGATTCACTTTTCTTGTTTTAAGCGAGGAGTGATTTAATGATCTCAACCTATATTTATTAGTTGAAATAAATGCTCCGATCACTTTATATTATGTGTGGTTTTTCAAAAATTACTTAGCAATTTACCTTATAAAAACTTATCAATAGTGTTACTTGATAAATTTTGTTGAAGGGTGATTTGGTAATCTCTTACTTATATCACTTGATTCCCAATTGCCAAATTGGGCCCTAAAATCGCTTCGTTTAGGGTTGAGCTTCTCAATTTTCAATTGAAAATCAATTTCTTTTTGACCAGACTCTGCCAAACCATTTGCGTCGTTTTGTGTCTGAACAAAACCAAATGGTACAATTTAACTAATTCCCCAACGTGTGGAAGAGCTATAAAAACCTTCAAAGCATCCTTTACACTATCTCATCACCAATTCACTCTCTGATCTTCCAATTTTTTCAATCCTAATCCGTTTGAACTTTGTGAAGTATAAAATGACTTCTCTTCCTTTGCAAGAAGTGCTCAAACCCCTTTTGGTTAAAGAATGTCCAATTGAGGCTCATAAATTGTGTGAATTGATACTCAAATACCCTTAGAACTTTATATTTGACTTCCTTTGGAACATTTCATCCTCAACCACTGTAGAAAACATCTTGAAAGGCACATCCTCTATAGGACCAACGTTTCATTTTGATCATTCATCTCCTGATGTTGTGCAAGAGTTTCGAAAGGAAATTCAGCTAAAGTTAACTAAGTGCATCCTTGGTAAAGGTTCGTCTCGCCCTGCTGCGTTCATTGAATTGCACCCAAACGACAATTGGGTTTTAAGACAGAATCCAATTAGATTAGGTTCAAGACCTTACACCCAAGGGTTGGTTTATGTGCTTTCCAAGTTCCACTCCTCATGGGAGAAGAAAAGTGTTTTTCAGTTTCTTTAGGCTGGCGACATATGGTAAGATTCCATTCAACGGATCGTTGATATGTGCTACTATATCTCTCTGGGATCATGTATTAAACTGTTTTGTCCCGCGCCAAGGTTGTATGACTGTAACCCTTACTGACATCGCTTTTCTTACCGATCTATCCCCTTACGATGATGAAGGCTAGCAAGTGAGAGTTTTCAGCCTGGTTGAAGGCGCTGGACCCTTGTATAACAAAAGTCACAACCTTCTGAAGTAGATATTAGCAACATCTAAAAGTAGCAAGGTCGGCTTTAATGCCTATATCTCATACTTTACATCACCATCATACTCGGCTAAAGTATCGCAAGAAGAAGAGGTACTCTTTACTTTATTCGCTCTTACTTGCTTAATGATGTGCAAGTCTAGTGGCATTTCTGCACTGTTATTGCCACTTGCAGTGAACATTTCACATAGCAAATCCTTTGTAGCTCTTGATCCAATTTTATTAGGACAATTGTACATATGTCAGTTTAGATGTAGGGAAACTCTGTTTGTAGGTCAGAGCTTAGAGAATGTTAGGGGCCCCTTGTGGTTAGTCTTGTTGGGGTCACCTTTACACCACTTTGTGTATGGAGAAAACTGAAGAAGAGGTCAAGAGAGAGATGGTTGATGAGAGCGTTGTACTCATCTAAACTTGATTGTAGGGAGAAAACTTTAAAGGTGGATTGTTGCTCGTATGTCGAAATTTGTTTCAACTATTTTGACCACCAAAAAGTTCCTAAACCCAATTTTGTCATGTATTATTTATTGGAGTTAGACCCTTTGCTTATTAGTTGGTATGTTATGAGCCAGAAAGAAATTTGGATCCTAACAGTATTTGGGTCTTTGATGCAACTTCATAATGGCTTAAGAGAATAGGTATGAGGAAGACCTTTGAGAGGGATTCCCCATTTTGGTGTTCTGTATTAGCCTATAGAGAATTGCCTACAGGAGAGCCAGAACACTTTGGATTTGAGGCTTATAATCCTCAAATGGGAGCCAGAAAATTTGGTTTGTGCCATTCTCTTGTTGTTCCTCTACTTACCACATGCAACATGCCTTGGGATACTAAGCAAAAATTTCATGAAGAAGATGTCTGGAAAATTGATTCTATTACATATCCTTCAACCATTCTACAACCCAGAAAATCCAGCAATGTGGTTTCTTCAAGTTATCTCGAGTGGTGATATCATGGACCACTTCAAGATCATGCTGTTGAAGATGCCAAGACACACTTTGTTATGAGTGTGGGAAACTATAAGGGTATGGTTTTTTCCCAATGTTCTATCCAATTACTTCTTTCATATTTTACTCACAATCTACTTTTCAGGTAAGAAGAAGACTGTTGTTTCCTCAATCAAAATGAAAGGCAAGAATGCTTACCATCAGATTAATCTTTCATCTGCAATAGCAGCATAATTCAATTATCTGCCCACGGCTATAAATGATTCTCACAAAAGTATTATTCATTCCCACACTAATAGAGTTGGATTGAGAAAGATGATTTATCTTTTAAACACGAGTTCCTTACAGAAGTCAAAGAGTAACAGGCATAGGAACATCCCCATGTCAATTCCTAGCACAAGAGCATAATCTGCATTAAAGACTAAATTAGAGCTAGAAACTAATTATATCCCTCTTACTAGTAAGTGCATTAGCTCTAACTTATCCAAGCTTCTTCCATCTTGTTACTCACTTTGGCTTCCTTCATGTCAGGTTTGTCTCTCAACATTAAAAAGAAACGGAAGTCCCCAAAGAAGACCACGCCTTCAAACCCTATTTCGATTGAAAGTGATAAAGAAGAATTTGAAGATACAACAAGCCATCTAGATTTCTTAGAGAAAACTGCTGCCTCCAGTTTGTTGTCATTAGAGAAGTCACCCCCTCACGATCCTGTACCCTCTTCCCCAACATATCAAGGACCTGATAAAAAGAAGATAAAGGGTAATGTTGACCCTAGTAAGAGTCAGGGTGCTAATTTGGCTTCTCATTATATCCAAAGGGGTGTAGTTCATCATCTAGTAGTGATCATAAAGTTGTAGGTACTAAAGATAATGCGGGCGATCAATCAGGACATTGCAAATCAAACATTGAAGTTCCTATTCCAGGATTAACTTCCACTTCTTCTCTTCATTTAGATCAGCCTGTAAATCCTACCTCCAGCCAAGCAAACAAGTCTGTTCGGTCTGACGATGTTAATGTTAGCACTAATGCCCCCCTAACTCAAGATCTGTCAACTCCGGCTTCAGAGTCATCGTTTGAACCAAACCAACCTTCTGTGGTTTATCCAAATAAGTTGGTAGACACTCAAAATGAAGCTAAACTAGGAGACAGAGATCCTGAGCCCAATCCAAATTCGGAACCATCGCTTGAACCAAATCCACTTTCAATGGTTGCTCAAGAACAAGAAGTAGAGGTTCATGATGAAGCTGAACCAAGTACCACAGAATCTACCCCTGTAGTAGTGTAAAACGACACTACAGGTGTCCAAGCTAGGTATTCTGAACTTCAGACTACTCATCAAAACATCTAATGCTACAAAGTCAAGTCTTTGTGAAGAAGCTCCTGTGGGAAAAAGTACATCTTCAGACTTTGGTAAGTGATAATATCCAAATCCTCTTTCTATGCCCCTTTACTTTGGTGTCTAATATGTCTTGTTGTGTTTCAGCGTTAGCACCTTATGACCAAGGGACTGGGAACAACAAGACTTCCAAAGATCAAGCGTCAAATGAAAGTAAGCATCCTAACTTCATGTGTTATCATACTTATTGAGTCTCTCATTTCAATTAACGCTTGTCATTGATTATGTCCCAGTTTCTAAATCTCTAGAGGTTAAACTTCTTGAAGAAGTTCTAGCTCTTTGTGAAAGAGTAGAGTTTAAGGAAACGCCAAGTATGTAGATTAATCTATCTCTGCAACTAATGGCCCAGGTTCGCTTGTTGGGGAATAATAATCTTGTTATATGGGAGGATTTGTCTATCGCTTGTCAAGCATGTGCTGTTAAATTAGCTATGAAAAGGTCATCTCTTCCTCCTTTGATGGTCTCTTACATCTCTCAACAAGTATCCCAGGTTCTCCAACAACGAGATCTTTTGAAGAACAATGATCTTGAATTAAATCCGGAGATGGATCACCTGTAAGCTGAGATTAATGACCTTGTAGAGGAGGAGAAGAAACTCCAGGCCAAGAGAACTTTAGTGGAACAAAAACTCCTTGATTGGAGAAGAGAGAAGAAGCAATCGAAGCGCCAAATATATGAGGGTGCTTCACTAGTGCAGGAATCTTCATCTCAATTTGATCACCATGGCAGTCAGGTGGCTCTAATGAACAAGTGCAAAGCTTTATTAGATGAGGTTAAACGTAAGGCAACAGCTGAAAAGTCTCTTCGTTTGTAAACAATACATTCTTAAGTCTCATTTGTCAAAAGCTTCCACTAACGGATGCTTTTGTTGTAAAACTTAATATTATTCCCAAATACTTGGGTTGTATTGTTTTAAGAACTTTCCATAGTGCCCTTAGAAACATTTCCCCATCTAACTCTTGCAATAAATAGGCATTCCCAGACATGACTTTATGAGCTCTGAATGGATCTTCTCATTTAGAGGACCATTTTCCAAAGATGTGATATTTATAGTCATGCTTAGGAAGTTTCATATTCCACACCAAGTCTCCTTTTAAAAAGATTTTATGTTTCACCTTTTTATTATAAGACTTTGCTACTTGTTTTTTCTGGGCTTCAATCCTTTCCAACGCTTGAAGTCTTTCACCTTTGATATCCATTAATTCAATATACATAGACTGTTGGTAATCCTCTTGACTTATGTCCATTTATTTGGCTATCCTAGCAGACTTAGCGCTAAGCTCTGCTGGTACAACTGGTTCATGCCTATATACCAACTGGTAAGGGGTTGTCCCAATTGCATCTCTTTTTTACGTTATACATGCTCAAGTAGCATAGTGTAGGAGAACATGCTAATTCTTAGGATTTTCATCCACCATTTTAGCAATCCCTTTAGAGATTACCTTGTTAGTGGCTTCGGCCTGTCCATTAGCTTGAGCAATATAAGGGGTAGAGTGAATCTTTTGAATCTTGAATTCCTTGAGATAGGAATTGAACTCATGCCTTGTAAACATGGTAGGTTGATCCACTGTTATAGATTCAGGAATCCCATATCTTGTAAAGATTTTCTCTTCCAAGAATAAGATTACTGCCCTTGCATTTAAGCTCTTAAAAGCTTAGACTTCAATCCACTTTGTGAAGGAATCTGTAATTATCAGGATATACTCATGGTGATCCAATGAAGGAGGTTTAATAGGCCCAATTGCATCCATTGCCCAACCTCTAAAAGGCCAAGACTTGATTATGGGGTGCAACATTATCGCCAGTGCCCTTCTTATTGGTCTAAAGCGTTGACATTGTTTACAACCTTTTGCATATTGTAAACAATCTTGTCTAAAATAAGGCTAATAAACACCCATATGACGGATCAACCACCTCATCTTTGTCCCAGTTTGATGTGACCCACATATACCATGATAAAATTCGGCTAAAATGGTTAACAATTTCATTGTACTGATACACCTTAGTAATAGGCCTTGAGGATCTTTTCTATACATCTTACTTCACACAAGGAAGTATTTCGTAGCTGCCAGCCTAACTTTAGTTGTCACCTTTACTCTTGAAGGGTCATTCAAGTAATCCTTGATTTATATTCTTCAATTTGTGTCTTGAGCAAGGATACTGTATTTGTGCACTTTTACCTTCACCTTTTCATATAAAGGTTTAAGCTTGTATGTGCTTATATGAAAAACCGATTCATCAAAACCCTCATAATCAGGAAATGATGCTTGTGTGCCAAAAAGTCATCCTCTTTATTTTCTTCTCTCGAAATATGGGAGACCTGAATATATTCAAAAGCATCGATTAGCTCTTGAACAATAGATGTGAAGGTCATCACTAGAGGTGAAATCCCTTTGTATTCTTTGTTTACTTGGGTTATCACCCATTAAGAGTCGCCTAACACCAAAACTCTTGTAACTCCCATATCTTTAAGAGTCCTAAATCAAATTATCAAGGCCTCAAACTCTGCTTAATTATTTGTACATTGAGTTGAGAAAGTTATCGTCATTTTAGTCACTACGCCGAAAGGTGAACTGATCACAATTCCAGCCCCAGCTGACTCTCTCCTACTAGATCCATCAAAGAACATTGTCCATAATTTCTCTTCTTGAACCATTAAATTTTCTATGGGTGGATGATCTGCCAAGAAGTCTACCAACGCCTGTCCTTTGACAGCCTTTTGAGGCACATATGTCAGCTCAAATTGTGACAGATGCATACTCCATTTGCACAACCTTCCTTTGATGAAAGGGTGATTCAACAGGTATTTGAGTGCATATGTTGGTGACACTATCTCCATTGGAAAGGCCATAAAATAATGATTAAGTTTGATGGAAGCATCATACAAACTTAAACATCATTTTTCTGCATTGGTATATCTTGTTTCACTATCATGTAAGATTCTACTTAGATAGAAAATTGCCTGTTCATTATCCTGTTCATTCTCTTGGGTTTACATGCTTGCAATTATTGAATCTTTTGTAGTTGAAAGATACAACCTTAATGGCTTTCCATTTTGTTTAGGAGGAATTAATACTGGTAGAGTAGCTAGTTTCCTATTAATTTGTTCAAAGGCCTCTTGGTGTTCTGGTTCCCACTTAAACTCTTCTCCTTGTTTGAGTTTAAGGAGAGGGGAAAACACTTTCGTCTTCCCAGCCAAGTTAGTGATAAACCTTCGAACATAATTGATTTGTCCTAGAAACTTCTGTAATTTCTTTTTGTTGGTTGTAGGTGATGCTTTAAGAATAGCCTTAGCTTTGTTTTGATCAAGCTCTATGCAATTCCTATGGACTAGGAATCCCAAGAAGTTACTGGCTTTAACCCCAAAGGCACATTTTAGGGGATTCATCTTTAGATTGAACTTTCTTATTCTTTCAAAATCGAGAATGAGATGTTCTAAATGCTTTGATAAGTCATGGGATTTCACCAAAACATCATCTATGCAAACCTCCATAAAATTGCCTACCATTTCATTAAATATGAGATTCATAGCTATTGGATACGTTGCCCCTACATTCTTAAGTCCGAATGGCATTGCCACATATTCATTGAGTCCCAAAGAACCTGGACACCTAAATGCAGTCTTTGAACGATCATCTTCAACAATCCTTATTTGATGATACCCAGTAAAACCATCTAGCGTTGATACAAACTCATGTCTTGATAAGGCATCTATAAACATATCTGCTACAGGCAAAGGGTATTGATCTTTGGGGATGCAGTGTTGATGTCTCTACAATCTATGCATATTCTAATTTTTCCATTCTTCTTAATCACAGGCACAATGTTAGCTATCCATTATGCATTGTGGGTTGTATAAATCCTGCCTCTAAGATTTTAGTAATTTCTTCCTTTATCTTTGGAATCAATTATGGCGACAAACGTCTTGGATTTTGGACTATAAAATTGTAACCTGGTTTGATTGGAAGCCCATGTTGGATGATAAAAGGGTCTATACCAGGAATTTTGTGATGCTCCCATGCAAAACAATCCTTATATTCATGAAGTATGTCAATCAACAATGACTTATCCTTGTCAAGTAGTTCCTTACTTATGTAAGTGAACTTGGGACAGTCATCTGTTCCAAGATTGACTTCTTCTAGAGGATCATGGACTTCCTGTTTGATATCTTCACTCTTGGGCCATACCTTCTCATTCTCTTCCCCACCATAAAACTCTTTATCAGATCTTGGCGATGATCGAGTATGGCCATTAGAGTTTGAGTACGTAGTCAGATAAACATTCAAAATTTTCCATGTTTGTGTTAACCTCTATATCATGCCGAGAATAATAACTTGCATATAAATTTTGAAGAGCTAATAAAGTACCAGATTTGAATTTGCTTTTTGTGTAATTGTAGACACCTAATTGTGTCTCCCCAAACACCAAACCAGTGATGAGTGCCATTTATGGCACTCAATTGGTAGTATTTTAAGATGTTTTGGTTTCTTTTTATAGCTTTTAATTAGGGTAAAAATACCCTGTCCACGTGGCCCTATAGCATGCTGACACGTGGCACTTTAACCCTAAAAGGGAGACTGATCCCCTTCCACTATAAATAGAGGAAAATCCTCATTTATTACACATTCATAAATACATAGAAAAAACCCAAGTAATATTAATTGCAGAATTCTCTCGGAATCCGAGAGAAAAACCCTTTACATTTCGCACTTTTGTACATCCGGAAACGTTCTAACTTGATCGTCGGAGGCGGAACTCCACCCAACCGGAGTTTCCGTGGTTTTGCAGGTACAAACGGTCGACGCGCATTCTTTGAATTGTAACTCTCTCGAGGGACTCCAAAAACCCCGAAACATTTGGCGCCGTCTGTGGGGAGAGTACTTCCTAGATGGCATCAGAGTCTGTACCGCCAGTTGAAGGTAAACGTCCTATGGACGAAACTGAGGTCCACACGGACCAAGATATGGTGACGACTTTGAGGTCGACACCTACCTGGCCCCAGACGGGTCATTCAGAACGAGACGCACCCGTTCCAAGGAAATAAGGGAACGGGGCGAAGACAAAGCTGGTCCTAGCAGCCTAACCGTCAAGCCGGCTGGGCGACCCCAGGCGGGGGAGGGTGCTGCCCCCGTAACTAGAGACGAACTCATGAAATTCATGACGAGTTTCAAAGGGGAGATCAAGGACCTGATAAACAAGTCAACTGGCACCAACAAGGGTCAATCGGCCAAGAAGCCTTCTCCCTCCGGGAAGAAGCATGTGAAAGATCGTGTGCCTACTCCTCACCCTAAACCAAAAGGGCCGGACGGGCCCATGATCGACCTATCCAAACTTTGTTTCCCTAAATCAAGGCAAAGGAAGGCCATCCGGCAAGTTCAGCAGGATGGGTCAAAAAGGACTTACTCGGATGCCCGGATGTTCATCCAGGAGAAGAGAAGTCAACAATTGTCTGAGTTGGCCTCAACGTCGACTTACCCAAAAATTTTCTGGAATACTTCAATGAAGTATTAGGAAACAAACCGAGAGAGTCAGTCACGCGGCATGTCCGCACGTACTGGCCCTCAGATTATCTAGCCGGCTCCGTATGTGCCCTAACAGCCATACATGCCGTATGGATCACCATACATGCAGCCGGCCCTCTTTGGGGGTCAGGCGGCACAAAATGTCCATCCCATGGATTGGCAGTTTCGGCTGCTAAACCTTGGGGAACAGCCGTCGGCGTTCTCCAGGGAGATAACCGAGGCGGCTCAGCCAGCCAAGGTTAAGAACGTGTTGGTTGGTACCTATGATGGTACCACCAACCCGGAAGACCACCTAATGGCTTACACCAACCTTATGTACTTACAGGGGTTGGTTGATGCCACCTGGTGCCGATGCATCAACAACTTCAAGACGCTCATACCTGTTCGCGTCCAAATTTTCCATGAACATCCCTGCCAAAAAGACAAGTCTCGACTTGGGGGCTATTCAGCAGGGAGATAGAGAAGGGCTAAGGTCCTATGTCAGGCGGTTCAATCTGATGAGAATTCAGATTCAAGGGCTGTCTGACAAAGTTGCCTACACAGACTTATTCAAGGGTCTGAAGGCTGGGTCGACTTTTAAGTTCGACCTGGTCAGAATGAGGGTTGCTACCCTCCAAGAGGCATTGATGGAAGCCGAAGCCTACATACAGGCGACGAAGCTCTGTGCCATCAAGCACCCGTCGGACCCTAAAAAGTCCGACAAAAAGGAGAGCCGGTATGCTCGGCCAGCTAAAAAATAAGAAAACAAGAAAAGAAAAGAAGTCTAGGTGGCGGACCATTATGGTCAGCCGTCCCAGAAGAAAAAGAGAGAGTTGAAGCCGTACATCTCCAAGTACGAGTTCAACAAGGACTGCTCCTCCATCCTCATGGAGATCAAAGACCGATTGACCATTGAAAAACCGGCAGCAATGAAAAGTCCCATCAAAAGTCGGGATAAGAGCAAGTACTGTCATTTCCATGAGGATATAGGCCATGACACCAATGGCTGCTATAGCCTCAGGCGGTTACTGGACCATCAAGCTGATGAGGGGGCTTTGAAGTCCTATATGCTGAAGTCCAAGGGTAACCCCAAAACAAATGATGGACAACCGTCCAAGAAGCCTGACAACCTTGCTATAAGCTCTGACACTGATGAAGAGCAGATCTTTACTATAGCAAGCAGCTTTGCGGGAGGGGGTCATACCATCCGGGGTATCAAGGACAACATCAGAAAGTTGGTCAACTCAGTGGATGATGGCCAGGCGTCGAAAGACACCTTCCCTAAGGTCCTCATCTCTGAGAAGGATCGGGGCAAGGTCAGGCGGCCTCATGATGACCCTATAGTCATCGAATGCAAGGTTGCCAACCAACGAGTAGGCTGGATCCTTATTGATACCGGGAGCTCGTCTGACCTTATAAGCTATCATTACTTGGAGAAGCTCAAGTACAGGTCTAGCAGCATGCACAAAGCCTCTCACCCCTTAGTTAGCTTTGGGGGAGGGGTAGTGCATCCGGTGGGGAGGATTGACCTACCCATCCGGCTAGGAGAAAAGGGGAAGGGACGGCACATGGTCGTCAAGTTCTTGGTGGTCGAGGAATCGACCGTCTATAATCTGATTTTGGGCCGTCCAACCCTCAACGAGTCCAAGGCAGTCATCATCCCATCCTTCACGCTGATCAAATTTGAGAGGGATGATGGGTCAGTGGGTTCCCTGAATGGGGATTAGAAGACGACAAGGGAGTGTTACCTCTTAGACGTCAAGCCTATCGTGGCTGCAGTCGGCCAAGGCGAGGAGATCATCGACCTTGATGACTTCGAGGAAGCCGCGTTTTCTCCCAAAGCAACCGGAAAAAAGAGAAAGGTGGACCACCTGGTGAGAGAGGCAATAGCAATCACTGATCGAGGAACGGTCAGATGATCTCCGCCCCCAGCCGGCTGGTGAAAATATTGACATTGTTCTAGATGATAGCCGTCCGGAATAAACCGTTAAAGTGGGGACGGTTGCTTTTGCCATGTTGGGTGCAAATTTGCACCAATTGCTGAATGAATTCAAAGATATTTTCACCTTTGAAGTTGAAGAGATGCCAGGCGTCAGCCTGGATCTCGCTGTCCACAAACTCGCCGTGGATCCAAAAAAGAAGCCGGTTAGGCAAAAGAAAAGGAACCACGGCGAGGAAATATCTCAGGCGGCAGCCGCCGAGGTTAAGAAGCTGCTAGATACCGGGTTCATTCGGCAATGCTACTACTCGGATTGGATAGCAAACGTTGTCCTTGTTAAAAAGCCGAATGGTACCTGGCGGATGTGTGCTGATTACACAAATCTGAACAAGGAATGTCTAGAGGATAGCTATCCACTTCCAAAGATCGACAGTTTAGTCGACTTTACAGCCGATCATGCCTTGATGAGCTTCATGTACGCCTATTCAGGCTTCCATGAGATACCCTTGTGGAAGAAAGATCAAGAGATGACGACATTTGTCATTGATCAAGGGTTATTCTCTTATACGGTGATGTCGTTTGGGTTGAAGAATGCGCCTGCAGCCTTCCAACGAATGATTAATACAGTCTTCATTAATCAAATTGGGAGGAATGTAGAGGCGTACATTGATGACATGATAGTCAAATCTAAGCTACAGACGGATCACCTTACTGACCTCCGAAAAACCTTCACCACCCTCAAGCGGCATAAAGTCATGCTTAATCCCAAAAAGTGTGTCTTTGGTGTTGATTCTGGGAAGTTTCTCGGATTTTTGATTGATCAAAGGGGCATAGAGGACAACCCGGAAAAGGTACAGGCGGTAATTGACATGAAGTCACCCCGCAATGTCAAGGAAGTCCAAAAACTTACCGGTTGTCTGGCGGCTTTGGGGAGATTCCTCAGCCGATCAGGCGACAAGTGCCTCTACACCTTCAAGGCAATAAAAAAGAATACTAGATTCGAATGGGGGGAAAATGCTGAGGCGGCATTCCAGAAATTGAAAGAGCACCTTCACTCATTGCCACGGCTGGTTAGCCCTCTAGAAGGAGAGGTTCTCTATATGTATTTGGCCGTCTCAGATCATGCCCTCAGTGCCGTTCTCCTAGCTGAGAGACACGACATTCAGCTCCCGGTCTATTCATTAGCCATGTTCTTAGAAATTCTGAGCTGCGGTACCCCTTGGTTGAAACATTTGGCCTTGCCTTGTTCATGGCCATCAAGAAGTTGAAACCATACTTCTTGGCACATCCGGTGGTGGTCTACACATACCAACCCCTCAAGCGGCCAATGAAAACCTTAGAGTCGTCCGGCAGAATGCTCAAGTGGGCTATTGAAATGCAAAGTCTGGAAATCACCTTCGAACCAAGAAAGGCAGTGAAGGGTCAGGCGTTCGTCGACTTCATTGTGGAAATGACAAGGTCGGCTCAGCCGGACAATGTTGATCAGGTCTGGAAGGTTTATGTGGACGGGAGCTCTACTATGAATGGTTGTGGTGCAGGCGTAATTTGCAAATCTCCGGAAGGGGACCAATATGAATATGCACTATCGTTCAAGTTCCATGCCTCGAATAATGAGGCAGAGTATGAGGCCCTGCTAGCCGATATGAATTTCTTCTAAGTCAGGTGCCAAGGTCAGAAAATAATCAGGCGGATGCACTATCTAAGTTGGGATCATCCGCCTCTTGTGATGCGCCTAGGTCAGTCTTTTGGGAAGACATGGAAAAAAGAAGCATTCAACATGATCCCATTGGCGTTCTTGACCGAAGATCTACTTGGATGGATGCCATCTGGGCTTTTTTGGCAGACGGCACTTTGCCGGACGCTCCTTCAAAAGCGGTTGCGTTTTAAAAGCAAACCTCAAGTTTTAATATCTATAAGGGAGAACTCTTCAGGAAGGGTTACCTCCAGCCGCTGCTGAAATGTGTTATCCCTGAAAGGGGGAAAGAGGTTCTAGAGGATCTGCACTCGGGTTTTTGTGCATCGCATATAGGCGGCAGAACTCTAGCAAAGAAGGTCAGGCGGCAAGGCTACTTTTGGCCCACTCTTGAGGGAGACGCCATGGAAATGGTGAAGAAGTGCGATAAGTGTCAAAGATTCGGCCGGCTCATACACCGTCCGGCTACTGATTTGACGACTATCTACAGCCCGGTTCCATTTCAAAATGGCGCATGGATATCCTGGGTCCATATACGCCTGCTACAGGCAGACGGAGGTATATCTTGGTGGCTGTAGATTACTTCACCAAATAGGTTAAGGCAGAGGCGGTCAAGGGCATTAAGACAAAGGATGTCATCTCTTTCATCTGGAGAAACATCATCACCCAGTTTAGGGTACCTTTGTCTATGGTCTTTGACAATGGCCCTTAGTTTGAAACGCCTACCCTCAAGAGCTGGTTGGGAGATCAAGGGATCTCACATTGTTTTGCATCAGTCGGCCGTCCCCAAGCAAACGGCCAAGTTGAAGCCTTCAACAAGCTCATCTCATACGGCATTAAGAAGAAAATTGAAAGGGCTGGCGGTCTATGGGCAGATGAGTTGCCTCATTTCCTATGGGCCATCAGAACAACTGAAAAAGGGGCAACCGGTGAAACCCTATTCCTCATGACATAAGGCAATGAAGCCGTCCTGTCTATTGAACTTTATGAGCCAAAACTTCGAATCATGCTCTATGATGAAGAGGCAAATTGAGAGGCCATGCGTCTAGCATTGGATTCACTCTCGGAGCGCAGGGGCAATGCCGCCTTACGTCATGAGATACCGTCATAGAATGACGAGAGCCTACAACAGAAGAGTGCACAAACGGCCCCTAAAAGTGGGGGACTTTGTGTTACGAAAAATGGAGGAAATCGGTAGGGCTAATGATAAAAGGAAGTTAACCCCTAATTGGGAGGGCCCCTACTGGATTTTTGAAGAAGTAAGAGGCGGCACCTACCGCCTGGAAACTCTAGACGGCAGGCAGCTAGCCAGAACTTAGAATGTAGATAACTTGAAAAATTACTACTACTAAAGACTTGTAAATCTTTGTAAATAGAGTATATTAATGAAAGAATGCTTTATTTTCATTGTCTTTTGTACAAAGTCCCATATGTGCAATGCACAATCGGGCAACCGTCTGCTCTAAACTGAGTAGACATAGGCTAAGTATCAAACATAGCCATTCATAAGGCCAATGGTCGGATATATATTAAACCGCCTGCTCCAACATGAGCAGGCAATCGGCGACGCCCATCTGGGTGAATTCGTCGAAGAGCGCATCTCCCATTTGGGTGGTACATTGTTCTATAAATCATAACTCAAGCGGCTTTAACCGATTGTCTAGGTTAAAGATAATTCATGGCCGTTTGAATGATTCATTGAAACCAAGATACAACCGGTCGTTGCTTCAAAGCAACACAGACGGTAACTCAAATCTTGGTCGAATGTAACCGGTCTTTGCCCAAAAGAACTATAGCCGGTTACAAACCCAAATTAAGCAAGGTCAAAACCTTAGCAATTAATTCACAACTTGGGTATGATGTATACGCCTGGCCATTGGCCGCCTGCATCCCGGATACCAGCAATAACGGATACCCAAAGGGTAACCCGCAACCGGTTAAAAGAAAAATCTAGGTTGGCCCTAGCCGGCACTGTCTGCTAATCCAACTTAGAAAAATTCTACTTCTTTAAATACGGTCAATGACCGCCTATCTATCCGTCTGGATGCTTGTTTGGACGGCTGCCTGCTTAGAGTTGGTATATTAAGCAAACAACCGTCCAAGGGCAGACAGAGCCAATGCATTCGACATACCGCTCGTACCGAATCAAATTGCAAAAAGAAAGATTTGTACGAGAAAAAAATGCAAAAGTTGAAAAAATTGCAAGAGTTGAAATTGTAAGAGTTGAAACAAATTATATTAAAGGCAAAACCAACTCAGTCGCAAAATGTATTAATGGAAATGATTGTCAGTCGGACCTATGTCCGGGGAAAGGAGATACAAGCAAATTACACGGCTCGAAGGCCGGAGATAAAAAAAAGAAACAAATCAGGTTACTGCTGCTGCTGTTGCTGATGCTGAGACGGCTGGCCCTGGACAGAAAGAGGAGCGTCTTGAGTTTGCTGGGCTTAAGCTTCGTTAGCCTCACCCGACATTTGATCTTCCGTCTGCTCCTCCTCGGCAATGCCGGCCCATTCTTCAAAGGGAGTCGGCTTCTCTGTTCCGAGAACCTAGGCATCGAACACCTCAATGGCGTATCTGTACCGCAGGTCAAAGAAAGCCCAGTCGGTGTCCGGATGTATCATAGACCAAGCCATCTTCATGCGCTCTTCACAGTCGCGCTCATTCTCAGAGATCATCCGGTCTTGCTCAGCCGCCAACTTTTCTTTATGGTCCGCCTAGGTCTGAGTCAACTCATTCTTCAGGCGATTGACCTCTGACCGCAGCTCAGTGTTCTCCTTGTCAGCCTCCCCCAATGCTTTAACATTAGCTTGGAGGTTTTTGACTTGAAGTTCAAAGTCAGTTGCCTTCTTGTTGGCCGTGTCAACAGCAGCCATGAGCTCTTCCTGTTTCATCTCCCGGCTTTTAGTTTGGATTTCATACATAAGGGTGTTATATTGGGTAACATCAATAAGGTTAGTTTCCCTTCTATTAGCATCCCTTACCTCCTTTTTGCTTCTTCTGCAAGGGGACCTTCATGTCGTCCACCCTCAACATCACCTGCAAAGTCAGCCGGAAAGGGGTTAGTCTTTTAATTACGCTACAACCAGCAAAAGAATAAAGTGGCACAAAAGCACCCCAACTGGTCAATTACCTCAGCGAGCAGTGAGTTGATGCAGTCTATGTTGACCTAGTGTATACCCGGTACCGCCTCCTTTCCGGACCGGGTGAGGGTCCTCGACATCCTCTTAGTGTACTGTTGGAGGTCAGGCCAATGAGAAGAGGCATCTGCATCAACAGATTTATTTGTTAAGTACTGAGCATAGGCGGCACCTACATTATTCTGCCGGCTGCCTGAAGAATCCCCTGATTGGGTAGCTTGGGACTTAACTCGCATAGGCCCAAGCAGCTAGAGGGGATCAAAGGTGAGAGTCGTACCTTGATTTTCAGGCTGAGGGGTCATTCCACCCCCAGCCGCATTGGAGCCAGATGCTACAGCAAGCACCCGGCTTAAGGGAATTTTGGGCTCCCTCATTCCAACCTCAGTCGGCCCTGTGCTTAAGCCAAGGTCTTTCAGGCTTTTGCCTCCTGAGGTAGGCCTCTCAGGCACAGGCGGCCTTCCGGTAAAGGCAGGGGCAGCCGGAACCCTTCTTGATTTGGAAGTAGGCTGGGAGGGTTCCTCTCCCGGTCTCTTCAGCATCCGTCTTAAGGAACGAGGAACATTCTTTCTCCATGTCTGAAAAAGAAAACTAAACAACTGGTTAATATCAAAATTAGCTTCAAACCATACATACGGTAAACGAGCTCAGCTGGCGCATACCCCATCATCTTTGGCCGCCAGTTGGGCCCTTTTTCTCTCCAACTGATCCTTCCGGATCTCTGCAGCAGATTTAGCCAGTGTCTTTTTAGGAGGCACCATCTCTAATCCTTTATCTGCAAGGAAGAAAAATAAAAAAAATATCAAAACCCATTCAAGTATGATACAGACGACATAAAGTGTCGGTTAACAATCAACATACGTCCGCTAAACATCGTGCTAAGGCCACAGGCGGAAAGGAACGCCTCGTCCTTTAGCCTGTCTAGATGAGGGACCCAGTTCTTGTGGACAATGACTTCTGTCCCATCATCCAAAGGCAAGGAGGTCTTTTTGAAGAGACCCGTCTCCATTATTTGTGTCCAAGCCTCTTCCGGCACCTTAGGAAGGGCACACTTCTTTCCAAGGAGAGCCGGGTGTGTATTGTAGCGACGCAGTCGGTGGTTTAGTTGCAGCGATGGGGAAGAAACCATGTAAAACTTGCTCTTCCAGCTGCTCCACTTTGACAGCTTGTCAAGCGTCATCATGAATTTCGGATGCGTAGTCAATGTATACCACGCATTCCAGTTGCCTTGGGCACGGCTGAGGTAGTGCATATGTGCAAACGCCTCCCAGCTAGGCGTTATGTCCTGCATCTTACAGGCAGCTATATATCCTAGTATATTCACCCAAGAGTTGGGTGTTAGCTGCCAAACGCCAAGGTCGTAACCCCTTTGGATGGCTTTTATTGTATTATGGAGGGGGAACCAGAGGCCGGCTTTGAATGCCGCCTCGTAGCAGCCGAAATAATCATCGGCATGATCTAGGTCGTCATCCCAGACGACAGTTACCTCTACAGGCGGCACAACAACCTCCCTTCTCGCCCCAACCGGGCGCTTTTCCAAAAATGCAAGAAAGGTGGCATTTAGAGTGACCACATCCCGGGCGGTCATGTGCGCCTCTGTTGGATTGTTGATAGAGGGCCATTTATATGCCTTATCATCCTCTTGGGACGGCATCCGGCTCCATAATAGAGTATGTTTGCTGGACGGTCTAATCGCCGCCTGTATTCTCAAATTCGTCCAAGATATCATCTCCTGGCGTGCTAGGTACGCCCAGCTGTTCATAAGGTATAAAGTCAGCCGGAGCTTCGGCTGAGCCGTCTGACAGATATTCGGGGTGTACAGCCGTCCGTCTCGTCCGAGCCATTCTGTCCTGCACAAGAACAGAGACGGTCGGATTCGCAGAAGAGTAAGGGTGGTCTAAACACCCCCAGACGACATCCCCAGTCCTAGACTCAGCCGTATTCGGTGACCGGCTAACAACTGTCTTAGGCCATGCCGTGTGTGTGTTGGGTGAATCCATTATTCTTTACAAGCTATACAACCAAAAAAACGCAAAAAAGTTGCAAGGGGTAGAGACGGTACCTTGAAGTTGTAAAAAATCTGAAGACGGTTGACTCCTTGAAATCAACCGCTGGAAATCCTTTTCGTTACTTGATGATACCCCAAACGGTATCCCGGATGTACCCCCTTGAAGAACAACTCGATTTTAAAAAAGACCCAGACGTTTTTCCGGAAATTTTCTTGAAGATACCCCAGACGGTTGTGACCGGATGTGGGTGTATTGGAAGCTAGGGAAAGGTCGAAGGGTCCTCAAGCGGTTTGAAGGAAATTTGCTTGAAGATACCCCAGACGGTTGTGACCGGCTGTGGGTGTATTGGAAGCTAGGGAAAGGGCAAAGAGCGCTCAGACGGAAGCCGAATAAGTGAAAGAGGAAGTTTTTGCAAATAAAAGTAGCCGATCTCAGAGCTCTTTTCTCAGGAAGATATTGAAAATATGTAAAGTGTTGAAAATAAGGGGGAGGGTTTCTACTTATAGAAGGAGAACCCAGAAGGCGAACCGTCGCCTCCCCATTTCAAATTCAAATTCAATTCAAAAAAAAAAAGAGAGAGAAGGAGACGAAACATCACCTTCTCAGAGCCTGACACCTGTCACAGGTGCCACGTGGCAAGCCACGACACACCTGTGAGGGGAAAATGTTTAGGGTAAAAATACCCTATCCACGTGGCCCTATAGCCTGCTGACACGTGGCACTTTAACCCTAAAAGGGGAACTGATCCTCTTCCACTATAAATAGAGGAAAATACTCATTTATTACACATTCATAAATACACACAAAAAACCCGAGCAATATTAATTGCAGAATTCTCTCGGAATCCGAGAGAAAAACCTTTTAAATTCCGCACTTTTGTACATCTGGAAACGTTCTAACTTGATCGTCGGAGGCGGAACTCCACCCAACTGGAGTTACCGTGGTTTTGCAGGTATAGACGGTCGACGCGCATTCTTGGAATTGTAACTCTCTTGAGGGACTCCAAAAACTCCGAAACAGCTTTCTTTCCCTTTTTTCCCTTAGTTTTGATCTTTTGTTCCATAGTTTGTCTTTTCTTTGCTTATTTCTTGTTTTCTCTTATTTTTGTAGATTTCTCATGTTTTCTCCTTTATTTGTTTTTCTTTCCTTATTTGTAGGTGTAAGGTGAAGCCCCAGACCCATCACGTTGATTTTCCGGGTTGGAAGAGGCTCAAAGTGGAAGGTGGAAGCTCATACATAGCTCACAAGGCAAGGAATGGCTAGGTCCAAGACTTGGTGATTGTGCTCGCATAAGGTTTTGGTGTTGAACCCACCGTAAACCCCATTTCAGGACTACCATGTTGGGTTTCGTAGCGTCCTACGCTACGCGGAAGAGAAACCCGCCCAAGACCCGCTCACTAATTAAAGCAACTAAATATTTAATCACATAATTAACAACATAAAAGAGAGAAAGAGAAAAGACATTCCTACCCTCGACGCGTGCTTCGCTCCTATAGAGCTCGGACTTCAAACCCTTAGCTCCGCAAGCACGAGAGCCTCTGACGGAGTCCACCCTCGAGACCCGACCCGACCCGAACGACCTCTATCCCGGAGGTTAGTCGGGGCTAGACCAAGAAAATACTAGAGTATTACGAACTTAGAGGTTTTCTCACTTAAAGGGAGATGCCTCATTGAGTTCAACTCAAGTGGTTTTTCCCAAACCCAAAACTTGGGTATTTATAGGGAAAGGAGACTTGATTCTCCCTTCTCCCATCAATGTGGGAGAATTGCATTTTTCCACCAATTTATTTTAATAAAAAACAAATTAAAATGCAAAGCAATCAACAAGCTCCAAGTGTCACATAGAGGGAGAGAGTAGGTGAGGACCACCCAAGGGGGGCGGGGGACCAAATCACCTTGCTCCCCAAGCCAAGCACCAACCACTTTTGGTCCCCTCCTTGACCAAGCATGACCACGCCCCATTGGCTGGCTGGCAGCCCGCCTTGGCTGCCAAGGCTGCCAGCTGGCGCCTAGCACCAAGGCTGAACTGCCTTGCCAGCCACCACGCAGCCAACTAGCACACAGCCAGCCACCGCATGCGATGCTGCTGCTTGGTGCGTCCTGATGTGCTGCCTAGCGCTGCGAGGTGTGTGAGGCAGTGATGCGAGTGCTATGCGATGCCCAGCACGCAAGCACGCATAGCCCCACAACATAAGCACGCATTGCGCGCTGCTAGCGAGGCCTAGCACTTGCGTGCTACTGCTGGCCTTGCGATGCTACGACAGGGCTGCTATGTGCAAGGCACTAGCATGCTAGCGCGCCAGCGATGCTAGCCTTGCCACACCATCTAGTTAGCCAACGCTGCTAGCATGCGATGCTAGCAAGCTCGGTATGGTGCGTGGCCTAGGCTAGCCTAGCACTTGCATGGCTAGGCCAATGCGAGGCTACGGCTTAGCTCATACTTGTCGCTTGTTGATTTTTCTCATCTCGTTGAATTCTAAATTTGACTCGACTTGCGACGCTCGGTCTCGACGCTCTAAGCTCGATATCCGACGTCTTTGTTCGTAATACTCTAATGACTCATCTAATCCTTCGGATTGATTTGTCGCCTCGGATCGGTTACTCGATTGGGTGTGACCCGAAGGGTTCAGTCGAGATTAGGCTGTAATATTTATTACACATTAATATTACTGATCGGAAGCGGCCTTCACCTAGGCATTCCGATTACTTAACCTCACTGAAGAATTAGCTTTCTAATAATTCTGAACCCTCTATCGGAATAATACACTTGTTGGAAGGACACCATTCCTTTCATACCATACCTAGTGTGGATTACGAGGAACGCACCATCTACATCAAGCATGCACCAAAGGAAAGTCCCTGCTCTAGTGGCGCGGGCGCGTACTTCATGTGCCCGGGCGCGCAAGACTCTTGCGTGGGTGCGCACCTCTTCCTCGCGGGCGCGCCACTATAAATAGCTTTTTCCTCTTATTTTTCATTTTAGACTTGAATTTCCATAATTTTGTGCTAGATTTTAGAGAGAGAATTTGTTGATTACAATTTTGATCTTCATTTGCATTGAATTCAAGCATAATTTCCTTTGATCAATAAGTTTGTAAGATTCTTCTACTTCTTAGTTCAACTTCTTTGCATTTTGATTTTGTTGATTATTCCAATTTCAAGTTACTTTGATTGTTTTATTTTGATTAGTTTGTATTGCAATTATGATGATGTTGATGATGATTAGCTTAGTTTTCTTCCTTCAATCCATTATGTTTAGTGAGTAGATTCTTTGCTAGGGTGATGGTGAAGCATGCTTGAATGATGGAAGATTGCTAATTAGGGGATTTTGATTGATTGAATGCTGTGATTAAATTGATTGATAGAATTGTGCATGTGTTTGGCTTGAAAAGAGTAGCTAACCTAGATTTCCAAACTAGATTGAATTGTAGTTTCCTAATGACATGCCCACTTGATTTAGGGATTACATTTATTGATTGATTTTCAATTGTGATTCTCCTTGATTAGTCATTCATAGAGGAAACCTAGCTTGACTTCTAGAAGATAACCTTATAAATTATTTCGATTGCGATTACTATTAGTCCTCGCAATGTTTGGTTGATTTAATTTTCCCCGATTAGCATTTCTATCATGATTGTATGTTGATCATAATCCCTAGTGCTTGTGATATTGCTTTTAATCTAGTGATTCTAGCTTGTTTGGTAGTATGACTCACACAACTACACCCTTACCTAAGTTTCGAAGTAGCTTGACCATAGGTTATAGTTTTTAACTCCCATTCCTCATGGATCGACCCTTGACTTACCTCTATGCTCATGCTTAGGGTGGTTGAGTGTTTATAGATATTGTTGACTTAGAATTTTGAGCATTTAACGACGTGTTTAAAAACCCCTACATCACCCAGTGATAAGTGCCTTTCACGCTTTGATTGACAAGTTCGACAAAGAGTTAAAGGGTCGCGTAAAGTTTCCTTAAGCCTAGACCATCTTTCGAACCTTACCCAAAGTGTTTCTAATCCCAAAATATTCATTTCGTGTTCTCAAATCCAAAACATTCATTTCGTGTCCTTAAAATCATTCATTTCGTGCCCAAATCATAAAAACGTCCAATATGATTATTTTGGTCCAATTTTCCAATCCAATTATTGTGTAAATGGATGAGCTTGAAAAGATCTTTCCAACGATATATTATAAGCCCAAATCCGACTTAAAACGAATAAGTTATGTCCAAAATACTAAACCGAGCCTAGGTCCACCTTTAGTACGACCCAATGATTATATAGAGCCCAATAATTTATTTAGGCGCATATGATCACATTTTTAATCCTAAATTAGCTAGGATCCTCTAGAATTTTCTAGAAGGTTCTAATCTATCCTTCTCAAAAAGATAAAGATCACGAGTTTAAGATCGAGTAGAACTCTTATGGTAATCCTTGATTTATTAGAAGACGTTCGGATATATTTTGCAAAGACAAACGGCCGGAAAAATACTTTGTACAAACAATTTCTATCCTATGAACCATCGCGCAACGATGAGTTCATCGTCACACGACAGACCTTATCGTGAAACGACAAGTGTGTCGTGGTGCGACGAAATTCTGGGATAATTTTTTATTTTTTACTTCGTCGCGACGCGATACTCCCGTCGGGATGCGATAAGGGTCATCGCGATGCAACAAGGCCGTCGCAACGTGACAAGTCCATCGCGACGTGTCAAACCCTATCGCGACGCGACAAAGAGTTCTATCATAATTAGAATTTCTGATCTTTTTCCTATTGTTCGACTCACTTTTTTCCTTATAAATAGAGGTCGTTTTCCCCGTTTCGATATATGGACAATCATCAATTACCGTCATCAACAATCATCAATCATCATCTACACACAAATTCCCAAAATTCCCATGTTCTCAGCCTTAGCGTAAATACATCCTTGATACATCACAATCATCCACCATAATTCCTTTGTGTAATTCGAATACTCCAAACCATACTTGACGTTGTCTTCTACCTCGACGTGAAAGGTTGATGTTTTTGAGGGTTTGGTCCCAAATCTACATTTCAATTCTTAATTAATTGTATACTTTATTGATTTTGTTTTCTTGAAGTTTACTAACGTGTGTATTGTTTTAATAGCAAAAAGGTCGAGGCATCAAAGTAAGTAATTTAATCACTTCTTTTCGAATAGAAATCATGTTTAGGATGACACTTTGATTTTGTTTACTAGTATCATGTTTAGGATAACGTGTTGATTTTGTTACTAGTAACATGCTAGGGTTGTTATTAATCTATTTAGTATCATGCCTAGGATCTTTGTCATAATAATCATATGTTGCTTGATTATCTATGATTTATTGCTATTGCTTGATCACGCCATTTTTGCAAGTTTAAAGGGAATTTGTAATTGAAATCACGCCTAATAAGATAATTAATAATTGGATTTAGGTTTAATATGATTTTAATTCAAGTGATTACCAATATTAGATTTAATTGTGCATTAATAATCAACCAACGTAGATTAAACAAGTTTAGGATTAATTTGATGTATGTATGTGGATCGAAAAGCGCGCATGAATATAAATAAGAATCAAGTAAAGGCCTATTTAGGGCGGGTTTGACCTCTTTAAAGTTAAGTTCGTACCATCATCCTCGAACATCCAGTCATGGTTCCAGACCACTATGGAGTTAGCAATCTCTGTAATTGCGATTGGGGTGTAACCTCACAATCGTGAATTGTTTACAAGTTCCTAAAACTTGTTGGCGACTCTTTTTCTCTACCTTCTTTTCCTTGGAGTGCCGCCATGCCTAAAAACATGACTCACATGTAGGGTGGAGATGAAAAAAAACCCCTACAGTAATTATCCATAAAATTTGTCTAAATTACAACTGTACATAAAAAAGATATGAAATATATCCAATCTTGAGTACTCCAAACCCAGAGCTGGACTCTGCAGGTGCGTTGTGTTTGTCTTCAACTACATCAGCCTCATCTATTTTAGCAATTGCACTTGATACTACCTTCAGTTTAGGAACTGATTGAGAATCAAGTTTGGGTACAATCTCATCTGTCTTTGGTATTGTCTTCACAAGAACCCTGGAAAATATCGGTTAGTATCAATCATAAAAGCCTCTACATTAGCACAAACTACCTCGTATTCATTACCATTCCACAGTATTATTTTCTGATGCAAAGATGAGGGAATAACATACGTTTGATGCAACCATTCTCTACCTAGGATAGCATTACAAGATGCTACTCCTTTTACTATAAAGAATTTTGAAATAGTCCTAGTAATTCCTACTTGGATTTCTATACATGCTAACCCTTTAGTACGTTCAGACTTACCATTGAAACTAACAATATTAATCTTAACACTAGCCAAATATTTCATGCTTTTACCAATTTTATTAAAAGCACACAAAGGCATTAGATTTATAGTGGCTCCTGTATCGGCTAATACTTTTCCTAGCTCATACTCTTCGAAATTCACAGTCACAAAGATAGGTTTGTTATGTGCATTATTAACATTGTAGTTTCTCAACAAATGTTAAATGACTAACTATTCCTAATAATGTGTCACTGTTTCTCTACTAGGAGAACTAGATGTTGCTTTATTCAATTTAGCAGATATAGTAGAGAGCTTATACTTACCTTCGGCTTCTGCCTGATCCACTTCATCTACCCATGAACTGGTGCAAGGTTTCACCACTTAAGCTCTACACTCCACTGGTAAAGTTATAGTATTGCAATTTTCCTCACAATCCTCTTCTAAATACTTTGACAGAAATTCCAAATCTGACTTTGAAACTTCCAGATCAAGAACCTCCAGGTCATATTCTACTAACTTAGATGCAGGTTAATTTGTGGCCATCAGATCCTCACCTAAGCTTTCTTCCTTATGATATTCTGGGATGTTCTCCATCAATTTCTTCATCATGGGATGATTCTAGATATCGTCGCTAGGTCTCTCAGTAGACTTTTCACCATCCATTGGTTGTTCAATCACTGTGTCAACTTCAGGTTGAACAATTTGTGATGGAATGGTTCTGAGGACTCCCTTTTGCAGGGCATCTTCTTTCAACTGAACTACCATCGCTTGAATTTGGCTGCTTAGACTTCTTCTGACTAATTTCACCTTTTTGATGGATTTCCTTTTCTCCTTAAGCTTCAGATTGTAATTCTTTGTCACTTTTTTCTTTACACTTCTTCTGTTCTTCTTTTCATGCTCACATACTCTTCTCGTGTGGCCATGGGCCAAGGGTTGTCAGAATTCTCCTTTCCCACATTCACCTTGTAATAACCTAACATATTCATCACAGAAGTGGTAAGATTGTTAATCTCTTTCATCTTTCTATGATGAGCGCTTTGATGTCTAGGTATCCAATCTGGATCATTTGGGAGGGTCTTAGTCCTGACCAATTCGAAATGTGACAAATCTGCACAAGAATGACAAAGATTGTGTCGAAAATTCTTAAGTCCCACAACTGCCTTAACTTGCAAAGGAAATAACTGAATAGCTTCTTCGTAAGACCGTGCATTCTGTATGTGATTATTTATCTTGTCAGGTGACCTCTGAGTTTTCTGATCATTTTCAAACAACTTGGCTTTGTCTTTCTTCCCTTTAGGATTATACTCAGCAAGGTTCATTTCCTGGTACTCCTGCTTTGAAATCCTTACTGCGTTTGTTCTGATCTTTTTGTTCAGAAACCCTTTGAAAGAAAAACACTCATTAGTTGCATGAACAGAACTAAAGTGCCATCTACATATCATCATATCTTCATAATCCTCATCCTGGTATTGTGGTGATACAATTACTCCTTCCTTGACTAGCCTTTCATAAAATCTGACTACAACAGTAACCTCTTTTAGCTTTTGTATGTTATTCTGCACAATATCCATGTTAGCACTTACCATACAACAATTTATTTCATAGACTTCAAAATCTGATGCAGACTCTGACTCTAATTCACAAGAGCTAACTTTCTCATTTGAGAAATTTATAAGTTTATTATCTATCTCGTCCTGAATTTTATTCTTGAATATTATCACTAGAAAAATAGCCTCTAACGTTTGCTAGGGCGCTTATTAAAAAAGTGCTGACAATTGGCTTTCCCATTAAATTTTGGAGCGCTAATAGAAAGCGTCGCTCCATAGTGCTTCAACTACCAAGATATCTCAATAAAAGATGCGCGGGTCATGAAATTTTCACAAAAAAAGTTCTAAATACCTCCCTCGCTGAGATTGGTTTTGAAAACCAAAAACCCTAGCCTCCCTCTTTAACCGGGATGTTTTCCCAAACTAAGCTCTATTTGCAAAGTATTTTGCAAAATGGTTGCGCGGCAAAACTATTTACCAAACTAAGTTTCAGGGATTAAACGTTGTCTCAGATAGCGTTTTATACCCTGGTTTTTTTTTAAAAAAAATTCAATGTGTAAAACGTTGTCTGGGACAACGTTTTACTTGTTGACTTTTTTAAAAAAAAATAAATTTCGTAATTTATAGTTTTAAATTTTTTTTTAAAAAAAAGACAAAGACCCTAAAACGCTGCCTCAGGCAGCGTTTAATGTTCAACATGAAACGCTGCCTGAGGCAGCGTTTAATGTCCAACATGAAACGCTGCCTCAGGTAGCGTTTCTTGCGAGCTTCTTTTTTTTTTTTTTTTTTTTTTTTTTTAACAGCGAGCTTCTTCCTTATTTTACAACAGCGAGCTTCCTTCTCCCTGCATTCCCATACTTGCGCACCCTCACTTAATCTCTCTCTCTCCAAGACCCTTCTCCTTCTCCGTTCAGGCCGCCACCTCCACCGCCGTCTCACTCCGACGACCGGCCGCCGGAAGCCCCGAAAACCTAGCCTCACTTCAACCCGAATTTGGTATGTACTCAATCTCTCTTTGATTTTTAAAATTCTAGGGTTTATGTTTATGGTTTTTAATTTTATGGAATTGTGGTTAAAATCTTGATAATGTTGAATTGTTTGTGTTAATAATGTTGAATTGTTAGTGTTGGTAATGTTGAATTGTTAGTGTTGGTAATGTTGATTTGTTAGTGTTTGTAATTGTTGAATTGTTAGTGTTGGTAATTGTTAAATTGTTAGTGTTGATAATAGTTTGGATAATGTTGAATTGTTAGTGTTGGTAATTGTTGATAATGGTTGATAATTTTTAGTTTTAGAGTGATTGTGATAACTTACATTATTGTTTAATAATGGTGATTTAGTGATACTAAGTTGTTGTAAATTGAAAAGTATGTCTATATTGTTGTTTAATAATGGCGATTTAGGGATGATTTAGTGCCTTTAAGTGTAATGTGTTTTGGTTGTTATGTAGAATATGGCTGCACAAAATGTAGTTTTGTTATGCCGGTGGGGAGGTGAAATTCTGTTCGATGGACCCCGTGTCGAGTATAGTGGAGGAAATATGGAACACTAACACTTGAACCGGACATGAATTTCAATGATTTGGTGAACGAGGTTCATAGTAGTATAGGTTCAAACCCAAGGAATGTTGAACTAAACATTAAAATGAGGTTTGAGACTGGCACTGGGGTTCAAGTGTTACCTGTTTCTACGAATAAACATTTGAAAGCTTTGAGGAGCATTGTTGCAATGAAGGGTGTTCCCACTGAGATATATGTAGAAATGGTGCCTATATGTACCCAACAAAGTACTCGGGCAGAACAACAATCTACATATATTTCCGGTTACAACACAGATCCCTTCCAAGTGCCCTCACACGAAATTCCATCACCTGAATATGGGATGGGTTCTTTCAGTCGAATGCTGCACGACGATCAATTTCACATGGAGTTTAGTTCTCATATAGCTTCACCTGTACATGGGGGGGCATATGTGGCAATGACCGGCCAACCTGGGCCTTCGACATCAAACACCGTCACACCTTCACCGATGCAATTGCATAGTTATTCGCCCATGCAAGATGATGTTCAAGCATCGCCGTCTCAACTTGTGCCAAATCATCTTGAAACTATTGTGAATAACGAATCGTCTGTGTATGATGTGTATACAAATGATGAGGCCGAGAGCGGAAAGGAGGAAGATGGACTTCAGAACATGGATGGTGAACCTGCACACATGGAAGTTGGTGAGCCCCTGGTTAGAACTCATGTACCTTTGTTCAGTCAGGTAAACGAGAACTATGAAGTTGATCAGTATTGGGGGGCCGAATCGGGTAGCCATACATCGTTTGTTCCCGGGGGAGAATTTGAGAAAGGCATGTATTTCGAAAGTAAGAAATTGCTTCAAGATATTCCACCTCCCATGTTCTCATGTTCTAGCAGTCTGTGCGACGTATTCACTATCAGAGCGGCCGTGGGTGGACCCTGTGCTGCAATCGGAGGCCTACACGAACACCTATGCACCACAATTCTGGCCTATCCCCTGCGAGACAACCTGAACGCAGTACGTCGGCCCTAAACTCATTCCGGACGGCAGCATGGTACGTGGAAAAGGGTCGCCAAGGTCAAAGCGCATACGCAATGAAATGGATGAGACTAACCGGCCTACGAGCAAATGCAGCAGCTGTCACAAGCAGGGTCACAACCGGACCACGTGTCCATCTAGACCGACATAAGACCTAAGTTTGTATTTGTTATTTGTTGTAGTAGTAGAAAGTAGAATTATTTTGTATAAGATTTTCTAGAGTTTGTAACATTTGGATCATTTCTATTTTCTACTTTGGATGTCATTTGAAATTTTCTGTCTCTACCTTTAACTAGTCCAGCTTATGTTTAATTTCTAATCCGGTAATTGTGTTGGTATTTGGTGTATAACGTTTTCAATGAACAAATATCATGGACAGAGAAGATAGGACGCCCGGACCGTTGACCCTTCTGTGCTGACACTACAGGACACACATCTGAGCGTTGTCATATGGGACCAGACGGTAATATTTTATCCGTCCGTTCATGTACTTATGCATGTTAAATTGATATAATATTTGATATTAATTACGTTCGTACGATTTTTTATCAGGCTAATCCAGCGAAGCAGCTGGTTTGCAGGCACTATACTGCCAGGTTTATGGGGGAATAGGTTGTCGATCCACGCGTTATTGCGTACGTCGAGTTGGTTGGCTTGGGTGGTTTTCATCAGATGGCGTTCAGGGAGATCGATCGAGGGCTTGTCACTGCGCTCGCGGAGAGGTGGAGACAGGAGACGCACTCCTTCCACCTACCTGTTGGGGAGGCGACCATTACGTTGAGGGACATCGCGATACTCACGCGCCTCCCTATACATGGGACTGCGGTGACAGGACATGCGTTAGTCGATCCCATTGGTTTGGTAGCTCGGGTTCTCGGGGTTCATCCAGGTCCCGACGAGATCAAGGGGTCCGGGTTGAGGACCGGCTGCCTCCGGGCGCTGATGACGCCACGGTTTAGAGATACGCTCAGGCGTACTTGTTCTTTCTCATCTCGGGCTCCTTGTTCGGCAACAAGAGTGGGAGCCATCTGCAGCTCATTTACGTACTGCTATTAAACCACGACTGGGATCATATCCGTGGCTACAGCTGGGGTAGTGCCTGTTTGGCGACGTTGTATCGCCAGCTGTGTAGAGCATCCCACCGCGGTATTGGAGGTCCCTTGATTGTGCTTCAGGTAACTCACCTAATTACCAACAACCTATTTCGAAAGCTACTTACCTAGTTTATACTAAACCTAGTTTTGTATTTGTGTTGTGGTTCTGGGCTTGGAAGCATATCCATGTAGGCAGACCAGGTAGGCCTGCTAGAAATCGTCGGGGGGAGCAGGACCGGGACGACCAGTACCAGACGTACGATGCTCCACCGCTCCCTACACCTGATGAGGCGTACGGGTGAAGGTTTGTTACAGTTCATTACTTTAGACTTCATATGGTTTTATTGTGCTAGTTGACAAACTGAAACATTTTTAGGTATTAGGTGGGTGGTCCCCAGACTGACACTTGCGCATGCGGCGAGGGTCTTCCGTACTACCGAGACGCCCTAGATCGACTCAGCGAGGATCAGGTGGTAACTTATAAGGAATTTGTAAACAGTAATTTAATATTATTCTTGTCAATGCACTAATCAGTGTGTGGTTTGAAGTTTAATTTCCTTATTTGTCCAAATCGGACTTATGTCAGTCAAAATAGACCCTTCTAGGCCTATATATATCAAAAACAAGACATTTGGGCTCCATAATGAGAAACGGGGTAGAAGCGATGGCCGGTCGTGGTTAATGTGGTGGTTCATGGTGGTTATAGTGCTGTTGGGGGTGGTTTGAAGTGGCTAAGGGTGGGCAATGGTGGTGGTGGTGGTTAGTGGTGGTCGATGGTGGGGAGGTTGTCAGGGTTTGTGAATGGCGGTGGGGATGGTGGTTGAGGTTGGGGTTGGTGGTGGGGATGGTGTTGGAGGGTGGTGGCTGGATAAGTGGTAGAGGGTGGTGGCTGAATGAGTGTTGGAGGGTTGGAGGCTGAAGATGTGAGGAGTCTGCTGGTTGTTGTGTGTTGCATCCAGCAGAAAAAACGCTGTCTCAGACAACGTTTTATATGCAAAAAAAATTTCACATAAAGCGCTGTCCCAGGCAGCGTTTTATGTTCAACAAATAAACGCTGCCTCAACCAGCGTTTTATGTGCAAAAAAAAAAAAATTGCACATAAAACGCTGTCCCAGGCAGCGTTTTATGTTAAAGAAATAAACGCTGCCTCAGCCAGCATTTTATGTGTTTTTGATTTTTTTTTAAATCAGAATTTACGAAATTAAAAAAAAAAGTTTTGCCACATGAGGTCATCCCCGCCACGTATGACAGAGTGTCCACTTGCACAGGACAGACCGACGAGGAAAGAGGGACGTGAGCTGGTAGTTCATCATGCCCCTTTCATTGACATGTGGGATCATCGGTTGCATCACGTCGTGGATGGTGCGCCTTTCCAAGGTCGGATGGAGTATCACGATCCATACATGGTATGGTACGGGAGCATTACCCGACGCTTCATCAACCCTAACTACACCCCACCCTCAACTCATTATCAGCCAGCTTTTGGAGACATCAGTGGATATGTGAGTTTTAGATGGATTTTTTTTTATCAATTTATAATTTCTGATATTATTAAATTGACTGATTGTTGACTTATGCAGGCGTTTGATATGCTGGCCATACATGATGCACTGGGAGTCTTGAGTATATCATATACCACCATACCGCAAATAGATGAAATTCAAGCGATGACCGTGACTAGCTTACAAAGATATGGTCATGGTCATCTTATCCAGAGGCGGGGCCAATCAAAGCAACAGTATGGTGGAGGCTCCCTCCTACATTCACACCGTGAGGTTGGCCGAAGTAGTAGGGGACAGACTCACACGTCCCCTACACGTCCTCGCAGTTTGGTGAAATTACAAGAGGGACCGTCATCCAGCCAACAAACTCTTCCCCCAGATCCTTTCCAAAACTCCTCCCCCAGATCCTTTCAGAATTGTAACTCAGTACGTTCGCTGTTGTTAGTTTGTTGTAATTGGATTCTCTAGTACGTTGTATACAAACAAATATTATTAATATACTTGGCTTTTTTTAACTAATTTTTTTCCATTTATCAACTTTACTGTATGCATTCATGATTTTTATAGAACTGGTGGATAAAGGTTGTTAAATTGTTGGTTGTAGGTGAACGAAGTGGTGGTTTGTGTTAGTTGGTAGCGGTGGAAGTGGTGGTTGGTAGCGGTGGAAGTGGTGGTTGGCAGTAGTTGAACTGGTGGTGGGAGTGGCAGCAGGCTGCACGTTTTATGTTGAAGATAATAACGCCAACTTGGTTGGCGTTTTATGTTGAAGTAAAAACGCAAACCTGGTTGGCGTTTTATGTTGAAGAAAAAACACCACCCAGGGTAGCGTTTTACCCTTGGCAGAATTTTTTTTCAAATATTTTAGCTAGGGGGTAAAACACTACCCTGGATGGCGTTTTTCCTTCAAGTTTAGTTTGGTAAATAGTTTCGCCACGCTTCTAAAATAGAGTATATTTTCTAAATGGAGCTTAGTTTGGAAAATTTTCCTCAATTGTGTATTGTATACTCAATTATGATAAGTAAAAGGCCAGACAAATCTGAAAGCAAACAAAGCAACATTAAAAATATTGAATTTGATTGACGACTAGAACGTATATAGTTAATGAGATCTTGCGATGCTAAAAAGTAATGCGTGGTTGGTCAAAGAACATTAGGTATATATAAAAGAACCTGGATGAAAAAAAATAACATTATAGACATTTATAAAGAACGCGAGCCTAATATGTTCTTTGAGTTTGATTATTATGTTTTTCGAGTTTGAAGTATATGTTCTTTACATTATACAATATGTACTTTAATGTATGTACATAAAAAAAAATGTTAAATTCAACCATTTGAGTAACCATGAAAAAGAACATGTTCTTCAATGTATTATCATGTTCTTTTTGTAACGACTTTATGTTCTTTGTAATGCTATGTTCTTTGTCAAACACAAACATGTTTCTTTGTCAAACATATGGTTCTTTTTCAAGCACATTCAACCACTTGATTAACCACGAAAAAGAATATGTTTTTTAATGTATTATCATGTTCTTTTTGTAAAGGCTTTATGTTCTTTGTAATGCCATGTTCTTTGTCAAAACACAGACATGTTCTTTTGTCAAACACGTGTATATTCTTTTCAAACACCAGTATGTACTTTTCAAAACACTAGTATGTTCTTTTTTTCACCCATGTTATTTAACATATGCCTAATGTTCTTTCCGGGTGTGCACTATACTATTTTCATTAACTTCTAAGATATTTGTATTCAATTTTTCATATATTAACTTATTACAGTACTTGTTTTGTTTAACCACTGTTACTTATTATTTGATTAATTAATCTAATGGTTGTCTTACATGTTAAATATCTACAGACATGTACAACAATCGGCAAAATTATAATATTTTGTAGGTAATGTTGTGTAGCCCATAAGGCTTAAAATGGTATTAATTTAAGAATAAATGACTATCACATACAAATCAATGTTATCAATTTATTATTTTTATGGGCTAGAGGAATCAGATTCCTAGAGCTTGAGACTGATGCCCAAGCTCTTAAATATATGCTTGAGAACCTCTGTACTACATTGATCACGAGCTGTCCAACCTCATTAACGATATTGTGGAACTGCTTTGAAGGGACTGGAGTGTTACCATCCTCCATGTCAAACGCCAGGCCAACAAACTTGCTGAAATTGGAAGAATGCAGGTTGACGATGATGTTGCTTACCTGTTCTTCTCCCCTTCTGCTTTTACTAAGATTTACATGGAGGAACTGGCCAACACTTTGGCCCTCACTGATTGTGTTGGAAGAATGCCCATGATTGTGTTGCAGCAGTTGCTCATGGGCCTCTCCTAGGCTCCCCTCTGTCTAACTATGATGCTCTTATTTTTAGCTCTTTATTTCAGCTGTTCGTTGCTTTAATTTTCCCTTCTCAGCATCATGGCTACCTCTTTTGACTACAAACTTGGGTTTTTAGGGACGCTCCTTAATCATCCTTATGTAATATAAGCTTCGTTGTTTTCGTTAATAAAAAAGTTTTATTTTTACGTGTTTTATTTTTTTTCATTTTTAGCTTCTTATATGTAAGGGCTATGTATAATATATGAAATTTTGTTAATTATTACCTAATTTAGAGTCAATTTTGAAAATAACTACTCCGTTTCAAAAATAATTTATAAAACTACCAAGTTTCTTTAAATTTTTTTGGTAACACTACCTTTTACAATTTTGCGTCCAAAAACTTAACGGTGCATGTTATAGGGTCTCACCATGCGGTGATTTCTACCGTTTCGGGAGAACGAATCCCGGTGGTACAAAGGAGAGAGAAAAGGAGTAAATCTAACACTAAGATAGAGAAATTACGATAGTCTCCACGAATACGAACTCCATTCCAGAAGTTTATAAAAGACTATGGCGATGTTCGCCACGGATTGCCATTTTCGGAAACCCGTTGGTGACCATTTTCGGTGATCGGGAGAAAAGATGGAGAGGAGATTGAAAGGGGTTAAGTAAACCCTAAGAGAGTAATTAGCATCAACAATTTTAATTGCTAATTTTTTATTTTCAAAAATAATAATAATCTAATTTTAATTAGGTTTTTAACATTTTGTAAAATTATGAAAATGATTTTTTGCTAAAAAGAAAATAAAGGACATTTTTTTTTGTGGCCATGAGTCATCAGGCCTACTTTTGGCTTATGGTGATCAAACTTTCTTTGATCACCTGAGAATCATCCCCAAAGTATACAAGTCACTCAAAGGAAACAGAAAATGACAATTACTCAACAAATATCTACGTTACTCTACTGATGCTCATTTTGTACGTTCCAAACCAGATTGCACGATTCCCCAAATATATAAATAACCAACGTGAACCTGCATAAAATTATGAAAACGTCAAGAACTCCAACTGAGTAAATATAGAAATTTCGTACAGAAGACAAAATAGTTCAAAGACTGATACATTTCGAATAAGTTTCTAGAGCTTACAATTAATGATAGGTGCATTTGTCCCAATTAAGTTAACCATGCATGTTACCCAAACATACGTATTTAACCTGAAAAATTATGCATAGAAAAGGTGTCAATTGTATAGTGTCAATGATCAATGAAACAAATTCTATATTTCTATCCGCAATATTAAACATCAAGAACAGAGAGAAAGTGTGACTGAAAGCCACATTATAAAATTCTGCAACGTCTATAACTAAACCTTGACCTAAGCTACGCGGAACAATGATCTACCTAGTTGGTCTCTTATCATATGTCCGATTATCACAAAGCCTAAAATAATAAATTTTATTAGAGCATATTTGCATGCTTTAGAAAAATTATACAATTTGCTGACAAATCCTCATCTCACTGAGGGATCATGAAGAGCCTACTATTTGAATCCCCATTTCAGGCTGCAATTATAAATGTGAACTCGTTCAAAATCAAAATTTAGATTCATTCACTAAACTAATATGCAGAGATACCCATGCAACTGCTTTTAATCAATTTAATCAGAAATAACCTTTTATTATGCTCTTTCAGTTGACTAGCACAGTTGAAACATTCTTTGGTCCACAAAGCACTGAATTCTTGCAATATATTTTTGAGATCAAAGTCTCTATGCGTAACTTATCTATTTCGCTTAGAATTCTTTACCGGGATTAACACCACATTAACGGATAGAAAATGCCATATAATCATTAATCACAACCAACTGGTTAAATTTGATTCCATAAGGAAAGCTAAACCATATAACTTACTTCAACATATTCATCCATGCCATACTTAGAACCCTCTCGTCCAATACCAGACTGCTTAAATCCCCCAAATGGAGCCACCTGTTGCACATTAGCTGCTCTTAGAATAAAAAAACTAGCTATTATCTTTTGAATACTTTGAAAACGCTTACAGACCTCCGTGGAAACTAATCCCTCATTAACACCAACAATTCCATATTCAAGGGCTTCACTAACACGCCAAGAACGTTGAATATTTGTTGTGAATAAATATGCAGCTAATCCTGCATGTAGGAATTCACAACAAAATGAAAGAAATAACATCAGTCTACACCACTGAACTATGAAAAGACAGTCAGGATTTAGGTTACTGTATATAGATTATGATTTCTGAATAAAAAATGCACACAGATTGCAGAGTAATTTGATACATTGTCTAAGCTACAAGACTATAATCAATAAACAAACCTGCATTGGTGTCATTTGCCAAGCGAATAGCATCTTCCTCCGTTTTAAAGGGAAGAATAGGAGCAACAGGCCCAAAGATTTCCTCCCTGCAATTTTAACCAAAGGATTGGAATGTGATAGTCTACTCCAGAGTCCAATCTACTCATCATTTTTTCATATCAAGATTCAAAGTGGACCAAAAAACAATGTCTAAATCTTAAACCTCACAACAATTATCTATCCTCACATCTAGGTCGCCACAATAATTGTAGGTAGTATAAAATATTCTTGGATATCTTGTTATATAGGTGTCACTGTTGGAGTACCCTTAGCCGGTGCAACCGCACAGGGCCCAAATTTGTTAAGGGCCTCAAATAAGTAACCTATTATATTAAATTTGTTGTGCAATATTATAAGTTGAGATGCTTTGGTCCAATGGTACAATAAAAGTCTTGTAGGTTCCTTGTTCAATTCTCACAATACACATTTTAATAATTTTTCTTACTTGCTCCCTTTTTTTTTTTTTTTTTTTTTTTTTTTTTTTTTTAAACAGAACGCTAAGGTTGCTTTTGAATTTTGATCATCACAAGACATACAGTTTGTATTTTTTTTTTCTCTTTCCAAAAGTTTTGTTAAGAATAAATGCACGATTTAGTTTGTAAATTTTCAAAAATAGAACGCTATTAAAGTTATGACTTGATTGATTATTAATTTTTGTCTTTTCTATAACCCAATAGTGTATTCCCATTTACCTAGTAGCTACTACCCAAGATCAATACATTTCTTTGAGGATATAAATTTAATTAGGAGATACTTATACATCGTTAGTTTCTCTTCCATTTCATTAAAGAGAGAGCCTAGTTTTATCTCAATTGCATAGGGCCTCATGATAATTGGGACAGACTTGGTTGAAGTCTTAGAAATATCAGCAACCTTTGCCACGATGAAGTTATAAATAAATTTCCCTATTTAGCTAAGTAAAATGAATCAAAATTATGGAGACACCTTTTCTTCAAATCTTGTTCCATAAATTTGATGAAAGTAATATAAAGACTCTTGTACACTGTTTGGATAAAGGGATTTGGAAAGAAAGAAGAAGGGAAAGGGAGAGAAACATTTTCCATTGTTTAGATAGCAAGGTATGAGAATGTTTGAAATGGAGGGAATGAAGATGGAAGAAATCTATCTCTTTTATTGTTCAATAAATATTATCTCTAGAAAATTGGAATGATTTGGAAGGGATATGGACACATAAAAACCATTTAAGGTGAAAATGTAAATCAACCATATTATTTCTTTGGAAACTATGACTTATTTTGTTGCGTCACTGATTGACAAGTTCTTGGTTTGCTCCCTTGTAACTCTCCATGGTGGCCTCTTCTAAGACAAAAAGAGTCAAACAAAGGAATTTGCAGCAGCAGCAAATGATGCTCTCTATATGGCTACGAAAGAGGCAGAAGAGGAGGTGGTAATTGGGGTTTGGAGAAGGAAGGGTCTTTAAGAATCTAGTGGAGGTGATACCTCTACTTCCCTTCTCTTCTCCTCATCCGAAAAAAGGAGCTAGATTTTATCCTCTCTTCCTTCCCCTTCCCCGCCCCTTCCTAATTTTCAATCCAAACACATTGGTAATTAAACATTCCGAAAAATCCCTTTGTTTTTTAAAAGCTATGTATAAGTGAAAACCAAAAGGATAATAATGTTTTTGCTCGCTCTGCCTATCCTTTCACATCGATCTCTGGAAAACGAGCATGTAACTACAAAAGCGGAAATATATTAAATGGGAGAGGAACAATATATTCATGGTATTTAAAATTTTTGTCTAAGGGAACGTTTGGCCTATATTGTTGTTCTACTCTAGTAGCTGCAATATAAGAGCAATTTTTTAATTTAAATTAAATATACCCATACATAATAATGTAAAAGCTACATCTCATATATTTGCTTGTAGCCAAACCAAAGAGAAAGTGGAAAGGGTAGGTTGATGTCATCTTTCTTTCCTGATAGTCAAACCACACCCTCCTCTACCAAGGTTAGTAGTTTGGCTCATTATAGAGATATCACATCCCCCCCCCCCCTCTCTCTTTCCATCCCCTTCCCTCACTTACCCCCTTTCTCTCTCTCTCCCTATCTCTGTTGTGAATGTGATAAGGTTGAAGCCTTGAAGGTGGGAACAATGTTGGTAAATAGGCTACTTCCTCTATCTCCCTCATAGTTCATGTTACGTGCTAACGCCAACATAAGGTAAGGTAGAGGTCTGTTGGCTTGGCCTTAATTGTCATATTAAGTGGGCACCAAGGGAGGTAATTCGAATTCCGGGAAGTTAAAAAGAGGAGAGTGGTGGTGGACTAGTGACAGGTGAATTAGCTAACATAGGGGAAGAGGGCTAGCTGGTTTAACTGACTGGTAGTGGTTGGTGGATCACGTAAGTGGGAGGTAGGACCTGGAATGTGGAATGAAGAAGAGTTGAGGACTGTGGAAGTAGAAAGGGTGTTCAAGTAAGGGCAATTTTCCCTTTTCTCCATATAAAACTTACTAAACTTGGCTTGGTTGCAAGTAACATGACATTTTCGTTTTATGAAAGTGTTGCAAGTACAAAAATAAATAAAACAAATATATGGTCATAAAATCAATGTAATATAAGTTATCAGGATTTCAAGGCAGGAGTAGACTACTTGTGCAACTTCCCTCAAAGTGGACACTTAGGGTACACATCACATTATCACTCAAAAGAAATAATTGTTCTCTCGAAGCCTAGATGTCCAATCGTTGTCTTGCCCAACCAACCCCCCACACACATGAATTGAACGAGAGCATAATAACCACAAGGATTCAGTAAGTACCTAGATATAAGCATCTCATTGTTGATGTCTGCCATTACTGTGGGTTCATAAAAGGTCATTCCAAGATGATGTCTTCTACCACCAAGAAGAACTTTGGCTCCCTTCAAAAGGAAGAGAAGATATGTTTCAGTTACTGAAGCTATAACACAGTACAATTAGGTTTGGGTACCCAGGGGAGGGGGGATACACTTCAGAACAAAAAACAAAGAGGGGAAGGGAAGTATGCTAGCGTGTATAAAAAACGAATGGTTTACCTTTGAGATGGCATCTTGAACAAATTTTTCAACCTATACCCCAACGTCATGAAAATTAAAAATTATAAGTGACCTTGTAATCTTCCATAGGTCCAACAACCATTTCTAGAACCCTGATAACAAAATTACCTTCTGAATGGCAGCTTCATTAATGAGTGGTCCCTGCAACATTTAGGCACACTTAATTAACAATAGTTGGTTAAAATCAAATTATATGCTTACCAAGCTTCTAAGATAGATTGCCACCATAAAAACAAACTGAATATTTGCATGTATTTCAGCATGGTCATCTTACAAGTAAAATCCTAGTGGACCTCAAACAATCATATAATATAACATAAACAAATAACACATCTATCAAAGAACCACACATTTTCTCAAGAAATTTATAACAAATAAACCTAACAATCAATTTCAAGTTTTCAACACAAAGTAAGATAATACATCACCTGAGCAACACCATCAACAAAACCATCCCCTACTTGAAGTTTCTGGACAGCATTTGAAAAAGCACTAGCAAATTTATCATAAATACCTGCAATTTTTAATGAAAAATTTTAGGCTTTGACACGAAAGATTGAGCGTATGACAAGCCTTAACTTGATTGATGAGTATTTATAGTAGCAACCAAAAAAAAAGAGAGAAAAAAAAAAAGATGTTACAATACATTCACTCTCTACTTTCAAGATGCTTCGGGCTTTGCTTACTTGGTAAGATTACATTTTTTATCAAAAAATTAAGGTCTTGTCAAGTGAGCAGTTGTTGGCCATTAGTTTAAAAAACTTGTTTTCCAGTTGGATATATTCTGGTTGCTTTAGTTAATTGATAGCATTAGCTGTTAACAAAGCTATTTGGTACAATCAGCTGTTTTCAATGGGACTTTTTCATATTTTGGTCCTGCTTCAAATATATTTAGGCCATTCAACCACATCAACAAGGTACAAGTCAAAAAGCTTATACAGAGAAACTATTATCCCTTGAAACTTTACGATTCTCTCAAGGAAAAAGGTCATACATGATGAATAGTCATAAATTACCACACTAGATAGCAGAAATTGTTGCTTCATCAATGTCACAGTAAAATATCACATACTAATGTTGCAATATGAGGATATCAAAATTACAGCATGGTGTTATAGACTGCCACAGACATCCAGGACTAAAAGTAAGTTTTGAGGGGTTTGCTCTTGTAACAATGCCCCTTGCCCCTTTGAAATGTTGAAATTTCTAATCACCCTGATAGTAATTAATAGTTTCTTAGATAGCCTTAGTACTTGTCCCAACTATAAGATCTTGAAAAATTCCACACATTGAACTAATATCACCGCTAACATTAAACAAAAGTTCGCTGATTAAGGAGTTTTTATTAATTTATGTTTTCCATTGGCATATATTATCATTACTATCAACAACAAAACAACAATCAAGTCTGTCCACACTACAAAGCCAAGACTTTAGGATAAATTCCACATTACCTTCTTGAACAAGGATTCTATTAGCACATACACATGTTTGTCCACTATTACGGAACTTAGTCCCTAGCTGCGAAAGATAACCAAAACATTCGTTAGCAAGACCAAGAGAGCATATGACAATAGTGCAAATTAGATCGTGCATTAGGGTACATTTTCTTTCAAACCATTTCATATGCTTTATAATAAATTTACATGGTAGTTAAACAAAAAGAAAGAAGATATTATGTAGATGAACATATCATAACATTGCAGCCATACACAACATAACATGCAAAGTTGCAAACAAAATAATGGATGAGTTATACTTCATACTTTCCCTGTTTTCATTTTTCATTGCAGTGTTTCCCTTTTTGGAAAGTTCCAAGTTAACAACATTTCCATTTATGGTAAGTTTCACTACACTCCTTGCATGTGTTCACACACCATATACTTATTTTCGCAGCATAGAAATTTGATACTAACCATTGTTACCCACATTTTCCTCTCTACTTTAGTTGTAATGACATGGGCATTTTTTTAAGTACACCTTTTACTCTCTCTAAATCTTGTGCCCATACCAAAGGAGACAAATTTTTAAAATTTTTTAAAAATATTAGATGTATTATTTTTATACATTAGTACATATAAAAATACACATTCACCGGAGGCCAAGAACAAAGCTCAAAAAATTATTCTAGGAACACTTTATAAACAATCACTAAACTAAAAAAAAATTAGGGAAAATCAGTATTTTAGCCACCCAAACTAAATTCTATAAGGAGCATCATGGTGAATATCTCCATTTTTCTTGTAAAATCAATGTGGTACTTTTTTTTTTAAAACAAATCAAAGAGGACAAGTTATTCCAATTCATGTCGGGTTTGAAGCCATGGGCTCAAACCAAAATTAAGAAGGAAAAAGTTCAAGAATTGAATTCTGCGATAGTTGCTGCGGAAGCGTGGTTGATTTGAAACCGTCAAACATTTCTGATAACAAAGGCGGAAATGATAGAAGCAATGATCGTGAAAAGAAGAGAAAGTTTGAAAAGAAGAAAGGTTACCAAAGTGGTGAAAAGTCGGGTCCAAAATCTGAAAACAAGGAAGAAAACTTTTCGTACAAGAAGTCGCGTTTTAGCGAGGGTGTTTTATTTGTAAGGGGCCACACATAGCCAGCCAATGACAACAACTTTCCGCATTGTTGGGCGAGTCCAGTGACGACGAGGAGTCCATGGAGAAAGAGCAGGAAGATGATGTTGCACCTACGAGTAACACCATGAAATTATTGAGTGGAATCAAAGGAGAGCAAAAAGAATTCGTTGATGGTCTTATGAATTGTAGGGTCTCTATAGATGAAAGCGATATGTGGGTTATGATTGATACTGGGGCTATCCATAATTTTCTTAAAGGTGGGTTAGTCCGGAAGATAGGTTTGAAAGTTCAACCATCGTTAAAGGTGGCTACCCATTATTGATGATATTAATAAAAGCATGTTGTCGTGTTAAATATTGAGTGTTCTATTGTGTTCTTTATATTGTGCTTTCATTAAGTTAAGTGTGGAAGTTAGGCTAGTTAGTTGATCTAACGCCATCACAATGAAATGAAAAATTCACTGTGACAATTTGGTGTAAGCACCAAGCAACGCACCGCTTCCCAAGCGTTGCGTCATATCGCACTCATCATGCTGCTTCGTAAGCATCATGACCGTTGGCAAGCGTCGCGTTGCTCCACACGCATCCCACTGCTTCCCAAGCGTCGCATTGCTTCGGAGTACCATGTCGCTTCGCTGCCTCGGCCAAGTGTCCACAAGCAAAGGCTTGCCACGAGCCTTCGCACAAACCCGAGTCACTAAGCCCACTAAGCACCAAGCCAACCTTTAAGAAAATTAAAGGTAGCCCTAGTATCAATCATAGCCCACATATCGCTTCCGTTTATAGTGACCCTACAATACATAAGACCATCAACGGGTTCTTTTTGCTCTCCCTTGATTACACTAAATTATTTCATGGTGTTCATCCTACGTGCAACATCATCTTCATGCTCTTTCTCCACGGAGTCGTCGTCGTCACTAGACTTGCCCAACAATGCGGAAAGTTGTCGTCGTTTAAAAGTTTCTGGCTATGTGTGGCCCCTTGCAAATAAAACAACCATCGCTAAAACACGACTTCTTGTTCGAAGAGTTTTCCATCTTCTTGTTGTCGGATTTATTACCCGACTTTTCACTACTTTGGAAACTTGTCTTCTTTCCAAACTTTCTCTTCCTTCCACATAATTGCTTCTATCTTTTCCACCTTTGTTATCAGAAACGTTTAACGGTTTCCAATCAACCAACGCTTTCGCGGCAATTATCGCAGAATTCAAATCTTGAACTTTTTGTCTTCTTGATTCGGTTTGAGCCCATGGCTTCAAACCCGATATGAACTGGAATAACTTTCCTCTTCGGACACATTGCTAATATCTAACATCAATGACATAAACTCCTAAACATACTCACGAATCGTAATAGTATGCTTAAGGTTCTTCAACTTATCCTTTGCGGGTAGGAATTGCTTTCTAATCTCGTTAGTCATCAGATCCCATGAGGATATGGGATCCTTTCTAGCCACTTGGTAGCAAACTCAGACTACAAACAGCAATTAGAGAAGAAAGAGGAGGATAGATTGTATTGATGATCAATATAATCTCTCAATACACCCTTTCATTCGAGAGGAAAGGAGCTCTCCAACTAAGCAAAGCTTAACAATATTTTTGGCATGATTATTACAACTGAATTCCCTCCCTTAAATAAACTTAGCCTTCTAACCACTCGCTAATAGATTCTTCTCTCTCTATAACAAACTCCTCTAACAAAATTATAAATGCTAATGACTCCCCAGCCCTTGCATTATTGATTGGTTTTACTGCCTTTTCCATGCTTCTTCCTAGCATACGTGACCACCGCCGGAGGCCTAGGAGTATCTCTAGCAATACCCCTCGCAACAAGCATCACCTTGTCCTCAAGGTGGAACTCAGGGAACCTAGCATCAATGTCATCATAAGGCTCCCATGTCACCTCAAATTCAGAGAGATGCTGCCATTTGATAAGGACTTCAACCAAAGTGAGGTTTCCTTGCTGATTGTTCCTACGAAGGACACTCTTCTAGCACCATGTCAGAGGTTAGCTAGTCAGGCAACGGAGAAGGGGCTTGTCCTTACCCAATTGACTTTTTGAGCTGGTAGCAGTGGAACACCGGGTGGATTTTCAGGCAACAACAACTTATACGCCACCTCCCCTACTCTCTGGATAACCGGGTATGGCCCATAATATCTCGGAGATAGCTTTTCAATTATCCTTCTACCCACAGATTGCTGACGGTATGGTTGCAGCTTTAAGAAGACCAAATCTCCCACCTCAAAATGCCCTTCTCTCCTACTCTTGTTCTCGTGGTGGCGCATGTATTCCTGAGCCCTCGGTAGATGAAACTTTAAGTCATCCAACACTGCATTGCGCTCCATTAATTGTTCTTCTACCGAGGTGTTACCTTGAGAGTAACGAATGAGATGACAAGGGTCACGGCCGTACAAAGCCTTGAAGGGGGTACGGTTGGTGGTTGTGTGAAACAAGGTGTTGTACCAATATTCTGCTAGGGAATCCAAGCAGACCAGGTCCTCGGTTATTCCTTCATAAAGCAACGGAGATAAGATTCTACCCCCTTATTAACCACTTCCGTCTGTCCATGCGATTGAGGGTGATAAGCCGTACTCCTAGCCAACTGTGTGCCTTGCATTTTGAATAGTTCATTCCAAAAAATGCTTAGGAATACCTTATCTCTATCGGAGACAATGGTGGAGGGAACACCGTGCAGCCGCACCACCTCTCGTACGAAGACTTGAGCAATCATTGGAGCAGTAAAGGGGTGCTTGAAGAGTATGAAGTGGTCGTATTTAGGGTGCCTATGCTGAAGTAGCACCGCGCTAACTCCCTGACCACATGCATCAGTCTCCAAGATGAAAGGCTGAGAGAAATCAGGCATGGCGAGAATAGGAGCCTTAGTCATGGCTGCCTTGAGAGTTACAAAGGCTTGGGTGGGTTCCAGTCGTAGTTATCCTTCTTCAACTGCTCTGTCAAGGGATGGGCAATTTGAGCATAATTTTTGATGAATTTTCTGTAGTATCCTGTCAACCCCAAAAAACCTCGTAGCTCCTTCAAGTTCCTTGGTTGTGGCCATTCTATCTTTGCTTGAATTTTGCTCTGATCAACCTCCACCCCTTGGCCTGAAATAATGTGACCCAAGTATACCACACGTTCTTGCCGAACTCACACTTTTTATGGTTTGCATATAATTGTTTTTTTTGCAGCTGCTAAATGTTCTTTGTGCTCCTCATGATTCTTGCCATAGACCAACACATCATTAAAAAAGACCAAGACAAATTTACGCAGAAATGGCTTGAATACGGTATTCATCAGGGAAGGTTGTAGGAGCATTTGTTAGGCCGAAGGGCATTACGAGAAATTCGTAATGTCCCTCGTGCATACGAAATGCTGTCTTATGCACATTCTTCTCGGACCCTGATGTGGTGGTATCCAGATTTTAAGTCCACCTTCGAAAAAACACAAGCACCATATAATTCATCAATGATAGGGATAGGGTATTTGTCGGGAACAGTCATTTATTTAAGGATTTATAATCAACACAGAAGCGCCATGATCCATCTCTTTTTTTAACCAGCAAAACAGGACTAGAATTTGGGCTAGAAGAAGGTTGGATAATACCTGCAGCGAGCATGTCCTGTACCAACCTCTCTATCTCATCCTTTGACTTTGCAGGTACCGATACGGTCGCACGCTAACCGGTCAATCCCTTCTTTCAATACAATAGAATGCTCAATTAGACGGCGTGGTGGTAGTCCATCCGACATCTCAAATACCCCCCCCCCCGAAGTCATCCATTAAGGTCTGTAAAAACAGAAAAGTAGTGCCAGAAAGTAAGTCCCTTTGTGCCTGGTCTATCGGGTGGTTCAACTCACCCAGGAACCCTTGCTTCTCCTTCTTAAGCGACCTAGAGAAGGATCACCTTGAAGTGTGACAGAACTCTCCCCTAACTGGTATTTCATCACCTGCGACTTCCAATTGGTAGCAATGGTGCCCAATTTCTCGAGCCACTGGATGCCGAGAATTAAATCTGAATTTCCTAAGGCAAGGTGAGAAAATCCTCTATCACTGTAATACCTTGTAGCAAGAGAACAACTCCCTTACACTCCCCTTCACCTTGCACTGCTTCTCCATTACCAAGTGTAACACCAAACCCGGTTGTTTTTGGGACCGGAGGTTTGAGTTCGCCGCTGCGTTCGATGAAATAAAATTACGTGTAGCACCAGGGTCTACCATCACTACCACGTCACGGCCATCAATCGAACCAAGTAACCTCATCGTCTTCGGGTTTGTTAGGCCCATAACTGAGTTAAGGGATACGGTAGGGGATAAGGGTGGTGATGTCAGGGGTAGTTCGAAGTGGGTTTCCACCATGGACAACTCATTACCCTCCTCTAACTCCTCCTCCTCATCAAAAGTCAAAAGAACACTCAACTCACGCCTCCTACAATGGTGGTTGAGGTTCCATTTCTCATCGCAACGATAGCAGAGCCCCTGCTCTCGCTTTTGCTACACCTCCTTTTCACTTATCGGGTTCTAGGGATTTTTTTGTGGTGGTGGGTGTTTGAGTGGTTGGGGTAGAGGGTGGCTGATTGGTTTGGGTATGAGTGAGGTTCTGTTTAAAAGAGGGGTAAGTATTTGGTTTCCATGTGGTCTGGGTTTGGGTTCTAGGTTAAGTCCGATATTTGGGCCCAACTCGAAATTTCTCCTCCACTTTCAGCGACAAATCCATTGCATCATCCAAATTAATGGGCCTCAGAAAACGAACCTCAGCCCATGTCTTCATTTAATCCATTCAAGTACTGACCCTTTGCTATAGCTCTGGTACACCTTCAAGTGGAGCCAGCAACTCTATGAATTGGCGTCTATACTCCACCACTGACATTGAGAGTTGCTGATGGGCCAGCCAAATTGCTCACATTTCTGTAAGAGCAACCCCTTCAATTCCTCCCATCGAGTGATTCTCTGACGGCGTGTTCCCACTAGAATCACAACAGCGCATCTCCGTCGAGAGCCACCACCGCAGCCTCCACTGAGGCGATAAAGTGAAAATATCGCTCAACTCTCAAGATTCAACCATCGGGATTGGTGCCATCAAAGGATGGAAGATCGAGTTTCTTCATCCTCCAATTTGCACCAGCACCTCCGATAAGCCCATCATCAAAACCACCATTCTCCTTCTCGAAGGGTCTGGCAGCACCCACCCTAAGAACATCCACCACACTTTCACTGCTGCGATCCAACGTGAGTGGCCGGGAGGGGCCAACCGCCGCTTCTCCTACCGGACGTGCCACCTTCGCGTCGACGTGGTGAAAGAGGGCTGTCAAATCGGCACAGAACTGTCGTGCAGTTCGCTCCAACCCAATGTTTAGTTGAGCATTGAAGCGTTGCTCCATCGCATCCATAGCCTTTGTCAACGCTTGTGTGATTTTAGAGTCCAGAGGAGATCTCTGACTCCAGCAACTCGATCCTCTGAGTATTGCTCATAAGAGCCATCTACCCGTCGCCGGAATCGTGTGGCTCTGATACCAATCTGCTAGGAATCAGAACACCTGGTAGCAAACTCAGACTACAAACAACAATTAGAGAAGAAAGAGGGGGATAGATTGTATTGATGATCAGTATAATCCCTCAATGCACCCTTTCATTTGAGAGGAAAGGAGCTCTCTAAGTAAGCAAAGCTTAACAATATTTTTGGCATGATTATTACAATTGAATTCCCTCCCTTAGATAAACTTAGCCTTCTAACCACTCGCTAATAGATTCTTCTCTCTAAAACAAACTGCCCTAACAAAATTATAAATGCTAATGACTCCCCTGCCCTTGCATTATTAATTGGTTTTACTGCCTTTGCCATGCTTCTTCCTTGCATACGTGACCACCACTGGACACCTAGGAGTATCTCTTGCACCACCCTATTTGTTTCTTAACGAGACCTCCACCATAGCTTCGCATCCCCAGAAACATATAGTGTGGCCACAACTTCACCGCCAACTCCCTGATTGGTCTCTTTGAAATAGTGCTCCAAATCCCAAATTAAATTCTCTAGGGTCTTTAAAACCCTAGATCCATCGAATGATTTCGGTTCAGGGACCTCCGTACGATCTTCCGATGAGTATGGAGATGTCTTCTCTTCAATCATCTTACGAAGAAAAGCGAGTTCTTCCCTTAAATACTTCAATTCCGCATCCATCTCAAATTCCTTCTCCTTGTACAAAGGAGTTCCTGATACATGTGTTTTATATGCTATTTTATCCCCCGTCCCACGGTCATTTTTAAGCATATTTGAGCTCTTCGGGGCTATTTTTAGTACTAATGTGTGGTTTCGAGTGTTTTGTAGAGTTGCCATCTATTTTGTAGGAATTTCCCGATTGTTAGGTGATTTTTAATGGTTTTCCGGCCACTATGAGATATCGAAGCTTATGATCACATTCGTGACCGTCTCTTGTAGCCCAAGACCGATTATTTTGGTGATTAAAGGCTTGGTTCGTGGAATTGGTCCCCGACCAAGGAAGAAGAAAATTTGGGCCAGAAGTAATTAGAGCCCAAAGGAAAAGAAAAAGGGAACTTGGCCAAGAAAAAGACCGGGCCCAATCAGGCGGATGCTCAGCAAAGCAATGTGAAGAAAAAGGCGAGCCCGATCGGGCGGCCCTGCGCCCAATCAGGCGTGAGTTTTTCCAGAGGTGTTTAGGACTTGTCGTTTTGGTTATTTTGGGGTTTAGTATTTAAGCTCTTTTGTAAGCTTTATTAGCTACGTTTTTAGATTACAATTTTCATTCTTAAACTTTTAGAGAGATTTTAGTGAGAGATTATTGTTGAACTCAAGTTTTTCCTCTTTTAGTGCAAATTCATATTTCCTTCATTCGATATTATTTCTCGTCTCTTTTAATGCTTTGTTTATCGTTTTGATTTTAATCGCTTTGCTATTTTTGTGCTTTGGTTTCAATCATGTCTTATATATATGCTTTGATTAGTTTAGATTTAAATATGTGTCAGTAGTTAATTTCTAGGGTTCTGGGGGGATCCATAATTAATATTAAGGGATAAATTATTATTGTTGATATTACATGATAATTTCTTATTGAATTGTTTTAATTCTTTGCAATTGGATTATGAATCGAGTAGATGTGATTTGATAATGAAAGTGTATCAATATTGAATTGATGAATCGAGCAGATGTTAATTTGATATTCAAGGCTATTTTCAATAGGAACTTAGGTCTAGTAAATTGCGAGAGCCTATTAGATCTATGTTGATTAATAAACCTGTTAGTCATGTTATTTTTGCAATGTCAATCGTTGATTATTTTGTTTTATCCCGGAGTATTAATTATTGGTGAACCTGTGACCCTAGGCTTTTTATTATTGATTATTCCCTTAGATAAATTCATACAAACCTTATTTGTTTCTTGATAATTTAGATTATAATATTTAGTTAGGAATAGAAGAAAGTTGTTTCCCTATGGATTCGACTCTACTTCCCTATCTATTTTAGCTAACGGTTTAGGAATTACTTTTGATTAGGTGATACGACTAGATCCTGTCAGTTTCATTAGAACTAAACATTTCCCTTTAATTTCCCACAAGACTCTGAATAATTCCATTCATTTCGTTTGAACCAACTCTCGTACCGTACTAGGAGGAAGATCATCATTTCCAAGCACTAAGTACTTCTCGATCTTGGCCAAAGAGGCCTTGTTTTCTTTAGAAAATTTCACCATTTTTCTATAGTTCTTTAGTAGAAGAATTTTTCGAAAGAACGCTAACTTTGTGGGACTAATAGTGAGAGCCACGATTTAGAGGAGCGGGATTAGGACATTGATTTAAAGGAACTGGATTGTGATGATATTTCACACAATTTCCTGGAAATAGGAAATCTAAACTTCACTCCAAACGACGACGATTTCGCAAATCGAGAGTCTTATATGCATGAAAACTTCTTGCCATTTAATTTAAAAGCATGCTTACTTCGCCTTTTCCCAATACTAAAACCGTGGCAAGTAATCTTAGCTTAAATTCAAATCACATCCCATGACTTCTCTTTTGTGATTTATTTCCTTTGGTGCTTGGAGAAGCTATTGTGATGATGTTGAAGTCTCAAAACATGAAAGAAACAATTTTACTACACACCTCACAACCCTTTTGACAAATCATTGGCCAAACATTTACTCTTTTTTTTTTTCTCTTCTTCTCTCCTTTCTCACCCTTATACCTAAAGCAAAAATCAAGTTATGTATATTCAATACTGAATTCCATACTTCATCCCATCTTCTCACCTAGATCTACAATTTTCAATGCCTAATTAAAAAGGAAGGGGAAAATATACTATGTTTTGATATTGAAATTAGCATTGAGAGAGATCTTTAGTACTTTCCTCCTATCCTAATACTGTAAAAGAGGGAGGGAGAAATGGATGGACTGAGAGAGACAAAGAAGGAAGTTGCTTTGGTTAAGGACTTGGGATTGTTTAGCTAGTTACACCAATATTGTACTCCCTCCAGCCCTAAATGAATGCTCCAAGCCCCTATTTTTTCACTTATTTAAGAAGGCAAAATTTTGCACATGGGTGAGGAGTCTAAGGACAATTATTAACAAGAAGAGAGAGAGAGATAGCAGGTAATTACCTTTTATTATTTCACCCCTCTTACCCCACAATATCTACACATTTCCAATTTCTCACTAAATTTATCTACCAAATCTATCTTAATTTACAAATTTCCACTTTCCCACAATATTTACACATTTCAGATTTCTGTCTTACTTTTTCTTACATAGACCCACGTTTTAACAAACTCTCTTACTTTATTAACCTTTTTTTACATCCACTTACCACATCAAAACTCTCTCTTCAATTACATAAATTTGTGTGCAAATAGTATATGTTAAGAACTTTCGGAAACGGAGTGAGTAGATTAGACAAATAAGAGGCCCACCAAAGCAAAGCATAAAAAAATCAGAAAACCTGATACGAAAACAATCTCTTAGAGCTTTACCAGACTATTTCTGTCTACTGAGACCTAGATTATAGAGAATCTACTTAATCCAGTGAGTCAAGTTCTGCTTGGTTCAGATCGAAGAATGAATCCTGTGGCACTCATTGGTTGGCTAAACAGCTGCTTCAAAACCCTACAACATATTGAGTTAAAGCACCTATCGGACCCACTTTACCCCTTTTGTACTCCTTGCAACACATGTAGATCACTCTTTCCAAGTTTCTAGGAATCTAAAAAGGCCTCAAAATCAGTAACCAATTCCAGCAGAAAAGAGATAGATGTATCTTTACTGTTTGGATAAAATATGCAACTTCTGTAAAATAAAGATTAAAATGACAAAGAATAATTTATTCTTACAGCTCCTTTCACTGCCACATCCAAGTCTGCATCATCAAACACTATGCAGGGTGCATTGCCACCAAGTTCCAGGGATAACTAACATAAATAATGGAGATTATAAAAATATCAACATAAAAATCCAAAACACACAAAAATAAAAATTTAACCGTACCCTTTTTACAGTATTGGCTGAACCAGCCATTAATTTCTTTCCCACAGCAGTTGAACCCGTGAATGTGATTTTTCTCACCTTACAAAATAACAAGCATCATCATAAATTCAGTAACAACAAATACCAAGAAAAACACAAAAATCCTTTATCAGAATTCCAACCTGTGTGCTGGCCAGTAAAGCATCCCCGATTTCTTTAGCGTTTCCCATGACTACATTCACTACACCCTGAAACGTAGAAAGAAAAGCACCCTTACAGAAGTGACCCAACATTATAACATATCTTCAGTAGAAACATTCACCTCTACAACATGAGAACATATATTATAGAATACAAAATAATATGGCAGTACAGAAAGGAAATCTACTAAATCTTTTCTCCTTTGACTTTTCTTTCTAAAGGATTAATTCGGCTGCACAAAATCATAAAATGGATAAGATTTACTCCCTTCGTCCCTCAATGATAGTCCCTTTTGGTGAAATTTCACGGGAATTAAGAAACTTAAATAAGTAGTAAAAGGACATTGAACAGGTAAATTTACATGGGATATGCAAAAAAGTAGAGAGAGAAAGTAATAAAAGTATATGAAAATGCAAAATTTACATGAGGAATCTAAAATTGCACAAATATTGTTGCAAGTTGGAGGGAATTTTGGTGAAAAATTAATATTAGTGGTTGTTGGAAAAAGCAAATGGAGTGAACATTTTGGGACAAAAATTTGGCCAAAAGGGACTATCATTAAGGGACGGAGGGAGTATATGTATTTGAGGGATGAATTCATGAATTTATAACAATTTTCCTACTTTTTCCACATTTTTCATACGCTCAGCTACCTTCTAATATTCCCTTGCTTACATTACCCACTTATTTCTTATATTTACTCACCACATCAACACTTTTATTCCAGTATCCTTAATTTGTATGCAAACAGAAACATAGAGAACTTAGAACAGTTCATTCTGAAGCAACTATTATAAACTTAGAAATAGTTCATTATGGAGCAACTATTTATCATATAGAGTGTTCATCAGCCAAATTTAAGATTTGTAATGAAAAGTAAACGTGAAAACATCTTCTAGGGAAGATCTGAAACCTCCTATATGTTTTTTTTTTTTTTTTTTTTTTTTTTTTTTGTAAGCACCAAAAATTCAATCAATATATTTTTGCCTCTTTCTTGCACATTTAAGTCAATATGGGTTTGATCTTTTGAGTGTTTTGAAAATTCAACAAAGAAGACTACAAAAAGTTTGGGATATTTTTTCTTTTTCTTTTTCTTGGAAGTTGGGATAATCTATAAAATTAAATATGTAATTTATTGCAAGAACCTCTACTATGAATTTACTCTGTTACTAGCTTCATTAAAAGAAAATTATTTTATATACCAAACAAGTAAAAGATAAAATGTTACTATTAAAGCAAGGAAAATTGATTAAATTAAAGGAAGAAACCATATGCCAGACGATATAAAGTCCTCAAAAATCATGAGAACATATAGCGGACAAGCTCATTTACAAAGGAAATAAATAATAGATCTTTTATCTCTTTAATTCAGAAAATTGATAAGCCGGTCTAATTCCGTCCTATAGGCTTGTGTAATACAATTTACAAATTAATAACCAAGCTAATCTCTTCTAAGTTGAGACCTCGTCTCCAAAATTTGATTAGTCATTTCCAGTCAATAATGACTATTCTTGTCAACCATGTGATGAGGCTCCTGCTATGATAATCACAGTAGATAGAGTGAGTACAATCCTGGCTATGAGTTTAAGGGTTGAGAGACCAAACCTTGGGCCTTTTTTTTTTTTTTTTTTTTTTTGTATTTTCCATCAAGCTCCATCATGGCTGCCAGTCTTGACTAGATGCTAAACTACCAGTTCCTAGATTCTGGCTGAGTCTTTTTAAATGTTTTTTTGGAAACACTTTTCTTTTGAATGTTCCGTTTAGTTGGAGGTTTAGCCCTTGAAGAACTAGATATTACAGTACATTTGAAGCACATGAATTATTTATGATAAGAATTTTTTTTTTTTTTGTAATCTTCATATGCAAATTTATTTTTCTGAAATGCAGTTATCATGATTCTGATTTTGATCAGGTACATGGATGATTTTCTAACTGGTGTTGCACTCATCAATGCTTAGTTTAGAAACCCAGCACTGTTTTTGGTGGGCAGTTTCTGATACATATTTACGTTTGCTGTTCAGGTATTGTTAATTACAAGTTTAAGGATTTTGGTTCAGCTGTGAAAGACCTTTCTACATGCTTCAGCTTGACAAGGGTAATAAATCTGCACACTTATTTGGTGGTTTCTCATTTTATAATATGGATGTTGGATCACAAAAAATTGTATGCATGTCTGTCTTCTTCCTCCTCTTGGTGACTGGCTTAAGTATCATATAATTGGGGTCTGTCCTTATCATCAATTAGTGGGTACAAGAGAGCAGAGAGTCACATATGAAAGCACTCCAATTTGACTGTGATTTTCTGGAGGCTTGGACTCATCTAACTCAGGTACCATGTATCAACTTCCCTCTTACTTTTCACATTCTTCTATCATGAATTTGTTCCTCAAGCTGAGTGCTGTTGTCCGTAATTTGGGAAATCATCATAATTGATAAGTTCTCGTCTTGAATGTTCAAATTTTTAGAATTGACTCTGAAATAGAAACCAATTACTATCTTTTTGTTTCTCATAGTCCTTGCACTTATCATGGGGCATAAATTTAGGTGATAAATTTTTTGTTTATCTATTGTTATCTTATTGAAAAGGTAGATGTGACAGGAGATATTGGGGTGTACTTTTTAATCTGACAGAGAGAGTAAAAAATTATGGTGGGCTCTATCCCAAACTAGACGTGTAGTTATGAAAACTGATTCAGAATAGATGAAAAGTTTTAAAACAATTTTGGGTTAAGAGAGTATCTCTACGTATATGTTTTAAAATTCGTGTTTGCAGTATGAGTGCACAACATACTTGACTCGATTGGTAATTTCAGATTTCACTTTTCAGGAAGTGCCAATAATTATTAGTATTAATTGAAACTGCAAGTCCTCGTATCCTTTTGTTTGATTTTACAGTACAATGACTATTTTTATAAAATAAGGGAGTGTATGATTAAGATGCTGGGAGAGATAACAAATCACCCAATCCAAAGTAATTACCGGAGGTATCCCAGCCTGAATGGAGAGCTCTGCTGCTGCTAAAGCTGTCAATGGAGTAAGCTCTGATGGTTTAATCACTACTGTGCAACCACTAGCAAGAGCAGGACCTACCTGATAATGTTAAAAGAACATGTTACTTTATCACAGATCAATCAAAAGTAAAAATGAAAAAATTGATCAACAATTATTTGCTTAAAGGTGGTTTTCCCCATACTTCATAGTAATTGCTTAGAGGTATCTAATAAATCATGAGAGAGTTTGAGACCTTTCTGGTAATCATTGCCAGTGGGAAATTCCAAGGAGTTATGACTCCAACAACACCAACGGGCTGCAGAGAAGATTTTCAGCGATTCATTAGGGAACAGCATCAAATGAAAAATTCAATGTAGAAGGGTATAAACAATCCAACAGTAGCACAACGATATCCTACTCTCAGACCTGATCACATGAGATAATTTCATACTTCTCCTATCCCACTAAGACCAGTAAAGGAAAAACAGTGTACTAGTGAAATGAATTCCTACTGCAAAGAGACACTTAAATGGGACTCTTGACATGGGACAAAGGAAGATGAACTCAGGATGCAATATACAATGAGATACAATAGAAACACAGACTGGATCCTCTATGATAGCGACTCCACTGTTATTTCTCTGACAGCAAAAATAAGGTTTTTTTTTTTTTCTTAATAAAATAGCAAATAGCAGTAAGTACAATAACAGAGGCAATATATTAGCACCATTCTATTATTTTCCTCACTGGGTAACACTAATCCCTACCGCTTTAGCCCACAAAGAAGCTAATAACTTATTTTATCCAACAAGTGATTCCCTTGAAAACTAGTGCATTCTGTTCTAACCACAAATACCATAGAACTGCCATAAAAGCATTTTGCTTTCACCACAACATCTTCTTCTCCTTTGCCTCCCAAAGCTCCAAAAACAAACTTGCAACAGATGTAAAACAATGTGGGATAAGTTTTACAATCCATATGCAAAACTCCTCTACCAAATATTGGTACATATCTTACAATTATGGTTTCAATCTCAGTATTAACCCAACACATAATACACACATATGGCAAAATAGCCATCCATGGTCTTCATCTTTGAAGTACATCATTAGTGTGGATTCTCCCCAACGCCAAGGTCCACACAAATGCTATCACCTTAAGAGAACCCTTGGCCATCCAAAAGACTTGTGGACTAGGAAGGGGGGGGTAGCTTGCTGGCAAAGAAACGTAGAGCAAAAAGGACTAGCAAGCAAAGGTGTCCAGTGTATCCCCCAACAACTATCTCAAAAATCACAACGGGCTCATTTATTTCCCTATCATGAAGATCCCAAACATTGCTAACTAGTAGCTTCGTGTAAAATGGACAAATCATATAATAATAATAAAAAATAAAAAATAAAAAATAAAAAAAAAACCCACAAAACATAGGTGTTTCCCTCTCTAAAGTCTAAGCATTCTCCCATAATCTAACGCGATGGCCATATTCCACCTTGAAACCAACTAACAGGAGGAAGACCGGATAAACTTTTGAACAAAGGGCAATCAGAAGTCACCGACAAACCACAGTGTACATCCCACCCTTCAACCAACTTGTACTTAACTCGGAATTACACGATGCTACAACAATTGAGATTCAAGAAGAAAGCCCCATCACCACTTTCCCACCATAATATTTTTTATAACCAGCCTTCCAACTCATAATCCTCATTTCTCTTTCAGCCAACTTTAACTTCACCACATGATCTCTTCTCCTCATCACTAATATCACACCACAAGAAATCCCTAAAGAAATTCTTTATCTTATTTGCCGTATTACAACCTTTACTATGATAAGAGAGAGATAGCAAAGAGGAATCATAGATAAGCACGGACGCAACACTGTGATTTTCCCTCTCAAAGAAAAATATACATTCTTCCACGCATCCAATCTACTAGAAAATTGAGAGACGGTAGGTTGAGTGTAAAGTGCAAACTAAACAACCATTTTTAATCTCACACGGTCACACGTTACCAAGGTTGTATACTCCCCAATCAAATCTTGATGAAGATTAATCCAGGCTAGGCCACTATGGATAGGTATTCTTCAACACTTGAATCAACTTGAAAAAATTACAAGATAGTAAGTACATTATAAAATTTCTTAGTTTACCTCTATATAAAGTAAAAACAACATAATGAAAAGGTATCATCTACATATTAGACACCAGCAGTTCCTCTCTCCTAACCAAATAAACCTTCCGACACACCCCTCTCAAACATCCAACAACAACAACAACAATAGCCTTAATCCCAAAATGATTTGGGGTCGGCTAACATCAATCGTCATAAGGAAATGTCTAACAAAGAAATAAGGACATAACAAGATAACCACTTGAAAAACTATTAAAAAAAAGGTGTGTAAAGTGAGAAACTATGTTACCCAGACAAAGAATAAGTGTCTACTCAGCCATTTTATAAAAAAAAGTCAAGTTTTAGTGATAATGAAACACCCGAGAGTCACACAGCATGACACGGTATTTTTGAGATAAATGAGGATGTCAAAGAAACATAGGTGAGAAAAGAAAGAGCATCAAAGTAAACTTATATAGAGTTTTAAAAGTGTGCCAAGAATAAAATTTAATAAAGTTTTAAATGATTGGTAAAAACGTGAGAGTAAAAAACATAATGGTTTAAGAAAATTTTAGCAAAGGATATAAATAAAGTTTAAAAACACGAATTGAATAAAACAACAAAAATAAATATCAAGATAAAAACAAAAGCATATACAATCATGACACGTCGTTGACATGAATTTTCTCCCTCCACACCGCCCTATCCAACACCATACATTCATCAATGCCCAAAGCACTCATATCACTCTCAACCACCCTCTTCCAAGTTTTCTTAGGACTTCCCAACCCCTCGCGATCCCAAACACTTTGCAACTCTTCAAACCTCCTTATTAGAGCCTCAATTGGTCTCCTTAAGCAACTCTCCTTCATCTTGTACTTAATCGATGTAATCCCTACTTTCTTCCTAACTATCTCATCTCCTTAAGCATTGATTTACAACCCAACATTAAGTACTATATAACAATGCATGTATTGCAATTCGATAGAATGTACCCTATAATTTATGAGGCATGCTGGATCACATAAAAACCTTGTCGGACGCTTCGACTTCAACAAACCCGCTTTCATCCTAAGAGGTGCATCTCCTTCAATTCTCCATCCTTTCAAATAGCAGATCCAATAACCTTGGACAATTTTCTCATTTAAGGTGATTACCCCTGGCATCATTTTTCTCACGCCGCTAAACTTACATTCCAAATGCTTTATCTTACTTCTACTCGCCTTCGAGCCACAAGATTCCAAGTCCATCTCCGTAATTCCAACTTACTTTCTACGCATTCTTTCGTCTTACATCATGCACCATGGTATATCATCTTGAATTCAACTCGTTAATTCGTCCATAACTATAGCAAAAAGAAAAGAGTCAAGTGTAGAACCTTGATGAACTCCAATTGTAATAGGGAACTCTTCGATCTTTCCAGGCTCCCCCATACATGTAATTGATGATGGTCAGTATATTTCCGCAAATGACGTTCCATGTTAAAGCCTATAAGAGAATCGCTAATGGTACCTTATCGTAGGCCTTCTCCAAATCAGCAAAAAACCATATGTAAATCCTTATTCGTATCCCGATGGATCTTCATTAGCTGTCTCAAAAGATGGATTGCCTCCACAGTTACTCTTAAGACATAAATCCAACTAGGTTTTTGACAACGTACTTTAGTGCGCGGTTTTAGGGTGATTTAGTGCTCACTTATTGCCATATTCTAGCTATTTTCCTCACTTATCGCTCTGTTTCCGCACTTTCTTCATATTTGTCATGCTTCACGGGTTTTGTTAGTGTTTTGACGCATTTTCAGGTATGCTTAGACCCTTACGAGACATCCCGATGGTTGGGTAAGAAGTCATGGCCTTGAGGTATCTTTGGCTAGGCTTGAATTTCATTTGAAGACCTCCTGTGGGGCTCTGCACAGTCGTGCAATGCTTGGCACGGCCGTACAAAGAAGTTTGAAGATTGACAAAACCTTCTATGAAGGTTGCACGACGTGCAGCAATTGGCACGCCCGTGCTGAGAGTTGCATGGCCGTGCATGATGGTGGCACGCCCGTGCAAGATAGCTGAGCACGTCGAAGCTTCTACCTTGGCTGCACGCCCGTGCCACTATGTGGCATGTCTGTGCCGTATGTGGCACGTCTCGTGCCAGCCAGCTCCAGTTTCCAGATCTTCTGCTCGTACTGCACGGTCGTGCAGTGTTTGGCACGTCCGTGCCAATCTGTTTCAGAGCAGTTTCTTGTTCTCTCCGCCCCCTTTGTTTTGGACTAATATAAATAGATTGATTGCTTCATTTATGAAAAGGAGATGGTAGAAAGAGAAAGGCTTACTAATAGTGCTCTATTTAGGGTGTAAACCCATTTTCTTAGATTTTGTTTAGTTCCTAATCAAATTTAAACACTTTGTAATTGATTTGAAGATTATTCCAAGTTTGAAAAGAATTGCAACCAAAATTATTGAAGTTTCTCATTTAGTAACCTTTCTTATCTCTCTTTACTCTTAATCTCTTGTTTGCTTTATTTTGCATGTTTATTTGAATTTCTTAGTCCCTATTTGTGACTAGTTGAATGTTTAGCACCATTTTTGGTGAATTTCTCTTTGATGATTGTTGAGCAAGCTAGAACCCTAGATTTTGATTTTGTGCTTTTCAATATGATGTGTGAGTAGTTCCTTAGCTAGGGGTTGGTGAAATCCAACCTAATGGTGATTATGTGAGTTTGGGAGTGGTTTTGATGATGGATTGTGATTAAAATGGATTATATGGGATTGCTTGTTAGTTCTTCATGATAGGAGTAATTAACCTAGATTATTGAACTTGATTGCATGAAATGTTTGGTTCGACATGGAAATGTGAGATGAACGTTTATTACAATATGATTATGTATCTTTTGTTGCTAAGTTAATGAGGGATTTAAGCTTAGTGATTTGAGTTGTTTTCATATAGTTTGAAGTTGGTCTTGCATGTGGTCTTTACTATTCCATTATCCTTGTTCCTCCCTATTTGCCTAATTGCTATTGGTTGAGTGAATCCCATTCCCCTAGTGTTTTAATCCCTTGAATTCAATCCTTAGTTGTAGTTTGTTAGTTAATCACCACTTACACCTTTCGATTTAGCTTGAGCGTTAAGATTATTTAGCGATTGATTCCCGTTCTCCGTCAACCGAACCCTTGCTTGCCATTGTACTTGTTTGAGTGAGGTGTTTGTTATAAATGTGTTTGACTTAGCCTAGATTGTGCGACCGATTTAGCGCTTGTCAAAATGGCGCCGTTGCCGGGAACGGTGTTGTTGATTGCTCGAGTCTAATTCATTATAAAAAAAACCACAAAAAGAGTTGTTTTCTTTTTGGCTACACTTGTAGCCTTGCTACTAATAGTGTTTGTTGTGTGTGTATGCGTAGGACTCAACATCGTGAGTTGGTGCCTTATGATCCGAGATTGAGCAAACTTTTAGAAGAAGAAGAAGATCCCGTTCGCGGTCCTCCACTTCCCCAAGAAGAGAGTTCGACCCGGAACCTCAAACAAACCCAATGGGTGCTAATCCGCCTCAAAGACCTTTGAAGGAGTTGGGAACTCCGGGAGCTTATAGAGCTTCAAGTGGGATTGCTCCCCCAAACACCACAGCCAACGATTTCGAGATTCAGCCCACAATGATAAATTTGATTGAGAGGAGACAATTTAGTGGAGCAAAACACGAGAGCCCTCTTGCACATTTGAACGAGTTTGAGAATATTGCAACACGATCAAGGTGAATGGGGTCACTCAAGAGTTTGTGAGACTAAAGTTATTTCCTTTCTCCTTAATAGGAAGGGCTCTTGAATGGCTTGAAAAGGAGGTGAGACCTAATTCCTTGAGAACTTGGGATGAGGTCACCACGGCTTTCTTAGGGAGATTTTACTCTCAAAAGAAAACCGCCGAAGCAAGGGCGTTGATCCAAGGTTTTCGGCAAATGGCTAGTGAGACTATCTATGAAGCTTAGGAGAGGTACAAGGAGTACCAAAGAGAGTGCCCTCACCATGGAATCCCAACATACCAAGTTTAACATATCTTCTATAGAGGCTTTACATATCTTCTATGGAGGCTTGAGTCCTCTAAGGCAAAACAAGCTTGGATGCGGGAGCCGGTGGGCCAATCATGAATAAAACCGAGGAGCAAGTGATTGAGATAATTGAAGATGTGGTAAGACACCACATGGATTGGCAAGGAGAGAGGGAGTCTTCGAGCAAAGGAGGGAGTACGGTTTACTCCGTTGATCACCTCAACGCCATCAATAATTTGACATCTCAAATCGCCATGGCAAGGAGATGACATCAATCAAGGCAAAGCTTGAGTCCTCCTCTTCACACCAAGAGCGTCCCTCCCAATCTAAGGGGAGAGGTATGAGTTCTAACCCTTCTACTTCTACATCTAATAACATGCCAAATGGGTGTTTATTTTGTGAAAATTGTGGATCATATGATCATGACACCTCTTTTTGCACTTATGATTCTCAACCCCAACCCCAATATGAGGATGGTAATGAACTTGAAAATGAACATGTCAATGCTTTGTCTTATGATAGTAGACCTAGGAATGACAATCAAAGATATTTACCACCTAATCAAAGAGGGCAAGGGGGAAATTCCTTCAATCAAAGAGGAAATGATTATGATTACCACAACCAAAACCAATGGGGTGGTAGGAACCAAAGGGACCAAAATCCCCAAGGTAACTACAACCAACAAGGTGGTTATGGTAACCATAACCATAATAATCAAGGGAATTATGGGAATCAAGGCCTATACCACCAAAGGGGAGAGTTCTAATAACCGGAACAATTGGAATAATAATGGTAATAGAGGCTTTAACAACCAAAATGCTAATTCCAATGTGAGAGGTCCCAGAGCACAACAAGCCAATTATTACACTCAAGCACCTCCACAAAAGTCTAGCCTAGAAGAGATGATGGAAAGCCAAGCCAAAATGTTTAATACCTTCATGGCCACTAGTGACAAGAAGTTCAATGAGGTTATGACTCACAACAAAATGCTAGAAACCCAAATCTCCCAATTAGCCAATGCCATTAAAGAAGGAACTAGCACTTTTAAACTTCCACCCCAAGGGCTTGACCTAAATAGACCGGTGAATGCCATTTCTACTAGGAGTGGGAAGTTGTTGAAGGAGAGTGAGCCAAAGAAAACCAATGAGAGAGTGACCATGAATGAGCCCCCCTTGAGAGTAAGTTTGAGCAAGAAGATGAGAGAAGTTGTGAAAACGACAAAGGTGATGAAGTTGAGAAAGAAGTTGGAGTTGAAAATGAAAAAAGATTGAAAAAGAAAAGAGAGTTCAAAAAGAGAAAGAGAAGGAACCAACACAATTGCAAAAACTTCCATATCCTCCTAAGTTTGTGAGACAAGCTAGACGTGCAATTTGGTAAGTTCCTAGAGACCTTGAAACAAGTCCACCTCTCAATACCCTTTACCGATGCCATAAAACAAATGCCCAATTATGCTAGGTTTCTAAAGGATATTGTGAGTGAAAGAAGATATTGTGATGTTGTTGAAATGGTGAACCTCACCGAAAGTTGTAGCTCAATCATAATGAACAAGATGCCTCCAAAGTTAGGAGATCCGGGTAACTTTTCCATTCCTTGTGCCATTAATCGAATGCCAAATTGATAATGCTTTATGTGACTTAGGGGCCAGTGTTAGCCTTATGCCATATACGGTTTACCAAAGACTTGATATAGGGGAGCTTTTGCCTACCAACATTACCCTCCAATTAGCGGACAGATCAATCAAATTCTCTAAGGGCAAGGTAGAGGATGTTCCTCTAAGGGTTGGAAAGTTTGTTATACCAGTCGATTTTGTTGCACTTGACATGGATGAGGATGTGCATATTCCTATCATTCTAGGGAGACCTTTTCTAGCTACTTCCGGTGCTTTGATTGATGTGAAAAGTGCTAAAATTACACTAAAAGTAGGTGAAGAGGTTCTTGAGCTTGATTTGAATGCAAGCATGAAATATCCTAGTTCTACTTTAGAGAAATGCATGAAAATTGACACCATTGATTGTATTGTGAATTCTATGCAAGAGCACTTGCTCTCTACTAACAATACCCTTGAGAATGTCTTGTTAAACAAGGGAAAGATAGGTGATAAAAGCAAGGAAATGGCGTTGTGTGAAGAGTTGCTTGATGAAAATGTTGAACGAAATGTTGACGAAGCTTGCATGGGAATCACACCCAAACATGCTATGGAGATTGCCACTACAAAGGAAGGTAAGGGTGTGCCTATGGTAGAGCTAAAACCTCTACCATCACACCTTAGGTATGAATTTCTTGGACCTAATTCCACATTTCTCGTTATTGTGAATGCATCTTTTAATGAACACCAAACTCGAATGTTATGTGGTGTGTTAAGAAACCACCAAAATGCCTTGGCTATACCCTTGATAATCTCAAGGGTATTAGTCCCGCTATTTGCATACATCACATAACATTAGAGGAGGGTACAAAGCCATCCATAGAGGGGCAAAGAAAACTCAACCCTGAAATGGGGGAGGTGGTGAAGAAGGAAATCATCAAGCTCCTAGAGGCCGGCATCATCTTCCCCATTTCGAGTTCAAGGTGGGTTTCCCCCGTGCATGTTGTTCCTAAGAAAGGGGGTATGATCGTAGTTGAGAATGAGGAAGGTGATCTCATCTCAACTAGGACCGTGACCGGTTGGCGGATGTGTATAGACTATAGACGTCTAAATGCATCTACCAAAAAGGATCATTTCCCCCTCCCCTTTATAGATCAAATGCTTAAAACACTAACTAGGCACAAGTATCATTGCTTTCTCGACGGTTATTCGGGTTGCTTCCAAATTCCCATAAACCCGGATGACCAAGAGAAAACAACCTTTACTTGTCCTTATGGAACTTTTGCTTAAAGGAGAATGCCATTTGGTCTATGCAATGCACCTGGGACGTTTCAAAGATGCATGATGAGCATATTTGGTGACATGCTTCAAGAGGAAATGGAGGTATTCATGGATGACTTTTCGGTTGGTGGCCTTACATTCGAGGATTGCGTGTTTGGCTAGATGCGAAAAAGTCAATTTGGTCTTGAATTGGGAGAAGTGCCACTTTACGGTTGCAGAAGGAATTGTCCTTGGGCATAAGATCTCCAACAAAGGAATTGAGGTTGACAAAGCCAAGGTTGAGGTAATTGAGAAGCTACCACCCCCTATCAATGTGAAGGGAGTGAGATCATTTCTTGGGCATGCCGGGTTTTATAGAAGGTTTATCAAAGACTTCTCACTAATTGCTAGGCCCCTTAATGCTCTTCTTCAAAAGGAGGTTGATTTTGTGTTTAATGAAGAGTGCCTCAATGCTTTCAACAAGTTAAAGCAAGCTTTGATTTCTACACCTATTGTGCAAGGGCCAAGATGGGATTTGCCCTTTGAACTTGTGTGTGACGCGAGTGATGTGGCCATAGGGGGTGTGCTTGGGCAAAGGATTGACAAGAGACTTCATGTGATCTATTATATGTCAAAACTTTGAATGAAGCACAACGCAACTATACAACAACGGAGAAGGAATTTCTAGCCGTAGTCTATGCTTGTACAAGCTTGCACAATCATATGCATCCATCCTTACTTCCTCTAACTCATGCAAATCTAGCCACCTTTGTTCACCCGCACTAGCCAAATCAAAGTTGATCTTTTTGATAGCCCATTGAGCACGGCGTTCAAGTTCATCCAGAAGGTGACAAGACTTACCATATACAAGCCTGTAGGGGGTAGTGCCGATGGGGGTTTTGAAAGCGGTTCTATAGGCCCAAAGGGCATCATCTAGCTTGACCGACCAATCTTTCCTGTTTCTAGCCACTATTTTATCAAGAATCACCTTGATTTGGCGATTGGGAACCTCCGCTTGCCCACTTGTTTGTGGGTGATAAGTCGTACCGAAGCGTTGACGGACCCCATTCCTTCTCAACATCTTTTGAAACACATTATGGACGAAATGAGAACTATTGTCACTTACAACCGCTCTTGGGACCCCAAATCTAGGAAATATGACCTTTTTGAACAATTTCATCACAACTTTGTGGTCATTTGTTGAGGAGACAATTGCTACCACCCACTTTGAAACATAATCGACCGCCAAAAGTATAAATTGGTTCCCATTAGATGAGGGAAAAGGTCCCATGAAATCAATGCCCCACACATCAAACACCTCAAGCTCAAGAATTGGTTGTTGAGGCATTTCATTTCTCTTTGAAATATTACCGCTTCTTTGGCAAGAGTCACACGTTTTCACAAAACCCCATGAATCCTTGAAGATATGAGGCCACCATAACCCACTTTGTAGCACTTTCAAGGCTGTTTTGTTGGCACCCACCCGTGTGCCCTCCACAAGGATCGGAGTGGCGCATCTTCAAAACACTCTTTACTTCATCATTTGGCACACATCTACAAAGTAAACCATCTACTACTCTTTTGAAAAGGATCGGATCATCCCATATGTAGTGCCTTGCTTCCCTTTTCAACTTCTTCTTTTGGTTCCTTGAAGCATCGGGAGGAAACTCCCCCACAAGCCAAATAGTTCACCAAATCCGCAAACCAAGGAAGGATTTTTTCGGTTAACAGGTAAAGCACATTATCTTTCAACTCATCACAAATTGGGATCCCATCATCATTTTCTAGCATGTTCTCCAACCGAGAGAGGTGATCCGCTACAACATTTTCCACCCCCTTTTTATCCCGAATTTCGAGATCAAATTGTTGTAAAGACAACACCCAATGGAGGAGGCGTGGTTTGGATTCCTTCTTGGCTACAAGATACTTAATAGCCGCATGGTCGGTGTAAACAATCGTTTTAGAACCAATGAGGTAGTTCCAAAACTTCTCAAAAGCATAGACTACGGCTAGAAATTCCTTCTCCGTTGTTGTATAGTTGCATTGTGCTTCATTCAAAGTTTTTGACATATAATAGATCACATGAAGTCTCTTGTCAATCCTTTGCCCAAGCACACCCCCTATGGCCACATCACTCGCGTCACACATAAGTTCAAAGGGCAAGTCCCATCTTGGCCCTTGCACAGTAGGAGTAGAAATCAAAGCTTGCTTTAACTTGTTGAAAGCATTGAGGCACTCTTCATTAAACACAAAATCAACCTCCTTCTAAAGAAGGGCATTAAGGGGACTAGCAATTAGTGAGAAATCTTTGATAAACCTTCTATAAAACCCAGCATGCCCAAGAAATGATCTCACTCCCTTCACATTGATAGGGGGTGGTAGCTTCTCAATTACCTCAACCTTGGCTTTGTCAACCTCAATTCCTTTGTTGGAGATCTTATGCCCAAGGACAATTCCTTCCTCAACCGTAAAGTGGCACTTCTCCCAATTCAAGACCAAATTGACTTTTTCGCATCTAGCCAAACACTTGCCCAAATTTGTCAAGCAATCCTCGAATGTAAGGCCACCAACCGAAAAGTCATCCATGAATACCTCCATCTCCTCTTCAAGCATGTCACCAAATATGCTCATCATGCATCTTTGAAACGTCCCGGGTGCATTGCATAGACCAAATGGCATTCTCCTTTAAGCAAAAGTTCCATAAGGACAAGTAAAGGTTGTTTTCTCTTGGTCATCCGGGTTTATGGGAATTTGGAAGAAACCCGAATAACCGTCGAGAAAGCAATAATACTTGTGCCTAGTTAGTCTTTCAAGCATTTGATCTATAAAGGGGAGGGGGAAATGATCCTTTTTGGTAGATGCATTTAGACGTCTATAGTCTATACACATCCGTCCGCCAACCGGTCACGGTCCTAGTTGAGATGAGATCACCTTCCTCATTCTCAACTACGGTCATACCCCCTTTCTTAGGAACAACATGCACGAGGGAAACCCACCTTGAGCTCGAAATGGGGAAGATGATGCCGGCCTCTAGGAGCTTGATGATTTCCTTCTTCACCACCTCCCCCATTTCAGGGTTGAGTTTTCTTTGCCTCTCTATGGATGGCTTTGTACCCTCCTCCAATGTTATGTGATGTATGCAAATAGCGGGACTAATACCCTTGAGATTATCAAGGGTATAGCCCAAGGCATTTTGGTGGTTTCTTAACACACCACATAACATTCGAGTTTGGTGTTCATTTAAAGATGCATTCACAATAACGAGAAATGTGGAATTAGGTCCAAGAAATTCATACCTAAGGTGTGATGGTAGAGGTTTTAGCTCTACCATAGGCACACCCTTACCTTCCTTTGTAGTGGCAATCTCCGTAGCATGTTTGGGTGTGATTCCCGTGCAAGCTTCGTCAACATTTCCTTCAACATTCTCAAGCAACTCTTCATACAACGCCATTTCTTTGCTTTGATCACCTATCTTTTCCTTGTTTAACAAGACATTCTCAAGGGCATTGTTAGTAGAGAGCAAGTGCTCTTGCATAGAATTCACAATACAATCAATGGTGTCAATTTTCATGCATTTCTCTAAAGTAGAACTAGGATATTTCATGCTTGCATTCAAATCAAGCTCAAGAACCTCTTCACCTACTTTTAGTGTAATTTTAGCAATTTTCAGGCTCGTAGACGACTGTCTTCTCGGGATTTGGGAGATATATTCATAGGAATTGCCTCCCAGAAGCCACAAGAAACAATCCTCCTCCCGGGTCTCCTCAAGAGCCTTCATGGGTTGGCCGAAAAGTCAAGGTCAAAGAAAATAGCAATAATAGTAATCATACCCCCAATAGTGGTCGCCCCACCCCCCTTGCAACGTCCACTAGGTGGTCAACCAACCAAGCTCCTAAGTCAAGCCTCCCATCCCCCTCACTAAGGTGCCATAGGAAAAGAAGCTCCCTACTAGAGACAACTCCGGAACTATCCCCCCTAGCGAAGATGGTAAGGGCTATGAGCCTTTAAGCAAGGCGCAAAGCGGGGTTTACAATCGAAGTGGCCTTATCCGACCTAGGATTCCTATTGGTTTTACCGGTGATCTTTTGCCAAAAGCCACCGGGAAAGAAGTTTTTTGATGTCTTATCCTTAGTCCCAAACTTGCCACCCGATGACCACCCAAAAGCCGTGCTCACCTGCTCTATAGTCATTTTTTGGGGTTGGTTCAACAATTGGAAAGTCATATAATGCGGGGAGAGGTTGGTGTCACGGTGCACATATAAAGAGGATAAAAACTCAAGTGTAAGTCTTCTGTATGTGCTTGCATGTAAGTCTAACCAACTCTCCACCCTAGCATATGAAAATAGTTGCCTCATATCCCCTTCAACCCCTAAAGCCATACCTACCGAGGGGTCATAAAATCTTGTGGGTCTCATTCTCCGCTTCCTTATCCTAAGAAAATTGGTCATAAAATCCAGATTATTAAATTCAATCCCTAGGGTATCCACCCGTGGTGGAGCAACGGAAGGGGTAGATTGGGTACGGGTTCTTTTGTTAGCGTTAGAGGCATTCTTTCGAAGAGACATGATGAATTGGGTGAAAAACTAAGGCCAAAAGAAAACAAAGTCCAACAATAATCAACACAAACACCAAACAAATCACAAAAACCCTAGACAATAATCAATTACTATCACAAACACCAATAATCCAACAATTTGAAACTAGGTTAGCAAATATATATGAATATCAAAAATCAAAGTGAGTAAGGGGATTGAAGTGAGTATACCAATGCTTTATGTTGGTGTAAAACCCGCAAATGAACTCAATCAACACTTCTTTGCACTTGCTAAACCTTTGTGCTTCACCAATTCCTCTTAAAAATTCAATCTTTGAAAACCCCCAATTTTGATTCGTGAAAGTTAGGGTTTGATGAAGATGGCTAGAAATTCGAATTTGAGAGGAAAAGGGTGAAGTAGATTGATGAATATTGATGGGAATGATGATAGAAGGAGATTAGAAGAAGAAAGGTTGAAGATTGTGGAGTTTTGATGGAGATTTGAAGGTTTCAAAAGGGGGTTTCGAATGGGGAGAGAAAGAGAGAGTGAGTGAGTGTGAAAGAGGAGTGAGAGGAAGAAGTGAATAAAAGGATTGAGCATGCCTCCTTTTATTTCAGAATTCGCGAACTGCTCATATGGCACAGACGTGCAGGATCTTGCGCGGACGTGCCATCTACCCAAAAAATCTTGCACGGACGTAAAGGCTAGCCCGGAATGCCTTTGCACCACACGCACAGGCGTGCCAAAATTTGCACGTCCGTGCAGACTTAAGCACAGACGTGCCAAAATCTTGCACCAGCGACTTTTAACAAATTTCTCACATATTTGCACGATCGTGCAGCTTCAGAGAAGACTTTCCTTTTCCTATCTTTTCTCCTCTCTCTCATTTCTCTTTTTTTTTTTCTTTTTTCCCAACAAGAAACAACAACTATAGAGCAACAATTCACCCTATTGTTGCATGCCCGTGAGCCTTCACAGAAGGTTTTGCAAATCTTCAAACTTCTTTGCACGGCCGTGCCAAGCATTGCACGACCGTGCAAAGCCCCATGAGGTCTTCAAATGAAATCCAAGCCTAGCCAAAGATACCTCAAGGCCATGACTTCTTACCCAACCATCGGGATGTCTCGTAAGGGTCTAAGCATACCTGAAAAATGCTTCAAAACACTAACAAAACCCGTGAAGCATGACAAATATGAAGAAAGTGCGGAAACAGAGCGATAAGTGAGCAAAATAGCTAGAATATGGCAATAAGTGAGCACTAAATCACCCTAAAACCGCGCACTAAAGTACGTTGTCAGTTTTCCGAGATCTTCATACTTCTCATTAACCTTTGTTTTATCACTCGCTTCTAAAGTTTCATACAATGACTCATTAGTTTGATCACTTGATAGTTAACACAATCTTGGACACTCTCTCTGTTCTTATACAAAGGTATTAAAGTACTTTTCCTCTCCTCCAAAGGCATCTAATGTCATCCCCAAATCTTACTGAAAAAATTGCTAACCATTGAATTCCTCTTTCTTTGAAACATCTCCAAATCTCAATAGGATTGTCATTAGGCCCAACCACTTTCTTCAATCCCATCTTTTTTGATGTCATTCTGCGTTCTCCCTTTCAAATCCTTCGTATAAACTGCCGATTATTCATATTACGAGGGACACTTGTATCACCAATCGGGTGCGATCTCCAATGAATAGGTTATCAAAGTAAGATCTCCATCTATCCTTCATCTCCTTGTCTCCAACAAGAACTTTTTGGTCAATTTCCTTTCACACTTAACCTTTCCAATCTCCAATACGAGAAAGTATATGAATGTCTTATCCCCTTCCTTCATATCCAAGCTTGCATAAAGGTCTCGATTCACCTTCGCTCTCGTAACTCGTACAACATTCTTTACTTCTCTTCTGGCATCCTACTAAGCACATCAACAAAAATGAAGAAAAGGGAAAGGTGACATGGAATTCCTTTGTTGTAGAACCCAACAGCAAGGAAACCAAGGTGACATGAGATCCATTCACTAAAACAAACAAATAAGCGCAAGACAAGCACCCTTTGTATGACTTAACCAAAGAAATACCAACTCACCATATCATATGCCTTATCAAAGTCTGGCTTGAAAACCAACCATTCAACTCTCTTCAAAGAGCTTCATACAACACCTCATTAGCCATTATAAGATTTGGCGTGAAAGCAGTTTTTAAGAAACAGTATAAGAAACCACATGCCCTAGCCAATTTGCCAACGCCTTTTTGAAAATTTTATAACCACATATCGAATGAGCAGTCCAAAGAAATATGATACTCTATTTCTTATCGTACATTAATTAAGATAGCTACTTCCAAAAGAAGAATGATAAATATCTTGCTTTATAACCTACGAAATTTATTAATCTTTCAAATAGTTACAAATGCTTTTGCCAAAAGTGGCACATAAGATAATAACCAAAGATGATCAGTTTCTTTTTTCTCATTTATAAAATTGTAACTAAATAAATAATTAAAAATCTTACCATATTACATTATAACATAAGACCCTGGCTTATGGAAGAACCATCAAAAGGTTAAGGTAGTCTTATAATACTGAATAACAAAAAGACCCATAGGTAAAGGAAACGTATTTGGAGGTTAATTGTTTGTTGAGGCCACTATCCTTTTAAGATGCTAGCATGTTGCATTGTCACTTAGGTAATAATTATCCTTTTATATTCCCAAAAACATAAACACATGTGCTGAAGCACACCATGGAATAGCACATATGTAGATGCTATATAAACCCTATACCAAAAGAGCTTGATGACTTTGAAGTTACTTCCCTGAAAATTGTCCTTTTATACATTCAAAATACCAACAAGATGGTTTAAGATATAGATTCCTCCAGAAGTATAGCTAACCTTTAAACGCTTTATTGTTAATTAAGTAACTATTCTTATAAAATACAAGGAAAGACTTTTTTCTTTTACATGACTTAAAAATCAAATTCCAACACATACATGCCTAACATAAGAAATGAAACCTCCTAGGCTCCCACAAGAAATCTATCTATCCAATATCTTCCAATCTACGAACTATCAAGAGTGTTAATTGTTGATTCTTCAAAAAAAAATCTCTCCAAGTAAAAACCCTAGATCTTATCTAGGCCTTTAACTTAAATCTTACAGATATATTGAACTAAGGATTCACTTTTATATGGCCTGTAAGGCATAAGTACCAATTTTGTTCTTATTTCTGCTTTACAAAGACTTCATAACCTATTATGTCCTTACAATCTGAAAAGAAAATTCCACCACAAGCAAATGACATTAAACTACAAACCATATTTATATTATCTGATATTTTGTAAAATAGTGGCATAATTTATTTAGACTTCATGGACATACCTGTTTCAGAACAAACAACCAGCGATCAGATAGTGGAGTAGGAATGATTTCACCATATACACGTTTTGCCTCCTCGGAAAAGAATTCAATAAAGGAAGCCCCATAAGCAACCTGCAATGAGAAATTAAGTGGTTGCTACAAAATTATAGTACACCCAATGTAATCCAGCTAATGTTATTGGAAAAAAAATTGAATAGAATTTTCTATAAAAATCCCTAAGTAGGTTTTGGAGTTCCTATTTGAACTAATAGCAATTTTAAAAAATATCCTTTAATTGGTTCTTGTCACTTACTGACATACTATAGACACCGTTTTTAAAAGAATGTAGTACAATTTAAAAATACTACTCCCTCCGGTCCTAAATGTTATTTCCATTTTGACTGTGCACATTTGTTAGGCATTACTTTAATTAACCATAAATATCTAGTGCATATTAGAAAAAAAAAAATAAAAAAAATAAAAACGGTTTAATATTGATGAACTAATCATTGAGATGAGTCAAATAAGAACCAACATGATTATGTACATATATATATATATATATATATATATATATATATATATATATAAACAAAAAAAGAGTGATTTAAGAGATTCTCTCTAACTTATGAATAGTGCCAAACATTCTAAAATGGGAAGAACAAAAAGGATTGAAGGGAGTACTACTATAGACTCTAGTACATTTTCTAAGAATATTATGATTTTTTCCATCCGCACCATCAAACCCCACCCATTCTCACCTCGATCTAGTCCACCACCACCACTACCACCTTCACCTATTGTTCATCCACCATCACTGTTAAAGCAAAGATTTTGAAAATTTGGACCAAAGAGGCTGACTTTTCAGTTTATTCATCTTTTAACATGGTTGGCCATTTTCTTTCTCTCTAGATTTTTCCCTCATCATTATAACTTTATGACAAACCCACAAGGTCAGGTGCTTAGTTGCTTTTAATGGTTAGCTCGAGTTAAGTTGGTGACGAGGGGAACTGAGAGAACGGCAGCTAGAGGATTGGAGTAATTGTTAGTGGCGAGTAGGAAGGAAAACAACAATTATTGGGTTAGGAAGGACAGAAAAGAGAGGAGGGAGAATGACAACATAGGCGAGAGAAAATGTGGTGGTTGTTGTGAAGGAGGACCGGAGGAGAGAGAAAATTAGAGTGGTTACCATGGGCTCAACATGAGAAAGAAGAGAGAAGAAAAGTGGGTTTATTATGAGAAGGGATGAGAAAGAAAATGAGTAAGGGAAAAACTGACAATTCACCGCACAAAACTTGCCAAAATAAAAATGTGTCGAATAAAAAGTAACTTCCCAATAAAGAATATGTGTCAAGACCGTCATTGAGGAATTATATTAAGAATGAAGACAAAAAAGAAACAACCAATGGCAATTTCAGGTCAATAATTAGTTTAGAATAATCTGGATCAAATTTGCTAGGGTTATTCTTGGTTAAGTTGGTTTAGGTTGGAATATATCAGGTATTTTCAAACAAGGGACATACCAAGTGTTCCTAAGTTACGATTGATTAAAATTTAGTTTTCAATTAATTCAGTTGTAGGTCAAAGTGAGAATGCTGTCAATTTCAATGTAACAAAAGATTTATATCATTAATCTCCTAGATTCAATATGTGAAATACTTCTCAAGCTGTGTAACATGTACTTGTAACATGTACTTGTATTCATTTCTGGCTTCTTGCCATGATAATGTTTCGATGACAATTAGTTCTAGACATCTTGATGATGTGGCAAACTAGAATAGGGAGCAACACTAATGTGTCTATTTTATATATGATTTTAACCATGTCTCGTGGTCATATTTGTGCTTATATGACCTCTTCGGAGCTACTTTTATTGTTAATATGCGTTTTTAAGTGTTCTTGTAGATTTGGTATGATTTTGTAAGAAATCGTTGATTTTCGAGATTAATGGACTACTATGTGATACTAGTGTTGAATCGATTGATTAAGACCAAATATTGGAAGCCCGAAAGCTCAGTGATTAAGGGCTCAGTCGCGGAAACGAAGGCTTAGCATTACAAGCCTAATCCGTAGCCGAAGTGAAGAAAAGCCCAAGAGAAAGAAATCAAACCAAAGTCAAGGCTCAAAGCAAGTCAAGCCTTTGAAGCTCGAGAGACGAGCCTTTTAAATGAGGACCAACTTAGATTCGGCCGGGTTTGATTAACATATTATCGCAATATTAGATTAATGATTAAAAGATAAAAACTTGATATCAAGGCTAGTTTTAATAGGTAGAATTGGAATTAATAAATTGCGAGAGCTTGTCAATTCACTTCTATAATTAATATCAATTCGAGAGAGCATGATAATTTGATTAATTGCATCAATGATTGTTGGATGTTTGTTCTGTCCCTCATAATTGTTCATTGGTGAACCTATGCTATAGGCCATTTATTGTTAATATTTTTCCAGTTTATTTATTGTTTTTAAAATAAACCAAAAAATACTCGTTCTCAATATTCTAGATTAAATTAATAATTAGAATTTAAAGAACATTGCTTCCTTGTAGATTCGACCCTACTTCCCTAACGACTTTGTTAATGAAATCTAGGATTACTTTTAATAAGGTGTTACAATTTTAGCCTGTCAAATTTGGCGTCGTTGCAAAAACTCCCTCCTAAAGAAATATGGAGTATATTTGGCTTGCATATCACCCTAAAACGAGTGGTGAAGTTAAGGCATCTAATCGACATCAACATTAGAGTAAAGGTCCCCCCCAAACCCCCCCTCCCCATCCTTCAGTAGAAATAATCGGTACACCACCCACGACTCCATATACCTTAGTTTAAAAAGGCGCGAGGCGCAAACGGTACCAGGAGCCTAGGCGCGCGCCTCTTGTATATGAGGCACAGATTTTTTTTTTTTTTTTCATTATTATTTTTATTCTTTCTGAAATAAAATTGCATAGTTATATACTTTTTTATAAACTACTTATTTTGTACAATATTAATTAAAATCTTTTCGTTAAAAAAAAAAAAACACCCCTATAATAACCTATAAAAAATATATAAAATAAAAACTTCAAAATAATTAGAAAATGGGTAAAGGGTTCACGTGACTTACAGTAATGTAAAAAAATTAAAAAAAAAATTAAAAAAAAGAGAAAAAAATAGGTTTAAATAGAGGTCGAAAGAGAATTTCAAAAAAAAACAAAAACAGACTTGGAAACTCAACCGACGACGGACGCGGGCAAATCAGGTGCCGGAAACCACCAGAAGATGCTCGTCGGAAGTTTCTATCATGCCGACAACCAACAATTTTTCAATTGCTTCAACACCAGCAAATTAAGGGTTTTAAAAAAATTAGGGTTCTATAGAATTAGGGCTTTTCAATTAGGTGTTAAATCGAAGTAAATTCATGTAATTTATTGAGGGCTTTTGCTCGAAATGGCTTCCTAAAGACTGGGTAAGGTTTTTATTTTGTTAAGAAAATATGATTTTTCGTTATTATTTTACTCGAATCTACTATTTTCTCGCTTTTGAACATGAGGCGGCCAAGGCGGTGCGCCTTGCCCCTTGGTGGAGGCGGTCTGAGGCGCGCGCTTTTTGGCGCCTTATGGAACGCACTGCGCCTAGGAAGACCGAGGCGATTTGGGATGCGCCTCGCTTCGCCTAGCGCCAAGACGCTCTTGAGGCGCGCTTTTTAAAACTAAGCCATATACCCTTAAGAAGGGTATTGAATCAATAGAGATGCAAAACATCCAAGAATCCAGTGAACAATCTCCTTCTAGCATAATCATCATATAAAGGGTAAAGGCCCCAACCTTAATTCCTCACAAGAGAATGTTCACTTAGGATTTCTCTATTGATTTCAATACCCTTTTCACGAGTATGTGAACCCAGGAGTCATGGGTGGTTACACCGATTATACCTACCAAAGGATGGGTAGTGGCGTGGGGAACCCTTAATCTTATATTGGTGTCAATTTAAGTGATGTTGGTACTATGTTTTCGAGGATGTAGATCGCGGTGATGATGATGGAGTGCATTGTGAAGATGATGATGAAGATGAGTAGTTGGGATGATTACTAGCTTCCCTCTAAGCTAATGAAGACATTATCCTATTTAGCTTGGGGGGTTGATTGATTTCTTATATATTTGGTACTTGTTTTACTCTTTCTCTCTTTTAATTGTTTTCATGTGCTTATATAGATTTAATTCTTTATCAAATTATACTTAAGTGCTTTCCTAGGATAGATTTGTTGCTTCAAAAAGAAAATAAAAATCCAAAAATACGTTTTAATGAATGATAAATCAAACGCTTCCCTATGCCCCTTATCGAAAGTGTTTGGAAATTGTTTTGATTCTTGGTATATGATGGTGAGCATTGTGAATTAGTTGACCATGAATTGATGTTTGGTTGCTTTAACACTCTAACATGCACCAACTTGTCCAACTATTAGTGATTTGGTGCTTGACTAACATTTGATTTGTGAGGAATTGTGTGTTAGTTCATGATATGGCAATGAATTTAAGTATTAGTTTGTCTATTAGTAATATTATATGGCTCACTTATATGCACATTGTGGAGGACGAAGGCATTTCTTATATTAAGAACCCTTTAGATGATTTTAGATACATTTGTTCCTACTTGCTACCTATGTTGTTGCCTATTCCCTTTTAATGTCGCTTACCACATTATTGGCCTAATTTATCCCCATCAATTACTAGTTCCAAGCTTGGCTTGGGGGAGCAATTAGTTAGTGAGGTAAAGTGGGTGGTAGTGTGCACAATTTATGCACAATTTGGGTGGAAATAAAAAATAGGTGTTTTGTTCTTATATTGTGAGTTGGAAAAAATTAAAGAAGTGTTCAAAATTTGGAAAAAAAAATATTATTATGCACAATTTGGGTGAAAAAAAAATATAAGGTGTTTTGTTCTTATATTGTGAGTTGGAAAAAATTAAAGAAGTGTTCAGAAAATGGAAAAAATATTACCTCACCAATTGCTTCTTTTAAGGGTTTTCCTTGCTCTAATGTAATGAGTTGTCCAAGCTCTTCCTTATGAGCAATCAGCAAATCATACCTAAATGAAATAATTGTTAAGAAAACTAAACAATGACACAAGATATAAATTTGCCATAAACAGAATAATAAGAGTTATTTTCTGACGTGTTTAATGGAAACATGGCTTGGCACAACTACCAATTCAATAAACATAATGCCACATTAACTTAAAATTTCATGAACAATTTAGAAGTTAATGAAATGCAATAATCCAACATACAGAATATTTATGCACCAGAATACAAAAAACATATATCCCTATTCCAGAAAGTTTGATACACTATCTGTTTTGGGGTGTTTCTAGAAGTTTGACTCACTTCTACTTGATCCATTTTTTGCAAAATCCTTTTACTACTTTACCCCTCACTAGTTACACCTTTACAGTGTCTCTAACTTTATCCACCTTTTTTTTTTACACTCACACCTTTTACTCCATCCCTCTTACTCTATACACCTTGTTTCTTACACCACTTTTTTTTTCCAACTTTCCTAGAAAAGAGTCTACATAAAATAATTCAAACTTTTGGGAACGGGGAGAGTATAAAAGGCTAAATTTAAAGAAATGAGATATAATTTAATCAACAAGTATCAAGTGAATGGTTAAGTAGGACCATATTCTTTTCACCTGGTATATATTAATAATTAAATTATTTTTACTTAATTACTACTACATAGCCAATCAATCAATCAATCAAAGCCTTAATCCCATAAGTGGGTCGGCTACATGAACCAAATTTGATTATTCCATGTAGTCATCGACAAAAATCTTCCTCCTCCATCGCTTACGATCCAATGCCTCATCCTCATGCAAATCTATATACTTCATATCCTTCCTAACTCCTGCAAACCAAGTCATTTTCGGTCTCCCTCTCCCTCGTTTAACCCCTCCATGGTCCCACAATTACTACCACGTAGTGTTCTATATATTTATTTTTTATGAGGTAACAAACTGTCATTAGTTAAAATTATATTTTGCTAAATAAAGTGATTACCTACTTCCTTTGTTCTTTAACATTGCAAAGTTTACCTACAAAGGAAATTTCATAGATATTACAGCATACCCATTTTAGGAAAATAAATATAACTTTTTCCCACTACAAATACCCAATATACCCTCATTAATATTTGTTTTGAATAATGTTTTCAATCACATGGACAAGTTTGTGACTTTGCCTATCCCTCTTTTCCTATTTCCCACTACCTAAAATTCTGCACACTCCCTCATTTAGCAATATTAAAGGAACAACGGAAGTATTTAAAATCAATTTTTACTTATTAAAACTGATTCCAACTTTTAATGTTACAGAATCTTCTTTTGCCCTTGTCCTCTAGTTGTAAGCCTGTAAGTCTCTCATCTTGGTTTAATAAAAAATTCCTGATAAAAAAAGGTCTTTTATACCTGATTGCATCGGATTACATTGGATTACTTCTTTCTTCCTTTTTTTTTTTTTTTTCGGGTTGAAGGAGACAACAAAAATTTTCCAGAATAAAAGTATATAGATCACCAAATATCAACTATGAATATTGCATACAAAATTACAAACCCTATTTCAGAATTGTTAACATTTTTGACAGACTATAATTAACTACCCAATTTAGGCTCCCAAAGAACACATCCAAGCATCAGTTCCTAAGTAGGCCCATGAAAAAGAATCTGAACATCAAAAAAGGATGTGACAATCTTTCTAGTTTCTACAATGGTAGCTTATTATTTCCAAATAAAGGAAAATTCATTAGAACATAAGAAGAATCTTTCAAGTAAATGATTTATAGGCAACAGGTATCCTTTAACAGCATTAAAGCATGAGAACATCATGCCAGCTATGCATGACATTATCAAAGAACTGAAAGAAGAGGCCCAAAATCCCCCCCCCCCCCCTCTCTCCCAAAAATAAAAAAGAAAACTACAGTAGCATCAAAGTGAAGCAAGGCAAATAAGTATAACCTTTCAAACTCGAACCGCCTATACTAAATGCAAAATATCCTTATATTTTATTATAGTCACAAAACACAAATAATTAGCTTCATATGCTGATCTCAAATGGAATTTCCTACCAGGCTCCCAGCTTCCAATGTCTTACCAAAATAACTCCCAGATTACTGAGGAAAAGCCCACTAAACATCCATGAACTCCAACAATTGACATGCACCTCACAATACAGGAAGTGATAGAAGTGCAACCATAACACAGTCACAAACACATCAAGGTAGTCTTCCTCACTGGCCAACAAATTGCAAACATCATTGGTGTTAAGCCTACCCCCCAATCTGTCCAAACAAAGGCTTTAAGCTGCGTAAGAACTTAAGGAAATGGCAAGGCATGCAGAAGCTTTTGCTAATGAGAACAGAAAGATTTATGAAAAGACCAGAGGAGTGCCCATAATCTCACCATCTTATCCGAAAATTCTGAAACAGTAACATTTTCCAATAGCTCCAAATTGTCGATTATAATAGCTCCAACTCTTTAGGGTCTCTCCCAAAGGAAAAAATCAAGAAGCTAGATTACATTCTTCCAATTGGAAGTCTAGGAAAAAATAATAGAAATAAAACCATAAATTGTAAACTTATGATAGAGGCAAAGAAAATAGTTAGGGAAAGAACACTCTTCAATCCAAAACCCCTGTCAATACCTGACTTTAGTATCTAACTTTATGTCTGTCCATTGGACATATTTAATTGTTGCACATAAAGCCAAGGTATACCTAGATCTGGAAACTTTTTATAACATCAATTCAAAACAAAACTGTATAAAATGTGGCTTCATAAATGAAAGCAGAAAACAGTCTAATACCATTTTCATAGACATTGATTGAAGAACATCAAACATGAAAGAGATAGAAAACAATTTGGTACCATTTCCGTAGGCATTTGCTCCTTTCAGCTGCTGTGGTTTTGCTCCATGCTAAAGGGAAAACAAACAAAAGAGAAATCAAAGAGGGCCTAGAGGGGATTAAGCAAAGACATGACATCAACAAAAAGTCAGCAAGAACTAATTCAGTATTTTAAGGCAAATAGACCAGGGAATAGAAGTATAAAAGGCAATGCCACACCAATGAAACGACAAAAAGCCATCTGGACTGTTATATACTTTTTATATTACCAATAACAATACAAAGAACACAGAAAATTTTAATTGCTATAAAATGTCTATGTAGCCTACATCCAAAACAGCCATACCCAACCTTGGTTAAACTAGTTTTAGAAACACCGCATTGTGCCTCTACAGTTGAACATACCAACAAGGTTAATATGTTTTAATAATTAAGTACCTACATTAAGCTTCTACTGCATACATTGGAAACATTTATTACATATCAAGACTAAAAGATGAGAATTGTAAATATAAAGAGTTAAAGACTATTTCAGAATGTTAAAAAATGCAAGATTGATTAGACTCAAGTCACATACAACTGAATGTTTCATAAGCTGCAGATATTGCATCATTTGTCTCCCTTCCACCCATGCATGGAACATTTGCTACAACATCACCAGTGGCAGGATTGGTCACCTGTCATCTCATTGTGTAAACTTTAGCTGTGAGAAATGAAGCCCATACAAGTCAACATAAAAGACTAAAACATATTGCTTCCTTAAATGATAAATCAAGTAAAGTACAACTACTATGACACTGGTACAAGATTCCTACTATCTTGCCATCCGAAAATTCCACTAAAATGACCGCCTGACAGCACTCACAGCAATGTTATCAATTAAGAACAGGCAATAATTTAACTAAATTCCACTCAGATGGCACCTTATAACAAAAAAATTAAACCATTAGAGATATCCAGCACATTTTTTCTTCTAGGGGAGAATATTGCCCTATTCATGGCAATAGTTGCTCATTTCTAGATTAATGTTGTCCAATTTTGACTCAAAGCTTGCTAATCCCTGGAGATTCTAATGAAATTTTTGCCTAACTTCTTTTTTCCTTTTTTTTTTTTTTTTTGAATCACTGTTACTTTGTACGTAAAGATCTTATCCTCCATTTTGTTCACAACCCATTGTGATTCATTGACTAGTAAAAGTCTACAGCACCTTGGCTTTTGTGCTTCAGCTTGGTTGTTGGGTTGCTACATATATGATTTCACATGCATGTTAGTTTACAGAGCATTTTGATAACTGTTAGTCCTACCCACCATTTGAAACCTTCAGTTAAATTCGCACGGGATTCAAAGAACCCAGCTGATTCGCCGGCAGCTGAGTTACATGTTCCACAGTGCCTAAATTTGAGATGCAGCTTAAAAACTCCCATGCTTTCTTTACTATCTTCATATGGGATAGACGAGAACCAATCTGTAAGAGCACACAAGCTGCATAGAAACTTGGCTATGGGGTGACTCCTCCATAGTCTTCACCATTCTCCTCTGCAGCTTCTTAATTAAGGAAAATGAAATATGAGGTGGCCTCGTCAAAGGAACAACAAAGGTCAAGGATGATACTAGCTAGCGACATAGCTTGAAAAGCATTTTGATTTCAAAAACTAATGTACCAAGATGGAAAGAAGAATGTTTTATGTTCAACTAATATCTACCAGCCACTAATAGTGCTAGTGATCTTTTGGTACTAGGTGCCAAAATTAGGTGCTGAGTGGGCAAAGTTAATCACGAAAATGAGAAAATGGACAGTCTGTGTTCAGCCACTTCATAACCAGCCACTTGTAATGCAAATGATCTTTTAGTTTTTGCATTGTCAAAGTCTGAATTTATTAGTGTCACATTTGGCAATTCTTTAATTTTTTGAGTAACATAAATTACACATTCCTATAGAGTGCCAGAGGAGGTGGTGTTCACTGGTCTATCTCTATCCCAAAAAAAGGATTATTCCCAAATCTGTATTCAGGCAGTCAAAACAGAATGTTTTCTTTTAGCTATAAGTACGGCTAACATATGTGCATATTTTTTTTAAAAGATAATTGAGTGTTATTCTAACCTACTAACTCTATATTAACATATACTTAACCCACCTTACCTATTCACAAACCACAAGTATCTGAGACACCAACAATTTCTGAAACCACTAAATCAAGAGATTCATACCTCGATAACCTTCCCATCATAAGCTTCAGTCCATTTTCCAGCAATCAGACCTTGACTTCTTAACAGCCCTGAACTTTTAAGCCTCGTAGCAACATTTTCAGCTTTAGTGCTCATCTAAAGGAACAAGTCGTCATCATATTAGCATTCAATAATATAATGCCAACAGAGAGTACAAGGATATATCAATTTTCCCAGCACCCACAAACTTTAACACATGAAAAGCAATGAAAAAACATCAAAATGACCAAGTATTCCAATAGCAAACCATAACTCTCCAGTCCCTCCTGATATCATCAAGAAAAACTTACACTGCATCTAGAAATGACAGCACGGGTATGCGCATCATAAGCTTCAGTCCATTTTCCAGCGATCAGAGGTTGACTTCTTAACAGTCCTGAACTTTTAAGTCTCGTAGCAACAATTTTACCTATAGCGCTCATCTAAAGGAACAAGTCGTCATCATATTAGCATTCAATAATACAAGGCCAACAGAAAGTACAAGGATATACCAATTTTCCCAGCACCCACAAACTTTAACACAAGAAAAGCAATGAAAAAAAAAAAAAAAAAAAACCCATCAATATGACCAAAGTATTCCAATAGCAAACCATAACTCTCTTGAATTTCATCAACAAAAACTTACACTGCATCTATAAATGACAGCACGGGTATGTATTGTTTCAAGTATCAATGAGATGGCTAATTTATGATCAACAATTCATGACGCAAGTCCAAATTTGATTCAATTATCAAACAAAGCCCGAAAAATCACATAATTTTAGTGATTCAATCATCAAATTAGGCTCATAATTCTCTTTTCTAGCAACATAATCGCTCATTATGATCTTTCTTAATCTTATTATTTAGAACCAATGAATATGATATGATGATGATCACGAAAAGAAACAACTTACCTCAAAAGCTGCTTCAATGGGGTATACAAGTATTCGATGGAGAACGTGAAGTACGATGTTTAGTGTGCTTCAATGGGAACTGTGAGAGAGGGGATCCGTTTCATCCGTGTTAATTTTTTTTTCCTTATTGACCGAGCAATTCAATGGGTTGGAGCTCCATTAATCAGAGCCATGCCCCGGTTATAAATGGGTCAGATAAGTCTACTAAATAAATGGGTTGGGTCTTTATATGATCTATAGGACATTAATGGACCGGATCATGCTTTACAGTGATTTAAAATTACAATTGTTATTGGTTGGTCCCGTGACTAGCTAACTTTGGCTGGTTATTCACTTATTCTGTAACACCCCCAAGTTTCTTTTTACGTAAATACAATATTTATATGTATACAAATACCATAGAGATAGACTTGGGCGTATTACCGCCATGTGAAAAACGTAAAGCTTATTTAACTACTAAATATGGCAACGGAAAATAAATGACTTTTATTTTAATAAATAATAATAAGAATAAACATAATAATTGTTCCAAAATACTCGAATTAAAAACTTGTCTAACTCATAAATAATTTAACTCCTAACCTGGTGATCCCAATCCCAACTCAAGCATGGGCACGATCAACTCCACCCCTGAAATTAAGACTGCTTACCAATAATGGTAAATAGGGCGAACCAAAATAAAAAGGAAAACAGATTAGTAAAAACGCTAAGTACATATAGGTGCAAGGCATGTAAACACTTTTATAAGGCAAACATGCTTTCGAGATAATTACTTTAATTTAAACATGCCAAATATCACTTTCCAAAATTAGACTTTCTAAATTTAGAATTTTCAAAATTAAACCTTCCAAATATAGTAATGTCCATCAATAGAAACTTTCCAAATCAATAGATTTCCAAATTTATAAACTTTCCAACTTTAGACAAATTTCCAAAACCAATTTTCCTCACCTAAGTGTGCACACACACCCCCCCCCCCCCAAGCAAGTCAAACTATACTCAAGGGAAGACCGGATCATACAAAGTTCATGGTCCTACTTAACAAGTCCCGGGTACATAATGAGCTTTAAATTTAAATTTATTCTTTTAATTCAATAACTTGTAATTAAGTGATTTATAAAACAATAACTTGTAATTAAGTGATTTATAAAACAACTTTTATTAAATTAATTAACACTTTTAAAGATCAAACCTTTAAATCATAAAATTGTACTTTAACTCATCATGAAAATCATTATTTCAAACCTTCCATACGCAACCTTAATTCAACAATCAAAATAAAACATTCACTAAAACACCCATTCAAAACTTGTATCAAGAATCTTGATACAAGTTCAAGAACCTAGCCACCTATGCGTACCTTGATCACGGGAAACTTAGGTACGATTACACTTGACCACGATCGTAAGACTCCTCCTACACAATTAAGATAACCTTAATTAATATAAGGTCAACAACTAATCATAAAAATATAAACTCTACTCTACTTGTGCATGAACTACCGAGAGTGCATATCAGCGCATAGCACCTATTGACAAACGAAGTGTATAAGAGGGCAGAAGCGTAATTTATCAGGCATTAGAAAACTTGAATATTCCACTTAACTGTGCTAGTGGTACATTTAATACTCCGAAAATGTACCACTGAAATCACATTGGTACATTTAATCAAAGTGGTATGTACGTTTTGTACTTTAAATTGTACCACTAGAAAACCAGTGTCATCCTATACACTTTCTAAGCACATAGGTGCTATACGCCAATACTTTTCCAACTACCGAAACCATTAACCTTATCAATAATTTGTGTTAGTATAAAAAATAGTGATATATTAGCTAGTATCAAAATTATCACGTTAGTATTATTAAAAATAAAAAAATAAAAGCACTAGTATAATAAATTAATAAAAGTAGTAATGATACTCATAAAGATAATAAGATAAGGAATAAAAGGAAGCAAGTATTATTTTTGTTGTTTTAGTTTCTTGCGGCAAAAGGAGGGTGAAAGAAACAAAGTGCTACTGCACCTTGTTGGCAGCAAGACACGGCAACAGTGAGGTGGCGGAAAGGCAGCGGTAGTACGACAGTAAGTGGTAGGCGGCAGCAACAGTTGGGCGGCAGAGATTGGTGGCAGCAACTAGCTTTAGGTTACGGTTGCGGTGTTGGTTTTAAGCATGAAAGAAAGAAAGAGAGGGAGAAGGAGACGACCGTGAGGTTTGAGAAATGGAGAAGTGTTTTTTGATTTTTTTGGTGTGACTGAATGAGGAGAATTAAGGGTCTATTTAAAGGTGTTTAAGGATAGGAAGATAGGGTTTAAGGTGTGAAATGATTAGTAAGGAATAAGATAAAATTCAGGGTAGTGTAGGCATCGCTTGAAGTGCGCCTATGTGGAGCATAGGTGAATATGCTTGGCAATCGTAGAAAGTTAGATTTGACATATAACTATAGGGACAAAAAAGTAGGGAGCCTCCAACAAGTTTTTAAGGAACGTGTAAACTGTTCATGGATCATTAAAGGCAATCACAAAAAGGGAAATACCGAAAGTGATGCGGGAGCGTTCTTAAAACCGACGGGTTATATGGCTATATGATCCGTTTAGTGGCATTTATAGCTCAATCAACATTTTGGATGAATTCTCTATGTTTTGATGTGATTTAAGTGAATAAGTGAAATCCTTGTGTCTTAAATTTACATGTGATGGTTGAAGATTAAGCATGGAAACAAGCATGAAAAAAAGAAAGACTTGTACTTGATAAAAAAAATGTGATACTCAAATTAAATCAGCCATATCTTTTTTGTTACAAGAAATTTTTATGCGATTCAAATTGAAGATGAAAGTAGAGTCCGAGAGCTTTCCAACGATATCTCATATGACAAATTTGAGCAAGAAACGAAGAAGATATGAATGTTTGAAGTTGAGTTGTCCATGCAGTCTAAAGGATCGCCCGCTCCCCCGAAGTGGAGCGCCCCCTCCTCCCAAGTGAAGCGCCCGCTCCTAAGGTCGTCAAATGAAGTTTGCAGTAGCGAGGAGCGCCCGCTCCTACCCTTTAGAGCGGCCACTCCAAAGGCCTTGTTCGAGCGAACATCCTTATTTCTTTTATGCTTATTTTTGCTATCTTTTAATCTTGGCCTTTTATTTGTAATTCAAGGGGTGTAATTCAAGAAATTTAGGGTTTGTTTGTAAAGCCTTTAAATAGGGCTAAGCTTTCTTTTGGGATCAACTTTTGCTTAATTTTGAAATCAATGAGATTTTCTCTCTCTACCCATAATCTTTGTGATTGCTTCCTTGTAATCTTTGTGATTGCTTCCTTGTAATCTTTGTGGTTACACCTTAATCCTAGATTTACTTGGTGTTGGCTTTGATTAAGAACCCCTATTTCATTTATCTTGGTGATTTTTGAGATAGGTTTATCTTGTTTTGTTGCTTTGAAATTGTTGTTGATTGATTTTCTCCCCTCTTTTCTTGGTTTTGTTGGTTGTTTCATATCAATTTGGTTTCAAAGACTAGGTTATTAGCCTAGAAAGATCCTACCTTTTGAATCTCTCTTTCCCCTTCTCAAATGATCTCATCTTTTACTCACAAAATTTGAATTTTTTCTATTAAAGATACAAGATTTCTATCTAGACACATGGATGATAGATACTTTTATGAAGATGATGAAAGTTACAATGAGCACTCTAGATCGGATGCTCTAGAAAGGAAGTTTAATAGAATTCTTGAAGTTTTGGAGAATAGAAGAAGCCTTAGAAGAAGGAGAAGTCCAAACAGAGAAGATGGATATCACTCTCCTGACCTGTAGACACCTGATTGTGTCTCCCCAAAAACCTAACCAAGTGATGAGTACCTTTCACGTCTTTGATTATCGAGTTAAGTGAAGAGTTGAAGAGTCTCGTGAATTCCCTTTAGCCTTGACCATTTATAACCTTTCCTTAAATGTTTTAATCCAAAGTCAGTCATATTTGTCTTTGAAAATCATTCATTTCGTGTCTAGTTTATAAAATGTCCAAAAAAGTCTATTTTGGTCTATGATCTCGGTCCAAAAAAGCTTTCCAACGATATATTATAAGCCCACATCCGACTTATAACGAAGAAGTTATGGCCAAAATACTAAACTGAGCCCGAACAAAGCCTTACCTGCGACCCAATGATCATGTGGAGGGTCCATTAACCTTAACCTCGTTCCTAAACCAATTAGGATTTATTACAAGCTTCCAGAATCATCTAGAAGGTTGTTTTCGATCCTAAATTCATTAGTATTTATTGAGAGCTTCTGGAATCCTCTAGAAGGTTCTAATTTATCCTATTTTCGAAAAGAAAAAGATTTAAAAATTTTACATCGGATAAACCATCTGTTTTTCAATGATCCTAATCCCGGTCAAATTTGAATACGTACAAAAATTTGATTAGCCCAATCTGATTAGAAATCGGATTCCGTACGAACCCTATCTTTCCAAAACCGTCGCTAAGCGACAGCACTATCGCGTCGCGATAAGGCTGTCGCGCCGCGGTGGACCTGTCGCGCCGCGATGAGAAGCGTTTTACTCCGAGTCGGATTTTGACTCTTTTCTGATCCTTCGACCCCTTTTTTCTTATAAATAGAGGTCGTTTCACCCCGTTTTCATTCACCAACAATCATCATCTAATCCCTTCTCTAATACTTTGTCTCTCTCTCTCTTGATTCTTTTCTTAGCCTAGCCTAAACACGTCCTAATACACATCCTTGATACTTTTTCCTAATCAAACTCCATACCTCCTTCACGAGCTTGGAATACTCCTAGCCAACCTCGAAGTTGCCTTCGACCTCAACGTTAAAGGTTGATAATTCTGAGGGTTTGGTCCTAAATCTATATTTTAATTCTTATTTATTTAATTTCATCTTTCTTGAAGTTTACTAACGTGTGTATTGTCTTGATCGAAAGAGATACGAGGTATCAAAGTAAGTAATTTGATTACTTATTGTTCTTTTGATAGAAATCATGCTTAGAATATTAGTTTGATTTCTAGTATCGTGTTAGGATGTTGATTCCTAGTATCATGTTTACGGTGTTAATTAATATTTCTAATACCATGTTGGTTTCTAGTTTCATGTTTAGGCTAATGCTTTGATTATGATTATTAGTGACATGCTAGGGTTTGTTATTAATCCGTTTAGTATCATGCCTAGGATCTTACTAATAACGTTTTGATGTTATTATTATGATGAAGATTGTTGTGTCAAATATTACATTGCTTGATTGTTCATGATTGACTGTTATTGCTTGATCACGCCCCTTCTTGCAGGATTAAAGGGAATTTGTACTTGAAATCACGCCTAATAAGATATTTAATAATTTGATTTGAATTCAAGTGATCGCCAATAATAGATTTGATTGTGCATTAATAATCAACCAACATAGATTAAATATGCTTAAGATTAATTTGATGTATGAATGTTGATCGAAAAGAGCACATGAATATCATAAGCTAATGCATTGAATTTTTACTTTTTGGGTTTAGACTAACTTTGTGTCCCCCTCTTATGTTTCGTTCCCCCAATTTTTCATTTGTATCTCTTTGCACCATCCCCATCCTAAGGTTTGGAATAATGTAAGTTGAATAAGTAAGGCTCGGTTGACGAGGCTCAAAAGGGCTGCCAAAAAAATGGATTTGTTTTAAGGTTAAAAACATGGGGTCATCTTCGTGGAGTTTCAAGTTGCCTCCTGTGTTGTAATCATCATATCCTTTCTTCGTGGGCCAAAAATGGGCCTCTTTTCATTCGATAAATCTTGTAAGACAAAGCTCATCAAGATTCTTAAAGTGTTGAGTATGTATGCCTATTTTATATTGCCTGTTTGTATGTGTATTCCATTTAATTCGAGCTAATAACAACAAAGTGATTGGAAAAAAAAACAAGATAGACGTACTTGAAAATAGAATTTTTATTCATTAATTAATGAGAGTACATAATAAGTAGATTCGACAGCATGAATCTCTTAGTTTATCATAGAGAAAACAAAAAGGAAATAAACAAAACAAGACCTAAAATGCTAAATCGTGAATTGTTGACAACTTCTTGAGATTGCGTCTTCGAGCTTTGCCCGTTTCCAGCGTAGGTGAGATCCTCTCTAAAAATCTAGTCCATCTATATGATTTGTGGTTTCATTTATCAAGTCCTTTTCAATTAATGTTCCCACAGTATAGACTTTACGAAATGTGTCTAAACCTTGTATGGTGGAGACATATTGTCTATGAACTTTGGGACAAGTTCATGATTCGGAGGTCTTTGTGAAGAAGAGCAACCTTTGATCGCCACCTGGAAAAGAATTCAATGAAGCCTTCTTCTTCCCCTTGCTTGAGTAACTCAAGATCGCGCAAGGTAGTTGTGAGCTTGATGTCATCTCTATATTGGGCTAGAAACGCTTTTACAACGTCCTCCTAATTGGAAGTTTGTTTTGCATCGAGGTTATACAAACATGATCTAGCAGTTGGGTCCAATGAAAGAGGGAAAGTACATGCATATAAGCTATGCTCGACCCCTTTCAATGCCATCATTCCAAGAAAGCTCATTAAGTGAGTCCTAGGATTGTCTATAACCTTTAAGGTTAGTAAATCTGTTGTCAAGAACTTTTCTGGGAGAGTCTTGCCACTAGGTTGTGGTGCAAGCTCATAATTGAAGAACTTAGACCCTAAGCTGGCTCGAAGGACAAGTTTCTCCAAGGCCTCTATTCTTTCGGCTCTTGCTTTTTCTTTTAGAATTTTTTCTTTGTCTTTCTCTACTTTTATTTTAGCCTTTTCTACTTTTCTATGAGCCTTCATTTGTGCTTCTTCTTCTCATAGGACCTTTAGATTTTGGAGTTCCTCTCTAAGTTTCTCCAATGCTGCTTTGTCACCCATGATTGGACTAGGATGCGAATGTGGAATATGATCTAGTAATGTGTATCACGAGAAATTGAGCGCGTTCACTTAAACCTTTTCTGCCAAGCATTCAAACAATGAACAAAAGTAAAAAATGTTTGTTTTTTTTAATCCTTTTAATACAAATTCACTTTAAGCAAAGTTTGTAGATGAAAAATGTCAAAAAATTCACGAACAATCATAAATGGAATGTCATAATTTGTGTGACTTCAACAAGGTAATCATCTAAGAATTTTACTTTAGGTGAACTGTTTTCTAAAAAGGTAGAAGAGAAAGAAAAGGAAAGTTGGATTGAAATGCTCATCAAATTTTTAGAAATATTAATCAACCTTAATTTACACTCCTCAAAATGATCAATATACTATGTTGATCATTTAGATTACAATAGAGATCTTTATTTTTTAATTTTTTTTTTTTTTAGATTCTCATATTTCTCATCTTTAAAGGATAATTGCTATAAGTTTAAATAGAATGGTTGCCTCTGAACGTAAAACCCAAGAAATAATTAAATCATTTTCTCGGATTTATCATTCATTATTCTCTCTCTTTTTTTTTTTTTTTGAGAATAATATTTTTTTTTGAGTTTCTCTTTTTGTATCATACTCTTTTTTTAGAATGATTTCTTGATTTTTTTCGCTCTATTTCTCATTTTTTTTGTGAGGCAATCATCCCAAGTAAGGTTCTTGGGATTTTCTTTTTAAACCATAGAAGAGGTAAATAAATGATAGTCTTAAATCAAGGTTGATTAGTTACAACTAAAAGATGACGACCTCGAAATTAGGCACGTTTAAGAATGGGAATATTGATGATGTCCTATTATTAAGGGATGCGAACTTCTAATGACGAACCTTATAAGAAGTAATGTCATTAGCTCGATTAAAAAGTACGTAAACGAATCATCATAATCGAAAACAGTATCGCGCGCAATTTTTCGTCTTGCACTAAGGTGGAGAGTGCAACTTCGAGAATAACGCCTGCCACATGCTCTTTTTTTTTTTTTTTTTTTTTTGCGAAAACGCAAAAATAAAAGAACGATAAAAGACATGTTTTTGGATTTTTTTTTTAAAGTAAAGACAAACAAAGTAAAAGCAACTAAGTTAGACAACCTTGTTAGCCAAAGAGATATTATTAGCACCTACTTAACGATTAACCTTGAAGCGGTAATATCATTCTCTCCGTATAACATGGCTCATAATGAGTCAAAATTAACATTGAACAGTGGGCGCACGCAAGAACCAAAGTTCCGCGGAAGAGCCGCGCGCAACTTTTGGACTTGTGCTTGGAGGGCGCACGCAACTTTAACAGTTGCGCGCGCCACCTGGCAGGTTCGACATTTTGATTTACTTTTTTTTCAATCGAAACGATTTTTTTTTTATCAAAATGAATTTTTTTTATCTTTTTTATTGTCAAACCACATTTTTTCGAATTTTTTAATATCTCTAGGTAACAAGTTGGACTTAATTAGATTAGACACGAAGCATATAAGCACATATTCATGTAGTCACAAAAACACATAAAAGGAACCGTCAAAGCATACAATGCCATTCTATAGTCAAGGCTTGGGTGTCCAAAGGTACCATATCTGAAGAACGATGCATGAATCAATCACTCAACGTGTTAACCCATGTCATGATTCTCCCAACATTTTGTTGGCGACATGGGTGGGATGATTGTTATTAATTTCGCGATAGAAGCCTAGTGTTGGCGACCCTTAGTCAATGAGCCCATCCCCAATGTTTAAACTGTGCTATGATTATACAATGTTGCTTATTTGGCTCTTACTCTTATGAAAAAGGAAGATATTATGCGTTCAAGTCTCGCTCTCTAACTAAAGATTATCCAAGTTAGCCTTCGTTACAACTCATAGGTAACCTAAGTTGGGACCTTGAACCATAACCAAAAGCTAATCTTGTAACCTCTAAGTCCCTAGTGGAGTTGCCACTATGAGGAAGGTAGCCCGTCGTTGGGAATCCAACTTCCTTTATGCCCATGACCCTTTAAAAGCCTAGTACTTTACACTTTTTAGGTTGTGTTAGGATTTGAATTCCTGACTTTTGGGGGACCTTGAATTAGAAGTGATTCTATCATTACGCTTTTTTGTAAGAAACTAATGGGGAGTCGCCAATGAGTTTTAGGAAAACTCATAAACCTCGGTCATGCCTATCTCCCAAGTACAGTTCAAGGGATATTTAGCACGAATCATAAGTTTACCCATGCCCAAATTGGTCTACTTGTACCAGAAATGAGTTTGGGAGTGAGGGTACTAAAATAACGTTCCCTTTAGGGGGGAATCGCTATCCTAGCCCAAGTGCGGCCTCTACTAGCTCTTCCTTTTTCACAACTTCATTACCAACAATATATGCAACGTGATACCTAAAACTAGTTAATTGATTTTATTTACACAGGTTAATCACATAAAGATAACATTGGAACGAATGTCGTTATTCTTATTTAATTCAAATTCGGGAAAGGAACAAAATAACAAGATTCGCCTTGGCTTAGGTGATAAAACAATCAATTAATTATTCAAATTCTAGTCTTGATTAACGCAAGAATACTATGTGAAATTAATTAATTAAAGTTTAGTTAAGGTGATCAAACAACACTAATTAATTGATTAAAAGTTGTTTAAGCAAGACAAGAAAGGTGATTTATCTAAGTGCTCGGGAATTTACCACTTTTCCCTACTAGATCTTTGTTTAGAACATTTATGGACTCCTTCTTGTTCGGGAACCTCCACCGTAAGAACAAACAACTAAAGAGGGTGAGTGTTTTGGACAAGAGGGATGATTATTGCATAAGTTCACAAAGTTTCTCCTGACTTTTTAGGTAAATTTCTGTGTGTTTAAATCTTATATTGAACCTTTATTTATAGGGAATGGGTGATTTTAGGGTTTCGGACATTTTTCCGCAGCAGGTGGCGTGCGCAACTCAATAGGTTGCGCACGGCTGCTGCGCGCAAGTGATTAAGCCGCGCTGCCTAAACCTATGGTCTTGCGCATGGCTTTATGGTAAGATTCGATTCAGTATTGGGTGGGTGTCACGCGCATAAAGCCATGCGCAAGACCATAGGTCTACTTGTACCAGAACTGGTGGTTGTGCTGGGTGTCAAGCGCAACCTTGTGAGTTGCACGCGCCAGCCAGCGTGACTCCTTGACTTACGCGCGGTTTTTTCCTGCGGCAGCCCTAGAATTTAACCTAGGCGCTTCTAAATCCGTCAAAATTAGGTTTAATCTTCGGGATTGGGCCTAATTGCTAATCGGGCTTAGTATTAACAAGCTTTGGTTCATTTCATTTTGGGTCAATCTAGCTAGTTGGTTTATGTGTTAATGCCTTAATCAATAGTCCATAAGCATTTTTCATTCCAATCCAGCACAAAGATGAATTATTTATCGTCATAGCACTTTCGGTCGGGACAGGGGACCAAAAGTAAATGTCTACATTATGTAGTAAGCAACTTGGTTTGGTTCTCAACAACTTCTTCCAAGGTAGACCTAGATGATGAATTTGGTGCAAAGGAATTATCACCTTGAGCTTGGGTCTTTGGAACAAAATCGGGAGGAGGGCCTCTTTGTGAATTGTTTTGAAAATTACCCCTATTTTGGTTGTTCCAATTACCTCTAGCTTGGTTTTGATTACCATAACCTTGGTTATGATTACCAAAGTCTTGGTTTTGATATTGTCCACCATAACCTTGGTTGTTATAGTTACCTCAGAAACCTTGGTTTCTTTGGTTCCTATACACCACCTTGGTTATAGTTGTCAAAATTTCCTTGGTTGTGATAATTCCTATTGCCTTGGCCTCTTTGATTATCAAACCATGATCCATTGTTATTCGACACATAGTTCACATGCGCTTTCTCATTACTATCAAAGTCATCACATACATTCGGAAAAGAGTGAGGGCAATTAGATGCATCATGATCATATAAACCACACGCATCATAAAACAAGCATCCACTAGGCATGTTATTAGAAGAGGAAGGAGGAGTAGGGTTAGAAGAATTATCTCTCCCCTTAAATTGGGAGGAAAGATTGGAGCTTGGGAGGTAGAACTCTCCAACTTAGCTTTGATCGAAGACATCTCTTTCCCTAAGCTTGATATTTGTGATGACAAAATGTTGATGACATTTAGATGATCGACGGAGTAGACTGAGGAGCTACTCTTACTAGTTGATTCTCTCTCACCATCTTACCAATCCATGTAGTGACTCACTAGATCTTCAATGATATCAATAACCTCTTCCTCCGTTTGATTCATAATGGGGCCTCTGGCGCCCGCATCGGGACAAGACTTGCCTTGAGGTCTCAAGCCCCCATAGAAGATTTGAATCACTTGATAGGTTGGGATCCCATGATGAGGACACTCTCTTTGGTACTCCTTGTACCTCTCCCAAGCTTCATAGAGACTCTCATAAGGCTCTAGCTTGAAACTTTGAATAAGAGCTCTAGCCTTCGCCGTCTTCTTTTGGGAGTAAAACCTAGACAAGAACTCCTTGGTGACCTCATCCCATGTTCTTAATGAATTTGGCTTCACCTCCTTATCTAACCATTCCAAAGCTCTTCCTATGAGGGAAAAGGGAAAAAGCTTCAACCGGATGAATTCTGATTCACACCATTGACCTTGATCGTATTACAATACTTCTCAAACTCCATGAGATGATTTAGGAGGCTCTAAATTGTCTTCTTTCAATCAATGTTATCATGGCCGGTCGGATCTCAAAGTCGTTGGCGGGAGTTGTAGGTGATGCAATGCCGCTTTCAAACCTATAGGCTCCAAGAATACCCAACTCTTTCAAGGCAACTCTTAGATTGTCTCCCATGCTTGCTTGTTCAAATTCTTGTTGCTCTTCTTCTCTTGATGGATTGGGGCTCAAAGATCTTGAAGCAACTCTTCTTCTAGAGATTGTCCTCTCTATCTCCAGATCAAAAGGCACAAGTGGACGAGCATGTGCACTATGCATATAATCTCAAAAGAAACAATTAGTAGCACGGCTACAAAAGTAGCCTAAAGAGAAAAACCTTTTTGTGTTTTCAAATAAAATGAAGTAGACTCAACAACTATAGCAAACAAACTACGCCATTCCCTGGCAACGGCGCCATTTGATAGAGGGTTATAAAGTAATATATAAGAATTATTTGATTTTGAAAAAAAGAAAGAAAGAAACAAAATTAAAATTACAAGTTGTGGGATTTGAACCCTTAACTAAGGCATTAGGATGGGTAGAGCTGTTAAAAGCTGACTTAACCTGAAATACCAACCCGAACCCGATTATTAATCGATCCGTCTAAACCCAAAAATATAATGACCCGAACCTGATATGACTCGACTTGAAATCAACCCTAGACCCGAGTTAACCCGAGTATTTGAGACCCGAAACCGAACATGAACCGACCTAGAGATGACCTGACCCGAATATAACCCGTAAAATATTGACTTGAATCGAACTCGACCTGAACCGAAATTGACCCAAACCCATTTTAACCCGTCAAAACCCGAATTTAACCCGACCTATTACTAACCTGACCTGAATTCAACCCGACCTATTCCTAACCCGACCCAAATATAATCTGACCCATTACTAACCCGACCCGAATTTAACCCGACCTATTACTAACCTGACCCGAAATTCAACCCGATATGTCACTAACCCGACCCGAAATCAACCCGACTTGTTGTTGACCCGACCCAAATTCAACCCGACTTGTATTCACCTGACCTGAAATCAACTCGACTTTTTATTTTATACATCTTTATTATTGTAGATCAGATACTGAATAAAGATATATGCTATATAAATTTGAAGCTACTCGTTATGTCGAAACTTCATAAGGCTAGCAATCTAGGATTACGTCATAAAGTATTAAAATTTTCTCCAAATAACTATAATCTAGGATTACGTCATATCTTTTTTTCCCTAATTTCTATGAGTTATTTTCCTATATAAGCTTATTCAAATATTTTCAATAAATTAAAATTCTCAATTATCAAATGTACTACAATTTATATGTCTCAAAAAAACCTATAAAAATTTAGGAATACCACTACTTTTTGGATGCATGTACATTCTTTATTTAAAGTTATTAATTACGATTTACGAACACTACTACTTTTTAGGTGCAAGTTCATTCTATGTTTTAATTAAGCAATTATGGTTTACGAATACTACTACTTTATAGATGCATGTGCATTAATATAGTCAATTACGATTTATAAATAATATTTGACCTTAGGCTTGTTTGTTTTATCTTATATTTTATAAAAAAAAAAATTCAAATCAAAAAGTTAAAAAAATAATAATAATTTCGGATAATGATTGAATTGAACGTGATAATAATTGAATACGAGCATGAGTATATGACAATGACCCGATGATAATCTGACCCAAATAATTTACCTGTACCCGATCATGACTTGACTTGTTTAGACTCGAGAAAGTGGTGACCCGAACTAGAGTTGTTAAAAGGCTTTTATTGGTCTTTTATTTTTCTAATTTTATTATTCATTTGCCTATTTAATCTTATTTAAATTTTTTGAATAATGTCATTTAAATGTTTAAAAAAATGTCATTAAAATAAAACGTGAACTCGGATATGAACTTATAAAAAATAAACAAGTTAGATAATTTCAAATAAAATAAGTTTACAAAAAATTTATTGTATTTTAACTTATCTAAACTAAACCTATTGCATGGATGTGTCTTGAATTCAAATTTAAAATTATCAAACTCAAATCAAGTTATACATTTTCACTAGTTTTGGATCAATTTTGATCTTAAATTCGTGGTGGAGAATTGATGTAACCATTTCCAATGATGAAAATTATACTACAAACAATCTTATTAAGTCATGCTGATCCAACTTTAAGGGTCCTTAAAACAATCCCTAAAATAATTAACATGAAGATGTTGTAGAGGGAGGAGTGAGTGTTTTCAATGGTGGGGGAATATTTTATTTTTTATTTTTTATAACTACGCTTAACAAAACAAAATACATGTTACTATTAACCGATTAAAAATATTTTAGGGACAATTATAAGAAAGATACATTAATTAATAGTTAAAGGTTGTAAAAAAAAAAAGACCAACCATAATTACTAACTATTGACGTCAATTTCTTTTGGAGAGTCACTTTTTGACAGCTCTACTAGATCTATCTACCTCGTCAATACGAGTAATGAAAGTAATGACCAACGAGGCAAAAGAGTAATGACTTGTGAGAGATTGAGAGCTTGGTCCCAAAAAAAGAAACAAGTAATGAGAGCAAGATTTGGGCCTTCGGGCACTATTTGTTACTGCTTCAAGCTCATAGAAATCAACTCCAAAGCCCAAATCACAAGAAAAAAAAATTAATAATTTTTTTTAAATGTACTATAAATACCAAAACTAAGAATTAGGGTTTTGTCTGCGGCCTGCGCTCACCATTCTCGGTTCAGTCGTCTTCTTCCTTGCCTCATCTCTCCATACTCGGCAAATCTCCAAAGCTCGCAATCATGGGGTTAGTCTCTATTTTCTCTCTCCTCTGCAAAATGTTGTTGCTCGTTTTCTTGCTTTATCGTCCTTCAAATTTCTCTTTGTTCAGCTGTTGATTTGGAGATTTATAGTTTATGTAATAGTTTCAAAAATGGTTGGTTTTTACATGGTATTGTTTGGAAAATTTAAGAACTTTCAATGATTCTCGTATTAAAAATTATTGGGATCTTAATTTTTTCAAATTTGGTTAAATTTTTTATCATTTTGGATTTGAAGTATTAGTGTATGTAGTAATTGAAATAAGGTGAAAATTGATTGGAGATTATTTGGTTAATAACATGAGTTTGACAAGAAATTTGAATGGAAATGTAATGTGAAATGGATTATGTCTGGTTGCTGCGATAAGATTGACAGTGGAGATTGCAGTAGTTTTTCGCACCGGCGTATCGATATTGTTATGTAATTGTGGTTGAACTAAAATATTGTTGTCTTATTGATTTAAAATACTCCTATTGATGTAACGATGTAGTAATACATTCTTCTTCAATTAAGTTTTGCTACGTATGTATGTTAAAAGACCACATAAGCAGTTAAGCACCTATAATTTGTTCAACCTTTTTTTTTTTAATATTGTTTTTTCTTATACTCCAATTTATGTGTTACTTACTCTGAGAGAGTTGGAAAATGTTGGAAAATGTTGACTGAAAATAGACAAATGGATAAGATGACCTATTTATAGGCATCCTCACAACTATCCCTAAGGTTCTAAAGAATTTCTAACCTCCTCAAATGGAGGATTCTAGACAACAACTCTCCACTACTCTCTAGAACGTTCCCAACTCCAAAGGAACATATATACAAGGAGGTTCCACACTCTTCCTAAGTCTAGAATGCCCAAGACCACCCTAGAACATTCTAGAACGTACACTACTTATGTACATACATACAATAGACGAAAAAGGTTAAAAGGCACCGGTTCAAACCCCCCCTTTGGCACCGGTTTTGAACAGTTGGGGATTTGAGGGATGCCAAATCCATGAAAATTTAGCACCGGTTAACCGGTGCGAAATACACTAGGCACCGGTTTTGGCTTATAACCGGTGCCAAAAGTCCCCAATAGGCACCGGTTTTTACTTAGAACCGGTGCCAAAAGTCCCCAAAAAAATTAAAAAAAACTTTTAGCACCGGTTCTTCTTAAAACGGTGCCAAAAATGCCCAATTTTTTTTTTTGTATTTTTTTTCACTTAAATTGTACCAAATACATATATATAATCATAATATACATAAAACACATATATTTTCTTCAATAACTTGTAATATTAGACATATACATAATAGGACTATATATTGTGTACATTGGAAATCGAGTAGGAAGCCCGTATTCCAGAGCTCTAAGAAAAGTCTCGTCTACAGTAGTAGCTTCCTTGCGTTCCTGATCCTGTGAACACGAAGCAATTTCATCACAATACAAGAACAAGTAACTCTGGTTTACTAGTAAGACAGAGCGCATGCAAGAGATAATAGTGCCTTAATTAAAATCCAATGACCAGCAAGGCAAACACTACAGAAGTCAGGGCTTGCAGTTCAAGGAATTCTAGGTAGATGTGATCGAAATGGGGAAATATAAAAGCTTTAGCACAGAGCCAAATTGGTATCTAGATAGCTAGATAGCCTGATTTTATAGCAAAATTTTGTTACCTGAAATCGTACTTCACACTGTTCACCGCATATGCAATCAGCTTATTGTTAGGACTTACCTGGAGAAATAGGAATGAGGTCAGAAACCAAAACTAATAGTGGTGAGGAGTAAGAAGAATCAAGCTTACCTTAAAAGCATCAATGCAGTAGTATGCATACTTGTTAGCCTTAACATTCTCATCCAATAGAACATGTTCAGGAGGCATCCACAAGAACTACAACTACAAGTACCACAAGAGAAAATAGAAACAGACGTTAACAGCACAAATTCAGCATGGCAATTACATGTCACTCTTTTTACTGTATATGTATTTTTTTTTAATATAAATGGTCGTATTCGATTTTGATCAGAAGTTACAATTGTAAATTTTCTAATGAATAAGTTATTTGTGCGTGTGTTACTAATGGAGTTTCCGTTGAGTCTGTAATGTACTCAAAACTTTAAGTTTGAAATTTTTTACTGTATTGGTATTGGCCTTATTGAGCAATTGATGAACATATATTAACAGAACAATGGTCTGGTTATTTGTATAACCAGGAGCATAGGTCAATTTCAAGGTTTATAGGATATGCACTATGTGCTGCAGATGAGGCCCTTAAAGATGCAAATTGGATTCCGACGAAGCAGGATGAGAAAGAAAGAACTATAAGGATTCTTTTGCTCTTTAGGTGGCAAAAATAAATGCTTTTGTAGTCTTAGTCAAGAATTTGGGCTATACTGTTTGCTAATGAGAAGGAAACAAGGAGTATCCATTGGTGGTGGTATTGGTAGCATGAGTGATATTGTTGATGCTGCTCCGCTGATTTGTGAAAAGGTAGATATTTGGTTCTTTGCAGAAGATACTATATTTCAACTTTTTTTTTCTTCATCAACACAAAAATGTTCCAAGTGATCTATAGAAATACAAGTAGGATAATTTTTCCTGCCAGAGGTAGTGGGCCAAAGGCAAAAAGTTAATCAGCATTTTAGAACCAAAATATAATTTCTATCTACTCTAATACCTTTGATGGGCAAATTCAGCATGGTAAAAGTAGCATTTTGACATCTTGGGTGAAGTAATTGTTGACCCTTCACTCTAAAGAACAAACTTATTGCACAAATGGAAGATGAACTTGCTGCCACCATAGCTTAAAGGATATTTTACTCTTAAATTTCCAGCTATATTGAACTGAAATGACATAATCACAAGACAAAAGTATCAACACATGAGTGGAAATTAATAATCATGAGCAAAATAATCAAATTTCAGAATAAAAACAGGTAATTGTTGTGACCCTTAGTCCCTAAGAAAAACAATAGATTATCAACACAAGTTTCATCAAAGTTTCAATTTTTAACACGGAATCAGAACAGAAAAGTATCCATTCGATATAGGTGAAGCTCGATATAAGTATCCATGAGGAGAAATATTGAAAATAAACTATATTCAGCAAATTGTTTTCGTAGCTGTCTTATACTATAGCTGTCTTATTACGTATGCCTTGAACTCGAATGAGGAGAAACATTGAAAATAAATGGCTATATGAGCTATATAACAGCACAGAGAAATCTGTTTATAAAACCAATAGACAATTTCTAAAAGATCAAATGAATTTTCTTGAATCAAATGTTTCTTAATGTTTTCAAAGAACCAAAGTGAGCTTTGTTAGCAAAAAAGTAGCAATTGCACCTGTCATCAGAATCAATATACAAGAGGCTAGAAAACACATTTCCCACGAAAGAGGATTTGATAGCAACTAGAGCTCTTGGACAGCAGCACATCAGACACTGTTGGAATTGATTAAACTCTACCAGCTGTGTGAAAGTTAACAAAAAATCCTAGTTCCTTTTAATAATTATATAGCAATATAGCATAATTGAGTTACAAGTAGAATCACAAACACGGAGTAGTCACACATACGTAGGATAAGTTTCAGAGTTTAGTTAGCTTAAGTGGTATACTAGATTAACAAGCTCGCCTCAGCCTGTAACTACTATTGTTTTTTGAATGATTGTATGGGAGTTCCAGTCAAAAGACTCGAAACTTAAACCAGCTAGGTTGGAGAGGTAAAATCTTACAGTCCCAACGATACACACGCAAAGAAAAAGATTTCCAACTATAGAGCACCTAAAGGATACAGGTCAACCATCATATATACGCACAAGGACTTAAAATAATAGAAATTTCATCAACAAATGTTGGGTTTACGCACTCCATAACCTCAAAGAGCTCATTTAAAAAAAATTCACCAAACTGAAAATGCACAAATAAGTAGTTGTCCGTCTTATCATTTGTGAGGATTACATGTGAGGAGAAACTATGAAGAGCCCTATCTGGTCTCTAATTTTAAAGTTCAATACTGTTACTAACATTCATGCCCAATATTTTTTAGTGTTGGTCATTAGTTGCGATGGTAGGAGCTTTTGGACATTAATTTATTCGTTTGAATCTGAAATTGACTCATTTATCCTCTAACCAATTTTATCCCCTAATCTCTAAAATATATATGTCAGGCTCTCATAGGTGCCATACCTTTTCCCATTCCTGATTTTTCCAAGTAGTAAGCTAGTAACCACAACTGTAATGTGATGTGACCCACTACACATCCATAAATTAGGTGCTAAGTTTCCATATAATCAATTAATCATCAGTAAGACTGAGTATCAAACTTCCTGCAAACTCCAAGACCGAGACAAGTTTTCAAACAACAAAATGAATGAAACCATTACCTGCATAGGCGGCTTTTTCACGAACCGGTGCTAAAGGGGGGTGCCTCTTTCATTTTTTCTACTAGTGTTAATATTCATGCCAGTTGAGTTCTATTATCGAACTAAACAACTTCCCAATTTCATGCAGCAATAAAAATACAACTTTGGATCAATACCAAAGAAGCATGATATCAATAAAAGTCCAGAATTTTCATTTTCCATATCTTCATTGTTCTGGCTTTTTGTTACCAAATTACCATGACAAAGTAGAAACTTTATAGACTTACTGGTAAACTGTCTTTCACGTCCCACAACCTCAATGTGCTGTCCGTTGAAGCCGAAGCAAGCTCATTATTTGATAAGAATTTGATAAGGTTACAATGTTCAGCATAACAAAAACATTAATTAATTTCAAGAAAATTTTTCACACAAAAGGAAGCCAAGTTATATCAGCTAGATGCTGATGCAGAAGAAACGAAAATGTACTTGTCATCCACTCATATCAACTCATGGCTTCACTATTCACTAAGCACTGTCCTCAAGACTTGAAAAATTCTAAATGCACCCAAGAATAAAGTACTATATAGACTATAAGGAAAGAAAGAAGGATAATATATTAAAGAATGATTGAGGGAAAGTGCTTGAACAATGCTTCTAAATGCACCCAAGAATAAAGTATTATATAGACTATAAGGAGAGAAAGAAGGATAATATATTAAAGAATGATTGAGGGGAAGTGCTTGAACGAAAATGTCCCTCATAATAATTTATAAATACTGGGCATCATTCACTTTTCCACTAGAGTAAAAATAGTAAAATAACACTTCCTACTAGACATCCCAATTTCCAAATCATAATCTCATGCACATGTCTGGCATTTCCCGTTGTCCCGAACCCCGTTATAACGTAACAAAGACATAAATCACTCAATTTGGGCAACAATTTCGACAACATGAAGCAGAAGCAGTTAATGTCACCAGAACTCCCATTAAACAAAGCTTAGCTTCAAAATCAAAATTTCCCGTGTCAATAGAAACTAACAAAATATTCGTGTCAATAGAAACTAACAAAATATTTTTTTTTTGGGATGTCACCAGAACTCCCTTTAAACAAAGCTTAGCTTCAAAATCAAAATTTGGGCCTATTTGGACTTCGTTTGGGCCCCCAAATGTCCCATTATTGGGCTACCGTCATTTGGGTATTCACTAGGATTTATCTATCTGGGCTAAATAAAGCTCTATAGGGGGAAGTGCTCAGCTGAGCACCAAGGGCAAGCCCCCTAGCTACGATTATGCCCTGTTGCCTAGTGACCCAAATGACGCCTATGATTGGCATGGGAGATGATCCGTGACAGCGCCTACGTTAAACATGTTGTGAATATGCTTGGCACTCATAGAGAGTGAGAATTGACATACGATTGGGAACACGAGTAAGGACAAAGCAAAGTAGAGAGTCGCCAACAAGTTTTTAAGGAACTTGTAAACCGTTCATGGATCATTTAAGGCAACCACGATAAGCAACAACGATTGACCCGAGAAGGTTACACCCCATTCATAATCCATGATATTACTAACTCGATCCATATGGTTTGGAACCACGAAATGAGGATCTGGGATGATGGTACGAAGTGAGTCATGGAGTCACATTCGCCCATATTGGCCTCTACTCAATTCTTATTGTAAAAAGTGATTCCTGCGATCTCAAAGGCATACAAACAAAGATTCAATTTGCTCCAAACTATTATTAGGCTAAATTGGTTGAATGTTAATGCAACACATAAATCTAAAATATCATGATCACTTGATTAAACAATAAGATTAAAAAGGAACCTAAATCGGTCGTCAAAATTATCTTATTAGGCATTATATTCAATTACATACTCCCTTTAAACATGCAATATGTTGATCAATACAATAATTAAATCATCATTAGCATTAGAAGCATTTTAGCCACAACATCGTTACTCAAATCAAATCATAATAATAACCCTAATCATGAAACTAGCAATGAGAAAAACAAGAGTAATTAAGTGAATTACTCACGTTCTGTGCACTCCTTTAAATTGCTACATCATGAATAAATTGTTAGTAACTTCAAAGAATAATAAATCAAAATTGAAATTAAATTAATAAAAGTAGAGTTGATTTGGGGCCAAACCCTCAAACAGTTCTACCTTTCACACCTTGGTTTTCCACTTTTATTTGTCGGGAATATTTCCCTCTTTAAATCCTCAAGACATTGATTTTGATTTTGATTTTGGAGTATGTTGTGAACTTATTATGCTAAAATTATGGTTATTTGACTTGAATGTATTTTTATTGATTGATTGGTTTATACAGCAAGTTTTATTCAAAATAACAAGTTAAATACAAGAATAAGGTTTTTTTTAGTATAAAAATAACAGGGGGTTTTTTCATTAAAAAAATACAAACAGGTTGGCATGTTTAAATTAGGTCAGGCTCGGGACAGCTATCAGAAAAACAGGTCGGGTTTAGGTTAGGGGATCCTGTCCTGTTTATTAAACAAGTCGACCTGAACCCGACCTGTTTGCCAGCTTAGGTCTGCAACACATCAAATTGTAATCAACATGCAAGGAAATCATAATAACGAACATCTCCTGCACTGCCAATTGCCAAACCTAGGCCCTGAAGCAGTAACAATACGCTCCAAGGAAGATCGAAGGACCCCATCAAATGTGCGTTGAGCCGCCTCAAATGTACTAGGAAGACAAGTACGCAAGGCAAAGTAGATTTTAGAAACTCCGATACATGCCCTAAGCAACAACAACTCACACTGAGAATAATCAAGCTTAGCAATCTTATCCATAAGTGCAATGGCCTTAGTCACCCTCTACATCACAAGCTCACCACTAAAACCAAGATCGGAACTAGCGGGACCCCAAGCAACTTAACACCATGTAAAAGCCGAGCAATATTAGGGGAAAGACACCCACAAGCCTGCTACGAGGGTCCTTTGTAGGCCAGAATACTTCAATTTTTCCACGTTGAGATGTAATCCAAAATAAGGCCCTTCTTCCATAATCAACTGCAGAACCTTCCCCTCCACCAAAGTGTCTCTAATAATAATGCCGTCATCCAAATACCACGCCTGAAAACATACCTCAAAAGCATCTCTGATTTTACATACCAGGGGTTGTAAAAGCAAAGCAAAAATCAGAGGACCAAGGGGATCACCCTGCTGCACCCCCTGAGATTACCATAAGGTGTGGTCCCCATAATACAATTTGGTTGGATTAGAGTAGTAGAATTCAACCCATTGAAAAATATCCGGACAACGACGACGAACTTCGCGTAACATGATCGCACGATCAACTAGATTAGAGGCATTTTGAAAATACGCCAACAACATTGAGAGACCAATATCAGAACCACTATCCTTAATCAACTAATTCACAGCATGAAGAATTGCCTCACCACTTGGAGAAACTCCAACACCAACTTGAACACCATCAAAGTAACTTCCCAAAGACTGGCCAACCATAATAGCACCGACCTTCGAAACTAAATGTTTCTAAATAGTACCCACAGTTATAGGACGAATACCACCATCGGGCTTGACAAGTGGTGTGAGAGGAGCACAACAATATACTCTCTTAATTCCATAGGACATCTTCCACCTAGAAAGAGATTTAACCACCCCGGTAATAAAGTCAACCAACTCATCTGAGACTGCCACATCAGCACCACTCAAACAATCCATAAAATGTTGAGCACGTAAACCATCCTTATCACATGATGTGCTACGAGGATAACTCTTAATCCGATCCAAAACAACAGCAGAAGTCACAACAAGATGAAGGTGATCAACAAGTATATCAGGCAAAGATGGAGTTGGGAAGAAGGGTGCTTTGACTGTAAATTCGCAAGAGTGACCTTATTACAAGGAGCAACGCCTGAAGAAGAAAGAATTCGGACTGCAGCGGTGTACTGGCCATCGTAAATCTTCCTACGACATTGCTTTATATTACACTCTTCCAAATCAAGGTCCTCGTCATCAACCACCAACAAAGTAAGAGAATATTATGCCAAAGTTCCCCTCTCAAGCTACAAACTACCACCTGGTGCACTCCAAGAACAAATATCACGGGAAATACTATCTTCATGATATCGACATTTTACCGAAGATCGAGATTCGCAACTACTCCACGTGCGAAAGGTTATAAGGGTTCAAAGAGATAACACCAACGAAGAGACCCAATTAGAAATTTCATCAGACTTAGAGATCACCTAAACCAGAGCACCTTTCAGAACCTGAGAAAACCCCAAACGACATTGGGAGGGATAGACTTAACAATGCGAAACCCCTTAGAGAATAAACAATAAAGGAGAGCCACAACAAAACCACCGTTATGATCTCGCACCAAACCATCCACATGTCCAATTTTAGCAGGAGAAGATTGAGCTTACGGCTTGGTGAAATTATGAAGCACAAAACGAACAATACCATCTCCTTCATCAGGAGGTGACACATCTTCACCCGTACCATGACGACACTTAGAACTTAGTGTATGTGTTTTGTAGCAAACCCCACATAACCAAATCCCCATACGCATAAAAGTAACCTCTGCCTCAGTATAAACAGCCAAATTAGAAGTAATAGAACGTTGGGTGATATTTCGCGCACCGATACAACAATGACGATCACTAAGATGCTTGATTAGAGAACTTCTAGTAAGACCATTTTCACTCCCATATTGATAGCCACTAAGACCCACAAAGGGACAATAAAACTTCACAACGGTAGCTGACATAGCTACACACAAACATGCACCACCAAATACTACCCAAGTAGCAAGAAACACCAACAAAGCTGATACGAGACAAAAACAACCAAATACAAAAAAACAAACTTATGTTGCAAATAGCCCCCAAACTGACCAGAAAACGACTTGGAAACTGCCGCCTATAATGCTGCCTGAAAAATGCACCCAAAACGCACTACAAAATCCACCCAAAACACACTAGAACAACTGGCCAAAAATTGACCAGAAAAAGCAGTCCATAAGCAGACCTAAATCAGAGCCAAAACGCTTGTAAACTGATCAGATATACGCTAAGGAATTACACTTTAAAAAAAATCAGAAACTGCACCCAAAAGCACTCAAAACTTCACCAGTAAATTCCGCAAAAAAAACACAGCCTAAATTACGCACAGAAATAACCTGAATTTCGCCTAAAAAATGAACAAAATTCGCTTGAAAACCTTTCTGAAAATAGCCCCAAAAACCTGCCTCAAAATAGCCTAGAAACAACCCCAAAAACGCCTAAAAACCTGCCTCAATGTCACCAGAAATTGGAAAAAACCGGCTGCAATACGCCTAACTGAAACCTTCGTCGGAGAAGCCGCCTGAAAACCGTCTACAAGACTGCACAAATGAAGCTCGATTCCACCTGATTTTCACCCAAAAACTACACCAAAATAGCGTTGAAAGGACCTGTTGCCTGATTTGATTGCACACCAACCAAGAACCCTGCCCCTGACCTAAACGCACCTAAAGCCGCCGGAAAGCTGCCGGAATTTGACGTGGAAGTCGTTGACGTCCCCCTGCACTGCCGTAATCGCCCTAAACAATTATTATTATTATTATTATTATTATTATTATTATTATTATTATTATTTTATACAACCTACAATAAATTATTAATGCAAGCATTACAAGGTTAGATTAAATGCATTATTGCATCCCTAATCTACTGTTTTTAAAAATATCCTTAAGCATAATTATGGAGTTTTAATTAGTGCTTAAGTTGATATGCTATTTTTCACGTAAACTTGTTTTTCACAAATTTTGCAAATAAATTGCAATAATGTGTGAATACTTGTTGTGAACATGTAATTTTAAGTTCCTAATATGTTAAAGTTCTAATCTTTAAAGGTTTAAATGATTGGAACTCTTACCCTAAATTCCATATTGAACAAAGTTTGGATTTTTCATGTTTAATTGATTAAAATCCATGAAGTTCAATACTTGTGTGTAAAATTTGATTAATCTTCACATTGGAAGATGTAATCTTGGTATTTTACACAAGTAAGAAAGTTGGAAGTTTTTTTATCATTAGATGGTTAATTTATTTTTCCAACTCCCATTTGTCAAATCCATTATTAATTTGCATATTGGCAAGATTAATTATGGACATAGCTCAATTAATATTAAGCATAAAGAAAGACCTAAATTTGTTCAAAATAAATTTTTTTGGATGATTTAGGCTTGTGCACCATTAAAATTGAATTTAATTAAGTTGGACTTATTTTATTTTCTTTTTGCCCTAAATTAATTCTAAAATAGATTTAGATTAATTTTACATTGCACGTAAACCGAGATTAAAATCCCGAGAAATATGCACGGAAATCGAAGCAAAAACCCCAAGTGTCACCAAGGCTAGCCGGGCTGCGCAGCAGCCCGCATGTGGTTGCCTATGGTGCGCACAATGGGAAGCCTCGTAGTGTGTTGTTGTGCATTGATGTGTGGCGAGAAGGCTGCTGCGTGATGCATGTGCTAGTGCGTGGGCCTTAGGCTGCTGGCGCGCTTGTGCTGCTGCTGGGCAACGATGTAGCAAGTCCCAGCCAGCCAGCCCAATGTTGCCTGCGCCAGCGAGCAGCTAGCATGCGTAGCGTGCTGCTGGTGCTAGTTAGCAAAGCAGGTTGCGCTAGACGTGCTTGCTAGCTTCCAGCAACACGCACCATGGCGCAGGGCCCGAAAATAAGGACAGCGTCCCGTTATGTATTTTTGCAAATCTAAATACGGTCTGCGAACCGTTGAGTATTTTTGTACTTTAGATTAATCCTAGTCGTTGTAACTAGTTATTTTAATTTTGGCAAAGATGTCTCAAGACGGCGTTTCGATGAAGACGAGCCAAGATGAAGACTCTTGAAGATTTGAAGAGTTCAAGGGGTCATGCTAGTTGCCAAGTGCATCAAATTTATGCCTTGTATATATTGTTGTTATATATGATTGCTAGATGCATGTCTAGGTTTTCTGTATGTTGCGATGATTAGTTAAGTTCACTTAAATCAACCAACATAGAAACCCTAGGTCCCTTGATAATATTGAGCTAAAATTTGTCGTTCCAAGAACAACACTTACCGAACTAATGCGCGTATGTGATGGATTATGCCAAAGCGAGGCATCACTACTTCCCTAGGGACGTAAGGTATACTAGGTATACAAGTTGTCTTGGTTAAGCTCAACGATATCAGTAAGGAGTCCTTAGATGTCGTGGCAATAGAGATAAAATGTCAAGGAAGCATTAGATGCGACGTTTTGTCGAACCGAGAGTAGCTTGGAGCTATTAGCAATTGGATTGCTTACCCTAAGATATTAAGTGTTAAGACAAGCCAAAGCATGCTTAATCACTTTTTGATCTTTGGGATCTTGGAATCGTTTTATTCTCGCCTAAAAGGGACAATTTTTCAATGCGTGGATAAGACGCATAATAAATTGAAAATTTACATGAATGTTTTGAATTTTAAACTTATTATGATCTTGATAAATGGTTAAACTTTGCACTTATATATTAGTAGAATTCTCTATCAAATTATATTGTTTCCATTGATTGGTTAAAACAAATCTTTCGAGAATGGTTCTCAAAGAAAGAAAAGGCATTTCTAAAATACAACCTCTCATAATTGACTTTTATGACTTAAGTCCGAAAGGACGGTTGGATATCATGTTTTCAAAATACTAGGTAGTTTTGATAAACATGAAATATTGAGTTGTCAGACTCAAATATTGTCAAAAGTTGACAACCAACATATCTTTTCACTTCATACGCTTATGAGTAGGACTCATTGATGAAGCAATTCAGGTACGAATTAGTTGAAAAGATAAAACTTTTTTTTACGGCGCATTAGATGCTTAATTATGCCTAACAAAGTATAAAAGTCGAGGAACTTAAAGAAATGAATCTCAAAGTTATGAGATGATGTATGATAAGAAATATAGGAAACAAGGAACAAAGAAAGGGGATAAGGTTCTTTTCTTACCCATGAGTTCATGTTAACTTAGCAGTTCATTATCTTCACAAGTATTGGATACTGCTTGAGTGTTCCACTCTGAAAGTGACCTCAAACAAATAAAGACAAGCTAAGTTATTGAGTTACAAGCTTTGAATGAAGCAAGTGCTGCTACATTAGTTGTAAGGTCATTTGTTTTATTTAAAGACCTTTTAACTAAGGCTGGAACAAATAATGGTTATTGTGTTCCATAATCAGCAAACGATCTGTTTACACACGGAAAGGCTCACATTCAAAAGTAAAAGCAATAGTTGCTAGGTTTACTTGAATGAAATGGTCATATGATCCATGAGTCAAGAATGCTTGATTATAAACAAACATTTCCCAACCATGAAACTCACGAAAATCAAAGTCATGGACATGATTTGTGTTCCAAACATCTTTAGCAATGTCACATCGACAAGAACATACTCAAGGCTCTATTAGATAGACTCTTGACAGATGATCGATTTGGAATCGTTCTAAGACAAGCAAGACAAACAAAGGACCTATTGTGCTTGGTATAGATAATTGACTCCGAAAGCTAAAAGAAATTCATTACTTCAATGTCTCATAAGAATTTGCAAGAATATGTCTATATTCATCAAATGTGAGCAAACTGGACCTTGAGTAGCTCAAATGTTCAGTGAAGTATAGAATCGACTTGGCAATATATCACAACGTCTAGCTGGATTAGATCGAGCGATGTTTACTTGAGCCAAGTGTGATCATATCAAATTTGTGAAATTGAAATTTCACAATGAGCTCCACAAAGAACATAGTGTTTCTTGACGGAGATCTCGATGTCATTTGGAAATGACTCGAATGATGATGGATCACATCCCTTCCTATAAATTTCTTAAAGATTTGCACAAATGACTAAATGTTACACTAAACAAAAGGGTCAAAGCTAAGAAAGGACACCATATTCAGTTATGGATAGAAATAGTTTCTAGCGTCTTTTCAAGTATATGTCTAGGGCTCTTAGCTCAGTGGGAGTTCATTGACTCAGTGGGAGTTAAGTGGCTCAATAAGGGCTAAGATAGCTCAAGAAGGAGCTAACTGTTTGTTTCACAACGAACTTTTACCCAAAGACAATATACAGGTCTCTTTGCATTGAGACTAATGGCATTACTTCCCCAACCTAATTGAGAACATAGTTTTTGTTGCTCTAAATGGTATCTTTTTGGAAAGTAACACCTTTCCAAAATGACAAGTGGGAGGAAAGTCGAACTCGACGAAGTTCGAGAGGACGAGCAACAATGGCAACCCGATAAAACTGACAATCAAAATGCTTTAGAAGCAGTTGATAAGATTGGTCAGAATCAAACAGACAATGTAAATGCTCAACCTATTACCCGTACAGGTATAGAAGTCACCAAAGGCTTTAATTGAATCCTATAAATTTCTACCAAGTTAGAAATAAACCTAAGACTTACAAGCATGTTATTCACCATTGGATGGTGAGGGAATAGTGTCTTGTAAATTAGCTATGACAAATCCAAATTCCGAAAAATGGCTAGAGGCCATAAAATCCGAAAGAGACTCCAGGTTTGGAAATCATGTCTGAAACTTAATTAAGTTACATGAAGGGTGAAAGACCCATCAAGCGTAACAAACATGGATATGTATATGCATATATAGCTAGATTAGTTGAAAAGGACATTCACGACGTTGATAAGACCTATTCACTAATCGGAATGCTTAAGTCTTTTCGTGATTGTTCTAGCAAAACTGCGCATATGAAATATGGCAAAATAAGAAACCGCCTTCCTAAAATTGGTTTTGGAAGAGACTATGGGAATAGTCTAAGGGTTTTGTAATAATGCTAGACATGAAAGCAAGCTCAAGAAGTCCATTTGGGATTGAGAGAAGCATTGCATGAAGGAATTGGAACATGTATTCTCATAAAGGTTTATGGAGAATCAAAGAAATTCTTATAGATAAGAAGTTTAGTGGGAGCAAAAGTCAATTTTTGTAAGGTCCAGAAGAAGTTTACGAACTCTAATGTGAAATGAATTTCAAATGCTATATGCTTAGATTTGAAAGTCTTCAGCAATGGACCAAGGCGATACTTAGTACTTATTGGGAATTAAGATCTATTGTATAGACTTAATAAATAATTAAACGAGTAAAAGAAATTACCGTGTTAAACATGAAGGACCTTGGAAGGCTTTTGACCCATATAAAACTAAGTAAATGTTTGAACAAAGTATAAGCAAGGCTCATACTAAATTAAACAAGAAAGACTCGAATAGAGACTTTCAACCATGTCACATAGCAAACGATTTAGCAAGACTCGGTGAAACTGGATGAGCTAAAAGTTACATGGATGGCATAACGTTGGGAATAGTTCTGCAATTATAACCACCATGTATGCTATGATATGGAATCGCCACAAACTTACATGCTTAAAGCATGAGAAGTATAAAATACCAATCAATTCAAAAATCTAAGCGATGGATCGCTAGATAGTGATCAAGAACATCTAAAATACTTTGATAAGTAAAAGGGATGGGTTCTTGACACAGGGAAACAAATACAATTTGAAAATTGATGTTGCGAGCACATCCTTGGCAAGGATCAGATCCTTAACAAGGAAGCCATCTATAAGCACGAGCTAGAATGCGTCGCGGCTTGAGAATGGTAACATGGGTGTAAATCCATGTGTAAATGTGCGGAAATTTCCATGGTCACAAGTGATTAGGGTAGCCCAAATCATTGTGAGCCGCTTGGAATAAAAAGCAGAGCAAAGCTTCATTAGGAACTCTACTGAAGTATATGTTGAGCATATTGTTGCCTTAAAGTCAATGATAAAGAAAGGTGTTCAGTGGAAAGTTCGTTGTCGAACGTTGATTGTAGGTTATCATGTTGAAGATCTCAAATCATGAAAATGAGTGGGAGTCATCACATGGACAATAAATCCTAAATCACAGATAATCCATAACACTCTCAAATTCTATCATCTTATTATGAAAGTGTTCATTAATGAAGATGTTGAGATTTGCAAAGTAAAATTGAAACTAAACCTATGCAAATGGTGAACAACAACATTCACAATTGCATAAAAGAAATCAAGCATATTAAGTATGGGTGTGATTTCTGCAAATGTTTAATGAAGAGAAGTACTCTTAAAACATTTGAAAAACCATTTATCATAAGATGAAACATTTAAGAGTTTCATGGTGGAATTAAAATTTTACTAATAAATTCCACAAACTATTTTATTATGGTTTAGAATCAAATAATGAGTCCATTCGATTTCTGAAAATATTCAAATAGGGTATCAAGACCATGTCTTGGATAAAGAAACACCTATTAAGTGAACATTGAATATTTAAATCGAAAATTATCCCTAATCGAGGTCATTTAAACAGATGGACGATTAATGACCGCGCAGAGATTAGTGTGTAGTATGATTTACAGCACCGTTTCTTGTGTTGGAAGGACATAGTAGTCATGAATCATTTGCACAGGTGCTAGTTCGGAACTGCAACAGATCGACCTATGAGAGTACTTTAAGAGATTCAGAATTGTCATAAGTACATTTCTCATTATAACTATCGGAACCTCTTTCCTCGACCATGAGTATTGTGAAGTTCTCTTGTTTGAGTACTAGTCTCTTTGATTTTGTCCAACGTCTGCCGTAACTGGGGATCATAACAGCAACACTCGGGTGACTAGGTCCTCTTAGTATGAAGGCTTACAATACAAGATTGGGAATGTCCCCCTACTAACAATAGGGAACATGTCTTTGTTGTTTACAAGGCCGCTCGAAGAGCGAGACTGTGAAAATGTATGGCCGTGCTCAGATAGATTTTAGAAATCATCTGCTTATTGACAGTCGAACTCGGAGATCGAGAAACACTTCTGAACGTAATAAGGATGACAATGAATCTTACCTTATATTTCACGAAGAGACATTAAGCGACATAGGAAATGGGCTATACACTATATGCACACTTGTCCGGAAGGACAAGTGGGAGATTGAAAGGAATGGTGTCCTTGCAACAAGTGTATTATTCCGATAGAGGGTTCAGAATTATCGGAAAGCTAATTCTTCAGTAAGATCAAGTGATCGGAATGTCTAGTTGGAGGTGGTCACGGTTGTGACGCTCGAGCTTTCGAAGTAAGAGCTCGATTTGCGAGCGAAGCACGCATCGAGGGTATGGTTTCTTTCTCTCTCCTTTTAATTATTGGTTAATTACGTTTTACGCTTGCTTAATTGCTTTAGTTATCGGGGTGGATCTTTGGGGGTTTTGTTTCCGCGTAGTGAGGGTCACTACGAAACCCAACAATACTGACCAACCATAACAACACCCACCTTCAAAACCAAACGCCGCCAAACAGTACCCACAGCTATAGGACGAATACCACCATCGGGCTTGACAAGTGGTGTGAGAGGAGCACTAGCAATATACTCTTATAGTTGCATAGGACATCTTCCAGATAGAAAGAGATTAACCACCTCGAAAATAGAGTCAACTTGATTATTATTATTATTATTATTATTATTATTATTATTATTATTATTATTATTATTATTATTATTATTATTATTATTATTATTATTATTATTATTATTAACAGACAAAGTCATACAACCTATAAAAAATTAGTGAAAAGCCGAGATACAATCTGGGCCCCCACTCCTCTAACTATAGCAAAATTTATCCTAGTGGATATATGAGCAGCAACACGTGCCCCAATGACCTGAGTCGTCGAGAACTTCTAAACCCCGCTTAGGGAACGCAACAACCTCTTTCTCTAATTCCCCAAGCGAAGAAAAGGAAACCATATCTAATTGCCCGACAACTAGATTTGTACTTGACCCGCTTTCGATGAGCCGCATCAGTCACACCTTCCAGGAACAAAGTCAGATAACTCAGACTATGTCAAATGAAAAAATCCTGTCAAGTCAACACAAACATTGTGACCACGATCCTTGGAATAAAGTAACACATCTATATCATTGTTTAAAAACATAAATGGTGGGTATTTTTACACAAAATTTTGAAACAGAATATTATTAATATGACTTTAAAGAGTATAAAATAAGTATATACACTTACATATGTAACAAGTACATACTAAAATTATTTTCTTTTTTAAATAAAGTAAACTTTATTCCCAAAAATAAATTTTGAGATGCAAAATGATACACCCTCTATCCTTTTATTAAAGACCAGCAGTGTCGGGGCTAAAATTGCAAATTATTTATGGGACCCTGTTCAACTTTTCAAAATGAGCCTTCTACTTGATAAAATGAAGATAATAATAGAAAGTAAATAAAAAATATAGAGTTTTGGAAGACATAGAGTTTTTTTGGGAATTAGAATGGTAGATTGAAATTTTTTTGGGAGGAAATATGTACAAAAAATTATATGCCCAAAGGCTCAAACCTGAGATCTCGAATACACAACAAACTTGCTTTAACCACTACTCCAACTATAATTTCATGATATTATACCAAACTTAATTACATATATATATATAGATTTTGGGGCCCCTCAAAGTTGGGGGCCCTGTTCCGTCGACCACCTAACTCCGGCCCAGAACCGCCCCTGAAGACCAGTATTCCTTTTTTGACAAATCAAAATTATATACCTATTTCTATTTTAAGGTTGTACTATTTGAGAATATTCTCCACTTATTAATGAGTTATCACCACTTTTTTGTACTAATAATGACATTTTACATCAATTTCCAATACTTTCTCTCTCCCTCTCTTCAATTATTTCCAACCACTTTTTTTTCTCTATCTATCTCTTACTTCACATGCACTTATGTATTTGCACCAACTTTCTTAATTTCCGTGAAAAACCCAAATAGGTCTTTAAATAAAGAGACGGAGGGAGTAATATTATTCTTATATAGTGGTCATATTTATTAGAATTTTTTAAAACAAATTTACCTTGAAGATTTGTTCAGTGTAAAAACAATATTATAAAAATAATCAAGTTGAGTGTATGTGGATTATAAATGATTGCCAAAATAGAAATAATATATTATTGGTTCTAATGTCTTAAGATTTGACAAATAAAAAGAAATAAAAAAAGGAAAAAAAGGTAGAATTTTTTTTTATTCTGGAGATGTTGGATTTATTGGGTTTGAAGTGATGACAAAAACTTTAGTTGGTTGCTACTTGCTTTGGTTTTATCAATTGTTTTTTATGTGCAATAATAATTAATCTGGTACTTGAAAAATGATAGTCTTCTTGAATAAAATTCAAGAAAAAAGATCAAGTTGATCAAATGAAGCTTCAAGATATGAAAAACATGAAGATATTTTAAAAATAGGACTTTATTTTAGTTAATCTTCTTGTTGTAAGTGTGCATGAATTGTTATTAGATTGACAGTTTTTTTTTTTTATTAAGAAGCACAAATTCTCCAAAAAGGCGGGTGTACGTTAATTTATTGTAAAACGGGTTAAAGTTATTTTTAAAATACTTAAAGTTACCCTTTATACTGCAAACGTTATTATTTTTCTATTAATAAATTTTATCTTACAAAAAAAAATTATAATGTATTAGAATAATCATATTAGTCTTTATAGTATGTAACCACGTTATAAGAAATTACACATTAAAATAAAATTCAAACCAACGATAAATTAAAAGTTACTCTTGAAGTGGTTAAAGTTACCATAAAAATAGTTAAAGTTATGCTCAATTGATCGTTTTACAATAAAATTAATGTACACCCATTATACACAAGACTTATTCATTAAGAAAATAAGTGATGTGAGTATCAGGTACATTTAAATTGATACTCGGGACACTGCCACTCCAGGTAACAAAACAAAAAGTTTGCTTATTGAACTTGATCATCCATTAGTTAGTGAATGATTAGTATTTCCAAAGGTTGAGGATTCTATCATCAACATATTTTTAGCCTAGGAATATTTTTTCAATTAAGAGGAATGATTGATTGTGATATTTAGAAAGTGAAATTATTTCGCATATATCTTAGTATATTAATAATGCTCTATTTATGGAAAAAAAATAATATAGAAAATGATTTTCATTGTGCGAGTAATGCATTGTAAAAATACTTTTACCTAAGGTATGATCTTTTTTCCCCTTCACTTCAACTTACAGTCAAATATTGCAGCTGTGTTATTAGGTCAAATTCGGATTTTGATTTTTAATTTGTTCAAATATGGGTTTAATTCAAATATAAACTTATCGATTGCAAGCCAGGTGTTGTGGATCAAATTCAAATAAATTCATGGGTTAATTTCGATGGAGATAAATTAAAAACAAATCAATTCGGATTAGGCTGGCCCTATTTTGCGCATCTTAAAAAACACAAATATTTAAAAAAAGCGGGTTTACACTATTTTATTGTGTGGCAAGAAAGAAGAGGAAGAATTTCATTCCCTAAATAATTTCACACGTGACTTTTCCCCAAAATTACTTCTCTCTCCTCATTCTCTTTTATGAACTTTGCTCTAATCAAGGCCATTGCTGAAAGCTTTCTCTCTCTTCAATTTGCTTTTATTTCTCTCTTCAATGCAAATGATGCCTTGCAAGACCCAAACACCTGAACTCCCTGAATTGAGAGTGGGAGCTGGACCTCTAAGAAAGAGATCTTGTCATGGTCGAATTCTGCAGAATAAAGAGATTGATAACAGAAGAGGAGATGACGATCGAAGTTGGAAATTAAGGGTTGATTGAGATGAAGTTGGATGAAATTGGGTGTTTTGATTAAGGAATTCTAGAATTTATAGGCGCATTTGAAGTGTACAACTGATTTAATAGGCAATTGTGAGTGAATCTCTATGATTATCTCAGTCGGAAGTGTCGCCATTGTTGCCGCTCAAGTTCCAGAAGTACAGACACGCAGTGTTGGAGGCTGCCTAATGGGCGGTGCTTGAACAAGTTTGAATGGGCTTGTTTGAAAATGGCGGTGGTTCAATATTTGTGGGTGAGTTGGGTTTGTTCGTAAAAATGGAGGTTCTAATTTTGCTGGGTTTCTTCGATTTTGATTTTGATACTTTTTTTTTTTTTTTGTAAGAATTTTGATTTTGATACTCTGTTTTGCATTTGTAGCTTAATTACTTTTGTTAAAAAAAAAGGGTCACTTTTGTGATAAAAAGGGTCACTTTTGTAAAATAATGATCATTTTTGTGAAAAAAGAAGTTATTTTTGTGAAAAAAAGGTCACTTTTGTAGAAAAAAAAGGTCACTTTTGTGAATAAAAGGTCACTTTTGTAAAATAATGATCAGTTTTGTGAAAAAAAGAAGTTATTTTTGTGAAAAAAGGGTCACTTTTGTAGAAAAAAAAGGTCACTTTTGTGAAAAAAAAGGGTCACTTTTGTAAACATATGATTCACTTTGTAAAAAATAAAGGGTCACTTTTTTACTATGAGTTCATAGTGAGTTGTAGTGTGAGAGAATGATAATATGAGGTACTCTGTATCTTCAACTGATTGTTGATCATTGAATTGTCTGTAGAAGCATGTGTACCATTGAGTTTAAATATACTTTTGATATGCTTTAGTAAACTTTCTTCTCTAAACATCGGTCTGAATGTCCAACTATACCCCTAATTTGACCAGAATCTTTCCTTTCCATTGAATGTCTGTATTCCTTTAATCTATTATATCTTCCTCTCACTAACTGTATGCTCGTCTCTCCATTTTTCGTCGCTTTTAATTATCTATCTCATTTGTTGTCTTCCTCATATCTACCATGTGCTAGTCACTGCTAGTAGCCAAGTACCTGCAACACCTTTTAATGGTGATTACACTAACTCTATCAGAAACCCCACTTGATGCTTCTATCATGGTTGACAGAAATGTCTTTCTAATCTATTCCTTTTTTTGCTCATTTTTGCTTTCTGCAACTGCTTTCATATTAAGGGTGGAGGGTAGGTGGAAAAACTATATTGGTGGCACTGTTGGTTGTGTGGTTGATTCGTATGCTGGAAACAGAACAAAGATACGGTTGTGTGATGTAGGGATAAATGGTTTTAAATCCGAATTCTATTATTGGGGTCTTTGGGAACCAGTGTCTTAAATAACAAAAATTCTCAACAACTCCAGTCACTTGTTAACAATTATTAGTTTTAGAAATGATGTCTTTTGTTTTCTGTTGAGTATTATTTGGAAAAAGACTGGCATCTGATTACTGAAGACTTGACATTAGTAACAATGCTTTTCCTATATTATGAACTCTTGGGCCTAGTTTTTTAAGAAACATATAAAAACATGAGTGTACTCTTTCTTTGCTGGTTTATCTGATGCTTCTGCCAGAACTCTTCCTGCACTCACTCGTGTGCTGTATACATGGTGCAGTTATATTTTATGATTTAATATTAACTGTACAAATATTGCGTCGGAGATTATATAGCTTGAGAAAATAAGATCAGTTGGTTTTTTATCCTTGAGCAAATCATCTGAAAAAAGCTGCTCTAAGAAATTGCTACTTCATACTACTTATCAAAGAACGATGATTTGTTCCCTTTATATGAAAGAAATTTACCTGATTGGTAGAAGAATTCAAGTTTTGTTATATTTATGTAGTTTAAAAGTGTTGGGTATAGCTTCATGCTGGAAATTTGGGTCATGCTTAAGGTTTTGGAATACTTATTTGGGTCACCACTATCTCTGTAGGTATGGTATTTGATATTGTGTACAACACTATCTCTGTGGATGCTCTGTTATTCCTTCCATTCTTAAGGAGTTGTGGTCTTGTGCAGGATGAGGTGTTGATTGCTGGATTTGGTCGTAAAGGACATGCTGTGGGAGATATTCCTGGAGTCCGTTTTAAGGTTGTCAAGGTTGCTGGTGTCTCTCTTCTAGCCCTCTTCAAAGAAAAGAAAGAAAAACCCAGGTCTTAGGTTAAGGTTGTTAATTAGTCGTCAATTTTGCATACTCAGATGAAACTTGTACCCTCTTAAATGGAAACTGAACGTCTTTAAAAATGGATATCCTCCCTACTTTGTTTTTGTGCTCTATTTGTGTCGATTCAAGATGATTTCTATATTCTTAGTTATTGCTTATATTTCCAGTTGGTTTATCTACTTCTCTTTCCCATGTCATGAAGGTATATTGCCGGAATTCATGTCTACAAGATCACATTTTTTGAACTTGCTTATTAATCGGGGTCTTTGGATATGCCGAAATTTGCTTTAAAATACGAGGATTAACCATTCATTCATTCTCAAAGATTTGTCAATCATCTAGATTAACTGAGTCTGAGAGTGGCGAAGTAGGCTAATAGAATTGTGGGCTGTGACTTGCCCCAATTGGATTGTCATATGGACACAGTTATTGGGCCTGTCTCTCAATATTACAATAGATGAATAGATTTGTTCAATCAACATGTGCTTAAAATTTAAGTCAAATATACAAGTACAAGATAAATCGTAATTTAGTTGTTTTTTTAGTTTGATTGTGCAATTTAGTCTTCCATGAATTTAACGGACCCTTAACAATGCTAATTATCTACAAATAAAAATCGTAAAAATTGATATTTTGAACAATACAACGTAGAAAATCCATTATGTCAATGCTTTCCTTAATATACCATAGACTATAGAGGTGATCAACAATGGCCCAGCCCGCTAGCCTGGCCCGATCTGGCCCAAAAATAGGCCGGGTTTGGACAAGCTAAAAACCAATTTTTTTAGTTAAAAGCCCGAACTCAGCCCGAATAAGCCCGTTTTAGCCCGACAAGCCCGCCACTTTTGGGCGGGTTTGGACATGACATTTGATATTAACATCCGGCCCGACCCGAATTTATGATCACCTCTAATATTATACCATTATAAAATATTGTCAATAGCCGATTATGATCGACATGAAATTCGTATATACTAATATACTGTCATAAGTCAATTTGTCATAATGTACAGACCAAAAAAAAAAAAAATTGGAGTATTACATCTTTACATTAACGGAAAAAAAATTAATACTCATACGTTTTTTAAAAAAATGAAAGTATATATTACATATTTTAGCCAGATTAGCTTCAATCAACCAATCTTCAAAAGGTGAAATGTTGTAAAATTTGATCACCAAATGTACTGTTAACTCTTTATAAACTAGCTATATATTTGTTGATTTGTTCATATTACAATTTAGAGGTGTTGCCGTGCCGGGCCACCGCGGGCCGTGCCTGGCCGTGCCGTGCTGACCAAGAAGCGGGCCGTGTCGTGTCTAGCCACGTTCTGGCACATCCCAGCCCACGGCACGACACGACCCACGTGCCTGCCGTGCCGGGCCGTCACTTTAATTTTTTTTTTTTTTAATTTAAAGAATTGATATATATATATATAGTCGTGCCTGCGGGGTGTGCTTGTGGGTCGGTACGCGGGCCATAACGTCGTGTCGTGCCGTGCCCGTGCCAATTTCCAGAAAACTTGTTCACGGTCCACGCGAGGGCCACCGTGGTCATATATGTGAAATGATTTGATCATAAGTTTCTAAACTATAATCCAGTCAGCATGAAATGTTTACAAAAATTACAAGGTTCCTAAACTTTGGTCCAGTCAGCCATTCTAGTCCCTAAACTTTGATGATGAGTCACTTTATTAGCCACCAAAAGTGGTGGTTAAGGGACTAAATTCAGCCACTTAAAAATTTAGGGACCAAATCCTAACTTTTGACAAAGTTTAAGGATGGTATATAATGTCAAATGTTTCTTGGCCTGGAATTCCAAATATTCCAATTTATTCCAAATATTTTATGATTCCTAGGGATAAAAATGTTGCAAATGTGGAGTGTGGGGAACAAATTATGATGGTAAAGGCCACATCAATTTGGCAAAATTGATGATCTAAAGATGTGGCATCCACCATTTTTATATCCACTATCACACTCCACACTCCACTGGCACACGCACTCATTGTCAATTTCATTTGCACCATTTCCCTCATTTTTAAAGTTAATGAGGTTTTTTTTTTTTTTTTTTTTTTCTGATGAATAATAATGGGTTCTATTGTTTGAAGAAATTTAGCAAGTGATTAATTATAATTTTCATGATTATACAATTGTCAATTTGTCATTAAAAATCTTCTTGGTGCAACTTTCAAATAAAATCATATACAATGTATAGTGTTTAACGAATTTACTTAATCTTACAATATTCAAAACTTACCTCATCATAAAACTAATTTTACTTATTGTTTATGATAAAATTGCTCTTATTATAATAAATTTACACCTTGAGTTCACTTTTAATGCAAACAAACTATTAAAACATTGAAGTACACAATAGAAACTATTCATCCATTATAAATTTGTCCTAAAATATCAAAAGTTAACCTAATATAAATAAAATATAAATATGTTATTTTATCTTGTTAAAGCTACCCTCTTTAATTTAAATGAGTAAAAGTCAAATCTCAATGAGTGAAAAGTAAATATATCAACCTTATACTAGTAAAACTTATCTCGTTGTTTATATATACTTTAAAATCATATTAGTTTTAAAGTTACACATAAAGGTTATGCGTTATTCAAAATTAATTAAAAGTAACCGAAAACTGTTTGATGTACACTAATATTGGGTATGTATATAATCATATAAACTTTACGTAACTTATCCTTTAAAAATCATCTTTTAAATTACATAAACATCTTTTTCTTGGAGCTTGCAAATGAAAATTCTCACATGAAATCATATAAACCTTTACGTAACTTATCCTTTAGAAATCATCTTTTAAATTAAATGAACATTGCATCTTTCCATTGATTGTTTGGTTCAACATGGGAAATCAATTCCCACATGAAATCATATACCAAGGGAAGTTTTTTTCCTTGTTAAATGCATAAAAATTGTGCAAAAGTATTTTGGTTGACATCATGAGATTAGTATATCCTAAGAAAATAACTTCCTATTCATTTAAAGACGGATCCAGAAACTTTATATAAGGCGGACCATATATACTATAAAGTAATATATAAGAATTATTTGATTTTGAAAGAAAGAAAGAAAGAAACACAAATAAAATTACAAGTTGTGGGATTTGAACCCTTAATTAAGGCATTAGGATAGGTAGAGCTGTTAAAAGCTGACTTAACCCGAAATACCGACCCGAATCCGATTATTAACCAATCCGTCTAAACCCGAAAATATAATGACCCGAACCTGATATGACTCGACCTGAAATCAACCCTAGACCCGAGTTAACCCGAGTATTTGAGACCCGAAACCGAACATGAACCGACCTAGAGATGACCTGACCCGAATATAACCCGTAAAATATTGACTTGAACCGAACTCGACCTGAACCGAAATTGACCCAAACCCATTTTAACCCGTCAAAACCCGAATTTAACCCGACCTATTACTAACTTGACCTGAATTCAACCCGACATATTCCTAACCCGACCTGAATTCAACCCGACCTATTCCTAACCCGACCCAAATATAATCCGACCTATTACTAACCCGAACCGAATTACACCCGACCTATTACTAACCCGACCCAAAATTCAACCCGATATGTCACTAACCCGACCCGAAATTCAACCCGATATGTCACTAACCCGACCCGAAATCAACCCGACTTGTTATTGACCCGACCCAAATTCAACCCGACTTGTATTGACCTGACCTGAAATCAACTCGACTTTTTATTTTATACATCTTTATTATTGTAGATCAGATACTGAATAAAGATATATGCTATATAAATTTGAAGCTACTCGTTATGTCGAAACTTCATAAGGCTAGCAATCTAGGATTACGTCATAAAGTATTACAATTTTCTCCAAATAACTATAATCTAGGATTACGTCATATCTTTTTTTTTCCTAATTTCTATGAGTTATTTTCCTATATAAGCTTATTCAAATATTTTCAATAAATTAAAATTCTCAATTATCAAATGTACTACAATTTATATGTCTCAAAAAAACCTATAAAAATTTAGGAATACCACTACTTTTTGGATGCATGTACATTCTTTATTTAAAGTTATTAATTACGATTTACGAACACTACTACTTTTTAGGTGCAAGTTCATTCTATGTTTTAATTAAGCAATTATGGTTTACGAATACTACTACTTTATAGATGCATGTGCATTAATATAGTCAATTACGATTTATAAATAATATTTGACCTTAGGCTTGTTTGTTTTATCTTATATTTTATAAAAAAAAAAATTTCAAATCAAAAAGTTAAAAAAAATAATAATAATTTCGGATAATGATTGAATTGAACGTGATAATGATTGAATACGAGCATGAGTATATGACAATGACCCGATGATAATCTGACCCAAATAATTTACCTGTACCCGATCATGACTTGACTTGTTTAGACTCGAGAAAGTGGTGACCCGAACTAGAGTTGTTAAAAGGCTTTTATTGGTCTTTTATTTTTCTAATTTTATTATTCATTTGCCTATTTAATCTTATTTAAATGTTTTGAATAATGTCATTTAAATGTTTAAAAAAAATGCCATTAAAATAAAACGTGAACTCGGATATGAACTTATAAAAAATAAACAAGTTTAGATAATTTCAAATAAAATAAGTTTACAAAAAATTTATTGTATTTTAACTTATCTAAACTAAACCTATTGCATGGATGTGTCTTCAATTCAAATTTAAAATTATCAAACTCAAATCAAGTTTTACATTTTCACTAGTTTTGGATCAATTTTGATCTTAAATTCTTGGTGGAGAATTGATGTAACCATTTCCAATGATGAAAATTATACTACAAACAATCTTATTAACTCATGGTGATCCAACTTTAAGGGTCCTTACTACAATCCCTAAAATAATTAACATGAAGATGTTGTACAGGGAGGAGTGAGTGTTTTCAATGGTGGGGGAATATTTTATTTTTTATTTTTAATAACTACGCTTAACAAAACAAAATACATGTTATTATTAACCGATTAAAAATATTTTAGGGACAATTATAAGAAGGATACATTAATTAATAGTTAAAGGTTGTAAAAAAAAAAAAAGACCAACCATAATTACTAACTATTGACGCCAATTTCTTTTGGAGAGTCACTTTTTGACAGCTCTACTAGATCTATCTACCTCGTCAATACGAGTAATGAAAGTAATGACCAACGAGGCAAAAGAGTAATGACTTGTGAGAGATTGAGAGCTTGGTCCCAAAAAAAAAACAAGTAATGAGAGCAAGATTTGGGCCTTCGGGCATTATTTGTTACTGCTTCAAGCTCATAGAAATAAACTCCCAAAGCCCAAATCACAAAAAAAAAAAAAAAAAAATTTAAATATACTATAAATACCAAAACTAAGAATTAGGGTTTTGTCTGCGGCCTGCGCTCACCATTCTCGCGAGTTCAGTCGTCTTCTTCCTTGCCTCATCTCTCCACACTCGGCAAATCTCCAAAGCTCGCAATCATGGGGTTAGTCTCTATTTTCTCTCTCTCCTCTCCAAAATGTTGTTGCTTGTTTTCTTGCTTTATCGTCCTTCAAATTTCTCTTTGTTCAGCTGTTGATTTGGAGATTTATATTTTCTGTATTCGTTTCAATAATGGTTGGTTTTTACATGGTATTGTTTGGAAAATTTAAGAACTTTCAATGATTCTCGTATTAAAAATTATTGGGATCTTAATTTTTTCAAATTTGGTTAAATTTTTTATCATTTTGGATTTGAAGTATTAGTGTATGTAGTAATTGAAATAAGGTGAAAATTTATTGGAGATTATTTGGTTAATAACATGAGTTTGACAAGAAATTTGAATGGAAATGTAATGTGAAATGGATTATGTCTGGTTGCTGCGATGAGATTGACAGTGGAGATTGCAATAGTTTTTCGCACCGGCGTATCGATATTGTTATGTAATTGTGGTTGAACTAAAATATTGTTGTCTTATTGATTTAAAATACTCCTATTGATGTAACGATGTAGTAATACATTCTTCTTCAATTAAGTTTTGCTACGTATGTATGTTAAAAGACCACATAAGCAGTTAAGCACCTATAATTTGTTCAACCTTTTTTTTTTTTTTTAATATTATTTTTTCTTATACTCCAATTTATGTGTTACTTACTCTGAGAGAGTTGGAAAATGTTGGAAAATGTTAATTGAAATAGACAAATGGATAGGATGACCTATTTATAGGCATCCTCACAACTATCCCTAAGGTTCTAAAGAATTTCTAACCTCCTCAAATGGAGGATTCTAGACTACAAGTCTCCACTACTCTCTAGAACGTTCCCAACTCCAAAGGAACATATATACAAGGAGGTTCCACACTCTTCCTAAGTCTAGAATGCCCAAGACCACCCTAGAACATTCTAGAACGTACACTACTTATGTACATACATACACTAGACGAAAAAGGTTAAAAGGCACCGGTTCAAACCCCCCCTTTGGCACCGTTTTGAACCGTTTGGGATTTGAGGGATGCCAAATCCATGAAAATTTAGCACCGGTTAACCGGTGCCAATTACCCATGGCGCGCTTTTTTTTTTTAATTTCAGTACAATAGGCACCGGTTTTGGCTTATAACCGGTGCCAAAAGTCCCCCAATAGGCACCGGTTTTTACTTAGAACCAGTGCCAAAAGTCCCCAAAAAAATTTTAAAAAAAACTTTTAGCATCGGTTCTTTTTAAAACGATGCCAAAAATGCCCATTTTTTTTTCAATTAAATTGTACCAAATACTTATATATAATCATAATATATATAAAACACATATATTTTCTTCAATAACTTGTAATATTACACATATACATAATAGGACTATATATTGTGTACATTGGAAATCGAGTAGGAAGCCCGTATTCCAGAGCTCTAAGAAAAGTCTCGTCTACAATAGTAGCTTCCTTGCGTTCCTGATCCTGTGAACACGAAGCAATTTCATCACAATACAAGAACAAGTAACTCTGGTTTACTAGTAAGACAGAGCGCATGCAAGAGATAATAGTGCCTTAATTAAAATCCAATGACCAGCAAGGCAAACACTACAGAAGTCAGGGCTTGCAGTTCAAGGAATTCTAGGTAGATGTGATAGAAATGGGGAAATATAAAAGCTTTAGCACAGAGCCAAATTGGTATCTAGATAGCTAGGCTGTCTGATTTTATAGCAAAATTTTGTTACCTGAAATCATACTTCACACTGTTCACCGCATATGCAATCAACTTATTGTTAGGACTTACCTAGAGAAATAGGAATGAGGTCAGAAACCAAAACTAATAGTGGTGAGGAGTAAGAAGAAGCAAGCTTACCTTAAAAGCATCAATGCAGTAGTATGCATACTTGTTAGCCTTAACATTCTCATCCAATAGAACATGTTCAGGAGGCATCCACAAGAACTACAACTACAAGTACCACAAGAGAAAATAGAAGCAGACGTTAACAACACAAATTCAGCATGGCAATTACATGTCACTCTTTTTACTGTATATATATTTTTTTTTAATATAAATGGTCGTATTCGATTTTGATCAGAAGTTACAATTGTAAATTTTCTAATGAATAAGTTATTTGTGCGCGTGTTACTAATGGAGTTTCCGTTGAGTATGTAATGTACTCAAAACTTTAAGTTTGAAATTTTTTGCTGTATTGGTATTGGCCTTATTGAGCAATTGATGAACATATATTAACAGAACAATGGTCAATTTCAAGGTTTATAGGATATGCACTATGTGCTGCAGATGAGGCCCTTAAAGATGCAAATTGGATTCCGACGAAGCAGGATGAGAAAGAAAGAACTGTAAGGATTCTTTTGCTCTTCAGGTGGCAAAAATAAATGCTTTTGTAGTCTTAGTCAAGAATTTGGGCTATATTGTTTGCTAATGAGAAGGCAACAGGGAGTATCCATTGGTGGTGGTATTGGTAGCATGAGTGATATTGTTGATGCTGCTCCGCTGATTTGTGAAAAGGTAGATATTTGGTTCTTTGCAAAAGATACTATATTTCATCGTTTTTTTTCTTCATCAACAAAAAAATGTTCCAAGTGATCTATAGAAATACAAGTAGGATAATTTTTCCTGCCAGAGGTAGTGGGCCAAAGGCAAAAAGTTGATCAGTATTTTAGAACCAAAATATAATTTCTATCTACTCTAATACCTTTGATACTTCTTCCTAAGCAGGGCAAATTCAGCATGGTAAAAGTAGCATCTTGACATCTTGGGTGAAGTAATTGTTGACCCTTCACTCTAAAGAACAAACTTATTGCACAAATGGAAGATGAACTTGCTGCCACCATAGCTTAAAGGATATTTTACTCTTAAATTTCCAGCTATATTGAACTGAAATGACATAATCACAAGACAAAAGTATCAAAACATGAGTGAAAATTAATAATCATGAGCATAATAATCAAATTTCAGAATAAAAACAGGTAATTGTTGTGACCCTAAGTCCCTAACCAAAACAATAGATTATCAACACAAGTTTCATCAAAGTTTCAATTTTTAACACAGAATCAGAACAGAAAAGTATCCATTCGATATAGGTGAAGCTCGATATAAGTATCCATGAGGAGAAATATTGAAAATAAACTATATTCAACAAATTGTTTTCGTAGCTGTCTTATACTATAGCTGTCTTATTACGTATACCTTGAACTCGAATGAGGAGAAACATTGAAAATAAATGGCTATATGAGCTATATAACAGCACAGAGAAATCTGTTTATAAAACCAATAGACAATTTCTAAAAGATCAAATGAATTTTCTTGAATCAAATGTTTCTTAATGTTTTCAAAGAACCAAAGTGAGCTTTGTTAACAAAAAAGAAGCAATTGCACCTGTCATCATAATCAATATACAAGAGGCTAGAAAACACACTTCCCACGAAAGAGGATTTGATAGCAACTAGAGCTCTTGGACAGCAGCACATCAGACACTGTTGGAATTGATTAAACTCTACCAGCTGTGTGAAAGTTAACAAAAAATCCTAGTTCCTTTCAATAATGATATAGCAATATAGCATAATTGAGTTACAAGTAGAATCACAAACACAGAGTAGTCACACATAAGTAGGATAAGTTTCAGAGTTTAGTTAGCTTAAGTGGTATACTAGATTAACAAGCTCGCCTCAGCCTGTAACTACTATTGTTTTTTGAATGATTGTATGGGAGTTTCAGTCAAAAGACTCGAAACTTAAACCAGCTAGGTTGGAGAGGTAAAATCTTACAGTCCCAACGATACACACGCAAAGAAAAAGATTTCCAACTATAGAGCACATAAAGGATACAGGTCAACCATCATATATACACACAAGGACTTAAAATAATAGAAATTTCATCAACAAATGTTGGGTTTACGCACTCCATAACCTCAAAGAGCTCATTTAAAAAAAAATTCACCAAACTGAAAATGCACAAATAAGTAGCTGTCCGTCTTATCATTTGTGAGGATTACATGTGAGGAGAAACTATGAAGAGCCCTATCTGGTCTCTAATTTTAAAGTTCAATACTGTTACTAACATTCATGCCCAATATTTTTTAGTGTTGGTCATTAGTTGCGATGGTAGGAGCTTTTGGACATTAATTTATTCGTTTGAATCTGAAATTGACTCATTTATCCTCTAACCAATTTTATCCCCTAATCTCTAAAATATATATGTCAGGCTCTCATAGGTGCCATACCTTTTCCCATTCCTGATTTTTCCAAGTAGTAAGCTAGTAACCACAACTGTAATGTGATGTGACCCACTACACATCCATAAATTAGGTGCTAAGTTTCCATATAATCAATTAATCATCAGTAAGACTGAGTATCAAACTTCCTGCAAACTCCAAGACCGAGACAAGTTTTCAAACAGAAAAATGAATGAAACCATTACCTGCATAGGCGGCTTTTTCACGAACCGGTGCTAAAGGGGGGTGCCTCTTTCATTTTTTCTACTAGTGTTAATATTCATGCCAGTTGAGTTCTATTATCGAACTAAACAACTTTCCAATTTCGTGCAGCAATAAAAATACAACTTTGGATCAATACCAAAGAAGCATGATATCAATAAAAGTCCAGAATTTTCATTTTCCATATCTTCATTGTTCTGGCTTTTTGTTACCAAATTACCATGACAAAGTAGAAACTTTATAGACTTACTGGTAAACTGTCTTTCACGTCCCACAACCTCAATGTGCTGTCCGTTGAAGCCGAAGCAAGCTCATTATTTGATAAGAATTTGATAAGGTTACAATGTTCAGCATAACAAAAACATTAATTAATTTCAAGAAAATTTTTCACACAAAAGGAAGCCAAGTTATATCAGCTAGATGCTGATGCAGAAGAAACGAAAATGTACTTGTCATCCACTCATATCAACTCATGGCTTCACTATTCACTAAGCACTGTCCTCAAGACTTGAAAAATTCTAAATGCACCCAAGAATAAAGTACTATATAGACTATAAGGAAAGAAAGAAGGATAATATATTAAAGAATGATTGAGGGAAAGTGCTTGAACAATGCTTCTAAATGCACCCAAGAATAAAGTATTATATAGACTATAAGGAGAGAAAGAAGGATAATATATTAAAGAATGATTGAGGGGAAGTGCTTGAACGAAAATGTCCCTCATAATAATTTATAAATACTGGGCATCATTCACTTTTCCACTAGAGTAAAAATAGTAAAATAACACTTCCTACTAGACATCCCAATTTCCAAATCATAATCTCATGCACATGTCTGGCATTTCCCGTTGTCCCGAACCCCGTTATAACGTAACAAAGACATAAATCACTCAATTTGGGCAACAATTTCGACAACATGAAGCAGAAGCAGTTAATGTCACCAGAACTCCCATTAAACAAAGCTTAGCTTCAAAATCAAAATTTCCCGTGTCAATAGAAACTAACAAAATATTCGTGTCAATAGAAACTAACAAAATATTTTTTTTTGGATGTCACCAGAACTCCCTTTAAACAAAGCTTAGCTTCAAAATCAAAATTTCCCGCCTACCTACTGCAATTACTAAATCATTGAACTATTATCGCAATCGCTCATATTATTTTACTAAAGTTCGTAAACCACTAATAGAGAATCACCAGAAAAAAGGGGCAAATATAAGCAATTCCAAAAATATCAATCAATTCAAATGTAGCACAACAACCCTGATAATTATATGCACAATCAAAGCATTGGAACTGTATAATTTCAACATAATTCAACACACAGCAACAATAAAATCATTAATTCATGAAAAAACAAGAGCCCTAAACCCTAAAATTCGAACAGAAATTGAATTAACTCAAAATTATATCACAATACAACAATGTAATTTCTAAAAACAAAACAAAATACACAAACATACCACTGATATCAGAAGGAAAAGGCTCGTAATCCATAGCCAAAATGACCAAATTCTTCAATCTTCACTTCAAATCAAAAATTCAAAACCCCTTAAAACCCTAGAAACCAAAATTGGGGGAAAACAAACTGACGCTTCTGAAGAAGAAAATTCGGCGCAATAGAAAATGGCAGCTGCTTCAATGGAGTTGGAGAGGGATGAGCAGCAGTAGAGTAGAACGAACGAAGAAGAGGGAAAGCAGGGGGAAGAAGAAGAAAGCTTAAACCCAGTTTTTTTAACCAGTTGGCACCGGTTTTGTTTAGAACCGGTGCCAAATCCCTTTTCTTTTTCTTTTTTTTTTTTTTTTTTTTTTTTGTAGTTGGCACCGGTTTGAACATAGTTGATTTGGCATCGGTTTAAGAGGAATCGGTGCCAAAATGCATCAAGCTTCTCCGCCCGTTTCCTTTGGCACCGGTTCATTTTTTCTACTAGTGATAGAAGATCCTAGAAACTCTTAATATGTACAAGATGACCCTTGAATATTATAGATACATCCCCTCTAGAATACCCCCTCAAAAGAACTCTTTAGTGAAGCCCAGAACCTTCTAGAAGCATCTCGCGTTTCTCGGACTACCTGTTGCCAAAACTTGTATTTCGGGACCTCATCTCGAAGAACCGACACCACCATGGTATTCCTTGGCCCAAAATATGATGGATTCCCAAATTTGGGCCTATTTGGACTTCGTTTGGGCCCCCAAATGTCCCATTATTGGGTTACCGTCATTTGGGTATTCACTAGGATTTATCTATCTGGGCTAAATAAAGCTCTATAGGGGGAAGTGCTCAGCTGAGCACCAAGGGCAAGCCCCCTAGCTACGATTATGCCCTGTTGCCTAGTGACTCAAATGACGCCTATGATTGGCATGGGAGATGATCTGTGACAGCGCCTACGTTAAACATGTTGTGAATATGCTTGGCACTCATAGAGAGTGAGAATTGACATACGATTAGGGACACGAGTACGGACAAAGCAAAGTAGAGAGTCGCCAACAAGTTTTTAAGGAACTTGTAAACCGTTCATGGATCATTTAAGGCAACCACGATAAGCAACAACGATTGACCAGAGAAGGTTACACCCCATTCATAATCCATGATATTACTAACTCGATCCACATGGTTTGGAACCACGAAATGAGGATCTGGGATGATGGTACGAAGTGAGTCATGGAGTCACATTCGCCCATATTGGCCTCTACTCAATTCTTATTGTAAAAAGTGATTCTTGCGATCTCAAAGGCATACAAACAAAGATTCAATTTGCTCCAAACTATTATTAGGCTAAATTGGTTGAATGTTAATGCAACACATAAATCTAAAATATCATGATCACTTGATTAAACAATAAGATTAAAAAGGAACCTAAATCGGTCGTCAAAATTATCTTATTAGGCATTATATTCAATTACATACTCCCTTTAAACATGCAATATGTTGATCAATACAATAATTAAATCATCATTAGCATTAGAAGCATTTGAGCCACAACATCGTTACTCAAATCAAATCATAATAATAACCCTAATCATGAAACTAGCAATGAGAAAAACAAGAGTAATTAAGTGAATTACTCACGTTCCGTGCACTCCTTTAAATTGCTACATCATGAATAAATTGTTAGTAACTTCAAAGAATAATAAATCAAAATTGAAATTAAATTAATAAAAGTAGAGTTGATTTGGGGCCAAACCCTCAAACAGTTCTACCTTTCACACCTTGGTTTTCCACTTTTATTTGTCGGGAATATTTCCCTCTTTAAATCCTCAAGACATTGATTTTGATTTTGGAGTATGTTGTGAACTTATTATGCTAAAATTATGGTTATTTGACTTGAATGTATTTTTATTGATTGATTGGTTTATACAGCAAGTTTTATTCAAAATAACAAGTTAAATACAAGTATAAGGTTTTTTTTAGTATAAAAATAACAGGGGTTTTTTTCATTAAAAAAATACAAAACAGGTTGGCATGTTTAAATTAGGTCAGGCTCGGGACAGCTATCAGAAAAACAGGTCGGGTTTAGGTTAGGGGATCCTGTCCTGTTTATTAAACAAGTCGACCTGAACCCGACCTGTTTTCCAGCTTAGTCTGCAACACAGCAAATTGTAATCAAGATGCAAGGAAATCATAATAACGAACATCTCCTGCACTGCCAATTGCCAAACCTAGGCCCTGAAGCAGTAACAATACGCTCCAAGGAAGATCGAAGGACCCCATCAAATGTGCGTTGATCCGCCTCAAATGTACTAGGAAGACAAGTACGCAAGGCAAAGTAGATTTTAGAAACTCCGGTACATGCCCTAAGCAACAACAACTCACACTGAGAATAATCAAGCTTAGCAATCTTATCCATAAGTGCAATGGCCTTAGTCACCCTCTACATCACAAGCTCACCACTGAAACCAAGATCGGAACTAGCGGGACCCCAAGCAACTTAACACCATGTAAAAGCCGAGCAATATTAGGGGGAAAGACACCCACAAGCCTGCTACGAGGGTCCTCTGTAGGCCAGAATACTTCAATTTTTCCACGTTGAGATGTAATCCAAAATAAGGCCCTTCTTCCATAATCAACTGCAGAACCTTCCCCTCCACCAAAGTGTCTCTAATAATAATGTCGTCATCCAAATACCACGCCTGAAAACATACCTCAAAAGCATCTCTGATTTTACATACCAGGGGTTGTAAAAGCAAAGCAAAAATCAGAGGACCAAGGGGATCACCCTGCTGCACCCCCTGAGATTACCATAAGGTGTGGTCCCCATAATACAATTTGGCTGGATTAGAGTAGTAGAATTCAACCCATTGCGAAATATCCAGACAACGACGACAAACTTCGCGTAACATGATCTCACGATCTACTAGATTAGAGGCATTTTGAAAATACGCCAACAACATTGAGAGACCAATATCAGAACCACTATCCTTAATCAACTAATTCACAGCATGAAGAATTGCCTCACCACTTGGAGAAACTCCAACACCAACTTGAACACCATCAAAGTAACTTCCCAAAGACTGGCCAACCATAACAGCACCGACCTTCGACACTAAATGTCTCTAAATAGTACCCACAGTTATAGGACGAATACCACCATCGGGCTTGACAAGTGGTGTGAGAGGAGCACTAACAATATACTCTCTTAATTCCATAGGACATCTTCCACCTAGAAAGAGATTTAACCACCCCGGTAATAAAGTCAACCAACTCATCTGAGACTGCCACATCAGCACCACTCAAACAATCCATAAAGTGTTGAGCACGTAAACCATCCTTATCACATGATGTGCTACGAGGATAACTCTTAATCCGATCCAAAACAACAGCAGAAGTCACAACAAGATGAAGGTGATCAACAAGTATATCAGGCAAAGATGGAGTTGGGAAGAAGGGTGCTTTGACTGTAAATCCGCAAGAGTGACCTTATTACAAGGAGCAACGCCTGAAGAAGAAAGAATTCGGACTGCAGCGGTGTACTGGCCATCGTAAATCTTCCTACGACATTGCTTTATATTACACTCTTCCAAATCAAGGTCCTCGTCATCAACCACCAACAAAGTAAGAGAATCTTATGCCAAAGTTCCCCTCTCAAGCTACAAACTACCACCTGGCGCACTCCAAGAACAAATAGCACGGGAAATACTATCTTCATGATATCGACATTTTACCGAAGATCAAGATTCGCAACTACTCCACGTGCGAAAGGTTATAAGGGTTCAAAGAGATAACACCAACGAAGAGACCCAATTAGAAATTTCATCGGACTTAGAGATCACCTAAACCAGAGCACCTTTCAGAACCTGAGAAAACCCCAAACGACATTGGGAGGGATAGACTTAACAATGCGAAACCCCTTAGAGAACAAACAATAAAGGAGAGCCACAACAAAACCACCGTTATGATCTCGCACCAAACCATCCACATGTCCAATTTTAGCAGGAGAAGATTGAGCTTACGGCTTGGTGAAATTATGAAGCACAAAACGAACAATACCATCTCCTTCATCAGGAGGTGACACATCTTCACCCGTACCATGACGACACTTAGAACTTAGTGTATGTGTTTTGTAGCAAACCCCACATAACCAAATCCCCATACGCATAAAAGTAACCTCTGCCTCAGTATAAACAGCCAAATTAGAAGTAATAGAACGTTGGGTGATATTTCGCGCACCGATACAACAATGACGATCACTAAGATGCTTGATTAGAGAACTTCTAGTAAAACCATTTTCACTCCCATCTTGATAGCCACTAAGACCCACAAGGGGACAATAAAACTTCACAACGGTAGCTGACATAGCTACACACAAACATGCACCACCAAATACTACCCAAGTAGCAAGAAACACCAACAAAGCTGATACGAGATAAAAACAACCAAATACAAAAAACAAACTTATGTTGCAAATAGCCCCCAAACTGACCAGAAAACGACTTGGAAACTGCCGCCTATAATGCTGCCTGAAAAATGCACCCAAAACGCACTACAAAATCCACCCAAAACACACTAGAACAACTGGCCAAAAATTGACCAGAAAAAGCAGTCCATAAGCAGACCTAAATCAGAGCCAAAACGCTTGTAAACTGATCAGATATACGCTAAGGAATTACACTTTAAAAAAAAAATCAGAAACTGCACCCAAAAGCACTCAAAACTTCACCAGTAAATTCCGCAAAAAAAAAACACAGCCTAAATTACGCACAGAAACAACCTGAATTTCGCCTAAAAAATGAACAAAATTCGCTTGAAAACCTTTCTGAAAATAGCCCCAAAAACCTGCCTCAAAATAGCCTAGAAACAACCCCAAAAACGCCTAAAAACCTGCCTCAATGTCACCAGAAATTGGAAAAAACCGGCTGCAATACGCCTAACTGAAACCTTCGTCGGAGAAGCCGCCTGAAAACCGTCTACAAGACTGCACAAATGAAGCTCGATTCCACCTGATTTTCACCCAAAAACTACACCAAAATAGCGTTGAAAGGACCTGTTGCCTAATTTGATTGCACACCAACCAAGAACCCTGCCCCTGACCTAAACGCACCTAAAGCCGCCGGAAAGCTGCCGGAACTTGACGTGGAAGTCGTTGACGTCCCCCTGCACTGCCGTAATCGCCCTAAACAATTATTATTATTATTATTATTATTATTATTATTATTTATTATTTTTATTATTATTATTATTATTATTATTTTATACAACCTACAATAAATTATTAATGCAAGCATTACAAGGTTAGATTAAATGCATTATTGCATCCCTAATCTACTGTTTTTAAAAATATCCTTAAGCATAATTATGGAGTTTTAATTAGTGCTTAAGTTGATATGCTATTTTTCACGTAAACTTGTTTTTCACAAATTTTGCAAATAAATTGCAATAATGTGTGAATACTTGTTGTGAACATGTAATTTTAAGTTCCTAATATGTTAAAGTTCTAATCTTTAAAGGTTTAAATGATTGGAACTCTAACCCTAAATTCCATATTGAACAAAGTTTGGATTTTTCATGTTTAGTTGATTAAAATCCATGAAGTTCAATACTTGTGTGTAAAATTTGATTAATCTTCACATTGGAAGATGTAATCTTGGTATTTTACACAAGTAAGAAAGTTGGAAATTTTTTTATCATTAGATGGTTAATTTATTTTTCCAACTCCCATTTGTCAAATCCATTATTAATTTGCATATTGGCAAGATTAATTATGGACATAGCTCAATTAATATTAAGCATAAAGAAAGACCTAAATTTGTTCAAAATAAATTTTTTTGGATGATTTAGGCTTGTGCACCATTAAAATTGAATTTAATTAAGTTGGAATTATTTTGTTTTCTTTTTGCCCTAAATTAATTCTAAAATAGATTTAGATTAATTTTACATTGCACGTAAACCGAGATTAAAATCCCGAGAAATATGCACGGAAATCGAAGCAAAAACCCCAAGTGTCACCAAGGCTAGCCGGGCTGCGCAGCAGCCCGCATGTGGTTGCCTATGGTGCGCACAAGGGGAAGCCTCGTAGTGTGTTGTTTTGCATTGATGTGTGGCGAGAAGGCTGCTGCGTGATGCATGTGCTAGTGCGTGGGCCTTAGGCTGCTGGCGCGCTTGTGCTGCTGCTGGGCAACGATGTAGCAAGTCCCAGCCAGCCAGCCCAATGTTGCCTGCGCCAGCGAGCAGCTAGCATGCGTAGCGTGCTGCTGGGGCTAGCTAGCAAAGCAGGCTGCGCTAGACGTGCTTGCTAGCTGCCAGCAACACGCACCATGGCGCAGGGCCCGAAAATAAGGACTGCGTCCCGTTATGTATTTTTGCAAATCTAAATACGGTCTGCGAACCGTTGAGTATTTTTTTACTTTAGATTAATCCTAGTCGTTGTAACTAGTTATTTTAATTTTGGCAAAGATGTCTCAAGACGGCGTTTCGATGAAGACGAGCCAAGATGAAGACTCTTGAAGATTTGAAGAGTTCAAGGGGTCATGCTAGTTGCCAAGTGCATCAAATTTATGCCTTGTATATATTGTTGTTATATATGATTGCTAGATGCATGTCTAGGTTTTCTGTATGTTGCGATGATTAGTTAAGTTCACTTAAATCAACCAACATAGAAACCCTAGGTCCCTTGATAATATTGAGCTAAAATTTGTCGTTCCAAGAACAACACTTACCGAACTAATGCGCGTATGTGATGGATTATGCCAAAGCGAGGCATCACTACTTCCCTAGGGACGTAAGGTATACTAGGTATACAAGTTGTCTTGGTTAAGCTCAACGATATCAGTAAGGAGTCCTTAGATGTCGTGGCAATAGAGATAAAATGTCAAGGAAGCATTAGATGCGACGTTTTGTCGAACCGAGAGTAGCTTGGAGCTATTAGCAATTGGATTGCTTACCCTAAGATATTAAGTGTTAAGACAAGCCAAAGCATGCTTAATCACTTTTTGATCTTTGGGATCTTGGAATCGTTTTATTCTCGCCTAAAAGGGACAATTTTTCAATGCGTGGATAAGACGCATAATAAATTGAAAATTTACATGAATGTTTTGAATTTTAAACTTATTATGATCTTGATAAATGGTTAAACTTTGCACTTATATATTAGTAGAATTCTCTATCAAATTATATTGTTTCCATTGATTGGTTAAAACAAATCTTTCGAGAATGGTTCTCAAAGAAAGAAAAGGCATTTCTAAAATACAACCTCTCATAATTGACTTTTATGACTTAAGTCCGAAAGGACGGTTGGATATCATGTTTTCAAAATACTAGGTAGTTTTGATAAACATGAAATATTGAGTTGTCAGACTCAAATATTGTCAAAAGTTGACAACCAACATATCTTTTCACTTCATACGCTTATGAGTAGGACTCATTGATGAAGCAATTCAGGTACGAATTAGTTGAAAAGATAAAACTTTTTTTTACGGCGCATTAGATGCTTAATTATGCCTAACAAAGTATAAAAGTCGAGGAACTTAAAGAAATGAATCTCAAAGTTATGAGATGATGTATGATAAGAAATATAGGAAACAAGGAACAAAGAAAGGGGATAAGGTTCTTTTCTTACCCATGAGTTCATGTTAACTTAGCAGTTCATTATCTTCACAAGTATTGGATACTGCTTGAGTGTTCCACTCTGAAAGTGACCTCAAACAAATAAAGACAAGCTAAGTTATTGAGTTACAAGCTTTGAATGAAGCAAGTGCTGCTACATTAGTTGTAAGGTCATTTGTTTTATTTAAAGACCTTTTAACTAAGGCTGGAACAAATAATGGTTATTGTGTTCCATAATCAGCAAACGATCCGTTTACACACGGAAAGGCTCACATTCAAAAGTAAAAGCAATAGTTGCTAGGTTTACTTGAATGAAATGGTCATATGAGCCATGAGTCAAGAATGCTTGATTATAAACAAACATTTCCCAACCATGAAACTCACGAAAATCAAAGTCATGGACATGATTTGTGTTCCAAACATCTTTAGCAATGTCACATCGACAAGAACATACTCAAGGCTCTATTAGATAGACTCTTGACAGATGATCGATTTGGAATCGTTCTAAGACAAGCAAGACAAACAAAGGACCTATTGTGCTTGGTATAGATAATTGACTCCGAAAGCTAAAAGGAATTCATTACTTCAATGTCTCATAAGAATTTGCAAGAATATGTCTATATTCATCAAATGTGAGCAAACTGGACCTTGAGTAGCTCAAATGTTCAGTGAAGTATAGAATCGACTTGGCAATATATCACAACGTCTAGCTGGATTAGATCGAGCGATGTTTACTTGAGCCAAGTGTGATCATATCAAATTTGTGAAATTGAAATTTCACAATGAGCTCCACAAAGAACATAGTGTTTCTTGACGGAGATCTCGATGTCATTTGGAAATGACTCGAATGATGATGGATCACATCCCTTCCTATAAATTTCTTAAAGATTTGCACAAATGACTAAATGTTACACTAAACAAAAGGGTCAAAGCTAAGAAAGGACACCATATTCAGTTATGGATAGAAATAGTTTCTAGCGTCTTTTCAAGTATATGTCTAGGGCTCTTAGCTCAGTGGGAGTTCATTGACTCAGTGGGAGTTAAGTGGCTCAATAAGGGCTAAGATAGCTCAAGAAGGAGCTAACTGTTTGTTTCACAACGAACTTTTACCCAAAGACAATATACAGGTCTCTTTGCATTGAGACTAATGGCATTACTTCCCCAACCTAATTGAGAACATAGTTTTTGTTGCTCTAAATGGTATCTTTTTGGAAAGTAACACCTTTCCAAAATGACAAGTGGGAGGAAAGTCGAACTCGACGAAGTTCGAGAGGACGAGCAACAATGGCAACCCGATAAAACTGACAATCAAAATGCTTTAGAAGCAGTTGATAAGATTGGTCAGAATCAAACAGACAATGTAAATGCTCAACCTATTACCCGTACAGGTATAGAAGTCACCAAAGGCTTTAATTGAATCCTATAAATTTCTACCAAGTTAGAAATAAACCTAAGACTTACAAGCATGTTATTCACCATTGGATGGTGAGGGAATAGTGTCTTGTAAATTAGCTATGACAAATCCAAATTCCGAAAAATGGCTAGAGGCCATAAAATCCGAAAGAGACTCCAGGTTTGGAAATCATGTCTGAAACTTAATTAAGTTACATGAAGGGTGAAAGACCCATCAAGCGTAACAAACATGGATATGTATATGCATATATAGCTAGATTAGTTGAAAAGGACATTCACGACGTTGATAAGACCTATTCACTAATCGGAATGCTTAAGTCTTTTCGTGATTGTTCTAGCAAAACTGCGCATATGAAATATGGCAAAATAAGAAACCGCCTTCCTAAAATTGGTTTTGGAAGAGACTATGGGAATAGTCTAAGGGTTTTGTAATAATGCTAGACATGAAAGCAAGCTCAAGAAGTCCATTTGGGATTGAGAGAAGCATTGCATGAAGGAATTGGAACATGTATTCTCATAAAGGTTTATGGAGAATCAAAGAAATTCTTATAGATAAGAAGTTTAGTGGGAGCAAAAGTTAATTTTTGTAAGGTCCAGAAGAAGTTTACGAACTCTAATGTGAAATGAATTTCAAATGCTATATGCTTAGATTTGAAAGTCTTCAGCAATGGACCAAGGCGATACTTAGTACTTATTGGGAATTAAGATCTATTGTATAGACTTAATAAATGTTTAAACGAGTAAAAGAAATTACCGTGTTAAACATGAAGGACCTTGGAAGGCTTTCGACCCATATAAAACTAAGTAAATGTTTGAACAAAGTATAAGCAAGGCTCATACTAAATTAAACAAGAAAGACTCGAATAGAGACTTTCAACCATGTCACATAGCAAACGATTTAGCAAGACTCGGTGAAACTGGATGAGCTAAAAGTTACATGGATGGCATAACGTTGGGAATAGTTCTGCAATTATAACCACCATGTATGCTATGATATGGAATCGCCACAAACTTACATGCTTAAAGCATGAGAAGTATAAAATACCAATCAATTCAAAAATCTAAGCGATGGATCGCTAGATAGTGATCAAGAACATCTAAAATACTTTGATAAGTAAAAGGGATGGGTTCTTGACACAGGGAAACAAATACAATTTGAAAATTGATGTTGCGAGCACATCCTTGGCAAGGATCAGATCCTTAACAAGGAAGCCATCTATAAGCACGAGCTAGAATGCGTCGCGGCTTGAGAATGGTAACATGGGTGTAAATCCATGTGTAAATGTGCGGAAATTTCCATGGTCACAAGTGATTAGGGTAGCCCAAATCATTGTGAGCCGCTTGGAATAAAAAGCAGAGCAAAGCTTCATTAGGAACTCTACTGAAGTATATGTTGAGCATATTGTTGCCTTAAAGTCAATGATAAAGAAAGGTGTTCAGTGGAAAGTTCGTTGTCGAACGTTGATTGTAGGTTATCATGTTGAAGATCTCAAATCATGAAAATGAGTGGGAGTCATCACATGGACAATAAATCCTAAATCACAGATAATCCATAACACTCTCAAATTCTATCATCTTATTATGAAAGTGTTCATTAATGAAGATGTTGAGATTTGCAAAGTAAAATTGAAACTAAACCTATGCAAAAGGTGAACAACAACATTCACAATTGCATAAAAGAAATCAAGCATATTAAGTATGGGTGTGATTTCTGCAAATGTTTAATGAAGAGAAGTACTCTTAAAACATTTGAAAAACCATTTATCATAAGATGAAACATTTAAGAGTTTCATGGTGGAATTAAAATTTTACTAATAAATTCCACAAACTATTTTATTATGGTTTAGAATCAAATAATGAGTCCATTCGATTTCTGAAAATATTCAAATAGGGTATCAAGACCATGTCTTGGATAAAGAAACACCTATTAAGTGAACATTGAATATTTAAATCGAAAATTATCCCTAATCGAGGTTATTTAAACAGATGGACGATTAATGACCGCGCAGAGATTAGTGTGTAGTATGATTTACAGCACCGTTTCTTGTGCTGGAAGGACATAGTAGTCATGAATCATTTGCACAGGTGCTAGTTCGGAACTGCACCAGATCGACCTATGAGAGTACTTTAAGAGATTCAGAATTGTCATAAGTACATTTCTCATTATAACTATCAGAACCTCTTTCCTCGACCATGAGTATTGTGAAGTTCTCTTGTTTGAGTACTAGTCTCTTTGATGTTGTGCAACGTCTGCCGTAACTGGGGATCATAACGGCAACACTCGGGTGACTAGGTCCTCTTAGTATGAAGGCTTACAATACAAGATTGGGAATGTCCCCCTACTAACAATAGGGAACATGTCTTTGTTGTTTACAAGGCCGCTCGAAGAGCGAGACTGTGAAAATGTATGGCCGTGCTCAGATAGATTTTAGAAATCATCTGCTTATTGACAGTCGAACTCGGAGATCGAGAAACACTTCTGAACTTAATAAGGATGACAATGAATCTTACCTTATATTTCACGAAGAGACATTAAGCGACATAGGAAATGGGCTATACACTATATGCACACTTGTCCGGAAGGACAAGTGGGAGATTGAAAGGAATGGTGTCCTTGCAACAAGTGTATTATTCCGATAGAGGGTTCAGAATTATCGGAAAGCTAATTCTTCAGTAAGATCAAGTGATCGGAATGTCTAGTTGGAGGTGGTCACGGTTGTGACGCTCGAGCTTTCGAAGTAAGAGCTCGATTTGCGAGCGAAGCACGCATCGAGGGTATGGTTTCTTTCTCTCTCCTTTTAATTTTTATTGTTAATTACGTTTTACGCTTGCTTAATTGCTTTAATTATCGGGGTGGATCTTTGGGGGTTTTGTTTCCGCGTAGTGAGGGTCACTACGAAACCCAACAATACTGACCAACCATAACAACACCCACCTTCAAAACCAAACGCCGCCAAACAGTACCCACAGCTATAGGACGAATACCACCATCGGGCTTGACAAGTGGTGTGAGAGGAGCACTAGCAATATACTCTTATAGTTGCATAGGACATCTTCCAGATAGAAAGAGATTAATCACCTCGAAAATAGAGTAAACTTGATTATTATTATTATTATTATTATTATTATTATTATTATTATTATTATTATTATTATTATTATTATTATTATTATTATTATTATTATTATTATTATTATTATTATTATTATTATTATAGCTAAAAAACAGACAACGTCATACAACCTATAAAAAATTAGTGAAAATTCGAGATACAATCTGGGCCCCCACTCCTCTAACTATAGCAAAATTTATCCTAGTGGATATATGAGCAGCAACACGTGCCCCAATGACCTGAGTCGTCGAGAACTTCTAAACCCCGCTTAGGGAACGCAACAACCTCTTTCTCTAATTCCCCAAGCGAAGAAAAGGAAACCATATCTAATTGCCCGACAACTAGATTTGTACTTGACCCGCTTTCGATGAGCCGCATCAGTCACACCTTCTAGGAACAAAGTCAGATAACTCAGACTATGTCAAATGAAAAAATCCTGTCAAGTCAACACAAACATTGTGACCACGATCCTTGGAATAAAGTAACACATCTATATCATTGTTTAAAAACATAAATGGTGGGTATTTTTACACAAAATTTTGAAACAGAATATTATTAATATGACTTTAAAGAGTATAAAATAAGTATATACACTTACATATGTAACAAGTACATACTAAAATTATTTTCTTTTTTAAATAAAGTAAACTTTATTCCCAAAAATAAATTTTGAGATGCAAAATGATACACCCTCTATCCTTTTATTAAAGACCAGCAGTGTCGGGGCTAAAATTGCAAATTATTTATGGGACCCTGTTCAACTTTTCAAAATGAGCCTTCTACTTGATAAAATGAAGATAATAATAGAAAGTAAATAAACAATATAGAGTTTTGGAAGACATAGAGTTTTTTTGGGAATTAGAATGGTAGATTGAAAATTTTTTGGGAGGAAATATGTACAAAAAATTAAAAAATTATATGCCCAAAGGCTCAAACCTGAGATCTCGAATACACAACAAACTTGCTTTAACCACTACTCCAACTATAATTTCATGATATTATACTAAACTTAATTACATATATATATATATATAGATTTTGGGGCCCCTCAAAGTTGGGGGCCCTGTTCCGTCGACCACCTAACTCCGGCCCAGAACCGCCCCTGAAGACCAGTATTCCTTTTTTGACAAATCAAAATTATAGACCTATTTCTATTTTAAGGTTGTACTATTTGAGAATATTCTCCACTTATTAATGAGTTATCACCACTTTTTTGTACTAATAATGACATTTTACATCAATTTCCAATACTTTCTCTCTCCCTCTCTTCAATTATTTCCAACCACTTTTTTTTCTCTATCTATCTCTTACTTCACATGCATTTATGTATTTGCACCAACTTTCTTAATTTCCGTGAAAAACCCAAATAGGTCTTTAATAAAGAGACGGAGGGAGTAATATTATTCTTATATAGTGGTCATATTTATTAGAATTTTTTAAAACAAATTTACCTTGAAGATTTGTTCAGTGTAAAAACAATATTATAAAAATAATCAAGTTGAGTGTATGTGGATTATAAATGATTGCCAAAATAGAAATAATATATTATAGGTTCTAATGTCTTAAGATTTGACAAATAAAAAGAAATAAAAAAAGGAAAAAAAGGTAGAATTTTTTTTTTATTCTGGAGATGTTGGATTTATTGGGTTTGAAGTGATGACAAAAACTTTAGTTGGTTGCTACTTGCTTTGGTTTTATCAATTGTTTTTTATGTGCAATAATAATTAATCTGGTACTTGAAAAATGATAGTCTTCTTAAATAAAATTCAAGAAAAAAGATCAAGTTGATCAAATGAAGCTTCAAGATATGAAAAACATGAAGATATTTTAAAAATAGGACTTTATTTTAGTTAATCTTCTTGTTGTAAGTGTGCATGAATTGTTATTAGATTGACAGTTTTTTTTTTTATTAAGAAGCACAAATTCTCCAAAAAGGCGGGTGTACGTTAATTTATTGTAAAACGGGTTAAAGTTATTTTTAAAATACTTAAAGTTACCCTTTATACTGCAAACGTTATTATTTTTCTATTAATAAATTTTATCTTACAAAAAAAAATTATAATGTATTAGAATAATCATATTAGTCTTTATAGTATGTAACCACGTTATAAGAAATTACACATTAAAATAAAATTCAAACCAACGATAAATTAAAAGTTACTCTTGAAGTGGTTAAAGTTACCATAAAAATAGTTAAAGTTATGCTCAATTGATCGTTTTACAATAAAATTAATGTACACCCATTATACACAAGACTTATTCATTAAGAAAATAAGTGATGTGAGTATCAGGTACATTTAAATTGATACTCGGGACAATGCCACTCCAGGTAACAAAACAAAAAGTTTGCTTATTGAACTTGATCATCCATTAGTTAGTGAATGATTAGTATTTCCAAAGGTTGAGGATTCTATCATCAACATATTTTTAGCCTAGGAATATTTTTTCAATTAAGAGGAATGATTGATTGTGATATTTAGAAAGTGAAATTATTTCGCATATATCTTAGTATATTAATAATGCTCTTGTTTCGGGGTTTTCTGATGTCCTGCGGGAGAGTTACAATTCCGAGACTGGAACTGGACGCCTGTACCTGCAAAACAACGGAGACTCCTGGTGGTGGGAGCTCCGCCTCCAACGGTCAAGTTAGTACTTGATTAAGGAGTAATTAATGCGGAAATTAAAGTGATTGGGTCTCTCTAGGTGAGAGTGTTTAATGTGAGCTTTTAGCGTAATCTGCTTTGTTAGCGTGATCAGCCTATTATCTCTGTAATTAATGTAATCTCTGTAATCAATGTCCTCTCCATTAATGAGGATTAAGGGAGGTATTTATAACCTTGGGAAACGTGCTAATCCTAGGTTTAGGTTAACCTAGGGCTGATTGGGCTTCCCTCGGAAGTTGGGCCTGGGTGGCCGGTTTCTCCATTAGGCATGGAGTATGCCACGTGTCATGACATAATAGGTCCAAGGTGGACGAATAAGCGTGTGCCACGTGGCAAGCCCTGACAGTTCCAACTGGGAGACACTTGGCAGGACCTGATTGGCCCACGTGGCGCATTCCGATTGGTGGGAGAAAAATCCCCTAATCATTTGCCCCTCACAGGTGGCACGTGACTGGTCACGTGTTACCTGTGACAGGTGTCGAACTGTAACAGGCGACGACCTGCTACAGGTGTCACTCGGCGAAGGGCCGAGAGATTCTCCCGCCCAAATTTTGAATTCTGGAAGTGACCCTTCGCCTTCTCACTTCGCCTATATAAAGGAGTGTTAGCTTCAGTCATTTTCACACTTGAGAAATTTGTGAGAGAACATTCGGACCCCTGAACTTGCTCTGACATTTTAGACTTTTCTGCCTACCGCCTGCTCTGACAAGCCGACTGCAAAGGATTTTCTGAACTTCATCAATCGTCACTCGTTCAGGTAACTGTCGATTCTCTTACTCTTAATTTTCTTTTTATTTTATTCTTTTTTGAAATGGCACCACGGAAGCACACGACACGACCTAGGTTAGTGATCAGTCGGTCACCGGGGACGGCTGAATCTAGGACTAGGAGTGCCGCCTGCCCTTTTCCGGACCCATCTTTGCCCTTTATACAAAGTCCGACTGTATCTGTGTCTATGCAGAGCATGATGGCCAGAACAAAAAAGACTTCCAGGATCTCAAATTCAGACGGCTCCTCCCACAGGGTGCCAATTAGTGAAACATCTGACCAGGCGCCAGATGTGGAAGTGAAACAAAGCGGCTTGAAAGCCGGCTGCTCTGAGGGAGGAATCAAAGTGACCCCTTCCCATTTCTCAGTTGACAATTCTTCATTCTCTCCTGCTCCCTTTAAAGGAGAGGAGGCGGGCCCCTCCGGGAGAGAGGAGGAGTCGTCCTCTTCGGACTCGTCAGAGGACGATTCCGAGTCTAGCTCTTCTGGCCATGCTTCTCTGGACACAGAAGAGAAAAACAGTCGCCTGCAAGAGGCGAGGCTTTCTCACGCAGTTGAGAAGGGGGACAATTGGGCGGAGCCATCCGCCTCTTACCGAGAGCAAAATACCCCTTACTACTGCACGGTACCCCGGGGCCGGATCACGGCCATGCAAGAGAAAGTGGAGATCTTTATTGCAAACCACACAATGGGCCCCGACTTTTTAGTGTTTGTGCCGGATCCAGAAGACACAGTCGTCTGGCCGGCTGGTACCAGTTATGATAGCGCCTGCTTTGGCTGCTACGAGGCGGCCATCAAGGCTGGGTTGCGCTTCCCACTACATCCGGCTGTTCAGCGGATCTTGGATGGGTATGAGTTGGGGTTATGGCAGTTAGCCCCGAACTCCTGGGTCAACGTACTCGGCTATGTGGCCGGGTGCGAACTGCACGGGGTGGAGCCGAGCTTCGAGGCTTTCGCCCACATGAACTATCTCAGCCGGACCCCTAAGGCAGGCGGTACCGGCTGGTATCAATTGACGAGCCACAGGGGCTACCTCATGACGAGAGGTAAAGCAAACAAATGGAAGGACTGGCGGTGCACCTTCTTCATCATTGAGAGTTCAGACACGGAGCTGAACAAGCGCCTCAACAGGTGGAACAGGAATCCGCCCCTTCTTACAGGCGGCCGCAGCATGCCGCCTGTTCCCCCCAAGGCTAAGAAAGAGATCCTAGATAAAGGACTCTTTAAAGTAGAGTCGAGGGTCGACTCTACTTCAGGGGTACGAGAGCAAGTACCCTTGCATTGCATCCCGAGCTTCAAATGGCTCTACGACGAGTACTTTTTGGCCGCCTGTGGCCTCAGCAGTCGATCCTCAAGAGGTAGTCGGCCTGTCGAATACTCTACTGTTCCGTGCACTTTTGTTATAACTTTTATTAACTTTGCTGTTTGTTTTTGCAGCGGACGCAATGAGCAAAATTACCGCCTCCAAGACTGCGGCGGCCATGTTGCGGGCCTCCATCATGCAACAAGCTTCAACCGACTCCCCCAACAAGGGGGCACCCTTGGTGGGCTTCGAACCTTTCACCCTCTTTTTGGAGTTGTGTTTATGCATATACTGACTTTTTTCTTCTTTTTTAGACGGGCGCTCCAAGAGCTTCTTCTTCCCAACAGCCGGACCCCAAGGCCCGGAGGACGACTGTTGCGAGCTCTCCTGGTTCTGCCAGGAAACATGTGGCGGCTGAGAAACAGCCGGCCACTTCTTCTAAAACTCCAGCTGGGCCGCCTAGAAGTATGAAGTTGTCCTTGTAAATTTTAGACTTGCTCCCTTTTTTACTAGGTCTAATCCGTTTGTTTATGCTTGATGCAGTCGGCCCTCAGGAGCCTGACTTGGTCGAGGTGGCCAAGTCTATGATCAAGGCCGTTCCTCCAGCTGAAAGGGAGGCGGTCAGGGGTGTCGGCACCCTTGACCTAGACGGGATTGCAGGGGTCCTTGCTGAGGTATACTTAGCATATTTTTGAGTATTTGAATTCATGGACGCCTGTTTTCTTTTTTGTTTTGAAACTGATGCCTGTTCCTTTTTACTTAGGCCCTGCTCCGAGTGAACGGCCTTCGCAAGCCGCTTGACCGGAAGAACAAAGAGGTAAAGGCTGCAAAAGCCATGGCCGCCTCCAACTGTGATAAGACAATGTTTCAAATTGCCCAAAATGAAGTTCTGACCATTGATATTCTTTATTATCAGGCGCAGGCTACCGCCGCTATTCGGGCTCAGTTAGAGGCGGCCCAGAAGAGGAATGGCGAGCTGGAGGCGACCATCACCAATCTCAAGGCCGAGCTGAAACATACGAAGCCTTGGAGAAATCCTTGGCCAACGTAAAGGAACGCCTGGTGACCCAGGAGAAGAGTCTTACTAAGGAGCTCTCGGAAAAGGCCGAGCAAGAGAAGAAAGAGCTGGTCCGGGAGATGATGGAAGACTCTGCTCAAATCCAGCGCATGACTTGGGGCCGCCTCTTCCCCAATGCCGACTTTGCCTCATGGGAAAAAACGTACCGCCAGTGTTCTAACACATATAATCAGGAGATCCTGGCGGCTGCTGAGGAAGAGGCGTTGGAGGAGGCGTTGGAGGAGGAGGAGCCGGTAGTGGCGCTTGTGCCGCTTGGGGGTAATGCATCAAAAAAGGATGTAGCTGACCAGGCGGCAGCTACTAATATTGAAGATCTGCCCCCTTCTTAAGCTTTATGTATTCTTTCCACGGCCTGCGTGCCGTTTGTTTTGTATTTACCTGGCCAGGGGGCCGGGGCTCTGAATATTTTGCCGGTCTTTAATGACCGGCTTCTTTTTAATGAATTTTGTTTTGCTTCAAATTTGTCTAAGTATTGAATATTCTGATATCCAATTGTTCACTATACCGACTGTTTTACATGGCCGATAGTTGCAGACAGGTACGGATAGTTAGTCACGCCGCATATGCCCCTGGACGACTGGTTGTCTGTTCCAGGCTAGACGATCAGTCGGCCATTTATCCAATCGGTTTTCGAACTATTTTAAAGACTGGATCCTTTTTAGGCAGGCGGTCCTGTCATTTGTAAATTTAACCAAGTAGGAAAGTGGTCTGACCAAGTAAACATGATTGTTACCTAGTTGCCAAGGAACTAAGTAGTAGAGGTATCAAGCGGTGGGTACCGGTTGTTCCCCTTTATTCGCCAATGTTTGTTGGCTTTTAACTCATAAGTTGTTAACCTAGCAGGAGTAGTGGTTGAGAGTCCCTGTTTGCTAAAAACAGGCGGACGACTCATACCTTTTAGGCTTCATACTAAGTTTGAGGGAGGGACCATAAGCTAACATAGGAGTTACTTAGTCTCCGTCCCACTCTAGATTGAGTAGTAGAAGTACCAGGCGGCGGAGGCCGGCTGATCCCTTGATTCGCCAATGTTTGTTGGCTATTAACCCGAGTGGTTACCTAGTAGGAATAGGGGTTTGAGTGCCCCTGTTTGCCAAAAAACAGGCGGTCTACTCAAACCTTTTAGGTTCCATACCAAGTTTGAGGGAGTGACTATGAGTTAACGTTAGTGTTACTCAGTCTCCGTCACTCTTGCTTGAGAAGTAGAGGTACCAGGCGGCGGAGGCCGGCTAGACCCCTTGATACGCCAATGTTTGTTGGCTATTAACTCAAGAGGTACCCCCTGAATTTATCCCAAGTAATACAGGCGGTCATCTGACTCAGATGTCAACTGCTACCACTGGTTTGGTTAGTGATAGAGTTATCCTTGTCTCAAAAACGGCTACGTGGTTGCCCTTGGGGGCAGTCGTATAGGTGCCGTGTAATTAGTTTATAGAGCAATGTTCCACCCAAAAGGGAGCTGCACTCTGCGACGAATTTCATCCGGAGGGATGCCGCCGGACGGCTGCTATGATGTTGGGACAGGTCGTATTAGTTTTGAAGATTTGATCAGTTGGCTTGGCGCCTGGTCTGATCATTCGGCCTGTGGCCTTGGTTAGTTCTTGGTGAACGTAGGTGCTAAGTAAAAGGAGGGTAGCCGCCTGTTAGGCACAGGGTCGGCCAGGCCCTAATCTTTTTTAGCTAAGTATAAGGGGGGTGGCTGTGTGTTTGGAACCCGTCGGGCCTCTTCTATGGAGAGTAGCCGACTATATGTCCAGACGGCATGCCCTTATGGTGAGTAAAATACTCGATGGAGAGTAGCCGACTGTAAAGGTACAGACGGCATGCCCCTCTGAAGATAGAGTAAATACTCAATGGAGAGTAGTCGACTGTAAAGGTACAGACGGCATGCCCCTCTGAAGATAGAGTAAAATACTCAATGGAGAGTAACCGACTGTAAAGGTACAGGCGGCATGCCCCTCTTAAGTAGGAATAAAAACTATGGAGAGTAGCCGACTGTTTGTTAGTAGGCGTGCCCCTCTTAGTACAAAATTGAATATTAAGTGCAAACTTTTATTAAGTAGCTCTTGATTATTTACAGCATTCAAAAGAAATATTTCTTAAGATTATCTACATTCCAAGTTCGAGGCAACGGTTGTCCGTCTGGTATTTCCAGCCGGTAGGTACCGTCCCTGACCTCTTCATAGATTCGGTAGGGTCCTTCCCAGTTGGGAGTTAGTTTGCCAGACTCATTAGCCCTACCAACTGCTTCCATTTTTCTAAGTACAAAGTCCCCCACTTTGAGTGGACGCCCGTGTACTTTTTTGTTGTATGATCTAGTCATTCTCAGGCGGTGAATTTCATGGCGCAAGACAGCATTGCCCCTCCTTTCAGGAAGTGAGTCTAATGCCAGGCGCATGGCTTCCCAGTTTGCCTCTTCGTCATATAGCATTACTCGAAGAGTCGGCTCGTAGTGTTCTATTGGAAGAACAGCTTCCGCACCATAAGTTAGGAGGAATGGAGTTTCTCCAGTCGCCCCTTTTTCAGTCGTCCTAATGGCCCAGAGAACATGTGGTAATTCATCCGCCCATAGGCCGCCTGCTCGTTCAATCTTTTTCTTGAGACCGTCTGAGATGATTTTATTAAACGCTTCTACCTGGCCGTTTGCTTGTGGACGGCCGACAGATGCAAAGTAGTGTGCAATTCCTTGGTCACCCAACCAGCTTTTGAGAACAGGCGTCTCAAATTGGGGACCATTATTAAAGACCATAGACATGGGAACCCCGAACCGAGTGATGACATTTTTCCAAATGAATGAAATTACATCCTTCGTCTTGATTCCCTTTACAGCCTCCGCCTCTACCCATTTAGTGAAGTAGTCGACGGCAACAAGTATGTACCTCCTTCCGCCTGTAGCAGGCGTATATGGACCCAGAATGTCCATGCCCCACTTAGCAAACGGTAGTGGGCTATGAATGGTAGTGAGGTCAGTAGCCGGACGGTGAATTAGCTTGCCAAACCTTTGGCACTTGTCACATTTTTTCACCATCTCCATTGCATCTGCTTCTAAAGTAGGCCAAAAGTAGCCCTGCCGCCTTGCCCGTTGAGCAAGCGTCCTACCGCCTATATGAGAAGCACAGTAACCAGAGTGAAGATCGTCTAGTATCTCTCGTCCCTTCTCTGGAGTAACACACTTTAAGAAGGGTTGAAGGTACCCCCTTTTGTGAAGTTCTCCCTTTATTATTTCAAAACAGGTTGCTCGTTATTTCAGTGCTGCCGCCTGTTGATGATCATCCGGCAGAGTACCGTTTGTCAGATATGCCCTGATTGGATCCATCCAGGTTGAGCTTCTGTCTAGGATTCCAATAGGGTCTTCCTCGATGCTTCTCTTCTCCATTACTTCCCAAAAAACAGTTCGAGGAGTATTAGAGGAGGCGAATGATGCTAATTTTGACAGTGCATCCGCCTGGTTGTTTTCTGATCTCGGCACTTGGATCAGATGGAAATCCTCAAGGGAGCCGACTGCTTGTCGGACCGCCTGTAAATACTTGATCATGGCCGGATGGGTTGCTTCGTATTCGCCATTGTACTGACTCACTATCAATTGTGAATCGGAACAGGCGTCTATTTTTCTTGCCCCTGCCGCCTTGCACATGCGGATTCCGGCTAGTAAAGCTTCATATTCTGCCTCATTGTTTGAGGCCTGAAAACTGAAGCGTAGAGCATACTCGTACCTTTCGCCCTCCGGCGACTGACATATGACACCTGCTCCACAACCATTTGAAGTAGAGCTTCCGTCCACATATACCTTCCGGACTTGGTCTGGAACTTGAGAGTCAGGGGGACGAGTCATCTCAACAATAAAGTCAGCAAAGGCTTGCCCCTTCACTGCTTTTCTAGGCTCGAAAGTAACTTCGAGGCTCTGAATTTCTATGGCCCATTTGATCATTCGGCCTGACGACTCCATGATGGTCAGTGGCCGCTTGATAGGTTGGTCTGTATACACGACGACTGCATGTGCCAAAAAGTAGGGCTTCAATTTTTTAACAGCCATGAAGAGTGCAAGACCAAATTTCTCCACTAAGGGATACCTCAACTCGGCATTTTTCAGTACGTGACTGACAAAGTAGACCGGGAGCTGACAGCCGTCTCTTTCAGCAAAGAGAACAACACTTAACGCATGATCAGAGACGGCCAGGTACATGTAGAGTACTTCTTTAGGCAAAGGGCTGACCAGCCTCGGCAAGGAATGCAAGTGAACTTTCAATTTCTGGAAGGCCGCCTCAGCATCCGACCCCCATTCAAACCTTGCCTTTTTCTTAATTGCCTGGAAAAAGTATAGGCATTTGTCGCCTGATCGGCTTAGAAATCTTCCCAAGGCCGCCAGACAACCTGTTAACTTCTGAACCTCTCGGATGGTACGAGGCGACTGCATGTCAATGACCGCCTGCACCTTCTCAGGGTTCGCCTCTATTCCTCTCTGATTGATAAGGAATCCGAGAAATTTCCCAGACTCAACTCCAAAGACACATTTCTTGGGATTGAGCATGACATGGTGCCGCCTGAGTGTGGCGAAAGTTACTCGGAGGTCCGACAGATGATCTTTCTGAAGATTAGTCTTGACAATCATATCATCAATGTATGCCTCGACGTTTCTCCCAATCTGATCAAAGAACACAGTGTTTATCATTCGCTGGAAGGTAGCCGGGGCATTCTTAAGACCAAACGGCATGACCGTGTAACAGTATAACCCCTGATCAGTGACGAAGGCCGTCTTCTCCTGATCTTTCTTCCATAAAGGAATTTGATGGAAACCAGAGTAGGCGTCCATAAAGCTCATCAAAGCATGGCCGGCTGTTGAGTCGACCAGGTTATCAATTTTAGGCAGAGGGTAACTGTCTTTGGGGCACACCTTGTTTAAATCTGTGTAGTCTACACACATTCGCCAGGTGCCATTCGGCTTTTTAACAAGCACCACATTTGCAACCCAGTCTGGGAAGTAACATTGCCAAATGAACCCTGCATCAAGTAATTTTTTAACTTCGGCGGCTGCCGCCTGACTTCTTTCTTCGCCATGGTTCCGCTTCTTCTGCCGTACCGGCTTCTTTTTCGGATCCACGGCTAGTTTATGTACCGCCAGATCAGGACTAATGCCTGGCATTTCATGGACTTCGAATGCAAAGATGTCCTTGTATTCTTTCAATAGTTTGTGAAAGTCGTCACCAAGGTCTCTCAGAGCAGTCGTCCCAACTTTGACTGTTCGCTCAGGACGTGAGTCGTCTAAGATCAAGTCCGTATGCTCACCAGCCGGCTGAGGGCGGAATTCATCCGACCGCTCCTCTGCCAATGATTGCTATTTTTTGTCTTTTCTTGCGGCCCCTGTCTGGGATGCCTTTCTCTTCTTGCCGCCTGCTCTTTGAACAGGCGCACTCTCCTTGACTTTGTCAAGGTCTGTTTTTCCACCAGTCGACCCAGTGGCCATAACAGTGGGCTTGACATCCGAGAGATAACACTCTCGGGCCATCCTCTGATCTCCCCTTAGGGACCCGACTGTTCCATTATCCCTCTCAAACTTGAGCAACATAAGAGATGGGATTATAACAGCCTTGGAATTATTCAAGGTTGGTCGTCCCAGAATCATGTTGTAGGCCGAGAGTTCTTCTACTACCAGGAACCGGACTACCATGTGTCGTCCTTCCCCTTTTTTGCCCAGACGGATGGGTAAATCCACTCGTCCCACTGGGTGGACGACTCCTCCTCCAAACCCTACTAAAGGGTGGGAGGCCGGATGTATGCAATCAGTCTGATATTTTAGTTTCGACAGACATTTGCTACTGATGAGATCTGAGGAGCTTCCGGTATCTATGAGGATTCGGCAACTCTCTGGTTGGCCACTTTACATTCAATAACGATAGGGTCGTCATGCGGCCCTCTTACCCCTCCTAGATCTTCTTCAGTGATGACAATCTCGGGAAATGAATATTTGGACGGCCGTTCTTGGTGAACGGAATTTACATCTAACCGCCTGGTATTGTCTTTGTTGCCCCTAATAGTGGGGCCGCCTCCTGAGAAGCCGCCTGCAATGGTGTAGACGACTGCATCATCTGTATCGGAGCTGTCGGCCTGTTGATTCTTTTTGGCCGACTGCTTTTTTGAGGAAGTGTTCCCCGTAGATTTCTTGACATAAGTGTAAAGATCACCTTGCTCAGCCAGGCGGTCCAGATACCGCATGAGACTGATGCAGTCATTGGTGTGATGACCAACATCATCATGATAAGCACATAATTTTTCTTGGTTCCGGTTGTTTGCAGAACCCTTCATGGGGACCGGCTTCTCAATTGAGATCCGTCCCTTGATTTCTTTTAGGATAAACTGGTTATCCTTATTAAACGCATACTTTGGGGAGTATAGTATGAATTCTTTTTTCTTTTTCTGGGCCGGCTGTTTAGAGGAATCAGCCGCCCAGACCTCTTCTCTTTTCTCGTCTTTGTTAGACGACTGCTTCTGTCGTCCTTCTCTTTTGTCGGACCTTTTCCCGTCCGACTGTTTTATCGTACAAAGATCAGTCGCCTGTATATAGGCTTCCGCTTCAATCAAGGCCTCTTGAAGAGTCGCCACCCTCTTTCGGACCAAGTCAAATTTGAAGGTCGACCCGTCCTTGAGACCTCTGAAAAAGTCAGTATAGGCTACCTCATCCGGTAACCCTTGAATTTGTATTCTCATCAGGTTAAAACGCCTTATGTAAGAACGAAGCCCCTCCTTCTCGCCCTGCTGAATTGTTCCTAAATCAAGGGTCGTCTTCTTTGCAGGGATGTTCATGGCGAAGTTGGAGGTGAATAAGTAAGAAAGCGTCCTGAAGCTATTTACACAACCAGTCGGCAGGTTGCCGAACCATTGTTGTGCAATTCCTTTGAGAGTCGCTGGGAAACACTTGCACCAAGTGGGATCATCCAACCCTTGAAGGTACATCAGGTTGGTAAATGCCATCAGATGGTCTTCTGAGTTAGTAGTGTCGTCATAGGCGCCTACTAATACATTTTTCACTTTGGTCGGCTGAGCGGCTTCAGTAATTTCCTTGGAGAAAGCCGACGGCTGTTCACCAAGTCTAAGCAACCGTAGCTGCCAGTCCATAGGTTGGACGTTTTTTGCTGCATGTCCACCAAACGGAGGTGGCTGCAAAAAATACTGTTGTTGCGGCACAAACGGTAATTTTGGTACCGCCTGGTCGCTATGAAAGCCAGACTGACGGGAGGTGCCGCCTGACTGACTCTCATGATACGACCGCGTATGCCTCATTGAGGTATTTCGCAGACTGTCTTGGAAGTTTGAAGTAGAGGCCGACTCTGACAATCGGTCACTCTTCTTCTGCTCTAGCAGTAGCCGAGCGTCTGTGTATGATTTCCTCGACCCGTCCGCCTGAATATGACGAACAGGTTTCCTATTTCCTGGAGTAGGAAAACGGTATTTTGTGAAATCAAGGGTAGTCGGCTCCCGCTTCCTAGATTTAGGATGAGGAGTCGCCTCTCGCCCTTGAACTGGCTTCCTCTTCAGTGAAGTGGAAGGTTTCTTAGCCGACTGCTCCTTGTCCAGAGCAGGCGGCTTCTTGTTGATCAACTCTTGGATTTCTCCCTTGAAGTCCCTCATGAAGGTCATGAGTTCGTTCCTTGTGATGGGAGCAGAACCATCAGTCGGCTGCTGCCGAACAGGCGGTGCGCCTGCTGGTCACTTCCAGTTTGAAGATGTTCCCGTTCCCTCCTTTCGGTATGACGGGTACGTCGGGCCCTTAGGGTCCCGTCAGAAGCTGTGTGAGCTTCAACTTCAAATTCACTCTCAGTATCGTGGTCCGACTGAACTTGAGGGTCGTCTAGGGGACGCCTCTCTTCAGGAGTTGGTACAGACTTGGATGCCATCTCAGAAGTACTCTCCCCACAGACGGCGCCAGATGTTTCGGGGTTTTCTGATGTCCTGCGGGAGAGTTACAATTCCGAGACTGGAACCGGACGCCTGTACCTGCAAAACAACGGAGACTCCTGGTGGTGGGAGCTCCGCCTCCAACGGTCAAGTTAGTACTTGATTAAGGAGTAATTAATGCGGAAATTAAAGTGATTGGGTCTCTCTAGGTGAGAGTGTTTAATGTGAGCTTTTAGCGTAATCTGCTTTGTTAGCGTGATCAGCCTATTATCTCTGTAATTAATGTAATCTCTGTAATCAATGTCCTCTCCCTTAATGAGGATTAAGGGAGGTATTTATAACCTTGGGAAACGTGCTAATCCTAGGTTTAGGTTAACCTAGGGCTGATTGGGCTTCCCTCGGAAGTTGGGCCTGGGTGGCCGGTTTCTCCATTTGGCATGGAGTATGCCACGTGTCATGACATAATAGGTCCAAGGTGGACGAATAAGCGCGTGCCACGTGGCAAGCCCTGACAGTTCCAACTGGGGGACACTTGGCAGGACCTGATTGGCCCACGTGGCGCATTCCGATTGGTGGGAGCAAAATCCCCTAATCAGCTCTATTTATGGAAAAAAAATAATATAGAAAATGATTTTCATTGTGCGAGTAATGCATTGTAAAAATACTTTTACCTAAGGTATGATCTTTTTTCCCTTTCACTTCAACTTACAGTCAAATATTGCAGCTGTGTTATTAGGTCAAAATCGGATTTTGATTTTTAATTTGTTCAAATATGGGTTTAATTCAAATATAAACTTATCGATTGCAAGCCAGGTGTTGTGGATCAAATTCAAATAAATTCATGGGTTAATTTCGATGGAGATAAATTAAAAACAAATCAATTCGGATTAGGCTGGCCCTATTTTGCGCATCTTAAAAAACACAAATATTTAAAAAAGCGGGTTTACACTATTTTATTGGGTGGCAAGAAAGAAGAGGAAGAATTTCATTCCCTAAATAATTTCACACGTGACTTTTCCCCAAAATTACTTCAATCTCCTCATTCTCTTTTATGAACTTTGCTCTAATCAAGGCCATTGCTGAAAGCTTTCTCTCTCTTCAATTTGCTTTTATTTCTCTCTTCAATGCAAATGATGCCATTGCAAGATCCAAACACCTGAACTCCCTGAATTGAGAGTGGGAGTTGGACCTCTAAGAAAGAGATCTTGTCATGGTCGAATTCTGCAGAATAAAGAGATTGATAACAGAAGAGGAGATGACGATCGAAGTTGGAAATTAAGGGTTGATTGAGATGAAGTTGGATGAAATTGGGTGTTTTAATTAAGGAATTCTAGAATTTATAGACGCATTTGAAGTGTACAACTGATTTAATAGGTAATTGTGAGTGAATCTCTATGATTATCTCAGTCGGAAGTGTCGCCATTGTTGCCGCTCAAGTTCCAGAAGTACAGACACGCAGTGTTGGAGGCTGCCTAATGGGCGGTGCTCGAACAAGTTTGAATGGGCTTGTTTGAAAATGGCGGTGGTTCAATATTTGTGGGTGAGTTGGGTTTGTTCGTAAAAATGGAGGTTCTAATTTTGCTGGGTTTCTTCGATTTTGATTTTGATACTTTTTTTTTTTTTTTTAAGAATTTTGATTTTGATACTCTGTTTTGCATTTGTAGCTTAATTACTTTTGTAAAAAAAAAAGGGTCACTTTTGTGATAAAAAGGGTCACTTTTGTAAAATAATGATCATTTTTGTGAAAAAAGAAGTTATTTTTGTGAAAAAAAGGGTCACTTTTGTAGAAAAAAAAGGTCACTTTTGTAAAATAATGATCAGTTTTGTGAAAAAAGAAGTTATTTTTGTGAAAAAAGGGTCACTTTTGCAGAAAAAAAAAGGTCACTTTTGTGAAAAAAAGGGTCACTTTTGTAAACATATGAGTCACTTTGTAAAAAATAAAGGGTCACTTTTGTAAGAAAAAAGGGTCACTTTTCGCAAAATGTTCGATGTACAATAAAATTATTGTAAATCGGGGGCATGCAAAAGGAATTGCTTAAAAAATACTGCCACATTTGAAAAATACTCCGTATCACACTTAAAAAAAATATGGAAGGACTTGAGAGAGTAGTCCAATGATAATGACCAACAAGTATTGAGAGCAAGATTTGGGCCTTAAGGCACTATCTATTACTTTTAGCAAATCAACTCTAAAGCCCAAATCACAAAAAAAAAAAAAAAAAAAAAAAAAAAAAAAACCTTTTATAAACCAAAACTCAGAATTAGAGTTTCGTTCCCCGTAAAAAAAAAAAAAAATTAGGGTTTTGTTCGTTCACCATTCTTTCAGTCGTCTTCTTCATCGCATCTTCACCACAGTCGGCGCGAATCTCCAAAGCTTGCAATCATGGGGTTAGTCTTTGTCTCTTTCTCTCTCCTCTCTAAACTGGCGGTGTTGTAGCACTTTAATTCATTTTCTTGCTTTACTGTCCTTAAAATTAAATTTCTCAATTTTGTTCGGCTGTTAATTTGGGGTTTCATATTTTCCATATTCATTTCAAAATTGGTTTTTTGCTATTGTATGGAAAATCTAAGAAACTTTTAATGATGCTAATATTAAAAAATTATCGGGGTTTTATTTTTTTCAAATTTGTTGTATGCAAGTACGTAGGAAGATTATTGTGTTAGATTGAAGGATTAGATTATGTAGTAATTGAAATTAGGTAAAGATAGATTTGGAGGTTATTTGATCGATTGCCCGAATTTTGACAAGAAATTTGAATGGAAATGTAATGTGAAATGGATTATATCTTTGGTTGCTGCGATATGATTGGCAGTGGAGATTGCAAACATTTATCGGACTGGCGGTGTATCGATATTATCATGCAAGTGTGATTGGACTAAAATACTGTTATGTACGGAGTATTTGTGTATTGAAATTGGAGCTTTGGTTGAGGGATTCATTAAATTTGATAGGCGTGAGATTTATGGAAGTAAAAGTAGTGTGTTTGTTTAAAACGGAGCTGTTATTGAGTGGATCATCAAATTTGATAGGTGTATGATATGTAGAAATCAGGGTAATGGTTGTTCTTTGGGTTAAATTGAAGTAATGCTTGGAGTGTATAATTGTGTTACTTTTTTCTTCTTGTCTTTCTTTTTAACATCTGTGAAATTGTTTCTGTGCAGTAAGACACATGGAATGGGAGCTGCGCGCAAGCTGAAGTCCCACCGCAGAAGGCAAAGGTGGGCTGACAAGTCATACAAGAAGTCACATCTTGGAAATGAATGGAAGAAGCCATTCGCCGGATCTTCTCATGCTAAGGGCATTGTTTTGGAAAAGATGTAGGATTATGTCAGCTCCCTGCTTACTACTGTTAATTGTATATGTTTTTTTTTTTTTTTTTGTATGAGAACTTATCCAAAGAGGTTTTGATGCAGTGGTATTGAAGCTAAACAACCCAACTCTGCTATCAGAAAGTGTGCTCGTGTGCAGTTGATTAAGAATGGAAAGAAGATCGCTGCTTTCGTTCCCAATGATGGTTGTTTGAACTTCATTGAGGAAAATGTAAGTCCTTTTTATAAGTGTCTGGAAGCATATGCACTTACTGATTCACAAACTGCTTCTTATTGAATTTGCTGTTACTTTATGCCTTTTGACACTAACTTCGTGGTAACTGCTAGTTATTTTTTACTATGAGTTCATAGTGAGTTGTAGTGTGAGAGAATGATAATATGAGGTACTCTGTATCTTCAACTGATTGTTGATCATTGAATTGTCTGTAGAAGCATGTGTACCATTGAGTTTAAATATACTTTTGATATGCTTTAGTAAACTTTCTTCTCTAAACATCGGTCTGAATGTCCAACTATACCCCTAATTTGACCAGAATCTTTCCTTTCCATTGAATGTCTGTATTCCTTTAATCTATTATATCTTCCTCTCACTAACTGTATGCTCGTCTCTCCATTTTTCGTCGCTTTTAATTATCTATCTCATTTGTTGTCTTCCTCATATCTACCATGTGCTAGTCACTGCTAGTAGCCAAGTACCTGCAACACCTTTTAATGGTGATTACACTAACTCTATCAGAAACCCCACTTGATGCTTCTATCATGGTTGACAGAAATGTCTTTCTAATCTATTCCTTTTTTTGCTCGTTTTTGCTTTCTGCAACTGCTTTTATATTAAGGGTGGAGGGTAGGTGGAAAAACTATATTGGTGGCACTGTTGGTTGTGTGGCTGATTCGTATGCTGGAAACAGAACAAAGATACGGTTGTGTGATGTAGGGATAAATGGTTTTAAATCCGAATTCTATTATTGGGGTCTTTGGGAACCAGTGTCTTAAATAACAAAAATTCTCAACAACTCCAGTCACTTGTTAACAATTATTAGTTTTAGAAATGATGTCATTTGTTTTCTGTTGAGTATTATTTGGAAAAAGACTGGCATCTGATTACTGAAGACTTGACATTAGTAACAATGCTTTTCCTATATTATGAACTCTTGGGCCTAGTTTTTTAAGAAACATATAAAAACATGAGTGTACTCTTTCTTTGCTGGTTTATCTGATGCTTCTGCCAGAACTCTTCCTGCACTCACTCGTGTGCAGTATACATGGTGCAGTTATATTTTATGATTTAATATTAACTGTACAAATATTGCGTCGGAGATTATATAGCTTGAGAAAATAAGATCAGTTGGTTTTTTATCCTTGAGCAAATCATCTGAAAAAAGCTGCTCTAAGAAATTGCTACTTCATACTACTTATCAAAGAACGATGATTTGTTCCCTTTATATGAAAGAAATTTACCTGATTGGTAGAAGAATTCAAGTTTTGTTATATTTATGTAGTTTAAAAGTGTTGGGTATAGCTTCATGCTGGAAATTTGGGTCATGCTTAAGGTTTTGGAATACTTATTTGGGTCACCAGATTGTATGGTATTTGATATTGTGTACAACACTATCTCTGTGGATGCTCTGTTATTCCTTCCATTCTTAAGGAGTTGTGGTCTTGTGCAGGATGAGGTGTTGATTGCTGGATTTGGTCGTAAAGGACATGCTGTGGGAGATATTCCTGGAGTCCGTTTTAAGGTTGTCAAGGTTGCTGGTGTCTCTCTTCTAGCCCTCTTCAAAGAAAAGAAAGAAAAACCCAGGTCTTAGGTTAAGGTTGTTAATTAGTCGTCAATTTTGCATACTCAGATGAAACTTGTACCCTCTTAAATGGAAACTGAACGTCTTTAAAAATGGATATCCTCCCTACTTTGTTTTTGTGCTCTATTTGTGTCGATTCAAGATGATTTCTATATTCTTAGTTATTGCTTATATTTCCAGTTGGTTTATCTACTTCTCTTTCCCATGTCATGTAAGGTATATTGCCGGAATTCATGTCTACAAGATCACATTTTTTGAACTTGCTTATTAATCGGGGTCTTTGGATATGCCGAAATTTGCTTTAAAATACGAGGATTAACCATTCATTCATTCTCAAAGATTTGTCAATCATCTAGATTAACTGAGTCTGAGAGTGGCGAAGTAGCCTAATAGAATTGTGGGCTGTGACTTGCCCCAATTGGATTGTCATATGGACACAGTTATTGGGCCTGTCTCTCAATATTACAATAGATGAATAGATCTGTTCAATCAACATGTGCTTAAAATTTAAGTCAAATATACAAGTACAAGATAAATCGTAATTTCGTTGTTTTTTTAGTTTGATTGTGCAATTTTGTCTTCCATGAATTTAACGGACCCTTAACAATGCTAATTATCTACAAATAAAAATTGTAAAAATTGATATTTTGAACAATACAACGTAGAAAATTCATTATGTCAATGCTTTCCTTAATATACCATAGACTATAGAGGTGATCAACAATGTTCCAGCCCGCTAGCCTGGCCCGATTTGGCCCGAAAATAGGGTGAGTTTGGACAAGCTAAAAACCGATTTTTTTAGTTAAAAGCCCGAACTCAGCCCGAATAAGCCCGTTTTGGCCCAACAAGCTCGCCACTTTTGGGCGGGTTTGGACATGACATTTGATATTAAGGCCCGGACCGACCCGAATTTATGATCACCTCTAATATTATACCATTATAAAATATTGTCAATAGCCGATTATGATCGACATGAAATTCGTATATACTAATATACTGTCATAAGTCAATTTGTCATAATGTACAGACCAAAAAAAAAAAAAAAATTGGAGTATTACATCTTTACATTAACGGAAAAAAAATTAATACTCATACATTTTTTAAAAAAATGAAAGTATATATTACATATTTTAGCCAGATTAGCTTCAATCAACCAATCTTCAAAAGGTGAAATGTTGTAAAATTTGATCACCAAATGTACTGTTAACTCTTTATAAACTAGCTATATATTTGTTGATTTGTTCATATTACAATTTAGAGGTGTTGCCGTGTCGGGCCACCGCGGGCCGTGCCTGGCCGTGCCGTGCTGACCAAGAAGCGGGTCGTGTCGTGTCGAGCCACGTTCTGACACATCCCAGCCCACGGCACGACCCACATGCCTGCCGTGCCGGGCCGTCACTTTATTTTTTTTTTTTAATTTAAAGAATTGATATATATATATATAGTCGTGCCTGCGGGGCGTGCTTGTGGGCGGTACGCGGGCCATAACGTCGCGCCGTGCCATGCCTGTGCCAATTTCCAGAAAACTTGTTCACGGCCCACGCGAGGGCCACCGTGGTCATATATGTAATGATTTGATCAGAAGTTTCTAAACTATAATCCAGTCAGCATGAAATGTTTACAAAAATTACAAGGTTCCTAAACTTTGGTCCAGTCAGCCATTCTAGTCCCTAAACTTTGATGATGAGTCACTTTATTAGCCACCAAAAGTGGTGGTTAAGGGACTAAATTCAGCCACTTAAAAATTTAAGGACCAAATCCTAACTTTTGACAAAGTTTAAGGATGGTATATTATGTCAAATGTTTCTTGGCCTGGAATTCCAAATATTCCAATTTATTCCAAATATTTTATGATTCCTATGATTTCTTGGGATAAAAATGTTGCAAATGTGGAGTGTGGGGAACAAATTATGATGGTAAAGGCCACATCAATTTGGCAAAATTGATGATCTAAAGATGTGGCATCCACCATTTTTATATCCACTATCACACTCCACACTCCACTGGCACACGCACTCATTGTCAATTTCATTTGCACCATTTCCCTCATTTTTAAAGTTAATGAGGTTTTTTTTTTTTTTTTTTTTTTTTTTTTTTTTTTCTGATGAATAATAATGGGTTCTATTGTTTGAAGAAATTTAGCAAGTGATTAATTATAATTTTCATGATTATACAATTGTCAATTTGTCATTAAAAATCTTCTTGGTGCAACTTTCAAATAAAATCGTATACAATGTATAATGTTTAACGAATTTACTTAATCTTACAATATTCAAAACTTACCTCATCATAAAACTAATTTTACTTATTGTTTATGATAAAATTGCTCTTATTATAATAAATTTACACCTTGAGTTCACTTTTAATGCAAACAAACTATTAAAACATTGAAGTACACAATAGAAACTATTCATCCATTATAAATTTGTCCTAAAATATCAAAAGTTAACCTAATATAAATAAAATATAAATATGTTATTTTATCTTGTTAAAGCTACCCTCTTTAATTTAAATGAGTAAAAGTCAAATCTCAATGAGTGAAAAGTAAATATATCAACCTTATACTAGTAAAACTTATCTCGTTGTTTATATATACTTTAAAATCATATTAGTTTTAAAGTTACACATAAAGGTTATGCGTTATTCAAAATTAATTAAAAGTAACCGAAAACTGTTTGATGTACACTAATATTGGGTATGTATATAATCATATAAACTTTACGTAACTTATCCTTTAAAAATCATCTTTTAAATTACATAAACATCTTTTTCTTGGAGCTTGCAAATGAAAATTCTCACATGAAATCATATAAACCTTTATGTAACTTATCCTTTAGAAATCATCTTTTAAATTAAATGAACATTGCATCTTTCCATTGATTGTTTGGTTCAACATGGGAAATAAATTCCCACATGAAATCATATACCAAGGGAAGTTTTTTTCCTTGTTAAATGCATAAAAATTGTGCAAAAGTATTTTGGTTGACATCATGAGATTAGTATATCCTAGGAAAATAACTTCCTATTCATTTAAAGACGGATCCAGAAACTTATATAAGGCGGACCATATATACTATAAAGTAATATATAAGAATTATTTGATTTTGAAAGAAAGAAAGAAAGAAAGAAACACAAATAAAATTACAAGTTGTGGGATTTGAACCCTTAATTAAGGCATTAGGATAGGTAGAGCTGTTAAAAGCTGACTTAACCCGAAATACCGACCCGAATCCGATTATTATCCAATCCGTCTAAACCCGAAAATATAATGACCCGAACCTGATATGACTCGACCTGAAATCAACCCTAGACCCGAGTTAACCCGAGTATTTGAGACCCGAAACCGAACATGAACCGACCTAGAGATGACCTGACCCGAATATAACCCGTAAAATATTGACTTGAACCGAACTCGACCTGAACCGAAATTGACCCAAACCCATTTTAACCCGTCAAAACCCGAATTTAACCCGACCTATTACTAACCTGACCTGAATTCAACCCGACCTATTCCTAACCCGACCCAAATATAATCCGACCTATTACTAACCCGAACCGAATTTAACCCGACCTATTACTAACCCGACCCGAAATTCAACCCGATATGTCACTAACCCGACCCGAAATCAACCCGACTTGTTATTGATCCGACCCAAATTCAACCCGACTTGTATTGACCTGACCTGAAATCAACTCGACTTTTTATTTTATACATCTTTATTATTGTAGATCAGATACTGAATAAAGATATATGCTATATAAATTTGAAGCTACTCGTCATGTCGAAACTTCATAAGGCTAGCAATCTAGGATTACGTCATAAAGTATTACAATTTTCTCCAAATAACTATAATCTAGGATTACGTCATATCTTTTTTTTTCCTAATTTCTATGAGTTATTTTCCTATATAAGCTTATTCAAATATTTTCAATAAATTAAAATTCTCAATTATCAAATGTACTACAATTTATATGTCTCAAAAAAACCTATAAAAATTTAGGAATACCACTACTTTTTGGATGCATGTACATTCTTTATTTAAAGTTATTAATTACGATTTACGAACACTACTACTTTTTAGGTGCAAGTTCATTCTATGTTTTAATTAAGCAATTATGGTTTACGAATACTACTACTTTATAGATGCATGTGCATTAATATAGTCAATTACGATTTATAAATAATATTTGACCTTAGGCTTGTTTGTTTTATCTTATATTTTATAAAAAAAAAATTTCAAATCAAAAAGTTAAAAAAATAATAATAATTTCGGATAATGATTGAATTGAACGTGATAATGATTGAATACGAGCATGAGTATATGACGATGACCCGATGATAATCTGACCCAAATAATTTACCTGTACCCGATCATGACTTGACTTGTTTAGACTCGAGAAAGTGGTGACCCGAACTAGAGTTGTTAAAAGGCTTTTATTGGTCTTTTATTTTTCTAATTTTATTATTCATTTGCCTATTTAATCTTATTTAAATGTTTTGAATAATGTCCTTTAAATGTTTAAAAAAAATGCCATTAAAATAAAACGTGAACTCAGATATGAACTTATAAAAAATAAACAAGTTTAGATAATTTCAAATAAAATAAGTTTACAAAAAATTTATTGTATTTTAACTTATCTAAACTAAACCTATTGCATGGATGTGTCTTCAATTCAAATTTAAAATTATCAAACTCAAATCAAGTTTTACATTTTCACTAGTTTTGGATCAATTTTGATCTTAAATTCTTGGTGGAGAATTGATGTAACCATTTCCAATAATGAAAATTATACTACAAACAATCTTATTAACTCATGGTGATCCAACTTTAAGGGTCCTTACTACAATCCCTAAATAATTAACATGAAGATGTTGTACAGGGAGGAGTGAGTGTTTTCAATGGCGGGGGAATATTTTATTTTTTATTTTTAATAACTACGCTTAACAAAACAAAATACATGTTATTATTAACCGATTAAAAATCTTTTAGGGACAATTATAAGAAGGATACATTAATTAATAGTTAAAGGTTGTAAAAAAAAAAAAAAAAGACCAACCATAATTACTAACTATTGACGCCAATTTCTTTTGGAGAGTCACTTTTTGACAGTTCTACTAGATCTATCTACCTCGTCAATACGAGTAATGAAAGTAATGACCAACGAGGCAAAAGAGTAATGACTTGTGAGAGATTGAGAGCTTGGTCCCAAAAAAAAAACAAGTAATGAGAGCAAGATTTGGGCCTTCGGGCATTATTTGTTACTGCTTCAAGCTCATAGAAATCAACTCCAAAGCCCAAATCACAAGAAAAAAAAATTAATAATTTTTTTTAAATATACTATAAATACCAAAACTAAGAATTAGGGTTTTGTCTGCGGCCTGCGCTCACCATTCTCGGTTCAGTCGTCTTCTTCCTTGCCTCATCTCTCCACACTCGGCAAATCTCCAAAGCTCGCAATCATGGGGTTAGTCTCTATTTTCTCTCTCCTCTCCAAAATGTTGTTGCTCGTTTTCTTGCTTTATCGTCCTTCAAATTTCTCTTTGTTCAGCTGTTGATTTGGAGATTTATAATTTATGTAATAGTTTCAAAAATGGTTGGTTTTTACATGGTATTGTTTGGAAAATTTAAGAACTTTCAATCATTCTCGTATTAAAAATTATTGGGATCTTAATTTTTTCAAATTTGGTTAAATTTTTTATCATTTTGGATTTGAAGTATTAGTGTATGTAGTAATTGAAATAAGGTGAAAATTGATTGGAGATTATTTGGTTAATAACATGAGTTTGACAAGAAATTTGAATGGAAATGTAATGTGAAATGGATTATGTCTGGTTGCTGCGATGAGATTGACAGTGGAGATTGCAATAGTTTTTCGCACCGGCGTATCGATATTGTTATGTAATTGTGGTTGAACTAAAATATTGTTGTCTTATTGATTTAAAATACTCCTATTGATGTAACGATGTAGTAATACATTCTTCTTCAATTAAGTTTTGCTACGTATGTATGTTAAAAGACCACATAAGCAGTTAAGCACCTATAATTTGTTCAACCTTTTTTTTTTTTTTTAATATTATTTTTTCTTATACTCCAATTTATGTGTTACTTACTCTGAGAGAGTTGGAAAATGTTGGAAAATGTTAATTGAAATAGACAAATGGATAGGATGACCTATTTATAGGCATCCTCACAACTATCCCTAAGGTTCTAAAGAATTTCTAACCTCCTCAAATGGAGGATTCTAGACTACAAGTCTCCACTACTCTCTAGAACGTTCCCAACTCCAAAGGAACATATATACAAGGAGGTTCCACACTCTTCCTAAGTCTAGAATGCCCAAGACCACCCTAGAACATTCTAGAACGTACACTACTTATGTACATACATACACTAGACGAAAAAGGTTAAAAGGCACCGGTTCAAACCCCCCCTTTGGCACCGTTTTGAACCGTTTGGGATTTGAGGGATGCCAAATCCATGAAAATTTAGCACCGGTTAACCGGTGCCAATTACCCATGGCGCGCTTTTTTTTTTTTTTAATTTCAGTACAATAGGCACCGGTTTTGGCTTATAACCGGTGCCAAAAGTCCCCCAATAGGCACCGGTTTTTACTTAGAACTAGTGCCAAAAGTCCCCAAAAAAATTAAAAAAAAAACTTTTAGCACCGGTTCTTTTTAAAACGATATCAAAAATGCCCATTTTTTTTTTCAATTAAATTGTACCAAATACTTATATATAATCATAATATACATAAAACACATATATTTTCTTCAATAACTTGTAATATTACACATATACATAATAGGACTATATATTGTGTACATTGGAAATCGAGTAGGAAGCCCGTATTCCAGAGCTCTAAGAAAAGTCTCGTCTACAGTAGTAGCTTCCTTGCGTTCCTGATCCTGTGAACACGAAGCAATTTCATCACAATACAAGAACAAGTAACTCTGGTTTACTAGTAAGACAGAGCGCATGCAAGAGATAATAGTGCCTTAATTAAAATCCAATGACCAGCAAGGCAAACACTACAGAAGTCAGGGCTTGCAGTTCAAGGAATTCTAGGTAGATGTGATAGAAATGGGGAAATATAAAAGCTTTAGCACAGAGCCAAATTGGTATCTAGATAGCTAGGCTGTCTGATTTTATAGCAAAATTTTGTTACCTGAAATCATACTTCACACTGTTCACCGCATATGCAATCAACTTATTGTTAGGACTTACCTGGAGAAATAGGAATGAGGTCAGAAACCAAAACTAATAGTGGTGAGGAGTAAGAAGAAGCAAGCTTACCTTAAAAGCATCAATGCAGTAGTATGCATACTTGTTAGCCTTAACATTCTCATCCAATAGAACATGTTCAGGAGGCATCCACAAGAACTACAACTACAAGTACCATAAGAGAAAATAGAAACAGACGTTAACAGCACAAATTCAGCATGGCAATTACATGTCACTCTTTTTACTGTATATACATTTTTTTTTAATATAAATGGTCGTATTCGATTTTGATCAGAAGTTACAATTGTAAATTTTCTAATGAATAAGTTATTTGTGCGCGTGTTACTAATGGAGTTTCCATTGAGTATGTAATGTACTCAAAACTTTAAGTTTGAAATTTTTTGCTGTATTGGTATTGTCCTTATTGAGCAATTGATGAACATATATTAACAGAACAATGGTCAATTTCAAGGTTTATAGGATATGCACTATGTGCTGCAGATGAGGCCCTTAAAGATGCAAATTGGATTCCGACGAAGCAGGATGAGAAAGAAAGAACTGTAAGGATTCTTTTGCTCTTCAGGTGGCAAAAATAAATGCTTTTGTAGTCTTAGTCAAGAACTTGGGCTATATTGTTTGCTAGTGAGAAGGCAACAGGGAGTATCCATTGGTGGTGGTATTGGTAGCATGAGTGATATTGTTGATGCTGCTCCGCTGATTTGTGAAAAGGTAGATATTTGGTTCTTTGCAAAAGATACTATATTTCATCGTTTTTTTTCTTCATCAACAAAAAAATGTTCCAAGTGATCTATAGAAATACAAGTAGGATAATTTTTCCTGCCAGAGGTAGTGGGCCAAAGGCAAAAAGTTGATCAGTATTTTAGAACCAAAATATAATTTCTATCTACTCTAATACCTTTGATACTTCTTCCTAAGCAGGGCAAATTCAGCATGGTAAAAGTAGCATCTTGACATCTTGGGTGAAGTAATTGTTGACCCTTCACTCTAAAGAACAAACTTATTGCACAAATGGAAGATGAACTTGCTGCCACCATAGCTTAAAGGATATTTTACTCTTAAATTTCCAGCTATATTGAACTGAAATGACATAATCACAAGACAAAAGTATCAAAACATGAGTGAAAATTAATAATCATGAGCATAATAATCAAATTTCAGAATAAAAACAGGTAATTGTTGTGACCCTAAGTCCCTAACCAAAACAATAGATTATCAACACAAGTTTCATCAAAGTTTCAATTTTTAACACAGAATCAGAACAGAAAAGTATCCATTCGATATAGGTGAATCTCGATATAAGTATCCATGAGGAGAAATATTGAAAATAAACTATATTCAACAAATTGTTTTCGTAGCTGTCTTATACTATAGCTGTCTTATTACGTATGCCTTGAACTCGAATGAGGAGAAACATTGAAAATAAATGGCTATATGAGCTATATAACAGCACAGAGAAATCTGTTTATAAAACCAATAGACAATTTCTAAAAGATCAAATGAATTTTCTTGAATCAAATGTTTCTTAATGTTTTCAAAGAACCAAAGTGAGCTTTGTTAACAAAAAAGAAGCAATTGCACCTGTCATCATAATCAATATACAAGAGGCTAGAAAACACATTTCCCACGAAAGAGGATTTGATAGCAACTAGAGCTCTTGGACAGCAGCACATCAGACACTGTTGGAATTGATTAAACTCTACCAGCTGTGTGAAAGTTAACAAAAAATCCTAGTTCCTTTCAATAATGATATAGCAATATAGCATAATTGAGTTACAAGTAGAATCACAAACACAGAGTAGTCACACATAAGTAGGATAAGTTTCAGAGTTTAGTTAGCTTAAGTGGTATACTAGATTAACAAGCTCGCCTCAGCCTGTAACTACTATTGTTTTTTGAATGATTGTATGGGAGTTTCAGTCAAAAGACTCGAAACTTAAACCAGCTAGGTTGGAGAGGTAAAATCTTACAGTCCCAACGATACACACGCAAAGAAAAAGATTTCCAACTATAGAGCACATAAAGGATACAGGTCAACCATCATATATACGCACAAGGACTTAAAATAATAGAAATTTCATCAACAAATGTTGGGTTTACGCACTCCATAACCTCAAAGAGCTCATTTAAAAAAAATTCACCAAACTGAAAATGCACAAATAAGTAGCTGTCCGTCTTATCATTTGTGAGGATTACATGTGAGGAGAAACTATGAAGAGCCCTATCTGGTCTCTAATTTTAAAGTTCAATACTGTTACTAAAAAAGTCCATTTATGCCCAATATTTTTTAGTGTTGGTCATTAGTTGCGATGGTAGGAGCTTTTGGACATTAATTTATTCGTTTGAATATGAAATTGACTCATTTATCCCCTAACCAATTTTATCCCCTAATCTCTAAAATATATATGTCAGGCTCTCTTAGGTGCCATACCTTTTCCCATTCCTGATTTTTCCAAGTAGTAAGCTAGTAACCACAACTGTAATGTGATGTGACCCACTACACATCCATAAATTAGGTGCTAAGTTTCCATATAATCAATTAATCATCAGTAAGACTGAGTATCAAACTTCCTGCAAACTCCAAGACCGAGACAAGTTTTCAAACAGAAAAATGAATGAAACCATTACCTGCATAGGCGGCTTTTTCACGAACCGGTGCTAAAGGGGGGTGCCTCTTTCATTTTTTCTACTAGTGTTAATATTCATGCCAGTTGAGTTCTATTATCGAACTAAACAACTTTCCAATTTCGTGCAGCAATAAAACTACAACTTTGGATCAATACCAAAGAAGCATGATATCAATAAAAGTCCAGAATTTTCATTTTCCATATCTTCATTGTTCTGGCTTTTTGTTACCAAATTACCATGACAAAATAGAAACTTTATAGACTTACTGGTAAACTGTCTTTCACGTCCCACAGCCTCAATGTGCTGTCCGTTGAAGCCGAAGCAAGCTCATTATTTGATAAGAATTTGATAAGGGTACAATGTCCAGCATAACAAAAACATTAATCAATTTCAAGAAAATTTTTCACACAAAAGGAAGCCAGGTTATATCAGCTAGATGCTGATGCAGAAGAAACGAAAATGTACTTGTCATCCACTCATATCAACTCATGGCTTCACTATTCACTAAGCACTGTCCTCAAGACTTGAAAAATTCTAAATGCACCCAAGAATAAAGTACTATATAGACTATAAGGAAAGAAAGAAGGATAATATATTAAAGAATGATTGAGGGAAAGTGCTTGAACAATGCTTCTAAATGCACCCAAGAATAAAGTACTATATAGACTATAAGGAAAGAAAGAAGGATAATATATTAAAGAATGATTGAGGGGAAGTGCTTGAACGAAAATTTCCCTCATAATAATTTATAAATACTGGGCATCATTCACTTTTCCACTAGAGTAAAAATAGTAAAATAACACTTCCTACTAGACATCCCAATTTCCAAATCATAATCTCATGCACATGTCTGGCATTTCCCGTTGTCCCGAACCCCGTTATAACGTAACGAAGACATAAATCACTCAATTTGGGCAACAATTTCGACAACATGAAGCAGAAGCAGTTAATGTCACCAGAAATCCCATTAAACAAAGCTTAGCTTCAAAATCAAAATTTCCCGCCTACCTACTGCAATTACTAAATCATTGAACTATTATCGCAATCGCTCATATTATTTTACTAAAGTTCGTAAACCACTAATAGAGAATCACCAGAAAAAAGGGGCAAATATAAGCAATTCCAAAAATATCAATCAATTCAAATGTAGCACAACAACCCTGATAACTATATGCACAATCAAAGCATTGGAACTGTATAATTTCAACATAATTCAACACACAGCAACAATAAAATCATTAATTCATGAAAAAACAAGAGCCCTAAACCCTAAAATTCGAACAGAAATTGAATTAACTCAAAATTATATCACAATACAACAATGTAATTTCTAAAAACAAAACAAAATACACAAACATACCACTGATATCAGAAGGAAAAGGCTCGTAATCCATAGCCAAAATGACCAAATTCTTCAATCTTCACTTCAAATCAAAAATTCAAAACCCCTTAAAACCCTAGAAACCAAAATTGGGGGAAAACAAACTGACGCTTCTGAAGAAGAAAATTCGGCGCAATAGAAAATGGCAGCTGCTTCAATGGAGTTGGAGAGGGATGAGCAGCAGTAGAGTAGAACGAACGAAGAAGAGGGAAAGCAGGGGGAAAAAGAAAGAAGAAGAAAGCTTAAACCCAGTTTTTTTAACCAGTTGGCACCGGTTTTGTTTAGAACCGGTGCCAAATCCCTTTTCTTTTTCTTTTTTTTTTTTTTTTTTTTGTAGTTGGCACCGGTTTGAACATAGTTGATTTGGCATCGGTTTAAGAGGAATCGGTGCCAAAATGCATCAAGCTTCTCCGCCCGTTTCCTTTGGCACCGGTTCATTTTTTCTACTAGTGATAGAAGATCCTAGAAACTCTTAATATGTACAAGATGACCCTTGAATATTATAGATACATCCCCTCTAAAATACCCCCTCAAAAGAACTCTTTAGTGAAGCCCAGAACCTTCTAGAAGCATCTCGCGTTTTTCGGACTACCTGTTGCCAAAACTTGTATTTCGGGACCTCATCTCGAAGAACCGACACCACCATGGTATTCCTTGGCCCAAAATATGATGGATTCCCAAATTTGGGCCTATTTGGACTTCGTTTGGGCCCCCAAATGTCCCATTATTGGGTTACCGTCATTTGGGTATTCACTAGGATTTATCTATCTGGGCTAAATAAAGCTCTATAGGGGGAAATGCTCAGCTGAGCACCAAGGGCAAGCCCCCTAGCTACGATTATGCCCTGTTGCTTAGTGACTCAAATGACGCCTATGATTGGCATGGGAGATGATCTGTGACAGCGCCTACGTTAAACATGTTGTGAATATGCTTGGCACTCATAGAGAGTGAGAATTGACATACGATTAGGGACACGAGTAAGGACAAAGCAAAGTAGAGAGTCGCCAACAAGTTTTTAAGGAACTTGTAAACCGTTCATGGATCATTTAAGGCAACCACGATAAGCAACAACGATTGACCCGAGAAGGTTACACCCCATTCATAATCCATGATATTACTAACTCGATCCACATGGTTTGGAACCACGAAATGAGGATCTGGGATGATGGTATGAAGTGAATCATGGAGTCACATTCGCCCATATTGGCCTCTACTCAATTCTTATTGTAAAAAGTGATTCCTGCGATCTCAAAGGCATACAAACAAAGATTCAATTTGCTCCAAACTATTATTAGGCTAAATTGGTTGAATGTTAATGCAACACATAAATCTAAAATATCATGATCACTTGATTAAACAATAAGATTAAAAAGGAACCTAAATCGGTCGTCAAAATTATCTTATTAGGCATTATATTCAATTACATACTCCCTTTAAACATGCAATATGTTGATCAATACAATAATTAAAGCATCATTAGCATTAGAAGCATTTTAGCCACAACATCGTTACTCAAATCAAATCATAATAATAACCCTAATCATGAAACTAGCAATGAGAAAAACAAGAGTAATTAAGTGAATTACTCACGTTCCGTGCACTCCTTTAAATTGCTACATCATGAATAAATTGTTAGTAACTTCAAAGAATAATAAATCAAAATTGAAATTAAATTAATAAAAGTAGAGTTGATTTGGGGCCAACCCTCAAACAGTTCTACCTTTCACACCTTGGTTTTCCACTTTTATTTGTCGGGAATATTTCCCTCTTTAAATCCTCAAGACATTGATTTTGATTTTGGAGTATGTTGTGAACTTATTATGCTAAAATTATGGTTATTTGACTTGAATGTATTTTTATTGATTGATTGGTTTATACAGCAAGTTTTATTCAAAATAACAAGTTAAATACAAGTATAAGGTTTTTTTTAGTATAAAAATAACAGGGGTTTTTTTCATTAAAAAAATACAAAACAGGTTGGCATGTTTAAATCAGGTCAGGCTCGGGACAGCTATCAGAAAAACAGGTCGGGTTTAGGTTAGGGGATCCTGTCCTGTTTATTAAACAAGTCGACCTGAACCCGACCTGTTTTCCAGCTTAGTCTGCAACACAGCAAATTGTAATCAAGATGCAAGGAAATCATAATAACGAACATCTCCTGCACTGCCAATTGCCAAACCTAGGCCCTGAAGCAGTAACAATACGCTCCAAGGAAGATCGAAGGACCCCATCAAATGTGCGTTGATCCGCCTCAAATGTACTAGGAAGACAAGTACGCAAGGCAAAGTAGATTTTAGAAACTCCGGTACATGCCCTAAGCAACAACAACTCACACTGAGAATAATCAAGCTTAGCAATCTTATCCATAAGTGCAATGGCCTTAGTCACCCTCTACATCACAAGCTCACCACTAAAACCAAGATCGGAACTAGCGGGACCCTAAGCAACTTAACACCATGTAAAAGCCGAGCAATATTAGGGGGAAAGACACCCACAAGCCTGCTACGAGGGTCCTCTGTAGGCCAGAATACTTCAATTTTTCCACGTTGAGATGTAATCCAAAATAAGGCCCTTCTTCCAAAATCAACTGCAGAACCTTCCCCTCCACCAAAGTGTCTCTAATAATAATGCCGTCATCCAAATACCACGCCTGAAAACATACCTCAAAAGCATCTCTGATTTTACATACCAGGGGTTGTAAAAGCAAAGCAAAAATCAGAGGACCAAGGGGATCACCCTGCTGCATCCCCTGAGATTTCCATAAGGTGTGGTCCCCATAATACAATTTGGCTGGATTAGAGTAGTAGAATTCAACCCATTGCGAAATATCCGGACAACGACGACGAACTTCGCGTAACATGATCTCACGATCAACTAGATTAGAGGCATTTTGAAAATACGCCAACAACATTGAGAGACCAATATCAGAACCACTATCCTTAATCAACTAATTCACAGCATGAAGAATTGCCTCACCACTTGGAGAAACTCCAACACCAACTTGAACACCATCAAAGTAACTTCCCAAAGACTGGCCAACCATAACAACACCGATCTTCGAAACTAAATGTCTCTAAATAGTACCCACAGTTATAGGACGAATACCACCATCGGGCTTCACAAGTGGTGTGAGAGGAGCACTAACAATATACTCTCTTAATTCCATAGGAAATCTTCCACCTAGAAAGAGATTTAACCACCCCGGTAATAAAGTCAACCAACTCATCCGAGACTGCCACATCAGCACCACTCAAACAATCCATAAAGTGTTGAGCACGTAAACCATCCTTATCACATGATGTGCTACGAGGATAACTCTTAATCCGATCCAAAACAACAGCAGAAGTCACAACAAGATGAAGGTGATCAACAAGTATATCAGGCAAAGATGGAGTTGGGAAGAAGGGTGCTTTGACTGTAAATCCGCAAGAGTGACCTTATTACAAGGAGCAACGCCTGAAGAAGAAAGAATTCGGACTGCAGCGGTGTACTGGCCATCGTAAATCTTCCTACGACATTGCTTTATATTACACTCTTCCAAATCAAGGTCCTCGTCATCAACCACCAACAAAGTAAGAGAATCTTATGCCAAAGTTCCCCTCTCAAGCTACAAACTACCACCTGGTGCACTCCAAGAACAAATAGCACGGGAAATACTATCTTCATGATATCGACATTTTACCGAAGATCGAGATTCGCAACTACTCCACGTGCGAAAGGTTATAAGGGTGCAAAGAGATAACACCAACGAAATGACCCAATTAGAAATTTCATCGAACTTAGAGATCACCTAAACCAGAGCACCTTTCAGAACCTGAGAAAACCCCAAACGACATTGGGAGGGATATACTTAACAATGCGAAACCCCTTAGAGAACAAACAATCAAGGAGAGCCACAACAAAACCACCGTTATGATCTCGCACCAAACCATCCACATGTCCAATTTTAGCAGGAGAAGATTGAGCTAACGGCTTGGTGAAATTATGAAGCACAAAACGAACAATACCATCTCCTTCATCAGGAGGTGACACATCTTCACCCGTACCATGACGACACTTAGAACTTAGTGTATGTGTTTTGTAGCAAAGCCCACATAACCAAATCCCCATACGCATAAAAGTAACCTCTGCCTCAGTATAAAAGCCAAATTAGAAGTAATAGAACGTTGGGTGATATTTCGCGCACCGATACAACAATGACGATCACTAAGATGCTTGATTAGAGAACTTCTAGTAAGGCCATTTTCACTCCCATCTTGATAGCCACTAAGACCCACAAAGGGACAATAAAACTTCACAACGGTAGCTGACATAACTACAAACAAACATGCACCACCAAATACTACCCAAGTAGCAAGAAACACCAACAAAGCTGATACGAGACAAAAACAACCAAATACAAAAAACAAACTTACGTAGCAAATAGCCCCCAAACTGACCAGAAAACGACTTGGAAACTGCCGCCTATAATGCTGCCTGAAAAATGCACCCAAAACGCACTACAAAATCCACCCAAAACACACTAGAACAACTGGCCAAAAATTGACCAGAAAAAGCAGTCCATAAGCAGACCTAAATCAGAGCAAAAACGCCTGTAAACTGATCAGATATATGCTAAGGAATTACACTTTATAAAAAATCAGAAACTGCACCCAAAAGCACTCAAAACTTCACCAGTAAATTCCGCAAAAAAAACACAGCCTAAATTACGCACAGAAACAACCTGAATTTCGCATAAAAAATGAACAAAATTCGCTTAAAAACCTTTCTAAAAATAGCCCCAAAAACCTGCCTCAAAATAACCTAGAAACAACCCCAAAAACGCCTAAAAAACCTGCCTCAATGTCACCGGAAATTGGAAAAAACCGGCTGCAATACGCCTAACTGAAACCTTCGTCGGAGAAGCCGCCTGAAAACCGTCTACAAGACTGCAGAAATGAAGCTCGATTCCACCTGATTTTCACCCAAAAACTACACCAAAATAGCGTTGAAAGGACCTGTTGCCTGATTTGATTGCACACCAACCAAGAACCCTGCCCCTGACCTAAACACACCTAAAGCCGCCGGAAAGCTGCCGGAACTTGACGTGGAAGTCGTTGACGTCCCCCTGCACTGCCGTAATCGCTTTAAACAATTATTATTATTATTATTATTATTATTATTATTATTATTATTTTATACAACCTACAATAAATTAGTGGGAAGCCGAGATACAATCTGGGCCTCCACTGCTCTAACTATAGCAAATCCTATCCTAGTGAAAATTTGAGCAACAGTATGATCCCCAATATCCTGAGTTGTTGAGAGCTTCTGAACCCGCTTTAACAACCTCCTTGTGTAATTCCCCAAGCGAAGAAAAGAAGAAGGGAAGGAATCCATATCCAATTGCTCGACAACTAGATTCATATTTGACCCGCTTCTAAGGATGAACACGGTCTGGTTTAGTGCGGTTTGAGTACCAAACCAAACCAAATCGTAAAATACGATTTGGTCAATTTTTCAAAACAAACGAAACCGTTTAGTATTCAAACCGGATCAAACCAAACCGTAATAATGCGGTTTTGTGCGGTTTGGTTTGCGTTTTATAATGAGACGATATTTTTCCCTAAAAATTGCCAAATAATACTTCATTAATTTATAATAAAGTTTAAATATTATTAGGCCAAACGGAAAATTGTACTACAAATTTACAATAAAAATAACAATCAATTGACCCTCATAATACATTATTATACGTATACCCTATGTTGTATTTTGATTTTTAATGGTTTTATTATTATTATTTATTATTTTTTAATATATAATAATTATTTTAATGTATTTAAAATTATATAAATATTAAAATACGATTTATTGGTTTACGATTTGGTTTGGTTTATAAATTTTGAACAAACCAAACCGTAAACCATGTTTACAAAAAATCCTAAACCAAACCATATTTTTCAAAATTGTGGGGTATTAAACCAACAGACTGTAACCAAGAAGCAAGAAAATCATAATGACGAACATCACCTGCGGAATAAACACAAAGCCCTCCAAATGAAAATGGTAAGGTGGTAAGCCGCCACTGCCAATCGCCAAACCCAAGCCCCGAAGCATTAACAATACGTTCTAAGGAAGATCGAAGAGCCTCGTCGAATATGTGCTTAGCCGCCTTATATTAAGAGTACTAAGAGGACAGTACGCAAAGCAAAATAGAGTTTAGAATCTCCGGTGCATGCCCTAAGTAACAACAACTTACAATGAGGATCATCTAGCTTAGCAACCTTATCCATAAGCGCAATAGTCTTAGTCACCCTTTGCATCAAGATCACCACTAAAATCGGAATCGAACACTAAGAAACTTAACACCATGTGAAGCTCGAGAAATATTAGGGAGGAAGACACCCACAAGCCTGTTTCGCGGGCCTTATGTAGGTCAGAAGACTTCAATTTTTTCCATGTTGAGATGTAACCCAAAACGAGGCCCTTCCTCCATAATCAATTGCAGAGTCTTCCCCACCACCAAAGTGTCACAAATAATAGTGCCGTCATTCAAATACCACGCCTGAAGACATACCTCAAAAGCATATCTGATTTTACACACTAGGGGTTGCAAAACTAAAGCGAAAAGTAGAGGACTAGAGGGATCACCCTGCTACACCCCTTGAGACGACCATAAGGTGTGGTCCCCATAATACAATATGATTGGATTAGAGTAGCAAAATTCAACCCATCGCGAAATGCCCGAACAACGACGACGAACTTCACATAATATGACCGCACGATCAACTAGAATATTGAAGGCATTTTGAAAATCCACCAACAACATAAAAGACCAACAACAAAACCATGATCCTCAATCAACCGATTCATAGCATGAATAATTGCCTCACCACCTGAAGAAAACCCAATACCAAATTGAAGACCATCAAAGTAACTTCCCAAATACTTGAAATGAATGGTGTCCTTCCAACAAGTGCATTATTTCGATAGAGGGTTCAGAATTATCGGAAAGCTAATTCTTCAGTAAGATCAAGTGATCGGAATGTCTAGTTGGAGGCGGTCACGGTTGTGACGCTCGAGCTTTCGAAGTAAGAGCTCGATTTGCCAGCGAAGCACGCATCGAGGGTATGGTTTCTTTCTTTCTCCTTTTAATTATTGGTTAATTACGTTTTATGCTTGCTTAATTGCTTTAGTTATCGAGGCGGGTCTTGGGGGGTTTCATTTCCACGTAGTGAGGGCCACTACGAAACCCTACAGCGGTATCAGAGCCGCGCTCCTTTTAATTTTTGCAATTATTGATTAATTAAGGTGTTTTAAAAAGGATTTATTTTCTGGTTTATGCTCTTCTAATTAGATTAGAAGCTCGTTTTAATTAATTTTAAAACTCGTATTTTTTTCTCAATTTGGCTGTCGAACCCAGATTTTGGCTCAAAAATAGTGAATTTTAGGTGGAATCGACCTTCTGAAACAGATTCATCCCTCTTCGAATACTGTCCAGAAGCCAAATTCGAACCAAAAACCCATTTTTTCTGGGGTTTTTCGTTTTTCAACGAAAATTTTAATTCTTTTTAAGCCTTGATTAATGCAAGCATTACAAGGTTAGATTAAATGCATTATTGCATCCCTAATCTACTGTTTTTAAAAATATTCTTAAGCATAATTATGGAGTTTTAATTAGTGCTTAAGTTGATATGCTTTTTTCACGTAAACTTGTTTTTCACAAATTTTGCAAATAAATTGCAATGATGTGTGAATACTTGTTGTGAACATGTAATTTTAAGTTCCTAATATGTTAAAGTTCTAATCTTTAAAGGTTTAAATGATTGGAACTCTAACCCTAAATTCCATATTGAGCAAAGTTTGGATTTTTCATGTTTAGTTGATTAAAATCCATGAAGTTCAATACTTGAGTGTAAAATTTGATTAATCTTCACATTGGAAGATGTAATCTTGGTATTCTACACAAGTAAGAAAGTTGGAAATTTTTTTATCATTAGATGGTTAATTTATTTTTCCAACTCCCATTTGTCAAATCCATTATTAATTTGCATATTGGAAATATTAATTATGGACATAGCTCAATTAATATTAAGCATAAAGAAAGACCTAAATTTGTTCAAAATAAAATTTTTTGGATGATTTAGGCTTGTGCACCAATAAAATTGAATTTAATTAAGTTGGACTTATTTTATTTTCTTTTTGCACTAAATTAATTCTAAAATAGATTTAGATTAATTTTACATTGCACGTAAATCGGGATTAAAATCCCGAGAAATATGCACGGAAATCGAGGCGAAAACCCCAAGTGTCACCAAGGCTAGCCGGGCTGCGCAGCAGCCCGCATGTGGTTGCCTATGGTGCGCACAAGGGGAAGCCTCATAGTGTGCTGTTGTGCATTGATGTGTGGCGAGAAGGCTGCTGCGTGATGCATGTGGTAGTGCGTGGGCCTTAGGCTGCTGGCGCGCTTGTGCTTCTGCTGGGCAGCGAGGCAGCAAGCCCCAGCCATCCAGCCCACTGCTGCCTGCGCCAACGAGCAGCTAGCATGCGTAGCGTGCTGCTGGTGCTAGCTAGCAAAGTAGGCTGCGCTAGACGTGCTTGCTAGCTGCCAGCAACACGCAACATGGCGCAGGGCCAAGGGCTGCCTAGCAGCCATGGTGCGCACCCACTAGGGTTTTTTGTGGGAAGTTTTGCTTAATTTTTGAGCTAAGAAATTTTGCAATTTTTTCGTTTTAAAATATTTTATGTAATTATTTTAACGAGATTAAAACCTCGATTTTTCAGTTTTGCAAAATTTTGACAAATTATAGGTTATACCAACTTAATTAATCGGATTAATTAAGTATGGATGCGGAATTTAGTAGGAGCTTAGTTGATTACATGAGCCTTTTAGAAATAAGGAAGTAATGGATAAACAACTTTGATTAGTTTTAATTAGGTGCGTTAATCGGATTAACCACCTAAGTTAGTTACTAGTTTGCGTGTTTAATTATGTATTTCGTAAAATTGCATGGGCCATTCACAAATAGTGAATGGGTGAATGTAAGATTGTTTTTCAAAACAGGTTATTGAAAAAGACAACTAGTGGGGCCCGAAAATACGGACTGCGTTCCGTTATGTACTTTTGTAAATCTAAATACGGTCTGCGAACCGTTGAGTATTTTTGTACTTTAGATTAATCCTAGTCGTAGTAGCTAGTTATTTTAATTTTGGCAAAGATGTCTCAAGACGGCGTTTCGATGAAGACGAGCCAAGATGAAGACCCTTGAAGATTTGAAGAATTCAAGGGGTCATGCTAGTTGCCAAGTGCATCAAATTTATGCCTTATATATATTGTTGTTATATATGATTGCTAGATGCATGTCTAGGTTTTCTGTATGTTGCGATGATTAGTTAAGTTCACTTAAATCAACCAACATAGAAACCCTAGGTCCCTTGATAATATTGAGCTAAAATTTGTCGTTCCAAGAACAACACTTACCGAACTAATGCGCGTATGTGATGGATTACGCCAAAGCGAGGCATCACTACTTCCCTAGGGACGTAAGGTATACTAGGTATACAAGTTGTCTTGGTTAAGCTCAACGATATCAGTAAGGAGTCCTTAGATGTCGTGGCAATAGAGATAAAATGTCAAGGAAGCATTAGATGCGACGTTTTGTCGAACCGAGAGTAGCTTTGAGCTATTAGCAATTGGATTGCTTACCCTAAGATATTAAGTGTTAAGACAAGCCAAAGCATGCTTAATCACTTTTTGATCTTTGGGATCTTGGAATCGTTTTATTCTCGCCTAAAAGGGACAATTTTTCAATGTGTGGATAAGACGCATAATAAGATTGAAAATTTACATGAATGTTTTGAATTTCAAACTTATTATGATCTTGATAAATGGTTAAACTTTGCACTTATATATTAGTAGAATTCTCTATCAAATTATATTGTTTCCATTGATTGGTTAAAACAAATCTTTTGAGAATGGTTCTCAAAGAAAGAAAAGGCATTTCTAAAATACAACCTCTCATTATTGACTTTTATGACTTAAGTCCGAAAGGACGGTTGGATATCATGTTTTCAAAATACTAGGTAGTTTTGATAAACATGAAATATTGAGTTTTCGGACTCAAATATTGTCAAAAGTTGACAACCAACATATCTTTTCACTTCATACGCTTATGAGTAGGGCTCATTGATGAAGCAATTCAGGTACGAATTAGTTGAAAAGATAAAACTTTGTTTTACGGCGCATTAGATGCTTAATTATGCCTAACAAAGTATAAAAGTCGAGGAACTTAAAGAAATGAATCTTAAAGTTATGAGATGATGTATGATAAGAAATATATGAAACAAGGAACAAAGAAAGGGGATAAGCTTCTTTTCTTACCCATGAGTTCATGTTAACTTAGCAGTTCATTATCTTCACAAGTATTGGATACTGCTTGAGTGTTCCACTCTGAAAGTGACCTCAAACAAATAAAGACAAGCTAAGTTATTGACTTACAAGCTTTTAATGAAGCAAGTGCTGCTACATCAGTTGTAAGGTCATTTGTTTTGTTTAAAGACCTTTTAACTAAGGCTGGAACAAATAATGGTTATTGTGTTCCATAATCAGCAAACGATCCGTTTACACACGGAAAGACTCACATTCAAAAGTAAAAGCAATAGTTGCTAAGTTTACTTGAATGACATGGTCATATGAGCCATGAGTCAAGAATTCTTGATTATAAACAAACATTTCCCAACCATGAAACTCACGAAAATCAAAGTCATGGACATGATTTGTGTTCCAAACATCTTTAGCAATGTCACATCGACAAGAACATACTCAAGGCTCTATTAGATAGACTCTTGACAGATGATCGATTTGGAATCGTTCTAAGACAAGCAAGACAAACAAAGGAGCTATTGTGCTTGGTATAGATAATTGACTGCGAAAGCTAAAAGGAATTCATTACTTCAATGTCTCACAAGAATTTGCAAGAATATGGCTATATTCATCAAATGTGAGCAAACTGGACCTTGAGTAGCTCAAATGTTCAGTGAAGTATAGAATCGACTTGGCAATATATCACAACGTCTAGTTGGATTATATCGAGCGATGTTTACTTGAGCCAAGTGTGATCATATCAAATTTGTGAAATTGAAATTTCACATGAGCTCCACAAAGAACATAGTGTTTCTTGACGGAGGTCTCGATGTCATTTGGAAATGACTCGAATGATGATGGATCACATCCCTTCCTATAAATTTCTTAAAGATTTGCACAAATGACTAAATGTTACACTAAACAAAAGGGTCGAAGCTAAGAAAGGACACCATATTCAGTTATGGATTGAAATAGTTTCTAGCGTCTTTTCAAGTATATATGTCTAGGGCTCTTAGCTCAGTGGGAGTTCATTGACTCAGTGGGAGTTAAGTGGCTCAATAAGGGCTAAGATACCTCAAGAAGGAGCTAACTGTTTGTTTCACAACGAACTTTTACCCAAAGACAATATACATGTCTCTTTGCATTGAGACTACAGGCATTACTTCCCCAACCTAATTGAGAACATTGTGTTTGTTGCTCTAAATGGTGTCTTTCTGGAAAGTAACGCCTTTCCAAAATGACAAGTGGGAGGAAAGTCGAACTCGACGAAGTTCGAGAGGACGAGCAACAATGTCAACCTGATAAAACTGACAATCAAAATGCTTTAGAAGCAGTTGATAAGATTGGTCAGAATCAAACAGACAATGTAAATGCTCAACCTATTACCCGTACAGGTATAGAAGTCACAAAAGGCTTTTATTGAATCCTATAAATTTCTACTAAGTTAGAAATAAACCTAAGACTTACAAGCATGTTATTCACCATTGGATGGTGAGGGAATAGTGTCTTGTAAATTAGCTATGACAAATCCAAATTCCGAAAAATGGTTAGAGGCCATAAAATCCGAAAGAGACTCCATGTTTGGAAATCATGTCTGGAACTTGATTAAGTTACATGAAGGGTGAAAGACCCATCAAGCGTAACAAACATGGATATGTATATGCATATATAGCTAGATTAGTTGAAAAGGAAATTCACGGCATTGATAAGACCTATTCACTAATCGGAATGCTTAAGTCTTTTCGTGATTGTTCTAGCAAAACTGCGCATATGAAATATGGCAAAATACGAAACCGCCTTCCTAAAATTGGATTTTGGAAGAGACTATGGGAATAGTCTAAGGGTTTTGTAATAATGCTAGACATGAAAGCAAGCTCAAGAAGTCCATTTGGGATTGAGAGAAGCATTGCATGAAGGAATTGGAACATGTATTCTCATAAAGGTTTATGGAGAATCAAAGAAGTTCTTATAGATAAGAAGTTTAGTGGGAGCAAAAGTCAATTTTTGTAAGGTCCAGAAGAAGTTTACGAACTCTAATGTGAAATGAATTTCAAATACTATATGCTTAGATTTGAAAGTTTTCAGCAATGGACCAAGGCGATACTTAGTACTTATTGGGAATTAAGATCTATTGTATAGACTTAATAAATGTTTAAACGAGTAAAGGAAATTACTGTGTTAAACATGAAGGACCTTGGAAGGATTCCGACCCATATAAAACTAAGTAAATGTTTGAACAAAGTATAAGCAAGGCTCATACTAAATTAAACAAGAAAGACTCGAATAAAGACTTTCAACCATGTCACATAGCAAACGATTTAGCAAGACTCGGTGAAACTGGATGAGCTAAAAGTTACATGGATGGCATAACGTTGGGAATAGTTCTGCAATTATAACCACCATGTATGCTATGATATGGAATCGCCACAAACTTACATGCTTAAAGCATGAGAAGTATAAAATACCAATCAATTCAAAAATCTAAGCGATGGATCGCTAGATAGTGATCAAGAACATCTAAAATACTTTGATAAGTAAAAGGGATGGGTTCTTGACACAGGGAAACAAATACAATTTGAAAATTGATGTTGCGAGCACATCCTTGGCAAGGATCGGATCCTTAACAAGGAAGCCATCTATAAGCACGAGCTAAAATGCGTCGCGGCTTGAGAATGGTAACATGGGTGTAAATCCATGTGTAAATGTGCGGAAATTTCCATGGTCACAAGTGATTAGGGTAGCCCAAATCATTGTGAGCCGCTTGGAATAAAAAGCAGAGCAAAGCTTCATTAGGAACTCTACTGAAGTATATGTTGAGCATATTGTTGCCTTAAAGTCAATGATAAAGAAAGGTGTTCAGTGGAAAGTTCGTTGTCGAACGTTGATTGTAGGTTGTCATGTTGAAGATCTCAAATCATGAAAATGAGTGGGAGTCATCACATGGACAATAAATCCTAAATCACAGATAATCCATAACACTCTCAAATTCTATCATCTTATTATGAAAGTGTTCATTAATGAAGATGTTGAGATTTGCAAAGTAAAATTGAAACTAAACCTATGCAAAAGGTGAACAACAACATTCACAATTGCATAAAAGAAATCAAGCATATTAAGTATGGGTGTGATTTCTGCAAATGTTTAATGAAGAGAAGTACTCTAAAAACATTTGAAAAACCATTTATCATAAGATGAAACATTTAAGAGTTTCATGGTGGAATTAAAATTTTACTAATAAATTCCACAAACTATTTTATTATGGTTTAGAATCAAATAATGAGTCCATTCGATTTCTGAAAATATTCAAATAGGGTATCAAGACCATGTCTTGGATAAAGAAACACCTAATAAGTGAACATTGAATATTTAAATCGAAAATTATCCCTAATCGAGGTCATTCAAACAGATGGACGATTAATGACCGCCAGAGATTAGTGTGTAGTATGATTTACAACACCGTTTCTTGTGCTGCAAGGACATAGTAGTCATGAATCATTTGCACAGGTGCTACTTCGGAACTGCACCAGATCGACCTATGAGAGTACTTTAAGAGATTCAGAATTGTCATAAGTACATTTCTCATTATAACTATCGGAACCTCTTTCCTCGACCATGAGTATTGTGAAGTTCTCTTGTTTGATTACTAGTCTCTTTGATATTGTCCAATGTCTACCGTAACTGGGGATCATAGCGGCAACACTCGGGTGACTAGGTCCTCTTAGTAAGAAGGCTTACAATACAAGATTGGGAATGTCCCCCTACTAACAATAGGGAACATGTCTTTGTTATTTACAAGGCCGCTCGAAGAGCGAGACTGTGAAAATGCATGGCCGTTCTCAGATAGATTTTAGAAATCATCTGCTTATTGACAGTCGAACTCGGAGATCGAGAAAAACTTCTGAACGTAATAAGGATGACAATGAATCTTACTTTATATTTCACGAAGAGACATTAAGCGACATAGGAAATGGGCTATACACTATATGCACACTTGTCCGGAAGGACAAGTGGGAGATTGAAAGGAATGGTGTCCTTCTAACAAGTGTATTATTCAGATAGAGGGTTCAGAATTATCGGAAAGCTAATTCTTCAGTAACATCAAGTGAGCGGAATGTCTAGTTGGAGGCGGTCACGGTTGTGACGCTCGAGCTTTCGAAGTAAGAGCTCGATTTGCGAGCGAAGCACGCATCGAGGGTATGGTTTCTTTCTCTCTCCTTTTAATTATTAGTTAATTACGTTTTATGCTTGCTTAATTGCTTTAGTTATCGGGGCGGATCTTGGGGGGTTTTGTTTCCGCGTAGTGAGGGTCACTACGAAACCCAACAATACTGACCAACCATAACAACACCCACCTTCAAAACCAGACGCCGCCAAACAGTACCCACAGCTATAGGACGAATACCACCATCGGGCTTGACAAGTGGTGTGAGAGGAGCACTAGCAATATACTCTTATAGTTGCATAGGACATCTTCCAGATATAAAGAGATTAACCACCTCGGAAATAAAGTCTCTTATAGCTAAAAAACAGACAAAGTCATACAACCTATAAAAAATTAGTGAAAAGCCGAGATACAATCTGGGCCCCCACTCCTCTAACTATAGCAAATTTATCCTAGTGGATATATGAGCAGCAACACGTGCCCCAATGACCTGAGTCGTCGAGAACTTCTAAACCCCGCTTAGGGAACGCAACAACCTCTTTCTCTAATTCCCCAAGCGAAGAAAAGGAAACCATATCTAATTGCCCGACAACTAGATTTGTACTTGACCCGCTTTCGATGAGCCGCATCAGTCACAACCCTTCCAGGAACAAAGTCAGATAACTCAGACTATGTCAAATGAAAAAATCCTATCAAGTTAACACAAACATTGTGACCACGATCCTTGGAATAAAGTAACACATCTATATCATTGTTTAAAAACATAAACGGTGGGTATTTTTACACAAAATTTTGAAACAGAATATTATTAATATGACTTTAAAGAGTATAAAATAAGTATATACACTTACATATGTAACAAGTACGTACTAAAATTATTTTCTTTTTTAAATAAAGTAAACTTTATTCCCAAAAATAAAGTTTGAGATGCAAAATGATACACCCTCTATCCTTTTATTAAAGACCAGCAGTGTCGAGGCTAAAATTGCAAATTATTTATGGGACCCTGTTCAACTTTTCAAAATGAGCCTTCTACTTGATAAAATGAAGATAATAATAGAAAGTAAATAAACAATATAGAGTTTTGGAAGACATAGAGTTTTTTTGGGAATTAGAATGGTAGATTGAAAATTTTTTGGGAGGAAATATGTACAAAAAATTAAAAAATTATATGCCCAAAGGCTCAAACCTGAGATCTCGAATACACAACAAACTTGCTTTAACCACTACTCCAACTATAATTTCATGATATTATACCAAACTTAATTACATATATATATATATATTTTGGGGCTCCTCAAATTTGGGGGCCCTGTTCCGTCGACCACCTAACTCCGGCCCAGAACCGCCCCTGAAGACCAGTATTCCTTTTTTGACAAATCAAAATTATAGACCTATTTCTATTTTAAGGTTGTACTATTTGAGAATATTCTCCACTTATTAATGTGTTATCACCACTTTTTTGTACTAATAATGACATTTTACATCAATTTCCAATACTTTCTCTCTCCCTCTCTTCAATTATTTCCAACCACTTTTTTTTTCTCTATCTATCTCTTACTTCACATGCACTTATGTATTTGCACCAACTTTCTTAATTTCCGTGAAAAACCCAAATAGGTCTTTAATAAAGAGACGGAGGGAGTAATATTATTCTTATATAGTGGTCATATTTATTAGAATTTTTTAAAACAAATTTACCTTGAAGATTTGTTCAGTGTAAAAATAATATTCTAAAAATAATCAAGTTGAGTGTATGTGGATTATAAATGATTGCCAAAATAGAAATAATATATTATAGGTTCTAATGTCTTAAGATTTGACAAATAAAAAGAAATAAAAAAGGAAAAAAAGGTAGAATTTTTTTTTATTCTGGAGATGTTGTATTTATTGGGTTTGAAGTGATGACAAAAACTTTAGTTGGTTGCTACTTGTTTTGGTTTTATCAATTGTTTTTTATGTGCAATAATAATTAATTTGGTACTTGAAAAATGATAGTCTTCTTGAATAAAATTCAAGATAAAAAAGATCAAGTTGATCAAATGAAGCTTCAAGATATGAAAAACATGAAGATATTTTAAAAATAGGACTTTATTTTAGTTAATCTTCTTGTTGTAAGTGTGCATGAATTGTTATTAGATTGGCAGTTTTTTTTTATTAAGAAGCACAAATTCTCCAAAAAGGCGGGTGTGCGTTAATTTATGTAAAACGGGTTAAAGTTATTTTAAAAATACTTAAAGTTACCCTTTATACTGCAAGCGTTATTATTTTTCTATTAATAAATTTTATCTTACAAAAAAAAATTTATAATGTATTAGAATAATCATATTAGTCTTTATAGTATGTAACCACGTTATATGAAATTACACATTAAAATAAAATTCAAACCAACGATAAATTAAAAGTTACTCTTGAAGTGGTTAAAGTTACCATAAAAATAGTTAAAGTTATGCTCAATTGATCGTTTTACAATAAAATTAATGTACACCCATTATACACAAGACTTATTCATTAAGAAAATAAGTGATGTGAGTATCAGGTACATTTAAATTGATACTCGGGACACTGCCACTCCAGGTAACAAAACAAAAAATTTGCTTATTGAACTTGATCATCCATTAGTTAGTGAATGATTAGTATTTCCAAAGGTTGAGGATTCTATCATCAACATATTTTTAGCCTAGGAATATTTTTTCAATTAAGAGGAATGATTGATTGTGATATTTAGAAAGTGAAATTATTTCGCATATATCTTAGTATATTAATAATGCTCTATTTATGGAAAAAAAATAATATAGAAAATGATTTTCATTGTGCGAGTAATGCATTGTAAAAATACTTTTACCTAAGGTATGATCTTTTTTCCCCTTCACTTCAACTTACAGTCAAATATTGCAGCTGTGTTATTAGGTCAAAATCGGATTTTGATTTTTAATTTGTTCAAATATGGGTTTAATTCAAATATAAACTTATCGATTGCAAACCAGGTGTTGTGGATCAAATTCAAATAAGTTCATGGGTTAATTTCGATGGAGATAAATTAAAAACAAATCAATTCGGATTAGGTTGGCCCTATTTTGCGCATCTTAAAAAATACATTTAAAAAATACTGCCACATTTGAAAAATACTCCGTATTACACCTAAAAAAACATAGAAGGACTTGAGAGAGTAGTCCAATGATAATGACCAATAAGTATTGAGAGCAAGATTTGGGCCTTAAGGCACTATCTATTACTTTTAGCAAATCAACTCTAAAGCCCAAATCACCAAAAAAAAAAAAAAAAAAAAAAAAAAAAAAAAAAAAAAAAAAAAAACCTTTTATAAACCAAAACTCAGAATTAGAGTTTTGTTCGTTCACCATTCTTTCAGTCGTCTTCTTCCTCGCATCTTCACCACAGTCGACGCGAATCTCCAAAGCTTGCAATCATGGGGTTAGTCTTTGTCTCTTTCTCTCCTCTCTAAACTGGCGGTGTTGTAGCACTTTAATTCATTTTCTTGCTTTACGGTCCTTAAAATTAAATTTCTTAATTTTGTTCGGCTGTTAATTTGGGGTTTCATATTTTCCATATTCATTTCAAAATTGGTTTTTTGCTATTGTATGGAAAATCTAAGAAACTTTTAATGATGCTAATATTAAAAAATTATCGGGGTTTTATTTTTTCAAATTTGTTGTATTCAAGTACATAGGAAGATTATTGTGTTAGATTGAAGGATTAGATTATGTAGTAATTGAAATTGGGTAAAGATAGATTTGGAGGTTATTTGATCGATTGCCCGAATTTTGACAAGAAATTTGAATGGAAATGTAATGTGAAATGGATTATATCTTTGGTTGCTGCGATATGATTGGCAGTGGAGATTGCAAACATTTATCGGACTGGCGGTGTATCGATATTATCATGCAAGTGTGATTGGACTAAAATACTGTTATGTACGGAGTATTTGTGTTTTGAAATTGGAGCTTTGGTTGAGGGATTCATTAAATTTGACAGGCGTGAGATTTATGGAAGTAAAAGTAGTGTGTTTGTTTAAAACGGAGCTGTTATTGAGTGGATCATCAAATTTGATAGGTGTATGATATGTAGAAATCAGGGTAATGGTTGTTCTTTGGGTTAAATTGAAGTAATGCTTGGAGTGTATAATTGTGTTACTTTTTTCTTCTTGTCTTTCTTTTTAACATCTGTGAAATTGTTTCTGTGCAGTAAGACACATGGAATGGGAGCTGCGCGCAAGCTGAAGTCCCACCGCAGAAGGCAAAGGTGGGCTGACAAGTCATACAAGAAGTCACATCTTGGAAATGAATGGAAGAAGCCATTCGCCGGATCTTCTCATGCTAAGGGCATTGTTTTGGAAAAGATGTAGGATTATGTCAGCTCCCTGCTTACTACTGTTAATTGTATATGTTTTTTTTTTTTTTTTGTATGAGAACTTATCCAAAGAGGTTTTGATGCAGTGGTATTGAAGCTAAACAGCCCAACTCTGCTATCAGAAAGTGTGCTCGTGTGCAGTTGATTAAGAATGGAAAGAAGATCGCTGCTTTCGTTCCCAATGATGGTTGTTTGAACTTCATTGAGGAAAATGTAAGTCCTTTTTATAAGTGTCTGCAAGCATATGCACTTACTGATTCACAAACTGCTTCTTAGTGAATTTGCTGTTACTTTATGCCTTTTGACACTAACTTCGTGGTAACTGCTAGTTATTTTTTACTATGAGTTCATAGTGAGTTGTAGTGTGAGAGAATGATAATATGAGGTACTCTGTATCTTCAACTGATTGTTGATCATTGAATTGTCTGTAGAAGCATGTGTACCATTGAGTTTAAATATACTTTTGATATGCTTTAGTAAACTTTCTTCTCTAAACATCGGTCTGAATGTCCAACTATACCCCTAATTTGACCAGAATCTTTCCTTTCCATTGAATGTCTGTATTCCTTTAATCTATTATATCTTCCTCTCACTAACTGTATGCTCGTCTCTCCATTTTTCGTCGCTTTTAATTATCTATCTCATTTGTTGTCTTCCTCATATCTACCATGTGCTAGTCACTGCTAGTAGCCAAGTACCTGCAACACCTTTTAATGGTGATTACACTAACTCTATCAGAAACCCCACTTGATGCTTCTATCATGGTTGACAGAAATGTCTTTCTAATCTATTCCTTTTTTTGCTCATTTTTGCTTTCTGCAACTGCTTTCATATTAAGGGTGGAGGGTAGGTGGAAAAACTATATTGGTGGCACTGTTGGTTGTGTGGCTGATTCGTATGCTGGAAACAGAACAAAGATACGGTTGTGTGATGTAGGGATAAATGGTTTTAAATCCGAATTCTATTATTGGGGTCTTTGGGAACCAGTGTCTTAAATAACAAAAATTCTCAACAACTCCAGTCACTTAGAAGAATTCAAGTTCTGTTATATTTATGTAGTTTAAAAGTGTTGGGTGTAGCTTCATGCTGGAAATTTGGGTCATGCTTAAGGTTTTGGAATACTTATTTGGGTCACCACTATCTCTGTAGGTATGGTATTTGATATTGTGTACAACACTATCTCTGTGGATGCTCTGTTATTCCTTCCATTCTTAAGGAGTTGTGGTCTTGTGCAGGATGAGGTGTTGATTGCTGGATTTGGTCGTAAAGGACATGCTGTGGGAGATATTCCTGGAGTCCGTTTTAAGGTTGTCAAGGTTGCTGGTGTCTCTCTTCTAGCCCTCTTCAAAGAAAAGAAAGAAAAACCCAGGTCTTAGGTTAAGGTTGTTAATTAGTCGTCAATTTTGCATACTCAGATGAAACTTGTACCCTCTTAAATGGAAACTGAACGTCTTTAAAAATGGATATCCTCCCTACTTTGTTTTTGTGCTCTATTTGTGTCGATTCAAGATGATTTCTATATTCTTAGTTATTGTTTCCAGTTGGTTTATCTACTTCTCTTTCCCATGTCATGAAGGTATATTGCCGGAATTCATGTCTACAAGATCACATTTTTTGAACTTGCTTATTAATCGGGATCTTTGGATATGCCGAAATTTGCTTTAAAATACGAGAATTAACCATTCATTCATTCTCAAAGATTTGTCAATCATCTAGATTAACTGAGTCTGAGAGTGGCGAAGTAGGCTAATAGAATTGTGGGCTGTGACTTGCCCCAATTGGATTGTCATATGGACACAGTTATTGGGCCTGTCTCTCAATATTACAATAGATGAATAGATCTGTTCAATCAACATGTGCTTAAAATTTAAGTCAAATATACAAGTACAAGATAAATCGTAATTTCGTTGTTTTTTTAGTTTGATTGTGCAATTTTGTCTTCCATGAATTTAACGGACCCTTAACAATGCTAATTATCTACAAATAAAAATTGTAAAAATTGATATTTTGAACAATACAACGTAGAAAATTCATTATGTCAATGCTTTCCTTAATATACCATAGACTATAGAGGTGATCAACAATGTTCCAGCCCGCTAGTCTGACCCGATCTGGCCCGAAAATAGGGCGAGTTTGGACAAGCTAAAAACCGATTTTTTAGTTAAAAGCCCGAACTCAGCCCGAATAAGCCCGTTTTGGCCCAACAAGCTCGCCACTTTTGGGCGGGTTTGGACATGACATTTGATATTAAGGCCCGGACCGACCCGAATTTATGATCACCTCTAATATTATACCATTATAAAATATTGTCAATAGCCGATTATGATCGACATGAAATTCGTATATACTAATATACTGTCATAAGTCAATTTGTCATAATGTACAGACCAAAAAAAAAAAAAAATTGGAGTATTACATCTTTACATTAACGGAAAAAAAATTAATACTCATACGTTTTTTAAAAAAATGAAAGTATATATTACATATTTTAGCCAGATTAGCTTCAATCAACCAATCTTCAAAAGGTGAAATGTTATAAAATTTGATCACCAAATGTACTGTTAACTCTTTATAAACTAGCTATATATTTGTTGATTTGTTCATATTACAATTTAGAGGTGTTGCCGTGCCGGGCCACCGCGGGCCGTGCCTGGCCGTGCCGTGCTGACCAAGAAGCGGGCCGTGTCGTGTCGAGCCACGTTCTGACACATCCCAGCCCACGGCACGGCACGACCCACGTGTCTGCCGTGCCGGGCCGTCACTTTATTTTTTTTTTAATTTAAAGAATTGATATATATATATAGTCGTGCCTGCGGGGCGTGCTTGTGGGCCGGTACGCGGGCCATAACGTCGCGCCGTGCCGTGCCTGTGCCAATTTCCAGAAAACTTGTTCACAGCCCACGCGAGGGCCACCGTGGTCATATATGTGAAATGATTTGATCAGAATTTTCTAAACTATAATCCAGACAGCATGAAATGTTTACAAAAATTACAAGGTTCCTAAACTTTGGTCCAGTCAGCCATTCTAGTCCCTAAACTTTGATGATGAGTCACTTTATTAGCCACCAAAAGTGGTGGTTAAGGGACTAAATTCAGCCACTTAAAAATTTAGGGACCAAATCCTAACTTTTGACAAAGTTTAAGGATGGTAGATTATGTCAAATGTTTCTTGGCCTGGAATTCCAAATATTTCAATTTATTCCAAATATTTTGTGATTCCTATGATTTCTTGGGATAAAAATGTTGCAAATGTGGAGTGTGGGGAACAAATTATGATGGTAAAGGCCACATCAATTTGGCAAAATTGATGATCTAAAGATGTGGCATCCACCATTTTTATATCCACTATCACACTCCACACTCCACTGGCACACACACTCATTGTCAATTTCATTTGCACCATTTCCCTCATTTTTAAAGTTAATGAGGTTTTTTTTTTTTGTTTTTTTTTTTTCTGATGAATAATAATGGGTTCGATTGTTTGAAGAAATTTAGCAAGTGATTAATTATAATTTTCATGATTATACAATTGTCAATTTGTCATTAAAAATCTTCTTGGTGCAACTTTCAAATAAAATCGTATACAATGTATAGTGTTTAACGAATGTACTTAATCTTACAATATTCAAAACTTACCTCATCATAAAACTAATTTTACTTATTGTTTATGATAAAATTGCTCTTATTATAATAAATTTACACCTTGAGTTCACTTTTAATGCAAACAAACTATTAAAACATTGAAGTACACAATAGAAACTATTCATCCATTATAAATTTGTCCTAAAATATCAAAAGTTAACCTAATATAAATAAAATATAAATATGTTATTTTATCTTGTTAAAGCTACCCTCTTTAATTTAAATGAGTAAAAGTCAAATCTCAATGAGTGAAAAGTAAATATATCAACCTTATACTAGTAAAACTTATCTCGTTGTTTATATATACTTTAAAATCATATTAGTTTTAAAGTTACACATAAAGGTTATGCGTTATTCAAAATTAATTAAAAGTAACCGAAAACTGTTTGATGTACACTAATATTGGGTATGTATATAATCATATAAACTTTACGTAACTTATCCTTTAAAAATCATCTTTTAAATTACATAAACATCTTTTTCTTGGAGCTTGCAAATGAAAATTCTCACATGAAATCATATAAACCTTTACGTAACTTAACCTTTAGAAATCATCTTTTAAATTAAATGAACATTGCATCTTTCCATTGATTGTTTGGTTCAACATGGGAAATAAATTCCCACATGAAATCATATACCAAGGGAAGTTTTTTTCCTTGTTAAATGCATAAAAATTGTGCAAAAGTATTTTGGTTGACATCATGAGATTAGTATATCCTAAGAAAATAACTTCCTATTCATTTAAAGACGGATCCAGAAACTTTATATAAGGCGGACCATATATACTATAAAGTAATATATAAGAATTATTTGATTTTGAAAAAAAGAAAGAAAGAAACACAAATAAAATTACAAGTTGTGGGATTTGAACCCTTAATTAGGGCATTAGGATGGGTAGAGCTGTTAAAAGCTGACTTAACCCGAAATACCGGCCCGAACCCGATTATTAACCGATCCGTCTAAACCCGAAAATATAATGACCCGAACCTGATATGACTCGACCTGAAATCAACCCTGGAACCGAGTTAACCCGAGTATTTGAGACCCGAAACCGAACATGAACCGAGCTAGAGATGACCTGACCCGAATATAACCCGTAAAATATTGACTTGAATCGAACTCGACCTGAACCGAAATTGACCCAAACCCATTTTAACCCGTCAAAACCCGAATTTAACCCGACCTATTACTAACCTGACCTGAATTCAACCATTCCTAACCCGACCTGAATTCAACCCGACCTATTCCTAACCCGACCCAAATATAATCCGACCTATTACTAACCCGACCTGAATTTAACCCGACCTATTACTAACCCGACCCGAAATTCAACCCGATATGTAACTAATCCGACCCGAAATCAACCCGATTTGTTATTGACCTGACCCAAATTCAACCCGACTTGTATTGACCTGACCTGAAATCAACTCGACTTTTTATTTTATACATCTTTATTATTGTAGATCAGATACTGAATAAAGATATATGCTATATAAATTTGAAGCTACTCGTAATGTCGAAACTTCATAAGGCTAGCAATCTAGGATTACGTCATAAAGTATTACAATTTTCTCCAAATAACTATTAATCTAGGATTACGTCATATCTTTTTTTCCCTAATTTTTATGAGTTATTTTCCTATATAAGCTTATTCAAATATTTTCAATGAATTAAAATTCTCAATTATCAAATGTATTACAATTTATATGTCTCAAAAAAACCTATAAAAATTTAGGAATACCACTACTTTTTGGATGCATGTGCATTCTTTATTTAAAGTTATTAATTACGATTTACGAACACTACTACTTTTTAGGTGCAAGTTCATTCTATGTTTTAATTAAGCAATTATGGTTTACGAATACTACTACTTTATAGATGCATGTGCATTAATATAGTCAATTACGATTTATAAATAATATTTGACCTTAGGCTTGTTTGTTTTATCTTATATTTTATAAAAAAAAAAAAGAAAATTCAAATCAAAAAGTTACAAAAATAATAATAATTTCGGATAATGATTGAATTGAACGTGATAATGATTGAATACGAGCATGAGTATATGACAATGACCCGATGATAATCTGACCCAAATAATTTACCTGTACCCGATCATGACTTGACTTGTTTAGACTCGAGAAAGTGGTGACCCGAATTAGAGTTGTTAAAAGGCTTTTATTGGTCTTTTATTTTTCTAATTTTATTATCCATTTGCCTATTTAATCTTATTTAAATGTTTTGAATAATGTCATTTAAATGTTTAAAAAAAATGCCATTAAAATAAAACGTGAACTCGGATATGAACTTATAAAAAATAAACAAGTTTAGATAATTTCAAATAAAATAAGTTTACAAAAAATTTATTGTATTTTAACTTATCTAAACTAAACCTATTGCATGGATGTGTCTTCAATTCAAATTTAAAATTATCAAACTCAAATCAAGTTATACATTTTCAGTAGTTTTGGATCAATTTTGATCTTAAATTCGTGGTGGAGAATTGATGTAACCATTTCCAATGATGAAAATTATACTGCAAACAATCTTATTAACTCATGGTGATCCAACTTTAAGGGTCCTTACAACAATCCCTAAAATAATTAACATGAAGATGTTGTAGAGGGAGGAGTGAGTGTTTTCAATGGTGGGGGAATATTTTATTTTTTTATTTTTCATAACTACGCTTAACAAAACAAAATACATGTTACTATTAACCGATTAAAAATATTTTAGGGACAATTATAAGAAGGATACATTAATTAATAGTTAAAGGTTGTAAAAAAAAAAAACCCAACCATAATTACTAACTGTTGACGTCAATTTCTTTTGGAGAGTCACTTTTTGATAGCTCTACTAGATCTATCTACCTCGTCAATACGAGTAATGAAAGTAATGACCAACGAGGCAAAAGAGTAATGACTTGTGAGAGATTGAGAGCTTGGTCCCAAAAAAAAAAACAAGTAATGAGAGCAAGATTTGGGCCTTCGGGCACTATTTGTTACTGCTTCAAGCTCATAGAAATCAACTCCAAAGCCCAAATCACAAAAAAAAAAAATTTTTTTTTTTTAAATATACTATAAATACGAAAACTAAGAATTAGGGTTTTGTCTGCGGCCTGCGCCCACCATTCTCGCGAGTTCAGCCGTCTTCTTCCTCGCCTCATCTCTCCACACTCGACAAATCTTCAAAGCTCGCAATCATGGGGTTAGTCTCTATTTTCTCTCTCTCCTCTCCAAAATGTTGTTGCTCGTTTTCTTGCTTTATCGTCCTTCAAATTTCTCTTTGTTCAGCTGTTGATTTGGAGATTTATAGTTTCTGTATTCGTTTCAAAAATGGTTGGTTTTTACATGGTATTGTTTGGAAAATTTAAGAACTTTCAATGATTCTCGTATTAAAAATTATTGGGATCTTAATTTTTTCAAATTTGGTTAAATTTTTTATCATTTTGGATTTGAAGTATTAGTGTATGTAGTAATTGAAATAAGGTGAAAATTGATTGGAGAATGTGACCACTGATGATGCGACAATCAAGAGTTGTTGCGTCCATCAAGCTGTTGCGTTTGAGGAAATGCCATACAACACAAAAAATGCTCTTTGGATGGAATTTCAATGCAAAATTCTGTCAGCTTTGTTTCCTGTAAGTGATCATTGATTTATTTTTGGTTGATTAGTTGTTTTGCTAGAGTTGGTAATTTGTTAATTCAAAATAATTTTATGTAATTTGTTAATTACTTCATACGTTATTTAAATTGCATTATTTACACTTTTCTACTGTTCACATACCTCTTTTGAATTTTTTTTGTGATTTTTCCGTTAGAATATTATATTTTTAAATACCATATTTTTTAATATTTATATGTAATAATTTATTGTATTCGTCTCTTAATTTCGTGATTAATCAATTTATTACATGGTTATGACACATACAATATGTGTATAATTACACTTCTACGTTAGAATCCTTGTTTGACTCAACTCATTCTATGAAAGAGTATTAAATTTACTTGTCCCAATCCATAAATATGAGTGAGTAATAAATAATAATCATGTTTCATAAATAATAAATGTAGCTCTATCTTGTTAAATTGAATTAAGCTTATATTAATTTTTTCTTATTACTTATAATTAAATAATTACATGATTCAGTTCACTTTTATAATTGTATCATGTAATAATTAAATTATCACTTCTTATCATGCTTGTAAACAAGTCATTAAATAAAATTTATCAAACAATCCAAAAATCATAATCTTCTTGTAATGATGTCACTTCAATTTTAAAGTATATAAAATACCTAATATGATACTATGCGAGTATTAAAAAAATTCATACATGCATATATACCAAATAAAAATATGCTGAATAGTTACAACCACTAAAAATCATCTCACTCGAATTCTCCTATATTGTAAGAAATAAAAATATGCTGAATAGTCACAACCACTAAAAATCATCTCACTCGAATTCTCCTATATTGTAAGAATAATTATTGTAAAAATAAAATTGCATAATTAAAATATTCTAAGCCTAAAACAAGAAAAAAATCTTCTCATGTGAGAAATAAAAACTTGTAGGAAAATTTCTAAAACGACTACTATCATCAATAACACATACACATCTAAATCCCTTCCAATTCAAAGTGGAATCTCGATTTTGATAACTTTGATATAAATTATTACTATAAAAAATTAACATTCATTAAGATATCTTTATTTAACTACAAAATAAATCATTTTATAATATATTAAGACATTTAATGCAAGAAAAATAAACCCTCCATTTTTTAAAGTGTGCATCACTTCCATCAACATAATGTTTTAGGAGATTGACTTGAATTCTATAAATAATATGCACAAAAAATTGATATATTTTATAAAATTTCATAGTATCAACTAATTATGATAAATATACGATCAAAATTATTAAAGGTAAAATAATTTTTTGTATCAACAAAAATGTATATTAAAGTGTTTCAATTACTTTAGGATGATTTTTTTTGACAAAAACTTTAGGATGATTAATTTTGTAGGGTACACTTCCGTTTCTTTTTAGGTTATTATCAGATTTTAAATACTATTCGTAATACTTCCTTCGTTTCTTTTAATTGGTTATGTTTAGATTTTAAACGTCCGTGCCATATGAGCAGTTCATGATTTTTTTTTAAACAAAAGGGGGCATGCTCAATCCTTTTATTCATCTCTTTTATTCACTCCTCTTTCACACTCATTCACATTCTCTCTCTCCCCATTCAAAATACCCATTGAAACCCTTCAAATCTCCATCAAAACCCCAAAAATCTTCAATCTTTCTTCTTCTAATCTCCTTCTATCATCATTCCCATCAATATTCATCAATCTACTTCACCCTTTTACTCTCAAATTCGAATTCTAGCCATCTCTTTCAAACCCTAACTTTCAAAATTTCAAATTTGGGGGTTTTTCAAAGTTTGAATCTTTAGAGAATTTGGTGAAGCAAGGAGGATTAGCAAGTGTAAAGGAGCGTTGTTGGAGTTCATTTGCGGGTTTTACACCCACGAAAATATTTGGTATACTCTCTTCAATCTCTAGTGCTTACTTTGATTTTCTACTTTCATATATTTGCTAACCTTGTTACAAATTGTTGGATTGTTGGTTATTGTGATATTAGTTGATTATTGTTTAGGGTTTTGGTGATTTTTGTGGTGTTGGAATTGATTTTGTTGGGATTTTGTCACTTAGCCTTAGTTGTTCATTCATTCAATCATGTCTAGACGTAAGAATGCCTCCAAAAAAAGGGATAGAACCCAACCCACCCCATCCATTACTCCACCACCGGTGGACACCTTAGGGATAGTTTTCAATAATTCGGACTTTATGACTAATTTCCTTAGGATAAGTAAATGGAAAATGAGGCCAACCAAATTCTATGACCCTTCGGTAGGCTTGGCTTTGGGGTTTGAGGGTGATATGAGGCAACTTTTCTCTTATGCGGGGGTGGCTAGTTGGTTAGATTTGCATGCTAGCACTTATAGTAGGCTTACCCTTGAGTTTTTTTCCTCATTGTATGTGCATCGTGACACCAACCATTCCCCAAGGTATATGACTTTTCAATTGATGAACCAAGCTCATAAGATGACAATTGAGCAAGTGAATCGGGCTTTTGGGTGGCCATCAAATGGTAAATTTGGGCCTAAGGATAAGACCTCCAAACACTTCTTTCCCGGTGACTTTTGGCAAAAGATCACCGGTAAAACCAATAGGAATCCTAGGTCGGATAAGGCCACTTCGATTGTAAACCTTGCTTTCCGCCTTGCTCAAAGGCTCATAGCCCTTACCATCTTCGCTAGGGGGAATAGTTCCAGAGCTGTCTCTAGTAGGGAGCTTCTTTTCCTATGTCACCTTAGTGAGGGTGATAGGCGGCTAGACTTAGGGTCTTGGTTAATGGACCATTTGGAGGATGTTGCCTCGGGTAGTGGTGTTATCACTATTGGGGGTATGATTACCATTCTTGTCGTTTTCTTTGACCTTGATTTTTCAGGTGAAGTGATCTTACGTACCGGGGCCAACCCGGCTTGACATGAGGGCTCTCAAAGCCATGCATTGGTTGGAGGAGACCCAAAGGGAGGATTGTTTCTTATGGCTCGTGGGAGGCAAATTCTATGCATATCTCCCAAATCCGAGAGGACAATCATCTACGAGCCTAAGAATTGGCTCTTTGCTCCTGATTTTGAAGGTAACAACGATGATGGTAATGATGGTGATGAGCAGGGTCGAGGGGAAGAGCACCCCCAGCAACAACAAGGCCAACAACAAGATGGGCAGCAATTTGAGCAACAGTTTAATTTCCCGGAGGTCGAGAGTAGCTCATTTAATTATGAGCAGCGTTTTGAGGAGTTGCAACAAAACTTCCAAGGCCTCCGTAAGGATTTGAGGGCCTGCGGTTATCCAATGAGAGTGTTAGGAAGTCTAATGAAGATATAACAGTCGCCTTCACTACCATGAGGGATAGCTTCGATCGTCTCTATGGTGAGTTCTTAGATTTCCGCTCCGTCTACCGCCAATTCTATCCGGGACCTAGTTCCCAAGGCGGTGGCCCTAGCCATTGAGCCCGTATGGAGGAGAAAGGAAAGAAAGTGGGGTCTTTTTTTGGAGGAGAAAGAGTGTGGGTAAAATTATCATTTAACAATACAAAATTTAACTAAATTAAAAACGTGTCAATAAAAAAACGTCCTAAAAAAGAATACGTGTCAACTAAAAAAACGGAGGAAGTATATAGGTAGATAATATATTAAGGGCATTACAACCGAAATCTCCACCGCGGTACAAGCGTCTGCGTCTCTACAACGGAAGGATGTACCATAGTGGGGCTTTTAAAACGCTCATAACTTTTTCAACTATTTGGAATAACCTTCGGCCAATCATCTTCCCCGCCCAAAGCCTCCGAGATATACACATTCCGCCGTTGCCACATTGATTACAGCCGAAAAATGTACGGTGGTGGTGGTGGCAGTTGAGGTGGTGGTGTCAGGTGGTCTAACTTTTGTGGTTGAAGGTGGTCAAGTCATGAGTAGTATTAACATTTTAAAATAGGGGGAGGATGGTCATTATCGTCATGAGTATATTTTTGTCGTCAAATTATTGAGAGCTCAGAAGAATTGCTTTGTCGTCGTTCAGCTAGATCATAATATCATTTTATAAACAACATAATACATATCAATAGCATGAAGAATGAGAATATGGTACATTATCCAATGAAAGAGTAGAATATTATCCATAATAGTGAATAATGTGGTATTTTCCTCACTTCAAAGGATTAGGAATTTAGGTTATAGAGTTCATCTATCAATAATGAATTAATAGGAAAGTTCTTCCAGGCCATTTTCTGGTTTGCAGGTCTAGGCATCTCAGAAATTATCTGGAATTGCAAGAATGTATGAATTTGAAATTTGCATACTGTAAATATCATTAGACAATGGAATAATCGATCGGTTAGGCGAAATTATTTACCGTGTGACTTTGATGTAAAAGTAGTATGGTAGAGTTCGCATATAGAATCAAAGAAAATGTTATTACTATTACTGTACAAGCTCCTATAAATGATTGTAACTCATTTTTTACACAAAGTTATTACACAAACTGTAATACCCAAGACATAAACGCGGCAACATGTGGCTTGACTATGCTTTGATAGTTTATATATAATCTACCTAAACTAAATATGGAATTTAAACAAAACCTCATAAGTACAAACCTATATGATTATAAGAGAACATCGGAAGATTGAGCCTCATGAGCAACCTTGATGAATACATCCTCCAAAGTCGTGTCAGCAAGTCCCCATGCTTGGACTGTGAATCTCTTCTTAAAGTTCTCGACTGCCTTGAAAACATCAGAAATCCGGATTTCATGTTTTGGGATCTCAAACTTTTGAGTTCCTGATATGTGGTATATCTTTTGGGCATTTGGAGAGAGGCCCATCACCATCGTTTCCACTTCTGTATCATGCTCTGCAGAAGTTGTCATTGTGAATACAAAGGACCCTCCATATCTTCCTTTCAGCTGCCATTATTCAAAAACAAAACACTAGTTATGTATAGCAGAGAAAAGCAAGGTTACTTTATTGAGATGGTGTATGTGTTTTAATGCAATGGTTGTTAGAATTCCTACCCAAATTTGACAATCCTATGTTTTTATGATTCAAAAACATGCAACTGATCTAGCTCTTAAGCAGGCATAAAGCTATGACTCTTTCAATCTGTTTAGTAGGGTCTATTATGATTTGATTTTACCAGTTTGATCCTAACCCTTGGAGCTACGCATAAGGATCGTGCTCCACTAAGTGTAGTGCCACATCAGCACAATAGTTGTGCTTGCGTGTTTATAGTCAGGCATGGGAGAAGTGTCAAGTGAGGAGAAAATCTCACTTGACTTAACAGCAATACTTTGGTGAGTAGTGCACAATGGCTGACTTGCTAGCATATAGTCGAAGGTGTTAACACATAACATGTTAGACCCTCAATTTGGGTAGCATAGACTGTGTTAGAATACTATCTTCTATATCTGCGATGATTAGAAGTAGAAATTACCTGCTTTGGGCCTCCTATACATTGCAAGCTGCCATCAACAAAAATGCCTATCCGGTCACACAGAACTTCTGCCTCTTCCATAGAATGGGCTGAAAGAAGAAAAATAAGAGAGACAAAGAGAAAAGATATTAGGGATCACATTAAGAAATATAACCATAAAGTATATAATGAGTCACATTCAACTCAATAATAAGTCTTTATAAAAGTATAGAATGGGTTATATTTGATCACTATAGAAAGTCTTCAGAGAGAGAAAGAGTACTTGTGAGAATAATAGCTCTATCTTGTTTAGCTTGCTTCACAACATTCCAAAGATTATTTCTTGAAGCAGGATCTAATCCAGTACTTGGTTCATCCATGTAAACAACCTTTAATAAGAAAAATCAATTAAAATATCCAAAGTCCAAAAAGTTACAAGCAACAAAGTCACGTGAAAAACCTTAGGGTCACCAATCAAGGAAATAGCAACACTAAGTCTCCTTTTCATTCCTCCACTATACTTTCCAGCAAATTTGTCAGCAACGCCACCATAATATAAATTGACGCTTTTTAAAGATTCATCAACTGCCTGTAGTAAACATAGAAATTACATTCCTCCTGATTTTCCAGAGCTTTTCTTGTCCGTACAATGACACTGTATATTAAACTGACCTGTGTTAAGGCAGAACCTTTAAGGTTCTTAAGTCTGCCATAAAAGATTAGATGCTCTCTTCCTGTTAGGGTCTCCCAGAGCAGGCTGGGTAAAGGAAGAGTAAAAAAGCATTAGCACAAACGTGTAAACAATTGGAACTCAAATGGAAATTTTACACATTTTACTAGGATAGAAGACTGGAAACATACTCATGTTGTGGGCAAACACCCATGCTGGTGTATATATCATTCATTTGAGAACGGATGTCTGAACCCTCAACAAATGCTGCTCCAGATGTTGGCTCTGTGAGTCCAATCATCTACAGGAGAAAAAAGAAGACATTGATCATCTATTTTTTCCATTTTGCAAACAATTAAACATTACACTCTCTATCCATAAATATTTCATCTGGTTTTTATTCAAAGAATGTTCCTAATATTTTTCCACTGACTATGTTTTAATACTTGTTATTTTTAGTCATCACCAAAACAAATCTCACATTCTGTATTAGTTTGCTGGATTCTAGAGCAAATAGTTGAAAATAAGTAAGATCACTAGTTCACTATGTGTTCCCTTATTAATAAGAGAATGCTTGAATTATCAACACTAGTTCTTTTAAATTTAACTTTGCTTCAAAATTACTTAATGATCATACATGTGTTCAAAATCATACTCCCTCTTGCCCCATTGGGGAGTAAGTACGTTAATAAGTTTGATGAGATAGAAAATTTGGTGGGACCAAACGTATTATATGTGAGAGTAAAGTTGTGGTCCCCTCGTATGGAATAGAGCAAACTTAAAAGAGACAACCCAAAAGGGCATACTTAAAGATATGAAGGTAGTACTTTTGAAGTCATGCACATATGTAGCAAGCAAAGGGAACAATGTTCTCACCATGCTGATGAAGGAGGTTTTCCCAGCCCCATTTGGGCCAAGCATCCCAAAGCACTCACCACGAGGCACAGCGAGAGATAATCCTTTGACTGCAAGCTTTGGGGGTTCCCATCCCTACCAGGATAGATCTTTCTCAGGCTGCTGCAAATTATGGAAGTGCTTGAACTTGATTCTGATAACAGTTGATCCACCCTCTCCCTCTGTTCAAGAATGCAGAGATGTTAACAACGTTGTAGTGATTGTGCAGTAAAAAATTCAAGCTGCAACTAAAAACATATTTATATTTTAGGAGTCTTCTCTCAAGATTAAACCCTACCTTATCAAGAAAAGGGGGGGAAATTGAGAGAGATTTTACTATATAAGGAACAAAAAAAAAAAAAAAAATATATCTAAGGATGGTTCTATTATCTTATCTAACTAAGTTTGGTACAAGTGCACAAAGCGCAGGCTCTATGTCTGACACTCAGGTTAAATGCAATGGCTCTATGAACTTTTATGAGACTGAAGTTATGATGTTGACCATCTGCATCTGAGTGTTTCATCACACTGACAACTAGTGTGGAAGTCCTAGATAGTCATGAAGCGCCTAGGAGGCCACATGCACTAAAAGAGCTTAAGAGTTGGTTAGAAGAGCATTGACATAGGAAATTTGCACAACACTACCATCTTTTTAGCCCTTTTTCAGAGGCAAAGAAAACATACCGCCCAAATATAACTTACACTTAGGTAATGACCACCCTAAGAAAACATAATACTCTATGTTACAGTTTGCAGTGGCTTCCAAATGAATATTGACCAATACAAAGAGACTTTAAAAAGGCAGCATTTGCAAGTAAAATCAGGATAAAATTCCAAAGATAGTATGATATGTTCATTCCCAATTTTAAAACACTTGTTACTTTAAATGAAGATTACGGAGTACAAACAAATATGTATACAATGGTTAAAAAAGAAATACCTCTTGCACAACATCAGCTTTCTCCATCTCCACAAAGACCTTTGATCCTTGTTTGTGTAAACTACGCTTTCGTGAAATAGAATTTGACTTTCTTAGCAAGCTGCGGAAGAATAATAGAGGATTTCTCTTCCCACCACTTCCGGATGATATAACTTGATCAATGTAATATGCAATAGGAAGCATGATCAACCACTCAACGAACATGATGATCATAATCTCTTTCATCCCATTCCTGCTGTCACCCAAGTTTTCCCACCGCATACCATGGGTGCTCATTTGATCCCCAAGATAAGAATATTGCCCCAGCTCATATAAACCTCGATACAAAGAGAATCCAGGATATAGCTCCATAACAATAATCCATCCTCCTACAATAAAAATCCGAAAATGATAAGAATCGCATGAATTTCATTATATCAACTGACCAAGAAATTGATGAATTTCCCAAGTCCAATTAAGAATATACCAAGTCAAGCCCATGCATAATTTGCGTTAGATACCCACCAATCCATTGCTTGTTATGCAACTAAGTGCTATCATATACTTCCTCTATTTCATTTTAGTTGACACACTTTGACTTTTGCCACATTTACATGAGTTACTTTGACTTCATTTTGTGACTACTTTTAAAAAAAAACATAGCAAAGTGGGGTCTTGTATGATTTGTCTCAACTACTTCGCAAGTATCAAATTTTTATAATTTTTGGTGGTACATAATTGAAGATATTATTATTTGAAGTTATGCATTAGCAAAAGCCCCTAAATGAAATGCATCAACTATTATGAAATGACGAGGTATAAAGATAGATCTAAATTCGTGCAATGCTTGCTTCACATTTCATAAAATCCGTATGACAGCTCATAAGATTTTGACATTGAAAATACTAAATTTAAAAAGGATACCATAAAACAGTAAGGGTCTTTTATGTATTAGTTGATCATCAAACTTCTCAAGAGTTGGCTTATATAATAAAGGTTATTTGTAAAGCCAGAATTAGTTCATCAAAGATTTTAAATCACTATATTGAGTTTGTATAAGAAACCTCTTTCTGTCAAATTGGCTGTAAATGATGAAGTTTCATCTTCAAGTGTGTATGGCACACGAAAATCTACTAAATCCATCACATATACCATTATATCCTATAAATGTACTTGATTATTATTGTAGCATAACTTTTGTACATAATACCCCCTAAATGTTGTATACTTGCACTAAATTTGTTCCTAAGGGCAGAGGGAAATGGCAATGCTAGGAGTATATACTTTTCACCGATTGACAAATATGCATCTATTATTGAGAAAAACGACAAGCGTGAATGACCAAAATAAATTTGTAGAATAATAGAAATAGAAATGTAATGACAATTTACTTGGAAAAGAGGTATCTTCGATGAAATTTTGAAATAGGAATGCTCCCAACAGCCCAGTACCAAACGTCAGTAAATAACCTACAGCTGAAACATATTCGGACAACATATTAGAATCATGACAATTTAGCAGACTACCTCAGTGTAAGAAGGCAGTAATAGGATAAAATTCTCACCTCTTGCAGATAAAACATTCGAGAACAAGGGGGCTACAAGAAAAGCCATTGAAATCTGCAAATTCATATAGATGAAATAGAATACAAATTGGATGCTGTAATCATTTAATGTGAAGATTTTTAGTCCTGCAGAGAATACAATACAAGGCATGAGAGATATACATAGTAAAACACTTGTTGCATGTTAAGGGATAAAAAAATACGAAGTAGTACTTATGTTTGGTTTTATTTACCAATAAGTGATCCGAGTACCACAAAACATATCATGTAGATCACAGATAAAGCTAGAAAGTAAGCATAGGAAATTGTCCAATATGGGCCATCACCAAGCCCATGCATTTTCATCATAATACGCAATCGTTGTTGTTTTTCATAAACCAGAGCAGTTAGCACAACCTGCATCAAAATACAAAATTCATAAGAAATAAATTAAATTTTTTAAAAAATTATGTGAATTTCTCAGTAAAATAGGCAAACACCATGACATAATGATTACGTCAACTGCATACACAAATAGCCTACAATTTAAATTTTGAGGCACCTGAATACTTTGTAAGGATTTCAGAAATGTGATGAATAATTTATAATTCAAGACATGTTGGGGGAAATATTTGACTGCGCAACAGTTTGACTGCCTCTACTTTGAAATTTTTTTTCCTGTTCTATCCTATTTATTAGAAGTTGGGAATGAAGAGGTGGTTTTGGCATTACCACCTCTAACCATAAAGTAGAAGGGAGTGTAGGTTGTGTAAGTATTGTAGGTTCACAATGAACTCCAGTTAAACCCTATCCTCTTCTCCTTTTAAGTACATAATTGTGTACACCCTTTAAGGTGTTAATTCACATTTAATTTGCCAAGAGAACCAAGAATATGCTTGTTCTGACCATATAAAAGGAAATTATAATTAGTATAGACCATTTAGCATGTCTTTATAACTTGACTAAGGTAACTTTGAGTCTTTCCAGTGTTATAAGCTTGATTACACTTTAGATCCTTCATTCAGATACCTTAATAAGCAAAGCAAAGCATTGCCTTTTAAACCTGAGATTGGCATCAAAACTAAAATTTACAATTAAAAATAATACTCCCATTTTTAAGTGCTTGTTTCTTGAATTTCATGGGAATTTAGGGTAATGGAGAGAGTATGTAACATTCTTGAAATGAAGAGAATTTTATGTGGAAGGGTAAAAAAGTACGTAGTAAATCATACATTTAATTGAGTTATTTTACATTGAAAAGGTCAAATTAAATGGTTTTTAATGACAACGAAATTTGGAAAAATGTTGGGCTTTTTCATATGGGAAAGGTAAAAAAGTAGATTTATAATGATAAAATTATGTGTATTTTTAGTAATAGACACTTAATTCTAAATTTCTAAGACACCCAATTAAGGAAGTAGGCACTTAATAATGGGACAAAGGGAGTAAAATACAGGGATCTTCATGCAAACACGACAATAATGCTATTTTGCATTATAAACAGATTGCATAATGGTGAAGGTGGATGATAGGATTGATTTTATTAGCTAAACTTTCATACAATGAATAAGATGTTTCTAATGGGTGCCCCAATAACTTCTGAATTTTATTCACCTCCCTCAATAAGATAATAAATTCTCATTACAAAGTATCCAGCACAAGCTGCTGATGACAACTTATGTATATTGTACATTCAACTGGACTGACTTACTATCAGACATTAAAGTCCAATTGCTAAGTTTCATAAAATATAATAGAGCTATGGCTGCAAAAAATTAAAGGGAAAATCCAATATATGGTGCTTGTATGAGATAAAAACATTTGAAAGATAAAGCATACTTACAGGAAATAGTGCTATAATGACATATGTGAAAAATTGCGCACTGAGGAGAGACGAAAGATCAACTCTAAGCTGACTTCCAGGCTTTGGCATTTCCTTGACATACTCAAGAAGCATTTTGGTACCGGGTCCGAACAGATTTTGAAGGTAGGCATTAGACACCTGTAATATAAGATTGAATGTATAAGGTCTACTGAAAGAACATATAAATGGACATAAAAGCATAGAAAATCATAGCAAAGGGATTAAGATTAGAGCATAAAGCTCCTAGCAGAGCAAAAAATTTGTTCCCACTTTGACTTTCAAATCTGATTTTAGGTGACAATGAGCAATTGCACCAAAGCATCTACTACCATTTGGGTTGAAACTTTATGACAACCTTTGGTACAATTGCTAAAGTGCACTATGATAGAGATATTTCATGTCACCACAATTGAGGGAGGAGCACAAGTTGCAATACATAATTACATAGTCTTGAAGTGGGAAACGTGAAAGTAAGAGAGGGCAGGAAAAAAATGAGCCAACAAGCTAAGCTAGAACATTAATAAGATTAATAAATATAAACAATAAAATCAAGTTAGGTAATCAAACAAAAGGAAGATCTCAATGAGTGCTGAGCCTAAAAGACAGGTAAGGAGCTAGAATTACCTGATTGACTGAGCGTGGTACACGTAGCAATCCAATCATAGAAAATCCACTGTCATTTTTGTATGTTGAATTGTACCATATGCTCACATTAAAGTTGTTCACATTTGAGTTGAGAAAATCATATGCTGTTAAAAGAAATTAAAAAAAAAAAAAAAGATATAAATTTAGAAGTGATTTTAGAAAATTGTATATGGGAAAAGAAGTGATTCTACAAGCTTAGTTCAAAAATTGCTAAAGACTTACCAGACACGTATTCATTTATCTTCCTTTCTGGGTTACCTTTATGATAACCCTTGTACAACTCATCATTAATTTCAGAAGAACTATTGCGCCATAGATGAAGACCTTGAGCACATTTTACATCTATATAAAAGAATCAATAAGATCATTAGAACAACAAGCCATAAGATAGTACATGGTAGAGAAAGAATCCTTCTCAGGAGTTCTAAAATTAATATAAAGATATAGACAGAGAAAAGGTTATCAAAAATAAACTCACAAAGACAAGTACTAAAGGATGAAAGGACAAATCTTTTGAGATGCAATATGACAGTCAATTTGACAAGAAAACCTTCTTATTGTATACACATTCATGCACGCCACATACACACACAAAGTAAGGTAGAAGAGAAAAGGAGGGAAACAATTTATACTTTATTCTCATATAAATGAATACATGTTTGAAGTTACAAATTCTTAGAAAAATTATTAAAAGATTTGACATACAGAATTCATTAACAAATATTTTAGGATATATAGAAATGTTGTTACTTGTATATTGTAAAATAAAGGTTACCACGATGGTAATGACTAATGGGTAAAAGATTTTTGCATGCAAGATCCTAGGATGAAATACCCTTAGCGAACTTTTTTATTTGTTTAGCCCTCATTGTTGAATACTGATGCCCTTGCTGAACAATAACAACTTTTCTACAATTATTCAACTAAGCTATTCAATTTATATGATTATCACTCTATTAGTAGCTTATTTCTATTATATTTTTTTTAATAATTTCTTCTATTTTATACAGTTGATTGCTAAATTTGAAGGGTTAAACGCTAATTGAGCTATTCACACGGTTAATTATTACTTCCTCTATTTTTTTAGACAACCCGTTTAACTTTTTACACCATTCACCATAAGTTACTTTAACTATTACTTGTATTTTTGATGTATTCATAAGGTATAGTTTACTTATGCACGATGTTGTTAGCTTGGTCTCAATGTGTACTTTACTCATAATCTCATATGTAACTTTTAAATTTTTTATAAATGCATAATAAGATATATTAATGGTTAATGAAATACATTGACAATCATGTCTAATTGAAACTAGTTATCTATATAAGAATTGATGAATTTTTTTTATTATTAATTTGATATGTATGCTATTATTATAATAATTGTTGTAAATGGTGGAGAGTTAAGTCAGTAAAAATAATTGAAGTCGGAAAAATATATGATTAAATTCCTTACGACCTGTTCACTTCATCTTATCCAAATAATATTCATTAAATAGTTTAAGGGCCTGTTCTGTTCACCTTATTTTCACTTATTTTAGGTCCAATAAGTTCAGATAAGTTCATTTAGAAAAAATAAGTGTTGATAAGTTCAGTTCAGAAAAAATAAGTTCTGATAAAGGTTACCCAAGTTCAAATTACAACTAAAATAAGTCCTGATAAGTTCAGTTAAGTTCAGATAATTGAAAATCGGGTGAATAGAACACACCTTAAGTCGGTAAAAATAATTTATGTTCAATAAAAATAAGTTAGGTTCAGCAAAAATAATTTCATTTTATAAATCTAAGTTTCAATCAATATTTTAGAAGCAATATAATTGAGGATCAGTTAAAATAAGTTTTATGCGGTAAGTAAAAATAATTTTAATTCAGTAAAGATAATTTAATTTCGTTTAAAACAGTTTCAGTTAAATAAAAATAATTTCAATTTAGCAAAAATAAGATGAAGAGAACAAGACCTTAATTGGAAATTTTGATTTTGCTTACATAGGCATTAATTGATTTTCAACTCCGCTTTTTATGATTCTCACATGACCCATTTGCTCAATTATCTTAAATTAGTTTTATCTATAACATTTTGTTTTAATAATAAAAAAAAAAAAATAGTGAATAAGGCGCATTATGTATTTATGTGTAGTTCAGACAACGACTTTTCACTCATTCCTCACTCGGTCACCCCTTCTCTATAAAATAGAGATATTTCCCATGCATTTTTTCTTAACACAACATCCACCTTATTAAAGAGTTAAATTTATTCACTGCTCATAGAAACCTAAGCTATGGAAAGCCAGAAATCTAGTTATACCTTGCTGCATAGATGATGATATAATGCATTTTTTCTTAACACAACATCCACCTTATTAAAGAGTTAAATTTATTCACTGCTCATAGAAACCTAAGCTATGGAAAGCCAGAAATCTAGTTATACCTTGCTGCATAGATGATGATATAACCTCTTCGGGTAAAGAAAACGACGAGTTAGACTGGCAGAGTGGTCTCACAAAGTAAAGAGGAAGGCCTGAGGAGTAAGCAGGATCAAGAAAATTCTCTGTTGCTGGCATCGAAATTGTTCCCTGGAACAGTTTAAGGCGTCAAGATTTCAGAACTTCCATAACAACTAGTGAAGACAAAGTGGATGCCTAAACACTTACCAAGACATTGTTGGCCAAACTAAGTAAAGGATTGGAGGAATTCAAAGAGGAAGTCGGAAACAGGTTGCTGGCCATGCCTAGAAAGATCAAAAATCACATAATCAAACCAAGTTCCAAGAAACAACCAGAAGTAAAAAATCTTTGTATATATACACAGAGAAGAGATGTACCTTGCCCCAATGTTCGATTAGTCCCAGTCACAAGTACAGTGACAGGACAATTACCTGTCCGTCTACATGACTCGCTAGGCAAGTTTGGAAATGTAAGACCATCAGTTCTTACAGCACGACTCAAGGGATCAGGAAGTTGAAGCAATGCAGGCCATTTTTGGGGATTAGGAATCGGACAACTAGAAGCTTGATCTAATGTTGAATATTGAATCCCACATTCAGTTTTACCATTAACTTGAGCACATCCGCATTTGTACTTATCTTTGCCCAATTCATTGTCTATTGCTCGTTGCAAGACAGCAAGAAGAACACAAAGTAAAACTGGGAATATTATGAGACAACAATTCGAACGTTTATTTCGTCTCTGCAATGTATAGTTCAGGCAACAGCAAAGTTAAGATTAGTAATTTAATCACAATGTTATAAGCTTATAACCTTCTCAATTTCAAATGAATTGACATCTAGATTAAGCATCAGCTAGATGTAAGAATCTAATAGTCTGCAAATTTATGCCTATATAATTGATATCTTACTTTATACTTCGTATAAAATAAGTTTTATAATTTCTCAATATCTTAGAATTCATATATCACCCACCAACTCTATTTATTTAACACTAAAAAATTCTTACAAAATAATCCCAATCATCATACATTTCAAGATCACCCACTAAAATAAACACCCCCAAATTCACAACTTCAGCCACATTTGACTACCATCCAAAAATTACGCCACCACCATCCTGATTAAGTTGTCACATCGCTAGTTTAAATCATATTATCAACGTGCCTATTAATCCGAATAATCCCGAAACAAAGGGCATAACCTTTTTTTTTTTTTTTATTGATAAAGCATAACAAATTACTATAATCTAATTTACACATTTACACAAACCCACTAAGAACAACACCAACTACAACAACATTAGCACTACGATCAACAAATAAACATTTAAATTATAATATTACACAAACCCCATTACCCAGATTATCTAGCAAATGCAACTTAACTACAAACACCTTAAATTCCATAAATCTAAACCCCAGAAAATGAAGTTTAAATTAATTGCACCCATTAAAAATGCAGAAAAAAGGGTACCTGAAAAACCAAGTTTTTTCGGAGAAGAGCATTGGCCTGAGTAGAAAAACTGGCGCGCCCATGTGAAGGAATTGCCATGGAATTTTTTGAAACAGACAAATTCAAACTGGGTTTGTGAGTTTGACCGTTAAATTTAAGCTGTGATTTTCATGGGTTTTGTTCTTTAAAGTACGAATTTGCCCCCTTGGAAAAACAATGCACTTTTTTTTTTGGTAAATTGCGTTGAAATTTCCATCTGATTACCTCTGTAATCACGGAAGTTGCACTCTAATTTTATATCATTAGTGTTATAATCTACTACAGCTTATGCGTTGTCATAAGATTCGAAATAGTCAAAATTCAACCCGATCATCCCCTTGGTCAATCCTCGCATTTTAATATTCGGCTGTTAATTAGCTTATTTGATAAAATAAATTACTTTGTATAAGTTGTATTAAAGAGCTATGAGGGTCTGGCTTGAAGAAGTGCCAGCTGAGGTTTCTAGTTTTGTAATCTATGATATTATTGCTTTTGAGTTAATAAAATTCTCTTGATTCCCGTCAAAAAATAAATAAATAAGTTAATAAATAAATATACTTCGTATATACTTTATATGTTTTTGATATATAAAGAGCCACAAAGGCAAATGATGTAAACAAAATTAGATCTCATATCTTAGTGTCACCTTTAAAACTTTAACTAAAGGTTATATATGATTCATCATTGATCAAGATTCAAGAGAATTATTCAATGTGATATACTATTTATATACTTCATATTACACAATTAATTGAAAATAAAAATATATATTTGTTTAATGGTCTAATTTTATGGGTAAAATATCGTAATTAGACTCAATCACACAATTTACACCCTTTCATACAAAAAGATAGACTCAACTACATTAATATATACTTATATCCTTAGGAATTTTCAACTGCTTGATGTAACAAAGAAAAATTCAATTAAAAAACCAATGATGTAGCAAATGCATACTCTTTAATGTTAATAACCCTATCTTCTCCTCATTTTATTTGGGAAAAAAAATTAAAACAAAATAAAAAAAATAATATTATGTTAAGAAAAATAGAATTGAGAATGTGTTTTTATCGATGATCTTATTCCACTAATAATCTAATTTAAATATTTAGGGAGTATATTAGTTTAAGGAAAAAAAATCACTAAATTTTTCATATCCTTGGTTTTCTTTCTTTCTTTTTTTTTATGAAAATTTAGTCATTAAAATTGGGCATTGCTCTTGGCCCAAAAAAAAAAAAAAAAAAAAAACAAACATGCTTAATCTCTAAGATGAATCTTCATTGTTCTGAGCTATACCCCCTCCGATCTTTTCAACCCAATTAACATTGAATTGATTAAGAGTACTCATAGTGTGAATCAATATTAATTTATACGCGCAGTATTATTGTAAAATGACAGAATTCACATTAATATAAAATTAAATGTACTCGTACTAACTTTATTAATATATTCATGTTCACTCTATTTATATTCATAACGTTAACATTTCATTGCACAAACGAATATTAAATAATGGCGGGACTTCTTCTTTTTGTCCTATTATTGAATTATTAACAATTTATTAATTTGTTATTTTATTACTTAAGAATGTGAAATGAAGGAACTTTCCTTCAAGTTTGAAGTCAAAATCACTTATTTAAGTATGACGCTAGAATGATTATTACACTTCCTTGATCATTGACCATGAAGTTAAAACATGTTAACAACTTTAAAACGAATAAATCATCTCTAAAAAAAGGTGTTAAATTAATTATATAGAAATTTACACAAACCAACTCAAATCGGATTAGCAAACAACGTTATTTGAGGATTAAGAATCACCACTTTAGATCAAGTGCACATAATAGGGATTGATCCCAAAACTTAAAGTTATGATATATAATTATTTATATTTACCACTAAACCAAATATCATTTGAATCTTTAAAGAGAGATATCAATGTACATGATGGTGTATCATGACGTATGGTTTGAAATCATTGATTTATTTCATGCATTGAATGATTTTCAATTCAAAGTTGAGTATTTGTCTAAATGTCTAGTTTACCCTTACATAATCACGATTTAGCCATTTCACCATTTGTATAAAATCATTGAATCTTTGAGGATACACTATATTCCTTCATCAACACACAAGTTGCATTGTTGTAGCATATAAAATTTCACTAGATCGAATCGATGAATATCTAATTAAACATATACTTCGTATTTTAGTGACACGACTATGCAACGACGTAAGTCATTGCGTAATGACATGAACTTTGCTTATGAGCACATCTAAGCACAAGCCTTAATTATTAATTTAAAATTATAGTTCCAACTTTTTTTGAGAGGAACTTTGTACTACCAACTAGTATTTTATCAAATTGAGATCTTAGTTTGACTTAGACCAAAATTCAATATTATTATATACTACATAAGACTTTACGAGAACAAGAAGAATAGTGCTATTCCACAACTTAATAATTCCGCGTACTACTAATTAATTTATTTTCTGAAATGTGTTCTAATTTGAGAAAACAACAAATACTAATTCACTTCTTCCTTAATTTAATTAAAGATGTTCTTTCTTTATTTAATTAAAAATGTACTTTTTCAGCCTCATTTATGACAGAAGCATGTGTGAGAATATTCAAGGGTTGGAGAATCTCACTCTCAATTTTGTTGTATGCAATGTGGCATGTTAACGTGTAATCATAAAGTTGTTCAAATAATTCAAAATTTACATACTCAAAGTTATATGATTATGATATATATAATGAGCATAGTCCGAAATTTCATTTTCTTCATTAGCTTGACTTCTAAAGTTCTTGTTGTCAAAGAAAAATAAAAAAATAAAAAAATTAAAAAAAATTAAAAAAAAAAAATTAAAAACTTCTAAAGTTCTATTGTACAAATAAATAGTGATGATCATAAGGTCTTTTGACTAGTTTTCGAAATAAATATTAAAAATTTGTTAAATTTATATACTTCAATGGTCTTTTGCTTGCATACCGTATCACAAGATTTTGCAACAAACTTAAAATGAATGTTCCTTCCATGAGATATAAGAAAATAATTTGATTGGCAACATCAAGACTTTAGCAAATGGACCTAGAATAGAAAGAAAGTTATTCACTTTTTTGAGTCTTAATTAGAAGAAATTCCATTAGCTAACTAACTCAAGTTCAAGCTCCAAACAATGCAAAGTTGCATAGGCTGCTTTAATGATAATCTTCAAAGTGTTATGAGGGTAATACTAATATTAATGTCCACCTCGTTAGAAGGGTTCAAGTTGCGCATATCTTTCCATGTTTGGTGGTATAGCGGTATAGTCGTGTAAGCTAAACTAGAGGGGGAAATAGGAGGTGTTCATATAAACATGCATGTTTGGTTAATTTGAAAGTAAGTTATCCTTTTTTGTTCAACACTTTTATTTTTTATATAATTTAAAAAGCCCATCTGCTTTATCAGAGCTTAGCTCTAACTACGTACATTTCGGATTCGACCCGTGTTATACACTTGGTTTATGGTGGGTGAGTCTCCCAACAAGAGTTTCTACATACAACGGTGGAGCTTGAACCGAGATCGACCTCCCTTAGCTTAAATGGTATCAAGCTGCTTATTAGTTATTACCACTTGAGAGGTTAAGCCAACCCTTTTGGTAGTTGTTTGTTCAAGAGGCTTTTATTCACCTGATTTTATATGAACTAATAATCTAAATCTATTGGACCTTATTAAAACTAATTTTAATATATAGTACTTGAACTTGGATAACCCTACCGAGAACTTATGTTTGTACAGTTATTGAACTTATTAGATATAAAATACATAAGTGAAAATAGGGTAAATATAACATGCCCTAAACGAGTCGACAAACACATAGTTGTTCGAGCTTGATTCATTTACTTGACAAGCTTGAAAGAATCTACTCGGAACTGGTCGATTCATGAGCCATTCGGCTCAATTAACCAACATTCTTGGGAAACCATCGAATTGATGTTTTTGTTCAAACTCGTTTATATACTAATGAATAAACATTGACCGAGCTAGTTCATGAGTGTATTGGCTTATTGACATCTTAATTTTGTTATACTTCGTTCAATTCTACATTTTATCTTGGCAAACCCCTATATATCGTTTCAATTTTATATTCCTACAATAATTACACATTGTCATTCATCTATTTTTTACACCTATTGATTTTTTATTCTCAACATGCACAACTGAAAATCACCTGTATATACTTTGTTTTTTACAAGAAGAAAAAGGATTTCATTTGGCGTATCGGTTAATATGCCAATAGTAGCGCCGGGCAGCTAAGTTGGTATGGAAGAACTGTTGTGCCGCGGAAAATCCGAAAAAGAGTGAGAGGCGAAGAGCAAACCAAGAACGGAAACAGAAGTATTTTTACTCCCCAGTCTCTCTTAAATAAAGCTCGCCAAGGCGACCTGGGCAGATCGACCGGGCTGACACATCTTCCCGGGGCAGTGAAGTCTCCAATAGAATTCTGACTTCTCGCCCTTAAAGGTTAAGAATTTATGAAAAAAATCCATTCATATCCATTATTTCGAAGGAAAAAAAAGAAGAAAACAGAGGGTCTGTTGAATTTCAAGTAGTCTGTTTTACCGGAAGTGATCGGAATTAAGCCGCGTGGCGGTACCTACCAAAAAAATTGGGCAAATAATGCGATAGCTTTGATTAGAGAAAAGAGCGACCGGGAGAGGGAGCAGGATTTGAAGTTAGGCAATGGGCGGGTAAAAGGTCGAGTAGCTGCCGGTACTTCCTGATCGGGAGTCAGTCCCACAAGTGGCCGATTATCGGTTAATAAAATATATTCTCTTCGTTTCATAATAATCGCAACAGTAGGGTGGGCACAAAGTTTAAGGAATTTTATAGGGTGGGGACAAAAAGAAGATTTTTTGTTAGTATAAAGTGTAGTTAGTGGGGATATATTTAATTGTTAGTAGACTTGATCAATGGGCGGGCTAAGCTGGAGCTAAAAATCTGCCCGTTACTCGTCGGGCCGTATGGGCTTTTCAGACCATTTACGGGCAAAAAAATGAACTAAAATAGCATAAAAATGCATTCCCAAACCCGTCCAAAAAAACAAAAAAAAAATCGGACTGGGTCAGACGGGTCAGCTTTGATCAGCTCTAATTGTTGGTAGGAGAGATAAATAATTAAAAAAAAATTAATAATGTAAGTGGGTTTGTTAGAAATAATAAAATAAATGTGGATCCTTTTCAATAAGAATGTGTTGCAATTATTAAAAAACGGATGAAAAAGAAAAAAATTGCGATTATTATAAACGGTGTTAGTTGTTAAATTACACTTACATTTGCACAAGTTCACAACCTTTCCCATGTAAATAAAAAAATAAATAAATAAAATCGCAACCTTAAAAATAGCCATTCCAACGCGCCTCCACAAAACAAAGGGAAACACGCAACTCCCTTCCTATGAAATTTCTATGGCATCCTTCCAAAAGTCAAAAGGTCAATCCGAATCTGTATTTTTTTTTTTTTTTTTATATATTTTTTTTAAAAGCCAAACTTATTCAAAATCCCAACCAAATTCCAACCAATCCAATATCAAATTTCTGTTAACTCACAAAACCAATATAGAACAGTGTCAACGAAAATTACAAGGGATTCCATATCATTGCTAATTACACCAATCCAAATCCTCAAAAACAAAACACGAACACGACCCGTTTTACTATTAGGGAGTAATAATAATGGAATTACAAAAGGGGATTCCATTATTATTACAACAATTGAAATCATTATTCTGTAAAAACGCATTGCTTTCATGGCGTCATAAATGGGCAACAATTCTCCAACTATTTTCTTCATTAATCTTCATCTTCTTGATGTTCTGTATTCAAAAAGCATTCGATGCCCAGTTCAAGAACACCACTAATTTCCAGAATCTTCTCGATCCAAAGCCGCTTGTTTCGCCCGCGATTCCGCCTTGTGAAGACAAGTTCTTCATCAAACTCCCTTGTTATGACTTCGTTTATAGCGGTGCCTCAAATCCTAATGTCAAGCGTATTGTTTCCAGAATTATGGCTAATAATCCTGGCCGTCCTATTCCACCTCCTAAGGTACAGGGTATTTTTTTTTTTTTCTTTTCGGAATTAATAGTTACATTGATAGTGTAATTTACCCGATTATTGAATTGGTAGAAGGGTGAGATTTGGTAAAAATATGACTTACTCCGTATTACAATACATTTTACATTGTGCATATAGAGTAAAAAAATTCAAATATGAACTTACGTTTACCTTTGCTCGTGACTAAAAATATTTAAGGTTATGCATAAGTTTTTGGCGTATAAACATTTACTTATGTTACTCTGTTAAGTAATTGTGAGTAAAACTCAAATCTTATCATATCTAACATACCCCGTAATAGTTTTAGTCCTTTGAGCTATGTACAGGTTATTTGAATCTTATAAATTTTTATTTTATTGATTTTGTTTCCATTTTCAATGATGGTAAATGATATACAATGATAAATAGATAATAGTTGATATATTTCCTTTGTGGGCGAATTTAGTGAATGTAACTTAAGAAATGAGGTGTTAGGAGGTCTCTTGACTCTTGTTAACCTTAGTTACTTTTATTTACATATACGGAGTAAAATGGAGGGAAAAAAATTTCAATTAAATAACGATTTAAAAAGTACTTCGTATATTGGTTATTTACATGTGTGACGATGTGTATTAGTTTTTAGCAAATCTTACAAGTAGAGTGACTATTCTTTGCTAGTCTTACGAGTTGAGCTAAAGTTTGTTAAGATGTTGGGTCTAGGGTGTGTTAGATACTTAGTTTCGATGTCTTACCTGTACACATTTTTCTTAGAAAACATTTAGTTTTACCTCTTTTTTAATTGACTTTTTTGTATTTGGACTTTTCTTTGAAAGAGGTTGGGAGAAGGGGTAGTGACTACTATTCTCTATGATTAGAATGTTCATACCCAAATCTAAATTGCACTCGAAATTACTTGACTCGAGCTAAATAAAATTAATCGGTTTATCATAATAAGTTAATCGACAATAAGCCCTCAATATGACTGCACTAAGAATTGGTTAACTAGCATTTTCTAGACCAATTTGACCGGATTGGAACCTGATTCTAAAGCCGCCTCTATTCACAACTGACAGTTTCTAATCAAGAATTCCAAAGGTGGAAAATGATTAGGGAGAAGGGATTTTTTCTTTTGTTGTAAGTTGGTAGAGACATTGCTGTGGCTGTTTAAAATAAGAAATGACACATTGAGCTCGCTTTGTTTTACGTCTTATGAATTCAGCTGCTTTTACATCATGATTACTTCTGGTTAAATTATCTGAGACCTTAAGCTAAAGTTCAAGATAGTACTAGTATAATTTATTGGCATTATGACATATTTCCTATTAAACATGGATGCTGCAGTCTAAAATTTACATTGTGAAGTGGAAAGGGACAGCTGAAGAGAGAAATGAAACTTGCAAATCAAAAACTTTCTCATTCATGCTCAATGATAAATTCTTATATTCGCGCTTGCTTATGCAGGTTAAGTCCTTTGCAACGGAAGCTGAGGTTGACGCATGGCTTCTTAGCAACCCAATGCATTGTCCAGGAGCACTGCATTTTGTAGAACAAAATGCGACCATAATAAGCTATGGTGTTCAAACTAATTCTACACAAGTACAAAAAAGAGGGAGGTATGAAGATCCTACCTTCAAATTTCAGGTTCCACTTCAGATTGCTGCAGAACGAGAGATAGCAAGGTTTCTTATTGGAGGTATCCTCTACTTTCTGGTACTCTTGATCTTATCTCTTTTCAGATTTTTGTTATGTTTAACCAATGCTGCCTTTTTCCTGGATTTTTTTGCTTGGTCAGATCCAAACTTTAGCTGGACAGTAGGCTTGAAAGAATTTGCTCATCCTCCAGATGACCCCTTCTCCATCATTGCCACTATCGGTCCAGTCTTTTTCCTTGCAGTTGCCATGTTTGGCTTTGTATTCCAATTGAGTTCCCTGGTGATGGAGAAAGAATTAAAACTTAGAGAGGTTATTTCCCTTTATTTTCTGGAGAACAGTTTACATGAAACAGATTTTTATAGGAACATTTCTGCAGTACACTGAAGATTCCATGTCTAATACAATTTGTGCCTTTTCAGGTGATGAGTATGATGGGTCTGTATGATACTGCCTACTGGCTGTCATGGCTAGCTTGGGAGGGACTTCTTGTTGTTGTTTCATCAGTTTTCATCGTACTATTTGGGATGATGTTTCAGTTTGATTTTTTCTTGCACAACAATTTTGCGATCTTATTCCTTGTGTTCTTTCTTTTCCAATTAAACATGGTAAGCTCCCTGTTTCTTTTGTTGATTGACCAGTTTTGAATTCACAGTTAATACAGGATTATATATTATTTATTGTTCATAAACTCTACTGCATCATTATATTTCGTAATTTGTAATACTACTTTTTTTGTTTTCATCCACTGACCTCTTATCTGCTCTTTGCTATACATATGTCAGACTGTCTTTGCATTTGCGCTATCAGCCTTCATTAGCCGGTCATCTTCAGCTACAAACATAGGATTTTACAACTTTATTATTGGCTTAATCACCCAGGCTAGTTTCTCTAATTTCCTTTCAGAGTTTTTGGTTTAAAGTCAGGGAAACCAATAGACTGTTTACTGATGTTATTTCATATTGTGCAGATTGTGACAGCATTTGGATTCCCATACAGTAAAATGTTCTCTCAAACATACAGAGTCTTATGGTCCTTCTACCCTCCGAATTTGCTAGCCGAGGGTATTCAGATGCTCACAGATGCAACTAGTACACCTCAAGACCCTGGAATGAGCTGGAAGGGAAGGACAAAATGTTCGCCTAATGATGATGAATGTATTTTAACAATGGTAAGTTGTATCCTACATATTTATAAAGTCTATTAAATTTTTCTCCTTTTCATATCCCTTCAATGTGATTCTTATGCTTTTGGCTTCTGTCATTTTCAAATATTCGCTTAGTCTCTATTGACATTTTAGTGCTAAGACTGCTAACCATTAAGTATGTACTGCCATCTCGTGACAGAATGATATCTTCATATGGCTGTCGGGGACGTTTGTTATGTGGTTTGTTTTGGCTCTTTACTTTGACAATATTATTCCGAACCCCTATGGAGTAAGGAAATCAGTGTTCTATTTCTTGTATCCTGGATATTGGACAGGCAAAGGTGGAAGCAAGGCACAAGGTAGCAAGTCATGTCCTTTCCTTTTACTTTTTTCTCCAGTTCTCTTAATTTAATATATCATACTAGTTTCCTAAAAAAAAAAAAAAATATCACACTAGTAGCTTTTTTCAATAAACTAACTGCACTTAACATGGATGCATCAGAGGGTGGCATCTGTACCTGCTTTAGTTCTTCCTCACAGCTTGAGCATGTAACTCCTGATGATGAGGATGTTCTTCAAGAGGAGAACAATGTTAAACAGCAAGCAAACGAAGGTGTTGTTGATTCAAATGTTGCAGTCCAAATACGTGGCCTTGCAAAGGTTTATCCCGGATCAACAAGTCTTGGATGCTGTAAATGCAAAAGGACTCCTCCTTACCATGCTCTCAGGGTAAACAATCTTGCAGTTCCTTTGTTAGACAAAACTAATGCAGTATGCTACATCAGAATGGACAGAAGACAAAACAAAGCTATGCTATATTAATTGTTCCCATTAAGGTTTGCCTGCTTAAAATAGGGAAATGTGTCCCAAAAAGAACTAGGAAATTTGAGCTGAAATTTCTATTAATCTTAACTTTTTCCATTGTGCTACTTAGTCTGAAAACCTTACAGTAATATAATTTTGTTCAAATTACATAGTGTCATTTTGTGAATAGGCCATGAATTGTCAAGTTGCTGCTGATAAAGATATTTAGCTGTTTAAATTTATGTAAAGAATGCCTTATTTGTCGATTTCTCCAGGGATTATGGGTGAATCTTGCTAAGGATCAGCTATTTTGTCTTTTGGGCCCCAATGGAGCTGGTAAAACTACTGCTATCAATTGCTTGACTGGAATTTCACCAGTGACCAGTGGAGATGGTAACAGTTTGTTTGAGAATCTGTCCTTTCTGGTTTAAATTTCTGTTTTTCATGATTACGTTAATCTCACAATTATTGTTGATCCACAGCATTGATCCATGGAAATTCTATCCGAAGCTCTGTTGGCATGTCTAATATTCGCAGAATAATAGGCGTGTGTCCACAGGTAGTCTTTTGATACTGTATGATTTAACAATTCGAGTAGTCAAACAGGATGACAGCTAAAATCTATTAAGCTCTAGTTAAGCAACTGAACGCTCTCTTTTTTGCATTCTAGTTTGATATTCTTTGGGATGAATTGACTGGTCAAGAGCACCTCAACCTCTTTGCAAATATAAAAGGTCTGCCTAGTGCTACAATTTTGACGGTATGTTTGCCTAACCACCCTGACTTCATTGCCTCTATTTCTTGTGCCTTTAGATATGAAATTCTAACTATTGACAATGATAATTATCCAAGATGGATTCCTCAGTCTTTAGTAGGGTAATGTTGTCACTCACTCATAAGAATTTCAACTTAATTATGATATCCAGGTTGTCCAGGATTCATTGGCAGAAGTGAGGCTAACTAATGCTGCAAAAATGAGGGCTTCAAGTTACAGTGGAGGAATGAAACGCCGTCTAAGTGTCGCAATTGCTCTCATTGGTGATCCTAAATTAATTATTCTGGATGAACCTGTATGTATGCAATTCATCAGAATTTGTTATTCATATATTTGAATGAAACATAAGCTATAAATAAGTTCTTTTTTAAACTGCAGACAACTGGTATGGATCCTATTAGCAGGAGGCATGTGTGGGACATAATAGAAAATGCAAAACGAGGGCGAGCCATTATTTTAACTACACACTCCATGGAAGAAGCTGACATACTGGGTGACCGCATTGGAATTATGGCCAAAGGAAGACTTCGATGCATTGGAACTTCTATCAGATTGAAGTCACGCTTTGGAACTGGTTTCATAGCCAATGTGAGCTTTGTTGGGAACCTTAATGGAACCCCTATCGAAGGAGATTCAACTGATATGAATCACTCCCAGGAGGCTGTCAAGCGGTTTTTTAAAGATGTATGTTACAGATCCAAAAGTTCTTTGTCAATGGTTGATCTTATTAGTGTCTAAATTTCTACATGTTTTGTTGCAGCACCTGGGTGTAGTGCCTAAAGAAGAGAGCAAATCCTTCCTGACTTTTGTAATACCTCATAAAAAAGAGGAGCAATTGACGGTAAAATTCCTCTGTTTTTTTTTTCAGTCACCAAGTTCCTTTCTTCTTCTAATGTTGCTGCAGCAATTGTTTTGTGCTAATGTCCCTATGATATATTCATTTAACCAGATGTTTTTCGAAGAACTACAAGAAAGAGAGGCAGAATTCCAAATAGCTGATATCCAGCTTGCTCTTACTAGTCTGGAAGAAGTTTTCCTAAATATTGCCAGACAAGCAGAGATGGAAAGTGCTGCTGCTGAGGGAAAATTGGTCACCTTAAACCTGACAACATCCGAGACTTCAGTTGAGGTATGTCCATAAAAAAGTTGTGCCTAATTCACATGGAAATCTACTAATATGAAGTAAAAGAGGCTTTGCTAATCTGGCCTCTAATCTTATTTACCTTTTCACTTAATATATTACAGATACCTGTTGGGGCTCGATATGTGGGGATACCAGGAACAGAATCTGCAGAAAATCCCAGAGGTATGATGGTAGAAGTGTACTGGGAACAAGACGATTATGGTGCTTTGTGCATATCAGGCCACTCTCGCGAAGTCCCCGTACCTTCAAATATACAGCTACCGACAGCACCGCCCACTACATCTCGCCAGGGTGTCTTGGGTCGAAGGGGGAAAATACATGGTCATGTTATTGATCCTGATCAGATTCCTGAAACAATATTCCAAAGATAAAATAGTCGCATATATTGTGGTGCTTACATAATATACTATGTGATTAAGCTAAGTATGCATTCTTTTTACACATACACACTTTTGTATATGAGAATGTAGATTAACAAATTTTGACCTTATAATATGTTTGTGTTCGCTTAAACTACCCCCCAACTGGATTATTGGATTGTAATACATTGTACATATGGTCTCCAATACAGTAGCTTGTACTGACATAAAAGTTTGGTTTTCTGGAAGCCGAAGTAAGAGGTTTGCTGCTGGTGTTGAGTTTTGCTTTATGATTTAGCCTTTTTAACCTGTTAGATGCATAGCGACGGTCATGCCTAGTTGCTTGCGGATTGATCATCTCCTATGATCTTATACCTATGCACCACTTTAGCTACACATTGTGATTTTGCATAATAACTCCTTAACTTCTTTAGCAACCAAAAGCTTCTACACGATGTAGCCTTGTTTCTGATTTTTCACCGAGGAGTACGGAGTAGCCTGTTATAGGACTGTCCATTGCAAGGTATGGGACTTGAGTCCCACATTCGTCATATGGGGAGCTGATGTGGGGTTTATATAGGACAATGGGCTCTCCTCTTCTTGAGCTAGTTTTTGGGAAAGGCTCTCCTATTGTCCTATATCAATGGTATCAGAGCCGACCTCGGAGTGGTGGCCCATGGAGTTGGTGGCCTAGAAGAAACGTGGCCATGACCAACGAGGACGTTGGTCCTTTAAGGAGGGACGAATGTTATAGGACTGTCAATTGCAAGGTATGGGACTTGAGTCCCACATCGGTCATATGGGGGACTAATGTGGGGTTTATATAGGACAATGGACTCTCCTCCTCTTGAGCTAGCTTTTGAGGATGACTCTCCTATTGTCCTATATAATAACCTATTATAATATAATACTTGGATTTGTCATGGGGGTTTGGGCAAATTAAAGTCAATGTCAAGTCACTTTCTTTGGCAAGTGTATACAGGGTCTCTACCTATTCGTGCATTACTCAAGGTGCGCCGCCTGATGGAATGTGACAATTGTCCTTGGAGTTCAAATACGCCGGAAAAGTGAACCATGCCTTCTTTTTGCCAGCTTTACAAGATCTTTGAAGAGAATGAGGATGCGAGAATTTGGTGGATGCTGCTAATCTTGATGATTTCAAAGAAACTCAGAAACCCTGGACAAAGTTCGATGGAAAGCTAAGACAAAATGGTGCTGCTATAATGTGGTGGATTTAGTGTAGGAGGAATGATAAAGAGTTTTCAACAAGTAGACTCCCAACTTGGAAGTCATGGACCGTGTTCTTCCCTTGATTGATTACTACAACAAATATAGTCAGTGCATATGTGATAGACAGACGCCATGTCTTCGAGCGTTTACAGCGACTTAAGTGTGGAATGCACCTCCTGTGGTAATGGTTAAAATCAATTGTGATACCTCCTTAAGTGACCGCGATTGGGTAGGCCTTGGAGCTAAGCTAGAAATGACGAAGGAAATGTGCGATTTGCTGGAATGAGTGGGAATCCGTAGAGCTTAAGCAGATGGGCTCCCGAATCATCCGCAATGCTCCGTAGATATGGAATGGGATGAGGAAGGTCGTAATTGAATCTAAACTTTATTACCTGTCTCTCTGTCTCTCGAAAACTGCCATCTATTTAACTGATCATGATTCTCTCTTTTTAACTGTCAATTAACTTATTGATACAATGGTACGGAGTAATATTTACACGAATGTTTATTTATTTATTTATTTCTTTTTTTTATGAATTAAAAAAATTGAAAATTACACTTAACTATAATTTGATACAAGGTGGTCACACCAGAGGCTAAACCGTCCCTCCACTCCTTGATCCTCACACTTAACTACTCCGTATACAAGCTTGGTTTTTTTTTTGGCCGGAGATTTTTATATTTCATGTGATTCAAAAATCCTTGATCATTATTTCTATTTTTAAACTGTTTTTTTTTTTTTTTGCACAATTCTGTTTACATATTTGTCTATGTATTTATAAATATTAATGACAATGTTTTTCTCAAAATATAAATCATGAAATGTTATTGAAGTGGATTGTAAAGCACTGCAAAAATACTGGGGTAAAAAATAAATAAAAATGCAGGCAAACCTTCTTTTACACTTCACGAAATACTTAACATAAGATAAGGATAAATTCATATGTTCATATGAATCCACTGATATTTCTCGTTAAACCTTCGTCTCTAAAGTTCATGTGTTTTTCTTTTTTTCTTTTTCCTTTTACAGTAATAATCAATCAAATAAAAAAAATATAAAAAAATCATTGAAACAGTATTAAAAATACAAGTTGTATATTTTCAAAAAAAAAAAAAAAAATACTAGTTGTATATTATTATTATTAATTCTAAAAACCAAAGAACAAATACTCGTAATACACTACATTGACTATAATCTGAACAAATCGAATAATCATAATACTTGACTCCCTGTTCAATAATAATTCATCCAAATCCAATCATAGAAACAACAACTTATTTAATAAATCCAAAAACCCAATAAATGTTTCTAATTATACTATTACGAACAACAAAAATCTCCTACCACTGTATATTAATCAACAATATTAAAAAAACAATTAAATTTCAAATATGAAATCCAAAGAATAATATTCATACTATTTCTCAGATCATAGTTGTTCTTGCATTGTACCCATATTGAGTTCTTCGAATATTATCTTGACGCTTCTTGTAAATCCACCCGGCGCAACCAACCGCCGCAACTCCAACCATTACTCCGACAACTACTCCGGCTTTATGACCGCCGTTCATTCCGCCGGAAGAGGAGTCCTTCGCTTCTTGACTCTGTACTTTCGCAAATTCATCTGCGTCACCGGTTGACGGAGATGGTGACGTGGATGGGGATGTTTCCGGCGAGGAGAGAGAATCCGATGAGGTTTCCGGCGAGGGAGAGGGTGAATTGGTGTCGGAAACGACGTCGTTTGAAGGAGATGGTGAAGGAGAAGCAATGTCGGAAGAAGGAGAAGAAGATGGAGGAAGAGAGATGATTGGCGAAGGAGAAGACGAAGGAGGAGAGAGAATGTCGGAATCAGCGGAGAGTTGAGGGGAAGGAGAAGGAGAAAGGGGATCTGAGGAGAGGGCGAAGTGGGTGTGAAGAGAGAGAAAGAGGAGAGAGAAAAAGAAAGGTCGCCATTGATACGCCATTGTTGTAGATCTGTGTAAAACTGGAAGAATGAAAGAATGAAGTAGATCTGAGAGTGAAGATTGGTTGTTGTTGTTGATGTTATAGGAGAAAGAGGAGAGAGAAAGAAGAGAGAGAAAGGGAGTCAATGAATTGAAGAAGAAGGAAAGTGTGAGAGTGAAAGATGAAGGGAGGAAGTTTCTGGGGAGATAAAGGAATTTGAAACTGCAATTGAAGGAAATTGAAGTCGGTGCTGGGTTTGAAGATGAAGAGAGAGAAAATAGAGAGTACCCAAAATCTAATGGAATTGCGGCGTTTTATTCGGGATTTTTATAATATTGTTTGCCTTTTCTTTCGTTGCAAACCAACGAGATTTTCTAATGGGGTTGTTTTGCGTGCATCGGTTGTACAATACCTGTTAAAGTACTGGTATTATGAGTATTGAGTACACATGCTTTGTCAACAGTTCAACACTTAACAAAAACTCATGAGCAAATAAAGATATCAAAAATATACTATCTCTAAATTTTTAATATTACCTCATATATTACATATGGGAAGATATATAATGATTGTATTACAGTTGAATGGATATAAAATCATTATTGACGATTCAATTACAATTAACATTTATACTATATGTTTTGAACAAGATTATAACTCATTACCTCCAATATATAGGTAATGCATTTACCATTTCAGCCAATTATTATTAATGTTTCAAGTTTCACGTGATATTATATATTCCTTTCATTTATTAAGATAATTAAAGGTAATATAATTCGTTTATTTTTCACAAGATTAGAATATAAATACATATGATGTGAAAAAAAAGTGACATTCGAAGCAACGCTCGAACCACTATACACACTAACTATACAAATAGTCGAACATAATTGTTAAATTAAAGCAAGAAGTACACAAACTAGCAACTCAGGGCATCGTCTGGGGTACACAATAGTTAACAAGCTAAAATTTGACGCTGATTCTTTAAATATATGTCATCAAATTTTCAATTAAGCTACAATTATGGAATTATGACAATTAAAAAGATTTTAAAAATTACAATTAAGGAAATCTTAAATTTTCCTCTTTATTTTTGTGCACAAATATCACAATTAATACAAATAAGAGAAAAAATAATTTCAGTAAAAATAATTTCAGTCCAAGAAAAATAATTTCAGTTCAGTAAAAATAAGTAACTTCAAAGAAGAAATATAACAGAGAATCAGTAAAAATAATTCCGGTTGAGTAAAAATAATTTCAATTAAGTAAAAATAATTAAAGTTTAGTATAAATAATTTAATTTCAGCAAAAATAATTAAACTTCAGTATAAATAATTTCACTTCAGCAAAAATAGGTAAAGTGAACGGGGCCTTATTGTTACTGAATTGAAATTATTTTTACTTAATATTATTTTTTTAAAGTGAAGTGAACAGAGCCTTAATGAAGTTTTTTAACAAATCAAGTGCTCTAACACATATATATTAGTGTATACAAGGCTTACCTTTTTTTTTAAACCAGTATACAAGGCTTACTGATATTATAATTAAGGTGACTGTATTGATTAGATTTGTATGTTGCTTAAGCCGTTGTTGAATTGTTTACATCAAGGTGAAAACCAATTAGGCCAGATTCAACACTGACCTTTCCTCTTCCATTAATTTTTGTGTCGTTCAATAATCAACCACAACAATTCAGAAATTAGTCAAGATGGTTAGGATGCATTCCATCAAAAATATGTGTATGGTAAGAAAGTTGGCCAATTTAAAACAATGATATTGTTCTTCCAAACAACAGTCAAGCAATCTTTTACGGAGTACAATACTATCTTTGCTACTGTAGTTCATACCCTAAAGAATTTTTAATTAATATGGAGTATCATGTACTCGTATAAGGATATTGATATCATTAGTTATTGTTTCTAGTTTGCGTGATTCCTTGATTACTCATTTAGGTTGATAGTCAAATATTCAAATATATCATTAACTCTTAACAAATATATCTAGTCAAATACTTAAATGTATCTAGTCGAATTTTATTGCTTACTCATGTAGGTTATATATACTCATAGAAACATCAATATAATTAAGATTTCTCATAAATCTATTAGTATTGGCGTATTGTTATGTATGACTTGATTTGGGTAAAAATACCCAAGCCACGTGGCCCAATTAGAAGGTGACACGTGTCACCATAAGAGAGGTCCCAAGAGGACCAATCATCAGCAGACACGTGGCATCCCCTATCATTAAGGAAAAAGGCAGCCTTCAAAGGCCTAAATTCCGAGGCGTCGTAAAAATAGCGCAACCCATTTATCTAGGTTGATAACCTAGGAAAGGGACGCTGATTCCCAGTGCCCTATAAATAGGAACATTTACCCCATTTTGGGGCACGTACATTTATTACATCATTTAGAATTCTCTTACAACAGAGAAATCACTTGATCTCGGGATCCGAGAAGATCTACTTTACTTTCTGCACATTCACTCTACTTCGACATTTTACTAATTTGATCGTCGGAGGCGGAACTCCGAACACCCGGAGCTTCCATTTGTCTGCAGGTACAACCGAAGAGGAACTGATCTTGGTGAAGTAACTCTCCCGCAGGATATCTCGCAAAAAACCCTGAAACATTTGGTGTCATTTGTGGGAAGAGTACTTCCAAGATAGTTACTCAAGAAATTGTACCGCCTCCTTAGGAGAAACGCCCCTTAGCAGAGGTCCATTCGGATCAAGATACAGAGTCTGATCCAGATGTCGAAATTCATACGACCAAAGATGGATCCCTCATTTCTAGATGCATCCGTTCCAAGGATAACAGGGAACGAGGCGAAAACTAGGCGGGTTCGAGCAAGACAGTCGGTCGACCTCAGGCTGAAGGGCATACTGCTCACATTACCCATGAGGAGTTTGTCAAGTTTACGACGAATTTCAAGGTTGAGATGAGAGATCTCATCAAGACTCGGACGGCTGGTCCAAGCAAAGGACTGTCGTCCAAGAAACTTTCTCACTATGGGAAGACAAAGCCGGTCAAGGACAGGCAGCCCACTCCGCATCCCAAGCAAAAGGAGGGGGACCGACCCTTACTTGACTAGACTAAGTTCCGTCTCCCAGGGGAAAACCAAAGAAAGCCCATTCGGCATGTACAGCCGGATGGCAACAAAATGACTGACTTATACTGATGCTCGGCAAATCATCGAGCACAGGAGGAATAGCCAGCTGTCTGACATGGCATCAACGCCGACAATGCCAGACAACTTCAATAATACCTCGATGAGGTATTCCCAATCTGCACAGGAGCACCTCTCAGACGGCCAGTCCGTCCATACAGGTCTTCATGTGATAGGCTAGGCGTCGTATGTGCCCCATCAATCATACGGGCCGTTTGCCCAACCTTATTAGCAACCTGCCCTCTTCGGAGGTCAGGCGGCATATCAAGTCCAGCCCTTGGACTGGCAGCTTCGTCTGCTCAAGCTTGGAGAACAACCGGCTGCGTTCTCCAAGGAAATAACCGAGGTGGCACAGTCGGCCAAGGTTAAAAATGTCTTGGTTGGTGCTTATGATGATGGCACCACCAACCCAAAAGATCAACTGATGGCCTACACCAACCTCATGTACTTGCAGGGGTTGGATGATGCCACCTGGTGTAGATTCTTCCCAGCCACACTAAAGGGTATTGCCCAACATTGGTTCGGCAACCTGCCATCTTGGTTCATAAACAATTTTAGGAAGCTTCCGCTCTCGTTCGCCTCAAACTTCTCCATGAATATACCCGCTAAGAAGACAAGCCTCTACTTGAGCGCGGAACAACAAGGAGACAGGGAGGGGCTTTTTTCTTACGTTAGGCGGTACAATCTGGTGAGAACCAGATTCAAGGGCTGTCTGATGATGTTGCTTATACAGACTTCTTCAAGGGTCTGAAAGATGGGTCGACTTTTAAGTTTGACCTCGTCCGGAAGAGAATCTTTACTCTTTAGGAAGCGCCGAGGGAGGAAGAAGCTTATGTACAGGAGACTGAGCTTTGCTCCACTAGCAAGCAGTCAGACTCAAAGAAGCCTAACAAACAAAAAGAGAGTCGGCAAGATCAGCCGGCTCAAAAAGCTGAAGAGAGCAAAAAGAGAAAAGAAGTTTGGGCAGTTGACGACTCTGATCAATTGTCTAAGAAGAAAAAGAAAGAGTTTAAATCGTACGTCCCCAGGTACGAGTTTAACAAAGACTGCTACACCATCCTCACGGAAATCAAAGACCGGGTGGTACTTGAAAGGCCCTCGGCGATGAAAGGTTCGGCCAAAAACTGGAACAAGGACAAGTACTGTCACTTCCATGAGGATATTGACCATGACACCAACGACTGCTATAGCCTCAAGCGGTTGCTGGATAGTTTGGCAAACAAGGGAGTACTGAAATCCTATATTCTCAAGTCCAAGGTGACTTTGAAGACGGACCCCAGGCAGCCGTCCAAAAAGCCAGCAAAGGCTAATAGTGGTTCGGACACAGATCCGGACATGATCTGGACCATTATAGACGACTTTGCCTCCGGAGGCCCAACTATCAGAGGCACCAAGGACCATGTCAGACAAATGAATGTCAGCTCAGTCGATGAAGGCCAGATGTCTGCCGACACTTTTCTTGAGGTTGTCATCTCTGAGAAGGACCGGGGCGATGTCTGCCGGACACATGACGAACCCATAGTCATTGAATGTAAGGTAGCTAACCAAAGGGTTAGTCAGATCCTTATTGATACCCGTCTGATATCATCAGTTGGCGATGTTTGTCCAAGCTGAAGTATAACCCAGACAGCATGCACAAGGTCACTCACCCCTTAGTTTGTTTTGGGGGTGGAGTTGTGCACCCAGTCGACCGTATTGATCTACCCATCCAGCTGGAAAAGAAGGGAGATGGGCGCCACATGGTCGTCCGGTTCTTGGTCGTAAAAGAGCTGACCGCATACAATCTCATCCTAGGTTGTCCGACTCTGAACGAATCCAAGGCCGTCATTATTCCCTCCCTCATTTTGCTGAAATTTGACAAGGATAATGGTTATATTGGCTCCCTGAAGGGAGATTAGAAGACGGCTCGAGAGTGCTATCTCTCAAACGTCAAGCCCACGGCAGTTGGCTGGGACATGGAGCCAATAGATCTTGACAATGTCAAGGAACCTTAGTCTACCCCACCAGCAAGCGGCAAGAAGCGGAAGGTCGACCAGCTGGTGACTCTCAAGAAAGAGAAGCAATAGCAATCACTGACCGGGAACGGTTAGATGAACTCCGTCCCCAGCCGACTGGTGAGCACATTGACATTGCTCTGGACGAAACACGTCCGAAATGAACTGTTAAGGTAGGGACGATTGCCTTTGCAAAGATGGGGGAAAACTTGCACAATCTGCTGAAGGAATTCAAGGAAATTTTTGTCTTTGAAGTGGAAGAGATGCCCGAAATCAGCCGGGATCTTACTTTCCACAAACTCACCGTTGACCCAAAGAAGAAGGCTGTCAAACAAAAGAAAAGAAATCACGGCGAGGAAAGATATCAGGCGGCAGCCGCCGAGGTCAAGAAGCTGTTAGACACCGAGTTCATTCGGCAGTGTCACTTCCCAGATAGGGTAGCAAATGTTGTTCTTGTGAAGAAGCCGAATGGGATCTGGTGCATGTGTGTAGATTATACATACCAGAACAAGGCATGTCCGAAGGAAAGTTACCCGCTTCCAAAGATCGACAGTCTGGTCGACTCTACAGCCGGACATGCCATGATGAGCTGTATGGATGCCTATTCAAGCTTTTATCAGATACCCCTGTGGAAAAAAGATCAAGAAAATACGACATTCGTCACTAATCAGGGGTTATTCTACTATACTGTGATGCCGTTTTTCTTGAAAAATGCGGCGGCTGAAGGGTCATCCGGCCGAATGCTCAATTGGGCTATCTAAATGCAGAGCCTTGAAATCACTTTTGAACCAAGGAAGGCACTGAAGGGTCGGGCGTTCACCGACTTCATTGTTGAAATGACACGGCCGATTGAACCAAAAAATCTTGATCAGGTTAGGAAAGTGTATGTAGACGGGAGCTCTACCATGAACGACTGTGGTGTAGGGATTATATATCAGTCTCCTGAAGAGGACAAATATGAATATGCATTACGGTTTAAGTTTCAAGCCTCAAACAATGAGGCCGAGTATGAAGCCGTGCTAGCTGGTATACGCATGTGTAAGGGGACAGAGGCAAAGAAAATTGACGCCTGCTTTGATTCATAGTTGGTCGTTAGACAATACCATTGTGACTATGAGGCCACCCATTCGGCTATGATCAAATACTTGCAGGCAGTCCGAACAGAAGCTAGAACACTTGACGAATTCACTTAAGTCAAGTGCCCCGATAAGAAAACAATCAGGCGGATGCTTTGTCAAAATTGGCATCATCAGCCTCATGTGATACACCTCGGTCATTCTTTTGGGAAGTGATGGAAAAACGAAGCATCGAAGAAGATCCCATTGGTGTACTAGACCAAGTTCAACCTAGATGGACGGCATCCGGGCCTATCTGCCAGAAGACACTCTGCTGGATACATATCTAGAAATGGTTGAAATGAAAAAACATGCGGCCAACTTTGAGATCTGCAATGGAGAGATTTTTAAAAAAGGTTTTATGTTGCCTCTTTTGAAATGCATCACCCCAGAAAGGGGGCATGAAATTCTGGAAGACTTGCACTCAGGCTACTGTGCCTTGCACATAGGCAGCAGAGCTCTAGCAGAAAGAGTCAGGCGGTAAGGTTATTTCTGGCCCATTCTTGAGGCAGTCGTCATGGAATTAATGAAGAAGTATGATAAATGCCAAAGGTTTGGTAAGCTCATTCACCGTCCGGCAACCGCTCTGACGGCAATTCATAGCCTTATGCCATTCGCCAAATGGGGCATGGACATTCAGGGACCGTATACACTTACCACCAGAAAGACGGCGGTATATTCTAGTGGCTATTGACTACTTCACCAAGTGGGTAGAAGCCGAGGCTGTCAAGGGCATCAAGCTAAGACAAAGGATGTCATCTCTTTCATCTGGAAGAACATCATCACCCAGTATGGGGTACCTATGTCTATGGTTTTTGACAATGGCCTCAATATGAGACGCCTACCCTCAAGAATTGGTTGGGAGACCAAGGGATCTCTCACTGCTTTACATCAGTCGGCCGACCCCAAGAAAACGGTCAGGTCAAAGCCTTCAACAAGCTAATCTCATACGGTATTAAAAAAAAGATTGAAAGAGCTGGCGGTCAATGGGCTGAAGAGTTAATTCATGTGCTCTGGTCAACAACAGCAAAAGGGGCAACCGGGGAAACCCCATTCCTCATGGTATACGATGCTGAAGTCGTCTTACCTATTGAGCTTTATGAGTCAACTTTTCGAGTCAGGTTGTATGATGAAGAGGCTAACTAGGAGGCTATGCGGCTAGCATTGGACTGTCTTCTAGAACGCCGAGGCAATGCCGCCTTACGTCATGAGATTTACCATCTGAGGATGACAAGAGCTTACAACAAAAGAGTACACAAACGACCCTTGAAAGTTGGGGACTTTGTGTTACGAAAAATGGAGACAATAGGTAGGGCCAACGAATAAGGAAAATCGACACCCAATTGGGAAGGTCCCTACCGGATTTATGAAGAATTAAGAGGCGAAATTTATCGCCTTGAAACTCCATATGGCAGGAAGCTAGCCAGGATTTGGAATGTAAACAACTTAAAGAAATACTACTTCTAAGACTTGTAATTTTTTTGTAAATAAAAAGCCTTTTAATGAAAGTTGCTTTTTATTTCAACTTGATTTTACTTTATTGCAATTACATTATCTAGACGCATCTCCCTATGTGAGTACCCCCTGTTCAATGTACAAGCATGAGTCTACACAAAACATCCACTCTCAAAGAGTAGGACATTCGGCGACATCCATTCGAGTGACTTCGCTTACAGAGAGCATCTTTCATTTGGGTGGCACATTTCTCTATAAACTCATATCGCAAACGGTCTAACTGGCTGCCTTAATAAGGACTAATTCATAGTTGTTTACTCTTGATAAAGTCTAATATCGGACCTAAACGGATTGAGTAATCGCGTGCCCTATGGGATAACAGGCGGTGGCCGGCCGTTATTCCACCTTAGATTAAAAAACTATTAATTTGTTAATTACAACACTACTAAACGTCTGTTATTGCTTTGGGGCAACACAGACGATGCAAAAGTGAAGCCTTCCCTATGGGATAAAAAGATGCCTGTGCGAGTAATTTTTCATAGGAAAATTTGGTCATAAGCTTGGACAGATGACCCAGCCTAGACGACGGAGAATGTTTCCTTATCCAATGGATTAGGTGATACCATAAACCGTCTAGGTATCCAAGCTTTTACCGCATGTATCTTGGACAACTATCTATTTGGTTTGGGGCAATCACGGTAGAGATTGATTGACCAAGGAACTTGTCATACTCTTTTAAGTATCAAAAATTCCTAAGTCAATCAATCCACTTTTTTAAACCAACCACACAGCCGTCCAGGGACAAGTGGCAAGTTGGTATGTTAGTTGTCGCATGCAATTAATAAGTTGGCAATAAATTCAAACATATATAGCAAAAATGCAAAAATTGAAAAAAAAACTCAAAGTTGAGGATACATCGACGTAGTCGGCAATTTCATTAATAAAAACCTGACGCCATGGTCAGGAGTAAATTATCAAATCAGATCTACATCCGGTAAAATACGAAGATTGTTAAAAATATAACACATACTCGGCCCGCAGGCTGGGGAAATAGACGGCCCAAGGTCGGTAGAAATAACTAAAGCTTAATTCTGCTGAGGCGGGGGCACTGATGACTCTTGTCCAAAAGGAAGGACATCTACATTTTGTTCAGGCGCGGGCAGAGTAGAGTTAACCGATGTATGCTCTTCATGATGCTCTTCCTCTACCCCCTCCTTGCCCTTCTCCTACTGCTCGTCCTTAGATGCATCCTCTTTGTTGGCCCATTCCTAAAACAGCTCTTACTCCCCCAGTGTCTTTGCATTGTGCACAAGTTCTGCATACTTCTACCTCAAAGCAAAATAACCCCAGTCGGCGTCTGGGTGAACAAGATTCCAAGAAATTTTCATGCGCTTTTCGCAATCATTATTGTTCTCCTCAACCAGGCGATTCTGTTCAGCCTTTAAAGCCGCCTGGTGATTGCTTTTCGTCTGGGCCAACTATTCTTCAGCCTGTCGACGTCTTCCCGGAGATTAGTGTTCTCCTTGCCAGCCCCTTCAAGAGTTGTGAGGTCTGACTGGGCGTTCTTTAGCTCTAGCTCGAGGTCGGACGTCTTCTTGTTTGCCTCCTCCAATGCAGACGTCAGCTGCTTGATGGTTTCCTCCTACGTCATTGACTCTGCCTTAGTCTTAATATCATGCTTTGTAATTTGATATTGAGCAATGTCTAGTGCCTCAGCCGCCCGAACTTTGGCATCCCTTACCTTCTCCTGCTTATTGGCATACGGCTTCTTCAACCCTTCAACCCTTAGCATTGCCTGTATTATACAAACGGCAGGTCAAGCACTCAACCGGTCCTCCAATAAAATGTAAGTATTAAAGATCTAAGTTAAGCTAAGATACCTCAGCCAGCAAAGCAGTGATGCGTTCCACATTGAACTAGTGCACCCCCAGGATGACCTCCTTCTCCGACTTGGATATTGACTTCAACATTGTCTTGGAGAACTGCTGCACATCCGGCCAGATCTGCGGCATGAGGTAGATTTGGTGAGAATGCAGCATAGGTGCCTCCTATAGACTGCCGACTGCCTAAAGAACCTTCTGACTGCTGGCAAGAATGTGACTTAACCCGCATGGGCCAAGGAAGATTAAGTGAGGTAGTCGTACCTTGGGACAATGGCCGAAGGCTTAGATTGCCTACAACCGCTGCATAATCGCTTGCAGCATTGAGTGGCACGCCACTCTTCAGCGCATCTGAGGCGCTCGGCTTTTTGGTGAGGTTTATCCCAAGACCAAAGGTTTTCAGACTCTTTTCGCCTGTAGACGGACGACCTTTGCCCAACAAAAGAGAGGGAACCATCTGGGAGGAGGACACCTTCCTTGACTTGGCCGAACTTTTGGCCTCATCCTGCGGCTTCCGTTTAATCAGTTTTTGAAATGACCTGGGAGGCCCTTTATTCCCATCCTGAACGAAGAAAACAAAGTGTCAGGCACAGTCGGCAACTATCGTCTTTAAAAAAAATGAAAATGAAATGATGAATGATTGTGACAGACGGAGCATACCTAATCCTTTTTGGATGCCGCCTCCTAAGCCCTTTTTCTTTCCAGGTTGTCTTTTCTAATTTGAGCTGCTGACCGGGCAGGCGTTTTATCAACTGGAAGCATGTCTTTGGCCGCATCTGCAAAAGACCCCGTCTGTTAAATAACTAAACAAAACAAAACAAGAAATCTTAAAGCAAAAGCATGGAAGCAACCGACATGGCATAAGAATGCCGGATGACTATCCTATGTACGTCTGTCAAACATGGTACTAAGACCACTAGCGGACAAGAAGCGCTCGTCTCTCAGCCATTCATGTTTGGGTACCAAATTCTTGAGTACAATTATTTGTTCGCCGTTTAATAAGGGCACGGTAGTGACCCCAAAGAAATTGGGTTCTATTATCTGCTCCCAGCCCTCGTCTGGGATACGTGACATGGCACACTTTTTACCCAGAAGGTCCAGCTTCTTATTCTAACGACGAAACTCATGATTCTCTTGCCGGTTGGGAGAGGAGAAAAGATAAAACTTGTTCCTCCAGTCGGTCCACTTTGACGGCTTGTCAAGCTTCATTATATATTCCGGGTAAGTGGTCAGTGTATACCACGCCCGCCAGTCGCCTGGGTTCCGGCTTAAATAATGCATCTTCGCAAATGCCTCCCAGCCGGGCTGGATGTTCTGTATTTCGCAGGCGGTAACATACCCAAGTATATTCACCTAAGAGTTTGGGGTTAGTTGCCACACTCCCAAGCCATATCCTCTTAAGATGGCCTTCACTGTGTCGTGAAGGGGGAAGCTTAAGCCGGCTAGGAATGCCGCCTCATAATAGCCGAAATAATTGTCGGCGTTTTGTTGGTCATCTTCCTAGGCAATCGTGCCAGCCTCAGGCGGAACTCTAATTCCATAGTTCTCCCCAAGGGGGCGCTTGATAATAAAGGCGTCTAAGCCCGTCTGTATGCTTATTATGTCCTTAGCAGACACGTGAATCCTAAACGGGTCTGTCTGCTTAGGGTAGAAAGGTAATTCTTCTTCCTCACTATCAACAACCGTATGTAACAAGCTGCTGCTACCCTCTTCAGAGTCCAAACCAGAGACGGACTCCCCACTGGTTCTCTCTTCAGACTCTTCTCGAATAGAGTCACCTGGTGTACTTGTTGAGCTTGGGGGATGGTCCATGACCTCGTCAGTCGGCACCTCTAATGTGTCGTCTTCCCTATACTCTGGGTCATGCGCTGTCATCTTAGTCCGAGCCATAGTGTCCTACATGGACATAAAGACAGTCGGATTTGGGGAAGAACAAGGGTGGTCCAAACACCCAGAGACGGCACCCCCAGTCTTAGACTCAGCCGTACCAGGAGACCGGCTGAGTACTATCCTAGGCTATGCCGTATGTGTTGATGGAGAATCCATTTCTTCAAAACAATATGCACAAACGGTAAAAAGGATGAAAGAGTTGAGAAAGAGAAAGATGATTACCTTAATAATATTTTCTAAAAAGGAAGAGGTGTCAAGCGTTGACCGGATGTATCAAGCGGTAATATCAGACGGTATTATCAAAATGAAATCTCAGACGGTTATCAGAGTCTCTCTCTTTAGAAAATTTTCTCTCAGCTTTCTCTCTTTAGACTTTTGTAATTTTTAAAATGTCAAAAATGAGAGGGGGGTAAAACCCTATTTATAGAAGGGTAAATTCAGGAACATCCCTATAATTTTCCCAAAAGGTGAACAGTTAAAAACTGTTGACCAATGCCAAATTGACAAGTGTCACAGGCGCCACGTGGCATGCCACGTCACCCCTGTAAGGGGCAAATAATTTAGGTAAAAATACCCAAGCCACGTGGCCCAATTAGAAGGTGACACATGTCACCCCAAGAGAGGTCCCAAGAGAACCAATCATCAGCTGACACGTGGCATCCCCCTATCATTAAGGGAAAAGGCGGCCTTCAAAGGCCCAAATCGCGAGGTGCCGTTAAAACGGCGACCCATTTATCTAGGTTGATAACCTAGGAAAGGGACGTTGATTCCCAATGTCCTATAAATAGGGACATTTACCCCATTTTGGAAGCACGTTCATTTATTACATCATTTACAATTCTCTTACAACGGAGAAATCACCTGATCTCGGGATCCGAGAAGATCTACTTTACTTTCCACACATTTACTCTACTTTGACATTTTACTAATTTGATTGTCGGAGACGGAACTCCGAACCTTCGAAGCTTCCGTTTGTCTGCAGGTACAACCGAAAAGTAACCAATCTTGGTGGAATAACTCTCCCGCAAGACATCTCGCAAAAAACCCCGAAACATGACTAATGTGGTAAGTGTCATATATCGGCATATCGCTATACTATTGCTCATTTTGTTGCACTCGTCTATCATTGACACCTTAGTAGGTTATTAATATTTTCCAATTTATAAAAATGTTGAGGTTAACTAGGTTGAATATTTTGTTAATTGGTTTTCCTAAAAGATACAAATATATTCTAGTTTTAAACAATTTATGTAATAAATAAAAAGATATAAAATTTAGGCAAAAGCTAATGAATGCCCTGAGAACGTTGGATAAGTTAACTAAAAGTAGAAATATGTATTGAATTAAAATGAACATTAATTACACCGATCGACGTGTGATTTTGACATGCATCCCTAAAGTAATACTACTTTAAAAAATATTTTAGATGCTTATTATCTTAACGCCCCAATGACATTCATTAGCAAGATCCTAAAATTTAATCACTTTCTTTTGAATTTATTCCTTTTAAACTCTTTCTTTAAAAGGTTATTTTCTTTAAATTTGTTGGCTAAACCGTCAAACATAGAATATATAGGTGAACATTAACAAGATAGAAAGATCATTTTAATCGTTTATTACTAATATAGTAATATTACTTTGAAGTTTTAGCCTAGTATTGAGAGTGTCTACGGTCTATAATTGATGTATGCATTTTATACCATGTTTTACCCCGGTTTTATAGCGTATATTTGCATGGTTTTGGGTTCTACGAAGCCATTTCTCGCTAACAATATCTTCTCTAATGTGTTCGATCTATTTTATTGAGTTTCACAGGAATACGGAGTTTCTTGGATGAATCGGACTTGTTTTGGATGGTTATAGAGAGGTTGTTGAGTGAAAGATGAAGATTTCCTCAATACCCTGTTGGGCATAGCTTGTCCAGGCAGATCGGGCAGAAGAAGAGAAGAAGTCGTACTTTGTCCGCCCGATAGGGCAGCCCTTGCCCGGTCAGACCAGGCACTGTTGCGTGGAAGTCGTTTTTCTTAATTTCGAATTTCTATCTTTTTAGGGGTATAAATACCCTTTTGTAATCATATTAGGGGGGAGATTATTATATCCTCTAGTATTAGTTTTACCTAAAAACCCTAGTTTACTCTCTCTAAGCATTTTAATTTCTACTCTTAGTTTGAATTATTATTCATCAACAATTCAAGTTCTTTCAATTAAAGCAATTGGTATTTATCTATTTCTCTCTCTTTCACTTTCATTGTTTATTAATTATGTTTTCTTCATTGAAGCTTGTTTTTGCTTTCGTTAATATGTTGCAATGGGATTTGGGTATTTCAATTAAGGGTTTGAAGATCATCACGGAAGTAGGTGATTGGATGATTAGGAAGTTAAGTATTGTGTTTAATGTCCCTTATTGCTTGATTCCATAGAAATAGGCTTGATAGTTGATATGGGAAGCCATTGATAACTCGGAAGAGACCTTTGGTATTGTTATTGGAGGTAGATTTATTAGTGTATCGATTATATTCGTGGTAATGCTTGATCTTGGATGTTTTAGTTCATTGATTTATCATTTTACTTAGATTAATTGTGCCATTTAGATATTTTAGTTATTAGTGTTCTTCACTATTGATTGGTTACTTGCTTAGTGATTGCTTGAGTCTAATTAATTAGGTGAACCTTAGTCTCTTGGGATTCGATCCTTACTTGCCCGTCTACATAGTAGTGGTCTCGTTTGGTTTATTTTTGTTAGGTACGCGACACGCCTATCAATAATTCTATACCATAAATGGTACGTTAAAATCTTCTTCCATTTATCATCTGTAATGTCGTTGTGGCTTATTGTACCAAAAAAAAAAAATCAAAACTTTGTGTATAATAGGTGACAGGTGGTAAGTATTTTGGGGGAAGATATTCAACCTATAGGATAACAAAAAGTACCACTACATGTATAATAATATGCAAAAAGTATTATAAAGACAACTTATACTTTAATAGTACATTATACATACATAATGGTACATTATATTATGTACCAGAGGTCAGCTTTTTTTATTTCTAATTCTGAAGCGTGCCAAATTTACATTTCTGTCATCCTATATGAATTTTATTTTGAATGTTGATTTTGCATTTAATGTCAACTGCCAGTAACTAGTAGAGCTAATCCTGGGCACCGTGCCGTGCCGGGCCGCCGCGGGCCGTGCCTGGCGGGCCACGGGCTGGTTCGTGCCGTGCCGGTCGTGCCGGCGGGCCCAGGATTTCGTGCCGTGCCGTGCCGGCCATTTTCACAGGCCAGCCCACGGCACGGCACGGCCCTCGTGCCTGGCGGGCTCGTGCCGTGCCGGCCACGTGCCGGGCTGCGGGCTGGTGCAGTTTTCAATTTTTTTTTTTTTTTTTTTTTTTTTAATGACAACATTATTAATTAATAAGTTTATAATGTATATAAGTTATAAAATTATAATTATAAGTTTTATAAGGTAACTTATAAGTTTATAACTTATAAGTTATAAGTTATTAAGTTATGAATTTTATAATTATAAGTTGAATATTTATGTTTTATAATTTGTATATTCAATATTTATATTTATATATTTACTTTATACTATTACTTTAAAATTTAAGGTTTATGATTTATTAGTAATTGGTATAATTTTATTTTTTTTTAATATGAATTTACAAATTGTAACAAAACGGGGAAAAAAGGCAAATTGGACTTTGGATGTGAATAATGCGTACTTTATATTATTATTACTTGAGTTGAGAAAATTGTACAATGATAACAATGATAAAAATCATACAATGATGGTATTAAACAAAAATTGGAAAATGATAAAATTGATATTTTTAAAATCGTACAATATACAATAATTGTCTATTCTTATTCTCCTTCTTCTTGCTCGTCTTCGTCTTCGTCTTCGTCTTCGTCTTCGTCTTCGCCTTCGCCTTCAAGGTCATCGGCTAGTTGCATAGATTGGGAACTAGTCGAACCCGAACCGGAAGCGGAGGTTCCTTCTTCGTTGTCGTTGTGGTCGTAAGAACGGTCTTGTGAGCGATTTTCCGCATCCAACCAATCTTTGAAACACACGCACATTTCTAGTGTTTCGGGTTTTAGACTTGTTCTTCTATCGTCTAAAACCCTTCCGGATGCGCTGAAAGCTCGTTCGGAGGCGACGGAGGAAACTTGGATAGCAAGAATGTCTCGTGCCATTGCCGCCAAAGTTGGATGCTTCGAGCTTTGTTGTTTCCACCATGCAAGGAGGTCGAGGCTGTTTATCTCATCGTCGTCCATGCCTTTGGTGAAGTCGTAACTCAGGTACATCTGCAACTCCGAGACGTCGCTTTGCGTTCTCCTGATTGATGAATCACCTGAAAACCTTGAAATCAAGTTAGTAGCTTGTGAAAATAAATGTTTGGCCTTCTTACTTACGTTTTTGGATGGTTGGGAAGGCCCTGAGCGAGGAACGGTGCCATATTTGGCTTCATAGACTCTATATAAAGCAAAAAACTGATCCTTCACATTAGTCTTATAGTTTTCTACATCATCGTCAAGAAACATGCATTGAAAGTAAATGTCAACTAACATAAATGTGTTTTCATACTTTTGCCTAGGATCTAATATGGAAGCAAAAATATAAATCAAAGGAATCTGACTATAATATTTACGCCACTTTTTTTCCATTGCTGGAAGATACTGATCATAATCACTTTGATCGCGATGATCAGCGAAAAGTTGGGCGAGTAAGCATGCATTAGAAAGAAAGTTTTGAGCACAAGGATTGTAAACAGTAGAAAAACAATACGTCATGTTATATAATAACTGTAAAAATTGCATATATCTTTCACAGTTATTCCAATCATCATCATACAAAGCATTTTGTGGAAATTTTTGGTTGTAAAATAATGTTAACGGGCCCTTGTACTCAATTGCCTTTGTTAACATGTCATAGGTGGAATTCCACCTAGTTGGGCAATCGGTTCTAATTTTTATTACCCTTATCTTTTGTTGTTTTAGAAAACTCTTCCATTCTTGGTATCTCATGTTAGAGCTATTAATAGACATAATAGCATCTCTGATTTTGCTGTAGTATGGGCCAATTGCCCGAACTCCATCCTGTACACATAAGTTAAGTACATGGCAAACACATCTAGTATGAAGAGCTTCACCGTCTAATAGTACATCGGTTAAGTTTTGTTTGATAAGATTAGCTGTGTATGTCATAGAGGTTGCATTATCAAAAGTCATAGACATCATTTTATCTCGAAGGTTGTATTCGTCTATTGCTTGCATTAAATGGTGAGCAATGTTAATGCCGGTGTGTGGGTATTCCAGCATTTTGAAATGTATTATTCTTTTTTGTAACATCCATTGATCATCTACCCAATGGCAAGTCACACATAAATAGTGATATTTATAACCACTATCCCAAGAATCGGCTGTTAAAGATACTCTACAGTTAAGGTTACTCAATTCGGCTTGTAACCGGACTTTGTACTCTAGGAAATTTTTCATTGCTGCGGAACGAACGGTTTTCCTAGAGATTCTTTTATGTTGGGGTTGTAGTGCTTTGTTAATGTAGGTGTTGAATGCGTCACTTTCCGAGAAAAGAAAAGGTTGTTCAGCGTGTACTATCATTTTTCCTAGTTCATCCCTATCCCTCTCATAGTTGTATGTAAAGCCGTATGGATGGAATTGGGAAATTTTGGGCTGGGTTGGATCACTAGCTGGTTTTGCACAAGCTTTCATGTGTCTAGATAAGTGTCCCGTCCCGTTTTTGGTAACTGCCGTGAATACACTATTACATGTTTTACATTTTGCCCATTGTTCACCATCTTTACTTAGGACAAAATAACGCCATACCTCACTCCTTCGGTTTTTCAAAAGTAGCATCTCAGTTTCGGTTAACCATTCATGATGTGTGTATTGGTTAGTAGGGGGACTAGTGGGAGTGGCAGTAGAAGGGGTAGTAGAACCGGAGGGAATTCGGGTACTTTCTTGGCTACCTTGGCTAGAACAATAGTTTTGTTGATTACCGATATAATTAGGTGGAAATTGGTATGGTGGTTGTGGAAATTGGTTTAGTGGTGGTGCTGGAAATCCCGACGTATTATATGGCTCATAGCCCGGGGGGAAGTAAATGGGGTCATTGGTTTGACTCGTAATTTGGGGGCTCGTTGTATTTGGTGGTTCCCTAGAACTACTACTACGGATAAGTCGGCCTTTCCCCCTAGACCTAGATGATGGGTTGTTCGATGCCATAATTAACAATTAATTTTTTAATAAAAAGTGGTTAACTATAATAATAATAATTAATAACAACAATTTTAACAACAAAAATATCAATAATAATAATTAATAACAACAACTATAACAATAACAATAACAACAAAAATAAATAATAACAACAATTGTAACAATAATAATAATTAATAACAACAATTATAACAACAACAATAACAAATTAACAATTAACAACAATAATAATTAAACAAGATTATTCTAATAATAACAATAAAACAATAATAAATTTAAGATTAGTTTAGATCTTAAAACCGTGCTTCAACGCTCCACTAATTACGATTACGAACTTTTTAATTTTTTCCGATATTAGGAAAATAATTAGAGAATTTAAGAGAATAATTAGAGAATTTAAGAAAATAAGGATTATTAGAGATTTAGAGAATATAAGAGATAAGAAGAAGAGATTGTGATTTTGTGATTTGGGAATGAAATGGAGGTGAGTATTTATAGAATTTTTGGCAAAAAACTAGCCGTTTATAGCCGTTTAACTAGCCGTTGGCCCGCGGGCCGTGCTTGCGGGCCGTGCCTGCGGGCCGTGCCTTCGGGCCGTGCCTGCGGGCCAGCACGGCGGGCCTTGCTCGTGCTCGTGCCGGGCCGTGCCTGGGAATTCTCCACCGTGTCCGTGGCACGGCCCGTGGCACGGAAGTCGAACTTCGTGCCGTGCCGTGCTTGACTTCGGGCCGTGCCGGGCTGCTCCGAACGGCGGGCCGTGCCGGGCGGCACGCGGGCCAACCCGGCCCGTGCCCAGGTTTAAGTAGAGCCATCAAATTGGATATTTATGTCAGGTCATATTAGATTATACAAATCAAATGTCAAAACGGGTCTCTTTTAAGTTAGACCTGGCAAATGGGTCATTCGGGTCTAGTCTGGGTCGGGTCACTTTCGGGTTGGGTCATTTCGGGTCAGCTAATATTCGGGTCGGGTATGGGTTGGGTCGGGTCGATTCGGGTCTCGGGTCAAGTATATTCGGGTCATATTCGGGTTAGGTCAAAATCTGGTCGGGTCATGTTCGGGTTATTTCATTTGTGAATCAAGCTCAAATGAATAATTTTATATGGAGTATATTTTGTTATTGTAATAATAAAAACTATCAATTTTGTTTATTAGCTTAGCTACGGTTGAAGATGAACAATTTGAGTTACTTTTGGTACAAGACATTTTTAGTTCAGTTATAAGGTAATTTTAGTTCGGGACGTTTCGGGTATCGGGTCTGTTCGGGTCAATTTTGGGTATCGGGTCTGTTCGGGTCAAACACTTCGGGTCAATTTCGGGTCAACTTCGAGTTGGGTCAGTTCGAGTGTCGGTTCAGGATCGGGTTAACTCCATTTTCGGGTCGGGTATGGGTCGGGTCAACTTCGAGTCGGGTCAGTTCGAGTGTCGGTTCAGGATCGGGTCAACTCCATTTTCGGGTCGGGTATGGGTCGAGTCGGATCAATTTCGAGTTTCGACTCACTGTTTTTGGGTCAATTTCGAGTCATGTGTCGGATCATTCGGATCGGGTCATCGAATCTGGGTCAGGATTGTCAGGTCTACTTTAAGTCAATTTGAATCGGTTGGCTTGTACGCGAGTCATTCTTGCTGGATTTCCTTTTAGAAAAAGATAGGCATTGTCTACCAATAATATGCTGCTCACTTGGTTGGAGATGTATTGGCAGACGAGTTAATTTGATGTCGACCTACAGATGAGTTAAAGTTCCTCGTATTCTATTGCAGGATGCCCATATTTTTTGGTTGTTAAAGCATTTCATTTTTATTAAAATAAATAAAAATAATGGGAAAGGTTGTAAAAGCATTATGTGTTACTCTTCTTCTATCAAAAATATTTGTTCACACGCTCTCTTGATGATAATAAAGGCACCTTATTATTACCTTTTCTAATACAGGGTAAATAAACTTTTGAAACCAGAATAGATTAACAATAATTCATTTTAACAAAAATCTTAAAGTCTAAGATTTTTTAATTATTAAATTAATAGTATTGATAGTAATATTTCATTGGTATAGATATATAAATTAATAACATAATACTAAAACAGACACCAGGAATGATACGTGTCACTTTCTGGTGCAATTTTTTCTCTCCAAAACCTTTTTTTTTTTTTTTTTTGTGTGTGTGTGTGTGTGTCAAAACTTCTTAGAGTTATATTTAGCATAGTATTATTATATAACCTTCCTATTTGAACACCATATTTTTTTCATACAAGAAAAAAGATTCATGCATTTATATTATAGAAAATATTTCAAAATATTCATATTCTTGTATAAAATATTTTTCATACCTATTATTTCATATTTCATATTTCGTATATATATATATATATATATATATATATATATATATTATGTCATATCTTTAAATAGGAAAATACATCATATATTATTCTTTCGAATCTCCAATTTATCTATACTAAAAGCGAATCAGAAATTACTTGTGTTTTGACTTTTTTATGTCAAATATTCATTCCATTATAATCGATCGATAGTATTTAGTAACTATTAATTAAAAGGATTGATTTTCTTCAAAAAACAAAAAAACAAAAAACAAAAAGATTGATTATAATTATAACAAAGTAATATAAAAAATTAGTTAATTTGTATTAAATGTTTTATCAGTCAATGAGTGTCAATAAAAAAAGGGTATTGACCTCATAATTCCTAAATTATATATATATATATATATATATATATATATATATATATTTTGTATAAAGTCTAATGCATTAATAAAATCCTTTCACATTATATTTATCAAATATTTTAAAAAAATCTCTAATATTAAAAGAAAGTTTTTTCTTTTTTAATTATTTAAATCCCCAATTATTCTTTGTCGTTTTTAAACTAGGTGGCAATTAGAGTTAAAATCTTAAATCTCATTTATTAATTTTGCCGGCGAATAGATTTTTTAATTCTAAAATAAAATATAAATCTTATTTTTCATTGGCCGAAATAATATTTTTGTTTATGTAGCGTGTCGAATGCTTTCAAAAAATTGTCTCCACTAGTTTAATTTTGAACAATGTTGATGATATAAAAATACATGGTTAAGTCATGCTCATCAACAGTATATATGATCCTATATTCACCTCCCTCATTAGATTGTTACCAAATATATTCAAATTAAATTTTTCTCTAGCAAATCCTAAGCTAATCAAATTCATTTCATTATGTGGAATCCAAAGATGATAAAAGAACAGCTAAATCCTAGTATAGTAGTTAAACTCAAAAGGCAACATCAGCAACCTCATCCAAATTAAACTAATATAACTTAGTTATATCAACTCTCACTATTATTCCGTTGTCAAAATTCTTGATAAATCCACAACCGCGTCCATCAACAATAGAGCTAATTTAGTAAAAAATATTCTGGTGTCAAACACCATAGTAGTAGGGAAGACTTTATTATATATACTACCAAAAGTCATTCATTTGACACATACACTGCATGATAGTTAGGATTTGCTAATCTCTTATTTTGGGTGAAGATAGGGAGGGTTCGAGGATGTGATAAAGTATGTAGTTCGAAAAAGGTGAGAACGACGAGGAAGGGGAAAGTGGGCAAAATCATGAGTTAAATTTGAGTTTATTTTTGTGTATATATATAATTAGAAATAATAAATATTTGGTATTTAGATTACAAAGCTAAATATACAATATTGCAAATAACATATATAGGACCACTTCAAACGAAAAAAAAATAAAAAATCATAGTGCGTATAACATAGCATCATGTATCTTATACACAACAAGAGTTCAATATATTTGTAATCATAGAACAAACAAAATTTATATTATAAATAATACATTATCATATATAATATATTCTATAGTAGTTAAACTCGAAAACCACATTAGCAACCTCATTCAAATTAAACTAATATAACTTAGTTATAGAGAAGCCCATTATCATTCCGTTGTCAAGGCAGAAATTCTTGATAAATCTACAACCACGTCCATCAACAATGGTAATAGATTAGTCAAAGATGTTTCGGTGTCAAACACCATAGCAGTAGGGAAGACTTTATTATATACTACCAAAAATCATTCATTTGACACATACACTACACGTTAGTTAGGATTTGCAATCTCTTATTTTGGGTGAAAATAGGGAGGGTTTGAGAATGTGATAAAGTAGTTCAAAAAAGGGTGAGAAAGATGAGGAAGGGGAGGCGGGCAAAATCATGGGTTAAGTTTGAGTTTATTTTTGTGTGTATATTTATAATTAGAAACAATAAATATTTGGTAAGATTACAAAGCTAAAATATACAATAATGCAAATAACATATAGGACCACTTCACGAGAAAATAATAAAAAAAAAAAAAAAAAAATCTGGTGTAGCATCATGTATCTGATACACACCAAGAATCCAATAAATATTTTTAATCATAGAATTTTAAACAAAATTTATATTATATATAAATATAATATAATATATAATGTATTCCTTATGTGGAATCCAGAGATGATACGAGAGCAAATAATTCCTAGTAGAGTAGTTAAACTCAAAAGCAAAATTACAACCTCATCCAAATTAAATTAATATAACTTAGTTATAGCAAAGCTCATTATCATTCCATTGTCAAGATAGAAATTATTCGTAAATTCACAACCCGTCTATCAACAATGGAGATAGATTAGTCAAAGATGTTCCATTGTCAAATATCATAGTAGTAAGGAATACTTTATTATATGCCACCAAAAGTCGTTCATTTGACACATATACGTTAGTTAGGATAGCCTAGTAGTTTATTGATTTCTTAATTTGGATGAAGATAAGGAGGGTTTGAGAATATGACAAATTAGTTCGAATAAAGATGAGGAAGGGGAAAGTGGACAAAGTCATGGTACTTAGATTACAAAGCTAAATATACAGTATTGTAAATAACATATAGGACCAATTCACACGGAAAAGAAAAGGAGTCACGGTGTGTATATTATCAAGTATCTTATGCACACACCAATAGTCTCATATATTTTTAATCATAGAACTTTGAATAAATTTATATTATATATAATATATCATATATTCTCTATGTGCAACCTATAGATAATAAGAGAGTAGATAAATTCTAGTAGAGTAGCTAAATAAACTCAAAAGCAACATTAGCAACCTCACCCAAATTAATCGAATATAACTTAGTTATAGTAAAGCTCATTATCATTCTGTTGTCAAAGTAGAAATTCTTGATAAATTCACAATCGCGTACATCAACTATGAAGATAGATTAGTCAAAGATATTCCGGTGCCAAACACTATAGTAGTAGGGTAGACTTTATTATATAACACCAAAAGTCGTTCATTTGACACATAAACGTTAGTTACGATAGCCTCGTAGTTTGTTGATCTCTTATTTTGGGTGAAGATCATATAAGGAGGGTTTGAGAATGTGACAAAATAGTTCGAAAAAGGGTGAAGAAGAGGAAAGCGGGTAAAGTCATGGATTAAATTTGACTTTATTTCTGTGTGTATATATATAATTAGGAACCATAAATGTTTGGTATTTAGATTACAAAGCTAAATATATAATATTGCAAATAACATAACCACTTCACACAGGAAAAAGTGTGTATAGTCTCATGTATCTTATACGCAACAAGAAACCTATATATTTTTTATCATAGAATTTTAAAATTATATATTATATCACATGTAAATATATTTCACAAATATAAATATGTGTAATTTAAACTAATAGATTTTTTGAATTAGCATATTGTATTTTCCATATGAAATAATATAATTTTAAATTAGTATTATTTTTAATTAATCTTATATGTTTGTAACATATTTCCATCATTTTTTATTGCATTATTTGAAATTTTACACTATTCACATATACTTCTTTGATCGTCTATTGTGATTTATACATTGGAAAAAATATACTGATGTGCAATCTTATTAGATTCATCCCAAAATATATACTTTCAGAATATCAAGTTTTTATAATTTTTACTAAAACACAACTTAAAATATTTAAGTTATCAAATGTACATCCAGCAAGCGTGAAATGTCCAATGTTGCAATTAAAACATGAGAGAAGGTATGTATTGATAAAGTTGATTCAATTGACTCTGTAAATTAGCTCAGCCCTTGCAACAAGGAGTCCATAGTCGTAGGAAAAACTTTATTATATACCACCAAAAGTAGTCCATTTGACATACACTTTAGGGTGAATACGGATCGGATGATTAGATTTCGAATCGGATATTCGAAATTTCAAAAATTTGATATCCGTATCCAATCAGAAAATTTTCGAAAATCCATCATTGGGATATCCGAAAATTTCGGATTGAATAGTCTGAATATCCAATATCCAACCTTTTAATAAAGTTGTTTAAATACTTTATCTTAACAGATAATTGTTTAAATACTAAATAAATGGCAAAAATGTTTTTTATAAGGCAAGTTGATATAATTGAACTTGAGCCAAAAACAAATTAACTCACTGCAAAATTATTCTCTAAAAAAAACTAATTCGTTGCTATAATCTGAACAAGGAAAAAGATTATATAGATGATGGTGTTGCAGGTTTGAAGTTCGAGGCAGTAGGGTTGGTAAGTAGTTGTTGCAATTGTTGATGACGGTGGCTGGAGGAGGGTGGAGCGCTGGTGGTTGCGTGGGCACTGGTGAAGAATCTGTGAGATCTAAAGGAGGAAAGCCGTGAGGTATGGAGGAGGGAATATGGTTGGTAACAATGGTAAGTCGTTGTTGTTCCGATTGTTGATGAAGGTGGCTGGAGGAGAGTGGAGCACTAGAGCGACGCCGCTAATAGTTGCGTGGTCTGCTGGAGTGTAGAGCACTGGAGCAGAGGAGGGAGTTGGTAATCGAAAATTATGAAATTGGATATTCATAATTTTCGGATCGAATATGGATTGGATAATAGAATTTTCGATTTTCAGATAGTTTTGCTTAGTCCTAATACAAGTTAGTTAGAATAGCCTCATAGTTTATTGATCTCTTATTTAAAGCTAATTAACTCCCTTAATCTTAGCACTTCACCAAGACTCTAAATTTCCATGTCATCCTCCTCTCGAAGGAAACAATGAGAGAATTCTTCAAAAAGAAGAAATTTTCAAAATTTGAAACCCTACTCCTATTGAAACTTTGCTTTGTTATAAAACATTCTGCCCCTTCATCTCCCTCTTTAAAGTTACACTATCTTTCCCATTACCAACTTCATCATGTTGTCTAAGGATAGCCAAATAAGGCGGACTTCATCTCCACCATAGCATTTTCACTACTACTTTGTAACTTCATCATTCTACGGCTAAAGGATCGGGTCACATTGGCCTTGATAGGATCTGCAACTGTTTAAAAGATAGAATCTCAACGGCTACAATCCTACGCAGATTTTTCCAATGGGCCCCATATGGAACCCATGCAATAGTTGTGAAGTTATTTCCATTATACTTTCCAGAGAGGAGCTTAGGCCCATCATTCCGACTAAGCACTCCTCCACCAAGAAGGGGAGGACACAAGCACAACGTGTCGTGCTCCAAACCTCAGATAGAGAACTGGACCATATTGGGCAGCCACATGAGCTGGTTGTGACTTCGGGTGGTGCCGGTCCAGTTGTTAATCAATCTTTCTCATCCGCCAACTTTATATGCTTCCCATTTTTATGTGTCAGCGAGAATTATTTCTAAAAGCTCCTTGACAAAGCTTTCTAGGATATTAATTTCAATGTGAAATGGTCAACCCTACTCTTAGGGATTGACCATGTCCTAAATTTCACAATTAATTCCTAGAGTTGTCGTTTAATTTGGCAAAGAAGTCGTCGAAGTCTATAGTGGTGTCGATGGTGTCTGTGACGATTGAATGGAGGAATCTTGGACATGATGAAGATGGTGGTGTCGGTGGAAGCTTTAATGGAGGAAGCTTGGACACCATTGTTAGCGTTGACAGACGGAGTTAGGATGTTAACTTGCGTTCTTGGTGACTTAGCAGCTAACCAAGCACAAATATGAGCTGGCAGTTGTGAGTTTGTGACTAAGCACTAAATTGACATGCTTTGTTGTTGATCTAATAGATCAAGTGGAGCTTGCTCCTCATTAACATTAGCTGAAGCTCTTTTATTTTTTTCCCAATTATGTTAAACAAGTTCAAAATAGCTATTTTGCTTAAAAACAAAAAAATACTCCCACCAATATAAAAAAAAGGACTAGCAACTTGAGTCTTAAACTACCATTCCAATGAAATGTCATCTATTACACCGATGAGCTGCAAGGAGGATTGGAAGGATGCAAAGTTTTTCTACAGCTAACCTTCAACTATCTGCCTCCAAGGGTTCAAACTACTCTCTATGATGCTATCCATTGGAATAATGTGTCAATATATAACTTAATCGTATATCCAAAGCTCTTATAATTCGTCCTTTAATTCTTTGGTACTCCCACTCTCAGATGAATCTTTGGGATCAGAACCCTCTGTCTTTGGGGTTGATGCAGGCTTTGAAAGCTTGAATGGGATTGCTGCATGTTTCTTCAAGAACTTGTAAAATGCCACAACAGTACGATCTGTATCAACAGTGACCTGCCCACATTCACAAAATTCATGCAGTTGTCTATCAAAATTTGTGTAAAAGCAGACAATCTCACAATCAAAACATGAGTTAATAGAGAAGGTGAACTTTAAATGGTGAAAAGATTCATAGGAGTAGACATACAGGATCAAAGCTTTTATTCCCAGCTGGAAAGAATAAGATTGTCGGGTACCCATCAGACTGAAAAGCAATAGCACAATTAGTTCCAAACGGGAAGATGGTTGCAGTAACCCAAGAACACGACAGAAATCCTAAGTCTTCACAGCCATTACAAATATAAACTGATGGAATGTCAACAAAAGGAGGCAACTTGACAGAATTAATAGAATAAAGGCAGAAGCTGGAAACAGGTAAGGTTCCTGTGCTACCTTTGCTCTGGGGTGTTCATTTGTTGTTCCGTCCATTTTGGCAATGACAATAGAGTCAATTCCTCGTAAATGTCTAGCTAGCTTATTGTATATGGGCTCTAATGATTGGCAGTGACCACACCAAGGAGCATAGATCTGAGAGGAAAAAGCATTGAAGTAAGAGCCTGATCCCACAAGGAAAATTACAAAGCTCAAAGATCAAGTTAACATTAGGAATAAAACCTCAAGCAGAACATCCTTTGACTCATCCAGGACTATCTCGTCAAAGTTATTCCCAACAACTATCTTCACATCACCGTCATTCTGTTTCATACAAAAATGAAAATTTGATCAAACGGATTTTAAATAGCGCGCCAAGAGAAAGCAGGGCAAGGAGAATTAATAAGTAATGGTGACTCACAGTTTCAGGGATTGGTTCAGATTTGTAGAAAGGCTTCAGTGTGTCATCCACAAAACCTTGAGCAAAAGCCTATATATGAAATGATGGAAACATTAGGAAGTTCTACCATCACCACTCCAGAATTACAATTCAGAAATTATAGAAGAGAAAGAAACAACCATTATGCAGGTACCTATATAATTGAAGAAATTAATTTAACAACAATTAAGGAAATTATAATTACCTTCAATTTATCCAAAGTTACTTCTCCATCAAGAAAGAATTTCTTGCCATCATCATTTCCTGAGTATCCAATAACCTGTACAGACGAGCAGGATGCTCAATGCTATCAAATCTGATCCCATTTCTAAGACAACTAATAGCATTAGAAAAAACATGAAATAAAAAAAGCAACAGAAAAATCACAAATGCTGTACCTTTGGTTCATCTCCTGAAACACCAAAAAATTCAGCAACAGGCTTGCCAGTATCTTCATTGTCTAGTTGAACGTAAACAAAGATAAGCTGCATCAAATCAACAACAATTATCAGAAGCAAGACATTAAAAATCATTCCATTTGTAAAATATGAAGAATCAAACAGATCAATGAACTAGTGATAATCCATGAAAATGAAGCAGGACAAATGAGAATGACAATCAAGAAAAAGCATGCTTTAAGACATGCATAAGAATAATTAACAGAAACTCCCCCTACCCCGCTTTCCCCCCAAAACACAGACACACACAAAAGCCAGAGAGAACCAGGATAGAAGGGAATTTGCTCTAAAAGTGCGATTTCACTCAAGAATAAGATGGATGAAGATGGGAAGCCAAGAAAAAGGTGAATGATGAAATAGAGGCCATAAGGATTACTCCCTTCCTCATTTAAAGAGGGCTTTTGCATCCAGAACAAGCATCACATATGACACAAGATTCTATAGCCTCAAATATCAGAGTTTGTAATGGATCTCATACCAATAGACACAATATCAAGCAAAATATCTACATGGTATAACAGTAAAGAAGATAGCATAAACCATATTACCTTTCCTTTAAAAGATTTGGCAGCTTCTCGGAACACAGGAAGAACCGTCTCTGAATCATTTGAAGTGGCAAACAGCAAGATCTGGATAAAACGTATGTTGTCAGTGGTAGTTGAGGTAATCCACACCCACATCGGATTAGGGTGATATCAGTTATTAGCACATTAAATCAATCAGATGTTCACCTGCTTCTTGATCTGACTTTCAAATATCACAGAAGCACTTTCTCTAGTGAAGGTTGTCACCAAGGGAAGTTTATTGGCAAAGACAAACTCGGAAATTGCAGATTTTTCAAATTTGCCATCTGCACAAGGAAACAATCTCAACATCAAGCTGTTAAGAAATTTAGTCCTGAACAGATCACTCAAAAGATCTATTAGGATGAGCTGAAACGTGATGAACTAAAATCAAAACAATTAGTCAAGTAAAACATGAGATATAATGATCATAATGATCCACTCACCAAAATGATTAAATTTTTCAACATCCTTCTTTAGCAATACTAAAGCAGGTCGTTTAGCGTCAGCATCGATTTCAAATAGCTTTGCCACATTAGGCTTCACAGTTTGATAAAAGCTCAAATCATCTTCATTTCTTGAAGCAGCAGCAAGCTCATCGCTTTCAGGACCCTGCATACAAGTTAACATCAAAATAGAGCGATTAATAGGGATGCAATCAGGCAAACAAAGAATATTCAGTGGAAAACCACAACCAGTGTTTGACAAAATAATAAGGATCAAGACACAAGTTGTTAATATCAAGCTCAAATATTCACAATCTTCACAGTTTATCTTCTCCTTTCATTACAGGAATTTCGATCAGATATTCTTATCATGCAAAGTTAGACATTCCTACCTAATGATTCCTTGACGGCTTGAAACTCCAACCATGAGACCGCCTAGTCTATTAAGCAGAAGCTAGATATAAAGACCCCTTAATTTTACAATCCTTTATAGGTTATCAGTTATACTACAAATGGAGGATTAACTTAAAGCATCCAATTACACAGACACAAATAAATAAATAATATAAAATAAAACAAAATAAAAGAGAGCATGATTCTAGTTTGGATACAAAATCATTACCAAAACAGCTTTTGACAGGAAATAAATAAAATAAATAAATAAATAAATTTGCACATGGTTTATAAAAAGCCAACATAGAAGGTATATGGGAGAACAGCTTAACAATAAACATGGTTGACAGGGATATTCACATGAAAGTTATAGCCATCTTGGAATTGCCTACAACATCTTAAAGAACCATCTCATTTTAGATGGCGAAAAGGCATCCAGACTACCCATCCTACTTCATAACATCTAGGTTAAAATGTCAAATAAATTTACAAATGTTTCCTAATAGTGGCCGACATCACTAGTATCCAAATCGGTTCTAAAGCCCAACATTTTGATTCCAAATTATGTTACCTGAATAAATAAATAATAATATGGAGCACAATATTATGTGCACTAGTCCATTCAATTTGATGATTTAAAGAACTTCATGAAACCCAATGGGTAGTTTACTACAGCATCCTAACAGTCGCCAACAACAAAAGAACATGCTACCAAAGAGACCAATAAATCGGAAATGTACGAAGCACTTAAAGCCTACAAGTGTAAAACAGAGATTAAGATGTCACACACTACACAAAATATAAAACCTCATACTTCAACATCTCAACTGAAAAATAGATAAGTTGTAATTACCGTCAACGAGTTCAGATAAGCCAAAACAACTTTCTCATTTGAAGTTAGAATCTTTTCTGCTTCTTCTGTCGTCGTAATGTTGTGTACACTAGGACCCGTCTTCTTCTTAATCCATGTCACTATAGCTTCCCTACATATAAGCAAATATAATAAGTCTAAATCCATCCTTTTTTTATATCGAAATTTCCTAGTTAGCTGCTCTTGTATGCAATCACCATATTCCTAAATGAGGTAGTTTTTCTATCTCAAAAAAGCCTTAGACACAATCACTTCATAATCAAAAATTACAATTGTAAAGTTTTTGGCAATAAGAGTTAATTACTTATAACCCCTACCCCCAAACACAAATATTGCATAGATCAGTCTGAGACTCCCAAATTTGCTTGCATCCTTGACTTCACTTATAAATCAAAATCGAAATACACATTCTGCAACACTGCCAATCTAACAAATGAAAAAAATATCCTCCAATTCCCAAACACAAAATCAACATAAACTCAGAAAAATCCCCAAATTTATAACTCCGCAATCATACAAAGGCACAAACTTCAACTATTCAACCATCAATCCTCTTGTATAAAACTATATAAGTAATATCATAATCCGCACTAACAAAATATAGCAAATCAATCAATAATAATAATAAAATAAAATTATATTAAAAAAAATAATTTTCCCACAACCAAATCACATAATTTTCATTAAAAAAATATCACTCAATTATTAGTGAATCTCAATGATTAGAATCTCCCCAAATCTAAAATGGGATTCTAGAAATTAATTAATAGCCCAATGAAATCCCCAATCAATTAATCAATCAAAATCAAATCAAGACCACAATAAAATAAAATTAAATAACAAATTCACCTCTTAAAAATTGAACTCAATCAAAACAATCAACAATTCAACATATTAAAATCAATGAATTGAATTAAAGATCTTACTTGGTACGCTGACCATTATAAAGCTTATGCTCCCCATCAACAAAGAAATAAACAGTAGGAAACCCTTGAACATCAAACTGATGAGCAAGTTCATTCTCTTCGGTAGCATCAACTTTAGCAAGAACAACATCATCAACACCATCCTCTTTAAGCTGAGTAGCAGCAGCAGCATACTCAGGCGCAAGTGACTGACAATGTCCACACCAAGGCGCGTAGAATTCAACCATAACAAACTTATTCCCTTCAATCACATCAGTAAAATTCCTCTCCTTCAAAACGACGACGTCTTTCTCATCAACATCAGGAACCGCATACTCCGACGAGTCAGAGTCGTCGCCGAATTGGGAATCGTCGAAGTTGCCGAAATCTTCGTCGTCATCGTCGTTGGATTCATCGGCGTGGTCGTGTTCGTGGGGGGAGGCGACGGTGTCAGTATCGTCGTCGGCGTCGAGGAAGCTGAGGTCTTCGTCGAGGTCGTCGGAGTCGGTGGTGGCGGTGGCGGTGGTGAGAGAGAGGAGGAGGAGGGAGGAGAGGAAGAGGGTGAGGATGAGTCGAGTCGGCATTGTTGAAGATGGGAGTGATCTGAGGTTGGGAAATGTGAAAGGAGCGAAAATGTAGGGAGTGAGATCTGAACTGAAAAGTGTTCAAGTGAATGTAATAGGGTTTAAGAAGAGAGAGATAAAGTCAGGAATTTTAGGATTATTTAATTAATTTAAGATTATGTGAAAAAGAAAATTTTCATTAACGAAATTTCACCGACATTTACTCCGTTCTCCGTATTTCAGTTTGAACGTTTTTGTTTGTTCTTAAAAGGAGGCATTTGTAAACAATAGAGTCCTAATAGCTTAGTGGAAGAGCGTCTGTCTTGAAAAGTGAAGGTTCGCAGTTCGATTCTATGTGTGGACATTGTTTTTTATTATTTTATTTTTTTTTTGGTAAATTCCCTTGTAAGACAATTATACGAGTAAACTTTAGGGAAGGAAAAATCATTTCATTAGCTAAAATTGTTCATATTTTTTATTTTTTAAGCAATCTATCATTTCACAATTTTTTGTACGAATTGAGCAAATATAAGTAAAATTTTGTTATCGTTGATAATCAACTACGAGTACTTCATATTTGAGCATAAGTACTATTTTGCTTACTCTTATTGTTTTTTTATTTTTTACTTTCCATTTTGATATGTTCTTTTTAAAATCTTTATACTTTTGCTTTATTATTAATAACTTGTGATAAAGAAATAACTCACTTTTAAATTTCTATATATACCCAACTACATGGTCCACATTTTACTATATAGTAATAATATCAATGTCTCTAAATATTTCTCTTTTCTATCAAAAAAAAGTCAAAAGAGAAACTCACTTTCTATTTTCCACTAACTCTCAATTTTTCAAGTTTAAAATTGCTAGTTTGCCACAGTAAATGTGAAGCTAAAAACAAAATAACTTTATAATTGGTTAAGACTTAAGAGTCATGAGTTATATATTGAAGTGTAGGTTAAAACTTCCTTTTCCTTTTCAACCATATTTTTTTTTTTTTTATGGATATATGATACAGTTATAATAATATCATTCCAAATCTTTTATATTATTTTTATGACAAAAATATTCCTTTTTATATGGTATTCATAATTCTTCTATACACATTTACCAAACCTATTATTCCAACTCCCTTTTAATTATATAAATTGAGTAATATTAAATTTTACCAAAAAAGTAATACTCCATAATAAAACTAATTCATATTATTGTATTAAAGAAATCACTTTAAAGCATCACTTCTATTTGTTAGATATAATTATTATTTTTTTTAAAAAAAAAAAATTACACTTATCGTGCATGACACGAGACCTAAGCTAGTGTTTAACTAATGTGTGCACATGACATATTGCAACGTCATGTCACTTGTCAATCACACTTACATATGGTGAGATGCAAACATTGTCTTAATGTCGCTATATGAGGAAGTGCAAATAAAGGGTTGTGAGTAAAGATGGGCACGGGCCGGGTTGGCCCGCGGGCAGCCCGACACGGCACGCTCTTCGACGCGGCACGGCACGGGCCGCCAGCTGGCCCGGCCTGGCACGGTGGTTGTCTGGCGTGCCGTGGACCATGCCACGGACAAGGAATTGATTTTTCCGGAACGAGCCCGCTCTTGGCCCGCCGTGCTGGCCCGCAGGCACGGCCCGCGTGCCAATGGCTATAATGTCTTTGTCTCAAACGGCCATTAACAACTAGTTTTTCCCAAATTCCCTATAAATACCCAATTCCATTCACTTTCCAAATCACAAATTCACAATCTTCTTCTCTTAATCTCTTATATTCTCTAATAATCCTTAATCTCTTATATTCTCTAATAATTCTCTTAAATTCTCTAAATATTATTTCATAATATCGAAAAAAATTAAAAGTTCGTAATCGTAATTAGTGGAAAGCGCGGAAGCACGATTGTAAGATCAAAACTAATCTTTAATTTATTATTGTTGTTATTGTTATTATTACAATAATTGTTATTAATTATTATTGTTGTTATTGTTATAATTGTTATTATTATTGTTATTATTATTGTTAAAATTATTGTTATTAATTATTATTATTATTGTTAATTAGTTATTATTAAAATTATTATTGTTAATTATGGCATCGAACAACCCATCATCTAGGGGGAAGGGGAAAGCCCGACTTGTCCGTGGTAGTAGTTCTAGGGAATCACCTAATCCAACAAGCCCCCAAATTCCAAGTCCGTCCATTCCAACCAATGACCCTGGTAACGTCCCCCTAGGCTTTGACCAATTTAGGCACGATGGTACTTCCGGTTTTCAACCCTATAACATGAATAATATGCCCGGATTTCCACCACCAAACCAATTTCCACAATTCGGTCAATACCCTAAATGCCTCCGGTTCTACTACTAACCAACAAATCCCCGATTCTACAAACACCCAATTCCCAAACACACATGAGGAATGGTTAACCGAAAGTGAGATGGTACATATCAAAAGCCGCAAAAGTGAGGTATGGCGTTATTTCCTCCTATGTAGAAACCAAACAAGAGCAAAATATAAAACATGTGGTAATTCATACTCGGCACAATCCAAATCCGGGACGGGACACTTAAGTAGACACATAAGAAGTTGTGCAAAACCAGCTAGTGATCCAACCCAACCAAAAATTTCCCAATTCCATCCACATGGCTTTACCTACAACTATGAGAAGGATAGGGATGAACTAGGGAAAATGATAGTACACGCCGAACAACCTTTTATTTTCTCCGAAAGTGACCCATTTAACACTTACATTAACAAAGCACTAATATCCCAACATCAAAGAATCTTTAGGAAAATCGTTCGTTCCGCCGCCATGAAAAACTTCCTGGAGTACAAAATGCGGTTACAAGACGAATTGAGTAAACTTAACTGTAGAGTGTCTTTGACTGCCGATTCTTGGGATAGTGGTTATAAATATCACTATTTATGTGTGACTTGCCATTGGGTAGATGATCAATGGTTGTTAGTTGACATTGCTCACCATTAAATGGAAGCAATAAAATGAATACAACCTTCGAGAAAAAATCATGTTTATGACATTTGAAAATGCAACCGCAATGACATATACTGCTCATTATGTCAAACAAAACTTGACCGATATAATATTGATGGTGACGTACTTCATACTAGATGTGTTTGCCATGTTCTTAACTTGTGTGTACATGATGGACTTAGAGCAAAGGGTCCATACTATAACAAAATTAGAGAAGCTATTATGTTTATTAATAGCTCAAACATGAGATACCAAGAATGGAAGAGTTTTCTAAGACAACAAAAGATAAGGGCAATAAAAATCAAACCCGATTGCCCAACTAGGTGGAATTCCACCTATGCCATGTTAACCAAGGCAATTGAGTACAAGAATCCGTTGACAATTTTTTACAACCAAAAATTTCCAAACAATGCTATATATGAGGATGATTGGGATAAATGTGAACGATATATGCAATTTTTACAGTTATTATATAACATGACGTATTGTTTTTCTTCTATTTATAATCCTTCTGCTCAAAACTTTCTTTCAAATGCATGTTTACTCGCCCAACTTTTTGCTTATCGTCGCAACCAAAGTGATTATGATCAGTATCTTCCAGCAATGGAAACAAAGTGGCGTAAATATTATACTGAAATTCCTTTGATTTATATTTTTGCTTCCATATTAGATCCTAGGCAAAAGTATGAAAATACATTTATGTTAGTTGACATTTACTTTCAATGCATGCTTCTTGATGATGATGTAGATACCTATAAGACTAATGTGAAGGATCAGTTTTTTGCTTTATATAGAGTCTATGAAACCAAATATGGCACCGTTCCTCGCTCATGCCCTTCCCAACCATCCAAAAACGTAAGTAAGAAGGCCAAACATATATTTTCACAAGCTACTAACTTGATTTCAAGGTTTTCAGGTGATTCATCAATAAGGAGAACGCAAAGCGATGTCTCAGAGTTGCAAATGTACCTGAGTTACGACTTCACCAAGGGCATGGACGACGATGAGATAAACAGCCTCGACCTCCTTGCATGGTGGAAACAACAAAGCATGAAACATCTAACTTTGGCGGCAACGGCACGAGACATTCTTGGTATCCAAGTCTCCTCCGTTGCCTTCGAACGAGCTTTCAGCGCATTCGGGAGGGTTTTAGATGATAGAAGAAAAAGTCTAAAACCCGACACACTTGAAATGTGCGTGTGTTTCAAAGATTGGTTGGATGTGGAAAATCGCTCGCAAGACCATTCTTACGATGACAACGACAACGATGAAGGAACCTCCGCTTTCGACCGTTCGGGTTCGGCTAGTTCCCAATCTATGCAACTAGCCGATGACCTTGAAGCCGAAGACGAAGACGCACAAGAAGAAGAAGAAGAAGAAGAAGAAGAATAAACAATTTTTGTATATTGTACGATTTTTATCATTATCAATATAACATTTTACGATTTTTATCATTATCCAATTTTTGTTTAATATCCTTGTACGATTTTTATCATTATTATTATTGTACAATTTTTTCAAGTAATAATAATATGAAGTATGCATTATTCACATCCAAGTCCAATTTGCCTTTTTTCCCGTTAAGTTATAATTTGTAAATTAATATAACAAAAATAAAATCATAATAATTAATAATACAAAAATAAATATAATAAATTATAAACATTAAACTATAAAGTAATAGTATAAACTAAATATATAAATATAAATATTAAATATAAAAAATAAAAAATAATAAAACATAAATATTAAACTTAATTTATTTTAGAAAAATAATAATATAATAATATAAGATTATAAGTTATAAAATATAAACTATTAATAAATAAAGAAATAAATAAAAAGGGAAGGAATGACAGTAGCCCAGCAGGCCAGCCCGACACGAGCCCGCCTGGCACGTGGGTCGTGCCGTGCCATGTTGTGGGCTGGCCTACGAATTTGGGTGGCACGGCACGGCACGCCTCCTCCAGCACGGTGGCACGACACGGCACGGCTCGCCGAAGACCGTGGCCCGCCAGGCTTGGCACGATGCACGCCTTTAGTTGTGAGCCAACAACTACGAAGTATAAAAAAATAATAGAGGTACACGGAAAAGATAGATAGGAAGAGTGCAAGTTGGTGTGGGCCCTACTCTTTTGTGTCAGATATGAATTCACGTGCAAAGGGAGAAAAAATTACTGGATCACTCCCACTAAGAGTGTATTTTGTACCACTGAAACTCTAGTAACTTTTTGTGATATTATTTGACAACTCAATAAGTCGTCTCTAAATTTGCAAGCGAAATGACATTCTCACCCCTGTTAGGCACCCTACATGTTGCTCGCCGTTAGCCATTTGGAATGCCTTGTCGCTATACATTGTTGATGTGAACTTTTATAAAAGGTTTGTTTTTTACGCAAACTTTTAAATAAGGTGGATGCACAATAACTATTGATGTTCAAGTACAAAATCATCTTCTTAATGATAATGCAAATGTGTATTTGCCACCACATACTTCGTATATGGAGTAAATATTATGTTTATAAAAGTCTTATTTTGAGTGAAATATTTAATATCCACATAAGTAAATTTAAAAAAAAAAAAAAAGAAAGAAAAACCTTTCATCATTCTTATATGGAAAATGCTATATAACCGGGCTACATATAAGTACTAAATACACACTAGAAAATCGTATAAATTTAGGAGATTAATTTTTTTTTTTTTTTTTATTTGACAAGAAGAAAAAGGATTTTATTTATGAAAGATAGCCAAACGACACTTACAAACAATTCCTAGGTTTATTAGAATTCCAGCACAAGTACAAATAACCTTAGAACTGAATACATTGCAGATTCGATCAACGACCGCTTTAATAAAAAACCTTCATACGAAGCAATACAATCTGTGAGTTAGCACTAATTCGGCTTGAGATCCACTGATGAACAGTTGTTTGAGTGAAAATACTCATATGGTCTTCTAGATACTTCCGGAAATTATGAAACCCTAAATCTTCAATCTTCGCCAGACAAACCAAAAAAGAAATTAACCCGACGCGAATAGAATAACCACCATCTCAAAGATGGATCAATTTATTGAAAGCAATTAAAAATTTTTTGGGGCTTACCACCGGTAAAAACACCGATGGAAGCCCCTACAAATATTCACAAAAGAGACCAGAAGAAAAGAGATGAAAGAGAAAGAGAAAAAAGGAGAAAAATGAAGGAAAAACAGAAAAAATCTAGTAATGGAGGCTAAAAACCCTCCCAAGGGAGAAACCTTAGAGGGAACCAGAAAAACCCTCCCAAAGAGAAATCCTATAGGGAACCTGAACTTATTTAAACTGAAATTATATAATTTTTTTTGAACTCATAAATTTAGGAGATCATAAAATATAAACACTAATCTATATATAGCTTTATACTAAAGGCGAACTTTGGGATGACACGTGTCATCTTCTAATTAAAATTTTTCCTGCAATTTTATTTTTTTAATTTTATTTTATGTTTTTGCCAAATATTAACTTCTATAATTGACATCGAATTTCTTCCATATATGTTCTACTAATATATATTTTCATATCTTTCTTACCATTTTAAATGGGTATTAAAGCAGTAATTTTCTATAAGACATTAAATTATTCTTTTTTGTCTAATTATATGCGTATGTTGTACTTTGTATTAATTTTCAAGAATAAACCCGTCAACAATCTTTGATGAAAATTAAAAATAAACAAAGTTAATTGTAAGAATCTATACTTTTATTAACATTGCATCTCATTTTATAAATATAACCCTAAATAATTAATCAAATTATATATTTATACATAACTATGTATGTTTTTTTTTGTTTAATATTATATGAATATTAGATAAAAATACTCATTGACTATAATCATAACAATAGTATTAATGAAACAAAAAATAAATTAAAAATGAAATAAATAATCAATTAAATTACCCATATGCCTATCAAAGTGTGAAAGAGCACTTTAATTTACGGGTAACTTAATTGATAATCAATTAAACTTAAAGTGCTCTTTCACACTTTGATAGGCACATGGGTAATTTAATAAATAATCAATTAAATTACCCATTTACGGGTGAAAGAGCACTTTAATATATATATATATATATATATATATATATATATATATATATATACAAATGAGGCAAGTTATACGGTAGTACGTAATAGAATTTTTCCCCATAATTAATCTGTGATATAATATAAAAATGAGGAAAATTATGTGGAATAAACAAATGTAATGTAAATAAGGAAGATGAAAAAATAAGCCAGAAGTTATTAAAACTACAATTGAAAAAAAAAAAAATTATTTTGATTCATTGTGGTGAAAATATTTAAACATAGTATACATTATATTACATTAACGATGCATGTTATTCCCAATAAAACTATACAATGTAGATGTTGTATGACTTTTTATTAATGAATTAATTAGTTTGAAAGAAAATACTATACAACGTACTTCCAAAAAATAAGCTACGTAGAATAACATTTTTTTTAAAAAATAAAAATTAAAGCTGATATCATATATTGTATTGGCGGGAAATTTTTGAATGATAGCTTGACATATGTCCAAAATGATCGATATAAGCATGACCTGTTTTAGTAATAATTAATAGATTTTTTGAAGGAAAAAAAAAATAGTTGGTAAAATTATTACAGAAAACTAACTCAATTATTATTATTTCATAAAATTTATCAACACCATGAATTAAATTTTTTTTTTCTTCTATTGAACCCCACTATTGTACAACTATATAATAGTAATTTAAACGTTAATATTGTATTTTTGGCTCTGTTATTTTATACTCTCCATCATATTCCAACCTTCTAAATTATAGCTTATTTTCCCTTAATTAAAAAGTCTCAAAATCTTGTGTAATTATTTTAACTAAATTGAACATGTAATAAAAAGGAATACAATTATTATAAATATTATATATAAGATTAAGAATAATACCTTATTATTGTTGTACTTTTCAAAAAAAAAATATTATTATTGTTGTAATATACAAATATTTCAAAAATAAAAGATTTTTGCTAAATATGAGGGAGAGTTTTAAAGGGACAAAAACAGCACCAGAAAGTGACACGTGTCATTACTGGTGTCTGTTTTAAGTATTATGTTAGCTATGTTATGTTATTGATTGTTCTTTTCCGTAATACTAGTACTATGTTCATGGTCGATTATATGATTTTTTTTTTTTTATTTTTTTTAATTTTTTTATTTCCATATCCCGTGTTGGGTCAATTTTTACCCGCTATCATTGATAACTACCATTCTACCAAGTCATCCGAATCTCTCAACCCAACCTGTTTTCTCACCAAAAACCAACCCACTAAAAACTCAGTCTACGAAACCGGCGAAAACTGCTGTTCAACAACAATCAACAGGAATAGAAATCCACGACACAATGATCAGCGTTCTTGCTCAGGTTTCAATTTTCACTCACATCTTCATCTGAAAACGAAGTTCAAATTACGTTAATTGTAATCAATTTTCACTCACATCTTCATCTGAACAAATCAATTTTGATTTTGTTGCATTTTTCAGGAGCGATTACTCGGCGCTGCGCTCGGAAGTGCCCTGACAGCTGCCGTCGTTTTCGAGAATCGACGAAATATCTACAAAACAATTTCTGAGAATAATGCTAAATTCGACAATCAATTACAGGTGATAATCGAAATGCTGCTGATTTTATGCTCCGTTTTTGTAAAATTTTGATTTGATGTTGTGTGCTTTTCAATTTTGGAACCCTAGATTTGATTATTTTAAGTTTTTGAGGTAATTGCCATTTTATGTTTCGGCTTCTTTGATTTTTTTTTTTTATTATTTTGCGATGATAAGAATTTTAAATTATCAACAAGTTATTTTCACAGGAGTGATTGATCTTGTTATCAATTTGATTAGTTGTTTTGTTGCTGCTAAATGCCAATTGTTTCATTCGTATTTATTAGGACTTAAGGACTCATTCTGGCAATATAATTGTGATGATTTGGTGTCCTTTGGCTACAATGTGCCATTTTTAGCTTTTGATGTCAAATTTCCTTTCATTTTGCAAAGTTGTAAATTTTATAATGTGATTCGGTTTTTCGATGTCATACTCAAAATTACCTCAAACTATACAGAAAGAATTCCAGGATAGTATGAACTGGTAGTTTAGTGAACCCACATAGTGATGTTAAGCTTAACATTATTTTTGGTGCAAGTTAAGCTTAACATTGTTAGTCATTTTTTAGCTCTGGATATGAGAATGGAGTCCTTTAGATGAAATTATTGCATCATTTTGAGAAGATGAGGTATTATACAAAGATTCACTATTTCACATTTGGACTTGACATGTTGGATAGGGATAAGTGCGCCGCCCTCCTTTGTTTCTTTGCTGTAGCATGAGAAATTGTCATGAAATAAGTTATAGCTTTCCCAGGTGTTTTCTACTTTTCTCTGCCTTATTTTTGTGTTTGGTAATATAGCTTTCCCCTATGTCTCTCTACTTTTTGGTTATATTAGTGTCGTGAAATCCCAGAATTGTAGTATATTATCCTTTCCTGTGGGAATTGTTGTTTTAATGCTTTTTCTTTCTTCCTGGTAGCGACTAGCTTGTTGTACATATTTGGCACGTAGCTCAGATTTCATGAAATAAGTCACCTTACACTAGTTTCTATTGTTATAAGATGATGATAAGAGTTGTAGGATCCTAATATAATATAACTCAATCAAAAAAGTAGAGAGAGGAGAGCTCTTAACTATTTCTATATGTGTTTTCATTTTAAACTTGCTTAATATTACAAAGACAGACTTTACTATTTTATATTTCTTTGCTTATGCAGTTATGCTGAATATAATCAATGTAATGCTCATAATATCATATGAAAATATTTACTGCAGACTACGAATTAACTTTCACCCTCTCATAATGTAAAGTAATATCTATACTCTGTTGACTTTTTTATGCAACAAATCAAGTGTACTTTCAATGCCTTTCTTAAGTTTACCTTTTACAATTCCTCGTTGGGTATACATCTTATTTTTTTAAACAATTGTGTATACATCTTTTGAAATTATTTGTATTTTAAGGTTGTCGTTAAAATAATGGTTATTGATCTAGGGATTTAATGAGTCTCAGTTAGATCTCTCTTTAAAAACAAAAAAAAAAAAAACCTTATACCAATATGCCAGATCGATTTAACCTTGGTAGCTTTTTTTCTGTGGTTAAGAAGCTAAAAGGTTGCTTATTTGAACTTTGAGTAATAGTATCATCACCTGTCGAAACACAAATTTAAAGTGCTCTTTCAGCATCATCACTAGTATTTGATAAACTTGATTTATTGTTACTATGCTATCTGCCCTTTTCTGTCAAATACCTTATTTATTTATTTACTTTCTTTAATTTGGTGTCATCTACATATGTTCTTTCTCTTTTTAAATTTATTAAGAAACACAGACTTAACATATTCATTATTTTCGAATGTGCAATTGTAGTGAATGTTTTCTCATACAACATATCGTTTTTAACCTAGCCTGTCTATGTACCTTATTCACTTTTCGTTAGTGGCTCTCTTAACCTCAAGGCTTCCATTACTTTCTTTCTTGATTCTTCTTCTTCTGGAAAGTATTGTTTTCCTAATTAACTACCTGGTTCAGTGCCTTCTCAAGCCTACCTCTTTTTTACTCAATGGCTCAATGTCAATAAATATACAAAACAATGAGACATCTTTTGGCCTCTCAGTCACGTGTTAAAGATCAGCAGGACTTGGAATATGTTTGGGCTTTACGTTGGATGAGTTTTGAATTTAGCTTGTTGTATGAGGGGATGGAGTCTAAGTAGGTAGAGGGCCTAGAGGCCTTTGCAATTTAGCATAGGATGTATTGTACTTTTGCCTTCAAAATGAGGATATACCCTATTAATTGTATGATTTTTCACTCGCTGAACTCCAATTACACGAAGTTTCTTCATCATATCTAAATATCTTGCCATTCAAAGTAGCATAGTTGATAATTCAAAAACTCACAAGTGTGGACACACTAGGCTTCTATCCACTTCAATTATTCCACTGGCTTACATTATACTCCCTTCGTTTTGTTTGTTTCTTTTTTTTCTTTTTTTTAAAAAAAAAATTTACACCCTTTTTTTTTTTTTCTTTTTTTTTCACGGAAACCAAGGTATTTAAGGTTAGGAGAAAAGGAAAAAAGTAAAATGTGAAATTGACAATTAAAAAATGTAGGTTGTAAGTCTGTAAATTAAAAAAAAAAAAAATCCAAAAAAGGAAAGTGAGTAAATTAAAATAAAACGGAGGGATTATAAACTTTTGTTGGGTAAACAGTTAGTGAGTAATATTGCTCATGGAAGAGCTTCACCCTTATTGTCCTTAAACTTTTTCTTTCTTCATTGAATTTATCTTCTTAAAATAAAACGGAGGGATTATGAACTTTTGTTGGGTAAACAATTGGTGAGTAATATTGCTCATAAAAATAGGGTCCTATCCTTACTTTCAACTACCTAATATGTTTTGTCGATTTAGGGGACTGTAAGAGGATTGTTGCTGTCTTACATAGTTTTTTATTGGAAATGATTTTTACAATCTCTATCGACTATCGATTTTCAGAGTGTATCCACTTTTCTTTTCTACAAGTGCTTTAAACTTCTTCTTCTTATTATTATTATTATATGAAGTTCTAATTCTCATAAAGTACTCTTGTGTCATCTATCAAAATCATTTATTGACATAAGAAAATAAGCACTTTGGTCAAAGGGGATAATAATAACCTATCGACAGAAGAAATAAAATCACTTATCGACAGAAGAAAAATAAGCACTTGGAGCTAGATGGGATTGATTATATTAACTAATGCAGCTTCTTTGGGCCCGTTTGGCATCAATGTAGTTTTTAGATATTTGGTTTTTTGTTTTTTTGATGTCATAAAAAGAATTAAAATTAAACTGACTTATTGATATCATGATTATTTTGAAAATTGACAACAAAAAAGTGAAAACTACTTTTTCTAGTTTCCAATTTTTGGTTTTTCGTTTTCAAAAAAGTAGAAAACTTGAAACAAAAAACGATAATGAACAAGCCCTTAGCTCTTGGTTTGGCTTGCTTTATAAAAGGCATCCTTGAATACTTGTGAAGTAAACAAGCTTGGCGATGTTGATTAGGATGAGGTTGGGTCATTTCAGGTCTAGTATACAATTGGATCGGGTTCGCTCTCCAGCTTACAAATTTATTGGAATTAATATTCAGTTTTTAGTCATGGACACCTAAACAATAGGTTCAGGTTGTTTTGTTCTCTATACATTGTAAATTTGTTTCCCTTTTTTTATTTTACAACCGTTCTCACCTTTAAAAGTTGCCTTTAATTCCAAATGCTTTATTTCTTTTTGATTATCTTCCAGTTTAACCTTGGTCAACCTTTATTTCTATTTGTTATGGAGCCATTGACGACAGTTACATTTGAATTTCTTGGATTATGATCTGCAAATTTACTTTGATTGTATGATTACTTGCACCTTTAGCTAAGTACCATTTACGTTTCCACACGTGTTCTAATGAGCTGCATGTCATTGTAAAATGACCATATTTGCCATTGTAACATTGGACTTTAATTAACTTGGCCACCTTTTCATCCTCTTATCATAACCTTTTTTTAAGAGGTTGTATCTCTACAAATGTTGGGAAAAATCCAATTCTCTCTCTGTCCAAAACTACATTCTCAATCTATAAAACTGTATACTGTATAGTACATGATTGAGATTTTCATTTCTCACAAAATGATATTTGTATTTGTTGGAACACCATTACTCACCTTGTATCGGTGTTATGTTCAATGCTAAATTGAATGAGTTGTTCTGTGCTAATGATGTGTTGTAACCTTTAAATTTTTCTAAAGTTCTTACTTTGAAATGGAGTGTATTGGCTGCTTACTAAGGCAGGGGATCTTTGCTATAGGCTCTTTTCTTTGAATGTAAATATTGTTGGTTGAAAACATGTTGTCTCCACAGCATATTTTTATTAAAAAATTCTCAAATGAAAAAGGAAAAAAAAGAATATTAGACAATTTTTTGCATTTTATCTTGTTTGACTTGAAAATTTTTAGAACCTTTTTGTGTAGATCAAGAGATAAGGGATTTTGGTTGGAATCCGGATGAGGTGTAGATTATCAGTAAAACCAATACATTCTCTCATGCTATAGAATATTTTACTATATTGAGAAGGGGAGTAGAGAAGTAGCCTTTATTGTTTATCTTCATTTACCCAGAGTGTAGGAAAGTTTGTTTTACTCAATAAGAGTTATATCCTAGTTTATCTTTATGAGAATCAATGACTTTATCTGACTTGCTCTTGAATGAGATCCATGCAGGTTAAGAGGCCAGTTCTTGCAACAAAATCTTTTGAATTTGCACATTTGTGGAACAAAGCTGTAGATAAGACTTTTGGGACTGTGATTGCATCTCTTAGTTCATGTGGGTGGTAAAATATCTGTAATCGGATTGTTGAATGAACTGCATAAAAAAGAATGGAGATGTATGCAGTAACTAGCATATGCATTCTTTCTGCAATTGTCGCATTTTGCTCCTTGCCCCCCTGTGAGGGAGGTCAACCAGATTGTTATATGTGAGTTTGACATTCTTTGTATGACTGACATAAGTGACATTGTATCCAAGTTAATCCATACTCATAGATATAAATGTTCTTTTGAACGTCCACTATATATTATCATGGGTGAATTTTTTGTTTGATCATTATAATTAGATTTGGCTCCTATACATTATGTTTTTAGTTGGTCTGCATCTTTTGTGAATGTCCAGGAAAATTTGAAATTTCATGATGGTTCTCAGGTTAAAATGTTTACCCGACTTGCACATTTTGCTATTACTGAAGTAATCTGTTGTATGGATGAACTCAGAGGTGCCTTTCTGTTATCATTGAGTCCGTTATGAAATTATATTTGGCTAAAAAACATGGTAATGATCTGAGAAGAGCAAGTGCACTACTGCATCCCTGTTCCTCTTATAAATTGTTGTCTTCCTACCTGAGCTTTGTGGCCTTGTTTTGTTGAAACCTACAGCAGAATGGTGTGCGTGCATGTTTTACAATTCTTTGAAAATTGTTGTTGTACAATCTCCTTTTCAGGAGCTTTTTGTCGAAATTTATTGCAGAATTGTGCTTGTGTGCGTCCATGTATATGTGCGTGACTGTGGTGATGCATTGACAAGAAATGAACACCATCATTGCCCAGACTGCTGAGAATTTACAATGAATTAATAATGCATTTTCATTTATTTAATTGTATGTTTTCACCTGTGATTTCTGGTTAAACTATGAATTTATGTCCAATTACCTGTGAATGCTTTGAAACACCATCATTACTAAGAGACATCTGAATGATTACAGTGGATTAATTAAGTACTTAAATACGAGCACGTCTTATTCTTGATTGATTGTATTCGTTAGGGATCCCTTGTTAACTATGAAAGCATTTTTAGTTATTAATTAATGAATTCACTTTAAATTACTGTCTTAAAAATTGATTCTCTTCCCTCATTTGCCATTCTTACAGAGGTTCTTGTTTAGGAAGAGGTGTGACACATTTGGCAAAGAAAATCACAAGGAATGGACTACTGATGCTCATTGCTCAATAATCTTACGTATACATTAATAAATTACTACAATAAACTCTTCGTATCGAATGAAAAAAGAAAAAAAGATTCTAGTTAGTACATTCAAGCTGACGAGCAAGCAGCAATAGTGGGGAGAATGGGGGAGGAGGGACAGTAGTAGTCCTTCCCATCTCCCATGCTCAAAACCGATGGGGGTTCGATTGCTGCCGGAGTTTACCCCCATCTTGTTCATCTTACTAACTAAAAAGACGAAAAAACACATTAATATGTGGATGGAAATCTATAGGCCTGAAGGCTGTATAATACAGGCAAAATAAGGTTTCATTAAGTGAATGAAACATCTAATTAAACATTTGGTTGGATAGGTTTAGTACGATTGACATTTTCTTGACGAGTCTTTGCCACATAGTAGATGCCCATCGCCAAGCAGAGAACGATTATGGCTGCAATAGCAGGGCCAGCAATCGTTCCCGCTCCAAAAGCAGTAGTACGTGTCAATGGGGAAGTTTCTGTTGTTGCTGCTTCAGACTGCATTTCATGCACTTGAGCTGCTAATGGAATTGGTGCACAGTTTGATTTAGTACAAGAGTCTTGATGATCATTAGGGTGAAAAAATTCATATGCCGTAGGAGATAAGGCTATTGGGCTCTGGTAAGCTAGCCCGTGGGGTGCACGGTCTTGTGCTGCTATCCGGGAAAACAAGGATAGAGAGAAGAGAACGAAGAAACAAATTCTTTGTCCCATTTTCGGTTGATACTTCAGGGGTTGGAGTGATAGGTTTAATTTAGATTAGGTTATTGAGGTTTAGGCTTAGGATGAAGGGGTTTATATACAAGTAGTGGGATTGTTGCTTGGCGTAAAATTTTAGTCATGGCAAAGGAAAAATGGAGAAGGGGAACAAAATGATGGAACAAGTGGTTTCAATTATGGCAAGCAAAGTTTAAAGATGATCACCTCTCCATGACTGTGCTATCCTCGTGACATTCAGGTTTTGCATGGGGAATGTACACAAGAACTACATGAAATTAGCACGCACATATTATTTATTTTTGGTCCCCGCTCCTCCCTTCTTAACTAACATTGTTACATTTACCCATTGAGTAGACAATCCATCACTAATGAATGGCTAAAGAATAACTACTACCAAGTAAAACTCATGTGGATTCTCCATTAGTGGTGTTCAGACAAGATTTTTTCACTTTAAGCACGATAGTAGTCAATTATGTAGCACATACATTCATATATGCACACTCTCTCTCCGTTCTACGTTGATTGTCAATTTCGTTTTCCAAAATCACATGTTCATCTATTTCTCTTACAATAAATTCGATATTTGAAAGCAAAAGCGACAGTTAATATGAAATAGAAGGAGTATGTTACCTATTATATAATTTTTAAACCAAAATCATAAATTATAAATACATTAAAGGTAGAATTGTAATGGAAGCAAGTTTTACTGATCCATTAATGTTTATATAATGAGTTAAAGCAAAGGCGAGAGAGTGAAGAGACTAATTTATTTTTACTGAAGCATACTTATTACATTGGGGTCTTTTGCGTGGGGCTTTGACATCATACAGCTGCTTCTTTAATCTTTACCTTAATTGACAGTAGAATATAATAGTCCATGCCTAAAATGTAATTGAGTGGTTTGGGAAATGGTGACAATGTATTTGTACAATTGTACTTCTGAAAAGTAGTAAAGCTAAATGAACATGAATTTCATGCAAATACATTGCCTTTTGGTTTCACCGCGTATTGTTGCTCCATATCAATATATCATTGTGTTTTAGCTTTTGTCAAACCCATAATTCCCATCATTATATTGATTATACGAGGAGAATGATTATAAACTTATATTGAAATTGTAGGTGAGAAAAAACAAATTTCGGTTATAATAATCCTTAAGTTGGTCCTTTTTTTTTATAAAATAATTTCCTCTGAGATATATTTATTAGTGTTTATATGCTGTCGAACTTAGTACCAAACAAATTGGATATATAGTCTTTGATTAATATATTCTTTTTTTTTATAGTGTAACATTTTGTTTTTTCTCTTTTTAAAATCTTTATGGACAATGTTAAATTAAAAATCCTGATTAAACTATGCATTTTTTTTTATTTTTAATTTGCTCCATCTATTTTTCTTTTAACATGTCCATTACAATGGAACGTTAGAGACTTAAAATTAATAAAATCAATTCGGGTAATAGAAAACTCGTGACATGCTAACTGATAAAATTTTACTTCAACTATTCAATAGACCCACGTCAAAATTTTGTATCAAACAACCTGAGATAGTTGCCTTTCCATGAAGGATTATATTTATGCAATTTGTTAACTTTGATTTCTATTGTAAATATACTTCTAATTAATGAATTATATTCATTAAAAAATCCAATTTGGGGAAAAAAAAAAGATGATGTGATGCTAAACAAAAACCAGTGCTCGCATATAAGAAAACATATTACCTTACCCTTTCATTATCCACTTCGAATGTTAAAATATTAAATCTAAATGACTAATGAAAATATATACGAAATATCACGCATTCATGTACAAATTTGTTTCAAATCAAACAAAGGCATGCATCAAGTAGTCTTCCATGTTGCCATGCATTATCAAGCTTAATTGAACTTTAATCAAAGCTACGTGATTCACTCTTTTAAGAATTATTTGTATTAATTACTCCATCAAAAAATGAAGTAGTAGTGATTAACACTCGGGAGTTAGGCAACAACAATGATGAATTATTATTGATTTGAGAAGCCAAAATAATTACACAGGTACATATACGGTAAAAGTTAATTTGTAAAAATAAAATGAAATGGAAAGTACATAATAAACAGAGAAGATAAAAATAATGTTGGTTGCACAAACTAACTTGACTTGAAAGATTAGCAAAGGGAGCATTGGTATGAGAGAAGACCACACGCGTATTTAGAAATGATAGTTTGTAATTATTGCCATCGGTGGACATAATTGATCACTAACTATAGTGTTTTACTTATGTATCATGAATATACAATTTGATACTCAAGTATATAATAACATACAAATATTTTTGGCAACCGTATACCAAGTGTACAATAATCCGTACATCAATTGTACAATAATTTTATTGTATGACACCTCATGTTTGGGGGTAATAATTAACTTAATTAGGGGTAACTTTGTAACTTTTAACTTTTAATCTATTAATTTTATTATTATTATAATACATTCAGAGATGATATTAGATGTAATAAAGGATTTAAAGTCATGTTTTATTTATTTAACTTAAATCTTTAAGTTTAGTCGTTATTTCAAGAAAAATAAGTTCAAATAAGGGTTAATAAATTAGATAAAAAAAAGTTCATAAAATATTAGTTCTAATAAGGATTAATAATAAGAGTTAGTCGTCACATTCAATTTACACCTAAAATAAGTTCTAATAATAGATCCAACAAGTTTAGACGAATTAGGTAAATTCAGCTAAGATCATATAAGTTCAGATAAAAAAAAAAGTTCAAGTAAATAAAATACACCCTAAATGCATTCCTCTGAATCCAACCATCGTTTGGTTAGATCATTTGGAACGGGTTGGAATAGAGTTATAATCTATTCCATCTACTTTTTTGTTTGGTTGAGTTTTATAGTAATGAAATCTCATATTCAAGGGGTTCTAACTCCACCCCATACCTATAAAATCTCATACCCACCTCCTCTCCTCCCCCACCCTAACATTCACAATTCATTCTATTAAAGGGTGGTTGGTTCATCAAATTGGAATGGATTGGTATTGAATTTCATACTAGAGAGGTATGGATTCTAAAACCCATATTATTCCAAAGTTGTTTGGTTTTATTGTTGGAATGGATTCTATACTTCATCAATAGAATGGATTGTAAATCTTAGCGAGAGAGGTAGGTATGGGATTCCATGGGTATGGGGGAGAGTTCGAACACCTTGGGTAGATTCCATTACAAAATACAAAAAAAAAAAAAAACCAACCAAACAAAAAGCTAGATAGAATGGATTATAACTCCATTCCAAATGATCCAACCAACCAATCACTTAATGAAGTATATAATCCATTCCAACAATAAAACCAAACAACTTTAGACTCGTACTAGTATGGATTTTAGAATCCATTCCTATCTAGTATGAGATTCCATACCAATTCATTCCAATATAATGAACCAAACACCTCCTTAATTGTCTATTAAGTACTATTCTCTTCACCTAATCTTTATTGAATTTAAATTAATTTTGTTGGACTTGGATTTTTTTATTGAAAATAAATAAAATTAATTAGGACTTTTTGTGAGAAACTACCTAATAAAATCGAAATTTTGTAAGAAAATACCTAATAAAAAAAATGTTGTAAGAAACTACCTAATAAAAGGTAAAATGTTGTAAGATACTACCTTTGACCAAATTTTCACCGTTGATTAAATTTTACGACGTTGATCCATCTTAAAACACCCCCAAAACCATTGCTAGGGTTGGTTTTTAAGGTGGTAATGTTATTTCGGGGTGGTCGGAGGATATTCAAAGTTGGTGAGGGTAGATTAGTGCTTTGGGATGGTGGTTTTTTGGGGTTAGAGGTGGTGGTTTTGGGGTTGAAAGGTGGTTTAGGTGTGGTAGAGGCGATTTCAAGCAAGTTGTGTTAGTTTTGGGAATGAAAGCGGTGGTTTCAAGAGTGTTTTGAGGTCGATTAATGGTGGAATCCGGTATAGGTAGTATTTTACAACATTTTACCTTTTCTTAGGTAGTTTTTTTACAACATTTTACCTTTATTAGATAATTTATTACAACATTTTTTATTAGGTAGTTTCTCACAAAATCTGGGTTTTATTAGGTAGTTTTTGACAAAAAGTCCAATTAATTATTTTTCTAAATTTACTTATATACTGTCTATTATCTCCATTCTTTATTGTTTAACTAACTTAATTACTATTTACAAGGTCGATTAAAATAAAAACTTTGACCTTCTATTGCTACTTATATACCATTACTTTTGATCTTGTTAACATCATTTAATTGTGTGGTATCCAAATTCATAATTTACACTAGTACGTGATTAAAGAGATAATTGGTCAAAAAATATGTATTGAAAACCACACAAAATGCAATAAGAAGAAAAAAACATGAACAGAGAGAGTACTTTATTAAAACTTATATTACATAACTGATTTTAATTTTTTTGAACTTTAACTTATTTTCCCAAGGTCTATAAAACACAAATACATACTTGGGACACCTTGAGTTAGGTGTATGGATTGTTTAGCTTGAGTAGATAAACAATTGTTGTAATTACTTTTGGTTTTATTGAGTGGATTAATAAAATTTATTAGGGTATGGAGGACATAAGCTCTAAGTTGAGCTGAATGTAAAACTCCGTATTTTTATAATATTTTATATATATAATTATTTATTTTATTTATAAATTAAAATGATTCATTTCATTTTAAAAAGAATTACTTATTTAAATATAAAATGTGTATAAAATAATATGAGTTATTAATTGAGGCAATAAAGTGTCTTAATTTGGGTCAACATCAATTAAATTGTTGGATCAACTTGTTGGGAATCAAAGAATTCTTAAGAGCCCAACAAATTGGCCTCAAAGGAGAATTCAAGGAGGAGTAACATTAGTATTGTCAGTTTTGTAAATAAGTGTTTTTGTTTTTAAAAGAGGGATATAAATACCCCAAAACCTTAAGACTTTCACACTCAAAAATCAAGTTCTCAGATTTTACAAAACCCCAATTTTTCCTCTTATTTTTCTCTCTCCTTTTTTCTTCTCTTTTTTTCTTCTCTTTCCAAGCCTCTATCTTCCCCCTCCCATGCGCCACCAGCGACCACACCGGCAGCCACCGTCGGCCACCAGCTCACATCGGCGGCTAGCAGCAGTCGCTAGCCACCGACCGTGTCTCCTTCTCCCACTCCTTTGTGGTTTCAGTATTAAGGAAAAAAAAAACTCTTTTCTCCTAATTTAATTTCTAGCTTGTTTTAATTAATTCAAAGCATGATTTTGATTAAATTTTGATATTGGTTTTGGGTAGTTGATGTTGTTAATTTACTCCTATAATTTTCAGATTTTAATTTAATAAAAACTCCCAATTTATAAACCCTAGAATTTGGGAATTTAATGTTTATGATTAGGGTTTGATCCTAAGTTGCTGTGGTTGTTAAATTAATGATTAGAACATATTTTTAATGAGTTTTAAGCCCTCAATTAATGTTGGAATCTAATTATACACACTACTTTTTAATTATTATGTTAGGGTTTGATTATCCATAAAAGGGAAATGGTTATTAATGATTTAAATATGATTTCCTAGTGTATTAGTGATGTTTTCTTTTAATTACGTATGTTGGAATTTTATTGAAGTCATGAAATATAAATCTTTTTGAAAGGATTTAAAGTACCCACTTAAAGAAATGTTTTAAGGCTTTTAAACCATTAAATTGGGTTAATTAGGGAGTTCTAAAGTATATTATAGTTGTTGGAAATTTGTGAGAATAGTGGATTATTTATAGTTATGTATTCTTATTTGTAGGAAGCATTGAGCTAGGTGATTTCTAGCGAGTGTGGTTGAGTTTAGGCATTATTCAAGGTATGTATGTGCATATAAATATTTATGTATGCGTAGTATCATGATAGGATTGTAAAGTATGTTTCAATTGATGAATTAGTTGCATGTTTGATTGATTATATGCTTAGATTTGATATTGGTTGATCATGAATTATTATGCAAGCATGTGAACATGTTATTTGAGGCATGATACAAGTTGAATATGTATAAATCATGGGAGTATGCTTTATTTTCAAGTATCAAGGAAGCATGAATTTAATAAGCCTTGCTTATGTATGTTTAAAAGAGCTAAAATTAGAATTATTGAGCATGATTCATGATTTTAATTCTCACTCATATATTATTGGAGTTGAGTCAAGAAATTAGTTTAATTACTTACTCACTCATGTAAGTTGAGATTGAATCAAGGAGGTTTATTAGTGCATCTTATGCACCAAGGTAGTAATAGTCGTGCACAAAACTAGGTAAGGAACCTTAATTAAAATAATTGTTTGTGCTCACTAATTAATTCAAGAATGAAATGGAAGTATGTGTTGGTTATAGTTATGTTTATTCTTGATTGATTGGTTGGATTCATTACAAGTTAAATTGGTAAATCACGTAAAGTGTGAGAGGATACGCACCAAAACACTTAGAACGTATACACCTGGAGTATGAACATATGGGGGGGAGGTATAGGGTTTTATATTTAACTATAGCTTCTACAAGAGTACAGGACGCTGTATTTTCTTTTATTATTATGTGTTGGAATTCCGTCACAAGGTGACACTAGTTGGTACTCGCTTGGTTAGCTCCCAGGTGAGGGGTCCCTTAAGGGATATTTAAGGAAGGAAATCCGTTTGATGCGTAATCCAAAACTATTATATAATAATTAATATTGTTAGTTGTGAGTCAAAGGTAAGTTGACTTGTGAATTGTATGGTGAGAATGTTTTAATTACTTCATTAATGCTAGGATATTCATGTTAGTGTGGTGCATATATACTCAGCTTTTACTGATTCATGCTTTTGTGTTGTGTTTGGGTTTCCTTTGGATTGACCCTAGTATGACCCGTTTATGTGGTGAGTAGAGTGGTTGAAATAAAGAGTAAGTCATAGGTACTTGAAGCATGACGAGCATGAAGGGAATGAGTGTAGAGAGTTGCTTGTTATGCTTTCTTAGTTTTATATTTTGAATTGTGATTTATTATTCAGGAACTAACATTATTATGTTTTATTTTTAAGTTGGTTCTTGAAGAGCCATGTTTGAATTGGTTCCAACTTGTGAACGTTTTATTATACTTATGTTTTGAGGTTGTGGAATTAAGTTTTATTTTGAAAAGTTGGTTTTTAGTTTTAGACTTCCGCGGTGTGACTTTGAAAATAGCCTTAGCCTTTATCATAGTGGTGGAAATATTTTGGTTATTTCCTAAAATGAATTTTATTTAGAGTAAAAAGAGTATTTTAAAATGGAAAAATTTCCAAGGTATTACAAAGTGGTATATGGGAGCTTTGGTTGAATTTTAATTACCCCTAAAGCCAAAAACCTTTTTTTAGGTACCTATGTTTTAAAAGCTTGGCCAAGTGCTTATTTAAAAATAGTTTAAAATAACATTTTAAGGGGTCCGATTTTTTTTAGGACTGATTTTTTTTAATTATTTAATTTGGTCCGAAATTTTTTAAATAATAAGGGCGGTTTTTTTTTTTTTTTTGTTTTTTGTTTTTTGTTTTTTTTTTTGAGAGGTCCGAATTTTTATTATTTCGGGCAACTAAATTTCGAAAATAAAGTTCATTAAAAAAAAATGTGTGCAGGTATGCGAAGGAATTAAGGTATGTAATTATGTGTTAAGGAATTGCTTTTGAAAGCATGTAGTGAGATTGGGTAGGAAAGAAAGGACATATAGGTTAGAATTGTATGTCTTCCTATGTGCATATTTTATTTATGCAAGGTGTTCAAGCATGTTGTATGATGATATGTATTTAAGTGAAAGCATGTTTATGTGAATTAATACAAAAGTTGTATGATTGAATATCAAACTTAAATTTATGCAAGGATTTGTATATTTGAGTTGAAAAAGAATTTTCTTTATTGAGTCATGACCCAAAATACCTTGTAAGATGTTTGAATTACCTAATAGATTCACTGACATGGGCACTTTAACAAAGAAAGACTATGAGCATGTTTGAGATTATATTCGCAGGATTCGTTTTTACCGTTCTTATAGATCTGTTGTGTTTGGAGAGCATCATCTTGACCAACCTGACTATGTCTCTGCCATGATTGTTCATTGCTTACCTAATTACCCTTCCTATGAAGCTATTAAGAGGCGCTTTCGTGATTTTCATTTGCCTAATGGTGTTGCTAATTAAACCAAATATAAAGACTCTAATGGTTAGTGGGGAGTGGATTGGAGATACTTATACCGTTATATTGCTCACAAAGAATTAATTTATCTTAACCCTCAATATATTGCTTATCCTCCACCTTACCATAACTTTGGTAATCATCAAACTCCTCAACAAATTGCTTCACAAGCTCCACAACAAAATGCACCTTATTATTCTTTGGAAAACTATGATTCTATGTCTGAGTCAGAACCTGAGCAAACTTATGAGAGTCAAGGGGAGCCAACGGAGCAAGATAATGAGTCAGGAGACACCTCATGCAGAATAGTTCCTAATCCAAATCCCCCAAGCCCTCCAGTAATTATTAATGTAGAATCTGACGAGTCTGACAAAGACCCTGGTGAAGAAATGGATCCTGAGAAAGATGATGATGATGGCAATGATGGGAGTGATCTTGAGTATAATCCAAAGAAGTACAAGGAGATAAAAGACAAGATTGACAATGTCAACATTTGAAGATCTTAGACTAACTTTTCCTTAGTGTTTTAAACATTTATTTCTTTCTTTATTTATAGTTGCAGTTTAATAAAGTATTGCGTATAAGTAATAAGTAGCAAAGCTACATTTAGGATATTCCAAACAATTCTTTTCATTATTACAATAAAATATCATATATTCTTTTCTTATTCATTTCATTATTCAACCAAGCCTATCAAGTGTTATTTCTTACTTAATAATTACGTTAATGGTACCAAGGGAAATGACTCAAAAATGTATTTGTGATGTGCTTACTCAAGTGAAATGGTTGCTTGACAACCAATACAATGTGTTGAATTATTAGTAGGAGAAATGAGTAGGTGCTTCTACTATAATTCAAAATGACTGCTTGTGTACTTGTTTAAAGTAGTTTGGTTGTTGTCTAGTTACAAGAGAGTTATGACCAACCTAATAGTAGTCATTTCTTTTTTCAGAAGGACTAGGATGGCAGGGAGAAACAACGATAACAATGATCTAAATGAAGTAGTAAGGCAACTAGCTTCTATAGCTCAGCCGTTAGTCGAAAGGAATAACAATAATAATCCTGACCCTGCCGGGGAGTTGTTTAAGAAGATAGCCCAAAGCAAACTTCCTACATACCAGGGAGAACCTGACCTAACTATCCTTGAAAACTTGATGAGAGAGTTCGATAAGTTGGTTGTGGCAGTAGCATATCCTAACGAGTCCAAAGTGAGTAGTGCAGCTTACTACTTAAGGGGTGAAGCTGATCTATGGTGCAGCAGAATGAGCAAACTGTGAGAGCATTACCTAACTTTGGATGGAATTTGTTCAAAGAGCAAGTAAGGGATAAGTTCTACCCTATGTTCTTGTAAAAGCAGAAAGCTGATGAATTCCTGGAACTTAAGATGGGGAGTATGTCGGTGACAGAGTATTACACTTAGTTCATCGAGTTGTCTAGGTTTGCTGAAGATACTATGGCTACTGATAGGCAGAAAGCTAGAAGATTTGAGAGGGGATTGCCTCTTTCTCTCCAAGACAAGTTGTCAGGGCAAGTGTTTTATAGCCTGGATGAGTTCTATGGTAGGGCAGCGCATTTACATGCGTTAGAGTTGAAGGAAAACGCTGAAAGGCTGAGTTAGAAGCTAGGGAGAAAAGAAAGGAGCCTATGACCAGTTTTGAACCATTTGGGAACCAAATTAACTTTAAGAAGTAAAAGTTTAATCACCACCTAGGTAATAACTTCCAGAACAATAGGAACAACCAAGGTGGGGGTAACTTTCCTAGAGGAAACAGGAACCAATCTGGAGATCAAACATAGAGGGTTTATCACTGTAAGAAATGCCCTAATAATCACCCAAGAAAGGATTACAATGGTAATATGGTCACTTGTAACCTATGTAACAAACAGGGGCATAGGGCGTACGAGTGTTATTCTAGGAATCGAGGGGGTCAAGGAAACAATCAGTTTAAGGGTAATGGAAAGATATGGAACCAGCAAAAAGGAGATCAGGGTAGCAATGGGAATTAAGTGAATAAGGGGGTGCAGTTTCAGAGTGGGAATAAGAATACCAATGGTGGGAACACATACGTCAAAGGTGAAACACTAAGGAAGCTTAATGTGATGGGTTCGCGTGAGGCTGACGCAGCGAGAGATGTCATTATTGGTACATTTTCTATAAACTCAGTTCCTGTTAAAGTTTTATTTGATTCTGCTGCAACATATTCATTCATTTCTAAGGCTATACTTCCAAAATTGTTGCATTGTCCAAAAACTGTAGATGACATAGATTTTCCTATAGAACTTCCAACCGGGGGTGTAGTTCATTATATTAGGATTTATAAGGATGTTCCTATAAAGATTAAGGGGAAAGAATTTATGTCCAAACTGATCAAATTTGAACTAGGAGACCTTGATAAAATTTTGGGGATGGATTGGTTATGTCGCTATAATGCTAAGATTCGATGTCAGTCACAGAAAATCCACTTGAAAACGGCTCAAGGAGAGCTCGTAACCCATTGGAAGCATGGAAAACCCAGGCACACTAAGATCATTTATGTGATGAAGTTGGCAAAGTATACGAAGAAAAGGAATCCAATCTATTTCTATAGTGTGAGAAACTTGGAGTATGAGGAACCATCTAAACCTAAGGATATTGAAGTAGTGAATGAATTTTTGGATGTGTTTCCAGAAGAGATTCCGGGTATGCCACCAAAAAGAACCATAGAATTTTCCATAGACTTAGAACCTGGAACAACACCTATCTCTAAGGCACCATACATGATGGCACCTGCAGAGATGAGTGAGTTAAAGGGACAATTACAGGATTTGTTGGAGAAGGGGTACATAAGACCAAGTGCATCACCATGGGGAGCTCCTGTATTGTTTGTGAAGAAGAAGGATGGTAGCATGAGGCTATGCATTATCGATTATAGGGAGTTAACAAGGTAACCATCAAGAACAAATACCCTTTGCCTAGGATAGATGACTTGTTTGACTAATTGAAAGGTGTGATAGTATTTTCTAAGATGATTTGAGGTCTTGATATCATCAACTACGTATTGCGGAAGAGGACATTCCGAAAGTGGCATTTAGGACGAGGTATGGTCGTATGGACACTATGAGTTTACATTAATACCTTTTGGGTTAATAAATGCATCTGCAATCTTTATAGACTTGATGAATAGATTGTTTCAACCTTTCCTAGACCAATTCATTGTAGTGTTTATTGATGACATTTTGGTTTACTCAAAGAATAAGGAGGACCATGCAGAGCATTTGAGATCAGTGTTAGCTACTTTAAGGACTAATTAGTTGTATGCTAAATTCTTGAAGTGTGAGTTTTGGTTGGAGAAGGTAGAATTTTTGGGACATTTCATATCTAAGGAAGGAGTGGAAGTAGACCCCGCAAAGATTGAAGTTGTGAAGGGGTGGCTTACACCCAAGAATGTGTCGGATATTCGAAGTTCCTTAGGCATAGCCGGATATTACAGGAGATTTGTGAAGGACTTTTCAAAGATAGCTAGACCTATGACTTCGTTGATGAAGAAGGAACCTATGTTCTAATGGAGTGATAAGTGTGAGGAAGCGTTTCAAACCTTGAAAAAGAGTTTGACAACAGCACCTGTGCTAACCTTACCTGATGGGAGTGGTTCTTATGATGTGTATAATGATGCATCTAAGAATGGACTTGGATGTGTTTTGATACGAAATGGGAAGGTGATTGCTTATGCATTGAGACAATTGAAGAAACATGAAGCTAACTACCCTACTCATGATCTAGAGCTTGCAGCGATAGTGTTTGCGTTGAAAATATGGAGGCATTATTTGTATGGAGTGAAATGTAGGATATTCACAGACCATAAGAGTTTGAAGTACCTTTACACGCAATCAACATTGAACATGAGACAACATAGGTGGTTAGAGTTCTTCAATGATTATGATTTAGACATCCAATACCACGAGGGTAAAGCGAACGTAGTCGCGGATGCTTTGAGTCGTAAAGCAACCCATGGAGTGAATGCTTTGGTAGTGGCAGATGAGCTTTGTAGAGAAATAAGTAAGTTGAACCTTAAGGTAGTACAACATGGAGCGTTGGAAGGAAGGAATGCTTAATAATTTGAGTATCCAACCAACGATATTTGATGAGATCAAGGATAGCCAAGTAGGGGATGTGAAATTAGATCGCATAAAGGGAGAAGACCAAGCAAGGGATGACGACTGATTTCAAAATCCATGATGATGGTAATATACGATTAAGGGGAGGTGGTGTGTACCACAAAAGTGTGAGGAATTGAAGAAGAAGTTGATGGAAGAAGGGCACAATACACCCTATTCAATACACCCAGGAGGAAATAAGCTTTATAAGGATTTGTAAAAGGTGTACTGGTGGCCTAGGATGAAGTTAGAAGTGGCGAAGTTTGCAGCCAAATGTCTAAATTGTTAGAAAGTTAAGATAGAGCATAAGAAACGACAGGGAACAATGCAACCACTCGAAATCCTAGCATAAAAGTGGGATTGCATCTCGAGGGATTTTGTCACTAGTTTGCCTAATTCGAAGAATGGAAATTATACTATCTAGGTTGTGGTGGATAGACTTACCAAATCGACAGTGTTTATACCAATGAAGAACACTTGGAAAATGGAACAACTTGCAAAGGCTTACATCAAGAATGTTTTAAGACTACATGGAATTCCTAAGGATATCGTTTAGATAGGGATTCTAGGTTTCTTTCGAAATTCTGGAAAAGTGTTAAGGAAAACTTTGGTACGACATTGAAGATGAGTACAACATTTCACCCTACAACGGATGGACAATATGAGAGAACTATCCAAACCTTGGAAGATATGTTAAGGTCGTTTGTTCTAGATTACTAAGGAGGATGGGAAGATAACTTAGACTTGGTAGAATTCTCTTATAACAATACTTATCATCCAAGTTTGGCATGGCACCATTTGAGGTCTTGTATGGAAGAAAGTGTAGAAGTCCACTATGTTAGAATTACATAAGTGAGACAATAACCCTAGGTCCTCAATTGATAAAAGAAACCACGAAACAAGTAAAACAAATCCAAGCTAAGATTCAAGCTGCTCAAGACAGGAAAAAGAGTTACACAGATTTGAAGCGTAGGGAAGAGGAATTTGAAGTTGGTGACAAAGTATTACTTAAGGTATCACCAATGAAATGATTCATGAGGTTTGGAAAGAAGGGGAAATTGAGTCCAAAGTACATTGGACCATATGAGATTTTGCAAAGGATAGGTAAAGTTGCTTATAGATTGACATTGCCTATGGACCTTAGTAAGGTACATGATATGTTTCATGTTTCTCAGTTGAGAAGGTACATCCCAGACAAGTCGCATGTTTTACAACCTGAAACCATAGAACTAGACCAAATCCTAACCTATGAGGAAAGACCTATGAAGATTCTTGATAGTAAAGTGCGTAGTACACGCAAGAAGGATGTTAAGATAGTGAGTTTTGTGGTCGAATAAAGAAACTCAGGACGCGACATGGGAAACTGAGAATGAAATTATAAAGAAGTACCCATAGTTGTTTGAGGTTAGTTGAGTTTTGGGGTTGTAACTCACTTTCTTTAAGGGGGGTAGCATGCGGTAAAATTTCGCGCTTTTTACCTTCATTTCAAGCATTTTTGTGCATTTTTAGTATATTTTTCACAATTTTATACAAAGTTTAGTAAGAAAAAGAACAAGAAAGGTTACAAAAAGTACAATAATTATAAGTATTAAGAAATTTTTTTACTAAGCGGGTGAAAAAGTGCAAATTTAAGCAAAGTTTTATTATTTTCGTGAACAAGTTTCGAGGACGAAACTTCTTTTAAGGGGGGTAGAATGTAATACTCCGTATTTTTATATAATTATTTATTTTATTTATAAAATAAGATAATTCATTTCATTTTAAAAAGAATTAATTATTTAAATATAAAATAAGTGTGTATAAAATAATATTTGTTATTAATTGAGGAAATAAAGTGTTTTAATTTGGGTCAACATCAATTGAATTGTTGGATCAACTTGGGAATCAAAAAATTCTTAAGAGCACAACAAGTTGGCCCCAAAGGAGAATTCAAGGAGGAGTAGGATTCGTAATGGTAGTTTTGTAAATAAGTATTTTTGTTTTTAAAAGGGGGATATAAATACCCCAAAACCTCAAGAATTCCACACTCAAAAAACAAGTTGTCAGATTTTACAAAACCCCAAATTTTCCACTTAATTTTCTCTCTCCTTTTTCTTCTCTTTTTCTCTTCTCTTTCCACGCCTCTCTCTTCCTCCTACCACGCACCACTGGCGACGACACCGGTAGCCACTGCCGGCCACCAGCTTACACCGGCAACCAGCAGCAGCCGCCAGCCACCGACCGTGTCTTCTTCTTTCTCTCCTCCCTTGCGGTTTTGGTATTAAAGAAAAAAAAAACTCTTTTTTCCTAATTTAATTTCTAGTTTGTTTTAATTAATTCAAATCATGATTTGATTATATTTTGATGCTGATTTGGGTAGTTGATGTTAATTTATTCCTATAATTTTCTGATTTTAATTTAATCAAAAAATCCTAATTTACAAACCCTAGAATTTGAGAATTTAATGTTTATGATTAGGGTTTGATCATAGGTTGTTGTACTTGTTAATTTAATTATTAGAACATGTTTTGAATGAGTTTTAAGCCCTCAATAAATGCTAGAATTTAATTATACACACTACTTTTTAATTATTATGTTTAGGTTTGATTACCATAAAGGGAAAAGGTTATTAATGATTTAAATATGATTTCCTAGTCTATTAGTGATGTTTTCTATTAATTAAGTATGTTGGAATTTGATTTAAGTCATGAAAACTAAGTCTTTTTGAAAGGATTTAAAGTACCTACTTAAAGAAAAGATTTTTAAGGCTTTTAAATCATTAAATTGGATTAATTAAGGAGGTTTAAAGTATATTATAGTTGCGTGAAATTTGTAAGAATAGTGGATTAATCGTAGTTAGATATTCTTATTTGTAGGAAGCTTTGATCTAGGTGATTTCTAGCAAGTGTGGCCGAGTTTAGGCATTATTCAGGGTACGTATGCGCATAAAAATATTTGTGTATGTGTAGTATCATGCTCGGATTGTAAAGTATGTTTCAAGTGATGAATTAGTAGCATGTTGGATTGATTATATGCTTGGATTTGATGTTGGTGATCATGAATTATTATGCAAGCATGTGAACATGTTATTTGAGGCATGATACAAGTTGAATATGTTGGGAGTATGTTTTATTTTCATGTATCAAGAAAGCATGAATTTAATAAGTCTTGCTTATGTATGTTGAAAAGAGCTAAAGTTAGAATTATTGAGCATGATTCATGATTTTATTTCTCACCCATTTATTATTGGAGTTGAGTCAAGAAGTTAGTTTAATTATTTACTCTCTCATGTTTGCTGAGATTGAGTCAAGGAAGTTTATTAGTGCATCTTATGCACCAAGGTAGTAATAGTGCAATTTTGTGCCAAAAACTAGGCAAGGAACCTTAATTAAAACAAATTGTATGTGCTTCTATAATATTACAGGACGTTGTACTTTCTTTTATTATTATTAGCTGGATTTCCGTCACAAGGTGACACTAGTTGGTACTCGCTTGGTTAGCTTCCAAGTGAGCGGTCCCTTATTATTAAGGGATATATAAGGAAGGAAACCCGTTTAATGCGTAATGCAAAACCATTATTTAATAATTAATATAGTTAGTTGTGAGTCAAACGTAAGTTGATTTGTGAATTTTATGGTGAGCTTGTTTTAATTATTTCATTCATGCTAGGATATTCATGTTAGTGTGGTGCATATGTACTCAGCTTTTACTGATTCATACTTTGTGTTTGTGGTTGGGTTTCTTTTGGATTGGCCCTACTATGACCCATTTATGTGGTGAGTAGAGTGGTTGAAATATAGAGAAAGTGATAGGTTCTTGAAGCATGAAGAGCATGAAGGGAATGAGTGTAGAGAGTTGCTTGTTATGCTTTCTTAGTTTTATATTTTGAATTGTGATTTATTATTCATGAACTAACATTGTTATGTTTTATTTTTAAGTTGGTTTTTGAAGGGCCATGTTTGAATTGGTTCCAACTTGTGAACGTTTTATTATACTACATCCGTTAAATATTAGTTGCAACTTTGGAATATTTTATATCCCACAAATAATACCCAAAAGTTGCAACTAATATTTAACAGAGGTAGCACTTATGTTTTGAGGTTGTGAACTCAAGTTTTATTTTGAAAAGTTTGTTTTTTGTTTTAGACTTCCGCTGTGTGACTTTGAAAATAGCCTTAGCCGTTATCACGGTGGCGGTAATATTTTGGTTATTTCTGATATGTTCATTTTATATAGTGTTTAACCCTCATCCCTTGGCCATATTTGAGAGTATTCTTGGCTCTTTGGAGCCACTTTTATTACTAATATGCGTTTTCTAGTGTTTTTATAGTTGTGGTATTGTTTTGTAGGAATTTGCAGATTTGAAGCCTTTTCCTAGACTTATTTGAGCCACTACGAGCATTGGAGAAATATGACCATATTTCGTAGCCCAAGACAAGTTAGAGTCATCAAACCGGTGATTAAGGGCTCGACAGTTGAGAAGAGATTGAGGAAATGGACCACGTTTAAGGACCTAAAGAGGAAATCCAGATTGGGCCAAGAAAATAGCCCAATTGAAAAGGTCTAACTTGCCCAGATGCTCGCCCGACCGGGTGGGTGCCTCGCCCTAAGGTGCGCCCGGTCGGGCGAGGTAGAAGGAAGAAACGCGCCCTTTGCCCTGTCTCGTGCCCGTCCGGGCGCGAGTGTAGATCCAATAATTAAAAAGGCGCGCCCGACCGGGCTGAGCTCCGCCCGACTAGGCGCGTGTTTCTGAGGGTGTTTTGACAATTTAATTTTTTATTTTTTTTATTAGGATTTTTGTGATTAAGTATAAATACGTTTTTTTAGCTAGATACGAGGACGCCTTTTCTTTACTTAATTTCCAGATTTTAGTTTTAAGCTTTTGGTTAATACTCTTGTTTTCTTTCTCTACACTTTGAGTTTATGCAATTCATTATCTCTGTTCATTTTGGTAACGATTTTTTCCCCCTTATTTTCAATAATTAATTGCTTTGATTAATTATGTCTATTTTATTTGCTTCGCTTAATTTAGATTTAAATATGTGTGAGTAGTTTATTTTCTAGGGTTGTGGGGATCCATAAATAATATGAAGGGGTAATTTACTATTGTTGATTGTTAATGCTCTGGTTAATTTCCTATTGATTGATTTAATGCTATGCAATTAGATTAGGCCTGGTTTAATTGTTTGAGTTATACAATATTGATTCGAGATTTGAGAGATGAGAATTGATGTTTAGGCTTAGTTTCAATAGACAGGTTAATTTATAAATGGTTAAATCAAGATTCGAGAGATGCGATATAATACTGATAGATTAATTATGTGATTGTAATACGTAGCGAAAGCCCTTTATGATCTGATTAATTGATGCATTGATGATTGATTCTTGTGTTTTACCCTGGAATATTATTTATTGGTGAACCTATACCCTAGGCTTTTATCTATTGATTTCTCTCTTATTTAATTTGCTTTACTTTAATTATTTTTCCTTAGTTTAATTTTCACATAATAACAATTCGGTTACTTAATAGTTTAGATTATATTAATTATTTAGGAATAGAAAGACTTGTTTCCCTGTGGATTCGACCCTACTTCCCTATCTACTTTAGTTAGAGGACTTAGGTAATTCTTTTGATTAGGTGATATGATTTTAGCCTGTCAATTTCCTAAAATGAGTTTTATTTAGAGTAAAAAGAGTATTTTAAAAGGGGAAAACTTCCAGGGTATTACACTGAACCTCAATAAATCTTGGTGTTCTTACTACCGTTTCTATTGTTATATTATTTTTGCTATGTGGGAATCTCTCTTCTAGTTTTGATGCGGGAGCAATAGTCCAATATGAGTTTTCTTGAAAATTCATGGAAATTCTAGAAAGCCTACACTATCCTTTAGTTATTATTAATTATTAGAATTTTTGCCTATGGGTTTTAACCTTTCACTTGAAAGTTTAGGCTTTAAGATATTTATTTGTTTAATTTATTTATGTTGGATAGAATTAGTAGTTGGTGATGAATCATATTTATATAGGATTTTTAGGCACGTTTTTGCTACTTTTTATGTCTTTTAGTCGTTTTTAGGTCATATTTGCTTAAGTTGTCCATTTCATGCTCTATTTTGCTTCTTTTTTGTTTTCTTAATATTTTAGGTGATTTCATGATCATTTGGATTCTATAGAAGTGTTAAGAGTTGATTCGGGTGATATTTGGATGGAAAGTCGATTGATCAAGTTTGTTAATTGAAGAGTTTATGTTCGTGGATGTTGATTTTGAAGATTTTATGCATGAGGAATGAAAATAGCATTCACGAGAGTCGCTATGGACTTTTCGGGAATGAATTAGAGATAGAAAAGAAATTTAATGACGATTTACAAAGTGGCAAAACTTACCTTTGTCCACTCTTTTCGATCATAACTTGAGTTCTACAAATTTGATTGAAGCGATTCAAGTTGCATTGGAAATTAGACTTGAAAAGATTTCCAACGATAGGTCACACTCTCCAAGAAGCCTTCTACAACAGAAATTATGGTCGTTTCAATCTAAGCAATGTAGGCTGCGAGCATATCCCGGTCCGCCCGCGCGTACTCGTAGCATCCTTGCTTCTGCTAACTCGCAGCTCCGCCTGTGCTCTCATGTTTGGCGAGGAGTACCGATAGTATCCCACGAGGCTTCGTTGCTGCACTTCCTTTCGAACCGTGTTTTCAAAGAAAATCTCGTGAATGTAGGAGCTGTTTCAAAATCGACCCTCTTTCCTTGACCAAAGGTGTAGAAAGGGAAACCATGGACACTAATTGTCAATCACATGACTCAAACTCGACTCAACATGCATAGATAAGGGAATTACTGAAAGAGAAATGTATGTGAGGGGGAATGATATGTATGGGGAAAGTGTTTAAGAAGGAAAGCATGCATGAAGGTATATGAGTATAGGGAAAGTATGTGAATGTGGAAAGTGTCTAAGAAGGAAGGCGTATTTATGGTAAGATATGTAATGTATGGAAAGTCATGTAAAGGGAAAGACTGTGTTTGTGGAAAGACATGAAACTTTCCGGGAATAGGACAGACCCTCAACTCAAATGACAGAAAAGATGACTCAAGCATGGGTCTAAGACATTATCATGGCAGACAAGGTGTGTGTGAAGACTTGTGGGTGTAAGTGGTATTTACAAGACTCGTATCATGACTATGTGACTAGACATGTTGTTAGACTCATATAAGACCAAGAATATACTCTATATGACGTTTAAACGGGTTAACCATAGTAGTGGGACTCGATTTAAAAACTCTGAAAGAAAGACGGAACCATCGCATGAAGATGGCTTCAATTCACCGCGGCGTGATAAGCTTGTCGCAACACAATGGTTACCATCATCATGCGCCACTAGTCTAAGGTGGTACGCCAATATTGGAGCATCACTACGACTTGTTTTTAGTCGTTCTTTCGAAGGTTTAGGCCTAAAGTCTTCTAGGTCGAGCATATTTACACTTTATGGGTTCATATTAATCAACCAATTAATTAAGCAAAGTATTTTTGGCCTTAGTTTAGTATATATAGGTTGTAAAATGACATATGTACAAGAAACAAGTCAAAGCAAGGTTAGCTTAATCATAAAGAAGGTATGCACAAGTAGTGAAGTAGTCACAACATGATGCAATGAGTTTGCAACCTAACCATGGCTCTAGTTCTCTAAGGTTAAGGATTTTGGTGTCTGAGAGGGTCCATGGTTAAGAGTCTGGATGCATGGCGCAGAAGCCTTACCTTAGAAGGGTTAGTGCAATGGACGGGACCCCGTGAGTTAAACTCGACTCCACGGTTTGGAGAATTCAACATATTCGAATGAACCCTTTTTGCACATAGCGTTTATTAGGGTCGATGGAGCGTGGATTCCCAAGGGCTAAAACCACATGTAAAATACATATGGGTTCCGAAAAGTTGAAAAAAACTTAATTAGAAAGTAAAATCGTCGAGACAGTACTAGAATCAGGCAAAACACAAAGATAGAGGACCGGCGCAAAATTTCCGAATCTTGTTGCTGGATGGTAGTGTTCATTGTCTAACGACAATTCTGTTGCGATGCGACAAGGCTGTCGTCCGGTATTGATCATTGTAGCCTCGCGACAATTCTAGCGCTCTGCGACAGGCTCGATCTTCGATATTTTTTTTGATGTTTTCGCAACGTCTTCCCATTTGTAGTTGTGAAATATATTTCCGGTCTTTCCAACGTGTTTTCCTATGCTTCAACGCATTACAGATGGTCTTTCCAATGCGTACCTTTTTATGCTTATGCTACAATATTAATCAAAATTATACGCATGAACATCAAGAATCTTTCAAGTCTCATCCTTTCATTCTAATTAATTTCCAAACAAATTAGTAATTAATTATAAATCCTCCCCAGCAGAGACGCCAAAAAATTGTAGATAATCTTTCCTCACCCTACTGTGGGTCATGTCTTTAGGCATGCTGGTGATCCTAGGAAAGAAGTTAGAGAAATAGAGTCGCCAACAAGTTTTAGGAACTTGTAAACTGTTCACGATTGTGAATGTTACACCCCATTCACAATCATAGAGATTGCTAACTCCATAGTGGTCTGGAACCATGACTAAATGTTTCGGGATGATGGTACAAACTTGAGTTTTAAAGAAGTCAAACCCGCTCTAAAATAGACATCTACTTAATTCTTATTGACGTTCATGTGCGGTTTTCGATCAGCGTACATACATCAAATTAATCCTAAACCTGTTTAATATATGTTGGTTGATTATTAATGCAATGCACAATCAAATCTAATACTTGTGATCACTTGAATTAAAATCATGTTAAACCTAGATCCGATTATTAATTATCTTATTAGGCATGATTTCAATTACAAATCCCCTTTAACCCGCAAAAATGGGCGTGACCAAACAATAACAATAAATCATTGATAAACAAGCAACATATAATTATATAATAATCATCATCATAAAAACATCATTAGTAGTATGATCCTAGGCATGATACTACACAGATTAATAACAGTCCTAGCATGTTACTAATAACGAAATCAACGCATTATCCTAAACATGATTTATATCCAAAAAGTAATTAAATTATTACTTACTTTGATGTCTTGACTTTCTTTCTACAAAATAATACACACGTTTGTAAACTTCAAGAAAGTAAAATCAAGAAAGTAAATAATAAAATAATTAGGGATACAAATATGGATTTGGGTCCAAACCCTCAGAAATATCAACCTTTCACGTCGAGGTTGAAGACAACGTCGAGTATGGCTTGAAGTATTTGAATCACGCAAAAGGAAGTAGGTGAATGATTGGGGTGTATCTAGGATTTGCTTAGGGTAAGAGCATGGGTTTTTTTTAGGAATTTCAGGTTGTTCTATTCTCAATTGAATTCTTGTTGTGTCCCCCCTTGGAATCTGGAAAAACGACCTCTATTTATAGGAAACAATAGAGTCAGACGATCGGAAAAAGATCAGAATAAAAGACTGCGATAAAACTTTTTATCGCGTCGTAACAGGGTTGTTGCGTCGCGATGAACCCATCGCCGCACGATGGTTCATAAGATAGAAAATGTTTGTACGGAGTTTTTTTCTGGAGATTTATCTCTGCAAAATATATTTGAACATTTTCTGAAAAACTAAGGATTATCATAAGAGTTTTATTTAATCTTAAACCCTTGATCTTTATCTTTTCGAGAATGATAGATTAGAACCTTTTAGGAGATTCTTGCTGACTTGGGTTAGGAATATGATCATATGGGGCCTAAATAAAATATTTGGACTCCATATAAGCATTGGGTCGTACTAAAGGTGAGCCTAGGCTCGGTTTGGGCTCGATTTAGTATTTTGGCCATATCTCATTCGTATTAAGTCGGATTTGGGCTTATAATATATAATTGGAAAGCTCTTTTCGATCCCCATCCATGCAAACAATTATTGGACTGAGAAAATAGACCAAAATAATCAGGTAGGATGTTTTTATGGTCTTAGGCACGAAAATGATTTTTTTGGGCTAAAAGGCACGAAGTGGATCTTTTTGGATTTAAAGACATTTTGGATAAGGTTATAAAAATGGTCAAGGCTTAGGGAAACTTATAAAAATGGTTCTATACAGTTAAGATGGAAGGTAGTCTATAAGTTGGTTAACACTATAGATTTATCTTTCAAGAAACAAATAGTTGATGCTCAGAAATATGAGCAAGGAGGAGGCCCTAAGAAGAAAATTACCCCTATAAAGGTAAATTCTAATGAAATAGAAATTGAAAAAACTAAGGAAGAATTCTTTATTAATCCTGCAGTTAGTAATATTCAAATAAGTTGTTAATTGATGAATCAAGATTGCTTCATCATAGGATAACTACAAACCCTAGAATGCAGAGAAGTATGAGTCTTACATCACCAAGTTTAAGTAGACAAAATTCAACTATAACAATGATGAAAAAACAAGTTAATGAAAAAAACAGGAAAAAAAATGAAGAAGAACTATTAGCTTTAATAAAGAAGCTAAATGAAAAATATGAAACTAAGAAAGCCTTAAAACAGCCAGCAAGACATGGTATAAATATTGGTTCATGTTCTAATTTAGAGATAAACGAAGATCCAAATAATTCTATTCTTGAAAAAAAAGTAATTGGATATAAGACCAAAACAATGAGTGAACCAGTATATGAAGAGAATATGCAAATTGAAGCCTATAATGAAATATCCAGTACTAATCCTAATAACATTTATATTCCAATTGATATATGCATTGAAGATTATAATAAATATAAATTATGTGCATATATTGTTCGTGGTTGCTCTACATATTTTGGAAAAAGATCATTGTTTTTTGTGGAAAAAGCCTAAAAATCCTATGCAAGTTAGAATTGCTAATAACAGTATTATGATGCATACGGAACTAATAGAAGAATTACCAATAGAAATTGGAGGAGTTTAATGTGTTATTCCTATTTTATGGGCTACTAATCAACCTAGTCATGATTTAATAGTAGGAAATAATTTTCAAAGATTATACTCTCCATTCAATCAAACCATTGATTAAATTATCTTTACTATTAATGGTCATTCTGCTCCTATACAAAAAATAACAAAGGCTTATACTCATCAGACTATGGAATTTACGCGCAGCTAGCGTGGTGATAGGGTTACACCAACATAACGAGAGGTTGCACTTAAAATTTCTAAATGTGAATCATCATTAATAGATCACATAATTAAGCAACAAGAAAAATTATGTGAAAAATTATATTGAACAAATCCATTAGAACATTGGGAAAAGGATAAAGCATTTGCTAAGATAACTCTAACAAAACCGAATAAGATTATTAGAGTTGGACAAATGGTTTATACCTACCAAGATATATTGGAAATTGATGAACAAATAAAAGAACTGTTGAATAAGAAGTTAATTAGGACTAGCAAAAGTTCTCATAATAGTCTAGCATTCATGGTAACAAATCATGCAGAAGAAAAAAGAGGTAAAGGTAGAATGGTCATTAATTATAAATAGCTAAATGATAATACTGTGTTTGATGGCTATTACATTCCTATTAAAACATTGTTATTCAATAGAATACAAGGAGCCACATGGTTTTCTAGAATGGATTGTAAGATTGGTTACTAGCAAATTAGAATGGAAGTAGAAAATATTCCATTAACTGCATTCGGTGCCCATCAAGGGCATTATGAATTGTTAGTGATGCCTTAAGATAAAAAAATGCTCCACAAATATTTCAGAGAAGAATAGATAATATTTTTAGAGAACTTAATCATTGTTGTTTGGTTTACATAGATGCTATTCTAATCTTCTCAAAAGACTTAGAGCAACATAAGAATGATGTTAAGGTTGTAACTAAAAAATGTGTTGAGCATGGTATAATCCTTGGAAAAGATAAATGTGTCTATGCTAAACAAGAAATTGAGTTTCTAGGACTAGAAGTTAAAGTAGGACAAATAATCTTGCAAAAACATATCCTAGAAAAGATTGAAAAGTTACCAGATGAAATTGAAGATAAAAAAAAAAACTAGAAAGGTTTCTAGGATGTTCAACCTATGCTTATGATTTCATAAAAAATCTTGCTTTGTTAAGGAAACCATTACAAGAAAAACTCAAGAAAGAAATAACATGGAACTGGAAGAAAAGTGATTCCAAAATTGTTCAAGATTTAAAAGCTATGTGTAAAGATCTTCTTGTACTAACACTTCCTACTAGTGAAGATCAGATGACTTAATCCTTGAAACATATGCTATTAATGAGAAATGGAGTGCTGTATTAAAAATCAAAGAAGGAGAAAGACTCTACAGATACAATAGTTGAAGTTTTAATAAAGCCGAGTTAAATTATCCTACAACGCAAAAGGAAATCCTTGCAGACATTAGAGAGATCAAGATGTTCTTAATTTTCTTAGCCCCTAAACAATTCTTAATAAGAACAAATTTCAAAGGTATACTCGGTTTTGTTAAAAAGAATTTGTCTAATATGCAAGCGCAAGGGAGACTCCTGCATTGGCAATTATGGCTTAACAAATCTCTTTTATTGTTGAACATATATAGGGATCGAAGAATTCTTTGGCAGATAGCTTGAACAGAGAATTAGCCAATGACAAAGAAGATCAAGACATCAGAAAAACCACCTGCCCATTAACTAGAAAATATGGAGGTAGAGAGAAAAGCTCTTATTGAAGAAATTGAGAAAACAATGGAGTGGACGTCACCCTCCACTTGGGCCTTGATGGAGGCCATGATTGTTTCATTGAAAAAGAGGACTAGAGATGGTTTGATTAAAAGTAGTCATGCAGCAGTTCGATGGTTCCTGATGCATGAAGTAATGGTCATTATCGTGCTACTCATTCCTAATATTCTGGATATAATATTAAATAAAATAAGAAATAATGAATTCAAATTTTGGTACAATTTAGTTGTATCAAGATCGTACAAGTTGTATGATGTTTATGATCTATGGGGAAGTAGAATTGTCTTCAACAAAAATTCCAGAGTAGTAACTGTGTCAATTCATCTACATACTTTGGAATGGAGAGTACCATATGTGGCAAAGCATTATAGAGCTTGGGGTTATGGAATAGTTCATAATATTGTGCCATTCCTGATAATAATACCACATTCTTTTGGAAACTGACAAAGTTCCAAAGGTATGTATTTAGAAGAATTTATGATGCAACAAGATACAAATGGAGAGTTGAACAAGTCTAAGTGCAAAGTGGAAACATCGAAATGGTTGAAGGAAAAGTTAGCTCTCCGCATTTGTTAATCTATCATGTTTGAAGATGTTCATCGCAAAGTCAAAGATCCAATCTGTATCCATCTAAGACTAGTAAGAGACCCTACAGAAGCAAGAGCTTATGGATTTTTCTATATTTCTCAGTATCTTAACTAATTCATAACAATAAAGGAAGAACCCCCTATTTATAATACATGTAAGGAATACTACTATAGTAGCGCTAGAATGGTTAAAAAATTACTTAGAAGAAGGAGTGTTAAACGGTGAATTAGTGCAGTGTATGATTACCTTGAAGAAGTTGAAGCAAGAAGATATCTATCCTTAGAGGGAAAATAGCACTTATTGGAGATCTTTGTCTCATTATGCTGCCAAATGTGTGATAGATCTCGGTATAAAAGAAGATAAACCCATCTATGTCCACTATGAAGACAATAGAGACAACAAGGGTGGTCTACAAGACATGATGATGGAAACCTGAGCCCACACCAGCAATAATGCAAACTACTTTCACTATAGACACGTTTTATTTGTTTTAAAGTGTCTTTCGAAAAGCAATGAACTATATTCACTTGCTGAGTCATGGCTTGCTATTTGCCACAAAAAGTGTCGGTAATTTGTGTAAACCTTCCCCTATATAAAGGGTATTAGGCAAAGAAGTGAAGGAAGAGTTGGAAGAGTAAGCTAGAGCATTCTTCTAAAACATTAGAGAGTCCTCTAGAAAAAATCCTCACCTTAAGAGACGGATTGGTTCTCCATCTCTCTTAAAGTAGAGAAAACTCTAGTTTAGCTCATGTCCGTTTAAGCTTTCAGTTAGTGTGTTGTAATATATGACTGTTGTAATCTTTCCAAATTAGATAAAAGTTTTGTTCAAGAAGGGAACGTTATCCCCTTGAACCTTATATATCAAATGAGTTATCTTTCTATTTAAGAAGTTCCATCATAAACATAATAAAAATTGTTTGATTAGAGACTATGGTCTAAGGTAGGAAACAAATTAGATCTATGTTGTGCTTGATCTAAGAAAGATAGGGTTATAGTTAGCTACCTTGGTAAAGACGGATTCTCAAAATGCCGGAGGTTTCATTGGTCAACTAAGTTCAGGTACTGGTCAAAACTCTCTAGTTAAATTATTCTTATTGTGAAGTATGGTGGGCTATTAAACTGAAGAGTTAATTTATTTCGGTATATAAGTAATAGATTGTGATAACTAGTATCGTTGAGCTGTATTTGCCCCTGACGAAACTTCCTCTTTAATTACATCACTATATGAAGAAGAGACACGATACTCTTCATATAAAACATTTAAAGCCTCTCTTAAATTATTTAACAACAAAGGTGCAAGCATAGAATTATAAATTTCAGTTACCATCCACTCAACATAATCAAACTTGTAACAAGGATCAAGAACTGTTATAAAAATAAGTGCTTCAAAGGCTACAAATAATAGAATGAATAATGTAATTGTTTAATCAAAAGGAAGATGGTGTGGCGTGACTTCGTTTCTGACTTTGAAAACGAATTCCAGCGCAACCGGGGTGCACATTGCATCGCCGGTACGTTCCCTAAAGTTACACACCACTCTCACTCTAAGGCACTTTAGAGTAAGATCAGGTGGAGTCAAAGTAAACTTATGCCTAAAGAAATGTGTTTAGCTAATTTTGTGTATGATGTACATGAAAGATGAAGAATAACCAAGCCAATTTTGTAAGCAAGGATGGGGTTTCAAGAGGATGAATCTAGACATCAAAGGGTGTTTTAATCATAATAAAGAAGTTGATTAAATCACCATAAACATCCACTTTAATGGGGGTTACAAGAGAATCCAAGAGATGAAGGAAGAATGCCAAAAGATGAATGTATGTAGACATGAAAAAGTCTACTCCATAACCCACTTGTGGGAAATCGTTGTTGGCCTCAACCTACTCGTGGAGTAGGCTGAGTTTTCTTATAAAATAGACATAAAAAGTATATTCCACAACCACTTGTGGAAAAACATTGTAGGCCACAACCTCCTTGTGGAGTAAACTGATCAACCTCCAAAAAAACATGGATTTTACTTTCTTTAATCCAACAAGAACAACACCAATAAAAATCAGCATGTTCATTTTCTCTGGATTACCCCAATATTTTTCATATTTCTTCTTCATTTTACAAGTCATAAGACACACATCTCTGGGTCATCACTTGTAACCAAGTCTTTCAAAAGTATAGCAACACTCACTAATTCATGAAAAAATAAACTAGAACCAGAAACACACAAGGTAAGATCATAAAAGGCTTAAAAAATTTATAAAACCTTCTCACAATGTTCTTTTTGGGTTTCGAAGTGTCCGACACTACGCGGAATGAAACCCTCCCAAGACCCGCACACAAATTAATGTAACTAAACATGCATATTAATTAATTAACAATCACATAATTAATTAACAAGGAGAGAGAAAGAAGAAAAGACAATCTAACCCTTGACGCGTGCTTCGCTCTTTCTAGGAGCTCTTACTTGAAAGCGTATAGCTCGCAAATGCGCAAGCCTCCGATGGCTCTCACCCTTAAGACCCGACCCGAACAACCCCTACCCCGAAGCTTAGTAGGGGCTAGACTAAGAAAACTTAGAGTATTAGAATTAAGGTACTCTCTTCTTGGAGATCCCTTAAAATTCACAACTCAAGTGTCCCTTCCCAATCCCAAATGGTTGGTATTTATAGGGAAGGGAGCCTTGAATTCCAATCTTCCATTAATGTGGGAGAGTTAGTAAAATGCACTTTATTCAATTTATCTGTAATTCAAAAAATCAAATTTTAATGCAAGTGAATCAACAAATGCCAAATGTGAAGAGGTGAGCAATGGGGTTAGGTGAGGACCACAAGGGGGGACCAACCTCCCCTTGCTCCCCTAGTAAACCCACTTCACACGCATGACCAATCACACGCAAAGGCCAGCTTGCGTACTAAGCCTTGTGTTGTGCGGCACAGCCAGCACACGCACATGCCAACTTGCGTGTTGGGCCTTGTGTTGTGCGGCATTGCTGCTCGCATGGCTTAGAATGCTAGTTAGGCCCTTGATGCCCACAAGGGAGTTGCTTCCACGCCCCTACTAGTCTAGCCATGCGTGCGGCTAGGCGCACCAGCCCCGTAAGCATGCTCGGCGAGCAAGCCTAGCACGCACATACATGCTTGGCTTGCGACACAGCCATGCGATGCGGTTGGTGCCCTATGATAGCCTAGCACTCGCATGGCTAGGCCAATGCGAGGCTACGACATAGCTTGAACTTGTCGTTTGCTTGATTTCTCGTCTAGTCGAATTCTAAATTCGACTCGACTTACGACGCTCGGTTTCGACGCTCTAAGCTCGATATCCGACATCTTTATTCGTAATACTCTAATGACTCATCTAATCCTTCGGATTAATTCGTCGTTTCGGATCGGTTACTCGATTGGGGTGTGACCTGAAGGGTTTAATCAAGGTTATGCTGTAATATTAATTACACATTATATTACTGATCGGAAGTGGCCTCCAGCTAGGCATTCTGATCACTTGACTTCACTGAATAATTAACTTTCTAATAATTCTGAACCCTCTACCGGAATAATACACTTGTTCAAAGGACACCATTCCTTTCAATTTCCTACTTGTCCTTCTGGACAAGTGCGTAGTTAGTGTATAGCTTATTTCCAATGTCACTTAATGTCTCTTCATGAACTATAAGGTAAGATTCTTTGTCATCCTTATTATGTCCAGAAGTGTTTCTCAATTTTCGAGGATTGTCAAAAAGCAGATGATTTCTAAAATCCATCTGAGCACGGCCATGCATTTTCACAGTCTCGCTCTTCGAGAGGCCTTGTAAACAACAAAATCATGTTCCCTATTGTTTATTGGGGGACATTTCCGGTCTTGTACTGTTAGCTTCCCTTACTAAGAGGACCTACTCGCTCGAGTGTTGCCGTTGTAATCCCCATTTACAGCCGACGTTTGACAACATCAAAATGGACTAGTATTCAAACAAGAGAAATTATAATACTCATGGTCGAGGAAAAAGGTTCGTATAACTATAATGAGAAATATACTTATGACGATTTTAAATCTCTTAAAGTATTCTCATAGGTCGATCTGGTATAGTTCCAAACAAATACCTGTGCAAATGATTTATGACAATCATGTCCTTGTAGCACAAGAAACGGTGCTATAAATCGTACTACACACTAATCTCAAGTGGTCATTAGTCGTCCATGATTTAAATGACCTCGATTAAGGATAATTTTCAATTAAAATATTCAATGTTCACTTAACAGGTGTTTCTTTATCCAAGACATTGTCTTGATACCCCGTTTTTTGAATATTCTCAGAATTCGAATGGACTCATTATTTAATTCTAAACCAAAATTAAATAAAAATGGAGTGATGATAATTTTGTAGAAAATTAAATTACTCCAAAGACAAATGGTTCAACATAGTGTTTTACATTAAAATCCTCAAATTTAATTAAAACACTTGAACAGGGAAATCAAAGCCAATCTCCAACGTGCTTGATTCCCATTGCCTCAACGTGCTTGTTGTGTTTCACTTGAGGCAAAGGCTTAGTGAGTGGATCGACTACATTTTCGTCCGTTCCAATCTTACAAATTCTGATTTCACCCTCAGACTTCCATTTTCTTATCATGTGAAATCGCCTCTTGACATGTTTGACCTTCTGATGTTCCCTTGGCTCCCTGGCCTGAGCAGTAGCTCTATTGTTATCATAATAGAGGTCTGTCGGACCCTTGATTGAGGGTACAACATCAAGTTCACTAATGAACTTATGAATCCAAACAGCCTCCTTAGCTGCTTCTGAAGCTGCCAAGTATTCGCCTTCAGTTGTAGAATCTGCAGTAGTGCTTTGCTTTGCACTCTTCCAACTAAACGCTACTCTATTTAGGCAGAATATGTACCCTGACTGTGACTTGGAGTCGCCTCTGTCAGTCTGGAATCTTGCGTCAGTATAACCTTCAAAATCCAAATCATTACTTCCACCATAGAACAGAAACTTATCCTTGTTCCTTTTCAGGTACTTTAGGATATTCTTGATTGCAGTCCAACACGCCTCTCCTGGGTCTGATTGGTATCGGCTCGTAGCACTCAAGGTATACAATACATCTGGCCTAGTACAAATCATGGCATACATGATCGATCCAATAAGCGAAGTATATGGGATCTGATTCATTCTTTCTCGCTCATCAGGTGTCTGTGGACACTACTTGCTGAGAGTTATAGTGTTATACCATGTGACATGGGTAGGTGCCCTCTCTTGGCCCCTTCCATGTTGAATCGTGCCAGTACCTTATCAATATAAGTACTTTGGCTCAATCCAATCATCCTTTTAGATCTATGTCAATAGATCTTGATGCCCAATATGTACTTTGCCTCTCTTAAGTCTTTCATTGAAAAACACTTTCCAAGCCAAGTCTTTATAGACTTCAACATTGTAATGCTGTTTCCAATGAGCAATATGTCATCGACATATAAGACGAGGAATGCGATGTCACTCCTACTAGCCTTCTTGTAGACACAAGATTCATCTGGATTCTTAATAAAACCAAACTTAATAATGGCTTCATGGAATCGTAGATTCCAACTACTGCTCACCTGCTTTAATCCATAGATGGACTTCTAAGCTTGCAGATTTTCCCAGCATTGCCTGGATCAACAAAACCTTCCGGCTGTGTCATGTACATAGTTTCTTTCAAAATCCCATTAAGGAAGGTGGTTTTGACATCCATTAGCCATATTTCATAATCATAATATGCGGCAAATGCTAGGATAATCCGGACGGACTTAAGCATGGCAACTAGCGAAAAGGTTTCATCATAATTAATGCCGTGAATTTGCCTGTAACCTTTTGCCACCAGTCTAGCTTTGTATACAGATACATTTCCATCTTTGTTGGTTTTCAACTTGAAAATCCATTTGCAACTGATAAGTGTGTAACCTTCGGGCAAATTAACCAAGTTTCAGACTTGATTTTCAAACATGGAGTCCATCTCAGATTTCATGGCGTCTTGCCATTTTGTAGAGTCGGGGCTCGTCATAGCTTGTTTGTACGTCGCTGGCTCATCTCCATCCAAAATTAGGATGTCTTGATCTTCGGTTAAGACAACACCAAGGTATATGTCTGGTTGAGATCTTGGTCGTTGCAACCTACGCAGGGTAATAGGTTGAGCATTTGCATTGTCAGTTTGACTTTGTACATTGTCGGTTTGACTCTGATCAATGTCAACAGCTGCTTCTAAAGCACTTTGATTGTCAGTTTTGTCAGGTTGACTTTGTTGCTCGTCCTCTCGAACTTCATCGAGTTCGATTTTCCTCCCACTTGGTATTTGGAAAGGTGTTCCTTCTCTAAAAAGACACCATCACGAGATACAAACACTTTGTTCTCGGATTTGTTGTAGAAGTAATACCACATATTTCTTTTGGGTATCCCATAAAGAAACACTTGTCTAATTTTGGGTGAAGTTTGTCAGAAATTAATTTCTTGACATATGCTTCACAACCCCAAATCATAAGAAAAGACCAACCGTGGAGGTTTCTTCATCCATAATTCATATGAAGTCTTTTCGACAGCTTTTGACAGAGCTCGGTTCAGAGTTAGTGCCGCAGTTAGAAGTGTGTGTCCCTAGAAAGAGATAGGAAGATCGCTAAGACCCATCATTAATTAGACCATGTCTAACAAGGTTCAATTCCTCCTCTCGGACACTCCGTTCAATTGAGGAGTTTGGGAGGTGTCAATTATGAGGGAATACCATTTTCTTTTAGATGATCGTCGAATTCGTGGCTTAAATACTGGCACCTCAATTTGATCGAAGCGCTTTGATTTTCTTGCCTAGATGATTTTCCACTTCACTCTGAAACTCTTTGAATTTCTCAAAAGATTTAGATTTGTGCGACATAAGGTAGACATATCCATATCTACTATAGTCGTCCGCGAAGGTGATGAAATAGCGATAACCATTCCTTGCGGGTGTGCTCATTGGTCCACATACATCCGTATGTATAAGACCAAATAAGTCACTAGCCCTTTCTCCTAACTTGGAGAATGGTTTCTTTATCATCTTGCCTAATAAACATCCTTCGCAATTTTCAAACGACTCTAAGTTGAATGAGTCAAGAATACCGTCATGAAGAAGTTTCTTGATGTGTTTGATGTTAATGTGGCCAAGACGTCAATGCCACAAGTAGGTTTGATTCGAATCAATGATCTTAGCTCTTTTGGCGGTATTATTAACATTATAAACTTGTTTGTCTAGAGAAAGAACATAAAGACCATTTTCTGAATGTGCTTTTCCACATAAAACATTATTGAAATAAAATGAACAACTATTGTCTTTTATTCGAAATTCGAATCCCTTGGCGTCCAACGCCGAAGTTGAAATAATGTTTTTGGTAACTCTTGGAACATGATAACAATTTTCAAGTTCTAGAACAAGCCCAGAAGGCAAAGACAAACTGAGAGTTCCAACGGATATGGCTGATATCTTGGCTCCATTGCCGACCCGGAGTTTGACCTCTCCATTCTCTAGCCTCCTATTTATCCTTAGTCCCTAAGCATTGGAACAAAGGTGTGAGCCACATCCGGTATCTAATACCCATAATGTTTTGTTAGCGAAGTTTAAGTCTATAACAAAAATACCTGGTACAGAAGCAACGGTGCCGTTCTTCTTATCTTCCTTGAATTTGAGGCAATCCCGCTTCCAATGTCCTTTCTTCTTGCAATAGAAACATTCGAAATTGGATTTAGAAGAGGCTACCTTCTTGGCCTTGTCACTCTCGGTAGCGCTTAACTTAGGCGAAAAAGTCTTCTTACTTTTCCCCTTAAAGCCTCTCTTCTTGCTTGAGCGCTTGAATGGCTTGCCCTTTTTAATCATAAGCATGTCGTGCTTCCCCTCATCCTTGAGCGTTTGCTCGGCTTGCTTCAACATCCCATGAAGCTCGGTGAGAGTTTTTTCCATGCTGTGCATGTTATAGTTCATCTTGAACTGATCATAGCCTTTGTGCAGCGAATGAAGATTATGTCAATTGCCATCTTGGTCGAATACCCAGCGCTAAGCCTTTCCATGTTCTCAAATAATCCGATCATTTTAAGTACATGTGGGCTGACTGGCTCTCCTTTCTTGAGCTTGCTCTCAAGGATTTGCTTATGGGTTTCAAACCTTTCAGTTTGGGCCTGCTCTTGGAACATGTTCAGAAGTTCAGAAATGATCTCAAAAGTCGTCTCCCTTTCAAAATAAGTCTTTTGGAGGTCTGGAGACGTCGTGACAAACATGATGCACTTGACATCCCGATTGACAGTTTGCCATCCGTTAAGGGCAGCCTGAGTGACCTCCTTATTGGGAGCGTTGGGCATATCCTCATCAAGGACGTATTCCTTTTGCTCTTGCATGAAAACTATGCAAGTTCCTTTGCCAATCAAGTAAATTTGGCCCATTCAACTTATCCTTGTCGAGAAATGAGAGTAATGAAAATTGGTTGTTTGAGTTATTTGCAGACATGATTCTACAATTGAAAGAATTTGAAATGAAAAACCATCCATAAAACCAATAAGTTTGAAATTTAAAGCATACATGCAAATTTTCAATCTTATCGAGCGTTTTATCCACGCATTAAATTTTTTGTCCCTTTTAGGCGAGAATAAAACGATTCCAAGTTCCCAAAAATAAAAAAGTGATTAAGCACGCTTGAGCTTGTCTTGACACTTAATATTATAAGGTAAGCAATCCAATTGCTAATAGCTCTAAGCTACTTTTGGTTCGATAAAACGTCGCATGTAATGCTTTCTTGACGTTTCCATCTCCATTGCCACGACATCTAATGACTCCTTATTGATATCGTTGAGCTTAACCAAGATCAACTTGTATACCTAGTATACCTTACGTTCCTAGGGAGATAGTGATGCCTTGCTTTAGCATAGCCCATCACTATGCGCATTAGTTCGGTAAGTGTTGTTCTTGGAATGACAAATTTGGCTCAATTTTATACGGACCTAGGGTTTCTATGTTGGTTGATTTAAGTGAACTTAATTAATCATCGCAACATTCGAAATCCTAAACATGCATCTAACATATCATTCATTCATATATATATATATGTATATATGTACATATATATATATGTATATATATGTGTATATGTATATATATGTGTGTGTGTACACTAGTAGAAAAAAAGAAATAGGCAACCCCCCTATGGCAACGGTTCATGAAAACCGTTGCCAACTTAAGTGAGCGCCATTTTAAATATCAGAGTTGGCAACGGTTAACCGTTGCCAACTGTTTAATTTAAAAAAAAAATGGCGGAAGTTTGCAACGGTTAACCGTTGCCAATTTAAAAAAGAAACCCGGGTTTTTGTATACTGTATACTCCCTCGTTCTTCTTCATTCAAGCAAGCAACGTTCTTCTTCAATACTTAAAAAAAAACAGGCGCGTTTTCCCTCCTCCCTTCTTCATCTTCTTCTCCCCTCTTTGTTCCTCCATTAAAGTGCTGCGAGCTCGAGCATTCTCACGTCCGTCCGTTGAAGACAAGACTCGCATCTTACTCCGGCCAGATTCCCTCCATTGAAACAACTTTAACCTAAGGTATAATTAAGTAGCAATTAGGTTTTAATACGAGTTGAGATTTTTTTCTTGCCTTTAATACGAGTTGCATAATCTGGGTTTTTTTTGCTTTACTTAAATTTTCCACACTACTTGCACTTATAAGGATTATGAACCCTAACATGAGGGGATGATTTAATCGTTTAATTAGTTGAAATTTTGGGTGCTAATTGTATAGTTTGGTGACTAAAATGTGTTAAAGTAAATTGAAATCATGTAAATGTAAATGAAATCAGTTTAAAGGTAAATAAATTTTGTTGGTGGAAGGTTAACAATTGTCAACGACAGTCCAGGGGTTGTAGCTCTGTGTAATACATAGGTCTTGGGTAGTTAGCTGTTAAAATAGGTGAAAGTTTAATTAGTTGAAACTTGAAACTTGGATGTAGCTCTGAATAATACATAGCTCTGTAAGTCTCAAGTTTTATTAGTTGAAACTCGAAACTTGGACGTAGCTCTGTATAATACATAGCTCTGTAAGTCTCAAGTTTTATTAGTTGAAACTTGAAACTTGGATGTTTATTGGAGATTATCGCAAATATTGCTAATACTTTTCACATTCCTTGTTGCATTTATTGGAGATTATAGCAAAAACACAATTTAATGCTTAATATTTCCACTTAACTTTTATATATATGCAGATCCAGCAGAGACCACAATTAAAGGATTCTAGTGTCTTTTCTTCTGGTATTTCTTATATTATGTGCTCTTATTGTATGTTTTAAGGTTTTAAGTTTTTAATAATGCTTTACAATTTAGTAATCATAAGTTCCGATCCTGTAATCTAGGGTTTGTCAATAATATAGACGCGCATTGCCCCCCCTCCACGTATAACAACCTTCTTGCTCGCTCTCACTGTTGGTCTATGGCGCCCTTTCAGGTAGTTGTTTGAAACCCATTAATGTCCCTATTTGTATTTATTATCCATTACTCATACATACTTACTAACTTTTAATTTTTTTTTTGTTTTTTTTTTCTTTTTGCGTTTTTATAGGTTCATATGTGAATTGAAGTTGAAGCTAGTTAAGTTTGAAGACTACACATAGGGAAGTTAGAAAGAATACATCCATTGTGTTGGTATGAATTATAAACTTCTCTAAGCTACACATATTTCTTTCTCTCTATTATTGTTTTAATAAACGTTTTTTCATGCTTGCTATTAGATTTGTGTATGTATTATATAATGACAAACTAAATACAACAATAAATATATGAAATGTTTGCATCATCATATGCCTAGATACCCGTTCAAGGCTTTTTCATTAGGAGAAAGTCTTGAATAGTCCCCGGTTGGGAGTGTTCTTGAACGTTTACTCTCACTTAGGTGGTGAATGTATGTCAATTTTTTTGATTTTAAGGAACATCTTGGCTTAGCATTTCCTCGATCACCATGTTCTCTGGGTACATATGTGGGTAAGTAATTACCTACGTCGTGTACTTGGAGAACTGGGGGGAAATGTGCCGGATTTTCCTTAAAATTGGAAATCTGACATACATTCACTAGTGAGAGTAAACGTTCAAGGATGGGTTAGGTTGGAGTGATAAGGACCCTTTGGAAGCATATATGCATTTTTTTTTCTATATGAAGGTTATATGCATGTTGTGTGTTTGAATTTGATTTATATATATAATAGTTGTAGCAATTATACATTATTCATAATATGTTGCCATGTTTAGAGACAATTTACTTAATGGAGAAGGATCGTGGATGGATGTATGGTAGACGTGATACATTGGAATTCTTTAATAGGGTTCAAGTGTTTTGCGAGACGTATTCATCTTATCAGCGCAGAATGGGTTTTGAGTGCCTCTATTGTCCTTGTGTTGATTGTAATAATGTGAAGGTGGTCAATAGTGTTGATATCATTAGAGATCATGTAGTTTGTCGTGGGTTTAGGGTTAACTATCATGTGTGGATTTTGCATGGTGAAGAAGGAGAGTACAGTGGGGATGTTATTGGGTATGATGTGCATGATGATAGAAGCAATGATATCCGTGTGGACGAGGAATACAAGAATGATGAACATATTGCTGATGATGGTGCTGAGGAGGGATTTGAGGATGATCATGTGGATGAGGTTGAGGATGAAGGTGTGGATGGGATGATGCGTGGTTTTGAAGGTGACGTGTTTGAGTCATTATCGGAGGCTTCTAAAAAGCCTTTGTATCCTGGGTGCAAAAAATATTCCAAACTATCAGCCGTGCTAACTCTTTTTAACATTAAGTCGAAGCATGGGTGGACGGACAATAGTTTTACTTCCTTGTTAAGCGTGTTAAGTGAGATGTTGCCCGATGGGAATGAAATTCCTAAGTCTTACTATTACGCTAAGAAGCTCATGTGTCCATTTGGTTTGGAGTATAAGAAGATACATGCATGTCCTAATGATTGTATTCTTTACCGAAATGAATATGAACAATTGGAGGAGTGTCCAAGATGCAAGAAGTCGCTCTACAAGCGCAAGAGTTGCAATGCTGGTACAAAGGGACCTCCTGCTAAGGTGTTGTGGTATCTTCCCATAATTCCAAGGTTTAAGCATCTGTTCTCTTTACCAAAAGACGCTAAAAACTTGAGGTGGCATGTAGAGGGAAGAAAGAAAAACAGAATGCTGAAGCACCCAGCCGACTCCCCGCAATGGAAGAACCTTGATATGAAGTTTGGGGAATTTGGTGATGAAGTTAGAAATTTAAGGCTTGGTTTGTGCACGGACGGGATGAATCCATTTGGAACTCTTAGTACCCAGCTCAACACATGGCCGGTACTTTTAGAGATCTACAATTTGCCTCCTTAGTTGTGCATGAAACGGAAATATGTAATGCTTTCACTCTTGATATCGGGGCCAAGGCAACCTGGAAACGACATAGATGTGTATCTTGTGCCATTGGTTGATGATTTGAGAAAGATGTGGGATGAAGGGGTTTCCGTGTTTGATGCTCATAAGAATGAGATGTTCACATTGCGTGCAACTCTTATGTGGACCGTTAATGATTTTCCTGCATATGGCAACTTGTCTGGGTATAAGTTTTTTTTATTCCACATTATTTATAAACAATTTCAATTTATTGTTATGTTATGGGCAAACTAATAATGTTTGTTATTTGTGCTTGCAGAGTCTATGTAACATTCCAAATGAGTACGCCAAGCGAAGGGTGTTTGAATCCTTACTTGAGGCAAGATTCAGAAGCTTCAAGTGTAACTTAGTTCGTCGGTTTATCACTAAGAAACTTGTGAGGAAACCAAAGAACAAGAAAGGAGGTGACAGTGATGATGATGTCATCGATGAAGAGAAACTCCCATGGCAAATATGGCCTAGCATATCAAAGGATGATTGGGAAGCTTTCGTTCTTCAAAAATGTAAAAAAGAAGAAATTGTAAGTTTAAAGAACTCTGATGAAAATTGTGTTGTAATTTATCGTCTGTTTTATTAGTAATGAAACTAACATATCTTTTTATGTAGGAAATGAGGGAGTAGAATTCCAAGAATGCATTGCAAAAGCAATACCACCATCATATGGGAGCAATGACGTATGATGAATGGAGGGATACGTGGGTGAGTGAAGGAGTATACCCCACTGCGCTTCTAGGGTCCTCCACAGCGCCATCTGACTCCACGACCAGTACTTTGGTGAGTCGTGATGGGGATTTCTTTTGTTCTATGCATTCGCGGGACAAGAAAACCGGAAAATGGTCCATCAAGGCTCCAGAAACCAAAGAAATGACAGATAAGCTAGTAAGAAACTATGAACTAGTGAACTACATTATTCATTTGCATGTATATCACTTTATATAAACACTTACTTCATGTTGCCATTTTGTTTTTGCTACAGCTTAAGTACACTGGAGAGCTTGTTGAAGGCAAGCTCGTCCCGACGGTAGAGAAGGACTCCTTCACCTTGGCTATGGGAAAGCCTACCATCCGGGACGGGTATTAGGTGATGGGGGGAGCTTGCTAGGATGGGAGAAGGTAATGGGTCCCGAATATACCAAATCTGGAAGATCTCGAGCAAGTGTGAACTCGCCGCAGAACTTCGATGCCACGGTGGCATCAATTAAAGAACAAGTGTGCAATGAGATGCGCGAAGAGTTCAATGCATGGGCGAAGCAAATGAATTTGCCGACCATGCCCTTTTCCTTGACAACACCTGTCGACTCAAGTAGCCACCCACGAAGAGAAGGAGAATAGGATATAAATGCACACGAGGAGGTACATGATTAGAATTCAACTCTATAAGTTTTGATATGTTGAGTTACGTGGGTACGGTTCTAATTAATGTTTCACTATCAATACACTATTGCAGATTGGTACTCCTTTACATGCGTACTCAAGGGGGCTTGATACTCCGACACCTCATCACTTTCCTATTCTACAGGTGATTTTTTACTTACTTGTTTGGATAATGATATTGGTTTTTGGATTGTGTTGTGAAATGGTTAAGTTGGCTGTGAAATGGTGAAGTTCGTTGTGTTGTGTTGTTGGTGTTGCTTTGTTGATGTGATGTGTTGTTGTTGTTTGCTCCTCCTCCTCCTCCTTCTCCTTCTCCTCCTTCTCCTTCTCCTTCTCCTTCTCCTCCTCCTTCTCTTTCTTCTCCTTCTCATTCTCTTTCTCCTTCTCCTTCTCCTCCTCCTTCTTCTTAGCCATCGAGGAGGGTGCAGCTGCACTGCAGCAACTGTGCAGCCTACAGCAGCTGCCCTTCCCGCTCGCTATTTTTTTTTACACACGTTTTGGTTTTTTTTTTTCTTTTTTTTTTTTGGTTTTATTTTTTTTTTTTTTTTCTTCTATTGATGTGTTGCCTTACTTGTTTTTGTGTTTCACTTGTTTTTTGGTTCTACTATAATTGGTTCTTACAAGTATCTTCCTAATTGGTGCAGGAAGAGACCCGTTGTGAACTTCTTCACCCGGGCGAATCATATGATGGACCTTTGAATGTTGTTGCCTATGGTAGTGCACAACCGGGCGAAAAAGGTACCGTCCATTTGCGACCTCTTCTGCCTGAGCATTATTCTGTTGGGATCCATTCTGTGGTTCCCGGGTTCGAGGACATCTTAATACCTGTGCTCGTGGAGGAGGATGAGTTCACTACACTCTTGGCAGCAAAAGGTAGTTTTGTGCAATGGCCATCTGCTTGGATACGGTTGATGAACCAGGTAATTAAGATTTAGATTTCACGCTTTAATCTTTTCTTCCCAAGAGTTGGATGGAAATCTTTTTTAACCATTTGTGTGATTTGTCTTATTAGTCATCAAGGAAAAGCCAAACTCCACAGAAGAGGGTGGAGGGGCCAAAGAACAGGAGTGAACATGGCTCGGTGAGTGGAAAGGCGTCGATGAAGAGCCCTTCACGAGGTTCAGCTACGCAAGCTACTCCATTAGTTGAAGACACGGTGCTTCAAATCACTATCTCAGGAGTTAGCTTATTTGCACAACCGTGTTTACGTGTTGCCTAATGACAGCCCCATCCAAATTCAACTTCCTAAGGAAATGTTCCACTACGATGATGATGCAACGACATGGCTATTCAAAGAAGATGTGAAGGAATTTCTAAGTGGTGCAATGCTTAACATTTCCCTCATTCAAATATCCATGAGGTAATTCAACTGGTACTCAATTTATGTTATTCAGTTTAGTGGTGTTTGTCGTTTTATTTTTGATTAACATTGTGTTATCATGCATGCAGAGCACTCCATGAGCAAATATGGGAGCTTGAATCTCCTTGTCAAGTTGGGTGGTTGTGCCCTGAGCAGATGTCCACTGCTAGAATCTTAGGCAACTCCGCTGACGTGTTGTACTATGCTGAATGGGGTATCAGGCAATCAGTGAGTGCGGGAGACAAGTTTATATTCATCCCATACTATGAGGAGTACGTCTGATTATGCTAGTCAAGTTCATTTGTTTTCCCAGTTTATTTGTTGTAACAGGCTAACTATTGATTTGTTTGTCTAGTGTGTAGTTATCATTGGACCCTACTTGTGATTTGTGTTTCCAGTAACACAATCTTCTACTTTGATTCTGCTCGGTTACCTCAAGTAAGAAAGCGCCTCGTGAGGTCCATACTGCAAAAGTAAGTATCTAGTTTGTTTCAATTCTTGTTATTGATTTTCATATCTTAACTCATATGTATTGATTATACTAGTCAAATTTGAACTTATTACTTTGATTTTTTGTAGTACCATGAAGAAGATAAATCCTCGATCTCCTCGAGGTCCTACATGGAAAGCACCCAAGGTAATTCACCCATGATGTTGTGATTTTCTTACTTTTCAATGCTTAAGATGTTGCTTATTTGCTATGCATTTTGATTCATGTGCTTTGTTCCTAATGCTAGTGCGCACAATAGGAAAACGGAGTTGACTGTGGCCTATACGTGATGAGATTCATGTATGACATAGTGATGAGTCATTGTACAGACACACGTCAGCTTAAAGAGGTATGCCATTTTGGTTGAAATTGCGTCCCAAAACCACTTACTTGCTCTTTTCTTGTAATCTCAAGCATTAGGCACCTATAACTAAGTGATAATGACATGTTTTAACTAGTTATGAGTTCAATAGACAAGAAATATAGAAAAAAGGAATCCTACTAGCCAAAATGGCCTTACTTGAGCCATTTTGTTTGAAATTGCGTCCCAAAACCTCTTACTTGCTATTTTCTTGTAATCTCAAGCATTAGTCACCTATAACTAAGTGATTATGAAATTTTTTAACTAGTTATGAGTTCAATAGACAAGAATTATCGAAAATAGGCATCCTAGTAGCCAAAATGGCCTTACTTGAGCCATTTTGGTTGAAATTGCGTCCCAAAACCTCTTACTTGCTCTTTTCTTGTAATATCAAGCATTATTCACCTATAACTAAGTGATAATGACATGTGTTAACTAGTTATGAGTTCAATAGACATGAATTGTAGAAAATAGGCATCATAGTAGCCAAAATGGCCTTACTTGAGCCATTTTGGTTGAAATTGCGTCCCAAAACCTCTTACATGCTCTTTTCTTGTAATCTCAAGCATTAGTCACATTTAACTAACCCCAATTATTATTAATTAACTTCTACTAAGTCACGTTTTGTGTATTCTAAGTTTTGCAAGGGGCAAACGGGACAGCCATACACGAGCGAGGAACTCCATGTAATTCGGGAGATGTTGGCGACTTACATCACATTTAATTTGTAAATATCGTTTACTAGCTAGCTACTTCATCAATCCTAGCCTTAGATTACTAATTATGTACTATACATGAAACATTTTTCTAATTTATATCATCTCTTGCGATTGTTATTATTAATTATTTATGTATTGTTATTAATAATACTAATTATTGTTACTATTATCTTAATAATAATTATTATTATTACTATTATAATATTAATAATTATTATTATTAATATTAATATTATAATAATAATAATAATAATTATTATTATTAATATTAATAATATAATACTAATAATATTGCAGCAAAAAAAAACAGGTCAATATTAGTGTAGAAAAAAAAAATAGGATACAATGGCAACGGTTGTCCGTTGCCAATATTAAAAAAAATTAAAAAATAAAAAATCGTGCCATTGTATTTGGCAACGGTTAACCGTTGCCAACTCAAGCAAACCGTTGCCAATTATTTATTTTTTTTTTTAAAAAAGGCTCCATGGTCATTGGCAACGGTTAACCGTTGCCAATTGCTTGAGTTGGCAACGGTTTTGAACCGTTGCCAATTATTTTGGGATTTAGCAACCCTCAAATACGCAACGGTTCAAAACCGTTGCCTTTGGGGGGGGTTTGAACCGTTGCCAATTTGCTCTTTTCGTGTAGTGCTACCCCAAAGGTTAGTCGGGGATAGACCAAGAAAACTTAGAGTATTAGAATTAAGGTATTCTCTTCTTGAAGATCCCTTAAAATTCACAACTCAAGTGTCCTTTCCCAATCCCAAATGATTGGTATTTATAGGGAAGGGAGCCTTAAATTCCAATCTCCCATCAATGTGGGAGAGTTGGTAAAATGCACTTTATTCAATTAATATTTAATTCAAAAAAATCAAATCAAGTGTCAAGAGGTAAGAAATGGGGTTAGGTGAGGACCACAAGGGGTGACCAACCTTCCCTTGCTCCCCAAGAAAACTGATAGGCCGTCGTCGAGCCTACCAAAGATAAAAACCTAACTTGGTCTCTCTAATGGGTAGAAAGGGTAAGTAAGGGTCGATCCCACAAGGACTAAGGGGAGCACTAACAAAAATCGATTTATGATAAGCTAAGTCAAGTGTTTTTGGGTTATGAATTATGAAGAAAAACTACAAACAATAATAAAAAGGATCTTGGGAAGGTATCTACCAATTAAGTCATTCACAAACTACAATTTAACGTACAAGATATAGCAATTTGGGGATAAATTAGGGGAAGTCATCTACGGCACCCAACTACTCTCTCAAGCTAACCCACTCTCGTGGTTACAAAGCATAAAATAAGTGGTAAAGCATAATCACGATGACATAAACATTCCCTTGACTAGAAATTCCTATTCTCATGGCATTTTAAGTCAATTAAGCATAAGGGAGCTAACTCAAGTTCATCTCTCGATCCTTCATTGAGAAAGCTTAGATAAATAGTTCTAGAAATGGCCACTTACAAGAACTAACAATGAAACCACTTAAGCTCAACTAATTAACATTCCACATCAGCTAAATCAACACATACAAACAAGTATTTGTGAATTCATCAATGGTTTCAACCATCCCAAGTAAAAGAACTACTCACAAATCATAATAAATCGCAAAACTAAATGAATTAACAACTAAGAACATAAAATCAAACACTAATCTAACATAAACAAGTAATTAAGGATGAAAAGGTATAAAAATAAGTAAATAGAATAACAAAATAGGAGAGAGAGAGTAAGAAATTCTCATTGATATTGCAAGGAGTATCCAAATCTTCAAGTTTCCTTCCTTCAATTCTTCATATTCTAAGCTTTCAACAAGCTTTTCTCACTTTCTCTCTCTAGAAAATGAGAGTTTCTCTCTCTAAAAACCCTAACCTAAGCTAAAACTAAACTAAGAAGATCCCCCCCTACAAATGAAGCTAAAGGGATATTATATAACCCCCAAGTAAAAGGACGGAGAAAACAAGAATCGGCCCGTCTCCAGGTCGGCACGGACGTGCCAAAGGTTGCACGAACGTGCAGACCTGTATAAATGAGAATAGTAGCTTCTGCCTGACCTTGCACGGAAGTGCAACTTTTTCTGGCGAAACAGCTTCGTTTTGGAAGGTCATAACTTCTCCATTACTCATTGGAATGTAAGCAGTCGTTGGAAAGCTCTTGAGATGAAATTTAATCTCCAATTTGAATCACTTCAAAAACTTGAGTAGAAAAAAAGTTATAGTCATTTGAAGTTGACCTTAGTGAAAAAATCCTTCCAAAACCCTTCCAAATGCTTTTATTTCACTCTTGTACACTTTCCTTGCTTCTTTCATTCTTCCATAGCTCCCTTATTTCCTCTTCTTGTCTCCAACTTCTTTTCTTCTTTGTCCAAAAGCTTCAAAGTGCCATATTTATACCTAAGTATGAACCAAAACACTAGCAAACCCGTGAAGCATATGATACACAAAAAATGCATAAAAATAGAGTTATTACTGAACTAAGCATTGATTTCCCACAATTCTAGGGCTCAAAATCACTCTAAAATCATACAAAATAACAAGGTATCAAATCCCCCCAAGCTAAGCTTTTGCTCGTCCTCTAGAAAAACAATAATGTCAAACCAAAGAAGGGCTATAACTTGCTAAAATCAAAACAAGGAGAATGCATATACACAATAATCCGCATGGTAGCAACCACAATCACTTTTAGTGCAAGTGAGAAGCAATTTAAACCTCTAAGTCGCCCTAGAGGACGAGTTTTTATCTCGTGAGGGTTTCCAATGAGTTTTCCCCACAACTCACGCAATCCACAACATTGTCAAAGTTCACACAATTTCAATTTTTCGCCCAAGTCAACTCATCGGGATATAAGACACAAGTAAGACAAGTGAACAACTTTCAAGAATTACCAATCATACAAATGTACACATGAGTTGGGGGTAGAGAGGAGAACTAAGCAAGGTTGCACTAGGATACTTCCTTAGGCCTTTTACTAGTTCATTAGAGCACACCTAGATATTCCAAAGTTGTAACAAGCCCTCTTTCAGTTATAAAATCCCAAAATTCTAGTCCACCTTCCAAAATGCACACCCAATGCCCCTTAACTACACTCTAACTCGGGAATTTCATAAGAAACAACAATGAAATCCAGGTGTGTGAGGCATCCACGAGTTGACCTCTAAAGAACAATTTTTTTTTTTTTTTTTTTTTTTTTTTTTTTTTTTGAGAAGTATTGTGGGAGTTTTTATTCTCCCCTTTCTCTATGCTTTTTTTTTTCTTTTCAATTTTCAATGCCCTCGCCTGTTTTAACTGTGAGCGGCTCTTTCTGTATTAAGAACGTGCGTCTTATTACGCCACTTATTACACATGATACAAGTAGAACCAATTCCCTAATAGAGTTTCATTTCGGGGAGGAAAGGGGGGCACATCAAGGGCACAAGGGATTGCAAATTAATTCAAACATATCCAACTTGAGAAAATTAGACAATATCCTATACTAGGCGTGCAATTGAGCATTCATTGGCTTTCATTTCATATACTCTAATGCAATCAAGATTAATAGACCTATAAATGACCCCAACTCTTGCACACACCCTTCTAAAAGAACTTTTACTCATCACTCAAGAGTCAAGCAAGCAAAACATATAAGTATCGTCATTTGAGTCTCATCCATGGGCATTTTTTATTTTTTTAATTTTTTTTTAAGTTATATTAAAGAAAAAGAAAGAAGAGCATGAATATCCAAATGTACAACTATGAACGAATTCAAGCATCAAACTAACAATCGACCCCTGATAAGTGTCATTTATGTCGCTATTTTTAGGAGTTTTGTAGTTAGTTTTTCATAGTTTTTCTATCTTTTTACTTGGTTTTAATAGCATTTTACTACATTTGTCATGTTTGTGTGTGAAATGTCGTTATTGCTCAAATTTTGGCTTTTCTTGCATATTTTGGTTGCTTATGGCATTAGATTAAACTTTATTGGTTTATTCTTATGTTCAGGAACACTTGGATAAGTTCATTGCTCAAGATTGAAGAAATATAAAACATAAAAGAACAAGTAATGAAGAAATGTCCACTTGATTTGCAATGATCGAACTTCAAACGCCTATATCTTTTGATCTACAAAACATTTTGGGGCAGTTCTAATTGGAGATGAAAGCTTATCTTGAGAGCTTTCCAAAGACAGGTCATATGCCCAATTCCGTTGTAAAACGTGGGAGATATGCTCATTTGAAGCTGAGCGGTTTGCCCAGTCCGATAGGAGCGGGCGCGCATCCTATGAGGAGCGCCCGCTCCAAACTTTCTGGAACGGTTCTGCCATATTTTGCTGCAGCTAGGAGCGCCCGTGCACGAAATTGGACCGCCCGCTCCTCTGCGCGCTGCTCGACTTTTTGCGGAGCTTCCTAGGCAATTTAGTAAGGGCTATAAATAGATTTTTTTTTGCTCATTTTAGAGAGAGATTTCATATTTTCAGTAGTTTTAGGTTAGTTTTAGGTTTTTAGAGAGAGAAACTCTCAAATTTTGGAGAGAGAAAGTGAGAGAAACAATGGTTTTCATGGATTTTGGATAATCAAAGGAGGAATTTGATGATTTGAAGATCTCCATTTTATATCAATGAGCATTTCTTACTCTCTTCTCTCTTTATGCTTTATAAATTGCTTTGTTAATCATGTTTGAGTAGATTTCCTTCTACTAGGTGTTGAGTGAAGCTTTGTTATGGTTAATTGAGTTATTTGAGATAAATTTGATGATAATTGTGTGATTAAATTGATTGAATTGATGATGGCATGTTGTTTGTTTTAGATTGGATTGATCTCCCAAGATAGCAAACTTAATTGCATGTTAGTTCTAGTTTGACAAGGGATTGTGAATTAGAATTTATATATTTGATTGCATTTTGGGTAAATTTCTTCTATGCACCTATTCAATGAGGGATCTAGGCTAGGAATTTGAGAGATTGCTCTTGATGGTAATTAATTCCCATTTTAATTCTTTCTTTGCATGATTGATTATCAAATCGATTCCCATTAACTTGTTAATTGTTCAAAGTGGATCTTTGCCCCTAGTAGACTTTGTAATATCTTGATCTTTATATGTGTGTTAGTGTAGTTGTAGTGTCCACTATCCATAAACCGACTTCGGTGTAGCTTAAGCATTAGATCGAGAACAATCCAACATTACCGTTCCTTGTGGTTCGACTCCGAACTTACCACTAGACTTGTTTAGGGGATAGTTTAGGATTATAATAAATTTTGTTTGGTCGTGAGGAGGTTAGTCAACGACCTAATCTCCCCGCGCTCAACCCCCCTTCATGAAAGCGTGAAGCTACCCCCCTCCCCCCCCCCAAGCTTAGACGAAGCGTTGTCGTCAATGCTTTGAAGAGATAATCAAGGGGAAGGGAGGGAGGGAAGGGAACACAATCAATATCAAGAAGTACATCTAATCCAACATCCATAACTACAACGAAAACCACAACAATAAAATCTAGCCCCAAACCAAACTCTCTAACAGGCAACCAATGAATGACAAAAATAATTATAAAATCAATAGCTTGAGAAGGGATGAAGAGAGGAAGAGATATTACTTAATTTGATGCAAAATTCTTCATAAATTCTTCAAAACTTTGTAGAGTATGTTTGTCTTTCCAATGTAGCAAAAACTCCAAAATTCTTGTGAATTTGAGACTATACGATGTAATTTGGAATGGAGTGATAAAGAGTACCTAATTGAGAATCATTTCATAAAGATCGTTAGTTCAAATCATCATACAACTAAAATCCATGCACATTGTTATTCAAAAATAAACAAATAAAATAAAATAAAAAAAGGAAAAGAAAATTTGCCTTTCTATTCGGTCTTTGGCCAGACCTTAGCTAGTAAGTAATTTGACAAACTTCTTAGGAGTTTATCATATGCACTTGAGCACATTTCACAAATTGCAACCAAAAAAATAAGAAGAAAATTTAAAGAGAAGAAGAAAAGGATATACATTAATCTACAAAGTTTCCTAAAATAAAAATGAAAAGATCTAAAATAGGTCCTAGAATGAAAAGAAGAAGGAAAAATAAAAGTATAACTATCAATAAAACACTTTATTGGAGATTCATTTGGTAAATCAAAAACCATATTTACATCAAATTCACCCAATTGAGTATCGTTGGTTAGAAATTGATCATGCAAATCATAGAATGAAGTACAAAGATGCTTATGTGAAGTGAACTTGTGAAGGGAAAGGGGGAAAAAGCTTCAAAGTGCCATATTTATACCTAAATATGCACCAAAACACTAGCAAACCCGTGAAGCATATGATACACAAAAAATGCATAAAAATAGAGTAATTAGTGAACTAAGCATTGATTTCCCACAATTCTAGGGCTCAAAATCACTCTAAAATCATACAAAATAACAAGTTATCACAAACTCTCACACACATGCCTTCACACGCACGACCAATCACACGCAAGAGTTGTCACATGCGGGTTGCTATGGCTGGCATGGGCGCAAGGCCTGGCTGGCTACCAGCCTTGCTATACGACACATCCAGCACACGCATAGGCCAACTTGCGTGCTGGGCCTTGTGTAGTGCAGCACAACCTGCACACGCACAGGCTAGCTTGCGTGTTGGGCCTCATGCTGTGCAACATTGCTGCTTGCATAGCCTAGCATGCTAGCTAGGCCCTCGCTGTGGACAAGGGAGCTACTGCCACGCCCTTCCTAGCCCAGCCATGCGTGGTGGTGCTAGCTTGTGTGCGGCTAGGCCATGCGATGCGGTTGGTGCCCTGTGCTAGCCTAGCAAGCATGCTCGGCCAGCAAGCATGCGATGCTTGGCCAGCAAGCCTAGCACGCACATGCATGCTTGGCTTGCGGCACAGCCATGCGATGTGGTTGGTGCCCTGTGCTAGCCTAGCACTCTCATGGCTAGGCTAATGCGAGGCTACAACATAGCTTGAACTTGTCGTTTGCTTGATTTCTCGTCTCGTCGAATTCTAAATTCGACTCGACTAACGACGCTCGGTTTCGAAGCTCTAAGCTCGATATCCGACGTCTTTGTTTGTTATACTTTAATGACTCATCTAATCCTTCGAATTAATTCGTCGTTTTGGATCGATTACTAAATTGGGATGTGACCCAAAGGGTTCAGTCAAGATCAAGCTGTAATATTAATCATACATTAATATTACTGATCGAAAGCGGCCTCCAGTTAGGCATTCCGATCTCTTGACTTCACTGAATAATTAGCTTTTTAATAATTCCGAACCCTCTATCGGAATAATAAACTTGTTCGAAGGACACCATTCCTTTCAATTCTCATCATTAGAATGAAGGCAACCCTTCCCCTCTTTCTCATTTTATTCAATTACATAATAAAGGTCTTACTCCCCGTCAAAAAAAATAAATAAATAAAGGTCTTACTCAGAATACCTCTAAAAAGAATTCTCATGGTCTACAGTAACACTTAACATCAAATAGGTGGAGTTCCACCTAGTGGGCATAATACTTTTTACCGTTGTTTTTTTACATCCAAAACACTTTTTTTAAACCTTAGCAACCTAACAGGAGATTGTTTGATGAATCTAGCAGTATGTCTAACACGAGCAACAGACTCATTAATTATTTTTAAACCATCATAAACAACCAAATTAACTGTATGTCCAACACAACGCATATGAAGGAAACGACTCTTAAGAACCCTAGTTTTCCAACCGTTTATTTATCTTCTCATACATATATTCTATTGCATTATCATTTGAGCTAGCATTATAAACAGTTATGCAAAATATTTTCTCAAATTTCCAATCAAGCAAACACTTCTCAATTTCTTTCCTAACTTCCTCTCCCTTATGAATTGAAATAGGTCAAAAATTCAGAATTCTCTTGCAATTTCCATTCATTTATCTAAAGTGAACTATCAAACACATATAATTAGTTTGTTGTATAAGGTCCATGTATTGGTAGTTACATAAACCAATTACACTTATTAACACATTTTTTAGCCTTATTTTTTTAGTTAAAAAAGTTTCAAAACAATCTTTAACTACTGTGATTCAAGAAGGAATATGACATCTAGGTTTCATTACACTACAAAAGTGTTTAAAACTTACTCCCTCAATCAACTTAAATGGCAACTCATCAACAATCACCATAGAAGATAAAACTTTTCTAATACTACCATAATCATATTTATGATAAGATAATCCACTAGTACCGCCACTTGCTACTTTAACACTTTTCAAAGAAAATAAATTCTACTTTGAATATTTAAGAGTGTTAAAAGGGTACTCACAACATCTATTAAGGTGAGCTTGCGAAGGACTATTGCTTACATTTCAGTTTGAATTGATGTCTAAACATGTTTCGACTGTTATCTAATAGTTTCACCCTTCAACCACCATCAATGAAATGAGCAATGCTAAGACATATATTTACCAACCCAAGAAGATAATTTTTTTTATTTTACTACAACTATTTAGAAATGTAATAATCATATACCTATATATATATATATATATATATATATATATATATATATCAAACATCAGAAAATGATTCATCAGCATATTAGAACGTACTCTTTTATTTTCATCAAAGCACCATCTCCTTTCTTCTCTTTTGTCTCGTTATTGAGTTTTCTGATTCTTTTGCAATAAATATGGGGAAAATTAGGGATTTCTTCAACAAAGTTTACAACAACAGAGCCAAAATTGAATCATTTGGGTTTGCTGAAATCTTGAATGATGCAGCTAAACCAATGAGAGAAAGAGATAGAGAAAAGTTCTCAATTGATAATATTCTAAAGAAAGAGATCGAAGGTAATTAATTTTTTGAATTGATGTGCAAGCATTGGCTATCAAACAAATGGTATGAGAATTCTGTAAATAATTTTTAAATTAATATCCAAGTATTGGTTGTCACACAAAGTCACAAATGGTTTGGGAATAGAATTATTTGAATTGATAAGCATTTAAGCAATTAATTTTTTTTAACTATTTACAAAATAACAAATTACATAAACTTATTTTTTAATTATTTAATAAAACATATATTATTTTTTTTAACAAATTGCAGAAATATTTTCGTAAATTATTAAAAAATCTATTGATTATTGTTGTATGATTCATATGTAATGAGATAATGTATATTATCATTTAGATGCATCACTTAGTAATTGTAATGCCTCTTTTTTTTAATATATTTTATAAATTTTATATTTAAGTATTTATAAAATATATTAAGGATAAAATTAAAATATGTTAATTATCATAATTAATTAAAGTGAGCTTTATTTTGGTTGAATGTTTTTAATTGGTAGTATGGTATATATTTTACATACTTATAATGGATTTTATCTTAAGTCCATGAATTAATCTTAATCCATCTCATTTAAACGTTTGGGCCATAATAACATTTTATAACTAATGTCAATTATTGTGATGAGTACCAAATCTTCCCTAATCTACTATACACTACAAGTTCTTAAAATATTTTTCTACTCCTCAAAATTTGTTATCCAAAAAGACATGATTTCTCTTGGTTGTAAATCACATACGTAGCTAAAATAATGGGGTCTTACCCTCACTAACTAGCAAGGTAGATTATCACGAGCAATTAAGGGTTTTTGTGAGCAAGACCGTTTTTTCTCTTCATATCCTTCTCAACTGTAGTACGATAAATAATAGCTGAAGTTACTAATAACTTGACAAATAATATGATAGTATTTTAACAAGGATGCATACATAAAAAGAAAATGATAAAACTGAGAGAAAGAAAGGGGTCATATTAAATAATCTAAACCAAGTTGAATTATATTGAGATAAAAGTAAGAATCGTGCTTTACTCTTTTCAAAATAATTCCACTATTTTGATTTGTTTGTTCCTTAATTCAAAATTTTGACCATTTATATTTATAGATATTTATTAGTAAAAAACTTTAAAATTTAATATCACCCCCTTTTTTATTAGTTACAACAAAAAGATATTATTTGTGAGACAAAAAATATATTTCTTTGTTGCAACTAATAAGGAATGGAAGTGGTACATTGAAAATATATGATGAGACATAAAAATAACATTTTACATAATAATATTTGTATTTATATATTAATAAAAACATGATCAAAGTTATATAAAGGATAGTGTCGAAAGTCAAAGTGGTAAAGTTATTTCTGAAATAAAGTTAGTATAAAGTAATATAATTTATTCCTAGTCCAATTGAAACCACGAGTCTTATGCAAGAGGTAAAACATGACTTGCTAAATATGAAAGCGATAAACGAGTCTTCAACAACTGAAGTATCTGAACATGCGGCAAAAATCATTTTCATATTTAGCAAGTCATGTTCTACCTCTTGCATAAGACTCGTTTCCTCAATATTTTCTTCCCTTAGAAATTTATGTAGGATAAAGCAAGCATTGATAATTCTTACTTGATCCTTATTTAGAAAAAAACTAGAATATCTTAAAATGATCCAACACTTCTATAACAACCAAAATGCCCTTTCAGTGGTATTTCAAACAGATGAGTGTCGCAAGTTAAAAAGCACCTTTTTCATTTGTAGTTCCCTTTCCACAAATTTGAATGGTATCTAGTACCTTTGAAAGGAGCTAGGAAACCTTCAGCATTAGAATATCCTAAATCTACAAGAAGATACTTATCTGCATCATAGAATATTAACATTTTAATTATATATTCAATATATATATATATATATATATATATATATATATATATATATATATATATATATTTATTGTAGCACATACGTGAATCAAAGATTAGGATCGCAAGTGGATAGTACATTAGTGCTAATTAAGGTTCCCTTTCCTATCTAGATAGCAAGGTCAATCCTCAATAGGTACAATCATATCAATATGTGTCCCATCAAGTGCTCCAATAACACCCTTGAACCACTTCCATCTATTATCATCAACATAACTAGTAGTGTGGTCAGCTTCTATGATGTAATTCCCTAATAACTTGAGCATGGATGCAAGAACTGCATGAGATTGACGGCTTACGGTCTCTCCGGATCGTGCAAAGAGGGCTTGCATTGTTCTATTTTTCAAAGCATGGGCAAGGGTACGAAGAAACAAAGCCACACTTTCTTTCACCGTGATATTTCTGTAGTCTTTAGCCCACCTTTAGTAATTTGTAATACATGACATAGCCTCTCAAAACGACGTATATAGAGATGTAATTGCTCTCGACATATCCTATTGTTCCTCAAAGTGTTCATCCATGTAGCTCTTCTTCTACCACGCTCGCATTCATTCCATGTTATCTCCTTTAATCTATATTTTTTACCATTGCATGCTCCTACTATTATCATAATAAAACCTAAATCTATCATACGTAACTCCACTTCTTCATCATCATCCCTTGGGCGCTTACGTGACTCTTGTATACTCATATTAGACATCATTGTAATATTAATAAGAAAAGTAACTAAAGAGTAATTCAAATTAAAACACCACATTTTGACATTTGCAAAGCTACCCATAATCAAGCACATTGTAAGCAACAACATTTTAATCAACCATAAAAGTATAAAACAAATAGAAGATACAACCAGTCTTAATCAACCACTCTCAAATTACTCCCAATGTAATACCACTTTTCATGATCATACTTAGACAAAACACCCACCAAAATCTCAGGAACAAAGACAGTACAGTGTCATCATCCCCAAAAACAAACCAATCGAAACCAACAAATCAGAAAGCACAAAATCACATTGCTTAAATGACAACTATATAATCAGGGCAAAAAACACAATTTATACCATAAAATAATGGGATTCTCAACGGTAACCCCCTTTTTTAGGATTATACAAAATGACACTACTTTTCTTTTTTTTATCCTAATGATGACATTAATGATGGTGTTTTTAACATAAATATCATTAATAAAGTTAACCATGGTTAACTTTTTCCCCCCTAAAGTCAGACAACAGGTTATAAAAACCCTTTCTCCCTTAATTCCCCCAACTTCCTCCATTGTTGTCTTCTTCGTCATCCAATTTTACGCATCCACCATGGGAAAAGCTCGAGCAATCAAGCTTCGCTACTGCGACTGTTCATTTAAGCAATTTCTGGATGTGAGTTTTTCTAACACACGCTCCAATCTAGACAGGCCCTACTACAAATGCAGTAGCTATCACTTTTTTGCATGGGTTCCTGAAGAAAATATTATGAGGATTATTGATGAGGTCAATGATGAAGGTTATTTCGATGGCTTTGGCAAGAAGGTGATGAAGATTGCAATTAGGATGTTTTTAATTTGGTTTTTCTGTACTTTAATTAAGTGAATGAATTTGTAAACCCTAGATTGATAATTTGGGGGAAAATTAGTTGAAATTAGGGTTTCATGTAAGGGCAATTGGGATGTTTGTACTTAGTCCTTAACAATCTAGGTAGTTGAATGATTTACTGATCATCTTAATTAAATAAAAATCAGAACTTTGTTCAACCTCAATTTCTTTTGTTTTGTTGCTCTGTTATTCAACTGTATCAATGAACTAGAATAAATCATGGCTGGACACAATATAAACATAAAGGAATAATACTTGAAGATTAAAGCTTATGCAATTGTTCACAATCCAAATTGATAATTCCCAAAAAAAAAATCAATTTCTAGTGCTATTTCCATAAGATGCCCTGTTCCCCCCAAAATACCCAAAAAAATCAGTTTTCAGTTATATTTACTTATGCTAATTACAACCAACACATTCATCTACTAAGGCTGGGTTGAGAACCTAATTCCACTAAGCTTCCTCATTTTTGGAGCAGGCTGTGAATAAGACATGGGTCCTTTGCCTTTAGCCTTTGCAGAAGCTGAAGCGGCAGCGAAAGCAACAACAGCTTGCTTCCCTTTACCTTTGTAGAGACAGAAGCAAAAGCAGCTTGTTTTGTAGTGGGGCCTCCTTTACATGTTGCTGAGTTGTGCCCATAGCATTGACAGTTGCTGCACTTAATGGTTTTCTTCTCTTGCCATTCCTTTTTTTTATGTTCATCCCTTCTTCTCTCTCTACAAGGCCTGCTAACTCCTCTTTTCATGGCAGGAGGTTCAATTTTAGGCATGTCAAAGTCTGGCCATTGATCACTGTCGGGGAAGGAGTTGATTCCACCAGCATATGCAGCTTTGTACCTTCTCACGGAGTACCATTCATGTACAAACTGTTTTGGATCAAGCCTTGCATACAAGATGGCTCTCATGCCATGCTTGCAAGGAAATCAGCTTTGTACCTTCTCACGGAGATCCATTCATGTACAATCTGCCATACCCCACATAGGCACCTTTTTTCAGCAAAATTGACAGGGAGCACTGATTTTCCATCAGTGACCTCATACCCATCAGCACTACGGTATGCCTTGCAATACCTGGACTCTTGAGTTATCACTTTAAGTCTGGCCTTGATGCTTGGACATATATCATCATCTATCCAGTTTGCAGAAGCTTGCTTCCTAGTGCACATCATGACCATTGTTGTTCTCCTAATTCCTAACATTAATCACCACAAATATTAATGCTACATTCACCACTATAGACACATTACATGTACATAACAAAGAATATGTTACCTTCTAACAAAGTCAAAACAGGTCTTACTCTGTTTGTACCCAATGTGGCATTAAAGCCATCCACAAAGTTGCTTTTGTTTACATCACATTTGATAGCCTCATTGAATTTGTGATTGTCCATGTTAATTGGTCCCCAACTTTGGATAACCATATCAAAGCAGCTGGATTGACCTTATGTAGTTGTTCCATGGCTTTATTGAATGTGAACTCAGAATAGGCCCCACAAGCCCTCCAGAACAGGCTAAACATCAAAGGACCAGGGAATGGTTTATTCCAATTCTTTACCAGGTGCTTGCAGAATCTTCTTCCAGCCTTTGGCCACAACTCAGTTAATGCAGCATCAATACCCTACACAAAAATTAAAAAGATAGATTTAAGACAAAGAAATGCTCAAGGAAGTTAACAAAGAAAATTAAGGCTAAGTTTCATACCTTCTGTCTATCTGAGATAATGCACCACTTATCACCATACCCACTGTCTTTGAGAAAGTTCTTCAAATGCCACACAAAGAACTTTCAATTATCTGTTTCCTCAACTGACACAATTGCCCAAGCAAAGGGGAATAGCTCATTGTTTGCATCCAACGGTACTGCAGATAACAGGACACCACCATAATTCACCTTTAAGTGAGCCCCATCCACACCTATGAAGCTTCTACAGCCAGCTAGCAACCCATCTATACAACCTTTGAATGATATGAAGATACTTAGGAACTCCATAGGCCTGTCAATATGATCTTGAGGTGTCCAAGCACAGAAGAACCTGGGTTTGTTGATCTCACCATTTCACAGTAGCTAGGAAGCTGGGCATATGAGATGTCATGACCCCCATTAATATCCCTCAGAGCCTTTGACCTCATCCTATAGAGTACTTGCAGACATTTGTACTCCATATCTTTGCTAGAGTAACTGGTTCAATGATTTGGCAGGGATATCATTGTTGGCTCTTATATCCTCAAGCAACACTCTTGCAGCCCACTTGTTAGACACCATAGGATTCTTCACCTCTAGACCAGAACAAGTGTGCTCCATGTTCTGAATGGACTTGATTGCCCATGTGACACCATCAGGAAGCCTAGATGCATGCAGCCTCCACTCACAGTTACTTGCAGAACATTTAACTGTCCACCTCAAATTAGATGCCTTGAGCACAACTACAGAAAACCCACTTTGTATGTAGTAATCCCTCATAACATCTCTCAAATGCTGTTTATCTGTGAATAATTGCCATGATTTGATGACAATTTTGTCAAACTCCACATCATTGTACAACTCTTTACTTTGTACAATTTTGCAAAGTAATCTTCAGCTTCATTGTCATTCTCCCACATAGGGCCTTCCCAATGATCAAAGTTGTCAACAACCGGTCCTACATCATCTTCATCTTCATTTTCATGATCTACATTATCATCTTCCTAATCTTAAACTTCTTCAGAATCAAATTCACCACCATCCCCTTCATCACTCAGAATAGCTTCATCTTCACCTAAACTCACAGTAAGTTCGTTTTATGGCTCAATTGCTTCATCAGAACTTGTACTAGATAATCAATCCCCTCCTCTTAGATGTAGTCATTGGAATTCTTTTACCAAATGTGTTAAATGTCTTGGAAGATTTAGAAGATGCCACTATCTCCCCAGATGGCCCTGAAGCTTGCCTTGTGATAACATTCATCTCAGACAAAGGTGTTGCAATCACATCTATCCTAGCTTCTATCTGACCCTCACTTTGGAACCTTTTTCTTGGACTTCTTCTGAGTACCTAGACTGGTTTGGCTTGTTCTATAGGTGGTAACCCTAATTCTTTCCTCATTTCTTCTTCTCTCTTCTCATACCTCTCCCTAGCCAACCTCTCAGCCTCAGTCTCTACTGCATTCTCTAGTTGCTTCCTATACATGCCTTCAAGTCTCTTCCAGGTCCACTATGCCATATCCTACCTCCTGCCATCTTGAAAGGTGCTTCTTCCCCCTTAGCTCTACCTCTACCTCTCTCTCTAGGTCTCCCCCTCCCTCTTCCTCTCCCCCTACTCATGTATTCTTGTTCTTCTTCCATTTCCCTCATCAAATCAGCCCAGGTATCATCACTAGGTACTGCTATATATTTCAATAGGTTCACCATCACTTTCATCATCAGCATCATTATCTCCCTCATTAACAAGTTCGGGAATAGGGTCTAGAACTGAGTCTACAGGTTCTCTGACATTGGATGAAGTGTTTCTCCTAGAGGTTAGTTTCTTAGGTCTCTCAACATCTATCACAGGTTGACTTGAACTACCCTCTAGCTTCCTTAGACTTCTTCTAGGGATTCCCTTTTTAGGATCACATTCTATCTGACCTAATTGTCCCAAACTTTGTTTCAACTCAGCAGCTATCCTACTTGCCCTCAAAGTCCTAGCAGCCTTTTAGTAAATCATTTGGTGAATTAGCCTCACCCACCCATATATATATATAAGGTCTTTTCCATTTAAGTTAGTAAACATTTTCATCAAGTCTTGATCATTAATTAAGTCCACATGTTTCATTTTGTGAACATAAGCAAAACTAGCATGTTTTGGATTTGGTTTCTTACTCTCAACAGCCTTATCCCAATACTCTATCACTAGATCAACTAGATTGACTGTGTCAATATCCTCAACAACCACATCAACCTCAACATCACTGTATCACTCATTCTAACACCATACCATATTCTAAGCACAAGCACTGACAAGCAAGTCCATAACACAAAATCAGTAAACAAGACAACAAAAAATTTCATTTTAGGGCATAATACTTCAATACAACCCACATAAAACATGTAACAAAATGATCATGCCAAAACAGAGTACATAACATGCACAACTCAAACGTTATATAAAAATTAGGGTTTTGGATGCATACCTGAACTTCTTTTTGGCAAGATGATGCAAAAAGATTCAATCTTTCACCAGGTACCCCCGATTCTTATCCCAAACTTGAATACTCTAGTTGCAATTTTTGAAATCAAAAAAGTTTTAATCCCCCTTTACTTCAACCCAGAAGAAAAATGACTATCACTGTCTATTTTTAATGGTATTATAGAGTTCACATTCAATGCTCTGCGTTTTTTTGTGTCTCGATGAACCTTTTGATGGGAAAGCTACCAGAAGGAAGAAGATGAAGAGTAATGAAGAGGGAGAAAGAAGGAGAGAGAGATAAATGGAGGGAATTAAAATCGGATGGTTGGGTGAAATAAAAGGGGGCATTTATGTCATTTTGCTATTTTTTTAACCATGGTTTAATTTTATGTTAAAACACCATCATTAATGTCATCATTAGGGGAAAAAAAGATAAGTAGTTTCATATTGCATAATCCAAAAAAGGGGGTTACTGTTGGTGCGTAGCAGAAGTTGGGGGTCACCGTTGAGAATATCCCTAAAATAATTACAATATAATTTTTATACATGTAGAATAATTACAATTTAGAGGGCAAAGCTACTGGTTTGTAAACAATTTCACTTTAGCATTTCATTGAACATCTAGTGTGCACTTAAATACTAGCATTTTACTTTCTGTTTTAGCTTTTACAAAAAGAAAAAAAAAAAATAAATTAAAGAGCAAATCAAGCATTAAAATCAGAAACACGATTTTTACCACAAAAATCAACTAAATCTATCGTAAAATTGAAAAAAAAAAATAGTAGAAAAACTCAGCAGCAATTATCGATATACCCTAGATTATGAAATTGATCTTCGATTAGTTAAGAAAGTTCTACCTTAGAAGCTGATTCAATGGAGGAGAAAGCTCAGAAGCTTCTTCAATGGAGGACAAAAAGCTTAGAAGCCGGTTCAATGGTGGAGATAATGCTCACACGCCATGTCGCTTCAATGGGGAATCCAGAGTACAATTCGATGGAGGAGGCGATAAAGCTCAAAAATTGCTTTAATGGAGGATTCAGAGTACCCAACCTCAGAGGAGAGAATGATCCAAAACTGTTGAGCCTATGAATAAACCCACATGTGAGTAAAAGTGTTGTCCCACATTATAGAGTGTAAAAGTGTTGGAAAGTGTATTCCACAATGAAGAAACAAAAAACATGTGTCTCCGCTTAAAAGACTAAGGGGCTACTCCCCTCATTGCCATCAGTGGTGGATTTAGGATTTCCGAGATGGTAGGTCACCATCAATTATTGATCACTAATGAAAGTACAAAATTTCATCTACAAAAACGATATCAAAGAGACCGGTTCAATATTTGTTTGGGTTGGTGATTAGGGATGTCAGTGGGGTGGGTCAATTAGGAGACCCGCCCCATCCCCGCGATGGGTCTTGGTTTGGCGGGTGATGGGGCGGGGGTGGATTTTAGGTTGTACCCGCCTCGCCTCATCCCCACCCACCCCACTTCGTACCCGCCCCATCCCCATATCCATATATTTTAAAAACAAAATTATATACTTTTATACTATTTTATAAAAAAAAAATTGTGTAAAATAAAATAGTAAGTATAATATTTTGTAATACACTTATATTATAAACAAAAAAAAATATGTAATATTAACAATAATTTTTTTTCTTTTTGCAATCTTTATAAATTATGAAGGATTGTGTATTTGGGAGGCGGGGATTAGGCGGGTCTTAGGTGGGGATTAGGTGAGGGTGGATATCCAAGTGGGGGTTGGGGCGGAGATCGATGGGGATGAATTTTAGACCCTTCGCGGGGATGGGGATGGGGATGGGGATGAGTATGGAAATTTTAGACTGGGATGGGGATAGGAAGGCCAACATCCGCCCCGCCCCGCCCCATTGACATCCCTATTGGTGATGCACGTGCACCAGTGTGCGCCTACATAGTTCCCTCACTAATTGCTATATGGTCTTGAGGTGGATCTTCCTTGGTCGTATAAAGTGGACAATTGCGGGTGCAACCCAAACCCGTTTTTAAAAAGCTGAGCATAGGAGAGAGAACACAAGGTGCTTCAATGGAGGAGGGATTAAAAATTAGAAAAGGGAAATAGAGCCTAGTAGAGAGAAAATCAGTGTATAATTTTTTTTTTGATGTGAGAATTTGAAATGACAATATTTGAGATGAAATTTGTAATTCATTGAGCTGGACTTAATTTTTTAGATGCTTGAATTTGCATGGATTTAGCCCAAATATAAATCCAAATTATTGCACTATCCAAACAAGTTATTTGATCTGAATTAGAATTTCAAATGAAATTCACATTTCCAAACGGCCATTAGGCTACTTGTTCTTGATTAACCCAATAAAAATTTATCAACTTGTCAAATCCCACGTTATATATTCGAATTCAACATTTTCTCAAACTCCATTTAATTTATCTGATAATCAGGCCCGTAGCAAGGGCAGGGTAGGTGGGGGCGTCTGTCTTGGGTCCATTGTTAGGAAGCCAAATTTTAGTTAGCCAAAGCCCCTAAAAATACAAAGTTATAAAGAGACTAAAGACTAAAATATCAATTTTCATCAAGATATGGAGTATATATCAAACATTTCTTTTTCTCATTGGTTTTATTCACCCTTAATTTTCGCACAAACTATAATATTCAGTTTTCAAAACTGAATTTATTCATACCTATAATAATCATGCAACAAATCCCTATATCTCACTTTCTTTCTCTCTTTCCAAATTCTGACCATATTCATTTTTTATTCTTTTCATATACATCTCTATTCCCTAATTATATCAATTGAAGATGAAAATTAGAGTAAACAGTGATATGTCGTCTCAATTTTCTACAAGAAAGCTTAAATTATTCTCCTTTAAAGTTCATAATTCTCCAGTATAATTTTACTTCTTACAATTATTTAATTTTCTTAATTTCTTGATTTGTTTGATTGGTTTCATTTGTTTATCTAAATTTGGGTGAAAAGTTTCTAGTCTTCTGTCTTCACTCTTTCATAGTTTCATTGAATCGCTTTCTATTATTGTAAGGTTTATGCCTTTTTTTTTTCTTCATTTTAAAATTTTACACATAAATTTTACAGTACCTTTTTTTTTCTCATTAAGATAAACTATGTTATGATTGTTGTCAATTTGAATTTGAATTTTTTTTTTTTTTTGAGGGGAATTTGAATTTGAATTTAGATAAAAATAAAGTAACAAAAAATTCCCTAAATTAATAAACAGATTGAATATTTGAATGCAATTGATGCACCTGTGTAAAGATAGGATTTTGGCGACAAAAAATGTTAACAAATCAAGAGCGTTATTTTTTATGATTTAACTTTTAAATTATACAAGTATATTAGATGGAGTGAGCAATAGTAAACAAATATTTTTAGTTTTTTTCCTTTTCATATTCTTCACGGCTAAATATATATGAATGAGAAACAATTTTAATTCATTTTTGAGACCTTTGTTATTTTTGTCTTTTTTTTTCCTATAATTTGACGTATGGAGTTAAAATTGAAGCGGTTAATCTTTTGTTTTGCATACCCTACTACGATTATAAACTAATAGGGCCACAAATTATATGTTTGCCCTATAACACCAAAATGTCAGAAATGGGCCTGGCGATAATTAACATCTACGTCATATTTTTTAAAGAAGTTTTACTCATCAATGAGCATTTATTTGTCTCAAATTACTCTTTAAACTTTGGTGAGAAATTATTGAGCAAATACGGATTATTAGATGGACTTAAAATATTATGTCAATTTCAAACTCTCTTATATTTCAACAAAAAACTATGTAATAATAACAAAAGAGGACAAATACTATTGGTGATATAGAAGTATTAACCTTACGCATCGTTGTCTAGGCTGTGTTTATGGTGTAGTGAGATGGCTTAAGTCTTAAATTAACAAAGATTAAAACCGACCTTCCAATTATTTATACTAAGAAGTGCATCATCACAACTAAAGTCTCACCTAACTCAAACGTTACTAATCGTTTTTATAAACATGAAGATAAGGTTGGATTAGATCACTAATCATTATAATAATTAACAATTCAGATAAACTATATACATATATAATCACAAATTTAAGATTAATTAAATAAGAGCATAAACTTCGGAGTGTCAACAATTGTTACATGTACATGTTTTTAGAACTTCCAGAGTGTTCTTTGTTGCAGCTAATACTGTTTGATTTACTAATTAATTATTATATAATTTTAAGATTATGATATAATTAATTATTGTGAAATGACATGTCATCATCGCAATGTAACCACATAAATTAGGAAGAGGAAAAAAAAAAACAAAAAAAAAAAAACACCAGCATCCAGCTCATTACAATATCGCTTTTGTGCTAAGGTTCTCACTTTTCCACTCAACTACTACTACTTTATGATTTTAATGTCTATAGGTTGTTTCATCATTCTTGAGGCTATGAATTGAATATAATTTATAAAAATGAAGATAACTATGATTTTCAGCCACATATTCTATATAGAATTTAGAAATAATTTTCAAAAAAAACACAAGATAATTAGCTTAAGACCTTTATATATTCTCCGTATTATATGTGCATAAATTTTTGTACTATGTTCTCTTTACCTTAATTATCAATACAATTAACTTTGCTAGGTTAGTTTATTGTACTTAGCTTCCAAATTGAATAATTCAAACCTCAGCTCAACCTTCTCTAAGCAAGAGAAGATTTAGATCTTATGAGACTTTTGGCTTCTTTGACTTCTGAGATATGTCATTAAGATGCTATACAATCTCTTTAAAACGAAGTTACATTAAAAATGTAGTTTGACAATAATAATGACAACATTGTTCAATTAAAATAATTAGTTTCAGTATTATCATTTCATATTTATTTTTTTTATATGTTTTTTTTTATTTAGATTAAATTTCCCCTCATAACTATTTTGATTGAGTTAAAAATAATATTGATATCATCTTGAACTTATGTTTATTATAAGTTATGTGAAACATTTTTACAAAGTTCATTTATAACTTTTTTCCACTATAAAATATTAATATTCCAATTTAAAGGACATACAAAAACGTTACACTAAAGTATAGCTGCTTTAATTAGTAAACAATTTAAGGTTTTCTTAGCTTAATATATATGTATACATGTAGGATGATATTATTCTTTATTTTACTAACTATTTAAATTAGTACTGCTTACTTATGAACTGAATTAAAAAGTATGACGATAAGATTTTGCCACCCTACTTTAGGTTGTGGCATAGCATGATTGTAACAAATTATTCCTTACTTTATAAAACATTAATTATTCGATGTGATTGATAATTCTAGTTGTTAAACTTGTCATTATCTAAGTTTCTCGTATAATTATTTATTTAGGGCTTGTGATCCTTAGGGCCGAAGGACTAGTGCGCCCTTACAAATGAGGGCCTCCTTAGGCTCCCATCCTTAATATATTTAATTAGCTCAAAGAAACTTTTGATTAATTTTAACAAGAAACGCAACATTAGGCGATTTTGATAAATATTTTATGTAAGATTTTATTACTATCTATTTTCTCGATTAATATTACTAGCTATGTACCTCAACCAAATAATGGCACCCAATATATCAGTAGATGTAAGGGCGAAACAAGGACTTGTATCTCCGGTCAAAATAGTAAAAATTATTCAAAAAAAAAAAAAATAGAAGTTTGGTAATTCTATTGCTTATTTCTCATTTATTATTAGCAATTGTACTTCTGACATCTTTATTAAATTTGTACTGTTTTTTTTGAAAGAAAAAAAGAATTGTACTTCTGACATAATAGACATGTAATCCAAAAAACCTTGGAGATTATTTGGGGAAATTTCTTTTTCCATATTTAGCAAAAATTCCATTTAACTTCTAATTTTTGATCAATTTTTTTTTTTTTTTTTTGTATACGTGCCACATGGAACCCAACATTACAAAACATTCAATTAGTCATGACACTTTTACTATCAATGACAACCATTGCATCAAAAATAAAAAATAAAAAACAAATTGACAATCAAACTTGTCATAAGTAGGAACTTGATGAACTTGAGACCAACAGAAAATATATGGGAAGTATAAGCTTTACTCTCTTTCCTCACCGAATATCAAGTATATACAAGTTATTTGTAACCACCATTCCAAAAAAAAAAAAAAAAAAAAAAAAAAAAAAAAAAAAAAAAAAAAAAATTATTTGTAGCCATAAAGTTTGTTATATAGCTAACGAATGAAACTAAAGGATGTAAATCCTTGTCATTTGTCATTCTCTATGATTAACAGAAGCGTTTAAGGGAAATTTTTAGATAGACGGCGGAATGAAGGGTAAACGAACAAGTTACTTTAACATGCAGTGAACAACTTATGAATAGCTTGGACAATATATATAATATACTCCGTATAATCGGCCAAAGTTCATTCTTCGGTTAAATAAACAAATACAAATAAGTTTTATATATCATCACTCTCATTTTAAATGATTGAACAAATAGAGGATTTCAAATGATAATATTCGGCTCGCTTGATTTAAATTTGTTAAATTGTTAGTGAATGAAAAGCTTTACTACACTCGGCTGGCTCAAATCGATTGCAATCCTACTACTAATGTGATAATAATGCATGCATGTTGACATAAAAGCCTCATGGCCTTAAACTTTTATACACAAATTTGTTTTCTTATAAGTGGGACAATTATAGAAAACCTTATTCTTTTTTCTTTTTTAAAGTGGAAAATTGATGAGGAATATTCCAATAAAAAAAATTATGACGAATATATGAAAATGACATGAAAGTAGACAATACTAAACAAATAACAAGGATAATGTACTATATTAATATGTGCTATTATCACATAACAAAGCTCCACAATAAACTTAATTATCATATTAAAAGGAAAAAAAAAAGAAGTTTACAACATACAATGGTTTTAAAAAAAACCAAGAAAAGAAAGGAAACAAACAGAGAGAAGCAACCAAACACACCCTTAATAATTATTGCCCATTGTTGACCCCATTTGTTGTTTATCTACAATTTGTGTGGTCTTTTCTCTCTCCATCCTTTTCAAACCCCATTAATAATTAAAAAAAAAAAAAAAAAAAAACCCACAAATTTAAATAGAAAATGATGTTTCATTTAATTTAAGCATTGCTCCTGAATGATCCAAGAGCCTTGATTGCTGCTGCTCTTAGGATGTATTGGTGGTAGAATGCTGCTACTGCTGCTCCTATGAATGGTCCCACCCAGAATATCCACTGTAATTTAACACAATTCACAAATAAAATTAATTAGTTTGACTGTGGAAAGTAAATGTTACAACTAATAAAGACCAGAGGAAGTATAATGTAACTACGTACGTGCTCGTTCCATGATTTCTCTTGGTTGTAGATCACGGCAGCTCCAAAACTTCTAGCGGGGTTGATTCCGGTACCGGTGATTGGGATAGTGGCCAAGTGAACCATGAATACTGCGAAACCGATGGGAAGTGGTGCCAACACCTTCACATAGGAACAACAAAAAATATGTTAGGTTTTTATATTTTTCATATGTCCATTCACTACAAGAAATAGTCACATTTGTGACCTAATTTTTCACCCACCGGTTCATAAAATTAATATGCTACACGTATTATTTTAAAAATGTAACAACTTTATCCGAACATTTAAAAATTGTGTAATATTACAGATAAATTAAAGTAAACTTACGGGAACATGGGAGTCCCTAGCGTTTCTCTTAGGGTCAGTAGCGGCGAACACCGTGTAGACAAGAACGAAGGTACCAATGATCTCAGCACCAAGACCGGTACCCTTGTTGTATCCAGCAGACATCACGTTAACACCACCGCCGTATCTAACATAGAAAGCCTTTTGGAAGCCTTTAACTAGCCCAACACCACAGATAGCACCAAGACATTGAGAAATCATGTAGAAAACTGCCCTTGGTAGAGACACCTTCCTTGCAATGAATAGCCCAAAGGTCACTGCTGGGTTGATGTGTCCTCCTGCATATCACACCACCAAACAAAGTTAGTTACCAACTCGTCGTAACAAAAATTAATAAGAACAGGGACTGTCTAAAGACCAACTCAATCAAAAGTTTAAGCAGATAGTTGAAGTATTATCTAGTTGTATTAATATTACTTACCAGAGATACCGGCGGTGCAGTAAACAAGGATAAAGATCATGCCACCAAAAGCCCAAGCGATACCAAGGATTCCAACACCACCACAATCCTCACCACCAGCGGCGGGATCAGTCTGGCTTTTGTACCCAATCACAGTAAGGATAGTAATATACAAGAAAAGAAGAGTAGCAACAAACTCAGCTATGCAAGCCCTGTAAAATGACCACTTAGTGAGCTCCTCCATATCAATGAGTGGAGTAGGGGGAGGGTCATGGTAGTCCTTTGCTGAGAACTCAGGCTGGTTCGGCTCGGCCACGGTTTCGACATCCTTTGTCATGGCGTCGTACCTAGAGGGAGAGTGGTAATTAGAGAGAAAGAGAGGAGGTTGAGAGTGTATGTTGTTTGTGAAGATAAGAGTGATTATTAGGAGGGGTATTTATGCAAGGTTAAGGGGTATGTTAATTAATTATGTAAGAGTGTATTATTTTAGTGTAATGTTTGGAGCATAATTGTGATTAATGAGTTGGATAATTTTAGTAATATTTAGGGCTGTGGGATGGCTTAATTATTAGCCGTCCAAATGACATTTGATTTTGGTTGTCTTAGTTTGCATTGGTCCCACCATTTCCCATTTTTCCAACGGCTCCCTCGTTCTTTTCTCTAAATTCACTAATGTAGTATTATCCTTTTTGTCTAGTTTTATTTTATTAATTTTCAACTTTATTATGTTTGGAAATTATATTCTTCATTTTCTAGAAAATGTTTTCGACCGTTTTTCCGTATGTAAAGTTTTCCTCTTTTATGGTATTTTTCGATTACTTAGATATTTTCGTGGTTGTCTTTAAGGTTTATACGGAAAAGTTCATCTCTAATACCTTCAACAAGCTACCATTTTGGATGTGATGAAAAAAATTCTAGAGGCTACAAGAGATGTAGGGTCAACTTAGAGAATCATTCATTGTAAGGGTATCAATTGCAAAAGATGGAACTAGATAATTAAACTAAAGCAACTATAAATTGAATGGTAGTTACATTGATCAAACATTCATTATTATAAATCATTTTGTTTGTCCATTTATCGGTGATTGGTCTTTAATCAATCAAGAATGTTCATGGATTAATATTGTCATGTCTGATATCCCTTCTTTTTCATACTTCATCTTTTCTTAAATGTTTTTTAAATTTTGATTGTGCATTTTGCTAATGCAAAACTTTGACCATAAATATCGTAATTGCTTATTAGTGAAAAATATAACATTGAATTTTAATAAGCTTTCATTAAGACTAATTAAGTAAGACTCGACATGACTATGTTACGTCTTATATATTAAACATAATTTAGAAGATTCTCTCATCTTATAAATAGTGTCAAGATTACAATGAGAAGAACAAAAAGAGATGGAAGAAGTAGTAAATTGAACACCAACTACTCCCTTATGATTGAGACATTTAATAATAGGTAAAACGAGGCATATTCGTAATTTTTTTTACCTATTTTGAGTTCGATTTAGGCCCATAGAGGGCCAAAATGACTCCTAAAACCTTAACTGAACTATTATTAGCAAGCAAAAAATAAAAAAAAATAAATAACGACATGCAAATCTAGACATTTCTTGACACGCATACTAGACATTTTCGTGTTTTTTTTTGCTAATTTCGAGGTCAATCTGGATCTATAAGGGCTAAAATGACCCCAAAAACCTTAATTGAACAATTTTCGACACGCAAACCAAGACATTAGATGTTCAAAAGGGGTATTATAGTCTTAATCTCCTAATTAGTTAACTTAATTTGCTAGTTATTAACAGTATTAGTCATGATTGAGAAAAAGACTAGACCACATGTGTACCAATGGGAAGACGTTAAAAGTTTATCGATGAAAAAGTCAATATCAAAGGTGTACCAATACTAATTTTCCCTTTTTTTTTAAACCAATGAAACATAAAACTTTTTTACTTTTTATTTTTTATTTTTGAAAGTAAAGGAAACATAAAACTTTTTTTTTTTAATTTTATTTTTTTGAAAGTAAAGGAAACATAAAACTAAACCAACATATATAACTTCCTAATTTCCTAATATATTCCTTATTCGGTAAGTCACATGAAAGTTTAGTTGGTCGATTTAGGTGTTACAAATGTTCTCTCGCTACGATCACAAACTATTTGAATATAAACTTACAAATTTTAATCAATCTGCAAACTGACATAAATACACTAATCGGTCAACGTATCTTTTAAATATGATGCCAGACACATATATACTTCATGAAAATTTTCTTCTTTAGAAATGACAGTGCTTATAATATCATTGTTTACACAACAATAATTAGCTAATTATGTAACTACAGGTAAATGTTATCTGGCCTCATTAATCAATTAAATGTTTCTCCCAAATGACACAATGATTAACTGATGATGAATTACAAATTTTGGATAACCTTATTTGATGTGCTTGCCTTCTTGGCCAAGCCTTGCAAGTTGCAACACTAAAATACATTACTGTAATTTTAAGCGATCAATTAATTATTTACTGTAAAAAAAAAAAAAAAAAAAAAGGTGATCAGTTAATTAGCTATCTCTTCTCGTGTTTTTTTTTTTTTTTTTTTAAGGTGAAACCAAACAAATAACAAATTACACGATACTAGTAGAGCGAATTAAATGAATTGCAGCTCCCCCTACAATTTGGTGAGCCCTGTGTACTCACTGTCTATCTACTTTGTAAATAGTGTACTGGTGAAAGGTTGATTCTAGGAGCTGAATCTTCCTTAAAAGCCATAGTAAATTGATTTCACCACGTCCATCACCTCTTAGTCAGGTAACAAGAGTAAAAGAATCCGAAAACACAATTAGCGAGTGGATATTAGATTTGAAGCCTACTGCAATTCATATAGGCAGGCTAGAGTTGGGGTATTTTTTAACGAGAAGGTATTGGATGCGGACTGCCGCATACATAATTACGTGCGGCAGGCTTGATTGATATATTTCATTTGTTGGCTGATATGTTTCATGTGTTGGCTGATATGTTTCATTTGTTGGCTGATATGATTTTTGTGTTGGCTAATATATTCCTTTTGTTGGCTGATATGTTTTTTTTTTTTTATTTTTTTATTTATTTTTATTTTTTATGTTCCTTTTGTTGGCGGCTATAAGATATCAGTTGGCTGATATGTTTCTTTAGTTGTCTAATATCTTTATTTTGTTGCCTGATATGTATATTTTAATTGTTGGCATATATGTTTCATTGTGTTGGCTGATGTGTTTATTTTGTTGTCTTATCTGTTGCTTTTGTTTACTAATTTCATCTTGTTGTTAGCTGATATGCTTCATTTGTTGGTTGATATGTTCCTTCTGTTGGCTGATATGTATCTTTTGTTGGATAATATGTCCCTTTAGGTGGCTGATATGTTTCATTTGTTGGTTGATATAATTCTTATGTTGACTGATACATTTTTGATAAGTCGTGTTTTGTGCATATTTGTTAGCTTATTTTTTTGTTGGTTTTATTAGCTTAGTCGAGTGTTTTAATCTATTTTGGTGTAATTTGGTTTAGTTTCGATGATTCGATGCTTTTATGGGTAGTTTCGTTGTTTTTGATGTATTTCAGGATTAAAGGAGCTAATTTGGATATTTTACGAAGTCACGAAGCTAAACCGAGGCCCACGAACCTTCACGAGGCTTGTTGATTGAAGAACGAGCTATTTAGGGACTTTTGGAGTGAGGCACGTCCGTGCCTAGCAGAGGCACGTCCTTGCCTCCAAGTCAGTTTACACAGCTATGAGCTTCGACATTAGGCACGTCCGTGCCCAAAACTGCAGAATTACACTCGTCAAGAGGCACGTCCGTGCCTGGAAGTCAGAAGACAAGGTTTTGAGCACTCGATCTGAGGCATGTCCATGCCTCTTGTAGGCACGTCCGTGCCTCCTGGAAGGATTATGCGCCAAGAAATTGAATTATCTTCTTATCTTTCTAGGGCTATAAATACACTAAGTATTGTTTTATTTGATCATTAAGTTTTTATTAGTCTCTAGTTTTACATTGTTAAAAACCTAGTTCTCTCCATTAATTTGCTTTGCTTTTGTTATTCAAGATTCAAGATTTCTACTTTCCGTTTTCCATTCAATTCAAGTTTCGGTATTTTCTTTTCATCTTTAATTTTCTTAATTATGTTTTCCTTAATTATTTTTTGTTATTGTTTATTTCATTATGAGTGAGTAGTTTCTTTATTCCAAGATCTAGGGTTGCCCAATTATGATTGATGCATGAATTAATTCTTTAAATTCTCTATTAACTTTTGTAATTGCTTATGCTAAATTGATTGTAATTATGCCAATACTAGATTAGAGATAATTAGTATTGTTATTATTCCATTGTTTCTATCACAATGAGACTTGGGTAAACGGAATTGGGTAGATCAATTTAGGGTTTGAGATTCAACATGAGAAAAGTTGGGTTGATAATTGGGAAGTTAGAGTAATGTGTTTAATGTCTCTAATTTGCATGATACCATGAGAATAGGCTTGATTGTATGTTAGGGAAGCCATTGATACTCGAGAGAGGTCTTTGGTATTGATTAGGGTTTACTTTTCCCCATTCGATTGGAATCGTATGTTAGGGGTAGAAATATAATTGCATCGATCGTAATTGTGGTGATACTTGATCTTGGATGTTTTAGTTATTTGATTTATCATACTCGTTCAATTTGTTCTAGTTTTCCATACTTTAGTTTCAGATTATTCCACCATTGTTGATCCTTGCTTAGTAATAACTTGAGTCTAGATAATTCAGGTGAACCATAGTCTCTGTGGGATCGACCCTGACTTGCCCTACTACATAGTTATAAGGATTAGTTAGGTTATTTTTGCTAGGTGTGCGACCTCCTATAAATTTTTATTAATGTATGATATGTCCCTAGCAAATGTTGACTGATATCAAATATCAATTGGTTGATATGTTCATTTTAATGGCTGATATGCATCAATTGTTGGCTAATATGATTAACAACATTCAATATATTTTTATTTCCTTCTCTTTCCTCTTTCCCCCTCTTCCTCTCTTTCTTTATTTCTCTCTCTTTCAAATGAATAATGTATCAGCCAACAACCCAAAATGCTCAAACTCGCGCACTCCCTCACTCTTCACCACCCCCACCACCCACTTCGCCACCATTCGCCGCCGTCTCCTCCGCCGCATTTCCCTCCCGACCACCACCACCCGCGCCACCTTCCCGACCTAATTCACTAACCCAATACAACAAACCACACCAACAACTGCACAAACCACCGCGTCACCCCACAACAACAAACACCAACAAATCAGCCCACATCGTCCCGCATTTCCCACTCCTTCTCTTCCCTTCTCTTTCTCTCTCCTCTACTCTCCTCCTTTTTACTCTACTCCATTACCAGATCAAAATCAAAATCAAAATATTCACATCACCCTTCGTATAATACACATCAACACAAACTGACTAGGAATTGCATAAAATTCACATCAATTGCATAAAATCAGAAATTCACATCAACACAAATTGACTAGCAAGAACAACATTGGGAGCAACATATGCATCAACAGCGAACTTAGGGTTCCATTGACCCAAAAAAATTGATAATCCCTGTCCTCTGTAATCCCATTTCACTCAATCCGGTGAATCCACTATCTCTCGCTTCGTCGGCGGCGGGAATTGCTGGTGGGGTTGCATGGCGGCGGCGGGGGAGGTGAGAGAGCGAAGAGGGTGAATCGCAGGATAGAGAAAGAGAAAGAAAGAGAAGAAGGAGAGAGAAAGATAAGGGATGAGAGTAAGAGTGTCGCACAAGCCGCACCAAATAGTTTGTGTTTTGTCAATATAACGAAAAGTACATTATAAATTTGAGCAATGTATTTTGCTATTAATTAAATACTCTTTATGTTTCCTTTTGTAGTTTCTATTCAACTTTTTACGATCTTCAAGGCTTACATTTGATTATTTATATATTTAATTACTCTTTCCGTCTTAAAATAAGTGGGATGTAGACTTTTTTCACTGTTTATATATTAGTTTTAACCATAATTTTTTATTAACATAATAAAAACATATTTTATCATAAAATATGTTGTTAGATAAGTATTAATATAAAGTTTCATAATAAAATTTTTAAAATAATTTCCATTAATATTTACTGATATAAAATTAAAGTCAAACTGTTGTATCGACATGTATGCAAAGGTTACTGTTTCTGTTATTTTGGGATAGGAGGAGTATGTATTAACAAAATTTACAAAATTATGATATTATGAAGTTACACATTGAGTAACAAGATAAGAAAAAAAAGGAAGCAATAGTATACTCTCCTTACAAGAGGATTCCTAATGCGTTGTTTAATGTTTTAACTCACTACATAGTATTTCATTATTTTTTCTCTCTCATACTTATATTTAATCAATGTAGGTTCTTGAAAAATTAACAATTAAAAACAACGATAAATGGGAATTTTGATACGAGAGCGATGCATGAAAAGTAGTGGGTTATGAAACAGCCTGTATTGAGAGGAACATATCACATATATGTTGCATATGATTAAATTGGACATAATGGACCACATCCTTCGTTTTATCATCCAATTTGGTCGATTTTGCTTTAGATATCCGGCCACCTATTTCTCCTCTTCAACTATAAACATCACTTATACGAGGACAATTCTAGCATGTTTGTAAAAGTTGTCTGCTTCCTTCATAATTGGCTAATTGCAATGCCGTTATCTCACTTTTGTTAAGGTCATTTTTTCTATTATTCATAATTATTTTTTGTCAATATAATGTTCCTAGCTATTTCAAAAATAAAGTCGAGTAATTAGTATATATATATGACACAAACTATCTTGTTTTTATGTTAGGTACAAATGTGCCAATTAATTACAAGTGCCTTTGTGAGGGTATGCAAAATAGGTCACTAACAAGGCCTCTAAAATATAATAGGTTCAGAATAGACACTTAATTATATGAATGAGGAAAGCAATGAAATACTTTGTAATAGGCAAAATGTAATGAACAATATGTGCGTTATGCCTTAGCTTATACTTTACTAAATGTACCTACTCGATGCCCGACTTTACATGCAAAATCAATTTTTTTTAATCATGAATCCCGAAAGATATTTTACAAATATCGCCTTCGAATCTCCGACTAACACCTGCAAATAAAATTTATTTTACAAATTTACCCTTAAATAAAAATAAAAAAATTTACCCCCAAAACACAATTTACCTCCCAAAACCCTCACTCCCTCTTCTCCCTCTTAAAAACAATTCTCTCTCTACACCAACACCACCACCACATACTTTTACCACCCACCACTACCACCACCTCCTCTTAACCACCCACCACCAACTCCTCTTTTAACCACCTACCACCACGTCCTTTTACCACCCACCACCACGTCCCACCCACCATCACGTCCCGCCCACCACCACTACCACCACCACGCCCCACCCACCACCACGTCTCAATCTACAAAGTAAGTTGCGAAAATGACGAGGAAGGACAAGAGAAAGGTCGTCGTTGAAGGAGTCGCCAGAGACAAGGTCAGTTTATTTATTTTATTTTTTCTGGAATTGGCGGAAACGCCCAATTTTTTCGCCACATCAGGGCTGAAACGCCTAGAATTTTCGATCACCCATACGGTTATTTGAAAATTCTAGGCGTTTCAGCCTAGATCTGACGAAAAAATTAGGCATTTCTGCTCCTTTTTTAAAAAAAAATAAATAAAATTTCGTATAAATTTCATCTTCGATTTCATCTAGGCTGATTTCGTATGAAGAACTCCTAGCCGAATTTAATGTGGGGTTTTTGCTGTATTAATTTAGGCTACTCTAAATGTTTATTATTGTTGTTGTTGCTGTTGTTGTTATTTATTATTGTTGTTGTTGCTTTTTATTATTGCTGTTGTTGTTGTTTATTATTGCTGTTGTTGTTGTTGTTGTTTATTATTGTTGTTGTTGCATTTTATTATTGTTGTTGTTGTTGTTTATTATTGTTGTTGTTGCTTTTTATTATTGTTGTTGTTGTTGTTTATTATTGTTGCAGTGTTTGTGTAAAAACTCTGCAATTCTGATGTACTAGGCTACAGCTAGTGTATTTTTTATTGAGGCTCAGGAGTCAGAAATTTGGAAGAAGTCTTACACGTTTTTCCAGTAGCTCAGGAGTCAGAAATTTGGAAAGTGTTTGCTGTTTCTTTGCTACTTGGAGATGTTGGAGTAGTGACATTGTGTCCTTATGGAACGATATAGAGTACGAGTATTATTGAGTATTGATTTTAGTTGTCCTTTGGTTGAATATAAATCTTCTAATACGGAGTAACATATGTGTCTAATGCTATAATCAAATATTACGAGTAAAAATAAAAGTAGTAGTACTCCTTTGGTTTTTGTAAGTGTCATATTTACCAAATATGATTGTCATTTTAAGTGTCATATTTTTGGCAGATAACTACATGTAAATATGGAGTATTATACTATGTATTCATCATTCCCTCTTCTCTCGTTGTCCCATTCAAATCCACTACTATTTTATTATTACAAAGTATTATTTATATCTTTTTCTTACATCACTTACTTTTTAATAAAATATTAACGGCTCGATTTTATTATTTTGTAATTTTTTAATGCTCCAGTTACTTACTTCTTTACATTTATGCAATTCCACATACAAATATCTATATCTCATGATTTTCAAGTCACCAAAGCTTTATAACTAATCACTCTAAATTTTACTACATAATTTACTGTACCAAAACTTTATAATTAATCACTCTACATTTACTCCTTATTTTATTGTTGTTATAAGCATCATTTAGACATTAGGTCACATTACATATTTCATTAATTGGTAACTTCCCAATTTAGATATTCAAGGGATAGTTAGAAGACTATTTAATAATGTTTTTAATTAGGGGGACATTTAAAGTGTAAAAAGATAGAGTTATTATTGTTGTTGTTGTTTATTATTGTTTAATACTCGTAATGATTATATTAAAATGATACATAAAACACATTATAGGTTTTCTTTTGTTTGCATCACCTATTTTGTTTTTATTATTAATATTATAATTTTTTTTAAATTTAGAATGTAGTTGAGGGTTCTGGTCCACAACATGCTAGATCACGCGGTATTAATGCGTCAATTAGGAGAGATAGGGGGATTAGTATACGGGAAGATAGTTCGGAGCGCGATAGGGTAGTGGATGATTATGGGACTCCGGGTTCGGGTTCGAGTTCGAGGTACGAGGATGATGGACCTGAGGATGATGTAGATGAGGGTGAGGCTAATGTTAAGGAGCAGCCGCCTGTCGTGACGAGAGGTCCTGATGGGAGATTTACGAGTTCCCGACTACCACGATCTGCAGCGACTTGGCTTGTTCAGGGGCCGATGGACGGTGGGCCCGAGGATGGGAGCGTTATTCCTAGTTTCGAGGCCCATGTTGCTCGGTATATTTGGGATGGGGAAGATCGACGGTTTTTGCGTTGTCATACTAGAGCTGGTGTGTGTAGAGACTTGACTGACTGGTTAGAGCGATTTATGGCTGCCACTACTACGCGGATACGACAGACTGGGTTGTCGCACCTGCCTAGCATTATGCACGAACACATTCCACCTACCTTTTGGTGAGAGGACCATCATATTGCACGACGTACACCACATACTTGGTATTCGGGTTAATGGGGATATGGTTGTTGGTGTCCTAGTGACCAGTATAGGAAATTGGTAGGTGGGTTGTTACTGTTGACTCAAGAGAAGCAACAGGTCAAGACTCAGAATGCCATCTACAGGAACGGTGGCGTCCATACTGACCAGATTATTTCTAGGTGTCGTAGTGAGGAGCAGCTGGAGGCGGTTCAAGCCATTGGTTACATTTGGGTCCTATTGGGTAACACGCTCTTTACTGAACAGAACGGTACCCGTACTCACCCTTCTTTTCTTAGTGACTTGTGTATCGAGAATAACCTGAAGAGGTTGACGAGATACTCCTGGGGTTCAGCCACACTAGCGTACTTGTATCGTCAGCTCGGGCATGCCACCCAAAATGGATGTGATTCTATCGCGGGTTGTCTGACTCTTCTACAGGCTTAGATATACGAGTACTTTCCATGTTTTTGGCCTCACCAGGGTGTGTTGACACGGGACATCCCTCATGCTCGTGCTGGGTTATGAGATGTTGGTATGATGCGGAAGCATCAACAGCGTCTCGTGTCCTTTCATACTCGACTTGACCACCTGGCTAACTATAAGGTATAAATAGATACGTAATTACTATTTGTCTTATATTGATTTTATTTACAGTTGATTTACAGGTATAACTAATTTGCAGGTATGTTGGTTGCCATACGGTGCTTTTCCCGCACAACAGGTGCCTAGGACTATGTTTACTGGATGTATTCGCTATCGAGGCATCATAGAACCATATATGCCCGATCGAGTTGTTCAACAGTTGGAGTTTATACAGGAGATTCCCGGTGACATGATTAAGCCTGATGATGCTCATAGACCACTTAGTGTGAAGTCTTATAGGGTCAGTTTTCAGCTCTGATGACCACTCTCATGTGGGATAGATTTGTCCCCGGTGCTGTGTTCAGTATTCTGCTTGGTGGATATACTAGAGTTCCACGTGGAGGACATACTTTTGCCCCTAACTACCTACCATGGTTTGGGAGAGTTAGCAATCCTATCGTCACTCCTAATGTTGAGGATGATGTCAGTCTTCCTGAGAGGACCAACGTTGATTACGTAAGTTTTTTGTTAGTTTTTTTTTTATTTAATTATTTTTTCCCTATTATTTCTATTAATACACAATTATAATGGTTTGTGCAGTGGGTAGGGCGATTCATGGTTACAGCGCAGCGATCACATAGTGAGTACCCTACGCTATCAAGGGACACCAAAGTAATGTTGGAGCAGGTGATTGATGATTGGAATACAATAAATGGACTTAGAGATTAGTTGTAATATGTATTCTAGCTTTGCCTTTGTTGTTTTATTAGACTATGTTTTGGATGTTGTTAGTGGACATTTATGTTTTATCACTTTTGTTGAGAATTATCAAGTTGACATTTATATATTATTATTTTATTTTCTAATTATGTAGTACTTACTTAGTAAATTTTAAAAGAAATCATGTTTATTAATAAAGTTATATAAAATTTAATAAAAATCCATAACAGCACTCAACAGTACTCAAGAGCTAACTAATGTCTGCCACAATTGAAGCCTTCTCTCGTACCTTGCCTCCCATCCGTGTACACTTGCCTGTCGAGCGTTAAACCACATTGGTGAAATTGGAGGAAGTGGGTGGTCTTGATCCATATGCAAACGAATGAAATGCGATCCACCAACAGTTCCAATCACGAACTCTGCACTAGGCCTGTCTAAGCGTCCACGATTGTTCAACGGTAAAACAGTGGTAGATGGATAGTAGCACGATGGTTTATTTCCTACTCCATAACAAATCACTACCACTACTAGAAAACACCTTATTTACGACGGAAAATTCCGTCGGTACACCCTATAAATCCGTCGGAAAGGGCTGTTTTCGACGGCATTCCGTCAGAACACGTTGTCGGAGATCACTTTGTCGGGAAAACTGCCATTTTCGTTGGAAATTCCGTCGGAAAACACTATTCCGACAGAATTTTTTCGTCGAAAGAGGTTTTTCCGGTACGGGAAAGTCCGTCGGAAATTTCAGACGGAATTTAAATCCGCCGGAAAATTCTGACGGAAATTCCGTCGGAAAATTTAATAATAAAAAAAAAAAACCCACCCACCACCCCCACCACCAGCCCACCCACTGCCACCATAACCCAGATCCCCACCCACCATCCCACCCCCTACCTAACTTACCCAGATCCCCACCCACACCCAAACCACCCCTCCTGTCCAGACCACGCATCCCCACCCTCTCGCACAACCAGCCCCACCCTCGCGCACACCCACCCACACCTAGCCCCACCCTCACCAACCCACCACCCCACTAATAACCCCAGATCCACCAACCCACCACTAACCCATACAACATACCCATCACCCCACCAATAACCCTGACCTACCACTAACCCACCTAGACCCACCACCACCCTACCTAACCATAACCCACACCACAGAACCACCCTACCCCACCCTAGCTAACCCAGACGACAAAAATTAAAAAAAAAAACGAAAAGTATTGAAAAAAAAATACAGATCCGAAAAAAAATTGAAAAAAAATCGTATTTTATACAAATTAGAGCAGACGAACGAATACAAATCTGAACAAAAATTATATTCAAACCAGATCTATGCAAGTTAATAATACAAAAAATAGAATACAAATCGGAAATCTACAAAAACGAATAAAATTCCTATGACGAACGAACATGTTGTTGATGGCTCGAATTTTGGCTAGAATTGCTGAAATTTGGCTCGAGTTGCTCGGATTTTTGCTCGAAGTTACTTGAACTAGCATGAGAGGAGGGAGATCGAAATAAAAACATTGAATTTTTGTGATTTTCGTTGATGGAAAAAGAAGGGGAAAGAGAAGAGGAAAGAGAGGAAAGAGAAAGAGAAATGAGGGAGGAGAAAGAGGCGCACAGAGAAATGAGGAAGGAGAGGAGAGAGAAAGAGAAATTAGGGAGGAGAGAGGCGCATTAGGGTTTTTTAGGGTTTTTTTGTTTTTTTATAATTTTTTATTATTAGTGTTTGTTAGGGGTTTTTTTTATTATGTAAATATTTTCCTTCATGTAAATATTTTCCGACGGAAAATTCCGAGGGAATTTATTTCCGTCGAAACATTACGGTTCCGACGGAATAATCCGTCGGAAGGCCCATAAATTTCAACGGATTTTTATTCCGTAGGTAATCCGTCGTAAATTCCCGACGGAATAAAAACCCGTCGGAAATTTACGACGAAAAACATGTCCGTCGGAAATGGTCCGTCGGAAATCGGCCTGTTTTTAGTAGTGTACCACATTCCATATTGTGGCAATAGCAAACAATTCCTGTTGTGCTACCATCCAATGCTCCTGTCCACACGCATCACCATCCCATTTGATCCGGTCTATCTCCCTCTACTGTCCTGAACCAACCTATTGACCCCATATGTCGTAGTAAATCATGCTATACAACCAAGGATGAGAACCAACCTCATTTGCGATATGATGTCAAACAAATCGCCATTCCTCCTGATCTTCGTAACAAAAATCTGCTACGTAACGAAATCCGCAATTTCCATCTCCAATTACGTCCTGAACACCTACGACGTAAGGCCAAATGATGTTGGGAATCGCGTAGCTGTATCTACATTGTCGCATGTCGAACCCGGTACCTACAAAATAAAAAAAACATAATATGACATATAATTAAGTTATTACACAAAATAAATTAAAATATACGATGTATGAAAAAATTATTTAATTATATCGATAATCACCTGTATCAGATGGGGATGGTCTACTTAGATCGATTATCTCGCCCATTACGTTGAACATGCTCAAAAAACGAATGATCTCGCCTGTTCCTTCTCTCGGGAGGTCGTCCCCTTACTTGAGGGTTGACTCGAGGCTCCTGAAGGTCATCGTAGTTAGGATCCATCTCACCCTCAATCACTCGAGACATGTGCCTAAGCATCCAGGGTCGCTGGCAATAACCTGATCAACACAGGTGCGGAAATGAGCTCGATCCTCATCATTTTCATCAACTATATCAGGAATGTCGACACCCTCTCTAATGACAAGGGTCCTCCAATATGGATGAATGTCCTTCGTATACAACCCCTTCCCTACAGTAATCGAGTGATATATTTGGCACGCACAAGGTAACCCGCGGGTAGTACGTAGAGCACACCCACAATGTCGATGGACATCCGTACTCAACCCTCGCATCCTGTTCGTCTCACTAAGAAGAATAGATAGACAATAGTGGGATACCTTTCCGTTCAGCTGGTGCAAAGGCTTCTGCTTGTACTTCTGACCATGAGTTTTTCTACATGCCTCCAACCCATTACGAATGGTTATGATCTGGTTCTCAATCGAGTAGTTCACCTAAGCCCAAACTGTGTCTAAAGAGCCTGTAGAACTGTCAATCCAACATTTCAATGCCGAATGCTGGCTCTTAACCCTGCAGTTGTTAACATTACCGAAGTGCAGTACCTGGTTCGTCCAAAACATCACAAACTTCTCCTTGTGTATAAGCCAAGTGTCCACAACATAGTCAATCACTTTCGGCCATCGACCCCACTTGGTTTTCAGCTCTACTAGCTCTCTTTCATATGCCTCTTTATATGTAGCATTAATCACATGCCTCCACCTCCCATTTTTGAACTTGGCACCAATCTCCTTCTTTTTTTCAAACATGGAAGTAACCTTCGCCTCAACATCTTTGTTAATATGCCACACACACAACACGTGTCTTGTGTTTGGAAACACGCTCTTCAACGCTGCACAAAGGCCAAGCTCCCTTTCTTTCAGTAGTACCGACGGCTCTCTATGATGACCGATCAACAACCTTAAGCACTGAAGCACCCACCGATAACTTTCTTCGGACTCCGACCTCATGAATGCGTATGCAACAAGAAAGTTCTGATTTGTCGGTATAACCCCAACAATCTCAAAGAATGGCATGCCGTATCGGTTCGTCTTGTAAGTGGAATCCATACCTATCACGTACGGGTATGTGCGTAGCAAATTTGTCATGATCGGGTGTGCCATGCATGAATGCATGTTGCAACACATTGTTGGTATCAGTCATAACCCAAGTAAGGTATTTGCTCTGTCTGGCAAAATGAAGCACTTGGTGAACCACCTCTCTTCCCTCGAATCGCTCCATTCTGATATTACTTCTGCAGTTGTAGACATGCCTGATGTTTGGATGGTCTCCGGAAAACTTTTCTACAAGAGTTCTCATGATATGCCGATGTGGCACCTGTGCCTGAGTCATGTCACGTACTACCTGCTTAGCAGCAAGACTAAGACCGCTGATTTGTCGATGTCCCTCGGGATACACAACCACAGAATGATTGTGAGTGTCGTTCAAGTAACTGAGCTTCCAACCACTTACTACTCTGACATACTCAACCTTGAGTTTGAAGGGACAACTATTTGCCTTGCTTTTCGTGTCTTTGCATATCGTGTTCATCATGTCTCTTAACATGCTTAGCTCTTTTGTCCACGATCACAACTCACATATCGATACGGCCGACCACTCCAATCGATCTTGTAAGAAGCCTTCAGTAACATAAATCCGAGCGGGCGACAAACATTTTGTGCCCACAAAATAACATCCTCAAAACTCGGAAACACGGTGTATGTCTGTCAAAAAATGTCCGCTATAGTCCACACCATCACCATCCTCGGACTCAGAATCCTATATAATAACAATAACAATTGATTAGGGGATTTTGCTCCTACCAATCGGAATGCGCCACGTGGGCCAATCAGGTCCTGCCAAGTGTCCCCCAGTTGGAACTATCAGGGCTTGCCACGTGGCACGCGCTTATTCGTCCACCTTGGACCTATTATGTCATGACACGTGGCATACTCCATGCCTAATGGGGAAACCGGCCACCCAGGCCCAACTTCCGAGGGAAGCCCAATCAGCCCTAGGTTAACCTAAACCTAGGATGGGCACGTTTCCCTTGGTTATAAATACCTCCCTTAATCCTCATTAAGGGGGATTACATTAATTACACACAGAAATAACAGGCTGATCTCGCTAACAAAGCAGATTACCTACATTAAACACTCTCACCTAGAGAGATCCAATCACTTTAATTTCCGCATTAATTACTCCTTAATCAAGTACTAACTTGACCGTTGGAGGCGGAGCTCCCACCACCAGGAGTCTCCGTTGTTTTGCAGGTACAGGCGTCCGGTTCCAGTCTCGGTATTGTAACTCTCCCGCAGGACATCAGAAAACCCTGAAACATTTGGCGCCGTCTGTGGGGAGAGTACTTCTGAGATGGCATCCAAGTCTGTACCGAATCCTGAAGAGAGGCGTCCCCTAGACGACCCTCAAGTTCAGTCGGACCACGATACTGAGAGTGAATTTGAAGTTGAAGCTCACACAGCTTCAGACGGGATCCTAAGGGCCCGACGTACCCGTCATACCGAAAGGAGGGAACGGGAACATCTTCAAACAGGAAGCGAGCCAGCAGGCGCACCGCCTGTTCGGCAGCAGCCGACTGATGGATCTGCTCCCATCACAAGGAACGAACTCATGACCTTCATGAGGGACTTCAAGGGAGAAATTCAAGAGTTGATCAACAAGAAGCCGCCTGCTCTAGACAAGGAGCAGTCGGCTAAGAAACCTTCCACTTCACTGAAGAGGAAGCCAGTTCAAGGGCGAGAGGCGACTCCTCATCCTAAATCTAGGAAGCGGGAGCCGACTGCCCTTGATTTCACAAAATACCATTTTCCTACTCCAGGAAATAGGAAACCTGTTCGTCATATTCAGGCGGACGGGTCGAGGAAATCATACACAGACGCTCGGCTACTGCTAGAGCAGAAGAAGAGTGACCGATTGTCAGAGTCGGCCTCTACTTCAAACTTCCAAGACAGTCTGCGAAATACCTCAATGAGGCATACGCAGTCGTATCATGAGAGTCAGTCAGGCGGCACCTCCCGTCAGTCTGGCTTTCATAGTGACCAGGCGGTACCAAACTTACCATTTGTGCCGCAACAACAGTATTTTTTGCAGCCACCTCCGTTTGGTGGACCTGCAGCAAAAAACGTCCAACCTATGGACTGGCAGCTACGGTTGCTTAGACTTGGTGAACAGCCGTCGGCCTTCTCCAAGGAAATTACTGAAGCCGCTCAGCCGGCCAAAGTGAAAAATGTATTAGTAGGCGCCTATGACGGCACTACTAACCCAGAAGACCATCTTATGGCCTTCACCAACCTGATGTACCTTCAAGGGTTGGATGATCCCACCTGGTGCAAGTGTTTCCCAGCGACTCTCAAAGGAATCGCACAACAATGGTTCGACAACCTGCCGACTGGTTGTGTAAATAGCTTCAGGATGCTTGCTTACTTATTCACCTCCAACTTCGCCATGAACATCCCTGTAAAGAAGACGACCCTTGATTTAGGAACAATTCAGCAGGGCGAGAAGGAGGGGCTTCGTTCTTACATCAGGCGTTTTAACCCGATGAGAATACAGATTCAAGGGTTACCGGATGAGGTAGCCTATACTGACTTTTTCAGAGGTCTCAAGGACGGGTCGACCTTCAAATTTGACTTGGTCCGAAAGAGGGTGGCGACTCTTCAAGAGGCCTTGATTGAAGCGGAAGCCTATATACAGGCGACTGATCTTTGTAGTACGGGAAGACAGTCGGACGGTAAAAGGTCCGACAAAAAAGAAGGACGACATAAGCAGTCGTCCAACAAAGACGAGAAAAGGAAAGAGGTCTGGGCGGCTGATTCCTCTAAACAGCCGGCCCAGAAAAAGAAAAAAGAATTCAAACCATACTCCCCAAAGTATGCGTTTAACAAGGATAACCAGTTTATCCTAAAAGAAATCAAGGGACGGATCACAATTGAGAAGCCGGTCCCCATGAAGGGTTCTGCAAACAATCGGAACCAAGATAAATTCTGTGCTTATCATGATGATGTTGGTCATCACACCAATGATTGCATCAGTCTCATGCGGTATCTGGACCGCCTGGCTGAGCAAGGTGATCTTGACACTTATGTCAAGAAATCTACGGGGAACACTTCCTCAAAAAAAGCAGTCGGCCAAAAAGAAACAACAGGACGACAGCTCCGATACAGATGATGCAGTCGTCTACACCATTGCAGGCGGCTTCTCAGGAGGCGGCCCCACTATTAGGGGCAACAAAGCCAATATCAGGCGTTTAGATGTAAATTCCGTTCACCAAGAACGGCCGTCCAAATATTCATTTCCTGAGATTGTCATCACTGAAGAAGATCTAGAAGGGGTAAGAGGGCCGCATGACGACCCTATCGTTATTGAATGTAAAGTTGCCAACCAGAGAGTTGGCCGAATCCTCATAGATACCGGAAGCTCCTCAGATCTCATCAGTAGCAAATGTCTGTCGAAACTAAAATATCAGACTGATTGCATACATCCGGCCTCCCACCCTTTAGTAGGGTTTGGAGGAGGAGGAGTCCACCTAGTGGGACGAGTGGATTTACCCATCCGTCTGGGCAAAAAAGGGGAAGGACGACACATGGTAGTCCGTTTCCTGGTAGTAGAGGAACTCTCAGCTTACAACATGATTCTGGGACTACCAACCCTGAATAATTCCAAGGCTGTTATAATCCCATCTCTAATGTTGCTCAAGTTTGAGAGGGATAATGGAACAGTCGGCTCCCTAAGGGGAGATCAGAGGATGGCCCGAGAGTGCTATCTCTCGGATGTCAAGCCCACTGTTATGGCCACTGGGTCAAGTGGTGAAAAAACAGACCTTGACAATGTCAAGAAGAGTTCGCCTGTTCAAGAAGCAGGCGGCAAGAAGAGAAAGGCATCCCAGACAGGGGCCGCAAGAAAAGAAAGAAAATAGCAATAATTGGCAGAGGAGCGGTCGGATGAGTTCCGCCCTCAGCCGGCTGGTGAGCATACGGACCTGATCTTAGACGACTCACGTCCTGATCGAACAGTCAAAGTTGGGACGACTGCTCTGAGAGACCTTGGTGACGACTTTCACAAACTATTGAAAGAATACAAGGACATCTTTGCATTCGAAGTCCATGAAATGCCAGGCATTAGTCCTGATCTGACGGTACATAAACTGGCCGTGGATCCAAAAAAGAAGCCGGTACGGCAGAAGAAACAGAACCATGGCGAAGAAAGAAGTCAGGCGGCAGCCGCCGAAGTGAAAAAATTACTTGATGCAGGGTTCATTTGGCAATGTTACCTCCCAGACTGGGTTGCAAATTTGGTGCTTGTTAAAAAGCCGAATGGCATCTGGCGAATGTGTGTAGACTACACAGACTTAAACAAGGCGTGCCCCAAAGACAGTTACCCTCTGCCTAAAATTGATAATCTGGTCGACTCAACAGCCGGCCATGCTTTGATAAGCTTTATGGACGCCTACTCTGGTTTCCATCAAATTCCTTTATGGAAGAAAGATCAGGAGAAGACGGCCTTCGTCACTGATCAGGGGTTATACTGTTACACGGTCATGCCGTTTGGTCTTAAGAATGCTCCGGCTACCTTCTAGCGGATGATAAACACTGTGTTCTTTGATCAGATTAGGAGAAATGTCGAGGCATACATTGATGATATGATTGTCAAGACTAAACTTCAGAAAGATCATCTGTCGGACCTCCGAGAAACTTTCGCCACACTCAGGCCGCACCATGTCATGCTCAATCCCAAGAAATGTGTATTTGGGGTTGAGTCTGGGAAATTTCTCGGATTCCTTATCAATCAGAGAGGAATAGAGGCGAACCCTGAGAAGGTGCAGGCGGTCATTGACATGCAGTCGCCTCGTACCATCCGAGAGATTCAGAAGTTAACAAGTTGTCTAGCGGCCTTGGGAAGATTTCTAAGCCGATCAGGCGACAAATGCCTATACTTTTTCCAGGCAATTAAGAAGAAGGCAAGGTTTGAATGGGGGCCGGATGCTGAGGCCGCCTTCCAGAAATTGAAAGTTCACTTGCATTCCTTGCCGAGGCTGGTCAGCCCTTTGCCCAAAGAAGTACTCTACATGTACCTGGCCGTCTCTGATCATGCGTTAAGCGCTGTTCTCCTTGCTGAAAGAGACGGTTGTCAGCTCCCGGTCTACTTTGTCAGTCATGTACTGAAAAATGCCGAGTTGAGGTATCCCCTAGTGGAGAAATTTGGTCTTGCACTCTTCATGGCTGTTAAAAAATTGAAGCCCTACTTTTTGGCACATGCAGTCGTCGTGTATACAGACCAACCTATCAAGCGGCCACTGACCATCATGGAGTCGTCAGGCCGAATGATCAAATGGGCCATAGAAATTCAGAGCCTCGAAGTTACTTTCGAGCCTAGAAAAGGAGTGAAGGGGCAAGCCTTTGCTGACTTTATTGTTGAGATGACTCGTCCTCCTGACTCTCAAGTTACAGACCAGGTCTGGAAGGTATATGTGGACGGAAGCTCTACTTCAAATGGTTGTGGAGCAGGCGTCATATGTCAGTCGCCAGAGGGTGACAGGTACGAGTATGCTCTACGCTTCAGTTTTCAGGCCTCAAACAATGAGGCAGAGTATGAAGCTTTACTAGCCGGAATCCGCATGTGCAAGGCGGTAGGGGCAAGAAAAATAGACGCATGTTCCGATTCACAATTGATAGTGAGTTAGTACAATGGCGAATACGAAGCAACCCATCCGGCCATGATCAAGTATTTACAGGCGGTCCGACAAGCAGTCGGCTCCCTTGAGGATTTCCATCTGATCCAAGTGCCGAGATCAGAAAACAACCAAGCGGATGCACTGTCTAAATTAGCATCGTCCGCCTCCTCTGATACTCCTCGAACTGTTTTTTGGGAAGTAATGGAGAGGAGAAGCATTGAGGAAGAACCTATTGCAATCCTAGACAGAAGCTCAACCTGGATGGATCCAATCAGGGCATATCTGACAAACGGTACCCTGCCAGATGATCATCAACAAGCGGCAGCACTGAAAAAACGAGCCACCAGTTTTGAAATAATAAAAGGAGAACTTCACAAAAAGGGGCACCTTCAACCCTTCTTAAAGTGTGTTACTCCAGAAAAGGGACGAGAGATACTAGACGATCTTCACTCTGGTTACTGTGCTTCTCATATAGGCGGTAGGACTCTTGCTCAATGGGCAAGGCGGCAGGGCTACTTCTGGCCTACTTTAGAAGCAGATGCAATGGAGATGGTGAAAAAATGTGACAAGTGCCAAAGGTTTGGCAAGCTAATTCACCGTCCGGCTACTGACCTCACTGCCATTCATAGCCCACTACCGTTTGCTAAGTGGGGCATGGATATTCTGGGTCCATATACACCTGCTACAGGCGGAAGGAGGTACATACTTGTTGCCGTCGACTACTTCACTAAATGGGTAGAGGCGGAGGCTGTAAAGGGAATCAAGACGAAGGATGTAATTTCATTCATTTGGAAAAATGTCATCACTCGGTTCGGGGTTCCCATGTCTATGGTTTTTTATAATGGTCCCCAATTTGAGACGCCTGTTCTCAAAAGCTGGTTGGGTGACCAAGGAATTGCACACTACTTTGCAGCTGTCGGCCGTCCACAAGCAAACGGCCAGGTAGAAGCCTTTAATAAACTCATCTCAGACGGTCTCAAGAAAAAGATTGAACGAGCAGGCGGCCTATGGGCGGATGAATTACCACATATTCTCTGGGCCATTAGGACGACTGAAAAAGGGGCGACTAGAGAAACTCCATTCCTCCTAACTTATGGTGCGAAAGCTGTTCTTCCAATAGAACACTACGAGCCGACTCTTCGAGTAATGCTATATGACGAAGAGGCAAACTGGGAAGCCATGCGCCTGGCATTTGACTCACTTCCTGAAAGGAGGGGCAATGCTGTCTTGCGCCATGAAATCTACCGCCTGAGAATGACTAGATCATACAACAAAAAAGTACACAGGCGTCCACTCAAAGTAGGGGACTTTGTACTTAGAAAAATGGAAGCAGTTGGTAGGGCTAATGAGTCTGGCAAACTAACTCCCAACTGGGAAGGACCCTACCGAATCTGTGAAGAAGTCAGGGACGGTACCTACCGTCTGGAAACACCAGACGGACAACCGTTGCCTCGAACTTGGAATGTAGATAATCTTAAGAAATATTTCTTTTGAATGATGTAAATAGTCAAGAGCTACTTAATAAAAGTTTGCATACTATTCAATTTGGTACTGAGAGGGGCACGCCTGCTGACAAACAGTCGGCTACTCTCCAAGTTTAAATTTTTTCTTATTTAAGAGGGGCATGCCGTCTGTACCTTTACAGTCGGCTACTCTCCATTGAGTATTTTACTCTTTTCAGAGGGGCATGCCGTCTGTACCTTTACAGTCGGCTACTCTCCATTGAGTATTTCACTCTTTCTTCAGAGGGGCATGCCGCCTGTACCTTTACAGTCGGCTACTCTACATTGTATTATTTCACCATAGGGGCATGTCGTCTGGACATATAGTCGGCTACTCTCCATAGAAGAGGGCCGACTGGTTCCAAACACACAGCCACCCCCTTATACTTAGCTAAAAAAGATTAGGGCCTGGCCGACCCTGTGCCTAAACAGGCGGATACCCTCCTCTTACTTAGCACCTACGTTCACCAAGAACTAACCAAGGCCACAGGCTGAATGATCAGACCAGGCGCCAAGCCAACTGATCCAATCTTCAAAACTAATACGACCTGTCCCAACATCATAGCAGGCGTCCGGCGGCATCCCTCCGGATGAAATTCGTCGCAGAGAGCAGCTCCCTTTTGGGTGGAACATTGCTCTATAAACTAATTACACGGCACCTATACGACTGCCCCCAAGGGCAACCACGTAGCCATTTTTGAGACAAGGATAACTCTATCACTAACCAAACCAGTGGTAGCAGTTGACATCTGAGTCAGATGACCGCCTGTATTACTTGGGATAAATGCAGGGGGTACCTCTTGACTTAATAGCCAACAAACATTGGCGAATCAAGGGGATCAGCCGGCCTCCGCCGCCTGGTACCTCTACTACTCAATCTAGAGTGTGACGGAGACTGAGTAACTCCAACGTTAACTCATAGTCACTCCCTCAAACTTGGTATGGAACCTAAAAGGTTTTAGTAGACCGCCTGTTTTTTGGCAAACAGGGGCACTCAAGCCCCTATTCCTACTAGGTAACCTCTTGAGTTAATAGCCAAAAACATTGGCGAATCAAGGGGATCAGCCGGCCTCCGCCGCCTGGTACCTCTACTACTCAATCTAGAGTGTGACGGAGACTAAGTAACTCCTATGTTAACTTATGGTCATTCCCTCAAACTTAGTATGGAGCCTAAAAGGTATGAGTTGTCCGCCTGTTTTTAGCAAACAGGGGCTCTCAACCACTACTCCTGCTAGGTTAACAAATTATGAGTTAAAAGCCAACAAACATTGGCGAATAAAGGGAAACAACCGGTACCCGCCGCTTGATACCTCTACTACTCAGTTCCTTGGCAACTAGGTAACAATCATGTTTACTTGGTTAGACAACTTTCCTACTTGGTTAAATTTACAAATGACAGGACCGCCTGCCTAAAGGGGATCCAGTCTTTCTTAAAATAGTTTGAATACCGATTGGCTAAATGGCCGACTGATCGTCTAGCCTGGAAACAGACTACCAGTCGTCCAGGGGCATAGGCGGCGTGACTAACTATCCATACCTGTCTGCAACTATCGGCCATGTAAAAAAGTCGGTATAGTGAACAATTGGATATCAGAATATTCAATACTTAGACAAATTTGCAAGCAAAACAAAAAGATTCATTAAAAAGAAGCCGGTCATTAAAGACCGGCAAAATATTCAGAGCCCCGGCCCCCTGGCCGGGTAAATACAAAAAAAAACGGCACGCAGGCCGTGGAAAGAATACATAAAGCTTAAGAAGGGGGCAGATCTTCAATATTAGCAGCTGCCGCCTGGTCAGCACTCTTCTTGCTGGACTCGGCTTCAGATGCATTCTTCTTTGATGCATTACCCCCAAGCGGCACAAGCGCCACTACCGGCTCCTCCTCCTCCAACGCTTCCTCCAACGCCTCTTCCTCAGCAGCCGCCAGGATCTCTTGATTATATGTATCAGAACACTAGCGGTACGTTTTTTCCCATGAGGCAAAGTCGGCATTGGGGAAGAGGCGGCCCCAAGTCATGCGCTGGATTTGAGCAGAGTCTTCCATCATCTCCCGGACCAGCTCTTTCTTCTCTTGCTCGGCCTTTTCCGAGAGCTCCTGAGTAAGACTCTTCTCCTGGGTCACCAGGCGTTCCTTTACGTTGGCCAAGGATTTCTCCAAGGCTTCGTATGAGCACATCTTTAGGCGAAGAGGTTTCAGCTCGGCCTTGAGATTGGTGATGGTCGCCTCCAGCTCGCCATTCCTCTTTTGGGCCGCCTCTAACTGAGCCCGAATAGCGGCGGTAGCCTGCGCCTGATAATAAAGAATATCAATGGTCAGAACTTCATTTTGGGCAATTTGAAACATTGCCTTATCACAGTTGGAGGCGGCCATGGCTTTTGCAGCCTTTACCTCTTTGTTCTTCCGGTCAAGCGGCTTGCGAAGGCCGTTCACTCGGAGCAGGGCATAAGTAAAAAGGAACAGGCGTCAGTTTCCAAACAAAAAAGAAAACAGGCGTTCAGGAATTCAAATACTCAAAAATATGCTAAGTATACCTCAGCAAGGACCCCTGCAATCCCGTCTAGGTCAAGGGTGCCGACACCCCAGACCGCCTCCCTTTCAGCTGGAGGAACGGCCTTGATCATAGACTTGGCCACCTCGACCAAGTCAGGCTCCTGAGGGCCGGCTGCATCAAGCATAAACAAACGGATTAGACCTAGTAAAAAAGGGAGCAAGTCTAAAATTTAAAAGGACAACTTCATACTTCTAGGCGGCCCAGCTGGAGTTTTAGAAGAAGTGGCCGGCTGTTTCTCAGCCGCCACATGTTTCCTGGCAGAACCAGGAGAGCTCGCAACAGTCGTCCTTTGGGCCTTGGGGTCCGGCTGTTGGGAAGAAGAAGCTCTTGGAGCACCCGTCTAAAAAAGAAGAAAGTCAGTATATGCATAAACACAACTCCAAAAAGAGGGTGAAAGGTTCGAAGCCCACCAAGGGTGCCCCCTTCTTGGGGGAGTAGGTTGAAGCTTGTTGCATGATGGAGGCCCGCAACATGGCCGCCGCAGTCTTCAAGGCGGTAATTTTGCTCATGGCGTCCGCTGCAAAAACAATTAGCAAAGTTAATACAAGTCATAACAAGAAATGCATGAAACAACAGAGTATTCGACAGGCCGACTACCTCTTGAGCACCGACTTCTGAGGCCACAGGCGGCCAAAAAGTACTCGTCATAGAGCCATTTGAAGCTCGGGACGCAGTGCAGGGGTACTTGCTCTCGTACCCCTGAAGTAGAGTCGACCCTTGACTCTACTTTAAAGAGTCCTTTATCAAGGATCTCTTTCTTAGCCTTGGGGGAACAGGCGGCATGCTACGGCCGCCTGCAAGAAGGGGCGGATTCATGTTCCACTTGTTGAAGCGCTTGTTCAGCTATGTGTCTGAACTCTCAATGATGAGGAAGGTGCTCCGCCAGTCCTTCCATTTATTTGCTTTACCTCTCGTCATGAGGTAGCCCCTGTGGCTCGTAAATTGATACCAGCCGGTACCGCCTGCCTTAGGGGTCCGGCTGAGGTAGTTCATGTGGGCGAAAGCCTCGAAGCTTGGCTCCACCCCGTGAAGTTCGCACCCGGCCACATAGCCGAGTACGTTGACCCAGGAGTTCGGGGCTAACTGCCATAACCCCAACTCATACCCATCCAAGATCCGCTGAACAGCCGGATGTAATGGGAAGCGCAGCCCAACCTTGATAGCCGCCTCGTAGCAGCCAAAGCAGACGCTATCATAACTGGTACCAGCCGGCCAGACGACTGTGTCTTCTGGATCCGGCACGAACACTAAAAAGTCGGGGCCCATGGTGTGGTTTGCGATAAAGCTCTCCACTTTCTCTTGCATGGCTGTGATCCGGCCCCGAGGTACCGTGCAGTAGTAGGGGGTATTTTTCTCTCGGTAAGAGGCGGATGGCTCCGCCCAATTGTCCCCCTTCTCAACTGCGTGAGAAAGCCTCGCCTCTTGCAGGCGACTGTTTTTCTCTTCTGTGTCCAGAGAAGCATGGCCAGAAGAGCTAGACTCGGAATCGTCCTCTGACGAGTCCGAAGAGGACGACTCATCCCCTCTCCCGGAGGGGCCCGTCTCCTCTCCTTTAAAAGGAGCAGGAGAGAATGAAGAATTGTCAACTGAAAAATGGGAAGGGGTCACTTTGATTCCTCCCTCAGAACAGCCGGCTTTCAAGCCGCTTTGTATCACTTCCACATCTGGCGCCTGGTCAGATGTTTCACTAATCGGCACCCTGCGGGAGGAGCCGTCTGAATTTGAGATCCTGGCAGTCTTTTTTGTTCTGGCCATCATGCTCTGCATAGACACAGATACAGTCGGACTTTGTATAAAGGGCAAAGATGGGTCCGGAAAAGGGCAGGCGGCACTCCTAGTCCTAGATTCAGCCGTCCCTGGTAACCGACTGATCACTAACCTAGGTCGTGTCGTGTGCTTCCGTGGTGCCATTTCAAAAAATAATAAAATAAAGAGAAAATTAAGAGTAAGAGAACCGACGGTTACCTGAACGAGTGACGGTTGATGAATTCTAAAAATCCTTTGCAGTCGGCTTGTCAGAACAGGCGGTAGGCAGAAAAGGTCCAAATTGTCAGAGCAAGTTCAGGGGTCCGAATGTTCTCTCGCAAAGTTCTCAAGTGTGAAAATGACTGAAGACAACACTCCCTTATATAGGCGAAGTGAGAAGGCGAAGGGTCACTTTCGGAATTCAAAATTTAGGCGGGAAAATCTCTCGGCCTTTCGTCGACTGACACCTGTAGCAGGTCGTCGCCTGTTACAGTGCGACACCTGTCACAGGTAACACGTGACCAGTCACGTGCCACCCGTGAGGGGCAAATGATTAGGGGATTTTGCTCCTACCAATCGGAATGCGCCACGTGGGCCAATCAGGTCCTGCCAAGTGTCCCCCAGTTGGAACTATCAGAGCTTGCCACGTGGCACGCGCTTATTCGTCCACCTTGGACCTATTATGTCATGACACGTGGCATACTCCATGCCTAATGGGGAAACCGGCCACCCAGGCCCAACTTCCGAGGGAAGCCCAATCAGCCCTAGGTTAACCTAAACCTAGGATGGGCACGTTTCCCTTGGTTATAAATACCTCCCTTAATCCTCATTAAGGGGGATTACATTAATTACACACAGAAATAACAGGCTGATCTCGCTAACAAAGCAGATTACCTACATTAAACACTCTCACCTAGAGAGATCCAATCACTTTAATTTCCGCATTAATTACTCCTTAATCAAGTACTAACTTGACCGTTGGAGGCGGAGCTCCCACCACCAGGAGTCTCCGTTGTTTTGCAGGTACAGGCGTCCGGTTCCAGTCTCGGTATTGTAACTCTCCCGCAGGACATCAGAAAACCCCGAAACAACAATAAAAACAAATATTAATAAAAGTTGAGAAACAACAAAAACACAACTAATAATAATAATCTAACAACGTACAACTAATAATAATAATAATTCTAACAATACACAAATAATAATAATAACAACTAAAAGGTGTGATCCCTCACTTATAAACGATTGAGAATTTTATAACTAGAGAAATTAATTAAGTAGAGTAATTCAAAACGACCCTCCTAAACAAATTCGTAGTGTATAACTATAATTTTTTGAACAATATACTTATGAACAATACAAACAATAACATATTAAGATAGATAAAACAATAAGACCCTCCTAAACAAATTCGATGCCTTATGAACAATTCATCCAAATACAAACAACATACTTTACAAATGATCTTGGTCATCTTTCAAAGTAAAACAATCGGAATTGATAGAAAATATCAGTCGTCAACGTGTTTTTTTAAGAATTAAATTTCAAAATTGATAGAAAATTCGAAATTTCCAAGCAAACGCCCAGAAATTTCGAAAAACCTAGGCTGGAACGCCTAGTTTTTCGAATTCTAAAATAGAAAATTAAATAATCGGAATCTCGAAAAAAAAATTAAATAATCGTACCGATTTCGTACGGTCCGACGAGCCTCCGGCGACCAATGTAGGTGGTGTTTTCGGTCTTTCGTTGTCTTCCATGGGATCCAACGAATTAGGTTTTGCAAAATTTAAATTATTTGTTTGATTTTGAAAATTACAGTGGTTGGTGGTTCAACGCGATCGTTGGTGGCCGGTGTGAGCACTAGAGAGAACGGTAAAAAATTTTATGTAGGGTAAAAGTGTTAAGTTTATGTAAAAATAATTATTTTATAATATTTTTATAACAAGGCTACGTACGTCATTTTAGGTTATTTTGCGGGCGTTAGTTAGAGATTCGAGGGCGACGTTTAGCGGTCCACTTTTTGTTAATAATTTAATTAATTTTAATTTACAATCTTATTCGATTATTGAATAATTAATTTAAAGTTGTTAATTATTTTTTCATTTAAATTTATAAATAAACAATTATTATATTTACGATTTAACTAATTTAAAATTCCATTCTTTATTTTGCTTATATGGCGATTGAATATTTTAATCATAAAGATTTCGTGTATTTCTTATGAATCTCATTCGTCAAATATTTGGATAAAATTCCTAATACCAAAAATTAATTCTTTTAGTTAATTAAACTAAACATTAAAATTATTATCTATCTTTCGTTTTATTTATATATTATGTGGCATTTGAATTTAAAATCTCAAACCTTATTTCTTTATTTTGTTTATGTGGAGATTGAATTTTTTAATTCAAAAATAAATTGCAAATCTCTTTTTTAATTTGCTAAAAATCAATAGTTACCTATGTGGTGCTCTAAAATCTCGAGAAACCCCCCCCCCCTTGATATATATATATATATACTTGTTTTGTGCTCCGAGCGATGTCCGGGTTATTTATTTTATTTTATTTTATTTTATTATTATTTTTTTTTTAAGAAATGTTAGCCAGAAAATATTATTAAATCATATAAATTTCCGATCCGCCAAAGTAGTGAAGCTTTGGGGGAAATTGTCAATCCATACAATAGTTTATTCACTAACACTATATCTAGCCACTAAGTGTGCTAGTGCATTACCCGTCCTACGTACATGACAACAATTGAAAGACACAAATTCAGTTTTCTGGCTAACATTAAAGGAGAGTATCATAATGGCTCTTGATTAATAGTTTGCACCACTGTTAGAGCTTCACACTCCAACACAATGCTCATAAACCCAAGATGGCGCGCAATCTGAACATCGAACCTTGCAACAGCCACCTCTGCTTGTTCCACATCCCATCTTGCCTTCACTCTTTGTTTTGCAGTAGCGACCAAACAGCCCTTCTCATCATGCAGAGCCACTCCCAAGCCCACAGAATCTCCCACGGCAACATAAGCATTAGTATTTACTTTTATGATGCCTGCGGTAGGAGTACTCCAGCTATTAGGTGGACTAACAGTAGCGGTAGCAGGCCTAAACACACGCACAGCATACTCAACATAGTCAGCCAGCAGTTTCAAGTAATTTGCTGCAACCTGAACAGGATCAGTCACTGGTTCAGTATGCAGATGCTCATTCCTGCAGAACCAGGCAGCCCAAGCTAACATACAGAACCTGCTGATCTCCTTTTTATCTATCCTGACAGCCACCCACATTAGACGTTCAGCAGAACTAAAGCTCGGAGCATCTGCTAAAAGTCCCACAAATTCACTTTGAGCTCAACTAGCAGCAGCATCATTGCAATCAAAAATAGCGTGTATCACAAACTCACAAGTAGCCCCGTATCCCTTACATACCCAATCAGTAGCAATGTGACGATGATAGAGCCTCTCCTTTACAGCAATGCTACCCTTACAAGCCCTCCATATGAAGTGGCGCAATATAGGCAGCCCTTCCATACCCCAAACCAGTTTCCACAAGCCTTCCTCCTGGTTACCATGAAGCATAGACCATGCTTGAATGCGGCCAAGTCTAGCAAGCCAATACCCGGATTTAACCGAGTGACATCTTTTTTTGTTGGCCACCAATATCTCTGATCGGATGGCCAATAGGGGAAGATTGGCAAATCCAAAATTAAATCACTCTCGTTCTCAACAAAAGTGTTCTTAACAAGTTGCACATTCCAGCACGCCATCTCAAAATTAATAAGGTCAGCAACTTTCAAATCAGGAGCAGCATTCAGATTTTTCGTTGGCACAAAAGATGCACCATTTCCCAAATGCCATGCCTCATCCCACACCCCTATGCTCGTCCCATTGCCCACCCTCCATTTCAATCCTTCGAAGAGAAGTTCTTTTACACCCCAAATACTCCTCCATGTATAGCTGGGGTCATGGCCTCTTCCCGCACTCAAGAAATCACCATTTTTGTAATATTTTGCCTTCAACACCGGATGGAGCAAGGAGCTTGAGTCATTATGCAACCTCCATGCTTGTTTAGCAAGGAGAGCTTGATTGAAACATTTGAGATCGCGAAAATCCATCCCACCATTGACTTTGGTAAACACATCATCTCCCAACTGTGCCAATGCATTTTCCTAGCGGTATTTGTCGAACCCCACCAAAATCGAGCAATGAGAGCTTGGATATCATCAAGAAAGCCATTCGAAATCTAAAATACACTCATCATATATGTGGGAGTAGCTTGCGCTACACCTTCAATTGAAATTTCCTTTCCGGGCCGAGACAGTAACTTTTCCTTCCATCCATTCAATTTCTTCCACAACCTCTCTCTTTAGCACAGCAAAAATAGTCCTCTTAGAATTTCCAATTATTGTCTGCAATCCCAAATACTTTTCATGTTTCTCCACCTCCTGAACACCTAAAGCTTCCACAATATCTTTTCTTCGGCCACAGTCAACATATTTGCTAAAAGTCACTTTGGTTTTGCTGAGATTAACTTTTTGTCCTGATGCTCTCTCGTATAAACGGATGATCTCAACTACTTTAGATCATTCCTGCAAATTTGCTCTAGCAAATAAAATGTTATCATCTGCGAAGAAAAGGTGGGACACTCTTGGTGCACCTTTACAAATCCTGGCTCCATGAATCAAATTATTCCTCTCTGTGTGTGAAATAAGGGTGGAAAAAACATCGGCTTATAGCAAAAATAGGTACGGAGAAATAGGATCACCATGTGAGCCCTTTAGTCGGGATAACAGATGCCGAAATATGCCCATTAATCTTGAAAGAGAAAGAAACACTCGATAGACAACCCATAATTCTCTGAACCCAACCAAGGCTAAACCCCTTCTTTAGCATGACTTTTTCGAGAAAAAGCTAGCCACTCAACTCGATCATAAGCCCTGCACATATCGAGCTTTAAAGCTACATTGCCACATTTCCTCCACCCCCCCCCCCCTCATCGCATAAAAAATTTCAAATGCAACCAGACCATTATCAATAATAAGCCTTCCCGGCACAAAAGCACTCTAATTTACCGAAATAATTGAGTTGAGAAAAGGTTTCAACTTTTTGCCAACGTCTTTGAAATAATTTTATAAAGCACATTACATAGACTAATTGGTCAAAACCCCCATATACTTAGGCTCATTGCATTTTGGGGTCAAAATAATACAAGTCCTATTAATCGACTCTATATCCACATTCCCATTCCACCATTTCTTCACAAATTGCATATCATTCCCAACCACATGCCAAAATTTTTGAAAGAATAGGTGAATTCAGGATTTCCGAGATAGTGAGTCACCATCAATTGTTGATCACTTGTGAAAGTACAATTTTTTTTTCCAAATCTTGTTCGTAATTAATTTCAATCCAAAATTTATAGAAAAAAAAATTATATTTCACTAAATTGTTTTCAATCCAAAAATAAGACACAAAAATCTATACTACAACCAAATAGTACTTAAAAGTTCATTTTACAAGTCGAAAGTATTACAAATAACATGTTACAAACAAATGGTAGTATAAAAACTATTACATTAAATCAACTTTAAGATTTTTTTTTTTTTTTTTAATCTGTTGAGGGTTGAGCGCGTGGTTTATCTCCAAGGTCTTCACCTTGGCAGCCATGACAGTGGGTACCTGTACCCAATTTGTTAGGGTTGGTGAGTGCACAGCAGAAGCGAAGATGTGTTTGATTGAGAAGTATAAATTGAATTGATAATTTGGCAAGATAATCAATATAAATGAACACACGATTTTATGTAACAACGAGAACTTTTATTCCACTATTTGAAATTAGTAGAGTACAGGAACTCTTGAGAGGATGAGTATTACCAGAGAACTCTCACTATAAGAAGTACTCACAAAGGAGTATTACGATAGAAGTGGAGTATTACAAGGAGGGAGAATATTTTTGTAGAAAGGCTTGTGTTTGGTACGGCTTCTTGTGTTGTGTTTTTGTGTTGTGTTGTTTTTCTGATTGAATGTCCTTGACATATATTTATAGGTGAGGACGGAGGTTTCTAGATTCTTATGGGAATTTTCCCATAATTATGGCTCTTATTCTAGTGGCTTCCACTTTTAATTATTCTCTGTAATATTCCAGGAAATATTAAGGTTGTACATAACTCTAGAAAAATCAAGTGCAATCTTCTCTTGATTTTTCAGGAAGCTTCTAGATTATACTCCATCTATATATAATTGGCTTATAAAATTTGGGCCATACCCAACAATCTCTACCTTGGACCAAATTTTATATGTGCGCTCGTCGTATGTTACTTGGACCCGTACTATGAGGGCGTTGTTGTTGAATCCGAATTGAGTATGATAAAGCCATAATAGAAGATCCTTGTAATACATAGAGATTTCTATGTTTGGTGGCTTCAATATTTCTTAAGCACCTTTGGAGACTTTGAGTGCTCCATCCTGAGCCGAAATCTTATATCCTTTTGAGTCCAGAATGCCAAGAGAGATGATATTCTTCTTCAAATCAGGAACATGATGAACATTAGACAAAGTCTTGATCACACCGTCTTGTGTCTAGATCCGTACGGAGCCAACACCACGAACTTTACAATGATAATCGTTACCCATTGTAACAGTTTTATTCTTCACCGGCTGATGGTCAATAAAGTGAGACTTTTGAGAACAAATATGGTTGGCAGAACCTGAATCAAGTACCCAGTTAGATTTTTTATTTCTTCTTGGTGAGATAGCTAAGAGAACTTCATCATCAGACTCTATTTCTCCAAAACTGGCTTTTGCCGTCTCTTTCGGCTTTACCTCTTGCTCTTTCTTTTAGAGCTTTTTATTTGCAAACCAGCATTCTTCAACTGCGTGCCCAAGTTTCTTGCAAAACTTGCAAGATTTTTCGGATTTGTGTCCATTAAATTTGGACTTCTTATTGGTACTTTTACTACCGTGTGATCTCCCTTTTATATTTAAACCTTCGGCATTTTCATTGGAATGAGCTTCAAGGTCAAACTTTTCTTTTGAGAATAAGTGAGATTTAACATCCTCAAAAGAAAGAGTATCACTATTGCCATAAAGCATAATTTCCTTGAAGTGTTTATACGAAGGTGGTAGGGAGACAATTAATAACACGGCCTTATCCCCATCTTCGATTTTATCATCTAAATTTTCAAGATCAATTATAATTGAATTAAATTCATCGAGATGAGTTTGAATAGAAGTACCTTCGGCCATTCGAATTGTATAAAGCCTTTCTTAAGTCGAAGCTTGTTAGTGAGGCTTTTAGTCATATATAGTGACTCTAACTTCAGCCATAGGCCGGCTGCTGTGTCTTCATGGACAACCTCGCGCAGTTCCTCCTTGGTTAAACATAGTTGGATTGCCGAGAGGGCTTTTTCGTCCAACTCTTGCCATTGCTCGTCTGTCATTGACTCTGGTTTTTTAGCTTTTCCATCCAAAGCCTTCTTTAATCCGCTCTGTACTAGAACGACTTTCATCTGGACTTTCCAAATGCTGAAATTAATCTTGCCGTCAAATTTTGTCAATCTCGAACTTCGTGACCAAAGACATCTTTAATGTGTAAACACTCTAATCAACCTTTGGCTCGGATACCACTTGTTAGGGTTGGTGAGTGCACAACAGAAGCGAAGATGTGTTTGATTGAGAAGTATAAATTGAATTGATAATTTGGCAAGATAATTAATATAAATGAACACACAATTTTATGTAACAACGAGCACTTTTATTCCACTATTTGAAAATAGAAGAGTACAGGAACTCTTGAGAGGGTGAGTATTACAAGAGAACTCTCACTATAAGAAGTACTCCAAAAGGAGTATTACGATAGTAGTGGAATATTACAAGGAGGGAGAATATTTTTGTAGAAAGGCTTGTGTTTGGTATGGCTTCTTGTGTTGTATTTTTGTGTTGTGTTGTTGTTTTTTTGATTGAATGCCCTTGACCTATATTTATAGATGAGGATGGGGGTTTCTAGATTCTTATGGGAATTTCCCCATAATTATGGCTCTTATTCTATTGGCTTCCACTTTTAATTATTCTCTTGAATATTCTAGGAAATATTAAGGTTTTAAATATCTCTAGGAAACTTTTAGATTATACTCCATCTATATATAATGGACTTATAAAATTTGGGTCATATCCAACACAATTTTCTCAAGAAATTGTGTATAATCAACAAAAATACACTAAAATACACAGAAATGGAAAGAAAAACAAAGATAATTCGGATCTTTCAGAGATAGCTGCGGTTTCAACCTCGAACCCAGAAATTGAAAAATTCATAAAAGAGCAAATTTAAATTCTTTCTCTGAATGCTTCGATTGAAGAATTGGAGCAAAAGGAAAGGGTTAGGCAAACATTCTCGGACTGGGTGAGTGCTGTGAAAGCTAGTACGAAGTGCAGATCAAACATTCAAGGTAACCCAGATTATCAGACCCCTATTTTGCATGCGATTTCTGCTTCTAAGAATTTGCAACAAAAATGATGTAGTAATCGACGAGTCTAATGCTATTGATGATGAGATTATGAATGCTAATAAAACTTGAAATTGAGGCTGATGATTGTGTAAAAATCGATTTGGATGATATATAAGATGAAATTGATTTTTGGAATTTGTCTATTGTTAGCTATATTTGTGGGGCTAATCCACCTTTAGCAGTAATGGAGGGTTTTTGTAAAAGGATTTGGAGGAATCTGGGGGTTGGTAAAGTAGCTATGAAGGATAAGGGTATTTTCCTTGTTAGGTTTGTAACAATGGAAAACAGAGACAAAGTGCTTAATGGTCAGAAAATTTTCTTTGATAATAAGCCTTTATTCCTGAAACCTTGAAGTGCTGATTTGGTAATAGCTCCTGAAGAATTTCGAATAATTCCAATCTGGGTCCAACTTAGAAATTTGGATCTGAAATATTGAGGGGAGAAGTCGATGAAGAAGATAATGGGGAAAATTGGGAATTGGGTGAAAATGGATGCAGCTACAACAGGGAGAGAGAAGCTTAAATATGCCAAAGGTCTTATCAAGGTGGGTTTTGATCAAAATCTACCAGACTCTATCTCATTCATCAATAACGTAGGGAAGAAAATTCAGGTTGAATTGAAATATGAATGGAGGCTTGTAGTTTGTATGACCTGTAAGAAGCTTAGACATTCTGAGGTATGTAGAGGGAAGATGTAGTAGAAGAAGAAATGGATTCCAAAAACAATAAAGCAGAAAAATACTATCACAGAGAATTTGCAAAAAGAAGAGGTTAACCAGAAAACTCCAGAGAAGGTTATAGAGGTGCAAGTTCTGAGCACTACAGAAGGAGAACAAGAAGTGGATGCTAATGAGAACTTCAAATTGTTGGTAAGATCTGCCAAAAAATCTGTTGAAAATGTAAAGCAAGTGAACATTCACAATGCTTTTGGTGTCTTGAATAAAATTTAGGTGGAGGAAATAAGACTGACCATGCTACAGAGGGAGGAATACCCTCTGACAGTCATGGATAGAATCCTCTCTTGGAATGTTAGAGGAGCCATTTTGCCCAGCTGATAAGTGTTTTATTTGTCCACTTATCATGACATTTTTAACCCGATTTTGTAGTCATTTTCCCCCACTTTAATCTCTTTTAACTCCTTTTTGTACATATTTGTAGCTTTTGGTTTTCCCGTACCTCTTTGTGTGTGTTCATGCTTGTAGGAGTAAGAGAAGACTTGAAAAACTTACTAAAACATTGAAGAATTATATTAGAAGCAAAGCACAAGAAGAGAGGGCGTGCAGCCTCTGAGGAGAGGGAGCTCCTAATCCAAGTACCACAATCTGCCTCCCCTTTGCATTACAAGGAGCAGGCGCGCGAGAGAGCTAGGAGCGGGCGCTCCTACATGCATTTCCAATTTTTCTTGACGGATTTTCCAATGTAATTTTCAGGGGTATAAATACCACCCTTGGCCTCAATTGTACGGATCTTCTTCCCCTTTAGATTTCTTAGGCCCTTACCTCTTATTTAGTTTTCAAAACTTTCATTAATTAGTTTAGTTTCTCTCAAATGCAATCATTGAAGTAGATTAATTGAAGTTTGTATTCTCAATTTAATTTATTGTGTGTTATCAAGATTCAAGAATGTGGTAACTATTTGTATATCTATACTTTGTAGAATTAATTTGTGAATTTGATTGATTCAGATTGTAGATTTTAACTTTAGAGTACTAATTAGACTACTAAAGTGACTGACTGAGTGATTAACTTAGGTAATTGATTGAGTTTAGATTAAATTTACATCAAATTGAATGATTGTCTAATTCTAATACTGTGCAATTGCCAATTGTGCAAATGTGACTGATTTTATTTTGTTTAGTTTGTTTCTGACTATTTAGAGTGTTATGAAGATGAGTGTTCAAGTGCTGATTTGTTAAGCCTTGATGATCAACTTGGGAACTATATTACCGATATGAGAAGAGATGATAGATTTTGGGGATTAAATGATCTTAGTGAACTCTCCATGTAGCTAGTTGAAACAAAGAAGTATAAAGTGTTCCAACAAGTTTATTTGCTCATAAAGTTGGTGATATTCTTCCCGTGGCAACCACAAGTGTGGCAAGAGCATTTTCATCAATGAATTATGTGAAATAGCATGGGTGATCATCTTTTAAACGATTGTTTGGTTACTTTCATAGAGATAAACATCTTCCTTGAAATTAGTGATGATGATATCATAAAGCGATTCCAAGAAATGAAAACCCGACGAGAACAATTGTAAATTTTTTTTTTTACTTTGTTTTCCCCTTATGAATGTATTTGGTTTGTATTATTGAAAACAATTTGTAATTTTCAGTGATTTATCTTTGAGATTTCTTTACTTTGTTGTTCGTGCATTGGTATGATTAAGTTGGAAGTTTATTTTGGACCCCCATTTATAAATTCCTGGATCCGCCACTGTTTAGAAGTATTATAAATCATCTCATTTCAATCTTCTGCCTCATACAAATGACTTTTAATCCAAATAAATGTTCATTTGACTTTTCTTCAACCAATAATAATTTTTTTAAGTAAAGTAGCTTAAGAATCAAGGGTAGCAGCTCTGTTGTTATATTCCTCCATTACACCATCATTAAACCATGAAGGTCTTCTTTGGATAAATACTGTCAACATTAAAGAGAAAATAGAAAAATCTTGCTCATCAATGATAATGCTCCTGCAATTTCATAACACTAACAATATATTTAATATTAATCTAAATTCACCATGAAAGAGTGATTCAATGGCGTAAATCGAAATTATAACATTGTCCATTAGCTCCTCAAATTGAAGCTCTAATCGAGGTAAATCGGCATCAAAATTGCGTTGCCACTGTTGAACCATGCATCTCCCTCTCTTCCTTTACTCACTAATTTAGAAAACTTTAAACTGAAAATTTGAGAAAGGTTTCATCATATTTTTCGCTTACATCTTGTTAAATTTTTTGGAAACACTTTGTTAGTTTGTTGGATAGGTAACTGGCAAACAGAGGTACATGGGATTATTTGTAAAACAGTGTTGTTTTAGATATGGACCATGTAAAGATAGATGGATCATGGTCCACCTAAAAATTTGCGAGAGGGGAGAGGTTTATCCTAGCTTGTTGTATGGATAATTGGATTTTGAAAGCCCAATAGTATAATAAACATAAAAGAATAAAGCCCAAATCCAACAATATGTATAAGACTACTAGGAGCAAAGTCAGTGAAAGAGTTGATAACTTTTCTTTTTTTTTTTTTTAGGTCGGGGATTTGATCAGATAATTTGAAATAACAATAACACTGATTGTTAGCCAACAACGTTACTACTCCGGGCTCTTAGAAGGATAAGGAAGTTTTAAATTTTTATATGTATATTTTCATTATAAAATAATATGTGTCAATACAAGAAAACCTGTTTTTAGCAACAACTAATGTCGTTGCAAAAAAAAAAACTAAAGACTGGTTTAATTTATAATCGGTGAGTAATATTTAATGATGCACTTATTTAAAGACGGATGGAGTAGTTAAATATGTAGTTACATAAAAAATTATTCAAAATAAAATAAATTTTTACATTATTAATTTTTAAGAATGGCAATAGTATAGTTGAAATTTATTAATATGAAAGTCCACTGAGATTTTAGACAAAAATGAAAAATAACATTTAAGGGTGTGTTCTATTCACCTGAATTTTACTTATTTGAACTTATTAGAAGATTGATAATCAGATCAGTAATTCAAACAAGAATTCTTCCACACATATTTTTCAACTACAACAATTCCAAGCTCTTAGTACTTAATCAAATAGTTCTTCAAAGATGGATCTACCTTCCACAAATATCATGTTGCATGGGTGTCAAGTCCAATAGTAGTTAGTTAAAAGTTTATTATTTGATCCACTAATATTGCATTTACTAATACTTTCTCTATTTATTTTTTATTTGTATTATTTAGAATCTTGCATAGTTATCAATTATATAACGTAGTGACAATATTTCTAAGTGCATATTACTGGTACTAAATAATTGATAGAGTATAAAACATATTCTTGGGTCTCAACCATCAGCTTAAACTTTTAGTTGAGATAACCCTCTAACATGGTATCAGAGCCAACGTGACACAAAGGTCGCGAGTTCAAATCTCATCCACCCCCACTTTCAAGTGGAATATTTTGCGCAGGGTATGCGAAAAGCTCATAGTGCATCCACACTTCAAGCCCAACAGGCTCTCATGTGAGGGGGTCTGATAAAGTATAAAACATATTTCTTGGCCTCAACCATCAGTGTAAAATTTTGGTTGAGATGGTCTTCTAACAATATTTTTTTTAAAAAAATAAATAATAATTGCGTTGTATTTTAAAAATGAAAATCGAGATGAATCTAACTTGACATGACTATATTCTGAATCATAAATTCATTATTAAAGTAGTAATTAAATTTCATTTGCGATGGAATATCTAAATATGGAACAAATAAACAATTGAAGGGAGCAAGAGTTTATTATTCATAATTATTATTGTTAACTATTCTCTAACTTCTTTGAAAGAAATTACAATCAATAACTTGAAACCTAAAAAGCTCCCGTATTGTTGGTTTCATAATAGTTTGATAAATAAAATAGTAATGATATATGTAATCCTTAGGGCTAAAAATAAGCATTTATCATTCCTAAATTGATATTAATTTTAACAAAAAGATATATGCAGCCCTTAGGGCTGCATATAATAAGAAGCCCTAAGGGCTACATATAATAAGAAGCTAAAAGTGGAAAGAATAGACAATAAATAAACATTTATTACACCGATTTACATGTGAAATGTCTATAAATTCTCAACTTAATACTAAAAAAGGAAGTATATTAAATGCTTTAGCATTATCCTTAATTTTAAAATGTATGGCAAAATAACGCGTAAATCAATGTAATTAATGTTATATTTTCATTTTTTTTTTCATTTTTAAATCTTTATATGTAGAGGGCGCGATTGCCATCTACAGAAAGTTTTCCTGATTTTTCAAGCCAAGCTGCGCGCCCTCTCCAGTCATCTTCGCGCCCGCGCAGATCAGTGTGCGCGCCCTCTACAAAGCGCGCGAGGCATCTACAAGGGACACAATTCTGATTTCATCTCGATTGCGCGCCCTCTCTCTTGAATTGTGCGCCTGCACAGAGTGGGAGAGAGGGCTCTCCTGGGCGCGCAGCCTGATCAGATGCTCCTCACTTGATTTGCTCATGAAACCGGCTCTCGAAACTATCACGAACTTTCCTCTACTTCACGTATCGATCGGTTTACCTACAAAACACAAGAAAACACCCAAAAACAGTACAAAAAGGTTAAGTAGAGGGGAAGTACGAAGGAAATGGCATTGTTGTGCAATATATGGGGAAGCACGACAAAATAGGGCTAAACAAGCGATAAATGGAGGGAAATGGTAAGGAAATGAATCCCGAATAGTGGCATAAATGCCACTTATCAAATTCCCCCACACTTACCTCTTGCTTGTCCTCAAGCAAGACAAAAAAAAGAAAGATAAAACAAACACCACAAAGACAAACATAATATGGCATGGCTTGGAAAAACAACATTAGATTTCAAAATGGACAAATGCTTTATTCGGACTCGACCATGTTAAAAACACCATAGAATATTAGCTATTCTCAATTACATGACGCATGCACTCCTCAAGATGCTAAAGATTGCAAGAGTCAAGCCTCAACCAAGCATAGAGAACTGGTGAGTCGTCCTCCGCCCTAGTCCCCTCTAAAACGGTACGCGTTCCCCCCACTAGTCTCAAATCATCCCCCTAGGTGGCTCCTCATGGTTCCACAAAGGAACCGGAAAAAGAATTATTTTGAGGAGGTAATAGATCATCCCGACATCTCAACTATGCACGCTCTTTCCACAGGGTTGAAAACCATCTCCCTCCACCGGTTGTTGACCACGTACTCTTAAAGTCAAAGGGGCTTCACACGGGTTGTAATGACACGGCTCAAGGTAGAGGTAGGGAGAACATTTGAAATAGTGGTGGCAAGTCCTAAGTGAAGCACAAGAATTGCAAATTCTCATAGACGAAACTCAAGTCACAACCACAACTCAAACGAATACCCATAATTTCAATTTCATCGCATTATCAACCTTATTCAATTATATACAACATAGGTTTTTTTATTATTATTTTTTATTTTTTTATTTTTTTTTCTTCTCAAATCTTCCTTGCAGGCTCAACTTTAGGCTTACAAACCAATTTCGCAAAAGATCCATGCTCATATTCATGACGCTCTTCACACTGGCCACACAAACCCACTGCTTCACTAACTAAAAGGGTTGGTAAACATAGGTCGTTAGGCTTGTAATGAGGTTGAGACAATAATGGGAAAACATTAGGCTCAAATTGGTTGGCAAGAAGGTTGATGCAAAAAGAAAAAGCAAATTTGTAACTAAATAAAAGAAAATATAAACAAAAATGAGAAATAGTGCCCTTTTCCTCCCTTAAAAGTCCTACGTCACGATCTTGGGAGCTAGTAATCAACACAAGGATTCAAACATGCATAGTCGAGGATCCTAAAACGCCGCTCAAAAAATTGATGAAGGCTTGAATAAAGTGAACCTCACAAGGGATGAGAGAAGTAAGAAAATACCAACTAGAGGGCTTCAAATCCACTACAGGGAGCAACTCCATCTTACCACATCCTATGAACTAGGGGTTCAAACGCCCTCACAAGTTCTTACCCTTACTATCTTAGCTAAGGCTCGTCAAATTCAACCAAAAGCAATCTCAAAATGTGCATCTCATCACAAAATTAAGAAAAGACAAGCATTCTAGGGCGCATCATCACGGAGATAGAGTCCAAATATAGCAAGCAAGTTCCAAAACGCAACCATATCAGCATGCCATAATTATGCTTGTCACGCGAAAGAAAATGAAATAAAAGAAGGAAGAAATCAAGAAGGTTCACATATGAGGCATAAAGATCCAAATAAATCCCAATCGACATACAAGTGATCGTTCGGTAACAAGACCAACGATCCCAGGTTCCTTGGAACCGCATGCGAACATCCTCGAACCATTCAACTCAGTTCTAAGCTAAGAAAAGACTAAACACACCAAAAAGAAAAAGGAAGGGTCTCACCGAATGCCGCTTGAATTTGGAATGTGCAGTCATACCATACTCACCATCAGGTTTGCAATTTGAAGCGCGGGTGAGTTGTTTTTGAAATTCCTTCTTCAATCTGCATCAGTGAAACAAGGAAAACACGCCAAAAGAAAGAAAGAAAAGGAACATAAACTATACACAAGGGATTAGACCTTCTCATCATAAACAGCAAAAACAACAGGATATCAAATAAAAGTAGCGGAAATAGACATCAAGCTAAGATTTCCCCCCCCCCACACTATAGTGATGCAAGCCTCTTATATACAAAAGAATCGACACCTGACACTTATACCCCCCACACTTAAAAGGAGCAACGACCTCGTTGCTCCAAGACAAAACAAGGGAAGGGAAGGACAAGGGGGATAACCCAGAAAAATAGGGGGCTAGTGCCCACTAGGGCTAGCATCACCGGAGTCCGGCCCCTTATCCCCGTAGAAGAAGCCTTCAAGTGGGCCATGGGGATCCCAACCTCCAGTGTAGCCTGGAGGCCAACCATAATGACCTCGGAAGAGGTCTTGTTGCCAAGTAGGCAACATGTCGAATTGGGGGGGCATGGTTAGGGGTTGGGGGTGGGTGGGGTCAACATAGGGGTAATTGGGGTCACCCCTATAATCACTACCACCCGATAACCTATAATCATAGGACTCGGATGAGTCAGGGAAATCTCGGCGCACCCTATTTGGCTCGGAAGGTCCTTACCAATAGGGGTAGGTAGGGGCGTTGTCACCCCCCCCCCCCCCCACGATGGCACTGGGTCATGTTGTGGTGGCCAATATGGATAATTGACCGGAGGCGTGACATCGCCTCTATCTACATGCATACCGTAAATAGACTGTTGTTGGAGAAACATACCTTGTTGGGTTTCAAATAGGCTTTGAACACCCAACTGGAGGCTCCCCATTCACTGCTCAAGGCTTTCCAAGCCTTGGCTTTGGAAGAACTGCTACTGCTGCTGTTGTTGTTGTTGTTATTGATGTTGTTGTTGTTGTTGTTGTTCCATCATCTCCACATCATCCTGCTCAACTATAGGGCCCCCTCCTCGATCGGCTCCAGGAAGGACACCATTGTCCCTTCTAACCCAGTAGATTTTTCTGGACTCCCTTTGGAAGGAGGTAAGTGCTGGGTTTGGGAGAAAGAAATGGTGTGCATGGGACACCAACCAATCATAGACTCCCTCTCTAGGGGTGAAGGCAATGAATCCCAACCTTTTAAATTAATCGAGATTGAGAAGGATGTCACCGCTATTCCCAACCATAGTGCAAGAAGGGAGGAGGTCCCCATGCCCAAGCTTCAGGGCTAACCTTGTTACCATACTCCCACATGCAATTTCGCCGATCTTCTTCCCCTTGGTGATTGATAAGCAATTTTTGATGAAGAAGTAGCCCAAGTTCACTCTCCGGCCTAAGGCAGGCTGAGTAGCGAACCACAGAGTGAGAATTTCCTCTCTAGACATCTTCCCTAAATCTTGCTTGTTGAAAATAGCATATCCAAGTATACGGTGCAGGATTCTTAGGGCCGGGTGAACTATCTCACTAGCTTAGGAGTAACGACCGTTGAATTCTTATTTTCTCGTGATCGCTCTCCACCAATTTATATCATTATAACCTTCGAAGGAGGAGTTCTCGGGAGCGATAAAGTTGGCATGTGGATTAAAGTCCAGGGCAATGTTGAGTTCTCTCAAGGATAGTGTATGAGTTTTGTTGAAAATCTGGAAGGTTACTCTGAAGTCATCATCCCCCACAGCTTCATAAGAGAAAGTGGGAAAGAATTCAAGAGTTGGCTCAAGGTAGGTGTTGAAAGCCGAGTTCATAAAGGTACCCAAATTGAGGTTTTCAAAGAGTACCCAAATGTCTTCGTCAACACCTAAGCTTGTGGTGGCAGGACGGTGATAGTGTTTGGAGGGTTTAAGCTTCCTCTCTCTCATTTTTTTGTAATTGGCTTCGTGGTTTTTATTTTGGAAGGTAAGAGGGGGTAGAGGTGGTTGATTTTGCCCGGCAACGGCGCCATTTTGATGAGAGGTGAATAGCTAGGTTGTTGGACTAACTACCCTCTACCAAACAATATTTATATACCTAAACCTACACCAAACAAGTCTAGTGATAAGTAAAAGGTCGATCCGCAGAGCGAATTATTGTATACACTACCGCTACTAAGCTAGGTCAAAGGATATGGGGGAAGAGAGGACTAAATCTAAAGATAGAAGACTAAAAACTAAGGAAAGGAACTAAGAAACTAAATCACTAGGGAAGAGGAATCAAGGCAATCAATGTGACAAGCACAAGTATAGCAATGAACACGGACATTCTCAATAACTTGAAAGGGGTGAAGCTCAATCATCTAGGTCTCTCCCGAGCACGCTACACAATCAAGAACCCAATCCCGGCCAAGGGCTCGTGATCAACTCAAAGGGTTCACTTCTACCTAATTAGCTCTTTCCCAAGCAACTAAATGGGTAGCAATTAGATCATCCATTCAACCGGCCAAAGCGAAAGCAAGCATTACACATACCTCAATGAGCACATCCAAATCACTAAGAATTAATCCGCACACACCACTATACTAGCACTAATCAATCGCACGCAAACAATCATCAATAATCTAATTGGTCAAGTCCATAATATGGAGAATTGCCTAACAACCTAGGTCACTCCCGCACACACTAGGCCATTAAACTCTCAGCCCCGCCTATGAGGTCGTGGTCAACTAAACAATGAAATTCTTCTATTAAGCTAGCTCACTCCCGCACAACTAGCACAATAGCGATTAAATCATGACATCAATGGGCTAGAAAGACATCAAACATTAAGACCTTCATTTTTAGTTCAATACATCAACAATTCCAATTAAACCATCAAGTAAGTGTTCATCTTGCTCATCAATCACTAATCATCCCTAACCCTAGTTAAGAATCTACTCTAACATAATTAAACTAACAAAATCAAAGATTAACACAAATTAAACTAACAAGAACAACAAACATTAACCAACAAAAAGGAACAAGAGAAAGACTAAGAATAAAACCCAACAAGAAGAACAAATTACCAAAACTAATATACTAATCAAGCAAATAACTAAACAAAGCAAGAATTAAAGAAAGCAATAAATGAGATAGAGTTTAGAATGCTCATTAGATTTATGAAGAGTAATCCAAAACAATGTCACTTTGCATTTTCATCTTCTTCAATCATCCATTTAAGCACTTCACTTTCTCTCTCTAAACTACCCTAAATTACTCTTAATCTACATTACAAAGTATAAAAACAAAGATTAAAACTAAATCTAAGCCTAATTTATGTGAAGATTGATGGAGAGATGTTAGGGTTTAACCCCTCAAAGAGGAGAGAGAAAACCCCAAAGAAACCCCCAATCAAAACTTGGCCAAAAAGAGGAGAGGAAGAAGCCTTTAAAAGACCCGTAGCTGCTCGTGCGCGCCCGCGCACTGGGATTGGCCTGACAGCGACATTCATTTTCAAACGGTCATAACTTCTGTTCTAGGAGGATTCTGGGGGCGTGCGACCTACCGTTGGAAAACTCTTCAAGTATAGTTTCCAATTCAACTTAAATCACCTAAATTCGATATGTAGATCAAAAGTTATGGCCAAAACAGTGAGCAAAGGTCGGTCTGCGCCCGCGCGAGCCATCTACAGAATCTTTAACACTTCATACACCATTTGCGCGCCCTCTACAAGCTCTCTCACTACTCCTATCTACAGCAAGCTATATCCTTTGTCATCGAATTTCTTGTGCAAACTTTCTCGAGGATCGTGTCGGGCCTCCCGTCCATTGGCACCTATCACACCTAGATATGTATCGTTGGGCATCACGATGCATGGTAGGCCACCAGAGTAGAGATTGAGAGATTTTAGCCACAGTTTTAGTTACACCACCATGTCCTCCACACGGTAGTGAATGGCAATGTTCGAGCACGCTCTCAATTTCATGGTCCGGGACACACCTCCGGAATATATCATCCCCACATTGTTTGAATAATAATGGGTCATCCCAAAAATAACGCCTTACTTCCTTGAAAAATCTCTTCTTTTGCTGAGATGAGTATTGGTATGGGATAATTCCACTAGCTAAGTAATTTGCGAAATCCGCAAACCACGGGCTAGGAGAAGAAGCGATAGCCATAAGGGTCTCAACACCCATCTCCTCATTTATCGGAACACTTTCAACATTATTATGTGGTAATCTAGACAAGTGATCGACAACATGGTTCTCGGCCCCCTTATTATCCCTCATTTCGATATCAAAATTTTCTAGAAGGAGGACCCATTGTATTAGCCTAGGCTTTGCATCCTTCTTGTTCATTAAGTACTGAACCGCAGCGTGGTCTGTGTACACTATCACTTTGGAGCAAACAAGATAGGACCGAAACTTGTCCATAGCAAACACAACTGCAAGCATTTCCTTCTCCGTAGTAGTATAATTCTTTTGAGCAACATCCAAAGTTCTACTAGCATAGGAAATAACACGCAGCTTGCCTCCTACTCTTTGACCTAATGCGGCTCCTACTGCAAAGTCACTAGCATCACACATTAGTTCAAATGGCAACCTCCAATCTGGAGCTTGCACAACAGGAGCAGATGCGAGAGCTTCCTTGAGCTTGTTGAAGGCTCGAAGGCAACTCTCATCAAAACAAAAATCTTTATCCTTTTGAAGTAATCCGGTTAAAGGTTTGGATATAGTAGAGAAATCTTTGATAAACCTCCGGTAAAAACCCGCGTGCCCCAAGAAAGCCCTTACTCCCGTAATGGAAGTAGGTGGGGGTAGCTTGGTTATTGCTGACACTTTAGCCGGATCAACTGCAATCCCATTTTTTGACACTTTATGGCCGAGGACAATCCCCTCCTCAACCATAAAATGGCATTTTTCCCAATTTAAAACAAGGCTCATCTCTTGACATCGCTTCAAGACTTTTTCAAGGTTAAATAAGCACATGTCAAAAGAGAAGCCACCCACACTGAAATCATCCATGAATACTTCAATTTCATTCTCCAACATTTCAGAAAAAATGGAGGTCATGCATCGTTGGAAGGTCGATGGGGCATTGCATAGTCCGATGGGCATCCTTCGGTATGCGAATGTCCCATACGGACAAGTGAAAGTGGTCTTCTCTTGATCCTTAGGGTGGATTGGGATTTGGAAAAATCCCGAGTATCCATCTAAGAAGTAATAGAAGGCATGCTTTGATAACCTTTCCAACATTTGATCGATGAAAGGGAGAGGGAAGTGATCTTTCTTTGTATTTTTATTCAACTTCCTATAATCGATGCACATTCTCCACCCGGTCACAGTTCGGGTGGAGATGTCCTCTCCCTTCTCATTCTTGATTATGGTCATGCCACCTTTCTTAGGAACTACATGAACCGCGCTTACCCATTTGCTATCGGAGATAGCATATATAATTCCCGCTTCACGTAGTTTCAAAATCTCCTTTTTTACTAACTCTTTAAGGTTGGGATTCAACCTTCTTTGAGGCTCAATGGAGGTGGCATCATCATTCTCAAGATGGATTCGATGCATGCACAACGAAGGGCTAATACCCTTAATATATCAATGTTATACCCTATCACATTTCTATATTTTCTCAAAACAACAAGAAATTTTTCCAAATCAAGCTCATTAAGGGTAGCATTGACAATAATAGGGTATTCCCCTTCATTTCCAAGATAAGCATATTTCAAAGAAGGGGGAAAGGGTTTGAGTTCTACCTTGGGAGGAGGCTTAGAACACTCCTCCAATTTCTCCTCTTCCAGAGCTAGCTCATCATGCTTAGGATCGTTCTCTTCCTCTCTTTTGGCTTCTTCAATGGTCATGACAAACTCCTTTGCTTCTTAAGAGTAGTACTCTTCCTCGCATGTAAGAGCTTCAACCATTGGATCTTGAGGACTCATCATAACCCTTCCCAAACGATCTAACTCCTCACTCACCACATCAACCCTATAACACTTCTCAACCATGGGGGTCTTGAGTAGTTTAGAGAATTCAAAAACAATCTTTTCATCGGCTACTTCACAAGTAATGGTATTGTTTTTGCAATTAATGACGGCCCCCAATGTCTTCAATGTCTCCCTTCCAAGAATCAAAGGAGTGTTCTCATCCTCCTCCATATCCATCACAACAAAATCACAAGGTACATAAATGTGTCCCACTTGAATGGGGACATCTTCAATTTCTCCGCAAGGCAACTTAACCGATCAGTCGGCTAGTTGAATGGTCTTTCTTGTGGGTATCATCTCGATATTCAATTGTTGAGAAATGGACAATGGGATTAGGCTAACACTAGCCTTAAGGTCGGCTAGAGCTCCTTTGGCTTCCAAGTTGCCAATCTTGACCGACAATGTGAAACTTTCGGGGTCTCTTTGCTTCTTTGGCATCTTATGTTGAACAAGCGCACTCACTTGATGTGGAAGCGTAATAAATTCATCTTTGAGCTTCCTTTTGTTCGATAGGATATCTTTAAGGAACTTCGCATAAGATGGCATTTGCGTCACCACTTCATGGAAAGGTAGCTTGATGTGTAACCCTTTCATCACATCAAGAAATTTTGCAAATTTGTCATTCAATTTTCGCTTCGCAACCCTCTCGGGATAAGGTACCGGATTCTCATACTTTCTTGTGTCAATGGGGTCCTTACCCTTGGACTTCTTGTCTCCAACTTCTTTCTCAAAATTTACCTCCTCATCTCCCTTTTTATCCTCCCCTTCTTTCTCTACCTCCTCACTCCCTTTTGGGCCTTCATAAGAAGCACCCGATCTCAAGGTGATCGCCTTGCATGTGTCGGGTTGTTTGAGGTTGTGAGATGGGTTTGTGTTTGATTGTCTGGGTAGTTTAGAAGAAGAGTTTAAGGATGAATTTTCGGCCACTTGAGCTAATTGAGAATCAACTATCTTGTTGTGAGCCTTAAGCTCTTGGATTTGTTGGTTCATGGCTTGGAGTTGTTGGAGAATTTGGGTTTGTGTTGAGTCGGGTTGTGATTGTGTTTGCTCTTGATGTTTTTGTGGGTATTGGGTTTGATTTTGGTAGTTGGATTGGTTTTGGTAAGGTATTTGGTAGTATCCTCTTCGGTTTTGGTTTTGTGGTGGGTTTGGTGGTTGTGGATTGAAGGGAGGCTCAACATGTTGTTGAGGTTTATTATTGAAGCCCGGTGGTGGTTGCCTCCAAGCTAATCCACTATTGTTCCCCCTATAACCATCTTGTCTAGTATTGTAAGCATTAATGTGTTTTGGACTCAAACCCCCACAATAAGAGGTATCATGGTTTAATCCACCGCAAATTTCACATGAGAAGGCATTGACTTGGGAGGAGCTTGAACCGGCATTTCCACCCGCATTTAGTTTTTGCAACCCCTTGTTCAAAAGCTCGATTTGATGTTGGTGTTGATCAACTTTTTCCAATTCGTATCTTCCTCCCTTTTTTGCTTGAGGCTTCCTTCGGCCTCCCCATGAGTAATTCTTTGGAACTTCTTCTATTGTGGCTTCAACTTGATTTTGAGGGATTTTAATCAATTGCCCTCCGGCTCCCGCATCTAGGTTGGCTCTAGACATCGGCTCTAGACCATCGTAGAAGAATCTCATAAGCAAACTTTGGTTGTATTCATGGTGTGGGCATGCTTGAACTAATTCCTTAAATCTCTCCCAAGCTTCTCCCAAAGTTTCATCCGAATCTTGCTCAAAGGAGGCTATCTTCCTTCTCATCTCGGCGGTTTTCTCTTCGGAGATGAATCTCTTCAAGAAGGCCTTCACAACCTCCTTCCATGTAGTGAGAGAATTGGGCTTGACATATTTGAGCCACTTCTTTGCCCTTCCCGTAAGGGATTGTCGGAAAAGATGCATTCGTATATAATCTTGGCTAACTTGATTTGTTTGTATCATAGCACATAGTTCAAGGAATCGATCAAGATGCTCTATTGGGTCCTCACTTGGGGATCCGGAAAATTGCTCAGATTGCACCATCCTTGTGTATTGGGGATGGATGGTGAAGTTTGTCTCGGTAATAGGCAACAAGATGCCTCCGGTGAGCTCATATCCCTCCGGATTCCCAAATTCCCGAAATAAAGAAAGGTCATCCTCTTGCTCATGCTCTGCCATATCGGTAGTAGCTTCACTAGCAAAGGGAGAAGAATCACTATCACAATCAAGTATCGAACCAAACCCTCTGTTATCTTCGTTAAAAAGTCTTCTAACTTGTCTCAAGGTGCGTTCGAGCTCGTGATCAAGTGGATATGTAGGTGGTCCCTGTGATCTCCTTTGCATTCGACAAAGCTAAACACATGATTAGCACTGACAATCACAATCAAATGACTCAAAGTAAAAGAAAATAAGACTCTAAAGCAACACAAAAGCAACACAAATTAGACCGTTTCCCCGGCAACGGCGCCAAAATTTGATGAGGAATGGAATGTCGTCGTTAATACACTTTTCCTATCAAATTAATCCTAATTTACCTAAACGAGTATAAAGGCAAGCAAGGGTCGAATCCACGGAGAAACGGGAAATTGTGAAGCTAAGTGCTAACGAAAGAGGCTTGAAAAGGGTGTATATGAATAAGAGTGTAGTAAAACCAGGCAAGAAACAACTAAGGCTAACAAAATTACTCTAACAATTAATAAAGACTAACAAGGATTAGAAACTATGAGATTAAAAACGCTAGGGGGATCGGGGGAAATCAAACTTGGAGATTAAGAGCTAAACACATAGATAATCAAGGATTCACAACCAAGGGATCAAAGATCCTACTTAACACAACCCATTCCCATGCAATTGATTAAGCAATATATAAACTACGATCTATCCTAACATGATCACTCCTGCGCATCAATTAGGACATGTAATAATATGGTCAATGGTGCACAACATCAACCATATAATAATAAGCACAAGTTCATACAACAAGGGTTTAAATCCCCAAAAATAAAGTATTTAATCAAATAGCAACCAAGTAATCCATTCCCCTTCCCCTAGCTAAGGTCTAGCCTAGGAGAGAGAAACTACCCATATCAACAATACCCAAAATATTGGCCATAATCAAAATCATAAACATATCTATCATTAATACTTGAAATATATAAATAAACCAAAATAAAAGAGATTAAGATACAAAGAGCTCACAAAGCTTCAACTTTGTATTGAAATAAGAAAATGGGTCTTTGAACCTTCAATGGTGAACCACCAAAAATCCAATAGAATGCTCCAATATTGATTACAAGGATGATTAAAGCACTAATCTAGATTATTAAAGACTAAAGTTTGGATGATAAAAAAACTAATAATATGAACTTTCTCTCTCTAGAAACTTATACAAGCATTAATGGAGGCTATTCTCTCTCTAGAAATGTTCTAAGCACTTTTCCCTAAATGGAATAACTGCTTTCTTCATTCCCCAAATCAACATTCAAATAGGAAATAAAACGGGCTGGCTTGACGGACGTGCGCGCCCTCTACTTCGATCTGCGCGCCCGCGCAAGGTACTGTGCGCGCCCTGTAGAGGGCGCGATTGCCATCTACAGAAAGTTTTCCTGATTTTTCAAGCCAAGTTGCGCGCCCTCTCCAGTCATCTTCGCGCCCGCGCAGGTCAGTGTGCGCGCCCTCTACAAAGCGCGCGAGGCATCTACAGGGGACACAATTCTGATTTCATCTCGATTTCTCGCCCTCTCTCTTGAATTGCGCGCCCGCGCAGAGTGGGAGAGAGGGCTCTCCTGGGCGCGCAGCCTGATCAGATGCTCCTCACTTGATTTGCTCATGAAACCGGCTCTCGAAACTATCACAAACTTTCCTCTACTTCACGTATCGATCGGTTTACCTGCAAAACACAAGAAAACACCCAAAAACAGTACAAAAAGGTAAAGTAGAGGGGAAGTACGAGGGAAATGGCATTGTTGTGCAATATATGGGGAAGCACGGCAAAATAGGGCTAAACAAGCGATAAATGGAGGGAAATGGTAAGGAAATGAATCCCGAATAGTGGCATAAATGCCACTTATCACTAGCACATCGTTGGACATAAAAAATATGGCCAATCCAAACAGCATATTCGATATTTTAAGTTATTCAAATTCCGAGTTCTAGCGAATATGGGTTTGTTTTTTAATCCTTGAATAATTGTTTTTTATTGTACCATATCCATCAATTGATGCGAAATCGCCATTTTATGTAAACGAAATTAAAAATTTTAAGTTTTTCAAGAATCTGGATTCGACATAAATTATAAGAAGAAACCTGTACAATTTTTTTGCGAAACTTGTTTGATCCAAAAAAACGAATATGTAATTTTAAATCTTGTTTTTGTATAAGGAATTTACCCAAATACAGATAGGACATTAACTGTATAAAACATCTGTATTAATTATTGGCTACGACCATACGTTAATTTGGACATTACCAATTACTGCTTTATAATTCATTAATATCTTGTTATCTTCTTAATTGATAGTGAATATGACTTTGGTCTTCGCTAGACAAACCACATTTCATGTTACCAAGCTAAGGTTTGATATCAATGGTAACTTATATATCTACTATTGCGGTTCAAATTCTGTTTGCATATACTTCAATATAACTAATTAAAACATCCACCTTTACAGAAACTCCATGGCATAATCGTTTTAGAACTATTCATAAGAATTTAGTCATACTTTAAGGGATTATAGTGGCAAGCCAAGAATCAAATTAGCATTATGTGTTACAGGTGATATATTTGCCACATATGATTTCTACCTAATGATATTTATATCTAGTTTAAGGCCCAATGTTTAAGTACTAGATTGTTATTGAAATGAACCTTAGCTATTACTTATTTGTTTTTACTTTTTAAATTTAGGTGAAGAAAAATAGTTGTAATATAAATGGGTAATGACACAAACCTATGCAAGATAAAACATATTTAATTTATTTTACGTTCATTGAAAGACATAGTTACGCGGTATCTTTTTCAATTAAATCGTGCATTGAATTTTTCAAATTAAATTAATTTTTTTCAAATGACCGCCCTTGTTTTTCAGTTGTCAGTTTATAAAACCTCAATTATATCCTTGATGAACTCTCACCCTTGTACTAAACACACACGCACACACAAAAAATGGGGGATTCATAAAATTCCTAGTTTTAAGGGATTCATGGTGAAATGTGGATGTGGGGTTCCCTCTAAGATTCGAACTGTGAACAAGCGTAACCATAATAGGGGAAGGAAATTTTGTGGTTGTGGTAAATTTCCGGTACATTTTCTAAACCTTTTCGTCATTTCTTAAATGGTATAGGGATGGTGATCTAATTTTAACAATTTTAATGAATATGAATAAATGTAACAATCTTTCATTAGGGTTCCAATTATCAATTACGATATTTTAATATTTATAAATTGCAGGAGGTTGACTGTGGATTTTTCAAATGGTTGTATAATGATTTCGGTGGATGCGTCGAGTGTGAGATGATGTCAAAAAGGTTGGATGCAATTGAGAAAGAAGGTGAATCTCTAACTATGAGGCTAAACAAAGTGAAGATTAAAAAGGGACAATTTCATGAACAAATATGTGACTTGAAAAGCCAATTATGTCAATCAATTACAGAGAAGAACAAACATATTGCATATACAACTATGACTTTGTTTGCACTGGTTATGTCATGGGCTATATTTGTGGTCAATTATTAGAAAGATGTAGTTAATGCCAAATATAATTGAATAAGATGCATCATAGAATCACTTGTTGAGGAATTGTTAATGCTAAATATTATTTATTTGTTTATTTATGTTATAATAAAAAAAATCATTTGATACATCAATTCAAATTTAATTTTGAAAATAATAAACAAACCTAAATTCAAAAGAATTATTTATCAAATAAATGTTATGACCTAATATATTTAAGGTCATTAAAATATCATATCATGTGATGAAAATTTTGAAAAATTATTTGTTTTCTCAATGCATGCCAATTTTAAAAAATTGTGCCTTCTATACATCGAGTTATCATAGGAAAATTGCTTATTATCAGTAATTGCATCATCAATAACCTAATATAGTTGTAGATATAATGGAATATTTACATATCCTAATTAAGTTCATATAGAATGGGTATATCAATTGATTTTGTTTCCAATTATAACACATGTTAATTAACTTTGGTAACTAACTGTAAAGGTTTTGATAGTAGAGACTCTTCTAATTTAAGTTATGAACAAAAAGTAATTTAACATCAAGTAACTAGAGTAAAGTAAAAAGTTAGTGTTCAAACAGACCATACATTATAAAGACTTAATAGGTGACATGCCACCATTATAATTTTGCCATATTGGGACAAAATATGTGCTAGTACCCAGATTAATTACAAAGTACTACTAAAAATGTCTTAAGATCACAGTTGAGAAAACATGTATACAATCAAAATATATAGCTCCCTGTCATAGATAAGAGAAAAAAAAAAAAAAAAAAAGCCGGAAGCCTAATTATCATCGAAGATGTCATTTCCAGAATCATAATCTTCATCAACATTTGCAACAGTTGCCTTTCTTCTCTTCTATAGTTGTTGCCCTCATCTTCCCAATAATGAACAAACGTAATACAGTTAATTTTCTTGAATTGATATCAAAAAATGAAATAGGTAATAACTCGGATTATACTTAGTCATTACCCATTTATATTAAAACAGAGAATTTTTATCATGAATTCATCAATATAGGTAATATACTAAACACAGATAGTCAATTATCAATGACAAAACAGAGAACAACATGGTCACAAACATAATTAGCAATATACAACAATGTATAAGGTCAATACATATGGAATCAGAGATGAATCTAGGTCAACAATACCAGAATGTCAATAGAAAATGAAAAATAAGTACAATGAAAAGCAGTAATAACCCGGTTTATACTTAGTCATTACCCATTTATATTAAAATAGTGAATTGTTATCTTGCATTCATCAATATAGGTAATATCCCAAAAACAGATAGTCAATTACCAATGACAAAACAGAGAACAACAAGGTCACAAACATAATAGGCAATATACAACGATGTATAACTTCATTACGTATGGAATCAGAAATGAATTTAAGATCAACAATACCAGAATGTCAATAGAAAATGAAACATAAGTACAATGAAAATCGGGTAATAACTCGGTTTATACTTAGTCATTACCTATTTATATTAAAACATAGAATTGTTATCCTGTATTCATCAATATAGGTAATATCCCAAAAACAGATAGTCAATTACCAATGACAAAACAGAGAAAACCTTAACATCACAAACATAATTGACAATATACAACAACATATAAGGTAATTACATATGGAATAAGAGATGAATTTAAGGTCAACAATACAAGAATGTCAATAGAAAATGAAACATAATTACAATAAATACCTGAAACCTCATTACGAGTGTTTGTTTGAGACCATGCACTCTCTTGGACCTCACGTGAAGATGTCCAGCCTCATGCGCTTAAGCATTTCTTGCACAACCATGCTTTGACACATGACAACTTTTAAAGATAACGCGTAACGGTTTCCATGACCATCTTCCTTGTAATCATCTTTATTGTCTTCTTCCTCTTCAGGTTGCCGTTTTCGAACAGGGGCATGCTTAACCTCTTTATCTACCCACTTTTGTTCATTGACATCATATTTGTAACCCAAAGCATTTTGAATTGTACCTTTGTTGAATGGTTGCTTTGGTCCAATTTCCACCACTTCATTTGATAAATCGACACCAAATCTCTCAAAACCTTAGTCAACCACATCCCATAAGGAAGGAACAACCCATCCTTTGTTCCCTTTTAAACTGCAATCATATAGTCAATCATCATCCTCGGCATATTCATCTTCACACCGGTGAGGACAAAATACATGACCAACATGTCTAGGTATGTTAAGGAGGACAGTCTTCCATTACGGCAATCGAAAGACTGAAGATAATCAAATGCAGAAGACGAGTACGCAAAGGCAGTTCATAAATTTCTGGCTTTTTATCTCTGCCAGACTCATCTTCCATAAGAACAAGATTGAAACATTTCTAAGCATCAAATTCCGAAAGAGTACTCCATCTCTTCCCCGGGAGAATGGCGTGCACCACTAATCGAGGAATTTTCAAGATGCTGCTCAAGACAAATTCATCCAACTTGATTTCCTCCCCTTTCACCAAATTGTATATTATTCCATCCTTTTTGTTTGCGTGATCAAAGTGAGTGTAGAACTGTTGAACAAGGTTGGGGTATATGGGGTGATTTTCTGTAAGCAACCTGTCCCATCCTTGGAATTTAAACCAATTACTTATAAAAGTAGCATAGTCTTTGTTAGGAGTCAAAGTCTACATGCCGCCTGTCGCAAATTTTCCGTTTCGTGAATGTCTTAAAGTACAACTTACGGTACAGGGAGAATCGGAACCTTTCATCATCTTCTGATGTTTGGCCTCTGCTACTACCTGCTGCAGCAGGAGAGGATGGAGTAGCAGTGGTCGAAGTTTACCTTGTTGTCCTTCTTGTAGGAGAGGCATATTCTTCAAGGCCTACAACTCTATGTAGCCCTTTTCTCTTACGCGGGGGTGGTCGTCTTGCTTGTGGCTTTACTCTAACCATTTTTTTTAAAAAAAAAAAAAAAAAAAAAAAAAAGAGTATAGTGAGAAGCAACTCACACACTGGAAATAAAAGGCCAAAGCTAATTAAGGGCCATTACAAAAAAAAAAAAAAAAAAAAAAAAAAAAAAAAAAAAAAAACAGAAAAGTGGATTTACTCTCAAATGCAATCAGATATTAAACAAAATATTAGTAGGTCATTGCCAACTAAAAAATATCATATTGACATTACTGTCAAAGATAAGTTGGTATTCACCAAAAATACCAAGGGTCATTGCCAACAAAAACATAAGAGTGAATTTACTGTCAAAGTCAAACTATTATATACCCAAAAAATAAAGGTTCATTGGCAACTAAAGACATAAAAAAAAAAACAGAACATGTACCTACTTACACAAATATAGTTATGACTTCCAAACAAGAAACAAAAATTATAATATCCCTCGTCTGCTGATAGTTAAGGTAAAGTAAAGGCTATTGCCAAATGCAAGACAATAGAGTAAACATTCATTGGAAAAAAGGCAAACATATAAATTATTTTTTCTAATTTGCAGACAGATGGTCACCTACAAACAAAACAATGATATACCATGAATACTCAATTTAATTATGCAAAAAATGTAAATTTGGACATTATATTTTTTCCATCAAGAATTATCATGTATAATATACACCAATAACCAAAAAAAAATAATTATAAAAAAAAAATATAGTTAATTAATTGATTGTCAACATATATTGTGCATGTCTTATACAACTATGGAATCGAATCCTCCATTGGAACCGTAATCGAGATATTGTAGACACCTGATAGTGTCTTCCCAAAAACCAAACCCAGTGATGAGTACATTTCACGTCTTTGATTAACGAGTTTGGTAAAGAGTTGAAAAGTCTCGTGAAATCTCCTTAAGCCTTGACCATACCCCTAACATTACCTAAAATGTTTTAATCCAAAATCATTCATTTCGTGTCTTTAAACCCAAAATCATTTATTTCGTGTCATTAAATCATTCATTTCGTGTCTAATTCATAAAAACGTCCAAATCTGACTATTTTGGTCCATGTTCCCGGTCTAATTATTATTTAGTTGGATGAGGCTTGAAAGAGCTTTCCAACGGTATATTATAAGCCTAAACTCGACTTAAAACAAATAAGTTATGGCCTAGTCCCTAATCCCTACACCCCTATGTAGGGAAACTTACCTACCCCCCCCCCCCACTAAACGACAAAACTACCCCCACTTCACCCCTCCCTACCCATTTACCTAGTTTCTTAACCGCACGACAAGTGCTACAGACATCCTACCCAGTAACCATCTTACCCCACATATATAAACAAAAAAAACAAAAAAAAAAGATCATTTCATTTTTTCCATTTCAAAACAGTTTCCATTTTCTCTATCATCAAAACTTCAATAATCTACAAATTCTAGAAGAAGTTTCTGAATCAAGTACAACAATCAAGAAAAATGTCTGATATAAGGGACAAAATTGCGCTAGATTCTGGAAAACAACAACGAAAATCATAATCGTAAGTAGATTTGTTAATTTTTTTTAAAAAAATAAAATAAAACCCCTAAGTTTTCTTAATCTTATTTGCGATATTAAATTTCAGGAAAGAAGAAGATACATCAAGTTTGAAAATGAATCATTGTAAGTAATATAGTGTAATTATACTAAACATTGTTCAAAAACAAGAAAACAAAGTATTATTGTGTTTCATTTTTCTTAGAGCGAAGTATGATCTAAAAGAGAGTAAGGAAGACCATTTTGAAGAAGTGTAAGTGTTATTTACTCGATTTGAAAGTATTTATTTAATTAGTCACTTACAATATGGAGTTATGTAATTGTAAATTGATTTTTTTTTTAAAATGTGTATAAACAGATAAGGCAATGATATTCCTATTCTTTTTTATTTATTTATTTATTTATTTTTATTATTTTTTGGTGAAGATTATATTCCTATTCAATCAAGAGTGAATAAAATACGAAATGAGCGCAAAGCTAAATCTCCTGTAATTGATCCTCAACCATTAAAAGATATAATAACATCAAGTGGTCATATTGAAAAGACATGTTTGCAATTACAAGATATAATGATCATTTATAATAGATTATATGTTCATTTTGACATGAAGTCTTTTTTTAAAAAATTCTTTTGATACGTATAATTGTTTATGGTTGTTCATTTAAGTATACAAAAATGTTCATTTCAATAACACTTTGATTTAAATTATTTAGGTTCATGTATCATAATTCAAAGATAATGTTCATTTTTATATAACTTCTTGAACATGTATATCCTGAATTTTGGTTAAAATATATAAAAGTTCAATTCATATATGTTCTATAATCATTATGAATGATCATTTAGCACTATAAAATTGATCTATAATCATTATGAATGATTCTCAACTATTAAAAGATATAATAACATCAAGTGGTTATGTTAGAAAAAGACATGTATGCAATTAAAAGGTATAATGATCACTTATAACAGATTAAGTGTTCATTTTGACATGACATTTTTTTTTTTGAAATTCTTTTGATACATATACTTGTACATGTTTATGATTGTTCATTTATGTATACAACATGTTCATTTCACTAACACTTTGATATAGATTCTTTAGGTTCATGTAACATAATTTAAAGATAATGTTCATTTATATATAACTTCTTGAACATGTATATTCTGAATTTTGGTTAGAATATATATGTTAATGTTATTTGTGATAATATGTTCATTTGTATAAAACAGAATGTACATTTTTGTTTTGTCAATTGAGTTCATTAAATTTGTAATATCAATATAATGTTTATGTATATATACTGATATACAAACATAATTTATATTATATTTATGTTCTACATAGAGTGAAATATACGTTGCAAATTAAAGATGGAAAATCTGAACATTTAGTTATACAGGAGATAATGCCAACAATTATATTGAAAGAAAAAATAAACAACATAGTAATTGGTGGGAACCATATTTTGATAGAAACATGTTGAACCACAAGTTAATTTGACATATAGCATAATATTCATTCTCATAACAATGCATACACACATTGACATTGTAATTTGTTTGAATTACAAATAAACCAAATTAGGAAGCTAAGTATACAGTACATTGCTCAATTGATGCTATTTTCGGAAAATACAGAAATTAGAGGAAATAGAAGAGGACCAAGAAGATTTATGGAAGCGTAGATTACTAAATATATTGTTCTTGTAGATATTTGCTCATTTTATGGATTTCTAAATGATCAAGTGCATTAATATTCATTTTTTTTTATTCATTAGTACTAGTTATATATATATATATATATATATATATATATATATATATATATATATATAGTACAAAAAATCTGCACAATTAGTTTGAAAATTATGCAAGTTTATTTTCCAGTTTTATATTCACTTGTTCTCCTCCTCGACATTTCTCTTTAGCAGATTCACCTTCATTCTTTTAACTCTCTTTATCTCCCCTAAAAATTATGCCCATTTAACTAAAAAAACTATGTAAGTTTGACTCAAAAAATATGCATATTAATTTTTTTACTTTCATTTTCTCATTGTTTATCCTCTTTGTTGTGATGCACTCTTCTCCATTGAAGATTATTAGAGTTCTAACCTTTATTTTATTAGGGATGAGAAAGTAATTATGGTCATGAACAACTTGTAAACCTAATAATAAGGATTAATCAGCTAGAGAATTTTCAGCAATATGCACTATTAATTCAAAAATTTTGCACCTTTAATACAAAAAATTTGCACATTCAACTTAATAAATATGCACATATCAGTTAAAAAATGTGCACGAATTTTACAATAATAATGCAGATTTAGTTTTAAAATAAAGCATATATAATTTTCACTTTTACTTGATTTCCCTCAATAGTCACTATTAGAGAATCTTCTAAACTCAAAGAGAAAAAAAAAATGGGGTTGAGAGATGAACATGGAAGAAATAGAAAGATGAATGGGGAAAATAGAAAGGGAATAGGAAAAAGAGATATTTACATTTATGCCATTAATGAAGCATGCAATGAGAGCCATTAGATCTTTTTATTTGAACGGATCAGATAACTTCTATAGAACCACCCTTTATGTGAGAACTCACACCTTATGTGAGGATAAATCTCATCTGCTAGATTAGATCAAATCCAACAGCTGAGATTTTCACAAGTAATCGCTTCATTTTTTTCTCTCTCCTCTTTAGATTTTCTCTTGCTTCCTCCCGATTCTCTAAAAAGGCAATTGTTTTTCTACGCTCTTCAATTTCTTTGCTTTTTCTCATTAATTTCTCGCGATAATCTGTTAAGGTATGTAAATTTTGGTTTAATTTTGAATTTGATCGATTTTGAAACATGTTTTTGCGATTTTGATTTCGAAAATTAGGTTTTTTGCCAAAATATGGTTATGCGATTTTCGATTGGGAAAATTCAAAACATCATAAAATTTTCATCATCCTTTGTTGTTCTCGTATACTTAAGGCACTGTAAGAAAATTTTATTTTATTTTCGTTGTTGTCTGTTATTTAATTCGAATTTTAAATCAAGATTGTGCGATTTTGATTACAAAAATTTGGGTTTCACATTTTTTAATTTTGATTAATGTATTATTTTGTATTCATTCGTTGCACTTGATTGACAACAAGCTATATTATTGATGTAAAAAAATTTCAGAGCATCCATAGGTTTGTTGATAAATTAAAGTAGCATTGAAATAATTGTGTATTCTGGTAGAGTTTTAAACTAGAGATAAACATATATTTTGGCATTCTAATGAACGATTATTATCATTACTTTTGAGTAAGTTTGACTTACTTTTGAGATACTTTGATTAATTTATGATATACTTTGTTGAATACTTTTATTGTGTTTGACTTAATTCGATATTTGAATCAAGTTTTTACTATTTTTATTGGGGAAATTAAGAATTTCACAACGTCAGTCATATGTTTCTGTTGGTTATTTAAGCTTATGTGATAGCTAAATCTGAATTATGTCAATATATTTTTACTTTTGAGTTTATGTCATTTACTTCTGATTTGATGGAAGTGGTTGAGTATTATTTGGTTGTATGGTTTTGATTTTAATGGCTGCATGGAGAGTTGTTGTGTTGGGGGTTATGTTTGGTAGAAGCAGCAAGACTTATTTGTTATGGCCTTGGGCGTTGTGTGAATGGTGTGGGCTATCTGTGGCCAGGGAGGATGGGTGTGATGCTGTGTCACTAGATGTTATTGAGTAAGTTAGGCAGTTGGGCATGTGGTGTATTGCAGGATAGCTGAGGCTAGCATCAAGTGGGTGGTAAAGAAATGGTGTTATTACTATTTTTGGTTAGTGTTGAGCTATGGTTAGTTTTGAGTCAATTCCTTGGTTATGTAAGAGTAACTATATCGTTGTTCAATATTCATTACTGCTGAGGTAATTTCTTGCTAGGATATATTCCATTTTCAGGTGTAAATTAAGGTTTTCCTTAATAATTAGTTGTAGTTTTGTTATTTACATGCTAATTGAGTGTAGTGTTCCGGTGTAAGCTCTTCAAGAACCAATTCTTAGGTTATATATCAAATGAGCCAAACTATTCTTTGCTCATTTATCAAATGAGAAACCAATTCTTTGTTCATTTATCAAATGAGAAACAATTCTTTGTTCATTTTGTCAAAATGAGCAAACAATTCTTTGTTCATTTATCGAACGAGCAAACGATTCTTTTTTCATTTATCAAACAAGCAAACAAATGCTTTTTTCATTTATCAAACGAGCAAATAATTCTTTGCTCATTTGATAAATGAGCAACAATTCTTTGTTCATTTATCAAACAAGCAAATAATTCTTTGCTCATTTGATAAATGAGCAACAATTCTTTGTTCATTTTGTCAAATGAGCAAAAATTCATTGTCCATATATATAATGAGCAAACAATTCTTTGCTCATTTATCAAATGAGCAACAATTCTTTGTTCATTTTATCAAATGAGCAAACAATTCTTTTTTGATGTATCAAATGTGCTGATTAAAAATTTATAACATAGAAAATGATTTAAAACATATGATAAAACCTATTAGCTCAATTGGCAGAGCACTATGAAAATGCATAGGGGATGTAGGTTCAATTCCTACATAGGTTATCTCTATAAACAAAATTAATTAAATAGAAAAAAAAAATCAAATTCGTACTAAATTATATGAGCAAAAAATTTGGTTTGAAATGATTTATAACTATATAAACTTTGTTACAATCAAACTCTCATACAAACTTGTGTCTCCACATTATATAAATGAACCTACGTGGGATTTGAACCCACATCTTTTGTGCATTTCCACAATGCTCTACCCTTGAGCTATTAGGCTAATGTATTTAAAACATTCAAACACACTCACAAATGAGCATTAATTTTTGACAAAATGAACAAGAATCATTTGCTCATTTGACAAATGAGCATTAAATAGTTTGCTCGTTTGCTCATTTGACGAAGGAGCATTGACTTTTTTTGCTCATTTAACAAGTGAGCAAAAAATAATTGCTCATTTAACATATGAGCAAAAAATTAATTGCTCATTTGACAAATGAGCAAAAACTTAATTGCTCATTTTGACAAATTATTTGCTCATTTGACAAATTAGTAAAGAATAAATATTAATTTCTGACAAAATGAGCAAGAATTATCTGCTCATTTGACAAATGAGCATTAAATAGTTTGCTCATTTGATAAATGAGCAAAGAATTGTTTGCAATTCTATAACTTGTAATTTTTTGTAAATATCAATGAAGAAAGATCAAATTTTAGAAAATGTTTACCATTACATTAACATACCAAAGGTTATAAGAACACGATTAACACAAACATATTTGTGCCATTAAGAACATCATAAAAACTAATACTAATACCGTTCTATGCAAATCTTAAGAACATCGTAACAATTGCCTAAGCTCCTAATCAGCCCTCCTTCCCCAATATACAATTGCCAAAATGTGATATTTCCTAAAGTCAACTTGTCTTATGCAGACAAGGACACAAATAGTAACTAACATCAAAATAGTAAACAGTAAAAAGCATATAAACTTCAGTCTTCTCTACCGTGAATGCTCTTGGATTATTGTTTCCCATAGGGGATTCTATTAAGATCATATCATTAACAACTAGCTTTCTTAAATTGCAACACTAGCTTTCTTCAACTTTTTTTTTCTTTTGACCAATTTATTTAACAAATCCAATAGTATATACTTCACTTGAAATAATTGAGAGGTTATGTACTTCAAACGAAATTTTTTAATGATTATGGCCTGCAAACAAATCAAAAGTGTAAGGAGAAAGAGAAAAAAAATATGAAGCAATAAAATGAAACTAGAGAATTACATTACTCATTTGACAAATGAGCAAATAATTATTTGCTCATTTTTCAAATGAACAGATAATTTTGACAAATGAGCAAATAAATATTTTAGTATTTGCAACTATCAAAGCATGGAGGGTCAATTCCCTCAGAAATTCTATAACTTAGTGAAAAGGACATCTATGATAGTCAAATGAGAGGAACATGGCATGTAAATTGACAAATGAGCAAATAATTGTTTGCTTATTTGACAAATTAGCAAGAACCATTTGCTCATTTGGCAAATGAGCAAAGTATTATTTGCTCATTTGATAAATGATCATTGAATTGGTTGCTCATTTAACAAATGACCAAAGAATTAATTTTATTTTTTGAAAAGCTTACTAGATCGCCAACATTCAGTAGCTTGTACAAGTTATTACAAATAGCAAGCCACAAATTTTACTTAGGAAACAATACAGAGGAACCATTACCATCAATGTATTTCTGCTCATATATAATGAAATTAAAGTGAGCAGAATACATAGAGAAAATTTGTATAATTGACAATTCATGCAAATATAAAGCAGAGGAGGACAAAAACCAAGTTTTGAGTCTTTAATTATCATGCAAATTATCATTATAACCAAAGGAAAAAGTAAATGGGTAATACTAGCAAATTAATACTCATGCATCTTACAGACTTGAATACTAGTTCAATATATTTAATTAGATAATACTCCGTAATACATTTCAAGTAAAATTATATTGTCCTAATCAACAAATCAACACCTTAGTAGTTCATCATTGCCAAAATCACTCAGAAACATTGGAAGCATTAAAAAAAAGGAAAAATTTCTTTAAATAATACGACCTTTCACCCGTCCGCTAAAAACAAGTCCACCTTTTGATTATCCCTAAATAATACCACCTTTAGAGCTACTCCGCTTTAATCAGGTAAAAAAAATAAAAAAATTTAACCGGTTACAGCAGGTAAATTGGTGACGTATCTTCCTCTTCCCCTTTTTGCTTCTTTTATTTATCCCTTTTAATCTGTTCTTCGCATATTTCGCAATTAACACCTTCTCTATGTTCCAGTCTTCCTTGTTCTTCGTATTTTTCTCCACTAAAACATCTTTTTTTTTTTTTTTTTTTTGAAAGGTCCACTAAAACCTCTATTAAATGGTTGGCAAGAGGCAATCATCTAGTGGTTCTTTGTCAAGCTTTGCAAGGGAGGAAAACCAGAAAATTCATTGCAATTGTGGAAATTATGCGTTGGTGAGATCTGTCAAACAGGATCCTAACATTGGGATGAAGTTTTACGGCTGTCCCTTATGGCCGGTTTGTTATCAATTATAAATTGCTATGAATTTTATCAATGTTGATTAATTTGAGTTTGACAGGTTTGTAATTGGATATAGTATTACTGTAGGACACTCAATGTGAGATGTTTAGGTGGGTTAATCAGAGCAACCCTGTGGAAGATCTTCAATATCATGTTTTGGAGAAGGAAACAAGTATTTGCGAGTTAGAGTATGAGCAACAGTGCAGGGATGATAAAATCAAGAGATTACAGTTGAAGAAAGATAACCTAGAAGAGGATGTTTAAGAAATGAAGAACGAAGTGTATGCGATGCGGGTAGAGATGATGAAGTGTTCGAGGAATGAGAAGAATTTATCCATGGCTTTGGTATTTTCTTGGATTTTCTTTATTGTAGTTTTGTGTTATCTCAAATTGTAGGTGGGGTTGTAATTTAAGATTTCCTTCAAGATTTAGTAAGGGGACTTGATTTGTCATCTTTTGGTAGTGTATTTGTAGTTGTTATGAAGTTGCAATGGTACTTGAATAATGAAATGCAATCAGAACTAATTTGATAACATAAGCCTTGTCTATATAAATGTGAAAGCTGATAATAATATAATAGTAACCGCATATGGATTGACATACAGAAGGATTGTTCAAAAGACTTAGCTTACACATGATAAATTGTTCAAAAGACAAAGCAATACACTAAATTATTGTTCAAAATACTTAATGCTAATCATAGTGTCTCAAAATTACAGAATGTGAACCCAAATTTTTATGGATGTTGTTGATGCACTATAGAGGTTTGGCTTGACTGTGTGGATATGTGTGGCTCTTGATTCCTTGCTCTGCTCCTTGTGAAGGGGGCCTGAAACAGAAATTTTATAAATTAAGTTAACAGTTATCAAAGAACAAATTAAGCACAAAACAGATGAAAAGAAGCTTACTTGTAGCACTGGTGTACCATCAGCACTAAAGAGCACACCAACCCCTCCTCTGGTTCCCCTAACTGAAGGACTTGCATTTGCACCCCTAGCAGCACCTCTAGCACTACCTTTAGCACCCCTACCACTGTAAATTACCTTTCCACCCCTGCCTAAATGAGTTGGCTGTGCAGTGGGGTCAATTACTTGTTGCTCAGAAGATGTTGCTGCAGACCCATCTTTCCTAGGTCTTCCTCTTCCCTTCTTTGCTGCTGGCTCTAAGTGAACATAATTGTCTTTGTCGGGACATCTCCTCTTATTGTAGCCTCTAACCTTGCAGAGACTACATGTCATTTCAAGTCCTGTTCTTGACAAAGAGCCTGGCTTCTTTGGGTTCTCATAAGGATCTTTGATCCTATTTTTTCTAGGTCTGCCAGGACCAATTTTGATGGCAGGGGGGTCTAAGCCGCAGGGTAATTTAGGTCAATGCCTCTCTCCTTCACATGGAGGGATAGACCCACCATAAACCCTGAGGTATACATCCTTTTTATAATAATCATCAACAAAAGATTTAGCATCCTTGTTCTTAAAGAAGATACATGATATGGCATGACAACATGGGACCCCTAACATGTCCCATTTCCTACATGTGCACTTCTTTGCCTCTAAATCTACTATGAGTTGATCAAGGAAATGCCTCACATTGAACATTGTCTCTTTAGAAGGTAAAACATCACAGAATGCAACTTTACTTTTTCCCTTTTCTAAGTTTGCTTGGATTCTAGGACAAAGCACAGAGGTTGACTTCTGCATTTCTTGTCTTTTAGTCACTAACCTTTGCATCAAAGCCACTCTGATGTCCTCTAACATATATATCAAATGTTTTGTTCTGGCATTAATAATGTATGAGTTGAACGTTTCAGCCATGTTATGTTATTGCATCTGTCTTAATGTCAGAATTCAAGTAAGCTCTACAAAAGAGTTTTGGGTTATATGAAGTGAAAGTTGTGGCTGCATCTAGATTTAACTTTCTCAACTCCTCTAAATACTCATTATAATCTACAACGTTGTAGGATTTAGAATTTTCCAGAATTGTAGTTTCATTTCATCTCCTCTAAATGATTTATGCCTTAATGAAAAAATGTGTCTAGCACAGTGACGATGCTCAGCTTTTGGTAGCACAGCAGCAACAACATGAATAATAGCCTTGTAAAAAAAAAAAAAAAAGCATGCTTAAACATACCAATCAATACTCTTTTCAACTACTGATCACTAGACATACATATCACCAACATAAACCAATCCCTTCTTAAACAAATACACTAATCCCTACTTAAACAAATAGAGATCATTAAACAAAACCACCACCAACTGATAGAAATGAACTAAGTATGGTTAAGTGTTTACCTGGTGCTCATCTGATATAATAGCAATCCCAGTACCATCACCTAGCTCCAAATCAGTTTACAAATGGGTAATAAACCATGTCCAAGATGAGTTGTTTTCACCTTCAGCTGCTCCCCATGCTATTGGGTACATTTGTTCATTAGGATCCCTGCCAACAACACTTAGAATTTTCCTACCAAGGAAGGTCTTTAAGAAAGCTGCATCCACACAGATGACTTTTCTGCAGCCTTCCTTCCAACCTTGCTTAACTCCTTCAAAATAGGTGTAGAGTCTCTGGAAAAATAGGTGGATTTGTTTGCTTGGAAGTATCCACCACCAACTGAGTAGTTGTTCTTGGGCTTGACTCCTTCAGAGCTTGGATATACCTCTCAACTTTCATATAGTGTTCCCTCATGGAGCCATGGAGCATTCTATGTGCATGGTATTTGACTTTGCATGCAAAATCCCTATTGACAATAACCTTATAAGCTCTCCTAATTGCTTCAATGATGTCCTTAGCTGGCCAGTGAGTCCTAGCTTTAAAAACCTCCAACATTTCTCTTGCAGCCCAAGTTGTTTTGAGTTGTCTGTTCTTGTTCATGTTCCTACGACAAGTGTGATTGCCATCCACCCTTTTCACCAAGAATAAAGCCTTCCTGGAATGTCATGCACCATACAAAGAAAAAGTAGATCCTTCAACACATCTTACTCTTACATGTTGCTGCATGTTCTTGTTACTCATAACAAAGCTCAAATCACTGCCCTGCATAATTGCATACCTAGCAGCAGCCTGTTTAAAGTCACTCCTATTTGCAAATCTTTGTTCTACTACCCAAGTGAATGTAGAAAAATCAGTCTCACCACTCACAAGCATACTTCTTCTTCCCTTCCTTCTTGCTCCAGCATTTTCAATCATCAGTACTTTTAGGTGTGTGAATCTCATCTTCACTGTTTTCATACTCACTAACATAACCACCAGCACCAGATGTTTCAGCAGCACTTCCTGGTTAACCATCTACTTTCTTTGGACCTCTAAATCTTCCTTCACATACCTCTCTTTGAAGTTGACTTGCTATTTCAAGGATCTTGTTATTGTAATTTGTAACTTTCTGTCTAGCTAGTTTAACCTCTTCATCACTGTTGTCTGACTCACCAGTGACAAATCAACCCTATCAAGACCCTCATCACCCTCAAAGTAATCATCTTCTACCTCCAGTTCAACATCAATTCCTTCATCAGCCTCCTCCTCATCAGGCACAAACTCAGGATCTGATGAATCCACAGATCCAGTAATAAAACCTCAAAGATCCTTAAGGGTCAGTGGATTTTCTGGCCTATTGTCTTCCCACTCATACACTGGGGATGAGTATGTGTTCTCACCACATGAATGAGAAGGAACTGCTGGTTCTTGGTTGAGGGTTTGTTGTGCAGTTTCTAAGTTGGAAATAGGGTTTGTAGTAATGGATGGTAGAGTCAAAGTGTTGTTATCAGCATGTGCTAAAGTAGATGCTTTTGAGCCAGACAAAGAAGCTGATGTTGTTACATTGGATTCCTTGTGTTTTCTGGGGCTTCTTCTAGGTGGGCCCAACTTTAGTGACTGTGGACCCTTTTTTGGAGTTAATTTTTTAGGCTTAGTTGGTTTGGGAGGTGGGATATCTTTTGAACTAACAGAAGGAGTTGGATTTTTTGCTGACAATTGTGGCTCTTCAACACCATGCAACACATACACATCAATACTCCTATGCTTCATCACTACCTCTCCTATTTCTAAGACTTCTGCATCCCCTACTATCTTTCTTAACCCATCTGCTAAAGACTTCCCATGAACTAAATAATATTGCGCAGCAATGTTGATATAATCCCCACATTTCGTTCCCAATTCAAGTAGCTACCAATAACATAATTCATCAGGAGAAACCTGAAATGTCCTTCCTTTACCACCCATATACACTAACTCTCCATTATTAACAATTTTGAAACTGCCCCCATGCCAATACCTCAAACTCACATTCTCAAATAACGTTTTGTTGCTCATTGTCACCTAAGATTACGCACATTAACCAACAATATCATCACACACAAAAAAATAATAAATCGCATCAACAAAAACCCCAAATAAATTCCTAAATTCAGCTATCCAATTACAAGAAATCAAACACCTTCGACAAAACAAAATTATGATAAAACAACCATAATCAAACACAAATTCATTTCACACATTTAATTCCCCAAATATCAAACATGCATAATCTGAAAAAGTGAAAAAGGAACAACAAAAGTGGTGAGTTCGTACCTTAAATTAAGCAACTTTAGGCGAATTCCGACGCAATTAATCAACTTCAAGGCGATTTCCGACGCAATTCTGGGGCTTGTGATTTCTTTCCCGATTTGCCTTCTTCACTGTGTAATTAGTACAAGTTAAGGTTAGCTTCAATAATGGCGGAAAAGTAAGACTGTTAGAGTAGTAAGTTTGGGTAGTTGGAGTTAATAATTGCAAGCTGTGCAATTTGGGAGGGAAATAAAGGTCTTCGTAGTTTTGTTAACCTGCTTACTTATTAGTTATAGGTTGCCGGTTTTTTTTACCTGATTAAAGCGGAGTAACACTAAAGGTGGTATTATTCAGGGATAATCAAAAGGTGGACTTGTTTTTAGCGGACGGGTGAAAGGTCGTATTATTTAAAGCAATTTTTCAAAAAAAAATAAATTAAAAACTGATTAAATTTTAAAAGAATATTATCAAATTATCCCAAAATACTTGCAAATTACTTCAAAATCCATCTACAATTTTTCAAATTCTCTATAGTTCATCAAATCAACTCTTATTTTTTTACAAAAAATGAAAATGAAAGAAAAATATCTGGAAATCTAAAGAAAACAAATGGATGTTAGTAAAAAACACAAATAACAAACGGAATCAACAACATTAACTTCCTAATCGACAATCCAGTAAGTTATAACTTATGAATTTCAATTAATCTTGACATTTTTCAATTGGAATTTTTTTATTTTTATTTTTCTTAATATGTGATGATTTCCTTAAAAATCGCTTTAATGGAGGAGAATAAGCTTAGAGGAGCCACTTCAATGGGAGAGAGAAAGCTCATATTTTGCTTCAATGGAGGAAACAAGTCTTAAGAATCTGCTTTAATGGAGGAGAGAGAGGGAGAAATGGGTATATGAAGGTTTAATGAATGAATTTGGAAAGATAAAGCAAATGACGTGAATAATAAGATTGAGGGTATATGTTCCATAATATTACGAAAATGCCATTACTCACCAATTAATCTCAACCTTCAAAGAAATGTAATCAGTGGTCCAGATTTGTTCTCATGTAAGGAACTGTTCTCACATAAGAGAGGGGTTCTCACATGATTCCATTTATGTATATATATATGTGTATATATATATATATATATATATATATATATATATATATATATATATATATATATGTATATATATATATATGTATGTATATATATATATATATATGTATGTATATATATATATATATATATATACATATATATATATATACATATACATATACATATACATATACATATACATATACATATACATATATATATATACACACATATATATATATACACACATATATATATATACACACATATATACACACACACACACACACACATATATATATATATATATAAATATATATATATATATATGTATATATATATGTACAATGTTCATCAACAAGAAGCCATATGTTCATTACCAGAATAAAATATGTTTGATTACATAACAGTTATAACAAAATGCAATAAAATGTTCATAACCAAAAAGACAAATGTTCATTGCCAAAACTAAATATGTTCAATTACAGATCACTTATTAGAAAAAGTTTAAGCTCTAACAATATATATCGTTTCAATCTAAATTCTTACTTATTATTATTTGCCAACCTATTCGCTACATTAGTGTCAAAAAAGCTAACAACCTATCATACTTAGAAGAAATATGTTGACTACCACGTTGAACACTTTGAATATCTCTTGGAACACTTGGAGTAAATTGAACCTTTCTTGGCACACTTAAAGGAACTTGATTATTTCTTGAATCACTTGAAGAATCTTGGCACAAACATTTCTTGAATCACTTGAAGAAACTTGGCCTTTTCTTGGAGCAGTTGGACGATGTTGATTAATATAATTAAAAATGATCATTGTACCTTTCATAAGCTTCTTCTTCTTCACCAAGTAACTCAGTTTTAGTTGCTTCTTTAAAAAGAAGTTCATCACTATTACCCACTACATAAGTTTTTCAAAAATGAACATAATCAATAACGGTACAAATACAAAACAATAAACAATAAAAATCTAAATGATCACTTAGCATTATATAATTTATCAAAATAATAAACAACAAATTATAATAATTACAATAAATTAAATTACTGAATATCTAAAAATGTCATGTAAACAATAATACCACAACATTATTATAAATGACAATGATCATTTAGCATTATCAAATTGACCAAAATGACAAAAAACTACTATAAAAACAAAAAAAAAATGTATCTACAAAATTATTGAACATATTAACATGTTGTTCATGTCAATAAAATATAATCAACCACATAAAAAACCTACTTATTAACAATTAAGAAATAAAAACTACAAAATAACTATAAATTAGTACAATAACGATCAATATAAGAAATCGAATAAATACAGAAATTGTAATACAGATTAACGTAATATAGCAATCAAAATCAGCAATCAATAAAAAAATTAAAAAACAGCTAACAAACTTGAATTATAACTCACATTGATCGAAATCAAAGACAAAAATGATCAAAATTGAACTTGAATTAACTAGAATTACAAAGGTAAACAAAAATTGAACTAAAATAGAGATGAAATTGATCAAAACAACTCACATTGTCGACAAATAAATCAAGCAATCGAACAGCAGAAGGAAAAATAACTTCACAATCACGATCAAAATCGGCAGTCGAAGAATGCAAAACTTCACAATCACGATCAACAACTCCAATCAATGATTCATCCATGATGAGAGACAAATAACGTAGAACAAGAGAGAGAAAATGCAAACAAACAAAAAAAAATAAAAAAAAAAGACGAAGGAAAAAATAACCAGAAAATTAGATTATAAATCAATAAAAATCATGTATATAAATGGCTTGAAAGATAAGAAAGGAACTTAATAAGAAGAAGGAAAGAAAAAAGAAAAAAAAGGAAACCAAAAATAAAACAAAACGACGTAGTACATGGGGGGAGTAGGGAGCTCTACCTAAAGGGGAGTGTAAGTAAAAATTTCAGTTATGGCCAAAATACTAAATTGAGCCCAAACCGAGCCTAGGTCCACCTTACATACGACCCAATGATCATATGAGGGTCCAAATATCTTATTCCTAATCCTAAATCAATTAAAACCCTTTTAGAAGTTTCTGAAAGGTTCTAGTTTATCCTTTTTGAAAAGATAAAGATCAAAGATATAAGATTGAATAAACTTCTCTTTTTGATAATCCTTGTTCTATTCAAATTAAAAGACGTTCGGATATAATTTGCGCAGAAAACCCATCAGAAACCAAACTCCGAATAAAATAGATTATTCTTTAAAACTAGCGCACAAAGCCAGAACTAACGCACTGCGACAGTCCTAACGCAGCATGTCAGCTCCCAACGCGGCGCGTTAAGAGAAGTTCTATTCCGTTCCAAATTCTAATCTTTTCTGATCGTTTGTACTCTTTTTTTCCTCATAAATAGTGGTTATTTTTCCCGTTTTCAAATTAGCTAGAACCATCAATCTTAAGTTATAACCACCTAGCTCCAATCATCATAATAATACCCGGAATTTTTTATTCCAATGTTCTTAGCCTTAGCCTAAACACATCCTTGATACTCTTCCAAATCAGTCACAATACCTCATTCACGAGATTTGAATACTCTAAGTCATACTCGACGTTGCCTTCAACCTCGACGTGAAAGGTTGATAGTTCTGAGGGTTTGGTCCCAAATCTCTATTCCAATTCATATTTGATTTATTTACTTTATTGATTTAACTTTCTTGAAGTTTACTTATGTGTGTATTGTTTTAATAGCAAGAAGGTTGAGGTATCAAAGTGAGTAATTCAATTATCCTTGTTATTATTCTTTGATTTTGGAGTAGAAATCATGCTTACAATGTTATTATAATTCCTAGTATCATGTTTAGGATGTTTTTATGATTTCTAGTATCATGTTTAGGATAACGCTTTGATCTTGTTATTAGTGATATGCTAGGATTTTTTATTGATCCGTTTAGTATCATGCCTAGGATCTTACTACTAACGATGGTTTGATGTTCTTATGATGATGATTGTTATATTAATCATATGATGCTTGATTATTCTTGATTTATTGTTATTACCTGATCACCCCCCCCCCCTTTCTTGCGGATTTAAAGTGAATTTGTACTTGAAATCACACCTAATAAGATAATTAATAATTTGATTTAGTATTAATATGACTTTAGTTCAAGTGATCACCAATAATAGATTTGATTGTGCATTAATAATCAACCAACATAGATTAAACAGGTTTAGGATTAACTTGATGTATTTATGTTGATAGAAAAGCGAACATGAATATCATAAGAATTGAATAGAGCCTATTTAGGTCGGGTTCAATCTCTTTACGTTGGATTCGTATCACCATCCCTAAACATCTAGTTATGATTTCAAACCACTATGGAGTTAGCGATCTCCGTGATTGTGAATTGGTTATAACCTTTACACCCGTGAACGGTTTACAAGTTCTTAAAACTTGTTAGCGACTCTTTTTCTCTTGCTCCTTTTCCTTGGAGCGTCGCCATGCCCAAAAGCATGAACCGCAGTAGGGCTCCAAGGAGTTGAAAAGTTCCCTATAGATACACTCATATGAAATATACAAATTATGCATAAAATATACAACAAATCGATGGCGACGATTATATAAAACCTAAAATAACTTTCATAAAAAATTAGAAAATAGGCATATTTAGACAAAATATTGTAGATTAGACAAAATAAGAAAAATATTCGTGATTTTCGTTTAATCAAAACTTAAGTTTTGTAAATACAATAATAAAAAAAAATAAAAACATAAAGAAATTAAACAAAACTAAAATTAACTTACATACCTTTTGCTCGAGTTTGAAGAAGATGGAATGTATGATACGAATTGGAGAGGTTTTGTTGAGAAGAGTGGTTTTGGCGGTTGTGAATGGCGGTTGTGTATTGGGGGGGGGGGTTTAACTTTTTACCTTCTAATTTTAATTTTTAACAGTTTCTTTTTTCTTTTTGAAATTTGACTTTTTTTTCCTTTAACCAAGGTGTTTATTATATGTGGATGGGGTGAGATGGAGTGTGTTGGTAGATTTAATATTGATGACATTGAATTTTTGATTTTTTTTCCATAAATATATTTGTAGATGATGTGATTAAAACCTAATTGGAGATGTACTAATTATATATGTCTAATTATCGTGCATATTATGTTTATGTGATTTCTAAAAATAAATTGACATGGCTAAATTGCATTTCATTTACTTTGCAATTTTAGACTGGTAATCTCTTACTACCTTTTGTGTCACAAACCTTTATAATGAAAGTCGATTCAAATACTAATATTTTATGTATTGTGATATTGTTGGTGATTATTAATTATACTATAGGTTAGTACCTAATGATTAAACAAACCTATAATTTTGTTGGTAATTATTAATTATATTATAGGTTAATACCTAAAGATTAAACAACCTTAAATTTGGTAATCTAATTAGGTGTTACTTTATTAATTTTTTTTTTCTTACGTAGCCAAATATTTGAAAATATTTATATCAAACAAAATAATTTATTTTAATAATTATCTTCTACTGTTGTTCCTAATTACTATACTTTAATATTTTGAGATTATAACGACTTGCAATTACCACACTTTATTTTCCACCTAATAAACAACTTTATGTATAATTTAAAGTGACCAACAAACGAGCTTTTATAAGAGTAGTCCTTGAACATGAATAAACAAGTAGCTTAGGAACATATAACATTTATTGATAGACTTGTTTCATTTAATCCAATAGTTTATATGTGTTATACAAACCATTCAATAATTAGTAGTAGGGGACATATGTAACATATGAGTGGTCATGTCATTGTTTTGCGTGAAATGTTAATCATGACAAGTAGTGTCATTTAATTTTATTATCTTATTTTACTTTGCCATCTATTAATGTATGGTGGTATATTAGTTATGAATTGAGTTAACAAGAATTTTAATTATATGTATTTTTTAAAAAAATTAAAAAAAAAAAAAAAAAAAAAAAAAGAAGAACTAATGCATATAATAGTTATGCATATAATTTTTTCTAACTAAACTAATGCAACCAATTAAGAAGATTTATATCCAAAAAAGACGTTAGTATTTATAATAAAATCATTTTTCCTAAAATTAAGCAATCACCACTTATAGTCATTGAGGCAATATCTTATATAGAACACCTGCTGTTATTAATCTAAATTTCAATCTTGAATAGTTGCTATAAAACAAGTAAATTACCATGATATATAAAAAGTACATTTTCTTTATTGAACAATGTATTTTAATTCCGGAGTTTGATAAACACAAAGAATAGTGTGTTTAGAATATCAAACACGTAAATTACTCAAAATGGTTGAGAATGTATTAACCAATTACTATTTTATACTTTACATATTAAATGTTTTTACATTAAATATATGGCAAGGTAAATTTTAATTTATTAATGAAGATTTTTTAAAAAAGACTTAATGACTAACAGTTTTTTTGTTTTATAAAATGTTAATATAAAATTAAATATTTTAAATAAATAACACTAATTTAAAATTAATTATAACTTTAATTACAAAAAAAAATAATTAACTATAACTTTCATACTGCTATCTATAAAATAAAACGGTTACACTACAACACCACCATTAAAAAAAATAAAAAAAAAACGGTTACAATTAACTTTTATATAAATCAATTCATTGTACTAGTAAATATTTTAAAACAAAAAAGCAATAACTGTTTTTATTGAAAAATTCCCAGTACAATTCGTCACATTTGAAAATGGAGATCAAAGAGATTAATCCAGACAGCATGGAGGAAGAGCAAGACATTATATGTGTTAGTTATTTTTACATAATCAAGTATTTACATAAATATAGTAACAATATATTTCATTTAAAATTTCGTATTTAATGCATTTCCTATATTTGATGCATTTCCTAAAGCATATGTAAATAGAAAACATATAATCACATCTTAAATTATTTAGTACTTGCCTTTAATTTCCAATACTTTTCTTTAATATCTTATTATACACTATGTTTTTTTTAACTTGTTTTTATTTAACAACTTTGTTTATAAAAATAAATTTATATTGAATGTGTTTAGTTTGAAACTATTTGTACGGAAGATGAATGAATGTTTTGGTTAGAAAATGGGTGTTGACACAAAATAACTTTGGTTATTACAATTGCACATGTTATTGTAGATGTTGACATAAAATTGATTGACAGGATGTTTGTCGCAAAGGTAAAAGGCCATTAAACGATGATGGATACAATACAACCCCTTACAAAAAACAAAAGGGAAATGATGTTTCATACTATGATGAATGACAGTTAAAAAGAAAGAGGATAATCGAATAACGAAATGAACCACCGGACACTAGGGTTTACAACTGTTTATAAAATATAACGGAAGATAAAATGAGGGACCCTAAGTGGTCAGTTCCTCCGTTACCAAAAACATTGTACTTTCAATTGTGCACATTTCATGATGTGTTACCCGTTGATCCTAAAAGTCCTTGTGTTGGCGGAGTCAAGTCTGTGATGGAGTTAATATGGTAAAAAATGAGCGAAAAAAGGGTTACTCAATCAATGCTTGTTGTCGTGAATGGGGGAAGGTAATACCGTACTTTGTGAATGATTCTGGAGTGCGACAGATGTGGACTTGGTTTGATGACAACCCCATTTGATATAAAATCAAAAGGCCAAAGCCGGATTACTTTAGACTTCTGGGTTTACACCATCTACGTTTGAAATAGATGTAATAGCTTTAATTTGATCTAATCTTTTTAATACTATAATGTCAAAAGAGTAATTTATTAACTAATTATTAGTAGTGTTTATGTTACAAAATAATTTTCTTATATGTAGGTGTGATGTTTAATTAATATGTAATGAGTAATGAATTGAATTGTCATTACTAATATTGATGATTTTAAATCTGTTTTTTTAATATTTATAATGTGTTTTTTACCCCTTAGTTTAACATGTAATGTGTTTTATTAATAATTTTGTGAAATGTCTAATATGTAATGTGTTTTATTAAAATGTCTAGAATGTAATGTGTTTTTTTTAATAATTTGTAAACTGTCTAATATGTAATGTGTTTTTTTTTTTGAATTTTTTTATGGAACAAGTGTTAGTAATTTTTTCCTCAAAAAAAAAAAAGAATTTATGTATTACTATTGGTAATTAGAAATTCCGTCATAGGTTAATACCTAATGATAAAACCCAAATGAATTATTTTCCTTTATTTAAAAAAAAATCAATCAAATTCACCCTTTTTGTTTAAACTTTGGCATTTATTATCGTGTGGGTTGGTTTATTTGTCATAATCACTTGAAATCAAGTTTACCTTAAATTACTTAATCTATATTAGGTGTTACATTTAGAATTTTTTTCCTTATGTATTCAATACTTAGAAATAAATTATAAATGACAAAATAATTTACCTTAATAATCTTGTAAAACAAAATATATTGATTGCATAATATTATACAAGTGTCTCTAATTACTATACCTTCTGCTGAAATACCTATAATTGTTTTTGCCTAATACAGTGCAACCAATTCAGAAGATTTATTCTTTTTTTTAAGACACAAATTAAGAAGATTTATATCCAAAAAAAGACGTTAGAATTTATAATGAAATATTGTAATAGATTATCTATAAGCAACCTAATTATATGAGATTACTTTATGATCTTTACCTTTCTCTAATAAAAAAAAAGAAAAAAAAAAGAAAGAAAGAACCTTTATGATCTTTACATATCTTATAGTTACAAATGTAATCATTTATCCTAAAAATAAGCAATCACCACTTATCGTCATAGGTTAATACTTAATGATAAAAGTCAAATGAATTCTTTTCCTTTCTTTTAAAAAAATCAATCAAATTTATATTTTTTTTATTTTTTTTTTTACAGATTTGTATGAAATATTTTGTTTAAAAAAAGGTGTGGCTATAACATACGATGTACTATTGTTTTCTTAAAAATAAGCAATCAAGAGCTAATTATTAATCTCAAAGGAAATATTTTTTGTGAATTAATTTTAAATTTATCACATGCCATTATTAACTTGTACGAGCATTGTATTTTTGAATAGTTGCTATAATTATGTGTATACATAATACAAAAGTTGTCACCCGAAATATAAATTGCTATTAGACAAAGGAATAACTTTTTGATATTTAGTTAATTAACGCATTGTAACTGTATTGATACATGTCTTTGAAATTTTGGTTAGGTCAAAATTTTAAATGTACGGAAAATGTTGTTCATGAAATGCCTAGTGCGGAAAGTTTAAATGCAGATGACACTGAGGACAAAGCACATGAGGAAGTTCACGACGTTGTGGACGGTGGAAAAGTAGATGGCACGGTGGACAATGCACCCGAGAAAGGTCACGACGTTGTGGAAGGTGAAGATGCAGTAGAGGACAAACCACCCGAAGAAGTTCAAGACGCTGTTGCAAGTGAGCCTAGTGCCCTTGAAAAGACAGGGTAGATGAAAGCTGGTGGAAGGTGGCAATGGCAATGCAAATGAGCGAGCATGATGTTGCGGCTACGTCCATAGAAAACAAAACAAGTGAGTCTGCTGATCAGTGAAGATGATGGTGATACCTCTGTTTTTTAGTGATGGCTTTATCATATCTTAATTATGGCCATTACATATTCTCTTTTGGCTGGTGTGGATTGTATGGACAAAATTATTTTGGCTTTCTTATTTTTTCTTTTTTTTAGGCTTCTAAAACTGATATGAACAAGGTCGTATTTACAACATTATGTAATTCTATAAGTTTTTAGTATTTGTAGAATGTTGTAAAATGCATTAATATTTTAAACTAATTATTTGGACGAAGTAATTATTTAAAAAAAAAATTGATTTAACTTCTCCAAATGAGGAGCAAATGAGTTTTATTAACATCGTTTTACAAAATATTCATTACAGAAATATTTTTGTATTGTCTATACTTACATTAGAACAATAGCTAATTACACTAGTAGAAAACACAGTAATGAGCACCGTAGAATGCAAACCGGTTTTTAAAAACCGGTGCTAAAAAAATAGGAAGGATTGTGGGAAAGAGTATTCGCACCGGTTCCAATCAAACCGGTGCGAAATTATGTTTTTAGCACCGGTTCAAACCGGTGCGAATTATTAAAAAAATAAATAGATGGAAAGAGTAATCCCACCGGTTCAAACCAAACCGGTGCGAAATAATGTTATTAGCACCGGTTCAAACCGGTGCGAATTAAGAAGAAAAAAAATAAATAAAAGATTTGAGCTGCGCATGTCTTCTTCTTCTTCTTTCTTTCCCCGAAATTTTCATTTCAGTTTTCTTTCCCTCCTTCTTTTTCACTTTCGTTTTCCCTCCTTGGTTTCTCCATATCTCTTATCCATTACGCGTGCTCGTAGTTCTCCATTGAAGCGGATTATGAGCTTTCTCCATATCTCTCCTCCATTACGCGTGCTCTTAATTCTCCATTGAAGCGGATTCTAAGCTTTCTCACCACCATTGAAGCAGCTTCGAGGTAAGATTTTGTTTTTGTCCTTTTTAAATTATCGAATTCAGTTTTCGCAATCTAGGGTTTGTCGTTGATTTGATTTTCAGTATAGTAATTTGGCATTCTTGTAATCTAGGGTTCTTACTGTAAACTGTCTCACCTGCGCGCACGGCTCCCCCTCAACCACTACCGCCACATGCAATTGCGTCCTCCAACTACGTACCACCGCGAAGTTTTCTTGTAATCTAGGGTTAGTTTTAATTTTTGTTGTTTGAAATTCATCAACATTAAGGTTATATTCACCAATTTATTTTTTTGATGAATTAACTTAATTCTGCTTTTATTTTCTTTGCATAACTTGTTAGAGTTTATGTATATGCTCATTGTCTTATTTAAACTTAATACACATTAAAATGCAGATAACTTAGTGAAGTTAGTTGAATTTTGGTATGTAAAATATACTGTGTTGAATTAGTGATTAGAAATTATGTTATAAATTAATGAATAAATTAGTGAAATTACATCAATTACTCTAAATTTTTAAAAAATTAGTGATTAGCAATTGTTAGTTTGATTAATGATGCGTTATACTTTAGCAATGTTGTAGGTATTAATTAATTACTAACTTTTGTTTTTTGTTTTGTTTTTTCTTTTTGTTTTTTTATAGATTCATATGTGAATTGAAGCACAAGTTTAGCTTGAATACTACATATTTATCTCAAGTGGGAAGTTAGAAAGAATACATCCATTGTACTTGCTATATTGGTATGAATTATAAACTTTACTAAGCTATATTTCTTTCTCTTTATTAATTTAATAAAAGTTTGTTCATGCTATTACAACTTGTGTATTGTTTAATGAAAAATTAATACAACAATATATAAAATGCTTGCATCATCATATGCCTAGATACCCGTTCAAGGCTTTCTCATTAGGAGAAAGTCTTGAATAGACTCCGGTTGGGACTGTTCTTGAACGTTTACTCTCAATTAGGCCGTGAATGTATGTCTTTTTTTCGATTTAAGGAATATGTTGGCTTACCATTTCCTCACCCTATTCTCTGGGTACATATGTGGGTGAGTAATTATCTACATCGTGTACTTGGAGAACTGGGGGGAAATGCTACTGGATTTTCCTTAAAATTGGAAAGTCGACATACATTCACTAGTGAGATTAGACATTCAAGGATGGGTTAGGTTGGAGTGATAAGGACCCTTTGGAAGCATATATGCATCTTTTTACTATATGAATGTTATATGCATGGTGTGTGTTTGAATTTGATTTACATATATAATATATGTAGCAATTATACATTATTCGTAATATGTTGCTATGTTTAGTGACAATTTACTTATTGGAGAAGGATCGTGGTTGGATGTATGGTAGATGTGATACATTGGAATTCTTTCATGGGGTTCAAGAGTTTTGCGAGAGAGCTTCATCTTATCAGCGCAGAATGGGTGTCGATTGCCTCTATTGTCCTTGTGTTGATTATAATACTGTGAAGGTGGTCAATAGTGTTGAAATCATTAGACATCATGTAATTTTTCGTGGGTTTAGGCTTAAATATATACCATGTGTGGATTTGGCACGGCGAAGAAGGAGAGTACAGTGGGGATGTTGGTGGGAATGATGTGCATGATAGAACATTACTATCTAATGTTATGAACTTGTGTTTTATTTTTTGAAAAAAATTATTCATAATAGAAATTATCTTATGTATTGTTTATAACTGCATTAGGACATTACCTATTAACAATCACTACCTTCTGTTGTGAACTTATATATTTTTTGAAAAGGATATTTTATTGTAGATTTTCTCTAATGTACTGCCTATAATTACAATAGGACATTACCAATCGATGAACTTGTGCATTTTCTTTTACGTTAATTAATACATTATAGACATTCTGTTAAATATAAACTTGTATTTTATTTTTTGAAAAGAAATTATTCATAATAAAAATTATCTTATGTATTGTTTGTAATTGCATTAGAACATTACCTATTAACAATTACTACCTGTAGGCGTCATTCAAAGCGCGCCTACTTAAACATGTTGTGAATATGCTTGGCACTCATAGGAAGTGTGAATTGACATACGATTAGGGACAACGATTAGGGACAAATAAAGTAGGGAGCCACCAACAAGTTTTTAAGTAACTTGTAAACCGTTCACGGATCATAAAAGACAACTACGAAAAGGGACAACGATAGGCAACAATGATTGATCCATGAAGGTTATACCCCATTCATAATCCATGAGATTACTAACTCCAATGGGTCGGAACCATGAAAGGAGGATTGGGGATGATGGTACGAAGTGAGTCATGGAGTCACGTTCGCCCGTATTGGCTTCTACTCGATTCTTATTGTGAAAAGTATTCCTGCGATCTCACAGGAATGCAAACAAAGATTCAATTTGCTCCAAACTAATATTAAGCTAAATTGATTGAATATTAATGCAACATATAGCTCTAAAATATTGTGATCATTTCAATTAATAACAAGATTAGAAAAGAAACCTTAACCGATTGTCCAAAGTACCTTATTAGGCGTTATATTCAATTACATATTCCCATTAAACATGCAATGTGGTGATCAATTAACATAATAAAATCATCATTAACATTAGAAGCAGTTTAGCCATAATAACGTTAGTCAAATCACATCATAATAATAACCCTAGTCATGATACTAGCAATAAGAATAATAATAAAAGTAATTAAGTGAATTAATTACTCATGTTCCGTGTTTCTTTGAATTGCTACATCATGAATAAATTGTTAGTAACTTTAATAAAAATATATAATCAAATTGAAATTAAATTAAATAAAGGTAGAGTTGATTTGGGCCTAAACCCTCAGTCGGTTCTACCTTTCACGCCTTAGTTTAAGTATAGAATGTCGGTGTTGTATGGACTCCGGGGAGTGCTTAAGGGATGTATGATGATAGAATAGGGAAGGCAAGTATTTAGGCTAGAGCATAAGAGAGAAAGAGAGAATGTTTTGGTGTATAAGAGGGAAAGAGAGAATTGCTTGGTGCCCTGAAACTGAGAAATCATCCTCGTATTTATAGAGAAAATATGCGGCGTGAAGCACGGAACCCTATAATTGAAGTGCCGCAAAAGAATTAAACCTAAAAATTGTCATGTCATGGCAGAATTGCTCTGAGGCGGCAAATGTTGTCGTGGCGCGGCATTTTGGTTTTTTAGAAAATCATCTAGGTTCATTTTTATCCTTAAATTTGTATTAAGCACGTGATAAATTCGGCACCGTTTTAGAGTTACAGACTTATTTTAGGCTTAGTGTTTTTTATTTATTAATCAGGCTTAATTAATAAATAACATGAAATGAATTAAAAAGGGTTTGGGTTGATATGTAAGTTGGACTGAGTAATAAACATTTGGACAGATCTGTTGATTGATTTGTAGGCTATGTTTGACTGAATGTGGGTTTTAAGCACTCCCAAGATTAAATACTTGACCCGACCAATAATGGCGGTGAAAGGTTGTTCACCATCGGGTTTAGTTTTAGGGAGACATTTTTAGGTGTCTACAGAAGCCCCCACTTTGACTGAGTTTGTACAAACGTAAGTTTCGAAAACGATAGTCAAAGTAGTCGATTGGGATGGAGAATGATTTCAGACATTCTGCGATCCTAAATCACTCTGTGTACGCCGAAATCTGCAGAAAAGCGTTAGTTCCACAGATAAAAGAGTGAAAAGATAGAATGCGTATCTGACACCGGTACATGGAAATAAACACGTTTAGTAGTTTTCTACGTAGACTCCTACGCCTCGAGCACCCTGCTAAATGATAGATGATCACTGAGTATTTGAAGAATGATGATGGTTTGATTATACCCGAACGTGGGCCGTAGATGCTTCGTTTATCCCCGAACGTGGGTCGTAGATGGTTCGTTTATCCCTGAATGTGGGCTGTAGATGGTTCGCTTGTCCCCGGACCTGGGCTGTAGATGGTTCGCTTGTCCCCGAACGTGAGTTGTAGATGGTTCGCTTATCTCCGAACGTGGTCTATTGATGGTTTGCTTGTCCCAAAACGTGGGTTGTAAATCGTTCGCTTATCTCCGAAAGTGGGCTTTCGATGGTTCGCTTATCCCCAGACGTGGGTTGTAGATGGTTCGCTTATCCCCGAACGTGGCCTGTAGATGGTTCGCTTGTCCCCGAACGTGGGCTATAGATGGTTCGCTTATCCCCGAACGCGATCTGTAGATGGTTCGCTTATCCCCGAACGTGGGCTATTAATGGTTTGCTTATCCCCGAACGTGGGTTGTACCTGACACCTGCAAAATGGGATTTGCCTAAGGACTCACGTAAACTATGATTGACTTGACCAAGCTTGACTTGACACGACATGACATGTGTATGACTTGTGATTGTGTGTGTATGTGTATGATTTGAGTGTGTGTGCAGACACAAGAAAATGAAAATGCAAAAGCAAAAAAATTTCGTCATTTTTTTCATGTTTTGCCATGAGTGGAGGGTACCGACTTTCTCTCGAAAAAGAAAGACATGAAAAAATGAAGTAAAAATTTTGAAAAAGTTTTTGAACTTCCCTAAAAGAAAAAAGATTGAAGAATAGAAGAAGTTTTGTACTTCCACACCGAGAAAAATTTGAAAAAGTTTTTGAACTTCCCCAAAAGAAAAGACATGAAAAAAGGAAGAAGTTTTGAACTTCCTCGTTGAGCAACGCGAGATGAATCGCATGGATCAAATTAAATTGCTCGTCTTGAAAATAATGTATGCATGATGAATGTTCGTAGGCCAGGAGGCTAAGGACAATTACATCATGTGACACGATCAATGAATGCACTTAGGTCATGAAGCTCAGCACAGTAGTTTGTTGTCAATGTATGTTGCTTAGGTCAGGAAGCTAAGAATCATATAGTGTATGAAAAGCAATCTTGATGAATGTTGCTTAGGTCTGGAAGCTAAGCACGTATACAATGGTGATTGTTGAGTAATGCATGAAATAATGTAATGTATGCAATAGTGAATGTTACTTAGGTCAGGGAGCTAAGCACGTCTTGCATGAATCTTGATAAATGTACCTAGGTCAAGAAGCTAAGTACATTTGTATAATGCTATCAAATGATGATGACTTTGCTGGATGCTGTCGTGAAGCATGCGTGGTGTGGGAAAAAGATTTCATGATAAGGGGTTCCTAAGGGAAAGAGGATATGGCCATGAATATGTGAATGAAGTGTGTGAAAGTGATACTAAGGTGAGGCTGCAAGGGTTATGGTGATGGAAAGAGATGTGAAAAGAGTCAAGATGGTGACTCTTTAGGCTGGGTAGGCTAAGTGATGTAGGTTCAAGCCCCCAAGTCTAGCTCTAGATGGATAAGGATGAGCACTGGATATTCTTTAATTCGATCATACATGGATGTGAATATGAATGTGGTCGCACCTCGATATAAGATTGCCTACGTATCCGTTAGGAATCAGGCCAAACGTAGCTCTAGCCGAACTTTGCACAAGTATGTGTACACCTCAAAGAGGTCCTTTGAGGGTTGTAACCTGGTTAAGCTAATGGTTTGAAGAAGAAAAGGGTAAAAGGCTCAAGACCCGAGAGAAGCCCCCCAAGATGCGTAAATGTGTATTTGAAATTTGAACTTTGCAAGTTTTATCTTTTTCATCTTTGTATATTTTTTTTATACTTCTTTTTAATCAATGTGAGCAATCCCAGATCATGCAGTCCATCACTCACTTAGCATTCATATTTATTAGGCACGGTACCAAGCATTCAATGAGAGACGCAATTCGAGACGTGTTCATATCAAAAACATTGGAACACTTGCCCTTAAACATTGTTTTACTATTGCTTTGATTTTTTTCTTTTGCCTTTTTTTTTAATGTTACACAAATCACACACCTTCCCATCCCAAGGTCAGGTGGATGTGGGTTGAAAAAAAGAAGGTCAAACGTTAAACGAGGCTCAAAATGGTTAGTGAAGAAATGAAATATATGTTTGAATGGTTTAAGGGGAATGAATGGGTTGCATAAATGCCTCCAATCATTGATGTACCTTGTGTTTAGTTTCGCTATTGGTTTTTTTAGGCGAAAATAACATGATTGAGATGTAAAAACGCTCATTTTATTAATGAAGAAATGTGAATAACACATACAGAACTGCGAAATGGAAAACCTATGCTATACATGAATGGGGGAAAAGGAAATAAATGATAAAAATAAAACATCATGATTTCTTGCTCAAGGTGCTCATCTTGGCCATGTCTTCATCGCTGCTTATCACTTCTTGCCGCTTGGAGGGACAGGAAGTTTGTTGGCATCCACTAGATCTTGAATAGCATCTTTTATATTCCAGCATTGCTCGGTAGAGTGACCCCTTCCTTGGTGGAACTAGCAATGGGCATTAGGATTCCACTTCGCACTCCTTTGTTCAGGTTTTGGCTCTAAGAATGGTCCAATAGGTGTTATCAAGCCTTGACCGTAAAGGTGATCAAAGGTAGTGTCGTATGTCATTCCCAAAGGAGTGTAAGTTCTCCTTTTCTTTTGAAGGGAAGTATCAAGAGCTAGCACTTCATTAATATCGACCTGGCTTACACTGTTGGTAGTATTTTCCGGCTTAGAAGACGAAGAAGAAGGAAGGCCGTTCTTCTTATTTTTCCAAGTGTTATAGCTGTTGTTACTACCAGCAGTCTTTATTAACTCGTCCTCAATATTGATGCCAATATCGTATACATCTTTGAAAGTATTCAATGGAAGGAATTTGAGATGTTGCCTGTACTTATGAGTCAGATTTTAGATAAAGAGACGAATCATCTCCTTTTCTTTGGGAGGATCCACCAAGAGTGTAGTTGTTTCCCTCCACCTATTCAGAGAAGCGGTGAAGCCTTCGTTCTCTTTCTGTTTGGAATGGAGAGTTCACGTTCAGAAGTTCTAGTTTGAATGTTACACTTCTTGTAACTTTCAGTGACATCTTGCCAAGTTGCAGTGTGCTTGGCATCTAGAGAATAAAACCATTGTTGGCAAGCATGCTCTAAGGAGAGAGGGAACACCTTAGGGAAGAGTGATACGTCCAATCCCTTGAGAGCCATGGTTGCAAAGAAGGCCTTCAACTGAAATATTGGATTGTCAGTGGGTTTAAACTTGGGTATGTCAGAAGTGGAGAACTTTTCAGGGAACTTATCCTTCACAGCCAAAGGAGTGGAAGGTTGTTCTATGTAGGTGAACTCTTCAGAAATTTTTCTCACTAGTTCTTTAATTTTATCAACTGTAGCAACAGTGACTTTGGTTTGTTCCATGGTATTTGTTAGTTGAGACGAACATTACAAGAGGGGGGTGAATTGTATGTGAGTTTCTATTGACTACTTTTTGCGGAATTAAAACAGGATATTAAGGAACTTAGCAAAGCACACAAGATTTTACGAGGAAACCTTCTAGGGCCCAATTGGAAGTAAAACCTCGACCCTCCTAGGGATTTCAAACACCAAAACACTTCACTATAATAGGGCAAACTCTCCTAGTTACAACCTATTATAATCAGACCTTTACTCACAAGTTCCTGACTGAACTTGCTACTCGATAGGACCCTATCCTACCCAACCTAAATCCCAGACTTAGATTCTACTCGACACTCCCTGAATGTCTACTCACTCAGTCTTCAATCTAGAAGCCTACAATCTGTGCGCAATAAGTTAAACACTCATCCAAACCAAAACAATACAAACTCTTGACTCTAATATGTGATAGGAAAGCTACACATGGAATCCGATACTAATATGACAAAGTTTAGACTTGGCAAACTTACACTTAAGAGCTCTCTTCAGATTCTTCACGCATAAACTCACAAATTGTGTATATTATGAATTCTACTTTATATACAAGAAGTACTCATATGTAAAGTAGGGTTTTCTAAAAGATAGAAATTATAAAACTACCAATTTCATAAAACACGTTTTATGTAAATCTTTTGTTAAGAAAATCTTTTTAGAAAACTTATCAAAGATATAATTTATGAAAAGAATAATATCATGTAAAACTGGATTCTATAAAATCTTTTTAGAAGATCTTTTTCATAAATTGAAAACTTATCTTTTACAAACTTTCCATTTTTAAGCTTTGCCAAGCTTTGTCAAGCTTTGTCATGCTTCTAATAAATTCCATGCATAAACTGACTTAACATATTTACAATAATCCTTAGAAAAATAAACTTAACAAAAAGACTTATATTCTCTAGCTAGATTATCTCATCAACTTTTCTATGTTAAGGATATTTGGGCTTCACGCACACCAGGATTGAGTTCCTATTGTCCTTCACTCTCCAGCTTCTTGCTGGAACTTCGCAGGTCAAGTTCTTATGGAACTTACTGTCTTCAACGTAGACCAAGTCAATCTTCTCAACTTGCTGTCAAGCTCCTGTTAGAGAGCTTCTCTTCATGTTCCTGTTAGGGAACTCAGTTAGTTCCACTAAGGAACTTTTCTTCTACTTTCTTTAACTTTCCTTGGAGTCTCCTTGTGTCTTCATAGACACATTTCTCTTCCACTTCCAAATTCAATTTCACCTATTCTAGTTACAACACTTAGAGAAATCGTATTAGTTGAAGTTTTCTTTTATTCATCATCATCAAGCTTCAACAATATTGACCTTGGTGGTAACGGTTTGCATCATGGCAGAAAGCTCCTCGATGGACTTGTGAATGCCCTCAATATCTTCTTTGCTGGCCATTGGAATGAATTGAAAGTAGTTTGAAGGTGATAGTTGATGTGGAGATGACGGAGTCTTCTTTAAACGCCTCTTAGGTCTAAGAGGTTGTTGCGGTAGTGACTCGAACCGTACCAATCTACCCCTGCTCTTTGACCAAATGCTGTGAAATAAAACAAATTAACTTAATGGTAACTCAACATTCCAAATAGGAAAGAAAAAAAAAAGAGAGGAGAGATGAAAACAGGTGAGAAAAACTCCACTCATTTAATTGTGATGGAAAAAGGAGACATATGCATGAACCTAGTATACGATCATAAACGACATGGTGTACGACTCGAGTCGAAAAATAAAGAAAGTGTGTGGACTATACTTGACTCGTGAGTGATTAGGTGATGTTATAAGACTCGTGGCATGATTGTATGTCTAGACATGTAAACAGTATCAAAACGTCTGACGCATGGACCAAAAATAGCACGGAAGACCAAAACAAGGACTGGCTGGACTAAACCTGATTACCATGGCACGGTAACAATTGTCGTAACATGGTAAACTGTACCGTGGTACGGTACATGTTGCCGTGACACGGCAGTGATTGCCGTGACGCGGCAGTGATTGCCGTGACGCGGCATTTCTGCCGTGGCACAGTATTCAGTTACAGGTTCTTTTTGTGCATTTATTCCAGTTTTTTTTTTTTAGTGTTTGCACTAATTACTAAGTGAATACGGTCCGTTGGCATTAGTTAGTCGTAAATAAACCACCATAGACAAAGAATAATCACTAAGGTTAGGATTAAAACAATCAAGGATGCTCACGTAAAGCACGTAGTCACAATGATGCAATGAAAAGTTCGTAATCTAAGGTCAAGTTCTATGTTCCACTATGGTCAAGCTTTTTGGTGTCAAAAGGGTACCATGGTTAAGAGTTTGGACACGTTAGCAAGGCAGCCTCCCTTGAGGGTGTATGCCAACGGGTTACTCCGCAAGTTCGTGATTAAATCGAACTCGACTCCATGGTTTGGGTGGATTTAATAACTCGGATGAACCTTTATTGTCATGAACGTTTTCAGGTTGATAGAGCTTAAATCCCTTGGGACTAAAACGTATGTGGAACACATACGGCTTTTCAGAAAAATTGAAGGAAGCTAACAACGAGAAGAAAAAAAATAAACTGAACCACTGAAAAAAAAAAATTAGAGATTGTCGCGCCACGGCAGGAATTACCGTGACACGGTAAAGATTGCCGCATCACGGCATATTCTGTCCCGTCACGAAAAACTCTGTCGTGACACTGCAGTTTTGTCATTACCCGGTAGTCAAAAAATTTAATTTGTGCCTCTGTTTTTTCAATTGCGATCAGGTTATTCAACTTTTCCTACAGGGCAAACCTAAATACGACATTAAAACGTCAATGCATAGGCAAAAAATGCCAAATTAATCACAGGAATACGATTCAAGAATATTTCAAGTCTCATCCACTCATCTTTATAAAATATCGATCACCCAAATAGATAAGTAACCAAAAATCCTCCCAGTGGAGTCGCCAAATTGTAGGCGTCATTCGAAGCGCGCCTACTTAAGCATGTTGTGCTTATGCTTGGCACTCATAGGAAGTAGGAATTGACATACGATTAGGAACAAATAAAGTAGGCAGCCGCGAACAAGTTTTTAAGGAACTTGTAAAACGTTCACGGATCATAAAAGGAAACTACAAAAAGGGACAACGATAGGCAACAATGATTGACCCATGAAGGTTACACCCCATTCATAATCCATGAGATTAATAACTCCATATGGTTCAGAACCACGAAAGGAGGATCGGGGATGATGGTACGAAGTGAGTCAAGGAGTCACGTTCGCCCGTATTGGCCACTACTCGATTCTTATTATGAAAAGTATTCCTGCGACCTCAAAGGCATGCAAACAAAGATTCAATTTGCTCCAAACTAATATTAGGCAAAATTGGTTGAATATTAATGCAACATATAATTCTAAAATATTGTGATCACTTCAATTAATAACAAGATTAAAAAGGAACCTAAACCGGTCGTCCAAAATATCTTATTAGGCGTTATATTCAATTACATATTCCCTTTAAACATGCAATGTGGTGATCAATAAACATAATAAAATCATCATTAACATTGTAAGCAGTTTAGCTATAATAACGTTAGTCAAATCAAATCATAATAATAACCCTTGTAACACTCCCAATATTCGGGTCTTTGTAAAATGATAAGAGTAACCTTTTTACCTTTCAAAACCAACCATCGAACCTTGGGAGTGTTACTGCTACACTTATTTTCCATAGAAAATAAATGTAAAGCAAAAAAAAATACCATTTTATAAACTAAGTGATCTAAGTGACGGCAAAGATAAAATAGTCGTTACATCCAAATTGTAACACATTTTAAAAACATTAATTAAAGAGGAAATAAATAAGTTCGAAATTAAACTAAATTTCCTTAGCTACGTGATTATTCTAACGTTTTCTCACACGTAACCGAGTACCCTCTTACAAACGTGCAAAATAAATCAGAAACAAGAAAAGAGAGAAAACTCCCAAAATCAGATAAACTGAGTAATTCAACTCCATCCCGTAAAATAATTAATTTTGGTTCAAAAAACATTTTATACAACACAATTTTATCGACATTATAATAATAAGTCAAAATCAAGATGTCACATAAAATTTATTACTTTAGTTAAGAAAGGGAAAGAGAACGTCAGTAAGCCGGGACTAGTCCCTGTCACCACCTACTTTACAAAGGGTCGCGTGTAACCCCAAATGGCCATAAATTAAACAGAATGTCCCTAGTGTGCACACCCCTCACTAATACCCATTGATTAGGAGGAAGACTAAACAGCAATATACGTTAATTTAAACCAACTAGTAGCAACCATAACTACTAGTGGGCAACCTGTTCTTCACCCTTTCGGGTTTCATTTCCCTTATTAATTTAATGTACATTTTAATATATTAAATAGTCCGATCACATTGCACACAAGTATTGCATAAATCAACTTAATCCCGAGTAACAATGTTTTAATTTCAATAATATTAGAACATAGTCATTTTACATGACATATTAGTTACAACTCGTTTCCCAATAGGCCTTGGAGACCTTCAATCACATATAATCAATCGACCAACTCCCGAGATTTTAATTATAAAAGAAATACTTATACGTACGATACCAATTAATCAAATTTTCGAAAATAGTTATACTATTACACAATTATAGAAAACTAGTATATAATTTGATTCCATAATATCATATAGTAACACACTCATCACATATAATTACACAAGCACATAGTTGGCACATAATATTTCAAACAATTTCCTAACGGGATTCTAAAGATGATGGACATTGAAAATTATCTTGAGTTACGCGTAAATCTCAAGGTAAGTAACCTCCGAAACGTTCACCTATTAGCCTCCGTCTACAAATAAACAGATAATAATACTAAGTCAGCAATACTAAACACTATGCCTCCAACTCGTTTACATATGTAGTACGAAAGAAAACTTTTGTTTTTTTTAAAAAAAACATAAAAAAAAAAACGAAATCGTAAAGGAAATCAGTAGTGCTATTTTATTAAAGTCCACTAAATGGTAAGGAATCAGTAGTGCTCCTATGGAACTCCACCACCATTCTACGGGATTGCAACCAACTTCAGGTATGATAACCTACTTCCTCCCTTCGCCCCTTATTATTTCTCACTTATGTGTTTTTTTTTAAGAAAAAGGGTATATATTAAGAGCAGTTTGGTGAATTTGACAATTTCAGAAGAAGGTGTGCTAATACGACAACGGTGTTGACGGCAAGGGTTGAAGCTATGGTGGTCTAAGATGGAGACAAGAACAAGATTCAATTTGAGTGCCAAAACGTCGGGTTCGTCGACGGAGTTACGGGTTTAGCAATGAAAGGTGTTAATTAAAGACTACTAGCCGAAAAATTGAAGATTAATTGACTAGTTAAAGTCATCTAAATAAAGGAGGGATTATGAGTTATTTGAGCTCTCATACCTATCAATCAATGGAGATGAAGGGTGGAAGAAGAAGAGTAATTTTTCTTTTTTTGTGCCCCCTTTTCTCACAGCCAACAATTTTATATGTGAGAATTGGGTGAGATTGAGGTTTGGGATAGATTCATGTAACTAACTATGATAAATTAAAGATTCAAATTTTAGATAAAATAGCTTTCAAATAATCAGTTCCTGGATTTTACCCCAAAAATCAGTTTGTTTTTTTTAATAATAAATCCGAAAATAAAAATAAAATAATAATTATTAAAAAAAAAATTCCATAATATATAAATTTCCATAAAATAATTATAAATTTAAAGCTTTATACTAGAAAATAGTTGGTTAAATATATAAATAAAATTGGGGTATTACAACCCTAATCATGATACTAGCAATAAGAATAATAATAAGAGTAATTAAGTGAATTAATTACTCACGTTTCGCGTTTCTTTGAATTGCTACATCATGAATAAATTGTTCGTAACTTCAATAAAAATATAAAATCAAATTGAAATTAAATTGAATAAAAATAGAGTTGATTTGGGGTCAAACCCTCAGTCGGTTCTACCTTTCACGCCTTGGTTTAAGTATAGAACTTCGGGTGTTATATGGACTCCGGTGAGTGCTTAAGGGATGTATGATGATAAGATAGGGAAGGCAAGTATTTAGGCTAGACCATAAGAGAGAAAGAGAGAATGTTTTGCTGTATAAGAGGGAAAGAGAGGATTGTTTGATGCCCCAAAACTAAGAAATCGGCCTTGTATTTACAGAGAAAATATGAGGGGTGAAGTACGGAACCCTATAATTGAAGCGCCGCGAAAGAATTAAACCAAAAAATTGTCGTGTCACGGCAGAATTTGCCGTGGCGCGGCAGAAATTGTCGTGTCGCGGCAGACATTGCCGTGTCGCGGCATTTTGGTCTTTTGGAAAATAGTCTAGGTTCATTTTTAACATTAAATTTGCATTAAGCACGTGATAAATTAGGCGCCGTTTCAGAGTTACGGATTTATTTCAGGCTTAGGGTTTTTTATTTATTAATCGGGCTTAACTAATAAATAACACGGAATGAATTAAAAAGGGTTTGGCTGAAATGTGAGTTGGACTAAGTTTGATTAAACATTTGGACTGATTTGTTGATTGATTTGCAGGCTATGTTTGATTAAATGTGGGTTTTAAGCACTCCCAAGGTTAAATACTTTACCCGACCAATAATGGCGGTGAAAGATTGTTCATCATCGGGTTTGATTTTGGGGAGACATTTTTAGGTGTCTACACTACCTTCTACTGTGAACTTGTATATTTTTTTGAAAAGGATATTTTATCGTATATTTTCTCTAATGTATTGCCTATAATTACATTAGGACATTATTAATCGATGAACTTGTATATTTTCTTTTATGTTAATTAATACATTATAGATATTTTGTTAAATAGAAACTATACATTATTAAATGTGCACTACCTATAAATGATTACTCTCTACTTTGTCAAACTATTAAATTTTTGAACAAAAAGTTAATTTATTACTGTTATTTCTTGTATATTTTTACAAAAACATATTATTGTAAATAGATTTTTTTCATTGTATAGAATTACATTAGGAAATTAATATTTACTATCTATTGTATTTTAAAAAACTATTTACAGGTTGAATGTTTCTAAAAAGTTGTGTACAGAAAAGCAATTAAAAAAATATCCAAGGGGTTTTTTTTTATTTGTCCGTTGATTTAATAGGTCATTACATACACATATTCAATAATAATAATTTTAATTTTGAAGCCGATAACAACAATTTTACCTTGCTTTTATTATAACTTGTCAAAATAAATGTTACAATATGAAGTTGACTAAAAACTTGAAAACATAATCTGAGACTGAACAATGACATCTATAACATTCAGACGGAATTAGCACCAATCAACCTCTCGATGTTACTTTCATTATTATGCTTACTAAGAAGAAGCCTTGCCAAGTACTTTAATCGTTCAACACGCATGTCAATTGTCTGGTCAATGACACAAATAAAAAGGGAGTTATTAATTGTGCGATAATAGAAAATGATAAGTTTCACAAGTAATAAAATTTCATCCATACTGTGTAGGTAATGTCCTTCATGGCCTTGATATCACCACACTTTATGTATTTCAAGACATACATTCCACAATCATGACTGAATAACAAAAAATATTTAAATTAGAAAAAGATTAGAATAATGAAAACATTTAGGTAAATGGAATGATGTTAGATATGCTCGTTTGGTTGTTTATGAACATCTAAAACTTCAAATGTAAGATTTTTGAATTCTTTGAAAAATCGACCCAAGGGATTTCTCCGCATTGCAGTGCTAGCAAAGCTTATTAATCACAATTTCAGAAACCATTTTAATCACACAATCAGTAGAAAAAGGGTATCGACAGTCAGTGATCGTTAGTTACCATATTCATAAACCATAGAGTCAGATAGTTACCGTATCCATAGAAAGAATGTATCGGCTGTCAGTGATCTGTAGCGAATCAACGATATACACATTTTTTTATAAAGACATGATATACCAATAGGAACCAATGGTTTGATTTTTTTTCCATATTCTACCTTGGTGAGATCCCCACACGATATAAAAGGTTCAAACATTTTGGAACAATAACTGAGAATAGATGGAGTTATGTAATGCGAGCAATGTTGATCTGACTTCAGTACTAATGACTACACGCAGCATATATAATCCGAATTCATATCAACAATAAAAAATAAACACATAGAATAAAAGCCACTATAAATACCTGGAATGTTGTCGGCAATAAAAGCTTAGTTGTGTCATTTAACCCCATTTGTATATCATACAAATAGACATTTATAAGCTGCAATTGTAATAGATAAAATAAATAAATAAAAATGTCATGTTCCACAAAACAAATTCAACGAGAAATTTGTAATAATAGTATACCTGATTAGTTATCCACCTATTTGGATACAAACACTAAGATTCACCCACAGTCAACCTGATAATTGATTTATTTTTTGCGCAATAGAATTCATCACAATTTTCTTCTTTGTGAACCTTTATACATATCCTTTTCTCCAAGGATGACAGTTGTGATAAATATTCAAAAAATTAAGGTTGTGGTGAATGCTCTTCTTGAAATCAAAACACATTCCCATTGTCATTACACTGTGTACTTCAATCGCACTACTTGGTCCCTGCGGGTTATGCATAAGAGTTCAGAACACAAATAACTATACAAGACATATAGGTAATGACCAATCAATGGTTACGTCTTTGCCAAATAAAATAATCAAAATAACAACATATCACCTCTTCAGTGATTGCATCAGAATTGTATTTCTTCAGCCTCTTTAATTTTGATAATTGGGCCTACAGATGTTATTGTTAAATGTTGTCACTCGCACACCACATTGAGTAAATAAGTAAGGTTTTGGAAATTTTCTTACCATTTCAGATATAGTTTGGTTTCCCTTCTCGGCCGCGCATGTTACTGCTTTCTTATGAACAAGTTGCTATATTACATGTTTTAAAAAGTGCCAAGGTATTAGTAATAATTGAATACAAAATCACAATTAGGGCTGAGCAAAATTATCCGAAAAACCGAAAACCCAAAAATCCGAACCATAACCGAACCGAAAATTAGGATACCCGTTTCGATAAAAAATAACGTTTCGGGTACCTGATCCGATAATTTGTTATCAGGTACGGTTATTGGGTATCATTTTAAAATTAACTGTTACCCAATCCGATCCGATAAGCAATTTTTTTTTTCCTAATTAAATCTGTTTATCCAAAATCTAAACTCTTACTTTACTTCGTAATCACTTCATAATTTAAATGATTAGTAATTATTAGTAATTTGGTCATGGTCATGTGGTATTATTGTTGATTAGTGTTGAATGATATCATAATAACTATATTATAAAGTCTAAATTTTTATTATTGGATATCATTTTAGGTGCCCGATAACCAATTCGAAAATCCGGGTACCGGAACTTTGGGTACTTGAACTTATTGGTTCGACTAATGGATATCATTTTTAGTGTTATTGGTTATCGGGTACCCGAACCGATAGTGTTAACGGTACGGGTACCCGGCTCATGCTCACCCCTAATTACAATTAATACTATTAGTGAATACCATTTTAAAAAGTATTACTATTATTGTATGTAATAGGTTTGTAGTCAGTACACAAATTTAGTTGCGCGTAAATATTGATGGAAATTACATGTTCACCTTTTTCTTTTGCATTGCTTTTCTTCCCCTTTTTTGGCTTTGATGATGATGATGCCTGTGTCGGTAAATGGGGAGCAATAGTTTATAGATCAGTCTTTAAACTTTTAAAATGTAATGACCAACAATAGTTTGCAGGATTACATATTAACCTTTTCCAAGTTCACAGTGTTATCTCCAATTTGACTCAATTGTCTTTGCCTTGGCCTCCTAAGCGGCCTCGCCTCGGAGTTTGATTCTGATTTACCTTTATCAGTCTTTGTTATTGCTTTTGACTTTGGAGTTTTCACTTTGATGTCAGGACTTTTAACTTTATCTGTTGTGTTTTTGTCCTTCATTGTATCTTCCTCCTCCTTAAGGTCCTTCAGTGTTTCCATACCGGGGGGAGATTAAGGCTTAGTGAAACGGATACTTCTAATGCTGAATGAGTTAACATCAAAGCCTGCAAAGAGTTTTTCTTCTTCTATGCCTTCGTCGCCAGTGTCATTCACATCTAGCTTTCGCTTAGTGGTTGATACACGTGAGCTAACTATCAACTCACCATCACGGCTTAGGATAGGAGAATAAGAACGATTTCAATGCGTAGTTTTACCAACGGTATCGCCTTCTTTGTCACTCCTACAATCAGTTGATTCTGGAACCTTGGATATACTCTGTGATATACTAGCAACATCGGCAATGAGTTTGGCCAATGATAACTCCATGTTTGACACTTTGCATTGAATATCTGTTATTTATTTCTCCATTGCACTACTTTTCCACAAGGAAAAAGCGATTATCCCTTTAAAGATCATGAGTGATTTGAAGATGGAATTAAACCATTCTCTATTAATTAATTTGTTTACAACATAAACCCTACATCCAATTACAAATACATAAATAAAAAAATTATATAGTTATACAAGTACAAATATTGTATAGTTATACATAAATCAAATTGTATAGTTATAAAAAAAAATTGTATAGTTTACAACATAAACCCTATATCCATTTACAAATACATAAACCCTATATAGCTGAAATTAATGTACATAACTACTTCCTTCAAAAAATTAAAAAGTTTTTTTATAAATCTAATTACAAATTCATAAATCAAAAATTGAATTACATTTCAATTATTGGTAAAAATACAAAGCAAAAATTCAAATCAATTTCGAGTATACTTACATCTGCTTTTTTAACCATGATTTGAGTTCCAAAAGTAATTGTGCAAATTGTGAAACAAATTCGGTTGAAGAGTGAGCAAGAATGATAAGGATGTTCAGTGCAAAAAGCCTATCGCTGATGTTTCAAAATATTCTTAAAATTTGAAAATAATCTTTCCAAAATTTGGAAGATAATACATTAGGAAATGATATTGGTGAGATCCCCACATGGTATAAATGGTTCCTAAAATTTAAATTAAATTTCTTAAGTTAAAAGATATTGAGTTCATAATTTTTTTTCAAATAATTATGTAAGATTCATTTAGATATTTGTCCAGGTTCAGCGTAAAATAAATTGCAATCAAAGTACACTCTATTCAAATAATTGGTAATGTCCAAATAAACGTATGGTCGTAGCCAATAATTAATACAGATGTTTCATACATGTAATGTCCTATCTCTATTTCGGTAAATTCATTATACACAGACAAGATTTAAAATTATATATTCCTTTTTTGGATCAAATAGGTTTCGCAAAAAAATTGTATCTGTTTCTTCTCAAAATTTCAAGTCGAACCCAAATTCTTGAAAAACTTAAAATTTTTTAGTTCGGTTACATAAAATCGGCGATTTCACATCAATTGATGGGTATTGTACAATCAAAAACAATTATTCTAGGATTAAAAAACAATCCCATATTCGCTAGAACTCGAAATTCGAATAACTTAAAATTTCGAATATGTTGTTTAAATCTGGCCATATTTTAATGTCCATCGATACGCAAGTAACTCTAAAGGACACAGATCATTAATTGGTGATTAAATTCGTCCATAGATGAAGAACATTGAAGAAGCTTGAAGAACAACGAAGAACACTGAATAACGATTTTTTATTTTTATCTATTTTAATTTTATCTTATTTTTGGATTTTATTAAAAGATGATTTTAATAAAATAATTTCGAAAATAAAAAATACAATTTCGAAAAATCAAAATATAACTTTCGGAAAATAGAAAAGAAATAAAAATAGAAAAAATAAGAAAAAGAAGTTTGACCAACATTTTAAGGAAAGGAAAAATTGGCAATCACATTTAAGTATAGTGGTGGTCAAAATAAGGATGACCATAGTAGAATTCCCCCCTCCATTATTGATCTATACCAATATTACTATTTTATCCTTTAATTTTCTAATTTCTCTCTTGGATGATCAAAATCCCCTTAATTATTCATTAGCAAATCTAGCTAATATGAACTTTTATAGTTTATCCCCAATATTGAGAATTCTAGCCTTAAAAGTTTATGTTTTATATGTATCCCCAAAATGAAACCCCAATTGTTATTTAAGAGTAAGGGTATTATTGTGGGATAATTGTCAATCTAACCTGTAGAAGAACAGGTTCTTAAATTAATCCCTTGAAATGCTTAGGATTATTGCTCAAAATTATGCACCAAAATTAAAAAAAATTAAGGGTGGAAGATTAATTAAAAGTTTCCAACAAGCTTAATTAATTATGGACACAATTAACGTGGAATGGGTGTAATTAACATATATACCTAAGATATGTGGTTTGCAAATTGGGAATAAAGTCTTGCTTGAAATTAACATTAGAGTTTGTTAATTTAATTTAGATATATAAAATGAGGGCGGAATGATTGTTAATTAAGGCGTAATTTGCAAGAGTGTAGTTAGTTAAAGAAAAGGAAAAAGTGTACGGATCCAGAAATGGAACTTGGTAATGTCCGCTGCTAATAGGTAGTGGTAAAAAAATAAGGTAGTAATTCACAATAGCAACAAACTGATTAAAAGGTGGTGTGGCTCACAATATATCTTATTCTACAAAGTAATAGAATATGAGTACATGCACTAAAATTAGCAAGGTACTAATAAGTACTTTTTGTACTTCTATTACCTTAATATGGTGCACCAATCATAATCAATAATCACCTAGTCACCCTAACTAAGCCAAAATGAAGGGACTCTAATACCTTAATATGCGCTATTATTTTTGAGCCGTTAATATATATTTCATCAAGCCAACGGTCAAAAATAAATTCTATAAACAAAAATATCTATTTTGAATAAACATATATTATGGGAGTAATCTAAAATCGAACATTTATTTCTTGTTTGGTGAAGTAGTGTAGTAAGCAGTTGAAAGAGTTAGCCTCTTTAAGAGGCAATTGGTAACGAGTTTCCACGTGCATGGGGGGTTTCGTTCATTATAGGCTTCAATTGGTCCAGGTATGTTTACATGAGGTGGGATTTTGGCTTATTTTATTCAATAATTAGTATGAATCAGTGGTGGAGCCAAGATTTTGAACACAAGGTATTGATATTATGATCCTGATGAGTTGTTTATAAATTACCTTATTATTAAGAGAAAATTGAAAAGGAAAAAGGATATTTAAGTAGGTCTTTATTTAGAGGGTGACGGTTAACATCCCGCATCATATTTGGCTTCGCCACTACGCATGCTACAAATGAAATCAAAAGTGTGGGGTTTGGCATCAAACTCATGGAATCAAAGATTCGTATCTAACTGATTCTAGCTTGTTATATATTTGGTCGAAAATATATAAACCTATATACTCGGAAAGAATAAGCATTGGCATGTATAAGAGGATGTTACCCTCATTTAGTTGGATTAGTTCAAAATCAATTGCAGTAAATACTCTATATTACGGAGTACTATATTAGGCATAGGGTTGGTTATGCACATTGATATAATTTAGTTTAGTTAAACTGACTTGGTTGATAGAATAAAAGTCGTACTTGTTAGTAAAATATACGCATCAAAGGATTAATTAGCCTTTTCAAAGATTAAAGCAATATTCACTACCATCCATTGCATGCTATTAAAATATTATATGATTTCACTTTCTCATAATCTGCGTGTAAATAAAAAAATAAAAATAAATAAAAATAAAATAATAATAATAATTATAATAATAATAATAATAATAATAATAATAATAATAATAATAATTTAGCATCGATCCAGGGAAAAAATTACCAGCTTTTTGTTAGTAGTTGCACTATAATTTGGTATATATAGACACACATATTGACCATCAAAAAAAAAAAATTGACCATTATTATTTTAATTTGCCTTATGAATTAAATGAAGTTGATATATATTGAAATTGTACGTTGAGATAAATATTCTCTCAATTATTATATGGACTTTTGTGAGAAACTACCTAATAAAACTAAAAGTTTGTAAAAAACTACCTAATAAAAAAAATGTTGTAAGATTTATACAAGTATATGTTTCTAATTTGACTATTGACATTTCTTTTATGTACATTGGGAATTAGAGATGCGAAATGGGTCAGGCTGGCACAAGGGCCAGTTAGGCACGACACGAAAATGGACTAAAGAGACACGAGCCATCATAAGCCCGGTATGACACGAGAGGCATGACGGTGGGCCATAGGCCATGCGAAAACTTCATTTTCAAAACATGGCACAAATCCAGTATAAGTATGACGAGTCGGCCGCGTTTCGGCCCGCTTATATTTAACTAAGTTACCCTTAAATATGTAAACCAATATAAATTATTAGGTGGCCCATCGGTATGGCATAGCACGTGGGTCAGACTATGCATGGGTTTTATTTGTTGGTAGCAATGAAAGGCCAGGAGACTGGTTATAGATTTATAAGAGTGGGCCTGAGGAAAGAAGGTAAAAGAGGGTGATGATTTAGGGGGGAAGGGGTAATGAACCTAATCTGAACATCAGGCCATGCATGCTTACTTGCTTGAACGTCTTAATCTCATAAGTGTAATCGACTATATAAACCAACACAAGAACTTCCCAAGAAGTCACCCATCCTAGTACTACTCCTAATCATTATGGCTCATATGAAGCGATGTGACAAAGTTTTACATTGGCTATCACTTGCCAACTGTAACCCTCCTCCTTTATCCAAGAGCAAATCAATCACCAGTCAACGTTTGCCTTAAACAACTCAACTCGTGTTGCAACATGAATTGCTTGTATAGGAGTTTAGTTATCAACACTTGCAATTTGACAACCAGAGTAGGTAGTGTACAAATAAGAGTGCAAAAATTTCTCAATCAATGAGTGTATACAGCAATCACAACACTTGGAAGTTAAAAGAGACTACCATCACAAGACGCCTCATCATTCTCATTTCTTACAACACTATCTAGAGAAGGACAGAAGACACCAAATCTAAGTACTTCGTAGTTCGTAATGTGGAGTTTTATTGGAATTTTATTTTCCTAAATCCACTTTTTATATACAAGTACGGAGTATAAATTTATACATCATTTCTTCAGTCATTAGCTAGTTGATTATAGGAACAAATTTAAGAGTTAAACCTACAATTGGTATCAAGAATATTGACTGTATTACCTCAAATGATTAAATTTGTAAGTAATCAAACTATGAAAATTAGAATGTATAGGTAATTTATTCCCACAGCCATTCACTATTATAAATGGAGCGCAACATCAGATAATCCCTAGACCCCTTTGTATTCTAAAGGTACCTTTGCATTATCATTTACAGGTAGATGTAATTCCCACAAAATACTACTGATAATGCAATGTATAATACAGACATCAGGGAACAAAGCATGCTGCTATAACATTGACCAGTAACAACATAAATGACCAGTAATCACCAAGAAAACAATATTACAATGTATTGTACAAAAATGTTACTTCAGAGTTCATTGGATGGTGGACGCAAATAAGAAGACAGGAACAAATCAATATTTACAAAGAGTTCATTGGATGGTGTTCAACAAATAGTTCATCTCATGCATAAAATTCCAGGTAACTCAGTATCTTTAGTCTCTGTAATTTGATCCAATGAAAAAATGTTCTACAGCAAGCAGGATGTATATTAAGGTTAGCTGCATTATGAGAGAGCTGATGACAGGCCACTTAAAAAAAGTTTTAATAACCTTGTTTTTCACCATTTTCAATGTTGCAGGTAACACAAATTCAAATAAAAGCAAAAAAATAACGAAGGCTACCAAGCTAAACCTTGAGTGAGAGATGAAGCTTAAATCTATTAAACTAAGAAATTACAAAAACAATCAAACCATAAGACATAATTAAATAATGGCATCAACAAAGGTCCCTGGCTCTTATTACATCAGAAAGTTTGTCCATATATTATACGCCTTTACATGCAGAACGGCAAGTAATACAAGACTGATTCAAAAGACACTGATAGATTTCGGTATATTAATCCTAAATTTCAGAATTATTCTATGATCCTATCCCTAGCTCTATTCCAGGAGAATAACAACCTACCAACTCTCTCTCTCTCTCTCTCTCTCTCTCTCTCTCTCTCTCTCTCTCTCTCACCATTCCATATAATTATCCTTCAACCCCCTTACCTAGTATCAATAACAATAGTTTTAAAGCAGAAATAAGAAACTAAGACTTGGAAAATTTAGAAAACGCAGTTCAGTAGGCTTAACTCGATTAAGATGCTCATTAAATCTTCAATAAGATTAAATAGTAGCTTACTAAATGTTCCACACACTGGAAGCTTCCAAACAAGGGTAACAACATACGATAGCCAAAAAGACCATCAATTTAAGTGCAAATCAGCACACTAGAAAAGAACAAAAGTAAATGCTGTCCTCTCTAATATCATCTTTGGTGAATCTCTGATAACATTACTAAATACCACAGCATTATCTAACCCCAATGGTAAACTCGGACTAAGAGAAATTAAAGACGAACAATGAAAAAGGATGGAAACTCTAATTTGTTCTAAGCCAAAGGTGCAATATGTCTTCCCCATCCTCCCATTATATTATCACACAACCCCCACTCTATCGCTCCCATAATAAATTCAGCAGTGACGGTATACCCTCTAATAAAATTACCAAATACCACAGCATCATCTAGCCCCAATAGCAAACTTGGACTCAGAAATTAAAGACAAACAATGGGATGGAATCTCTAATTCTGTTCTAAGCCAAAGGAGCAATATGTCTTCCCCACCCTTCCATCATATTATCACACAACACCTAATCTATCCCTCCCATCATTTATACACTGACAGTATACCCACTAAAAAGCATCCCCTCTCAGACTTCAGACTCAAGTAAGTGAATTAAACATACAAAATCCTATCCCTTAGAACACAAAAAACCTTGAAGAATCCCCTAAATAATTGAGCATTTATCCATTGCACACACAATAAAAAGCTCTTTATAAATGAAGAGCAGAGCACATACACCGCAAACTTAATAATCTTCATAACCAATACAACGAAACCCGAGAGTACAGCAAATACACGCAGCAACTAGATTAACACATTACCCATTAACACAATACCCAACAAGAAGCATGAACAAAAATACAACCTAATAACCAACAATCTCACACAAGCACAGCAATATCAATGAACTAATCAAACCTTTCCCAATTACTAACACTAACAAAAAAGAATACTTTGCATCGTATTATCCTAGCATTGCCACATTTCGAAAATAATCACATCAAATGAATCACACAAGCACAATCATACCAATAATTAATCATAGAAAACAATCAACATATATAATCGCATGAAAAACTAAGCGACTTCCTCATTCATAAAGCATAAACTATGTCTAAAACAAAAATCCCATAATCCCGTTCCAGAAATTCAAACGTCAAAACCAAAAATAAACATCATCATCATAAGAACAAGCCCACAAAATGTGGTTCATTCATCATGGATAATATCAGGGATAACAAAGAGGGATTATAATTTCTCAACCAAAAAAACAATTAAAACTAACATTATAATATAAATTAATTCTCAGGAATCTCAACCTCATCATCAGCAATCTCCTGCTGCAAATCCTTAGGATCCTTGCCATCAACAGTACAACCAACAGAAACACAAGTCCCGAGAATTTCCTTAACAGTACCCTTCAATTCCTTAGCCATAGATCTGGGCTTCATAATCTTAGCAATCTCAATAACATCATCAAGAGAAATATTACCAGTATGCTTAATATTCTTGACCTTCTTCCTGTCTCTTTCAGGCTCCTTCAAAGCCTTGATGACAAGAGCAGCAGCAGAGGGTACGACGGTGACTTTAGCTTGACGGTTTTGGACGGTAAGTTTGACGGTCACTCGGAGACCCTTCCAATCTTTGGCGGTTTCTTTGGCGATGTCTTCTCCGATCTTCTTGGGGGAGAGACCGAGGGGTCCGATCTTCGGTGCGAGGGACGAGGCGGCGCCGACTTCTCCTCCGGTCACTCGGACGAAGACGTCGACTACTTGGGATGGGTCGAGCTTCGGCGGCATTGTTGCAGGAAGGAGAGAGAAAGTGAGATGGGTGTGAACTGTGAAGGAGGAGAGAGAGAGAGAGTGAAAAGGGAGGAGGCGATTGAGGGAAATGGGTATTTGGGGAGGATTATAAACTAGGGTTTTGCAGAGGTTGAACGGAAGAAGAAATTTCTATGTGATTTTGGGCTTTTTTTGGTCTGTGTTTGTTGTAATTCTTGGGCTAAACAATTTTGTCTGAATTTGTGGATTTAGGGGGTGATGTTGTAAAGGCTTGTTTCTTTGGAGTACAATGATTTAGTGCTGACTGTGTAAGGCATGACTCAAATCTAAACTAGACCTAATTTATTGGCTTAAATTGACGCCTCTTGTTGCATTCTTTGTGGTGGGCCTTACCATTATATCTCGTGTCCAAACCTGCTAAAAAGTAGCGGATTTTTCGGGTCGAGTTTATGCTTTTAACTAAAAATGTGCATTTAAACTTGCCCAAACACGCCCTATTTTCAGCCTGGGTCGATGTTGATCACCTCTAATTCTTTGTGGAACAATATTGTTATGTGCTATGTATGATAGACATTTACATTAGGTTAAATCAATTTCTATTAAGATGTAACCTATTTCGGTACATTTTTCAATAAAAAAAATTTCTCCAACAGCATGGTTTTTTTTTTTTTTTAAAAAAACAAAAAAAAAATAAAAAATGGTTAATTAATGACATGGTTTTTATTTTCCTAGTATATGAACTAGTTGATAAAATTTGCACTATGAGTGTCATCATATAAACTAATGAACATACTTCCTCTGTTTCTATTTAGTTGACGCGTTCAATTTAGGCATACATATTATGGAGAGAAGAAAGAGTGAGAGAGAATGATAAAGCAAGTGGTGTAGACTAGTTAATGCAAGGTATAAAACATACCCAAAAAAAAAAACGTGTCAATTAAATATAAACTTCCTAGAAACGAATACGTGTCAACTAAAAAAAGAGGTAAGTATATATATTATCATTAGAACATGGTTTACATTGTCTTTGTATCATTGCATTTGAGTTACAAAATGTTTAAATAATATTGAATGTACAAGAAAATCGTATTGTATCAAAATTGAGCATATTAGGCCCAGTTTGGCAATTAGTTGCTAGGATGAACTAGATTGACTAACTAATGTATTAATTGGTTTGATTAACTGCTTGTATTAGATGTATAAGCAAAAGCGTATGGTAAATAGTTGTTAAATGTAGCTACTTTATTGTGTAATGGGGTGAAGAAGAATTGGGGATCGAATGTGGGCGAAATTCCCGTCAATGGATGAGATGTTCAGTCAACCAATAAGAAAATACGTATACTCCCTCCGTTATTTTTTTAAGGGGAAATTCTCATTGGTAACACTATAGTTTTTTATTTTATCAGTGGTAAATTGTAAAAATTCTTATCATCCTTGGTAAACTTTAATTAGTTATAATTATTCAATGGTGGCATTAATGAAGTTATAAGCTTAACTCTAGTTAGCTAAAGACTTAATGACTAATTTAACCTAATCCTCGATTCTAAGTTTTCTTTCTAAGCCTTCAGCCTAAAAACTACTACTACCCAGCAACCATAGTCGTCGTCTAGACGCCATCGCCATCACCACCAGAACCACCGCCCAACCGTCGTCACTACCACCATCAACTGACCGAACTTTACCGCCCACCCAAATCGCCCTAAATCCACTTCTTATACATACAAGGTTTTCCATCTATCATCTTATGCCTTCTTTTTTTTTTGGAAAGTAAGTAGGTTTTATTATCAAACAAAAGAGGGAAAGCCCTCACCCAAACTACAATAGCCTAAACAGGCCAAACACAAACCACCAAAAAAGAGTCTCCTAGCCTAGCTGGTCAACTTATAGCTAATGTGACACAGCCACTTACACTGATTCCTATTCCAAGAGCTATTAATAAACTTCCTAGCTCTAGTAACTATCTCAAGCTGAATAGCTTTACATAGAAAAAGAGGATGAATGACAGCTTTATTCCAGAAAGCAAAGTTTCTACCTAACCAAATGTGATAAATGACAGCAATCAAGGTAGCCAATGCACATTTCCTCTGAATAGAATCACTGAACTGATTTTTCCATCTCTTCCAAGTTTCATCAATAGAGAAACAATGATCCTGGATTCCTAACCAATTGCTGATTATCATAAGACACTTCCTGCCGTAAGTACAATCAAAGAATAAGTGCTCCTTGTCTTCTTCATTTTCTCCACAAAGCAAGCAAATAGGATCAGGACACAGGCCAATAGCAGCTAGTACTTTCCTAGTTCTCAGCCTGTTAAGAACAGCTAACCAAGCAATGAAAGTATGTTTTGGGACATTAAAAGGGCTCCAAATCCATGTAAACCAATCAATTGTTAACATATCACCCTGAAGCCAATTATACACCTTAGAGATACTATACTTACTGCTCATCCAGTCATTCATTTCAAACCCAGCCATCAATTTATCCTTCACTGCACATAGTTTCTTCCAAGCCCATCCCCCTGATTTCTTTAGTGTATAACTCCACCAATCCTGACCCTTAATGTAAACAGTATGAACCCAACGAACCCATAAAGACTCTTCCTATTTTGCAATCTTCCATACATACTTACCCATAGCAGCTGTGTTCCAAATGCTACAATTCCTGATCTTCAAACCACCATTCTTCCTTGGCTTACAGATCCAGTCCCAGGCTATAGGGGGGTCTTCTTTAAAATAGCATCTCCTCCCCATAAGTAAGCTCTACATAGATGAGTTATCCTATTTATCACACTAGTAGGTAATAACAGGCATTGAGCCCAGTAAGTGTGCATGCTGAGAAAAACAGAATTGATAAGCACAGCTCTAGCAGAATAAGACAAGTGCCTGCTTGACCAGCAAGAATTTTGGCTAGAATTTTGTCAATCAAACTGTTAAAATCATTAATCTTAAAATATCTAGCATTGAGAGGAATTCCCAAGTACTTGAAAGGAGTCTGCCCAATTGTAAAACCAGAAACCTCAAGAATCTAGGCTTGAACATCAACAGGAACATTACCAAAATACAGTGCTGACTTATCTAGGTTAGCCTTGATCCTTGAGCATTTATCAAAGGTCCTAAGACCCCTCATTAGAAGATCTACTAACTTTCTATCTCCATAACAGAACAACATTAAATCATCAGCATAAACTAGGTGGTTCAGTCCAATACTTCTGCATCTAAGTGAAATTTGAAATCCCTTAGCTTACCAATCTTTCTCAGCAGTCTAGTAAGGTATTCCATTACTATCAGAACACATGAGGGGAGACATGGGGTCTCCTTGTCTGATTCCCCTCTTCCCTTTAAAGAACTTATGGAGCCCACCATTTAAGATAATGGAGAAAGAAGGAGTACTCACACAACACATAACCCACTGTATGAATTTAGTAGGAAAACCAAGCCCTTCAAGCATACTCTAAATGAATTCCCAATGAATAGAATCATATGCTTTCCTGAGATCAATCTTCATAGTGCATCTAGGAGCCTTTCTCTTGTTATTATAGTCTTTTAAAATGTCTTGATAAACAAGGATGTTGTCTAGAATTGACCTTCCACTAGAAAAATCCCCCTGAACCTCATCAATCAAGCCAAGCAACACTTCTTTGAATCTGTCATACAACATCTTGGAAATAATCTTGTACAGGACATTGCAGCAAGCAATTGGTCGAAATTGACCCACTCTAGAAGCATTCTCTATCTTAGGAACCAAAGTAATGAGAGTAGCATTCACTTGCTTTAGCATTCTACCAGTAGCGATGAAATCCAGCACAGTAGTACACACATCATCGCCCACAGTAGACCATGCAGCTTAAAAAAATCTGCTAGAGAACCCATTAGGCCCTGGGGCTTTATCATCATCTATGCTCCATAGGGTTCTCCTCACATCCTCCCTATAAAAAATCCTACAGAGCTGAGCTTTCTGGTCCATATCAAGAACATGCCTTTCATTAATCACACTCATATGAATTGATCTCTCAGGGACAGAATAAGCGCCTAGCATGCCTACATAGAAATCAACAAAAGAATCAGCAATAGCACTGGGATCATGAATGATCTCACCAGAATCCTTTTGTATACTGTGTATGCTATTTTGAATCCTCCTCTTTCTTATGCAATCATGGAAAAAAGCAGTGTTCATATCCCCCTCTTTTATCCACATAACCTTAGCCTTTTGTTTCAGAAATTTGAGTTTCTTTGAATGAACAGAGTTAAAATGTTTCCTAGCTTCACTCTCCTGAGAAATCAGTGCTTCATTACAAGGATCAGCATTAAGTTTGGCTTGAATCTCTGATAGTAGCACAGCAGCCTTCGCATCATCATCCTCAACTGTTGAAGTCAACTGATAGTTTAAGGTTTTAAGCTCCTTTTCCACCTCTTTCAGTTTCTAAATTACTCTAAACATAATTGTTCCTTGTTTAGGTTGCTGCCAAGAATCCCTCACAACCTTTGAAAACCCAGCACATTCAGTCCAAACATTAAAGAACTTGAAGGGCTTTCTACCACTACCAGCGTTCTCAAGGAAATTGATCACACAAGGGTTGTGATCCATTAATCCCTCAGGAAGAAAATCAATCCTACAAGTCTGGAAATCTGTAAGCCATTTATCATTGCCAAGAGCCCTATCAATCTTGGAACAGACCCTAGAAGCTCCTTCCTGCTTACTATTCCATGTGTAAACCTGTCCTCCACTTTTAAGGTCTCTCAAGTTACTTTGTCTTAGACACAATCTGAAACTCTCAACTTCGGTAAGAGAAATCTCATAACCAATTCTATCATTTAGGTTGAGAACACTATTAAAGTCCCCACCTACAATCCAGGCACCTTTCACTGTAGTACTAAGTTTTACCAATTGGGACCATAACCACTCTCTCCTACTGCTCTCATTGTAACCATACACCACTGTATACCAAAATTGTTTACCAGAAGGTTTATGATTCACACTCAGATGTATAAATTGACTATCAACAACCTCTATATCAACACAGAACACTGAAGGTCTCCAAATCACACACACCCTACCACCTTTACACTGAGAATGATTAGAGGTAACAGACCATTCTCCACCAAATTTAGCAAAAACTGTACCAAAATTAGCAGTTTTTACCTTAGTGTCAAGGAGCCCAAATAAACTAATTTTGTGATGTCTTAGAAACCAAAGAACATCACATATTTTTGCAGTCTTATTCAGGCCCCTCACATTCCAGAATTCAAAATTATCCATAAGAAGGTTTGGTGTAAACACCTCCCCCCACACTGCCATACAGGACCCTACCGATCTTCATTGATAGAAAACTATTGGTGCATAGTAACTATGGGGGAAGAAGTGTATAGGATGGCATTCTTTGTAAATAGGTAGAAGTTGTGTGGGGACAAGGTGCCAGCTCATAGGAAATAATAACGGGGCAAAGATAGAGAAAACGGGGAAACCAAAATCTAAGCAGAAACCTAAAGTTAGTCTGACAAAGCAACGATTTGACAAATTTTCCGATATTAAAGACTTTGACTTGTTGACCTGTAAGCCTTGTCGTCGCTCTTACTTAATCTAGGGTTTAAGAAAACATTCTGAAATCAAAGGTACCCAGAATCTCTCATTAATGTATTATGAGGAGAAGAATCTCAAAGATACAGTAGTACCCTCTTCCGTTTTGACTTATCTTGATCCACTTTACTGGTTTGTTCTCTCTCCCCTGTTTCTAATTTTAATTTCACTCTAAAAAAATTTGCTCAAATTTATTGTATCTAATTTAATTTCTAAAATTTTCTTTTAGGACGATAGATTTGCTAAGGAAGAACATTATGAATGGCTCAAAGATTATTCCTATTTTCGTCACCTAATTTTGGAGAATATTCAACCTAATTCCTCTGTATTTTCTCTGTTTCATTTTTTTTTGTAGAATGTTAATACGGAAGTATTTTTTATTTATTTATGTTAATTTTCTGGGCTTGATATGAATTTGTTTGTTCAATTTTTAGGTTTTGGAATTGGGTTGTGGAAATTCCCAATTAAGTGATGAAATGTATAAAAATGGGATTAAAAATATCCACGGACATGCTCGGATATTTTTAAGGTGTACATCATTTTGTGCTTATTCAATGTGTTGTTGTTGCTAATTGTTGCCCTTTCATTAAAATTCAATATGAATTTAGAGAAGATTTGAGGTTTAATCACTTGTGGAAAGTATGATTCTCAAGCTGTTTGTCTTGACTGATTTTGAATGTATTTTGGTTTAGCAGTACTGATTGTTGCACTTTGTTGCCCCCTTTATCTTAACTTTGGATGATTTGTGCTACCTTGAATGTCAGATATAAAGGCCATGGTTGCGGACATGCTAGACTTTCCATTCGCAGATGATTCTTTTGATGTTGTTATTAAGAGAGGAATAATGGTGAGAACAATATTAGTAGCTTAGCCTTAAATATTTCTTTTGTAAGTGCAAATTGGCTTTTAATTTGCCAAGTTTGGATATACTTGTCATTCAAGGATGTATTGTTCGTGGACAGTGGTGATCCGTGGAACCCAAAATCTGAAACCATTAGCAAGGTCATGGCAATGCTCCAAGGCATCCACCGGGTATTGAAACCAAATGGTATCTACATATCAATTTCATTTGGGCATGTAGTACATTCAAACTTTGGTTCACTGAATCATATAAGCTCTAGCATGGATTTTTCTCCTCTTTATTTCTTAACTTTTTGTTGCAGCCACACTTAGGCATCCATTATTTGAAGCTCCTGATTTTACATGGTCAATGAAGTGGAGCACTTTTGGTGATGGATTCCATTATTTCTTCTACACTCTAAAGAAGCTTAGATTATTTTTTTATGTTTTATGAACTAGGTAGGGTTTTAAGTGTGAGAACATAACCAACATTCATTTATTGAAAGGAAATTGTTACATATTCCTATAACCCGCATTTTGAGTCTATTATAAGTTATAACACTTGAAGAAACAATTTGTTAAAAACTAAGGTTATCTTGTATAAGCTCTTGGAATATATCACTTGTTATGTTACTCAGATTTATGGATACAGTGCCAAGTGTACAACCCAACCATCATGAAAACTTTGCATATATTTTAGTCCAAAATGAACTTACTCATGTTTGTTGTTGAGTTTCTAATTTGAGCACTTGAGGTGAAATGGAGAGTCAAAGTGATATTGAACTTATAAAACACTTGTAACTAGAATATGAGGAGAGTAGTAGACAAGAGGACTTAATTTGAGTGTCATAGAAACCTGTATGGAGTGTATATCACCTTACCGGTGCATGTCATTCATATTATTGGATGTATGCTACTATGCTTCACTTAAACTTACAATAATTAGGCCAAAGGATGCTATCTTTTCTTTCCAATATGCAATTTAAAAACCCATGAGACTGCATCCTTTCGAAAATGATTCTTAAAATTTGATCATGCATAATTACGGCTAGGGGTGTTTAAAAAAACCCGACCCGGTTGTCCCGTCCCGAATTCCCGATGACCCGCAAAATACCCGACGGGAAATTTTCAAAATTTTCTGTTTTTTTCGGGTCGGGTACCCGTCCCGGTAAAATAGCACTTTCATGGGCCGGGACATGTTATCGGGTACCCGGATACCCGTTTAAAAAAAAATAAAATTAACACTGCCAGTTCCAGCCAGCCCACTTACTTAACCTAGGGTAAACATCCAATAACTCCCTAAAAGAAAAAACACGAAGCTCTTCTTCTTCTCTCTCCCTAATTCAGTAATTTCCTACTGCTCTACGCCTCTACATCTCCTCTAACTTGCAAAAGCCGAACATGTGTTTATCAAAGCATTTTTATCACCCTTTTTTTTAATTTTTAAGCAAATATTTAGTCTTCCAAATTCTAAGAGACTCTTGTTCAACAGCATAAGCATCCGCATTATACAATAGTTTCACATCATTATCTCAAGTTACTAGTAAACCCTTAGCTAACAATAACAAATTGGTCAATTCTTCTCCTCACCATTTCAGAAAACATTCATAATTAATTGTACGGAATCAACCAATCAATACTTCGGGCCTAACTGGAACACTGTAGGAAGGGTAAATACAGAAATAAATGCTACAACAGCTGCAGCACGCAGCACATAGCAGCCATAGACTCATAGGTCTGGCACAACTTATGGCTTTTATAGATATAGAACACAACACTGATCCAACCACAGCTTGCATAAATCCGAGAAAATGAGATTTAAGAGACTATAAAAACTATAAGGTTTTTTTTTAAAAAAAAAAAACAACAGCAGATTTAAAAAAAAAAAATTACAGCAAAAAAAAACAATAGGTTTATTATTGTATATATAGCAGATTTTTTGTACAAAAATACAGCAGGTTTTAGGTACAAACTTATCTTAAAAAAAAGTAAATAAAATTCGGGTACCCGTGTCCCGTCCCGAATAATTCGGGTACCCGAATACCGGGTACCCGAATTATCCAGGATGGGACACGGGCCGACTTATCAACTACCCGAAGATTCGGGTACCCGGATATGAACACCCCTAATTACGGCAGCTTTGTTATTATGCTAAATTTCTTAGTGCAAGTGAATTAAGTTTTAAGTTTCTATGCTGCAAACCACAGGGCACAAGATCATTGAATAGTTATCAACCTTGTGAAAGGCTAAACCTTCCATCAATCTGCTTGTATCAAGATGAATTGGAAGGTGAAGATTTCTTATTCAAGACAAACATTGATGAACCGAAGGACAACTAAAAAGGTGAAGTGGTCAAGAAGCAGTGTCATTGTAACAGGGTTTTTTGCAATCTTGTTCTCTTATTAACCTTTCTAATGGTGATCATGAATTATGTTTTGCATATCAAATCAATAGTCCTTATTTGCTCAAATGATTGGGCAGATCTTATTGGCCAGGTTTGGTAATTAGAGTTTTGACAAAAAAAAAGCTTATTTGACCAAATTAGAGGTTTGGCTGCATAAATCATTTAATTTGGTTGTTTGGTTAAAGAGCTTTTTAAATGAGCTGATTGAGGCACAACTAATTTGTGAAAAGCTAAAAAATAGAGTTTTTTTTATTAGCTTGTTGAGAATGGATGTCAAATGACAATTTCATCCTAAAAAGTTACTCTAATTTACATTTTTTCCCTCCCACTTCTTACCTTAGTGAAGTAAAAATGAATTGCGTGCTAATGTCCTATATTGTCATTTCATGTGTACAACTAAGAATCAAATTTTACCAAATAACTCTACATAATAAGCTCTTACCAATCAGGTAGTCAAAATAGCTAATGCAATCAACTCTTACCAATCAGCTAATTGTTAATTACTAAACAGGGCCATTATCTAATTGTGTGATCCATATTGCATTAGGAATTGTCTTCTGAGACGGTGTCCTAACGTTTTCTCTTTATCATATCTTATTACAAGTAAAAAAAAATAAAAAAAAATTTTGTGACCTTACGATTGGAATTGGACATACCAAATGGGTTAAGCCCAATCAAGCCTATTTCAAAAAATACTTTGTAAAAATCAAAATGAGACACTTCAAAATAAAACAGGAAGTATGTCATATAGCGCTGTCTAATTTCAAACCGAAACCGTTTAATTGCCCGTAACCAACTGACCTAAAAGAGAACCGAACCGATTAAAAACCGATTTTTTAAAACCGAAAATCGATCCGAACCGTATTTTAGTAAACCAGAAACTAAACCAATCCAAATAATGTTAAACCGTATAAGAATCGAACCCATTAAGGAACTGAAACAGTTCTAAACCGAACTCAATAAAAACCGAACCGAAAAAGAACCGAACCGTTTCTAACCCGAAACCGTTCTAATCCGAAATTGTTTGAACCGCGATAAAAACCGTTTACACCGAACCGTTAATAAACCGCAATCCGTTTGCACCGAACCATGTACAAACCGAACCATTTATGACCCGACCGTTTATGAATCAAACCGTTTACAAACCGCTTGCTATAAAGGAAGATTAAATCACGTTAAAATGAATTTTATATGAAATCTAATTATGCACACATGTTTACTACAGATACTAAGTACATTATTGTTTTTACTAACTTTTGTATGTAATTATGGATTAAGAAAAAATAATCTTTGTCTTCTCATTAAACATCATCAAAGTGCTACATATATTATTGTGCTCGGAATTATATTAGACCAAAGCTTGCCTAATCAAAATTCTTATGATGTACTCCTATTATTGTAATTCTCAAAATTTTTAGAATAGATGATTGCATCCTTTGATCTTTCAAAAACAAATTAAAGTCAATACAAAAATTATAATAAATTAAAGAATATGATTAATTAATTCATCCATTGAAAAAGAAACTCGAAAAATTCACTAGTACATAATTGGCATTATGTAACATGTAATTGGTAACACTTCTTGAAATGCAAAATATTAGATATATAGGTAACACTTTGGTAACACTTTATTAGAATGTAACACTCAATGTAACACTTTTAACATAAGTAACACTTCAAAGTAACACTTTTAAAATAAGTAACATTTTATGGTAACACTAAGGGGGTGTTTGGTACGGGATTTTTGTAGGCTTGGAAACGGAATCAGATACCGTTTCCGTTAGAATCCGTTTGGTTGAGGAGTATAGTAACAAATCACGTTTCTTAGTGGAAACCCATTCCACTACTTTGTTTCCGGTAGAAAAACTGGAGAAACAATTAACGTTTCTCTCCTCTAACCCCAAAAACACACAACAGCCTCTTCTCTCAAAGAAATGTCGAAACCCTAGATTTCGCTCAATGTATGCAGATTTCGTTCCCAAATTATCGAAGCTCTAGATTTCGCTCAAGTTAGGTATGTTATCTCAAAACCCTAGATTTTGAATTGTTGCTGAATTTATAAATCTTTCTATTTGATTGATTGTATATTTTGATTTTTCTATCTCGAAATACATGATTGATTGCAATATTATTTGAGTTTTTATCTATATTTTTGTTTGAATGTTTGATCTATTTATTGATTGCTATTTTCGATTTATGGTGTTAATTTCTAGAGCTTTTTTCCCTAATTTTTCTGATTTATTTGAGTTTTAAATTTTTCAATTGAATTTTTTGCTTTTTGCTTCATGATATTGCGGTGTTACAGAAGTGAAACCACACGATTTGAGTCGTTGAAGTTTTGATACCATGATTTGAAATACATGTCATAAATCTCATAATCATTGTAGAAGCCAAAATTCTGCAATGCCAGAATACCAGAGTCGTAGCACTAGAATATCAGATTTACAGCAACAACATTAGAGATATGAGTAATTTCAATTGTTAATAATAAGATTTATGAAAATGAAAGGATGTGCAGAATCTAGAGGTTGCCCAACTGACTATGTTGCTGTTTCTGTATCTTCCCTTTCTTTTTTTCTGTATGCTCTAACCCTTTTCCCCTTTTATCAATTACATCATTTTTGTATTAGTCGTAATTAGTTCATCAATTTTAATTTTAACCCTTTTAATAATATCATTTTTGCTTTAATGGGTCAATGATTCTTGCTTGTTTGTGCTAATTTAACTTAATTATATGGACCTGTAAAATGTGCTTCACTAAATACTGTTTTTGATTAGTTTTTTCTGAGTTTTTTTTGGGGGATTTTTGGTTAATCTTATGCTAAAAGTTGATGGGTTACTTATCAATTGGTTTGGTTATTGCTGGTTAATTTCTAGTCTCTAGGGTAATGCTACTTTGGACAATCCAATTTTTTCATTCAGTTAATAACATTTATTGATCTTATCTGAAATTATTGTTAAATCTACTGTTTGTTGGGTGTATGTGTTGTCTTTGCTATGTAATGATAGCAATAACAGATTTAGCAAATCAGCTTGATGGATTTGGTTCTTCTTATTAGGACTAACTAATTAAGTATTATTGACAATTATGCTCTTTCTGATATTTTCCAGACTTGATACTCTTGACTAATTGATTAAAAAAAAAACCATTTACAATTGACAATAGTCCGCACCACTACTTTTCGATCCTTCATGCATGTATATACTCATGTTAGATTTACCTCTCAAGAAGTGGACCTCTTAAAGTAAATTTACCTATCTATATAATAATAATGGCCTAGCCTATCCAAAGAAATTAACACACTTTATTTCTTACAATATGGTGTATAATGGTACCTAACAGTAAACATCTACTTACTAATTTCTCAACTTTTAGCTGGACCAACTCGATTCTTCAGTTTTCGATCATTGTTTCGTGCTAGTATTATTGACAATTATGCTCTTTCATATTTTCATTGGCAATAATAGAGCATCTTATCTATTTCTGTTGAATGTTTAGATATAAGCTGCATGATTTTGTTGTAGCACTAGAATCTTATCTTTTTCTATTGAATGTATTTTTAAGGTTCTTGAAATGGCTCGTATTGGGAAAAGAAGAAGAGCAAAACAAGTTCAATTGGTTATTACAATGATTATTGTAGTTTTTATGCTGTTTTGGATTTGGTATTTGATGAGCGTTGTTACAATTAGAGGGGCTCAAATAAATGAAAGGAAAAGGAATAGGAAATTGTTACGCTCGTTATTTTTGAGTCACTTAATAAGACAGAGTGATGTAAGCTGTAAAAGTGAGCTTCGTGTCAATAGACGTACTTTTAATATTATTTGTGAGATGCTCAGAGATATAGGAGGTTTAAGTGGAACAAGAAATATGACTCTTCAAGAGATAGTTGCAATGTTTTTGTACACATTGGCTCATCATCAAAAGAATGGGTCAATTGGAAATCTCTTTTTAAGAAGTGGGGAAACAGTGAGTCAACAATTTAACCTATGTCTAAGGGCTATTTTGAAGTTGCATGAACACTTATTGCACAAGCCTATAGCGATATTTGATGAATGTGAAGATGAAAGGTGGCAACCTTTCAAGGTATAATTCCATTCATGTTCTTTTTTCTATTAGATTTTCATGTAATGTATGTAAATGAGTCATATCTTTGTCTTTTATAATGTAGAGTTGTCTAGGAGCGCTAGATGGTACCTATATTAACGTAAGAGTGACTTCACAAGAAAGGGGAAAATATCGAACAAGGAAAGGCACAATTGCTATGAATGTTTTAGGTGCTTGTGCACCTAATATGGAATTTATTTATGTGCTTCCGGGGTGGGAAGGATCAGCCCATGATGTACGTGTCCTTCGTAATGCTCTCTCTAGGCCAAATGGTCTTAGGGTACCTCGAGGTAAATGGAATAGGTCTTTTTTTGTGTGAGTATAATTATAGTTGTTAGTAAGGTATCTAGTGATTATCTTATTTTGATTTTTGTGAAGGTAATTATTATTTGGTTGATGCGGGCTACACTAATTGCGATGGATTTCTCGCTCCATATAGGGGGCAACGATATCACCTTAAAGAATGGACAGATAAACAACCTGAAAGTGCCGAGGAATATTTTAATATGAAACATGCTAGGGCAAGAAATGTGGTAGAGAGGTGTTTTGGTTTACTTAAAGGGAGATGGAGCATACTTAGGAGTCCCTCGTTTTTTCCTATACGCACCCAAGGTCGTATCGTGATGGCTTGTTGTTTACTACATAACTTAATTAGAAGATTCATGCCTACTGATGATATAGAGGAAGAAGAGTTGAGTGAAGATTCCGATGATGATTCTGATGATGAACCTGAATATATTACAAGTGTTGCAACTTCAGATCAGTGGACCAATTTTAGAAACACACTAGCACAAGATATGTTTAATGGGTGGAGGGCAAGAGGTAGAAGAGTTTAGCAGTCAAGATCCTCGGTGTAGTGGGTTCAAATTACAAGATGTAACTTGATTTACTCTTTAGTGCTAAGACCAAACTGTTATACTCCTGTAACTTGATTTACATACTTTTTTGGTGATATGTTAAATTTACTTACTTTTTTAGTGATATGTTTAATTTACTTACTTTTTTCTAGTACACCATATGATACCTATACTCTTGCACTCATTGTCTTGATATATGTAAATTTTCTCCTTGAAGTTGTATATGATGGGAGAAGAGGGAAGCAATCGAGGAAGAGGTAAGAATAAGCGTTTTTGGACCTTTGAGGAAGATACGGTGCTCATAAAATATTTACATGAGTTATCTATCGATCCTAAATGGAAAAGTGAAAGTGGCTTCAAGAGTGGTTACATGAATAAGTTGGAAGAAATGATAAAATATGTGCTACCTAATTGTGGCTTGAAAGCTGATCCACACATTGAGTCAAGGATTAAGCATTGGACAGAGAAATATAGTGCAATGGCAGAGATGTTATCTACTTCTGGATTTGGATGGGATTCGGACAAAAAAATGTTGCAAGTAGAGAAAACTGTATTTGATGAATGGGCTAAGGTAAGTAAGCTTTTTAATGTTCTTCATTTTTTACGATTTGAGTAGTTATTAAATTCATTTCAATAATGCTATTGTTATTAAGTTTGTATTTAGAGAGGTGGCTGATGTTAGGCTGAGAATAATTAGCAGGAAATGAATTAGTGAATATGAAGTTGACATAGCTGATTTAAGTAAGATTGCTAGCTTAGTACTAGTATAAATCTGCTCTAAAGGTGAGTATGATGAGAAGCAGATATATTAGCTGATTTTTATTTTATTTTTATGTAACATGGATTTTGAGGCTTTGAGCTTATATTTCTGTAAGGGAATAATCTAAAAAAGGTAGGGGAGGAGCAGAGAGTAGAATTTCAAATTCGGATAAACGAGTTAGGTTCATGTTTGAATGATTTACTTTATTTTATTGTTTTTATGAATGCTGTTTATCTGGAATAGAGTCTTATCTAAGCATGTATTGCTCTGGCTGAGTATGCTGATCTGAGTATGCTGAGTATGTTGTTTATTACATTGCAGGCTCACAAGAAAGCAAAGGGGTTGTATGGAGTACCCTTTCCTCATTATGAGACACTTGCTGAAATCTATGCAAAAGATAAAGCAACCGGAGAAGTTAGTGAATCATTTGTTGGAGCTATTGATAACTTGAATGTTGAGATTGCAAATCAGTCTATGACAATACAGAGTGACGAAGACGGTTATATAGATTCTCCCACTCATTCTACCCATTCCACTCAACCAACAACTCAATCCCATAAGCGGCCAATGAAGAAAGAGGATGATAATACTCCTTCCAAAAAAGCAAAGATGAAAGAAATGAAGGGAAAAGGAAAGACACATCAAAGCAAAGATGCTAATGAATTAGTAGCTTCTCTTCATAATACATCTAATACTTTTGGGAAAATTTTCGAGGACATAAATGCAAATCTTGGAACTATAGCAAATTCATGGTCCAAAGCCGAAGAAAAAGAGCAAAAAATGGATGATGAAGTGAATAAGGTGTTAGAAGAAGTTATGAAATTGGATGGTGTTTCTCCTTCGGAATCTTTAGAGGTGGCAACAATTCTCATGGCTGAAAAACATAAGCTTCGAATCTTTTTTTCAAGCTCCAACTAACTTGAAGAAACAATATGTTTTAGATCTCCTTAAGAAAAAGTAGGTGGGAGTATTGCTAATCATCTACAATGTATGGCCTCTGAAACTTTAATTAAGGCTTATTTTGTTCTTGAATTTCAGAATTTTGTAGTATACATTTGTTTGGTTTCCTACAAAAAGTACTTGTTATGCTATTATATAATCAGTTTAATATTATAGCTAACTTATTTTTATGGTATTTTAATAATGGTATGTAACTTGATCAAGTTCTGTTGTCTGGTTTCTGAAGTTGGTCCTGCTGTGGGTGGTTTATTTTGCTTTAGCTTTGTGTGTTGCTGTGATCTGATGCAGGTTTTGAGCAGGAGCAGTTAGTCTGCTGCTGCTGCTCCATTGTTGGTGTGTTTTTGGGTTACTGTTCTGTTGTCCTGCCTTTGCAGCTGGTCTGCTGTGGGTCTATACAGGCAGATGCTGGAATGTTGTTTCCTGCTGCAATTGCTGGTGTGTAGCTGCTGATCGTTCGGTTTCTGTACAGTTGGTGGCTGTTTCTGGCCTGCTGTTTTTTTTGGTCTGGTGTTTATGTGTTCTCAGGCTGCTGGTGTTTTTGGCTGAGTTCTAGTTTTGATTTTGTTATTACTTGTGTCTGTTTTTTGTGTTGCTGGGCTTATGTTTGTTACTTGTTGTAATTCTTTCATTCTTTGTTAATAATATTTGAAAAAAAAAAAAAAAAAAACTTGATCAAGTAAAATTGCTCATATATTAAATAGCAAAAACTTCCTATTATAAGTAGTTGCATTTTCAAATGATTCCTTTCCATTAGGTAGACCAAACAAGAACAAAGGGAGTAAAATTTAATTGATTCCTTTCCATAGTTGAACCAAACAAATGTAAAGGTAATAGCTAAATGATTCCTTTCCCCCCTCTTATTTGTTTCCTTTCCACTCCGTTTCCATTATCCGAACCAAACGCCACCTAAGAGTGTTACATTATTTTAAGGTGAATTAAACATTTATAAAAAAGTAAAAGTCAGTATTAATCCTCAAATTTAATTACCAATTTATTAAAAAAGTTTAGGATTACTGCCAAAGCAATTTAAAAAAAAAAAAAATTGGGCCTCAATTAGCTTAAACCGCCAGAATAATTAAGGAAAAAAAAAAAAACAATCACTCAAATCAAGTTTATTTTCCTCATTCAGCAACGACAATCTTAAGTTATCACAAAAAACCCAATCTCTCAATTATTCAAGTTCAATTCGTGCGAATTTCATCACAAAATCGTCGACTCGATCGTCATCTGGCGTTCCATCAATTCGCGCTTCCAATCAGGTATCTTGTTATTTTTTTGGTGGATTTTTGATGTTTTTGGTTATGTAATCATTAATTTTCATGTGAATTATCACAATCTAGTTAATAGGGTTTGTTTTTTATTGGATTCTATATTATTTCAATTGAAATCTGCACCTGTTGTTATTCACGATTTCATGCAATTTTTTTTTTTTTTTTTTTTTTGTATATTAATGGATTTTCTTATTTAAACGATGTTATATACTTATATTATTGATCTTAGGTTTTACTGATTTTCCTAAAAATCATCAATTCTTAAAGAATGACGTGAAGTTGTGAATTTAACACAATTAGTTGATTCAATTCCTAAATCTAAATATATGAACTGGATGAATTCAGTCTCTGGCATTCTAGATGCTACTTTATATTAAACCTGGTATCTTGTTAATATGACTTGTATGAGAGAAAAACAAGACAATTATTGTGGACTTTGTTTAGTTTGAGATATAGCTTTGTTTGTTGTCAACCTAGCTCATTGATTGACTTTTGGTCTTGTAATGACTATTGAGTACTTTTCCTTAAGAAGCTTGTCAATGATAAACTCGGTATAGCAGATCTTAGTGGTTTTGTAATGAAAAGTTGATTGAGTTTGTTAAGTTGTCTTGGACTCTCTCTAGTATTCTCAACTTGAAGATTGGCAATAAAAATTCGGCAAACAAATTTATTTAGCATGATAGTTGATTATTCTAGTTAATTTAATTGATCCTACTTAGAACCATAATAATTTAAGTGATTTATTGAGTGGAGGAAATTAGCAGTTTCCTTATTTTGAATGTTACTCTAAAAGGTTGAGGAAATTAACATGACATTATTCCAATACTACGTATCAAATTACTCCCTTTGGAAATCAAGATATTATCAATAGTAGTTATCCATCTGTTGCTTTATTGGCTACATTATTGCTACATTATCATTGATTGTGTTCTCTTTTGTTCTTGTAGAACACATCTCCAACTCTTAATTGGTCAATGCCTCATTCAATTTTCTAGATAATAAATGAATGATTGTTTCTCAATTTTGACACAAGAAATTTTCTTAACAGCAGGTTGCTAGGTCCCTATTACTTACAGTTAAAGATCACACTCCTTCATACAATAAATTAGTTAATCTGGCCTGAAATTTGATATTGGGTGAGAAGCCCACTCTTGCTGTTTCCAAAGTCCCAACAGTACCTCCCAAGCTTAGTAAATATCTTGCTTGTATAGGAAAGCTTATGTCATGCTATCCTACTCTTTCTGTTATGTCATGCTTTATGTTCAAAGAACAGCAAACACATCATGTATTATGTCTTCCCTAGTCCCTTGTACTCTTTCATCAACCTTCAAATCGGGCAGAATTTAATCCCAAACATCTAGCACTACCACGGTTATTTCATGTTGTCCATGTTAATCAATAATGTTTATGAGTATATTTCAGTTCTCACCTCTTTCTCTCCTTGAAGTCTTCATTTTACCATAAAAAAAAAATCATGTGGTGTTAAATTTGCAGACTGTTTTATTAGTTTCTTAATTGCAGCCTGGAGTAAAATCTGCTAAATAGTCCACAAATTATTTCATACATTAATGTGAATATCTAACAAGGTCATGAATAGTGAAATAACGAGCTTTATATTTATTAGTTAACATAAGTCAGTGGTTAAATTTAATGTCGTGCTATAGAATTTACTCTTAACCTTTATTTAATTGTTAAATTTATTTGAGGTATGATATAATAGTGATAGTGTTTACATTTGGCAGTTTTGAGCTGTGTGGTATCTTTGTGCTCGGGCAGTAGGTGAGTTGTGTCGGCTTCACTGAGGCAGTTTCTACTATTGACATAGTTTTAATGAACTTTTGTCTTTGCATTGCATGATTATAGCTGATTAGACTTTAGCTCTAGCAAGATTAATTTGCCTCAGACTTTTTGCAATATTTATAAAGCTGCGTGTGAGGTAAATTAATCTTGCTAACAGTCTGAGTTTGAGTATTAGCAAGATTAATATCTACCTCAGACTATGAGCTGATCAGAGTTGAGTATAAGCTGATCCTGTGCTCAAGTGCTCAGGTGATATGCATACTCTTTTTGTGCTCTTTCAGGTGCTTTTATTAATCGTTATATGTACTGCCTGATGCAAGTGTGCTATATGTATTACCTTTTGACTCAGTCTGGCTTGGGTCAGTCAAGTAAATATGAAGTCAAGGCTGAATGTCCTGTGCTCCAAACCCAAACTTAGTGAATACTGAATCTTTACTTTGCTTGATCTGATTGTTTGAAGTCCTAGGTCCTGTAAAAATACTACGTAGTATCATCTAGGGTAAATCATTTCTCTTTATATCCAGAATAGATGATTTATTACCTATATCTTTGAAGGCAACTTCACGTGCAACAACTGTTATACTAAGCCCCAAGCTGTTTGCAATTTCAAGGACCTTTAGCTGAGCACCAATTGGATCCACTTTTGTATAGAAGGAATCAGACAAAATGAATGGAAAATTACTTATTGCATCCATGATCTCAGACAAAATGAATGGTAATTCTACTCTGAAAATCAGGACATAGTTTTTCTGGCCACTCTCTTTTGAGGTAAATCAGGAAGGTGAAATTAGCAATGTAAACTCTGAACATCAAGCTGATAATCTGTTAGGGGTCTGATACTCTGAAAATCTGTTTGTCACCAATAATGTCCATCAACTGACTGTCTTGTATGTTCTTTGTAGGAAACAATATCTAGATGGCAGAATATGAGAAACTTAGACAAAAAATTATAGAACAAAATAAAATCAGGATGGAGGATTTAGGGGTTACATCCATGGCTTATGAAATGAAACAGTCGATGAAGGGATCGAAACAAACGAAAAAAAGGAAGAAGGTGACTAAAGATACTGACGAGTATACACCTGATGAAGAGGGAGAACTGAACCACTCAAGTGAAGAGGATGAAAATGAGAGAAGGAAAACCGGTGTAAACATGAGGTCTCGTTCAAAGAAGGTGGTTTTTTTTTTTTTTTTTTGTGTCAACTTAATTTTGTGAATCATAGTTGTTAGAAAATCATGTAATATTTTGTTTAATAATGTTCATGAATACTTAATTTCAGGTTGTGGCATTGAGAGGGAAGATAACCACAAACATTAAGGACACGGCAGGTGTCTCTTTGACTAAGATGCGTCTTCAAAACACCGAGAGACAACACTTAGATCACATGGCTAGTTAATTTCAGGTTGTGGCATTGAGAGGAAAGTGATTTATTACTACGATGACAACTACAACCTATTTACATGGCTAGTTCACAGACTATTAACATGGCTAGTTCATAAGTGCATTTAGGAAGTTCACAAGCACAAGTTTTTCACAACCACAAAGATTTGGACATGACTTACAGGAAAATTACGAGAATCATATGGGTTCTTAAAGCCCTATAAAGACCAAATTGTGAAAGAAATTGTAGCAGAATTAATGAAGACGCTCGAGCAAATTGATCCTAAAGTGTTGGATACTTTGACTCGATCACTTGAAAATGTGTCATCCAATCCAGAACTTACAGATCATATTCCCATTGTACACTCTAATGAACAACATCGAAATGAGGTAATGGTTTATATATAATCTTTTAAAAAGCACTAACTCTTATTATTGCGTTATTCCATTTTTGTTCTAGTTGTTTGATATATGATGCTTTCACACATAGGATCAATTGGATCAAGATGAAGAATTAGGATGGCAATTGATGATGCTATAAGAACTTACTTTTACCGCTGTTTTGTTGTTGCTACCGCTGTGTTGCTGCTGTTTTTTGCTGTTACTGCTGTTTTTTCGCTGCTACTGTTGCTGACTCTTGCTACTTCGATTTGCTGCCACTGCTCTCTGCTACTGCTGGTTGCTGCCAACTGCTGTCTGCTATTGCTGGAAGCTGCCACTCCTGTCTGCTTTTGCTGGTTGCTGCTAAAGACTGCGGCTAGCAGCTTCTGTTACTGCTTCTGCCATTTTGCTAGCTGCGTAGCTGCTGCCATTCTACTAGCTAGCTGTGTAGCTGCTGCTATACGCTGTTACTAATGCTATTTACTGTTATCACTGACTTTTTTGAAATTTGGAAGTTTTTTGTTTTTCCTTACTTTTTCCAAGCTAGAGATCGAACTTAATTTTCTTTGTGTTTGGATTATTATATTGTTTGGCCAAACATTAAAATTGGTGTTTATGGATTTTTTTTTGTAAGAATTATGAAAGTATTTCAATCTAAATTGTTTTCTATCATATGTGTTGATTTCTATTCATATAGTTGTTGTATAAATAATTTTTTTTTATATTTAAAAAAAATAGTAAATGTTATAATTAATGTTACCTATTAATCTATAAAGTGTTACATTACTTTTAAAAAAGTGATACATAATGTCGAATAAAGTGCTACTATATATCAAAACATGATTGAAAAATGTTACCTAATAATCAACAAAGTGTTATATTAGTTCGAAAAAGTGATACATAATGTCGGATAAAGTGATACTATATGATTGAAAAATGTTACTAAAGATAAGTAAGTGTTACATAAGAAATAAAAAGTAACACTTTAAAAATGATACTAAAGATATAAAAAAGTGATACATAAGAGGTTATATAGTAACACTTTTAAAAGTGTTACCATACGTTATCCAAAGTGTTACATAAGACCTTAGGTAACACGGGCAGATGTATCACCCACTAAAGTGTTACCTATCGTCTATAATAACATTTTTACCACTTTATGTAACACTTTTTGGGTGTTACTTGAGGTTAGTTTTGTAGTAGTGATTCTAGCTTGAAACCAACCAACCCAAATGAGAACCGAACCGATTAAAAATTGAAGTTTTGAAATCGAAATCTAACTCGAACCATATATTAGTAAACCCGAAACTGAATTGATCCGAATAATGTTAAATCGTATAAGAACCGAACGCGTTAACGAACCGAAATGAAAAAAACCGAACCGAAAAAGAATCGAACCGTTTCTAACCCAAAACCGTTTGATCCGGGATAAAAATCGTCCACACCAAACCGTTAACAAACCACAACCCGTCTGCGAAAAATAAAAGGGAAAGAGAAAGCTACAAGAGCAAAAAACGATGCAAAGAAGGCAGCTGCTGCGAAAAACACCTTTGTGTCACTGTCGACCAATGAATATATCCGTTCTGCTGGGGGAATTCAATTGAGGGATCTTGATGGTTCCATAGCATATTTTACTTTTCTAGGTACAGGACCATCTTTTGATGTGACAACTAATTTAAGTTTCAGGACTCCTATGTTGTGATTGCAGAAAACATTTGTCAAATCTGATGTTTATTTTGTACCACCTATAACAAAGTTTGGGAGAAAATGTACCACTGGGTTGTGATTTTCAGTAGTACAATTCAGAACCCGAATATAGCCCATTAGGAAATGAAGTGGTACAAATTATGACTTTATTTCAATTCAAAGTTATTGTTTTCCAAACCCAAAATTATTCAATAAATTCATATTTTAATGATCTTATTATAACCAATATTTTCTCATAATATTACTAAAACTAATAAGCGTTTAATATTATGTCTTTTGTTAATTGTGCATTCCCAAAAAAAACAAAAAAACAAATGATGGCGTTACATGGATAAGGAATTTTCCAAGTTGTATTGGATGTTGTGCATCCAGTAGTGGTACAAAAGTGTATCAAAACAGCAGTGGTACAAAAGTGTATCATAAACCTAACAGGAAGGGTACCACTGGTTAGGCTTAGGGTACCACTACTTGAAAAGATTACCAATGAGAAATGGGATGATGTGTAACCTTGTGTTTAACTTTTTGAAAATATAACCAAATTGGATTTTTAACCATATGTTACTATTAACTTATTGACGGTGTGTTGTGTATTTCATTATAACTTAGTCCCTGCGCTTTGTATTAGAAAGATGATATAAGTCTGTGTATAAATATGTGAGATTCATAACCCTTGTTAGGAATAAGTCTTTGGTTTATAGATTAATGAACACGTAATACCAATATTTCATAGGACCATTAACTTTGTAACATCAATTTCACATTTGACTTCAATGTGATATATATAAACAAAAACTAATCGAAACACATAATTATGTAATTTCCCTAGACCTTCCCCTATGTCTACCTCTTTGTGTAATTGTACTATTTGCAGTATTTGTGGCACAAATAATTGGTAGGAAAACACCTTTGCGTTAGTAATGGTACAAATTAGTTGGTCAAAAGTACCACTACATGAATAATGGTACTGTAATTGTACCATTGTATCATTAACAGACTCGAAAAAATTGTACCATTGTACCATAATGGTATATGTAGTGGTTTATATTGCTAATAGAAAAGGTTCCATTGTGTTGGGTTAGGGTACCATTGAAATACCCTACTGTCCTTATTTAATACCAAGTGTTAGTCACTTATGTGTATGTACCTAATACAAGATATTTGATGTCTTCAAATTGTTTTTGTTGCAAATTCATATTACTGTTTACATATCGTTATGTAATACGAACTTTGTGTTACTGGTGATTGTACAAAATAGAAGCTACTAATTTGCTTAAAGTGTTTTAGACATGCAAACGTGTTACTATCTATGTATCCTTATGTAATACTATGTATTAGTTGATTTAGGTTGTTCCCCTATTAGTGTTTTTGTGTTTTGGGTTATGAATTCAATAAATAACTACTACTTAGGTGGTAACTTTAACTTTTATCCTACTTCATTCCATAAACATCATTTGTGCATAAAACAACCACTTATCCTATCTAAAAGCAAGGGGATCCTTATCCTAATTAAGGATTTTTCCTTCCAAATCCCAGAAAATCAGAGAGATTAAAGGGTATATTTAAAACCCCTAAACATAGGAGAAGAAAAAAGCACGGAGGGAAGCAGCGAAACAGAGTACAGTGTAGGAGGAAGATGAGTTCATCTTGATTGGGAGTTTAATTCTTCCTTATTCTTTTTAATTGTTAAACTTTGATTAATTATTATGTCAAGTATTAATTTGTCAGTGTTATACAATTGGGTTGAATTGATTTTCATGGCTTGCTAGATTTCTTTGTTCTAGGTTAAAGGTGTAGTCTTTTATTAATTTATCAATGGATTGAAGTATTTTGTTTGGGTTTGATTTACATTATTGCAAATTGATAATCTTGATTTTAATTCGTATAGTTTATCTGGCCAATTGATTGTACGTTTAAGGTATTAAATTATTAGCGGGAGTGAAAGTTTAATATTAGTTCGTGGGATTATCAACGTCAAGTAGAATAATTTTAGGAATAGTTATTCACTTGAGGTGGTCTTTTATATGAAATCATGTTCTTAATGAGTTTATGTTAATTGTTATGATCACGGAAGTAGACATAAGATTGATATAGACATACGTATTCTACCTTGGGAGAGGAGAATATATACAATAGGAATTTCGATCATTGCAATATGTTATTTCAACCCTACATTTAGTTTATATTCATTGGTAGAAAAGTAAAAGGTGAACCCAAAACCTAGAACTCCTTCTCATATTTGATTACTATTCCGTCTATATATTTAGTTTTTTAGTTTTTAGTAGTAGTATTTTAATTTTAATCTAACCATATTTTTATCGTCTAAATAATATTATAGTTTCTTAATTTGGTATTTGATTAGACCTCCTTGAGGATACGATACCTTGCTCACCCTATATTTACAGTAATTGACCCGTCCACTTGCGGTAGATTTAGGTTCGATAAGTAACCATAGATGAGTTGATGGTATGATAATAACAAGGGTACCACTGAATAGGTTATGGAATATTTGATCATATGAAGGGTAAAACGGTGGAGCTAGATAGAGTGGTATTTGTCAATTTGTAGTATCTGCGATAATAGTGGTGTAATATTATGCAGTGAAAATCCCGCTATTACCTAGAGGTGGTACATTTTGGTAATACAAAGGGTTCCATGGTGTTGGGTTAGGGTACCATTGCAATTCCCTAGTTAATAAAACTGTGTATGTTTCCTTATTTAATACATAGTTGTTAGATCATTTGCTAAATATAGGGTACCAATATGTTTAAAGTGTTTTTGTATGCACATAAATACTATCTACCTATACTTAATTAATACTATCTCCATGTTCAAGCTGAATTCGAAGAGGCCGTATTATAAATGCCGCCAATGCGGGTTTTGGGAATGGGATGTTGACTCAGACCTTGTGAAGAATGGACCACCGTACAACATCGGTGGAGTAGTTCATAGGGTTGAGGCGTTAGAGCATCAAAACGTGAACATCGTGAAATTTGGCCTCACAATTTTAATTTTAGCCATCTTGTTGTATTTCAAATGTTAATTAGTTCATGGTCCGCCTTGTTGTTAGTGTATCCGGTTGTTGTGGGGGGGGGGGGGGGCGCGAATTACTATTAGAAATTGTAGCAATTTTTGTAACCAGTGTAATTTATGCTACGGTTCAATTAAAAGACCAATTTCGTGTCCTTATAAATCTTATAATTATGGATTACTAGATTATATAAACTATCTACACCCAGTGGTACTTAACAAAGACTACAATGTACCACTAATACACCAGTACTACTAAAAACTGGATACAACATACGATTATGGTTCAAACCACATTTAATTCAAGGGTAAAGTAAGAATCCAATGGGAGTTTTTTTGCTCAACTGTGCAGGTGAAATAGTACAAATTAATCCCATTGGGATGATTTTTTGCTTCTATAGACAAGACAAGTCTTTAGCCTACTTTTTCACACCTATGGGGGGTAGGTACCCTAAACTGCAATGGATCCAGTTATTGATCGTGGTAACTCGGTAAAACACTCCAAAAATTGTTCAAAATTACATTTTCCCTCCTTTTCCTTTGACTATCTCCCTCAAACAATAAGATTGTAGAGTCCCCCTCCTAGATTTCAACTCCCTCAAAGAAATATCCCCCCCAAATCCGAACAATGGCTGCAAAGAAAACAAACTCCATGTTCCAACTAACCCAACCTTCAACCTCTATTCAGCTCATTTTACCTCGCCCAGAATAACCCTTATTGTACTTTAAAAAAAATGAAAGGGATACAAATGAAATTAACATAAACTTGGTGAAGTACTTTAGGAGCAACTACCAAATGTTGCCCGAGGGTGCACAAGGCCCTCCTTTGTCGATTAGTTTACAACTCTTGTTTCGGGGTTTTCTGATGTCCTGCGGGAGAGTTACAATTCCGAGACTGGAACCGGACGCCTGTACCTGCAAAATAACGGAGACTCCTGAGAGCTCCGCCTCCAACGGTCAAGTTAGTACCTGATTAAGGAGTAATTAATACGGAAATTAAAGTAATAAGGTCTCTCTAGGTGAGAGTGTTTAATGTAGGTAATCTGCTTTGTTAGCGAGATCAGCCGGTTATTAGTGTGTTTTGACTTCTCTAGGTGAGATTAATTGCTTGATCCCCTTTAATGAGGATTAATTAAGTATTTATAGTCTTGAGAAGCGTGCCACTCTCTAGGTTTAGGGTAAACCTAGGGCTGACCGGGCCTCTAAACAGGATTGGGCCTTGTTGGCCGGTTTTCCCATTTGGCATGGGTGGACACGTGGCGTGTCTCAATTGGTCCGTAGAGGACGTATCTGTGATTGACACGTGGCAGGCTCCTATTGGCCTACGTGAAGGACACGTGGCGGAACCTGGTTGGTCCACTTGTCAAACGGTGATTGGTGGATAAAAATCCCCTAATCATTTGCCCCTCACAGGTGGCACGTGACTGGTCACGTGTCACCTGTGACAGGTGTCGCACGGTGACAGGCGACGGCCTGCTACAGGTGTCACCTTGCAAATGGCCGAGAGATTTTCCCGCCCAAATTTTGAATTTGGAAGCGACCCTTCGCCTTCTCACTTTGCCTATATAAGGAAGTGCTGACTTCGGTCATTTTCACATTTGAGAACTTTGCGAGAACATTCGGACCCCTGAACTTGCTCTGACATTTCGGACCTTTTCTGCCTACCGCCTGTTCTGACAAGCCGACTGCACAGGATTTTCAGAACTTCATCAACCGTCACTCGTTCAGGTAACTCAGTTCTCTTACTCTTAATTTTCTTTTTATTTTTTGAAATGGCACCACGGAAGCACACGACACGACCTAAGTTAGTGATCAGCCGGTCACCGGGGACGGCTGAATCTAGGACTAGGAGTGCCGCCTGCCCTTTTCTGGACCCATCTTTGCCCTTTATACAAAGTCCGACTGTATCTGTGTCTATGCAGAACGTGATGGCCAGAACAAAAAAGACTGCTATGATCTCAAACTCGGACGGCTCCTCCCAAAGGGTGCTCATTAGTGAAACATCTGACCAGGCGCCAGATGTAGAAGTGAAACGAGGCGGCTGCCAAGCCGACAGTTCTGAGGGAGGGGTCAAGGTGGTCCCTTCCCATTTCACCGTTGATATGTCTAATTTTCCTCCTGCTCCTTCTAAGGGAGAGGAGGCGGGCCCCTCTGGGAGAGGGGAGGAGTCGTCCTCTTCGGACTCGTCAGAGGACGAGTCCGAGTCTAGCTCTTCTGGCCACGCTTCTCCAGGCTCAGAAGAAAGAAACAGCCGCCTACAAGAGGCGAGGCTTTCTCATGCAGTTGAGAAGGGGGGCAATTGGGCGGAGCCGTCCGCCTCTTACAGAGAGGAAAACACCCCCTACTACTGCACGGTACCCCGGGGCCGGATCGCAGCCATGCAAGACAAAGTGGAGAGCTTTATAGCTAACCACAGAATGGGCCCCGAATTTTTACTGTTCGTGCCGGATCCAGAAGACACTGTCGTCTGGCCGGCTGGTACCAGCTATGATGACGGCTGCTTTGGCTGCTATGTGGCGGCCATCAAAGCTGGACTGCGCTTCCCATTACATCCGGCTGTTCAGCGGATTTTAGATGGGTATGATTTGGGGTTATGGCAGTTAGCCCCCAACTCTTGGGTAAACGTACTCGGCTATGTGGCCGGGTGCGAAATGTATGGGGTGGAGCCAAGCTTTGAGGCTTTCGCCCACATGAACTATCTCAGCCGGACCCCTAAGTCGGGAGGTACCGGCTGGTATCAATTAACAAGCCATAGGGGCTACCTCATGACGAGAGGTAAGGCGAACAAATGGAAGGATTGGCGGAACACCTTCCTTATCATCGAGGGTTCAGACACGGAGCTGAACAAACGCTTAAACAAGTGGAATAGGGATCCGCCTCTTCTCGCAGGCGGCCGCAGCATGCCGCCTGTTCCCCCAAAGGCTAAAAAAGAGATCCTAGACAAAGGACTCTTCAAAGTAGAGACTAGGGTGAACTCTACTTCAGGGGTACGAGAGCAAGTATCCCTAAACTGCGTCCCGAGCTTCAAGTGGCTCTATGACGAGTACTTTTTGGCCGCCTGTGGCCTCAGCAGTCGGTGCTCTAGAGGTAGCCGGCCTGACAAATACTCTGTTTTTTCACGCCTTGTTTACTTGGGATCTTTACTAACTTTGCTGTTTATTTTTTGCAGCTGACGCCATGAGTAAAATAACAGCATCCAAGACTGCGGCGGCCATGTTGCGGGCCTCTCTCATGCAACAGTCTTGTACCGACTCCCCCAACAAGGGGGCACCCTTGGTAGGCTTCGAAACTCTTCCTCTTTTAGGAGTTGTCTTATGCATATACTAACTCTTTTTTTTTTTTTTTTTTTTTTTTTTTTTTTTTTTTTTCAGTCGGGCACTCCAAGAGCTTCTTCCTCGCAACAGCCGGACCCCAAGGCCCGGAGAACGACTGTTGCAAGCTCTCCTGGGTCTTCCAGGAAAACAGTGGCGGCTGAGAAGCAGCCGACCACTTCTTCTAAAACTCCGGCGGGGCCGCCTAGAAGTATGGACAATTACTTGTAAAAACTTTTACACTTGCTTCCTTCTTGACTAGGTCTAACTTGCTTTTTTACGCTTGATGCAGCCGGCCTCAGGGGCCTGACTTGGTAGAGGTAGCCAAGTCCATGATCAAAGTAGTTCCTCCATCTGAAAGGGAGGCGGTCAGGGGTGTCGGAACCCTTGACCTTGATGGGATTGCAGGGGTCCTTGCTGAGGTATACTTTTTGAGTATTTGAATTCCAGGACGCCTGTTATCTTTTTTGTTTGGAAACTGACGCCTGTTTTTTTTTTGTACTTAGGCCCTGCTCCGAGTTAACGGCCTTCGCAAGCCGCTTGATCGGAAGAACAAAGAGGTAAAGGCTGCAAAAGCTATGGCCGCCTCTGACTGTGATAAGGCAATGTTTCAAATTGCCCAAAATGAAGTACTGACCATTGATATTCTTTATTATCAGGCGCAGGCTACCGCCGCTGTTCGGGCTCAGTTAGAGGCGGTCCAGAAGAAGAATGACGAGCTGGAGGCGACCATCACAAATCTTAAGGCCGAGCTGAAACCTCTTCGTCAAAAAATGTACTCTTACGAAGCCATGGAGAAATCCTTGGCCAGCGTAAAAGAACGCCTGGTGAGCCAAGAGAAGAGTCTTACCCAAGAGCTCTCGGAAAAGGCCGAGCAAGAGAAGAAAGAGCTCGTCCGGGAGATGATGGAAGACTCCGCTCAAATCCAGCGCATGACCTGGGGCCGCCTGTTCCCCAATGCCGACTTTGCCTCTTGGGAAAGAACGTACCGCCAGTGTTCGGAAACATATAATCAAGAGATCCTGGCGGCTGCTGAAGAAGAGGCGTTGGGAGAAGCGGAGGAGGAGGAGGAGCCGGTTGTGGCGCTTGTGCCACTTGGGGATAAGGCATCAAAAGAGGATGCAGCTGAAGCCGAGTCCAGCAAGAAGAGTGCTGACCAGGCGGCAGCTGCTAATACTGAGCCGCCCCCTTCTTAAGCTTAATGTATTTTTTCCACGGCCTGCGTGCCGTTTGCTTTGTATTTACCCGGCCAGGGGGCCGGGGCTTTGAATATTTTGCTGGTCTTTAATGACCGGCTTATTTTTAATGAATTTTTGTTTTGTTTTAAATTTGTCCAAGTATTCCATATCTAATATCCCATTGTTTACTAGACCGACTGTTGTACATGGCCGAACGTTGCAGACAGGTACGGATAGTTAGTACGCCGCCTATGCCCCTGGACGACTGGTTGTCTGTTTCCAGGATAGACGATCAGTCGGCCATTTATTCAATCGGTATTCGAACTATTTAGGCAGGCGTGCCTGTCTTTTTGTAATTTTAACCAAGTAGGAAAGTGGTCTGACCAAGTAAATAGAGTATTACCTAGTCGCCAAGGAATTGGCGGGTACCGGTTGTTTCCCTTTATTGCCAATGTTGTTGGCTTTTAACTCATAATTTGTTAACCTAGCAAGAGTAGTGGTTGAGAGCCCCTGTTTGTTAAAAACAGGCGGACGACTCATACCTTTTAGGCTCCATACTAAGTTTGAGTGACTATTAAGTTAACATAGGAGTTACTTAGTCTTCGTCACAATCTAGATTGAGTAGTAGAGGTACCAGGCGGCGGAGGCCGGCTGATCCTCTTGATTTGCCAATGTTTGTTGGCTATCAACTCAATAGGTTACCTAGTAGGAATATGGGTTTGAGTGCCCTTGTTTGTTAAAAACAGGCGGACGACTCAAACCTTTTAGGTTCCATACCAAATTTGAGGGAGTGACTATGAGTTAACGTTGGAGTTACTCAGTCGCCGTCACTTTTGTTTGAGAAGTAGAGGTACCAGGCGGCGTAGGCCGGCTAGACCCCTTGATTCGCCAATGTTTGTTGGCTATTAACTCAATAGGTACCCCCTGCATTTATCCCAAGTAATACAGGCGGTCATCTGACTCAGATGTCAACTGCTACCACTGGTTTGGTTAGTGATAGAGTTATCCTTGTCTCAAAAACGGCTACGTGGTTGCCCTTGGGGACAGTCGTATAGGTACCGTGTAATTAGTTTATAGAACAATGTTCCACCCAAAAGGGAGCTGCTCTCTGCGACGAATTTCATCCGGAGGGATGCCGTCGGACGCCTGCTATGATGTTGGGACAGGTCGTATTAGTTTTGTAGATTTGATCAGTTGGCTTGGCGCCTGGTCTGATCATTCGGCCTGTGGCCTTGGTAAGTTCTTGGTGAACGTAGGTGCTAAGTAAAAGAAGGGTAGCCGCCTGTTAGGCACAGGGTCGGCCAGGCCCTAATCTTTTTAGCTAAGTATTAGGGGGGTGGCTATGTGCTTGGAACCAGTCGGCCATCTTCTTATGGAGAGTAGCCGACTATATGCCCAGACGACATGCCCCTATTGTGAGTGAAATACTCAATGGAGAGTAGCCGACTATAAAGGTACAGACGGCATGCCCCTCTGAAGATAGTGTAAAACTCAATGGAGAGTAGCCGACTGTAAAGGTACAGACGGCATGCCCCTCTGAAGATAGTGTAAAACTCAATAGAGAGTAGCCGACTGTAAAGGTACAGACGGCATGCCCCTCGTAATACAAAATTGAATAGTAAGTGCAAACTTTTATTAAGTAGCTCTTTACTTTACATCATTCAAAAGAAATATTTTTTAAGATTATCTACATTCCAAGTTCGAGGCAACGGTTGTCCGTCTGGTGTTTCCAGACGGTAGGTACCGTCCCTGACTTCCTCATAGATTCGGTAGGGTCCTTCCCAGTTGGGAGTTAGTTTGCCAGACTCATTAGGCCTACCAACTGCTTCCATTTTTCTAAGTACAAAGTCCCCTACTTTGAGTGGACGCCTGTGTACTTTTTTGTTGTATGATCTAGTCATTCTCAGGCGATAGATCTCATGGCGCAAGACAACATTGCCCCTCTTTTCAGGAAGTGAGTCTAATGCCAGGCGCATGGCTTCCCAGTTTGCCTCTTCGTCATATAGCATTACCCGAAGAGTCGGCTCGTAGTGTTCTATTGGAAGAACAGCTTCCGCACCGTAAGTTAGGAGGAATGGAGTTTCTCCAGTCGCCCCTTTTTCAGTCGTCCTAATGGCCCAGAGAACATGTGGTAGTTCATCCGCCCATAGGCCGCCTGCTCGTTCAATCTTTTTCTTGAGACCGTCTGAGATGATTTTATTAAAGGCTTCTACCTGGCCGTTTGCTTGTGGACGGCCGACAGATGCAAAGTAGTTTGCAATTCCTTGGTCACCCAACCAGCTTTTGAGAACAGGCGTCTCAAATTGGGGACCATTATCAAAAACCATAGACATGGGAACCCCGAACCGAGTGATGACATTTTTCCAAATGAATGAAATTACATCTTTCGTCTTGATTCCCTTTACCGCCTCCGCCTCTACCCATTTAGTGAAGTAGTCAACGGCAACAAGTATGTACCTTCTGCCGCCTGGAGCAGGCGTATATGGACCAAGAATGTCCATGCCCCACTTAGCAAACGGTAGTGGGCTGTGAATGGTAGTGAGGTCAGTAGCCGGACGGTGAATTAGTTTGCCAAAGCTTTGGCACTTGTCACATTTTTTCACCATCTCCATTGCATCTGCTTCCAAAGTAGGCCAAAAGTAGCCCTGCCGCCTTGCCCTTTGAGCAAGTGTCCTACCACCTATATGAGAAGCACAGTAACCAGAGTGAAGATCATCTAGTATCTCTCGTCCCTTTTCTGGAGTAACACACTTTAAGAAGGGTTGAAGGTACCCCCTCTTGTGAAGTTCTCCTTTTATTATTTCAAAACTGGTGGCTCGTTTTTTCAGTGCTGCCGCTTGTTGATGATCATCCGGCAGTGTACCGTTTGTCAGATATGCCCTGATTGAATCCATCCAGGTTGAGCTTCTGTCTAGGATTCCAATAGGGTTTTCCTCGATGCTTCTCTTCTCCATTACTTCCCAAAAAACAGTTCGAGGAGTATCAGAGGAGGCGGATGATGCTAATTTTGACAGTGCATCCGCCTGGTTGTTTTCTGATCTCGGCACTTGGATCAGATGGAAATCCTCAAGGGAGCCGACTGCTTGTCGGACCGCCTGTAAATACTTGATCATGGCCGGATGGGTTGCTTCGTATTCGCCATTGTACTGACTCACTATCAATTGTGAATCGGAACAGGCGTCTATTTTTCTTGCCCCTGCCGCCTTGCACATGCGGATCCCGGCTAGTAAAGCTTCATATTCTGCCTCATTGTTTGAAGCCTGAAAACTGAAGCGTAGAGCATACTCGAACCTGTCGCCCTCTGGCGACTGACATATGACGCCTCCTCCACAACCATTTGAAGTAGAGCTTCCGTCCACATATACCTTCCATACTTGGTCTGGAACTTGAGAGTCAGGAGGACGAGTCATCTCTACAATAAAGTCAGCAAAGGCTTGCCCCTTCACTGCTTTTCTAGGCTCGAAAGTAACTTCGAGGCTCTGTATTTCTATGGCCCATTTGATCATTCGGCCTGACGACTCCATGATGGTCAGCGGCCGCTTGATAGGTTGGTCTGTATACACGACGACTGTATGTGCCAAAAAGTAGGGCTTCAATTTTTTAACAGCCATGAAGAGTGCAAGACCAAATTTCTCCACTAGGGGATACCTCAACTCGGCATTTTTCAGTACGTGACTGACAAAGTAGACCGGGAGCTGACAGCCGTCCCTTTCAGCGAGGAGAACAGCGCTTAACGCATGATCAGCGACGGCCAGGTACATGTAGAGAACCTCTTTGGGCAAAGGGCTGACCAGCCTCGGCAAGGAATGCAAGTGAACTTTTAATTTCTGGAAGGCGGCCTCAGCATCCGGCCCCCATTCAAACCTTGCCTTTTTCTTAATTGCCTGGAAAAAGTATAGGCATTTGTCGCCTGATCGGCTTAGAAATCTTCCCAAGGTCGCCAGACAACCTGTTAACTTCTAAACCTCTCTGGATGGTACGAGGCGACTGCATGTCAATGACCGCCTGCACCTTCTCAGGGTTCGCTTCTATTCCCCTCTGATTGATAAGGAATCCGAGAAATTTCCCAGACTCAACTCCAAATACACATTTCTTGGGATTGAGCATGACATGGTGCCGCCTGAGTGTGGCGAAAGTTTCTACGGAGGTCCGACAGATGATCTTTCTGAAGTTTAGTCTTGACAATCATATCATCAATATATGCCTCGACGTTTCTCCCAATCTGACCAAAGAACACTGTGTTTATCATTCGTTGGAAGGTAGCCGGGGCATTCTTAAGACCAAACGACATGACCGTGTAACAGTATAACCCCTGATCAGTGACGAAGGCCGTCTTCTCCTGATCTTTCTTCCATAAGGGAATTTGATGGAAACCAGAATAGGCGTCCATGAAACTCATCAAGGCATGGCCGGCTGTTGAGTCGACCAGGTTATCAATTTTAGGCAGAGGGTAACTGTCTTTGGGGCACGCCTTGTTTAAGTCTGTGTAGTCTACACACATTCGCCAGGTGTCATTCGGCTTTTTAACAAGCACCACATTTGCAATTCAGTCTGGGAAGTAACATTGCCGAATGAACCCTGCATCAAGTAATTTTTTAACTTCGGCGGCTGCCGCCTGACTTCTTTCTTCGCCATGGTTCCGCTTCTTTTGCCGTACCGGCTTCTTTTTCGGATCCACAACGAGTTTATGTACCGCTAGATCAGGACTAATGCCTGGCATTTCATGGACTTCAAATGCAAAGATGTCCTTGTATTCTTTCAATAGGTTGTGAAAGTCGTCACCTAGGTTTCTCAGAGCAGTCGTCCCAACTTTGACTGTTCGGTCAGGACATGAGTCGTCTAAGATCAGGTCCGCATGCTCACCAGCCGGCTGAGGGCGGAACTCATCCGGCCGCTCCTCTGCCAATGATTGCTATTTCCTTGCTTTTCTTGCGGACTCTGTCTGGGACGCCTTTCTCTTTTTGCCGCCTGCTTCTTGAACAGGCGCACTCTCCTTGACATTGTCAAGGTCTGTTTTTTCACCACTTAACCCAGTGGCCATAACAGTGGGCTTGACATCCGAGAGATAGCACTCTCGGGCCATCCTCTGATCTCCCCTTAGGGAGCCGACTGTTCCATTATCCCTCTCAAACTTGAGCAACATAAGAGACGGGATTATAACAGCCTTGGAATTATTCAGGGTTGGTCGACCTAGAATCATGTTGTAGGCCGAGAGTTCCTCTACTACTAGGAACCGGACTACCATGTGTCGTCCTTCCCCTTTTTCGCCCAGGCGAATGGGTAAATCTACTCGTCCCAGTGGGTGGACGACTCCTCCTCCAAACCCTATTAAAGGGTGGGAGGCCGGATGTATGCAGTCGGTCTGATATTTCAGTTTCGACAGACAGTTGCTGCTGATGAGATCTGAGGAGCTCCCGGTATCTATGAGGATTCGGCCAACCCTCTGGTTGGCCACTTTACATTCAATAACTAGAGGGTCGTCATGCGGCCCCCTTACCCCTCCTAGATTCTCTTCAGTGATGACAATCTCAGGAAATGTATATTTGGACGGCCGTTGTTGGTGAACGGAATTTACATCCAACCGCCTTATATTATCTTTGTTGCCCCTAATAGTGGGGCCGCCTCCTGAGAAGCCGCCTGCAATGGTGTAGACGACTGCATCATCTGTATCGGAGCTGTCGGCCTGTTGATTCTTTTTGGCCGACAGCTTTTTTGAGGAAGTGTTCCCCGTAGATTTCTTGACATAAGTGTCAAGATCACCTTGCTCAGCCAGGCGGTCTAGGTACCGCATGAGACTGATGCAGTCATTGGTGTGATGACCAACGTCATCATGATAAGCACAGATTTTATCTTGGTTCCGGTTGTTTGCAGAACCCTTCATGGGGACCGGCTTCTCAATTGAGATCCGTCCCTTTATTTCTTTTAGGATAAACTGGTTATCCTTGTTAAACACATACTTTGGGGAGTATGGTTTGAATTCTTGTTTCTTTTTCTGGGCCGGCTGTTTAGAGGAATCAGCCGCCCAGACCTCTTTTCTTTTCTCATCTTTGTTTGACGACTGTTTCTGTCGTCCTTCTCTTTTGTCGAACCTTTTCCCGTCCGACTGTTTTATCGTACACAGATCAGTCGCCTGTATATAGGCTTCTGCTTCAATCAAGGCCTCTTGAAGAGTCGCCACCCTTTTTCGAACCAAATCAAATTTGAAGGTAGACCCGTCTTTGAGACCTCTAAAAAAGTCTGTATAAGCTACCTCATCCGGTAACCCTTGAATCTGTATTCTCATCAGGTTGAACCGCCTGATATAAGAACGAAGCCCCTCCTTCTCGCCCTGCTGAATTGTTCCCAAATCAAGGGTCGTTTTCTTCGCAGGGATGTTCATGGCGAATTTGGAGGCAAATAAGTAAGCAAGCGTCCTGAAGCACTTTACACAACCAGTCGGCAGGTTGCCGAACCATTGCTGTGCGATTCCTTTGAGAGTCGCTGGGAAACACTTGCACCAAGTGGGATCATCCAACCCTTGAAGGTACATCAGGTTGGTGAATGCCATCAGATGGTCTTCTGGGTTAGTAGTGCCGTCATAGGTGCCTACTAGTACATTTTTCACTTTGGCCGGCTGAGCGGCTTCAGTAATTTCCTTAGAGAAAGCCGACGACTGTTCACCAAGTCTTAGCAACCGTAGCTGCCAGTCCATAGGTTGGACGTTTTTTGCTGTAGGTCCACCAAAGGGAGGTGGCTGCATAAAATACTGTTGTTGCGGCACAAATGGTAAGTTTGGTACCGCCTGGGCACTATGAAAGCCGGACTGACGGGAGGTGCCGCCTGACTGACTCTCATGGTACGACTGAGTATGCCTCATCGAGGCATTTCGCAAACTATCTTGAAAGTTTGAAGTAGAAGCCGACTCTGACAATCGGTCACTCTTCTTCTGCTCTAGCAGTAGCCGAGCATCTGTGAATGTTTGCTTTGACCCGTCCGCCTGAATATGACGAACTGGTTTCCTATTTCCTGAAGGATAACGGAATTTTGTGAAATCAAGGGCAGGTGGCTCCCGCTTCCTAGATTTAGGATGAGGAGTCGCCTCTCGCCCTTGAACTGGCTTCCTCTTCAGTGAAGTGGAGGGTTTCTTGGCCGACTGCTCCTTGACTGAAGCAGGCGGCTTCTTGTTGATTAACTCTTGAATCTCTCCCTTGAAGTCCCTCATGAAGGTCATGAGTTCGTTCCTTGTGATGGGAGCAGACCCATCAGTCGGCTGTTGCCGAACAGGCGGTGCGCCTGCTGGCTCGCTTCCTGTTTGAAGATGCTCCCGTTCCCTCCTTTCGGTATGACGGGTACGTCGGGCCCTTAGGGTCCCGTCTGGAGCTGTATGAGTTTCAACTTCAAATTCACTTTCAGTGTCATGGTCCGACTGAACTTGAGGGTCGTCTAGGGGACGCCTCTCTTCAGGAGTCGGTACAGACTTGGATGCCATCTGTGAAGTACTCTCCCCACAGACGGCGCCAAATGTTTCGGGGTTTTCTGATGTCCTGCGGGAGAGTTACAATTCCGAGACTGGAACCGGACGCCTGTACCTGCAAAATAACGGAGACTCTTGAGAGCTCCACCTCCAACGGTCAAGTTAGTACCTGATTAAGGAGTAATTAATGCGGAAATTAAAGTAATAAGGTCTCTCTAGGTGAGAGTGTTTAATGTTGGTCATCTGCTTTGTTAGCGAGATCAGCCGGTTATTAGTGTGTTCCGTAACGTTTCTGTTCTTGTTCTCTCTCTTAATGAGGATTAATTAAGTATTTATAGTCTTGAGAAGCGTGCCACTCTCTAGGTTTAGGGTAAACCTAGGGCTGACCGGGCCTCTAAACAGGATTGGGCCTTGTTGGCCGGTTTTCCCATTTGGCATGGGTGGACACGTGGCGTGTCTCAATTGGTCCGTAGAGGACGTATCTGTGATTGACACGTGGCAGGCTCCTATTGGCCTACGTGAAGGACACGTGGCGGAACCTGGTTGGTCCACTTGTCAGACGGTGATTGGTGGATAAAAATCCCCTAATCACTTACTATGATGCTTCGTACCTCTTTCTAATAACAAAATACACACGTTAGTAACTTAAAGGAAAATAATAATCAAAACAATTAAATTAAATAATTTAAAGAGAGATTTGGGACCAAACCCTCAGAAATTAAACCTTTCACGCCTAGGGCGAAGGCAACTTCGAATATGGCTAGGTGTTTCTAGATCTTGCGAATGCGGAATTTTGTATTAAAAAGCAAGAAAGAATTGAATGCTAAAGAATTAATGTTTATTGAGAATTGATGAAGGATGAATGAAAACTTGTGAATGAAGAGAGTTGATTAAAACTAATTGTTGATGAGAATTCGTGAATGATGATTGTCGATGAATCAAAACGGATTTTTTAATACGATATTTATAGAGAAAATCGGCCAAAAAAGATAATTTAACAAAACAGAGTCTGAAGATCACAAAACAGGATTGGCGCCAACCCTGGCTAAGTGGCGTCAGGCACCAGTGGCTAGCGCCAGGCGCCAATGGCTAGCGTCTGGCGCCAAGCCTGGTTCCAGGCGCCAAGGCCTGGGTTGGACGCCAGTCTTAATTCCAACGCGTTTTTGAAAATCTGATAAGTTTACCGTACTGGAAGATAAAATAATATAATTTCTTCGAAAATGCTATTTGATCTTAATTAAAACTCTGAAAAGTCCTAATTGAATTAGGAATGAAAAGAACCTTCTAGAAGATTCTAGAAGACTAAAACCATTCCTAATTATATTAGGAATGATAAATCATATTAGGCCCTCCCCTAAATCATTGGGTCGTACATAAAGCTCAAACCGGGCCCAGTTTAGTAAATTGGCCATAACTTCCTCAATATTCATCGGAATTGGGCTAAAAATATATCGTTGGAAATGTCTTTGCAAGCCCCATCCAACTACACCACTATTAGACCCATATCATTGACCAACCAAACTGGATTGGCTGTTTTCGTAAAATAAAGTTTTCCAAAACAGGGAGAAGAGAAAAGAAATAAAACTTTCCGCAACACTAGACATTTCCACACTTTTGTTTCATTCGATTATGATTCGACGCGAAAGGTACTCATCACTGGGTTCGGTTTTGGGGAGACACAAATGAGTGTCTATAGAAGCCCCCACTTTGACTGAGTTTGGAGAAACGCAAGTTTCGAAAACAAAAGTTAAAGTATCGATAGGGACGGAGAATGATTCAGAACGTTCTGCGATCCTAAATAACTCTTGTAACGCCGATACGTGCAAAACTAGCATAAGTTAAACAGATAAAAAAGTTAAGAAACGCGTATCTTGCACCGTCGAGCACACGTCTCTGAAAGTAACTGATTGTTGCTGCTTTATTGTTTTGATGACCTCCTGCAAGCTAGAGAATGCCATACCGCTTGAAAACCTCTACGCCCGTAACCGCTTCCAAATTAGAAGATTGCTTCGCTTGAAACTATCCTCCCCGCAATGATAATATTCCACGTCCAAGGGAACATCATCGAAGATTGCTTCTCTTGAAACAATCTCCATCCGCATTGATAATATTCCGCGTCAAAGGGAATACTATCGCAGATCGCTTCTCTTGAAACAATCCTCAGTTGTTTGTGACAACTCTCCATAATCCAAGGAACGCCACCTTGCTGTTTCAATGTTTACTCGTCTTTGAACAAAGAGCTTCCTTTTGATATGTTCACGCCCCTCTGAACAAAAGAGCTTCTTTTTTATATGATCTTCTGAATGATGTGTCCACGTATCTCTGAACGAAGAGTTTAATAATAGGATGCCCACGCGTCTCTGAGCAAAAGAGCTTGAAAATAGGAAATGTCCACGCGTCTCTGAACAAAAGAGCTTGAAAATAGGAAATGTCCACGCGTCTCTGAACAAAAGAGCTTGAATGAAATGTCCACGCGTCTCTGAACAAAAGAGCTTTGATGATATGCCCACGCGTCTCTGGAGCAAAAGAGCTTCTAATGGAAATGTTCACGCGTCTCTGAACAATAGAGCTTCGGTGCTTGAATGTTTGTTGCGATAATGTTCAGAAGAAAAATTTCCGAAGACCAACGTTTGTCGATCTCTAAAGCTCGCCTGAACTTTGCTTTCGCTAAAACCAGTATGTCGGTGTTTCCGTAATGAGCCATATCTTAGGCGCTTTAAGCTAAGCGAGACGATCTTTCATTAGGTGATGACTTATTGCAATTGTAATCAAACTGACTACTTAATCATGTCAAATTGCTTATAGGGGCTAACTGGCGTACCAAGGAACCCAAAATTGTTGTATGAGGTCAAAATCACCTTTCTGAGAGGCTTCGAGCTCTGCCGCTGCTGAAATATCTCTAGCGCCAAGAATTGGAGTAGGGTCCTCCCTATTCTGCTGCACCTGTATTTATTTTTGACTATAGAACTTTGCCAATTTCTTTAATTATCTTAGGGTTGACCTAAGGCTTAATGTTGCTTGACTCATCGACTTGACAAGACTCAAGGTATAAACTTAACTCGATATGTTTGACTGACTCGAGGTTGACTCGACTCAAAGTGAAATGACACATGTGTTAGACTCATGACCCGTGTGTGCATAGTGTTGATTATGCGACTCGAAAAATGCAAAAAAGCAAAAAATTTCCGTCATTTTTGTGGAGGGTACCGACTTTCTCCCGAAAAGGAAAGACGCAAAAAAGAAGAAGCGAAGTTTTGAAGATACATGTTGAATGAGCTTAGTCAAATGTCATTTGATACTATCTCTCAAGGTTCAAGAATTAATCCATCCTAGGCTATCTCAACTGTTGACTCCATGATGAAAGTATTTGGGTAACTTAGGCACGGAGGCTAAGCACTTCATACTTCGTGATGCAATGACAATTATGAGTGATAAGTGATGTGACAAGGCATGCTTCAGCGTTATGTTAAGATTTCGTGACAAAGGGTTCCTAAGGGAAATATATTTGGTCATGTATCTGTGCAGTGTGTGATAGTGACACTAAAGCTAGGCCACAAGAGCTAAGTGTGTGGAAAAAACATATTGTTAGAAGAGCCAAATAATGGTGTTGACTCTTAGGCTAGGTAAGCTAATGATGTAAGGACCAAGCCCCCAAGTCTAGCTCTAAGTGAAAAGG